>NC_141469.1:10554363-12971413 GCF_009769465.1 Tauraco erythrolophus | reverse complement strand
ATTTGCAAATGCAGTCCCCAGCTGGGCAGTCCGTTCCTAGTCGGCAAACTACTTTTTCCACCTATAAATAGGTATGTGCTTAAGTGCTTTTCCAGGTGTGACTTAGACACAGGACATTGGACAGAGCGTGGGTCTAGTAGAAGGCAAAACATTTTAATGTGCTGTACAGCCACCTTATCTCGCTTGCGTGCAACCTTTTTTTCTCAGGGTGGAATTTTTGTTTAGCATAAGTGACAAATCATGTTAATAACAAGCAAAAGAATAATGCTTTTTGGTTATCAAAAAGCCCCCACAGTTTAGGAAAAGGAAAGGGAAGAAAGAACCATTGTAGGACTATGCTAAGATAAGTCACACAGCTGCTATGGAAGAAGAGCTCTTTTGCTGGAATGACAAAAAAGAAAATCAATGGAATTGTGCTATGTTGACCCTGGCTGGACACCAGATCCCCACCAAAGCTGCTCTATCACTGCTCTTCTTCAGCTGGACAGGGGAGAGAAAATATATAGAAAGGCTCGTGGGTTGAGATAAGGGCAGGGAGAGATCACTCTTCAATTACAGTCACGGGCAAACCAGACTTGAGTTGGAGAAATTAGTTTAATTTATTACCAGTCAAATCAGAGTAGGATGATAAGAAATAAAAACTAAATCTTAAACTACCTTCCCCCCACACACACACACCCTTCCCTTCTTCCCAGGCTTAACTTTACTCCCGATTTCTCTGCCTCCTCCCTGCCAGTGGCACAGGGGGATGGGGAAAGGAGGTTGTCATCAAATCGTCACACTTTGTTTTTGCCACTCCTTCATCCTCATGGGGAGAACTTCTCACACTCTTCCCCTCCTCCAGCGTGAAGTTCCTACCACAGGAGACAGTTTTCCATTAATTTCTCCGACTTGAGTCCTTCCCATGGGCTGCAGCTCTTCAGGAACTTCTCCAGTGTGGGTGCCTCCCACAGGGTTCAGTCCTTCAGGAACAGATTGCTCCAGTCTGGGTCCCCCACAGGGTCATAAATCTAGCCAGCAAACCTACTCCAGCATGGGCTCCTCTCTCCACGGGTCCACAGGTCCTGCCAGGAGCCTGCTCCAGTGCAGGCTTCCCACAAGGTCACAGCCTATTTTGGGCAGATCGACCTGCTTGGGCGTGGGGTCCTCCACAGGCTACAGGGTGGATCTCTGCTCCATCATTAACCTCCATGGGCTTCAGAGGGACAGCCTGCCTCACCATGGTCTTCACCATGGGGTGCAGGGGAATCTCTGCTCTGGTGCCTGGAGCTCCTCCTCCCCCTCCTTCTTCACTGAACTTGGTGGTGTCAGATGAAGTTAAACGTAGGATGCAACATCCCCATCCACACCTTCAGATACCTTACGCAAAACTGGGTATATATTTTCTTCAAAATGTATGTTTTGATTCTCACTCTTTCCTCCAAGACACTACACTGTTTCCTCCAAGGTGCTACAATCCTTTCTTCTGCAGGGTGGATATTCATGAGCAAAGGTAATTTTAGCCTTAAATCAGATATTTTCAGATATTTTTCTGCCTTACAAGTCTAACTTTACAAATGATGTTTTAAGAGGGAAAACAAGGGGAAGAAAGGGGCAGGATGTATTTAAACATTTGCTCAAATATGTTAGAAATGCAGAGACCATCTGATCACTATCACAAACTACTGTATTATTGATGTCTGGGCTAGAAGGGTATACAAAACATCTATTCCACTTGTCACCAGCCTCCACAGGTCACAAATCACTCTGATACCCAATAATCAACATGAGACTTGTGGTAAGTGAATCAAAGGCAAAAATAATAATGAACCACAGGGAGCGGCACTGGGGAGAAGCCAGAGATAAAAGCAGACAAAGACTGAGATTAGGTCCAATGTATATGTGTATATGTGTATGTATGTGTACATACACACCAGTGTCCTATGTCCCTGTGGCACAGCATTTTGCCGGGTAGAACGCCCATCTGAGCCTGGGGATCGCTTTGCAGTCCTCACAATAGAGAGCTAAAGCTCCCTTCTTTTTGTCCTTGCCAAGCCAACAGGATATAAAATCTGTCTAGACATGAAATCTGGCTTACAGGCTGACAGTGAATGTGTGAGTAGGACAGGGAACTGAGGACATTAGAAATTATTACCCCTAAGAGTCTGCAAACAGTGATTGCAGCGCTCCAGGGGAAAGCAAACCCAGGGGAACCATAAGGAAGCACGACACCACACATGCCAGGCAAATGGGGCCGGCAAATAAGAAGATTAAAATGGCAGAAATAGCAACCCAGGTCCCTATCAGACTCAGGAGAATAGTAAAATAAAATCTTAATTTTAGGATTTGGTATGTATCAGTGATCTTAAAAAAAAAAAAGGGAGGTGCTACTGCTAATGGAATAGTTAAAGCCAATTTAGATCTTAAAACCAAAAGAGAGCATAGTTTCATTTGCAAATATGGCTGTCAGCACCACCAGCCCTGCCCCTAACTGTAAGGGAAATTTTCACACCTCTTGAACTTTTGGCTTGTTTAAGGTTTGTTTTGTTTTTTTTTTTTCTGACGCAGACACATGTGTGTTTATATATACAAATGGTGAATTGTTTTTACAGAAAAGTATTGGTCAGGAGCAATTAATTACTTTTACCCCCAGGCACCACTGCAATGACCAAACCCAGCTCCAGGGTTAGAGAAATGTAGATCTTAAACTTCTGGTGCTCCTAAGCAAGACAAAGTATGTATTTTATCACCAGTTGTTGAAATTTATAGCATTGAAATAAAGAGCTAGCTAAAGGCTGACTCAGCAGAATGAGCTTGCGGCATGGGCAGAAGAATGCCTAAGTTATTTTTGAGGGGGAGAGTATGTCGTCTGAATTAATATAGAGGGATTGCCTCATAAGTCATGTCTGCAGCTGCGCTGCACTACACTAGTGAGAAGACCAGAGTTCAATGCTGTACTCGTTTTGCAGATGTCGTACCGATTCGTCTGGTTGGGATCTTCATGTCGTTTCACGCAGCCGAGTTGTAATGACACTCAGATTAAGAAGGGATGCACGCTAGCTAGACCATTAAACCCACCATTAAATCCAAGCTATCTCTTCAAGGACCCTATTTCCCATACTATGAGGCTGTACGGCGTTGCTGATGACCCCAGTGAAAATTCTGAGATATAGTATATTCCACCAAAAGAGAAATATGAGAAACACATAAAAGCGGGCAACACCGCACCGTTATTAGTGTGGTTTTCCTCTACCTGTAGGGAATTCAACTTATGGTTTAAAGCATATGCTCACCCCGAGCGTTGCGTTGTGTGGCCCTGCATTTCAGACTTGCTGTGAGCTCTCTGAAGAAGTCAATATTGGAGAACTGAGCTAGTGGAAAACAGATTTCTTTTCATGGTCCTGAGGTATTCAGAAACCCTGGAGCTTTGGATATTTTTTTTTTCTTAAATTTTAGGGAGAAAAGAAGAAAGTGTGTGACTTAGTTAAGCTTAGTCAGGGGAGATTCAGGTTGGATGTTAGGAAGTATTTCTTCTCTGAAAGGGTTGTCAGCCACTGGAATAGGCTGCCCAGGGAGGTGGTTGAGTCCCCATCCCTGGATGTGTTTAAGAATAGGGTGGATGATCTACTTAGCGATATGGTTTAATGGGGATTAGGGATGGTTGGACTCGATGATCTCTAAGGTCTTTTCCAACCTAGAAATCTATGAATCTATGAATCTATGAACTTCCAGTGGGAAAACTAGGGAAAAAAACTCTCTGAGAAATTCATGGAGCCCCTTACCTATGGCAGCCTGCAAGTGGGATCTGTTCCCAGACTATGAATCATGGAATAACTGCTGGGCTCTTGACAGCAAAGATGCTTCCAGGAGAGACTCTGGGTTCTGGAGGATTGCTCCACCTGGCTAGAAACCAGTCACGCTTCTCGGGGAACCTCTCACTGAAATCAGCATGTTTCTATTTAGTATTTTGTGCTTGAGGAACCTGATGCATTTCAACAAAAACTGATTTTGCCGGAAACTTCCTGGCTTGCTCTGTTTGTGGTATTCTCTCAGACAAGCTTTGGTATTTATTAAGACAATTCTCTGGTTTGGCTTTGCTCCAGCAAGGCATGGCCTCATTCCAGGCCACTGTTAATGACAGTACAGGAGCGACACATACCAGCCTGCTCATTATTGTGCAGAAGAAACAAACTGCACAAAATAGTCCTTTTAACAATAGGGAAAACATAAACTTGACAGGGTTTAGAAGTGGACTAAATATAGTCAGGCACTGGCAACTGTAAGAAGCATAATGTAATCACATGTTCATGCTTTTATCGAGCACAAAATTCATTCGAGAAGGAAAAGTGGAGAATGCTTCACTTGTAAGTGGTATTGCTTGTAAGGAGATAGCTGATTTCTCCAGAGGATTGCTTGATGAGGGATTGGTATTTTGTTCCTCAGGTGTTTTGTTTTTTTTTTTTTTTCAGAATACAAACTCCTGCTGTTACAAATTATAACCTTCCTTTCCTAAGCAGATGTTTCATTCTTTCTGATAGGTATTCAAGGTTTTAGCACTTTGTGACAACACTTTGAAAACTAAGAAAATGCCCTTTAGCTCCCAGCATACCTATTTTGAAATTCATTGCTTGCACTGTTTGTGTGCTGACTGTATCACATCCAGACCAGAATTGAGATGCTGATGACATGCTTGAGCAAAAGGAAATCGTATAACTCAGGATACTAGTACAGCTCTGAAAATGACTGAAGTGCACCAGACAAAGCAACAAGCTGCAGCTCTCCTAGAAATGGCTTGCTTTCAAGGCTCCTTTTCTCAAAGGTTTGAGCTACCAGAAGACCACTGTTATGAGTCAAAGAACACAAAACATCTTTACAACCTCTCAAAAAACTGGACTAATTCCTGTGTGCTGTTTTCTTGGCTAGTCTCATAACAGCAGTTTGAAGATGGTACTTAAATACTGTAAGAAGTGCAGAGAAGGGCAAATAGTGTATTATGGGGAATTAAATTAATGTGTTATGTATGAGAAGAGGTTTGGAGAGTACACTATCTCCAGGCCCAGAAAGCTAGTGAGAAAAAGGGATCTACTTGAATTATATAGTCCCTAAGGAGCTTCACGTAATAACGTATGACAGAATGTGTTCACACTTGAAGGGAATGGATAAATAATCCATAGACCTTGTTTGAAAGGAAGGAATGAAAAGTTCGGACTATCCATGGAATCCCTAGTATTTCTCCCAGAAAAAACAGGCTAACAAATGAACTAATTATACCAGGAAATACGTATGTATATAGATGTACATATACACACATATAGAATCATAAAACAGTTTGGGTTGGAAGGGACTTTTAAAGACCATGTAGTCCCACCTCCTTGCAATGAGCAGGGACATCTTCAACTAGATCAGGTTGCTCGGAGACCTGTCCAACCCGATCTTGAATGTTTCCAGGGATGGGGCATTTACCACCTCTCTGTGGTACACTTAGTCCAGTGTTTCACCACCCTTGCTGTAAAAAATTTCTTCCTTATGTCCAATCTAAATCTACCCTCTTCTAGTTTAAAACCATTACCTCTTGTCCTATCATGACAGGCCCTACTAAAAAGTAGGTATATTTCAAGGATTGGGTGTATTAAGTGACCAGAGATGAAAAGCATTTGTTAATCTATCATAAATAATGCACAAGCGTAGGTATTTCTGCCTACTTTTTAATCTACATTTTTTTACTTCCAGTGTGCACGTGCACATCTATCTTTCTCTCTTTCTTTCTTTCTTTCTTTCTTTCTTTCTTTCTTTCTTTCTTTCTTTCTTTCTTTCTTTCTTTCTTTCTTTCTTTCTTTCTTTCTTTCTTTCTCTCTTTCTTTCTTTCTCTTTCTTTCTTTCTTTCTTTCTTTCTTTCTTTCTTTCTTTCTTTCTTTCTTTCTTTCTTTCTTTCTTTCTTTCTTTCTTTCTTTCTTTCTTTCTTTCTTTCTTTCTTTCTTTCTTTCTTTCTTTCTTTCTTTCTTTCTTTTCTCTTTCTTTCCCTTCTTTAATTTTCTTAAGCAAGGAAAAGACCATAGGAGATCACACGACATGAGGTTTCACAACCTGATGCTACCTAAGCCCTTTTTCTGCTCTAGTGCCTCAGAAATACTGCAGAACTGTGAGACAGGTGGCCCCTTCTGCCTCTGGGCAGAGGAACCACATACCATGGCCCCAAAAATTCTCAATACAAAGATTATAGTTGCCTGGAGCTGGAAGGGAGACCTCGTGGTCAATGGTGATGGTTGTCTTCATAACGACTGAGGGTACCTGTGCTGTTCCTCCAGTGTTCCCAGGTGAAGGCCAGTGTCCAGGGCTGGCCTGAATGGGGAAGACTACGGAGAGAAACCTTTTGGGGCCAGTCCCTCTGAACAGAGGCAGATATCAGTTGAGCTTTAAAGGCAGGTTTGCCTGAGCAAAGATTAAGGGCCTCAGGAACGGCGGAGGTTTTGTTATGTGCTTTTCTTGTTTATTCTGCCTGAGAGGAAAAAAACCAAACCAAAACAAAACAAACGTGGCAAAGATGCTGTATGGAGAACAACGGAGCCAAGACAGTCCATGACAGCGGGGTCACACCATTGCCAACTGCACGTTTTTTTCAAAGTGTAGACAAATTACTATTGTAATTATGTTCAGCTGCAACAACGACAGATATGCTTACAGAAGAGATAACAATGATTGCTGCGGGCAAAGCAGTAACACAGTTGGGATTTTTTTTCCACCGTGAGGTTACGCTGACTTTTTACATATCGATGTATCCCTCAAAGTCCAGCTGAGCCCAGGTGACCTACTAGTACAACGTGTTTCAGGCAAACCAATTCCTGTAGCCAGAGGCACACACGGGACTGACTGCGTTTGGCGTGGCATTTGCCTGCATTTGCTTTCCATCTTAAATCACCTTTTAAACATAAACCAGGTGAACCTGCACACTGCAGCTGTGAGGCCTGCCCCTCCATGAAGCACAGCAAAGCTCCTCAATAGACTCCAGCTGCCCGGGCTGTGCTGGAGGGCTGTGCTGGCTCTGCTGCCCTGGTGGCCAGCCTCCCGTGGCTCAAACCTCTTGCTGCTTGTGACACTTGCACTTCAGCAATGCTTTTCATCAAGAATCTCAAAACACTCAACTAGTGTTAGCAAGATAGTACTCATCAGTCTTCTCTGAGGGCTTGTTGGTATAGGAAAGGTAGAACAACAGTACTTATTCAGCTAGTATTGGCTGAATAGCCAATTGCTACTCTCCCCTGAGTATTTTCTTTGGATATTTTAAGATGACACCTGTGGCACAGTGACTCAGCTTATGCAGACTTCAGCTTCCCAAAGCAATAAGAACTCACTAATCAACGCTCCGCCTCAGATTTTGCTCTGATGTTGTGGATTGCTGCGAACAATGGGGAGATACACAGGGAAGAAGAATGGGGAAAGCTTGCTGGTCCAGTTATTTGAGTATCTCGTAGGCAGAGGTTGCACATCCACAGGACTCCATTGTAGACATTCTGTATATTGATCACATTTAGCAAAATGAAAATGTTTGTGTAGAGATGTTTGTGTTAGCAAATTTGTTCCAATAGTATAAGGTTATTCATTCTGAACTATGCAGGCACTTTGAAATGTCTTGAATCTACAGCTGAATTTTCTGTGCTAACAGGCAATCTATTTTTCTCTGTTTAAGAGGTTTAATTGGTCCAAGCAGTAGAAATTACCTTGTCAGAACAATGAGTTGTTCTCGAATGTCTTGAGAAATGCAGAGAGTACGCTGCTAACTGTTGCACTTCATTAGACAGTGCATCTAAATGCGGAAAGCTCAGAACTCATGGACTGTGAATCATAGAGGATCGCACTTCCTATGCTTCCTGGTTGTATAATACCAGCAGGCACTATCACATCGGAAAATTAACTTTCCATCACAAAGCTTTAAATGTTGTTTTGAACTACGTATCAAAAGAAGCTGTACATCATCTGTTGTGTGTGTCCCTTTCCATTGAGTAGCTCCTGTTCCTCAGAACTGTCACTGCCAAATGTTCCTGTGCTGAATGAAGAGGCACCCAGTGCCTGGCCAGTGGGCCACCGATGGGGCTTGAAGGGTGGCACAGGTACCACGTGTTAGTTGGGTCGCTGCCAGGTTATGGGTTTGTTTGGCAAACCATTAAACTTTCTAGGGGAATTTTAATATTTTTTTTTATATACTAAATCTGAGCTGGTGCACTGATTAGTGGTGTTGGCAATGCGGTGATTACTTAAAAAGTAGGGACGGTTTCTCATTTCAAAAACACAATTCCCATGTGTGTAAGGTGTGCTTTATCCCTGATTACCTGTTCCTGGAGGAGAAAACCATCCCTCTTGTCAGACATCACTAAAGTCTTCAGATAGTGCCTTTTTAAAAAAGCATGAGGTAACTGAAGTGTCTGAGCATGTGCAGAGTAGAAGCACAAAAAAAAACAAGGGTGTTTTTAATAGTTTTTTTGGGGAGGTGTATTCCTGGTGTCAATTTTATGCGTTTATGTTTGTTCTTTGCACAGAAGAGACCTACACCATCTCAAGCAGAAACTTGGTGTAGGAAAGGTTGGCAAGATGCCTAGAAATGAACTGATAGGGGTACCTGCTCCTCATGGCAAGACCCAAGTCCCTGCACGGACCTGCTCTGACAGGGTCTTCTCTATCCCAGTGCCCCTGGCTGCGTTGAGAGAGCCCAAAGTGGAGGACAACTTCCAACAGTTCTGATGAATGGAGTAACCACTGGAGGAGACTTGTGTGGTGTGTTAGACGGCTAAGGTCACTCCCAGTGTGTTAGCAGGCTGTCCGTCTTCAGTACTGGGGATGTTCTTGGGGTCTGTGATGGCCATAAATATGACCAGAGAGAACTCCTGAAACAACATAGCCCTGTATCTGTCATAGCGTCTGTCCTACAGGGACCTACATCCTCCAGCCTGCCCTCTGCCCTTGATTGACTCTTGAGTCCCTGAGCCAGAACCCACTAACTCCTTCACATATTTTTATATGACAGCGTAGCTAAAAAACACAATAGAGCACATGTTTGAAACCCAGGTAACAGAACGCCAGATCGCGCTGGGAAAAAAATCCAATTCAATATATTTTAAAGAGGGTCACGCTGCCGTAAGGTTGTATCACTCAAAGTCACTTGATACAAAAAAACGTTCAGAATATTTAATTTTAATTTAGTAGAAGTAATTTTGATTGGAGGTAGGCTGGGTGCTGTCTACTGAAAAAATAATTTATAGACTTTAATTGTAAAAAAGAGAGAAGCCTTTTGCTTCAAAGAGCCCATCAGCAAGCTGTCTTTCCTCTTTTATCAGTAAGCAAAGCTGCAAGCAAAAAACAGATGGGTATGTCCCTTAGCGCCAGCAATGAATGTTCATGAAATATAGCACAGTCTCCTCTCCAGTGTGTTATGTTTTTTAACAGTAGTAGTAGGTGTGGGGCAGGATGAATAACCAGCTCAGATCAAAGATCCTTTTTTTCCTGCTGAGAAGATGACAGCGGCTGGCATTTGGGCAATGACCGTATTATTTTGGAGTGATTGTTGTGTGGGCACATACCGCCCAGCCCGGCTACCCGTGGGCGCTGCGCTGACACAGCCGGGATCTGCCCGCACCCGCCCTGAGCTCAGTACCGCTGCCCGGCTTCAGAGATTGCTCCCAAAAGGCTGAGACTGGGGCTCGTTAAAGCCAACGTGTTGGGTAGGGAGCTGCTTAGCCTGAGCAGCAGAGAGGAAGAGACCCCCGGGATGGGGAAGAGAATTAAAGGGGAAAAGGGGAAGAGACCCGTGGGTTGAGATGAGAACAATTTAATAATGTTACTACTAATATATGCATATATACATATGTATAATGATAATGATATATACAAACCAGTGATGCACGGTGTAATTGCTCACCACCTTGTGACTAAGGCCCGTCCTGGACTGATGATCTTGAAACAGATAAATCCCAACATCGCAATCCTGGACAAGTAAGAGGCCCGAAAATAGAGAGGACACCAAGAATGAGAACCTCCAGAAGAGCAAAAGCCCTTCTTTCCCATCAACCCTCATCTTTATACTGGGAGTGACATTGCATGATATGGAATACTTCATTGTCCAATTTAGCCCTCAATCCTAAATCTAAGCTCAAATCAGAAGGGCAGTTGTGGGCCCTTTGTCCCAGCCATGCTCCCTCCAGCCTGTTGTGCTCCTGCACACTGGCAAGAACACGGCAAGCTGAAAAGTCCTTGAGATCTGGAAAAAAAAAAGAGTTTGGCTACAGGTGATGTGAATTCAGATTAAACTCAAGTTCAGATAGAATTTCACTAGGGTCAGATCCCTTATGTGCTTGGGAACAGTAAAATTCGAAGATATCACACTCACTCAGATTAGAGTTGAAGGAATATTTTACATAAAACTCTGAAACCAAACCAAAACTCTGTAAAATCAAAAGCACAGGCCTTTTAACACTCCTGCAATGGAAGAATGAAAACTGTTCTATGGAGCTCATGCACCCATAAAAATGTAAACAATATGATGTATTTCTAAAAGTGAGATTGTGGCATGTTTTGAAGCACAGTGCTATAAAGAAATGATTGCAGAAGTAACAAAATAAAAATCAAACCTCAAAAAACAAAGTGAGAATCAGTATTGAAAGATCTAAATGTAAGTTGCATATATTATTCTGGACTGAAAACACTGCTCTGAGAAATAAACATGAGATGCTTCAATGACAATAACTAAATATAGAAACAAAATTTAAAAAATAGCCAGAAAAAGATGAGACAAGAGCACAAAAGGTGCAAAAAGGTTTGGGAAATTTGATAAGCAGATATAGGCAAATAAATTCTTAGACCTGTGTTTTTGCAGTGGTTTTTACGCTTATACTGTTGAATGCATTTCAGAATAGCTGTAAAATTGCTGTACACATGTAGAACTGAGTTCCTTGGTAAATTTGTCATCCTGTCAGGGGGAAATCCTTCCAAATTTATTTTAGTAGCTATTTGGTTTACTTCATTTTTTTTTTTGGTGTTCATTCAAAGGAATATTTTCTCATGCATGTGTACCAAATTACTGGATTAAAAAACAGTTCCCCTGAAGAAGAAATAAAATCAGAGTATTTAGGTTACCAGTACTACATAACTGAATACTACACCACTACCTATAAGAGTTATTTGTATCCATTACATCTAAAGAACCAACTGAGGAAAAAGTGGTGATAAAACACTATGTAGGCATTATGGGGTTCTGATAGTAAAAAGAGAAAAGCGTGAGTGGTTTATGATATCTTCAGACTCCCAAGATGCTTATATACCTGTATCATATTTTTCTAGTTGCAACACTTTCATTATCCTATACCACTGTGAGGAGCAACATAATTTTATTGCATTTACAGCTTGTAGCGGCCAGTTTAGACACAGGTTTCTGAGAAGAAGTCCCCTATCAGTGCAATATTTTGCATATTTGGCCTATAAAAATGTCTTCTTCCTGCATGCTAAATCCTAGTGTTGTGGGAGACTGGGGAGCTTGAAGATATTTCTTCCAGAACAGCAACACTCCTGAAATTTAACCGAACCGAAGTTTAGCTAAACCCTCCTGAAGCTTAACAGAACTTCAGGGGGAAAAAGAGAAAAGAAAAGAAAGAAAAAAAAAAAAAAGAGAGAGAATCACTCTTTTAATTTATTTATATTCTTAAAAAAAGAAAATAAATTGGATTTTATGCCAATAAAGTGGGTTTATATTGTTTTCATTTGCAATTGTAGCTATAATGTTTCAGAATTTTAGTGGCAGCTTCAATCCTAACAAACACTGAGATTTCAGTGTTTCTCGGGGCTGTTTCTCATAGTCCAAGGACACAGAGCATGGATCATCCTTTGCTATCAGTGGATGGCAGAGCCCTGCCTGCTTTTAAAAAACCCTGACTTGTGGGGTTGGGGTTTTTTTTTTCTCAAAAAAATACCATTTTCCAGCAAATCTTACTGCTGAGTGGAGACCTCCCTGAGAAGGAGCAAACGCCAGCAGACTGCTCATCTGTAGCCCCTTTTTTTACCCATTTCCCTGTGGTTTCAGGCAAATTGCAGGCTCGTTAGAGAGTTGCGATGATGCTGCTCGGCTGGGCTTGCGGGAGCTGCTTTTTCTTCCTTCCGTGGTTCCCTTCTGCCAGCGATACCCACTAGATGGTAGCATCAACCCAGCTGCAGCTCCGAGCTCCGAGCTCCTCCGCCCGTCCCCGCCTCTGCCCCCGAAATGTCGCCTTGTCGGGGGAGGAACCGGTCTTCTCGCTCTTCTGCCCTGCTTCGTGTTGCTTCTGGGTTGGGGTGGGGTGGGGGTCTTCACCGCGAAAGGTGATGTTAGCGTTTATTAGGGGGTGAGCTGACTCCTCGGACCAGGGATGCTCCCGCGGGGACTTCGTGCACATCAGGCTGAAGGCTGTTGAGAGAAGTAAATGAGATAAGAATGATCTCTAACGCATTATTTTTTTTTTTACCCTCAGCCTATAGATTCATTACTTTGCGTCTTTTGCATACCCTAATTGTGCACTGCAATATAAGGTAGATCCTAGCTAAGAGGAGAGCGTTAATAATGTCTCAAAACGAGCTGTATTTTTTAGCAGTTACATCTTGCAACACACAATCCGTACCGGCATTTAAATTTACTGTTTGCTCAGATGCATCATCGGGGACAGCAAACCTGGCCCTTGTTCTGCATTTGTGTTATACTTTCATCACCGTTAACTACTCAAAATCAGTATTCTTTCAAAAAGCACAATTTTAAAATGGAGCCAGGAGTGTAAGCTCCTGCTTTTTTTCTTGGGGTCTAGAGAATACATAGGGCAATCGAAAAACGGACTTCGGTTTCCCAAGCCAAATGTTACCTGTTTGTGTTTTAAAAGACTCTTTTCTTTAAGAACTTTCCATTTTTGCTGTCCTGCTGACCTTTTTAGGTCACTTAGAGTGGCAGGAATAGCAAAACAGTATGACGAGGAGGGTTTTGAAGATGTCTGGTAAGTTGAGCAGCAACTGTTATATGTTCAGAGGGGAAGGCAGTGGTTTTGGTCCATGAATAAATGAGAAAAGGCAATAATTTACTGACGATTAGTGAGGCATAGGGAAAGACTCGTGTGTGCATGCAATCGGTTTATTGCACAGAGCATAGTGAATGAGAGACATGGGTCAATACAGGTTTGTCCAGTCATGTCTTGCTTGAAGTGTTTCAAATTGTGGGATCTTCTTGTTTTCAGTCATACTCTTCTTGAGACAGGTAGGAAATTACGTACAGACTAACAGTGAGAGTGTATTCAAACCCCAGATATTGTGCTCAGAAGGCAGGTTATGACAAAATTAAAGCTTTATCTCCAGCCATCCTAATGAGCTGCAATTGCATTGCAGTCTTTAATTACATGATCACCTGGACCAGTTCTTCCATGCATACAAATTGCTGTGTCTTTATTAAAGCACACGCCAGTATACACTAACAGAAAATGCGACTCCCTTTCTTGAACAGAGCAATTTTCTGGAGAAATACAGTCATTTGCTTGAATTAAAAGAAACACTATGTATGAAATATTTTAATGGCTACTTACCCACAGGTGTAGGGGGTTACACAAACCTAGCGAGAGCCATGCACCAGAAAATGTGGTGTTATTATATTTCACCATTAAAGACTCATCATATACTTAAAGACTGTATCATCATCTGTATGCACAAGGGACAGAGCCCTGGAACCCATTTTTGGCTGGTGGCTGCCTAACCGTGCGGCTTCCCTGTTCCCTTAATGTGGAATTTTATAAGGCTGCCCTGGAGCCCTCTTCAAATATTACAGCAGCATATACCTCTAACATGCCAGGATGCAAATATAGCGCTACTAATGCCTCAGCCTATTTTTGTTTCGCATCAGCAGTTAATGGGAAAGAAGCTAAATCTAGTATTTCCAGCCCTCCCCATACAATTACTTTGATTATAAATACATAATGGTCTTGGATTCTCCATGCTAATTTGATGCAGGTTCCCTGTGAGCATTCAAGGTTGCTATTAAATGCTGACCAGTTTTCAATAGCCCAGTAGGCAGCAGCCTGGCACAAAGCTACTGCCTGGGTCATACCTCTTCGATGGCGAGGCTACGGTGCTGGGTTTAAGGAGCAGACGCCACAGAGAGGACCCAGGTAAACCCTGCGCTTGCTGCCATACGCGTGCTCCTCCTGTGTGTCGATTTTTCACAAAAACTTTTGAGTTTTTAAACTTCCTGCAGCTTAATTAATAAACACGACAACTAAGTGAGAGTTGGCACAAAGCCCCTTTTCCATCCAGCACATGGGCATAGTAGGGTAATTGTAGTTATTTACATTTGGCATCCAGCTGACTGAACTAACTGCACAGTGTCTTTTTTTTTTTTTTTCTCTTGGAGTAGAGAGGCTATTAAATTAAACAGGTTAATGTGGCTGCAGCATTTCACCCCCTGCTATCCCCGCAGCCATAGTAAATCTGCCACCTGTTTATTTCCATAAAAATTCAATTACAGCACTGCCAGTTTATTCTTCTTATGTGAGCTGTTAACTTCAGGCAGTTTCAGACTCGAAGTGAGAGGCTCGTTCCTTCCCAAAGCTGCTCTTTCTGATGCTCCTCCTTAGCTGGTAGCTTTTTTTTTTTTTTTTTTTTTGCCAAGTATCCCAGCCCCATATCACTTGAAAATGAGAGAACAGATATCTGCCATGGTGCCTTGCCCTGACAGTGCAAAAGGCAAAGCCATGTGCGTGCACACACACGTGCACGCACGTGCACACACTTCATTCCAAGCAGTGTGTGTGTGCTGCAGGGCACAAGCAGAGAAGAACTGGTTGTAAGACCACAGGAGCAGCAGTCAAAGGAGATTAGCAAAACAGGCTAATGACTGTGACGGTAAACGAGTGATCTTTTAAAATCACACTTTTATTCTCTCCCTCCTTTCCTCTTTCTTGACTTTCTCCTCTAAGACATACAAACCCATCTGACTATAAGCACAAGGTGCTGACTGATGTCCCAGTTTGTATTTGGGCCACAGAATCATAGAACAGTTTGGATTGGAAAGGACTTGAGACATCATTTAGTTCCACCCCCTCCCTGCCATAGGCCGGGACATCTTCCACTAGACCAGGTTGCTCAAAGCCTCATCCAACCTAGCCTTGAACACCTCCAGGGATGGGGCATTCACAACTTCTCTGGGCAACCTGTTCCTGTGTTTTGCCATCCTCAGAGTGAAGAATGTAATCCTCATATCTAACCTAAATCTACCTTCTTTCAGTTTAAAGCCATTGCCCCTTGTCCTATCACTACATGCCCTTGTAAAAATCCCTCTTCAGCTTTCCTGTAGGCCCCTTTAGGTACTGGAAGGCTGCTAGAAGTTCTCCCCAGAGCATTCTCTTCTCCAGGCTGAACAGCCCCAACTCTCTCAGCCTGTCTTCATAGGAGAGGTGCTCCAGCCCTCAGATCATCTTTGTGGCCCTCCTCTGGGCCCGTGAAAGGTAAAACACAATCTTTACAACATCATCCTTGAGACTCTTGTCCTTGAATCAGATGCAGTCAGGAGATGACAAGGCTGGAATAAGGCATTTCCTAGAGCTGTGCATTTTACTTGCAGAAGGTGCCCTCCTGCCAGGGGAAACCCTGGTGAGCAGGGAAGGCGCTGTGCAGGAGTAAGGGACCTGGGCTGGCTCCGGGCTGTTTGGAGGTGCTCACTTGGCTGCAAAAAAAAACCAGGGGTGGGTGGCAGGATGAGAGGGGGAAGAGGAAGGCATAAAGGAAAGTCTCCTGGCAGACTTGTTCCATGATATCACTTCATCCCCTCAGTGTCCCCAAGGGAATGATAACACTGCTTCTTTTATACGAAGTTTAGAAAGCGTTGAATGAAATACGAATACTGCTGTTTTTTATTTTTTTACCACAAATCCCACCATGCCAGCAGCTCACAGTTTCAAAAACTATCGTGGCCTTTCTCTCCCCCTATTTCTGGTGGGAAAAATGTTATTCTTCCAACAGCCTAAATTCTGGTCAGATGTCTGATTTTTTTTCCATTTCATCACTACTCCCTCCTCTCTCTCCTCCTCCTTATTTTGTGGTCAAGAGCTTTTGCTTCTGCCAAAGGCAACAGTTTTAATGGGGAACTTGAAGGTCAAAACTCAGAGAAACAAAGAGTGTGTGACTCAGAAAAGAAGTACATATGCTATCGTCCTTGGTTCTGGTATTGCTGCTAGTGCAGGCAGTATGGAAATTAAGGACCCTTTGCTATATGCAGTTTGCTGGGGGAGCATTTAAGGCCTTAAGAGGGTAAGAAGCAGGGTGCTATGACTGCAGAGAAGGTAAAAACATTGGGTTAGGTCTCAAGGCCAGAGGATGGGATAGCTTCATTTGAAAAGTTACTGTAGTTGGAAGTGCCTCTTTTGGGACTTAACCAGAGATTCAGGGGCTGAATTTCTCCTGCCTCGTGTCTTGCAGTGCCCTGGGACACTGCAAGTGGTCACCAAGCCTGGGATGTCTGTGTTGCATCCCCTGTTTCAGAATTTGGCAGAAGTAAGGGCTATTCTGCACTGAACAAAGCAAGGAAGGCTTGGGCTTGTGGAGCTCTTGAGAGAGACTAGATTTATTAACCATGCCACTGTGGCAAAAAGGCAAGTGTTTTCCTCAAAAACAAAATAAAATTATTCATGCTACCAAAAGAACATTGGCTCATAAAAACATCGACTACTATGGTTGCCTGTTGCATTATTCTTTTTGATTTTTACAAGTATAGACCCAGCCACCTTGAAAATATTTTCAGACTGGCTCCTTCAGCCTGAGGTCAGTCAGAAGAACATGCTCGGAGGCTGCCTTCTCATTCTGCAGAGGCCTGAAGGCTGCTGTGGTGGGGGCACCTCTCCATCACACCTGCCTGAAAGGGAGGATGCACTTGCTTCATCCTGTTTTCCATGTAAATACTAGTTATAAATCAACCGTGCTATATTTTTAAGGGAAATCTGGAGCACAGGGAAATTCTGCTAATATCAAATTATATGGATGTTAGCTTGCATGTTCAATAGCCTTTGAGACAAAGACCATGTCTACTTTCATGTACTTTTCCTAATCTTTGTGTAATTATTTATTACAGATGACCAATGCATTGCTCAGGTTGTGTTACTTACACTAAGTCTCTGGAAATTTCCATAATTTTTTATTTTACTGTTTTTCTCCTCCAGTGTTATGTCCTTAGGAGAAGAATTATGTTGGAGAACTTTATGATACTCTTTAAATTTGGAATGACAATGATATTTTCAAAGGCTGGTTAGCAATAGGGAATGGGTTTCGTATTCGTATCATAGTATTTTGTCAGAACCAGATACCAAATTATTTTGGATACCAAATTATTCATCTTAAACACAGTTAAATAGTAGGATTTTTTTTACCTTCTGGCTGATTAGATTCTTCCAAATAAAACTCTAATGAATTTCCTCAGTCCTCACTATCATCTTAAGCAAAATTCAACAAGCAATTTAAGCCTATGCTTATATTTAAGAATGGCAATTGACTCAAGTGACGTTTCTTTACATGCCAGAGTTCAAGTTTGCCTGCTGTTCAAGGATTTGCATAGCCACATTGAGGTCAGAGTAAATGTTTGTGCAGGAAGGAGCTCTTGGCAGGAGTTGGAGTATCAGAATCTAGTCTTTCTGCAAAATACAGGATAGCAAAATTTTTGGTGTTATTGTTGCTGAACAGCAAGGGCTTATTTAAAAAAGAAAATTGCCATGGTGTGTTTGCTCTCGCTGCAAGTGACTGACATGGCATGGACTATTACGAAACTACTGGAGTCGTAAGGCTGCATTATTTTATTAATTTACCACAAGCTATAATAGAAAGGCTGTTGAGGAAATGATTTAAAAAACAAGGAACGTTGGGCAGTTTCCAAACCTTTCCCATTTGGGGGATTTTAGGGTTTAATTGGCAGCTTTAACATCAGTCCTTCTTAAGTATGAATAACTAACTCGTTATTTTACCATTATATAGCAATAGTCATAGTGGTGGAGGGGACGTTTGCCACATGATCCCTGAGCAAGGAAAATGTATCTTTCCTTGTATGTGTCCCTTATATCTTTTATAAGGAATAAATGGCCAGGTAGCCCTGCAAAGCTTTAAAAACTCAAAATGATTTGCAAGCAATGCACAAGCACTATCCATCCCTGTTGAAATGTGGCCTTCTGCAGAATAAAACATGACAACTCTTCGATACAAAAGTGATGACCATCTAGTGAGCATAGATTCTAGGGGCCGTAGTGAGGCAGTATGTAATTACCCAAACTAATACGTGGTCAAAGAAGCCAGAGTCCCATTTTATTCTGGAGAAACTCTTTTTCATTATGAAAAGTTGTACAACTTTGAATTGTTTTTTCTTTTTATTTATGATATTGTACTTGTGTTTTGGTTTTGTTGGTTCCTTTTTGCAATAGAACACCATCATTTTAGGCTCGTTTTATGTTCTTTTAGATACATTATATTTCTCAGCCATGCTGAGAAATATGTGACCTAATCACCTAAAGAAAGTATTAATGCATTTAGTAAAAGTCCAGACATAGGTATTGTTTTTATCTTAATTCAAACAGGAACTGTGTAACAAAGGTCACTGGATTTGGTTGATCTGATTACCAATTCTTGTCAGAGTTTTCTAGAAAAGGGGAATGTTAATTTATCATGCCTAACTTCCTGAGGGAGTATTAATAGATGATACAGAATGGAAATATGTTACTATTTATTGACACTAACATTCCTCGGGCTGCCTGTAGGAAACCTTCCTTCTTATTGTCTTTCACTCAGATTTCACTCTCTGTCTGTGAGTAGCAGATGTCACTGTTCTTCTTAGGGAATAATTGTGAATGCACAGGTGAAAGGTTCCTTGGAAGAGCATCCAAACAGAGTATCCCATCCAAACAACTGCAGGATGACTGCCAGCTCTAACAAATAACCACTGACAGTCAGAACCTGGGGTGTTTGTGGGCAACATCAAGGTGCCAACAGCCTGACAGAGCTTGTCTGTCACTCCAGAAGGAGCTAATATGTTCTGAAACTGTGTGATCTTTAAGAGGTAATGACAATAAAGACAGTCTAGGAGGCCAGCTCCTCTGTGTGCCCCTTCCTGGGACAAGCAGCAGGCTAAACAGTGGTTTCCTGTAAGTTTGTGATCAGGACTTCATGGAGGAGTGTCCTGGTTTCAGCTGGGACAGAGTTAGTTTTCTTTTTAGTAGCCAGAATAATGCTGTGTTTTGGATTTAATCTGGAATTTTTTATGAGAAGAATGTTGATAACACACTGATGTTTATAGTTGTTGCTGAGACGTCAAGGATGTTTCAGCTTCCCATGTTTTGCCAGTGTGCAGGTGCACAATGAGCTGGGAGCATGGCCAGAGCAAAGGACCCAAAACTCCCAGTTTAGGATTTGATCTTAGGTTTAGGATTGAGGCCCAAATTGGCCAATGGAATATTCCATATCATGCAACACCATGCCCAGTATGTAGATGAGGGTTGGCCAGGATGTTTTTCTCTCTCGTTTGCTCTCTTCGGATCTCTCTTCGGGGTTCCCACTCTTCTGAGATTGCAGTTTTGGGACTTTTTTGTTTCAAGATCGCAGGACAGGACATGCTTTGGTCAGTGGGTAGTGAGCAATTACACTGTGCATCACTTGCTTGTGTATATTATTATAATTTTATGTATTATTGTCATTTATTATTATTATTTTTTATCACTATTACTTTTAATTTTACTTTATTTCAATTATTAACTTGTTCTTATCTCAACCCACGAGTCCCATTCCCTTTTCCCCTTTGATTCCCTTCCCCATTCCCTGGGGATAGAGTTTGGTGGCCAGCTGGGTTAAACCACAACAAGGTGTGAGGATCAAAAGTGACACAGAGGACTGGAATTTGTGATTTTGTGTTTTAGCACTTTGGTTGAGTTCTGGTATTTGAAAAGCAGGAACACAGCTGACTTTAGAAGTTGAGATAGAGTGGAAATCTCTTAATTTTTTTTTTTTTTTTTAAGTTTTGTTGAAAGCTTTCAATCAATGGTAAGATTCCAAGCATAATTAAACTAAATGAATGACTCCTGTGCTCTCTAGCAGCAGTGATGGACTCTGTTCATCAGCTGTAGGCTAATTATCCTCTCCCATCCATGGGTGAAGTGAGGACTAAATTCATTGGCCTGCTGCAGCTGTACAGCTTTAAGTGATTAAGAGAGTATGTGTTCTCTGCTTTTTAACTGGCTCGGCGAAACGATCAGTAAATGGGGTTGATGGTTCTTGGCTCATAAAGCTTCAGAGGCAACCATGCTACTTATGTGGTGTGTCACTGATCTGGATAGAAGGCAAAGTATCCAAAAGTTGTGGATTCTAATTTCCAGGCCATGTGGGGAGAGGTGAGTAATATTATGGGAAAGATTTTGCCAGTGTTGCAAGCAGGAGGGGCAGTGAAAGATCACTGAGTTCTTTATTAGGTTTGTTGTAATATTTGTGTGGTTAAGGGAGGACTTTAGAGTGGGAGCTCTCAAGTTCTTGGAAGGTCACCAGATAAGGTGTTGACTGGGGCCATGCAGCAAACACAGCCACTGGTCCCCACGGTGATCACAGCTGAAAAGACCTTATGCTTCTATACAGAAATGTAGCTATGGGTGGTGCCTTAAGGTTGGCCTTTGTATCAAGCAGGATTTTAAAGTGAGTATCCTCACTGATCTTAATTAATGTATTGTGTAACTTAGCTTCACACAAGTTAACAGAAACAGATAAATGCTAGGATGTGAATGTGACCTTCATTTGATCTAGTTGACTTATTCTGCAGTGTCCAGAGTTAAAGCTGACTATGAGTGGCAGGCTTTGAGGCTTATGATATTCAGCATGAGGCAGAACTGTCTGGTCTGAGGAATTTTTAAGACCTGTCAATGCAAAGATAGTTGAAATGTTGACCTCTAAGTATGGCTTGGCTCTTTTAGATCAAGTCTCATGTGTGGTGCTGCTGCTTGTGGGCATACTAACATAGTGTGACTGCTGTCTCTTGTGGAACCCTCCTGAAAACTGCTGGAGATGTTTCTCCCTAATGAGTTTATCTCAGTGAGTTGTGTGTTGTATAAATGCATGTCGCAGGAATACACGGTGGCTTTTGAAGTTGGAGTGATAATTGGTCCTTTTAAAGCTGAAGTGGTAATTGGTCCAGTAGCTATTTAGGTGGAAATCCTTACAGTATGTGTGAGTATTGCTGATTTTTACACCCTCAACTCTAGTTTCTTAATAGATTTTTATGCCCTGTTCTTCATATCTTGGTGCTGACAAAAAATCTGTCACAACTTTTCTTATTGTCTCTTTGTTCTAACACGGTAAAATGTATAGCAAAATTATCTTACAAACTAGACACCTGCCACTGTGATCTGAATCTTCTTCATCCTGGTACTCCTTTGTCTATGAAAACTAGCTGTAAAATGCTATTAAACCAGGCTCTTGATCAGAGGGAGCCTGTTGGAGGGCATTGTCCCTTGTTTGCACCCATGAGACAAATGTCAAGAGAACTGAAGTAATGTCTCCCTGTCACACCTGCTACAGACCGGAGTCATGTGGATTGGGCAGTCATGTTGAGTTGAAAAAAATCTCTTGGGGTAGATGAAAAAAAAAATCACCTTTCCATCCTGACAATAAGAGCTGCTGCGTTATCTGTGGTGATGATGTACACATCCTACTGCTGATATGAGTCTGTTGTCTAAAGATCCAGCATGTAACTAACGGCTACTGGACAGACAAAGTGTTAAGGACTACTGCTGACCAGAATCAGGTGTGCTGCAAGGTGGGATGGATGTGCTTTACAAATAGTGACAGGAACTGAAACGATAAGCCAAATTCTGAGAAAGCATAAATACTTAATTTTGTGCGGTCAGCTCGCTGGAAAGGGTAGCACAGGGGTGGAGGAAGCTTGTGTCTTGAAGCTACCACAGGGGATCTGAAAGGCTAGAAGGAGCTAACATGACATCAACAGATGTCCAACAAGCTTTATACCAAGAAGAATTTTAATCTGCCTTCCTGTGAAGGACTGGAAAATGGTAATGGGACCAGGACAGTGATTATCAAGAAATCTTTTTGCCTTACCTTGTACATTATTTATGGTTATCTAGATTCTTTTGGGCAATAATTGAGACTATACATGTGATGCATACAATTTAATCAGAATGTTTTTCTTCTAGTCTTAAAAAAAAAACACAAGTGAAGTTATTTTTATGATGAAAAGCTTCCACTTGTATAACTCGTAAACAGGAGAGATTCTTAGCAACATTGCTAATGAAGTCCAAGCTGCAGGCATATTTATCCTGAGGGAGAAATGCATAAGTATAGTACAGGTGACATCATGATAAATATCTTCTCAGCTACCAAAACTGTGTTTGCACTAAGAGTAAGTTTGCTTGGCCATTTTAATGTTGAACGATTCCCTCATCCCAGGAAGAGAGGGCTGCAAAATAGTTTTGTGTATTAACACTGGGACATGACAACAGGTCCCTCTCATCTAAGCTGTACCCTTTATTGCAAGTATGGCCTTGGAGAAAATAGTTACTTCGTGGGGGCTGCAAATTAGAGTGTTTTGTGGGAGACATGGTGCGAGCAAAGAGCCTGGTTCCCTTCAGAGAGCAGGGCTGCCATGTCTCCTGCGAGGCACTGCTGCACCACAAAACATGGAAAGCGCAGAAATGAAGCTTTCTGTGGCAATTCACATTGAAAGGACGTGTTTTGACAGTGAAAATGAAGATGTCTGTTTAGGCTGAGAAAAACAAAAACATTTTTTCTCTAATTTCAGGATTTTTAGGTTATCTTTTTTTCATTAAAAAACAAAACTCCCAGCATTTAAATTTTCCTTCAGTACAATTAGACTGTTGCTTTACTGCCTCAGAAGCATTCCTTTAAAGTCATTGGAATACAGTGACTTGATCTTTCTCTTTTTCATACTTTTCCAGGATAGCCAGGTAGCTGTATAATAATTTACTGCTGGTTTGTTGGATTTTTTGTGGTTTTTTATAAATATCTTCTATGTTATTTGTTTCGACAATTGCTTAATGTGGTTTGATACTAACAGCTTGTTGAGAATCCTTTTTAAAGTGTTTTGAGAATCTTTAAGGGAAGTTAACTTTATGTGGAACTCTACATAGATTATCAGAAAACAACTTCTAACACATTTGAACCTGAAGTATTTGTGCAAGTGTTTTGACTCAGAATCTTCCAGAGGAAAGAAGCCTCTGCCCCTCCGTTCCGGCCTATATGGCATGTTATCTGTGCTTTCCCAAGCAGGACGTGGATTGTACTGATGGGAAGCTTGTGGTGGCCAAGCTGTACCTACCTTTTGGTTTCAGAGAGCTCTAGTCTCAATGTCTGTCCAGTTAAATTTTACAGACTTATCAACTATGAAGTTCTGTTAAAACCATTGTTTTTTCTTTAAGCACACCAGGTGTTATTCTTTCTCCTTTGTAATTGCTTTAGATGGAAGCCTCTTCCCAGATTTACTATAATTATTCTTCTTTTACACCACGTACAGGAAAATCTCTCTAAAATGGGCGTATTTCTTGTACATAATAATTAGAAAATAACCTTAAGCATCAAAGGGTGAAGCACCTTTGCAAAATACCTACTTCTAACAACTTTTAAAGCAACTTGTGTGCACTTTGTGCTAGGTATTATTCTTATCTTTTGTTACGTATCAGCCTGTCATTTTTACTTTGAATGGCATAGTACCTAGTGTGCTTATAATGACAATTTAAAAACAATTTTTTCATTCTCTGAAATGGCTTAAATCATGCCGTAAAATTTCAATTTTACAGAAGTATTTTTAAAGCTGCCAGAAGGTAAGGCTTGTGAGGAGTTATCTGCATTTTACAGATCAGATGGTTAAAAGAGAATTCTTGCTTATGGTCTTGGAAAGTGTGAGAGTCTCAGATTCCAATTTAAATTTGAATTCTAATTTATTCAGTTATTGACAATGTTATTTTCCCAATAAATGTGTTTTGAAATTTTCTTTTATCATCTTGGATGAGATAAAGGGCTGGGGGGGGGGGGGGGGGGGCACAAGGCAGCAGTGGGTAACTGTGTGAAAATTGGCTTAAGCAAATGAAGTGAGTTTAGTCTGGAAAAAGTTATGAAAGCTCATCTCACTGAGATCAGTTTTGGTGACCTCTCATTAGATGTTTGTGCGGAAATTACTTGGTGTTTACTAATGGAAGAATATTTTGTAGACATGTGAAACTTTTATCTTTAAGAATGTCAGTTGCAGGGAAACCTTACAAGGTCCTAATTAGGAGTACTTGAAGACATAAGAATTTCACATGTGCTGCAACTTGCACTTGCAAAGCAGTGTGATAAATTATATCTATATTTAAATGATAAAACAGGAAAAGCAGTGTTTTCAGAGTTCTCAGTCTTCTTTGAGGCTCTGAGATTATCAGTCACAGTTTACCTGTTGAAGTCATGTTCTTGAGAATCAGGTGAATGTCCTTAATCTGTTGCATGAATTAGTTTTACCGTTTATCACTGCTTTTAATAAAAAAAAGACTTCAACTGTACCCTGTATTGTCAAGGTTAGTTACCCTTTGTGCTGTAGAATCATTCAGTTCTAATCTCTCCTGCTGCATTTTATGGACTACATAATGGAAGAAACAGCGGGGGGGGGGGGGGGGGGGGGGGGGAGGGTCTCAAAGGTAGTTTGCAACTGTTTTATGGATGTAATCAAGTAAAGCGAAGAGTTGTGGAAAGGCTGTTCTAGATAAGGGCTGCAGAGGGCTGTGAATGGAGATTTTCAGAGAGGGATGGGGTGGGGGGAGGTGAGGGATTAAGTACAAAAGCTGATGTCCTTGCAAACGAGTCTATTCAGGCTTTACAGCCTGCAAACAAACTAATGTCGAGCTGAGGCGACGACGGAGCTGTCGGAAGGTGGGAGCTGATGTAGTCCTTTAGCCCACGTGTTTCTGAAGCCTGAGCAGCACACTGGAATGGAGAAAGCAGTAGAGGAGGGTATCTCTTCACTCTGGGGAAGAGGAAATTGAAGCATCCATGTGAGTTTTTCCTGCAGAAATGAAGTCATGGCAGAGGCTTGTACAGGTGATGTTATGACATAGAGAACACAGCAATGTTCTAAATGAAAAAAACGAGTCCTTTCATTCTAGAGATGTTTTAATGCGTTTGATCTGGCGCGAATGAAGTCCTGCTTTGTGTATCGACTTCTGCTCTTCTGTGAGTTGCAGGAATAATATGTCAACAAGAAACTTTCTTCCCCGTTTAAACCTTGGAAACTTTGGATACAAAATGCTTACTTTCTGGCTGATACATGTTCATTACTCTGTCTTTTTAATATTTTGAAGTTAATATTACTGATATCCTAGTTTAATTTCAAACTATATATAAAAAGAAACTTAAATATTAAAAAATCTTCTGATTATGAAAGCTGAATAACTTCCTTCCTAAATTTGAAAGAGATTGACATACTTTTGTAGATAAGGAACAAAAACCGTTAGAGACGTATTTTTAAGTTATCGCTTTCTTAGATACTCTTTTTCTACTTGCTATTATCTACCCCAATACTTTTTTTTTTTTGTGGTCAAAAGATGCATTTTCTACCTCTGTATCATGGTACTATCCCTTCGTTCTTTGAATGTGTTTGGACAGGAGCAAGGAAGAAGTGTGAGGGTGCCAGGAAGAGAAACGATAACAAAATAAAGAAACAGGTTTTTGTTACCAGCCTACAGGCAATTAAAATGTTATTTATTCTACTGTGAAGCAATTAATGGCGAAGACTGCAGGAAATATTTAATTGAGTATTGATTTAAAACAAAACTGGTGCTCACTTAAGTAGTTGCATTCTGTTGAACTGTCCTTATCTCGGGCTTAATATAGTCTTTCAGACAACGGTGTTAATTAATCTGTGTATAACCTTTGCCTGGTTTTTCAGCCTCTTGGAGAATCAAGATAGGGATCTTTTGGAGGATCAAAACAGACAGTGCTTGGAAGAAGCTAGTATATAGGTGTGAATTATGATAATTCTGATTAATTATATAGTCATAGAACGGTTTGGGTTAGAGACTGCTAAGATCATCTAGTTCCAACCCCCCTGCAACGGACAGGAACACCCTCCACTACACTAGATTGCCCAAAGATAATGATAATGCTGTTTCATCTTAAAGCATTAAACTGGCATCTGTATTACCTTCAAACTGCAGTTGAAGGTCTTTCATAGTGTTTCAGTATGTATTTAAATGCTAAGATGTGTAGAGATGTTCTTGAGTATGTGCTCTATGTTCAGACTAAGTAGGACATTGCCTAGGAACAAGGAGTGATGACACTACTGAGACACATGGTTGCATTTCTTTAGGTTCTATTTATCTCAGCTTTTGTTTGAGGGCTTTTTCAGATGGATGTGATGGCCTTTATTGTAGGGGAAACAGCAGAACGAGAGGCCACTGACGTATTCCATAGCAATACCCTTGTTTCCTGAATCAGGAGAAACATATGACTTTTTTTTTGCAAGTAATACCTATTCTCAGATCTGTAGGTGGTGAAACTGGGGAAACTTCGTACAGGTCGAAAAGTTTAAAGTAACACTGCCAAATAATGGAGTGCTAAAAACTCCACCCTTCCTATTCCATGAGCAAGAAATTAATCATCCTGATGTGATTAGGAGGGACACACACTGCTAGATCAGGGAAACAGCGTCCTCTGTTTTTTTATTTTTTTATCGGACTTGGATTTTTCCCTGCCTCACATGCTGAGGTGTGAGGGAAAGGGAGCCTGAAATGGGAGTCCCAGTGGAGACTTTTTGTTGAAATGTTTCCCATGTATCCAGTCCTAGGGAAACATCTACCTGAGAATGAAGGAATTCTAGTCTCTTCTTGGGCACAAAGACTGGCTTTCTGACAAACATGTCCTTTATTTGCAGGGAGAGAAGGAACTGTTTTTTTCTCCACTTTTTTTGTGATGTGTTTGTCTCCTTTAGCTTTTCATTGGCTTTTGTCAAATTATCCTCTTTGCACACCCTTATTCATACAGCTTAGCTTCTACTTTCAGCCAATAAAACAAATATGTAGTTTTAGTCATAAACATCAAAATATTGATGACAAACATTATACTATAATTAATGTTAATTAGTTACAGATAAGTCTTAAACTATTTCTGAAGTAAAATAATAAATTCGGAAAAATTAACAAGCTCAGTGCATCTTTCCTTTTGCTGTTATTTCTCTGAATTTCATTCTCATCAGTAACAGTGTCAGCACAGATAAAAACAAAGTGTGCTTCTAGGGAGCTCTCTCCAGATTCTGATTTTCTACCACGCACAGTAGGCTGGCCCAGAAGACATTGTCTATCCTAAACAACACAAAGCCAGGTTAGGAATTTTATTATGATAAAAATATATGAATTGCAATCTCATAATACTACCTACTTAGAAATTCATCATTGTTTATGTGTGACTGGCTACTACCCTAACCCGATGTCTAATGATATTTAATGACATTTACTATGTTTAATGTTTTATAGATGTGAAACTCAAGCAAGGTGGCCCAAAATTATGCAGAAATATCTCAGTTTAGTGTTGCATTCGCTGTGCTGAAATGTTTTTAAAAAGGAGGTGTGGGGGTGGAATAGTTGACCCATAGGAGTTTCTGTAATGAGTTGTCCCAGAACTGAGGGTGAAACAGTGAAATTCTGGCTCTCAGACTCATGATATAACAATTTTAATCTTTCCTGTTAATAGCAAGTGGAATAATGACTGACTCTTCCTACTACTTGTAATTCAACAGACACTCCAATAGAATGAGTGTTGCTAATGAATTAGTATTAGACCAATCATATTTAAACTGGCAAGTCAAAAGACTGAAAAAGTGCAAATTATTTTTTAGCTGGACAGAGGAAAAAGCGGTTCAGGAAAAGCAAAAAGCTCAGACCTTTCCTCATATTCCATTCCTTTTTTCAAGTACATTTATTAAGTTCTTTTGCCACCAACACTGCAGGAAACTAAACTTAACCTAGACTGAATTCACTTACTAAGCTGAATACAAATTTCTGTCCTCAACAGCTAGCTAGCTTCCTGCCTGGAGCACCTGTCAGGCTTAGTATTCCTATGCTGAGGAATGACTTAACTAGATGAAGTGAACTAATATGGCTGTTTTGTGATCCTGAATATTCTGTGATTCCTTAAGCCTTTTACAGATGTAACTTCAGAGGAGAAAAACTTTCTTTGCTTTAGAGTATATCTTAAGTTTCATGGAAAAGGACTAGTGTTTGATTCCTGCTCATATATTTTCATAGTACTTTGAGTCTCTTGATTTTGGGGAAAAAGATGATGCTGGTGCTAGCTCTGCTTCTGTTATGAAAGCAAGATATTCAGCATATATTATGCTTGCCCAGGAAGACAGTACCTCTGTTTCTGCCCGGGCATCCATGTGATCTTTCTACCCAACTTTTGAAAACAGCTGTGCTGTCACATCCTGAGTAACAGCGAAGGACCAGGCCATGGAGGAGAGCACCTCTGATGTCTTTGGATCATCCAGGATTGTCTTGCAAATTAATGTGGTAGCACCTAAGAACAGTGATCTGATGCTTCAGAAATGGCAGTTCATAGTTTATGCTGGATAATACCTGGTTGACAACAAGTTTGAATAATGTAAAGATCACTCCTTTTAATAGTCTAATCTATTGCATGGGGTTTTTTCTGATCACTCACTTGACATGGATAAACACAAATACATGTCCACGTAAACACAAATAAAATTTACTTCCCACTGGAATGCAGGATCCAGAAGGAAGTTTAACTAAAACTGCTTTCAAAGTACACATGGGGGAAAGGAATTTTTTATCCTTAATGCGCTTTGCCTGTAGAAGGGCAGAACAGATTTTTTGATTGATTATTCATGAGACAAAGAGGCTTTCTACACTACACTGGTACCAGTGACATTTTATGAAAGAAAAAGAGCCAGCAGTATTTAGTGTTAATAACTGAGCACAAAGTGATGCAAATGTGCACCTTAGTGCTGCCTATGAGTAAACAAAAATCCCAGGCACAGGTCGCCTGGACACTTTATGCATTAATGAAGTATTGACTATAAGAACTATCTGTTGTGGGAAGCACTGGGGTCTTTTCTCTCTAGGTAAGTAGATTTCACTTTAAAAGAGAAACTACTTTGAGCAAGGTTTTGATTAGAAATTTCACAGAAGCCCTAATGAAAGTGCTTGACCATGGGACTGAACAGCAGAGCAGCTCTAATCCCTGTTTCTCTGGTCATTCCTGCTCTTTCCAGGCTAACTGTAAGGCTGGAGTGGAAGGGCTCACTGTGGTACCTTGTGCCTCTTTGTGTTTGGTTACTGGGACTTTGTGCCCTCAGCAGGTGAATGATCTTGTTGTAAAGCCCAGCCTGCCCTCGGTATATGGGGCAGTGCTTTGGAAACCATCAGCTTCTCATGGTAAAAAAGTTGTTCTTGAAACTTAAAGCAAACTTAAAAAATGGATCTTGAGAAACCCATGGGAAGGTTAGGAGCACAGGATGATGCAAAGATGATGAGCAAGACTCATTATTCTGTGTATGCCAACTTCCTGACACTGGACTTATCAGACTTAGATGTAATTTCATACTGTAACGTATAAAAAGGTTTTGCTGGAGTGCTCATAAAGTGTAGTGAAAGAAAAATATGGATATACACTAAGTGAATTGTAATACACTAACCACCTCATGTGCAATAAAAATATGCAACTTGTGTTTGTTTGATTTCAAAGCAGTTCTGTTATAACGTTATAGGTGCAATTTGACTGGAAAGGAGATGTATAAGGAACAGATTGTTAAATGTCTTTTTGAAAATGTTACTGCTTAACAAGCTGCTTTGAGTGCAGTTTCTCTAATCTGCTGTGAAGAAGTACAAATTGAACTTGGTGTTTGTCTAAATCATTTAATTATATTTTGGTATACTAACTCACAGTGTAGTGGTGAGGAAACCTTACATCTTTGTCTTAACCTGATTTTTCAGTTCTTTGGCTGGTATATGAGTGCAGCTAATTTTTACTGCAAGCATGTGATTACAGCTGGACTTGCTTTTGGGATGTGGGGTGGTTCTTTTTTGGTCAGGTTTGTCTTTTCTAGCTGTCAGGAGATAGGGAGCCATAGTCCCCATGCTGGTTCTCTTTGCCCTTGTGGGAGTTCTCAGGAACCCCAGAAACATCCTTTAATGCCCTCAGATTCTTCATGTCAGGAAAATCTGCAGCCTTCCTTCCCACCTTGTTCTGTGACCTGACAGATTTCACAAGCTATTGTAATCATGACTTGCCTAGATCTGTGCTTGGGTGGGAGACTTCAAAGGCAGTGTAGAGGTTAGAGAAACAAACGTTGTGAGGTTGTTTGGAAGTCCCTAATCTACAGTACTGAAGAAGTCTCTTTCAGGCGTAGAGAACTTGGTTTTTTTGCTCTAGTGGATATGCAGTTTTAGGTAAAAGGCAAAAGAGACTTTTTTGAAGTCATTACTGACCATCTTTCAGTTGTAGAGGATTATGTAGTTCTAGATTCTGAAACTGGACTGCTTATGCTTAGGGAAAGATGTTCTACAACCAAAATTGTTCTCTTAATTTTGTTTTGCCATATTGTGCAACACCAACTGTGGTGTTCATGAAAAACTATTTAGTAGGGACTTAGCCTCTGACTTCAGATGAAAGCCATGTTGGTCCAGTGCCTCAAAATTAGGTGTCCTTTCTCACAGAGGCTTTGCTAGGAGTTAGATGGTTAAATGCCTTTGAAGACCTGAACTTGGTTTCTTGCATATCATTTCCACACTTGAATTTTAAAGAACAAGCATGCTATGCTGTTGTCATGAGCAGAGTAGTAGAATAACAAACAAATGCCCACAGCCCTTGCGAGTGCTTGGGTTCAACAAGGGAGGAGTCCTTGTCCTTGTGCTTGTCATACAGAGGTAGAGACCTGTGCTGTGGGTGCTGATCCTCCTTATGGGGGAGGGAGGTGTCCTGACCCTACATACTGTGTGTGGGGTCCCTGGCAGAGCTCTGATGCTGTGCAGAGCCTCCATTTACCACAGTCGCCTGAGCTAATATTGGCAGGTCTAAAGTCCACAATATATTCAGCTCCTGATGGACCCCTTGGTCTGTGTTTAATTTTCTTCAAAGGGAAGAGAACAAAAACAAAGTAGAAAAGTTAGTGGCTTGGTAAAAGGATGAACATCATCCATAAATAACTTGATGTCTCAGAATTAAGATGATGAACTATCATTATTACGTCCTTTCCAGAGTTTTCTTTCTGTTGGTTAGATGCTTACTGTCATGGCTTGTGTCAACATCACTTACTGTCATTTTGGTGAGTAGTCAGTGTGGAAGCAACAATTACACTGCAAGCTGTCCTTAGATTTAAAAAAGTGAAGTTGTCTGCATTTGGTGATGGCAGTGAACTCAAAGCTGCTTTTTTTCCTCCTGCCTCCCTCTCCCTTTTCTTTTCTCACATTCAGTGCTTTGAAAATTAAGATAAACATACTTGTTGTAATAAAGGAAATCCAATAATTTGGAAAAAAGCCTTAGAGGTGTTTTCCCAAATAATTCTAACCAGCTATTGCACACAGTTGGAAATTTCAGAGAAATGTCACATTATCATTTCACAGCAAAATGTTAAAATACGGATGACAAACATTTTAACTGCTGTTGTCTTTGTCTCCTACAACCTCCAACATGCTAGAAGGAAAAGAAGCTTTGGGAAATATTGTGTTCACTTCTGTTCTACAACACTCAGAACTACATTTTCCATCTGATGCCTATATGCTATCAGCACACTATATTCTGACATCATAGTCATGTTCCTGTGCTATGGGACATATTAATTGCAATGACAGGATGGTTTAGGTATGAGATCCTAACCAAGGCCAGATGATATAAGAAGCTTAGGCATACACTGACAAACTTACCCACTGAATAGTCTCCTTTGCTCTTGTAATGGCTTGGAGCAATAAAGCAGTTGGTCAACCCACTGAATTTTCAGAAGTTCTGCTTTTTTAGTAGTATGTACACTATAATTCAGAAATTATTTTATTCTAAGCAAAGGAGTATACCCACTAGGCATGTGCATTGGCACATTTTAGGGAAAAACTGGTTCTAGAGTAGCCCTCAGTCTTACATTCATGTGCTTCACTGGAAAAAGATGAAAAAAATCCCCTATTCTGCTCCACTGGCAGAATAGCAATGTTTTTAAAGAGATTTTCAATATGCATGAATCACAACCAGAAAAATAGTAGTTTCATGTTATAACTTGTAAGGACTGTGTAAATGTTTTATTAGGCTGCAAAAACCATCAATGTATGATTTAATAAAACTGAGACGCAGGGCATGCTTTTTCACTGGCTCATAATTTGTGCCTTGTTTTGCATCACCTAAATAGCAAAGTCTCTTGGATTGCTTGTGTTTAATTCTGAAATGCCTAGTGCCTTGCAAACACAGGAAAAGCTTTTGGGTATAGCCAGAAACTTCTAGTGGAGGAAGAGGTAAGATGTTTGGGGTTTTTTTTTGTCTATCACAGTAACAGCTTGCACCAATTCCTTCCAAAGATGGGGATGGGTGGGCTCTGTGTGGTGGATGTCTTGGTTGGGGGTAGGGGGCTGCAGGCTGTGGAAGCTCTTGGCTTTCTTGTTTTAGTGATCTTGTTCTGCAGGGGGAGAGAATGTTCTCTGCTTTCCTCCCGTAAGCATTTTGCTTGTTTGGTTTGGGATTGGTAGACTTCATGCTGAGTGGGTCGAAGAGGAGTTGAGGGTTTGAGTGTGTATTGGGATCTCATAAAGGAGAAAGCACAGCTGCAGGAGTGGGTGGAGATGGATCCTGAAGGAGGACATGGGGAACCTGTAGATGTCTCTGGTCTCTCCTGATGAGGAAGTGCATATACCTTATCAACTAGTCTTTTATATGTGTGCTGTATTGGAGCTGCTTTTATCAGAATTATCTCTTTCCTGTTTTTCATTTGAATGCCTGGCATTGTGGACTCTGATTTAAACACTGTTCTTTGTGCTTTGCAGTATCTGGAAGCAAGGTCATACAAAGTCAACTGAGTCAGCTGACTCCTTTTTACCAAGCTTTGTATTAGGATGTAGACACATGTCAGTCTCTATAGAAATATCTCTATTCCATGGATGTTACTGGGATCAAATCACATGTATGAAATCCTCTACTCTCTAAATAGCCCTGAGGAAGTCCACTGTGTATAAAAACATAATTAGCAATGTAATTAAAACCATCATTAACAACAGTTTAAAAGTTTTACCTGTAAGGTGATGTGTACAATTTTGGTTTGGTAAGTTTACAAAATTCAGAGATGTTAAGTCCGCCAACAAGTTTCCACGTTCCCAGTAGCATCTGTTGTCTCTGGAGTTTGAGTCCTGGACATTAGGCAGACAGGCCTGTGGACTGTATGGCAGAACTGTAAGCTGCCACTTGCAGCTGTGCTATAGGAGCTGCTGAAAACCTTACATCCTCCCTTAGTGTAAATTGTCTGTGTGCCCCTTCCCTTCCAGTTCAGACTGCCATTTAACTCCGAGAACTTGGTGACATCTTAGGGAAAGTTTGTGGTATTTCTTGCCTTATTTGATCTCTTGAGCCGAGGGTGGGTTAAAGCCTCATCTCTAACTCAGATTCCCAAAAAATATTTAAGTGACCAAATCCAACTGAGATAAATTGCATTAGATGATTACCTATGCTTGGCAGACTGTCAATTGTCAGACATCAATTCCCAGAGTCACAAGTTGAGATCTGAATTTCAGCCATTTCAGTCTTAAGTTTCTAGGCTCTATAAATACAAACAATTTCTCTTGCCTCTAAAAAAAATGGTGAGAAACCAACTGATTCTGAAGAGCACTTGATGCAATGCTCTTCCACTCATTTTCACCCAAGTTTATCTTTTTATCTCAGTCACATGGAATAGAGATGATGTATAAGTAAACTTGAAAGGGCTTGGAATATGAAATATTGGAATGTGTCAAAGGCTTTGACTTGGCTTAGCTTGGGTGTGTGTTATTAGCAGGGGAATCTTTAACATATTAAGACATCAAATTTGCAGATCTTAATCTTATTGCCAAAGTAGGAGAAATTGCATTTCAAATGGTTCATGACAGAAGTTTTGGCTCTTAATACTTAATGAGGCATCGATGTTGGCCATCTCTCCATTCCAAACAGACAAATTATATCGGTAGATGTAGCTGCAGGAAGATAAGTGAAGCATCTTGTGTTTGAAGTGGAAGTTGCACGAGTGGTGAAGGGCAAACTGCCTATGGCCTTCTCTCTCTGAAGAATCCTCTGTAGCTGGAACAGACGTTAACTACTATTCACAAACTACCTGTGGGTGTTTTTAAATATTTATTACTTTCTCCCTCTTTAAAGTTAAAGCCTGCATCTGCCCACCACAAAACAAGTCCTTTAAGAATAGATGTGGCTCACTGCCTCTCTACAGTAAAACCTGATATTTAGCAGAGGAGATAGAAGCTTGTGTCTGCAAGTAGAAATTAAATTGCTCATTCCTCCCGCTGCGTGGGCAGCTCTCATTCCTTCACTCTTGCCCTCTCAAGTTATTCACTGCAAGTCTGAGGCAGTGTAAAGAAACAACATCTGGCTATTCTGAAAAGGCCTGGGACTCAAGTCAGACATTTTGACACTAAAAATAATGATTAAAAAAGGTGTTCAACTGCTAATTCACTTCAGCTTGCATTTTTAAGCATTGAATAATCCTTGTCAAGCAGCCAAAGACTGGAGAGAAATACTTGTTAAAACCATCATATCATTTTTGGGAAAGCAGAAATGGACAATTTACTAGTGAACAAATAGCAAGGCTTCTTGGGAGGAGCTGATGTACTGACCCCCTTTTTGGTATCTGTGTATATAGAAACCTAATTATAGTGCATTTTTACATTGAAGTAATGCAAGCAGGCAGAGATTTGCTTTTGACCTACTCTTTTCAATGGACCCAGTTAACTCCTGATTTATTCTGGTAGATAGGCACCTCGGTTCAAAGCTGGATAAAAGAACAACACTTCTGTTATGAATTGTAGTAATTGTTTTTTAAAAAACAAGTTCTCAAAGTGTGAAGGGAAGTTAATAACTCAGCTGAATTACTGATAAAACTGAGTGTTTGCATTCAGATTAAAGATGGCTTTTCTGGTCACGGCAGACCAATCACTGCTACTTAACATCTGCACCTATTGCTGCAGTATTTAAGTACAATCTCAATCTCTGCAAAGCTTAAGCATGAGGCTTAAAGCCCTGAGTGGCACAAGCTTCTCCAAAGATCAGAAAAAGTAGAAACAGTAGTCTCTGCCATTAGCCTCAGGACTGGAATGAGTAGCATTAGTGAGGACATATTTTGCACCATTTGAAGTATGGAGACAGAAGCTGCTCTGCTCTTTGTTCATCTGGAATACACCGGGCTGCCTGCGGCACAGATACTCCCTCTGCACGGCCTCCGATCACAGCTGTGTGTTTAGACTCTTAATCCAGTCCAAGGAGCTTGCCCATAGTCACAGAGTGAATTTGGGAGGTTTAGTCAGCCTCTGCTCTGTGGAGTTTTGCCTTTGGAGAAATAGCAATGGCAGGGGTGGACTTCATCCCTTTTCCACAGGGCAAGAAAAGCAGCTTTATAGGGCTTGCTCTCTCACAGCTTCAGCCCGGAAGGGTTTTTCCCCCCTGCAGATGCCACCCTGCAACTAACGCCACTTTTTATGGTGTTGCTTGCTGGTTGGGGCTGTGACTGATGCCATGAGCTGCTTCTCTGCTAGACAGGCAGAGCACTGAGCTCCATCTCCTGCTTGGCCCTGTAGATTGGTGTGCAGTGATTAGCAGTGTGCTGAAAAATCCTCTACACCCAGAAGATTGGGAAAGGTTCAACTTAGGACACAGAGTTCAAGTGTTAGGGCATATGTGGAGAGCGAATAGGTACCTGAGCTCTGCAGACCTGCTGGGAGGGCATGCCCCATGCTTGGCAAAGGTGGTGAATCCTCATCAGTCTCCAGTAGGCAGAGTGCTGAGACCAGGACTTCCAGTGTCCTCTGCCAGACAGGGATCTGCACCAGAGCAACTGGCTTGAGCAATTTTATGTTTTGTTGTTTGGTTGTTTGATTTTTTTTTTTTCCCCCTGCCAACTTGCTTTGTGGCTGTTACTAAGCTGTGTTATCTAAATCTGACTGTATGATTAGAGTGCCTTGCAAAGGATGCAACACTTGCTTTTCTTTTAAAATAAGCTTACAGAGTCCCAAGTTCTTCAAATCAAATCCAGTGGAAAAGCAATTTTAGACTAGGAATTATTTCATTTTAATATTGACTTGTTTCTACAATAATTTAAAAAAATACTTTGGGGGAAATAGACACACTTGTTCTGGAAATGTCAATATAGAATTTTATCACATTAGTATAACACTAGTTTTTTTCTCTTGATTGTCTCAAAAATAGATTTGGCAAAGCTTCACTCATTCAGTTTTACAGGACACTGCTGGGTTGTGATTATTTTTTTCTTCGATCATCTTTCCATATTATGTCTCTGCTACTTTTTTCCTCACATCAATATCTGAAAAGAATATCTGTCAGATTCATTTAAGGTTTGAATTTTTGTGTATTTCCATGCAAATAAAAAGTCTTACTAAAGAAGAGTCTAAACTCTACCCTTTTGAGAGCGTCTAGATATTTCTCTGCTGTAAAATCAGCAGGCAGTCTAATAGATTTGCTCTCCAATGTTTAAATAACATCTTCCTGAACATTAACGAGACTGCTCTACAGAGACTGTGTGGTCTCCCCTTAAGCATTATGGTGGTGACTATGCAGGTTTCTCTGTGCTAAGCTATAAATGCAGAAAAACCCCACAGAGTGAAGAGGAGAGCTCATTTTCCTGGTGTGTATGGGCTGTGACATCTCTGATACGACTGGTGCGGTGTGTGATGGTGCGTGTACAGCAGCTGGGCTGAAATGTCGTGCTTGTTGTTTTGTGCAGAGGGTTTTGCAGTGGTTACGTGCATCTTGGCTGCTAGGATTGCCTACCCATGCACAACAGGCTTCTGTTTACTGGCAACTGGGTGGGGCATTGTGACCAGCTATGTCTTTTTTGAGTAACCAGGCAAAGCTTCTTGACCATTGAACCATTACCAAATGACTTTAAGCGCTATGCTATTAACTGTAAGATTAAAATAACAGTTTTGCTGTGTCTGTCAGCTTTGCTATGATGTTCTGTAAGTTCAGGCTCATGCTAGTGCTAAATTAACTATGTAAATTCTGACAACTCAAATCATACTGCTTCACCTCCAAGCTTCTCCACGTACAGAAGGATCATTGTCATTTACAAGAATCTCAAGCATAGATTTGGGCTGTGCATTAATCTTGTCTGGTTGAAAAATGTAGGTAATAATGCAAGTTGTATTTTTGACTTAGAATTGCTTATCAGGAAGGCTCTATGCTTGTGAACAAGGCCAAATCAAAGAAGGGAAAAGGCATGTCTGTTTTGGTTGGACAAAAAAATGGTGTGTGAATAAAATTCCACTAAAATACATATTGCACAATCACCCTTAAGTGGCCTTTTGCCCCCTGTGGATGACCCATTTATTTTGTTTTAGCCTGGTCTTCTGCAGCAATACCCTCACAGTGTGAGAGTGCATTTCTTGCATAAACTGCTGGGATGTTGACATTTGGTGTCATTCCTAGTTAGATGCTTGCTTTGTCTTTATTTTTTTATGAGACGTCTGGGGATAAAACTTAAAACTTCCACTGTATCTGTATCATAAATCAAACATTTTGCTGGAGGATAATAGTGCACTTAAAACAAAAAAGAGACACACAGAATTCAGTCAATACAATACCTAAAAAGCAACAGCTTGTCTGCAGCTTGAATTCTAATTCATTAATTAGAGTCAGCATTTACATATTTATTACAGTGTACTGGTTTTGGAAACAACAGAGAATGAATTCATCCTTACAGTGTATTTGATCAGTGCATGAAAATCAGAAGGAAAAAATATTGTTGTTTTTATTTTATGTACATAACTTGAGTAATGTACACCCCTGGGTAAGGCTTGTGGGGAATTTCTAGAGAAGTTAATTCAACTATTCTACCATTTTAGTTCACTTTCTGCAGATGTTTAAGAAAAGGAATTGTTCATGTGGTCACTTAATGAAATTTTGTATTTCAGCAGTGGAATGCTCCATACTTCAATCCATGTATTCCCATAAAATATTTTGTATGAGGTTGAACCTTGTAGACATTATCCACTGCAGGACTTTGCTTTCCCATGCTCTCTAGTACTGGCAAAAAGAATTAAATGAGAATGAACAAAAAATAAGTGAATGTTCTCTGTGGAATAGATCTCTAAACTTTGAAGGATTAGCTGTTTGACACTACAGTGTCAAAGCCCTAAGCCACTCCCATCCTGAAAAGTAGCAAGCTGATAGGATGAAACTTGGGTGCATCCATATTTCAGGTTCTGCGGAGTTTGGTATCAACAACCTCAATTGTGAATGCAGATAGCCTCCTCCTTTTCATAGAATCATGGAATGATTTGGGTTGGAAGGGACCTTAAAGCAATCTAGTTCCAACCCCCCTGCCATGGGCAGGGACACCTTCTACTAGATCAGGTTGCTCAAAGCCTCATCCAACCTGGCCTTGATCACTGCTAGGGATGGGGCATCCACAACTTCTCTGGGCAACTGGTTCCAGTGTTTCACTGCCCTCTTTGTAAAAAAAAAAAAAAAAAAAAAAAAAAAAAAAAAAAAATTCTTCCTTGGATCTAATCTAAATCTACCCTCTTTCACTTGAAAGCCATTGCCCCCTGTTTGCTGCCACGAGTGCCTCTGTGGTCACTGCCAGCCTTAGTGCTGCAGCAGAGCTGGTGGACCTGACGGATCCTAATAGTTCAGTGCAGAGCTATTCCTGTACATAGTGCTCTTGTTGCTTCAAGTTTGTCCCCTGAGCAGGCAGTGTACCTAAGATCTGTAGAAGCCTAACCTTTCAGTCTATTAAAAGACGTGATCTTTCTTCATTTGTATCAGAAGAGGCATTAAAAAGGCCAACTGCTGAAGCAACTTCAGCGTTTTGCTCTGTGACTCAGTACATGTGCATTACTAATTATTTGCAGATATACTTAGTGGCTATGCTTAAATTCATTTAAATGTAATTGGTTTACTGTATGTGGCAAGATCAAATTTAATTTTTAATCTATTATGAATAGGCAAAAAAGATTGCTCCTGTGCCTGAAACGGAAAGGTTTCAGGACTATTTGCTGAGGTCTGCAGATAGCTCCCAGACTTGAAAAGGATTGTGTATTTCCAGGATTATGAAACGATACTAAGCCAAGTGTTCTTTTCCCTGTGGACTATACTTTAGTGCCATGTTAAAAGGCTGTGTTGGCACCTAGCTGTGACCAATGGCAGCACCTGGCTATCATTTGTCACATGCATGTGAAATGAAAGGTCTGAAATTTCGAGTTAAACCCTCTGAGCCAAAAGCTATGGATCTGCTATTAGTTTGGAAGAAAAATAACTGAATTTTTTCAAGCACCTTTGGGTCCCCTATCACCTCCGAGTTGATCAATTCCTCTTTTCTATGTCAGAAGTTCAGGCTTTCTATTCTACTTCATTTGACTTTCAGCCCTGCAAAGTCCCCGTTCACCTATTAGCAACAGCCAAATAGTGGCTTAGGTACATATTTATCACTATCCCTGCTCAAGAGTGCTTCAGAGATGACAGTTGCGTTTCCAAATGATACACCTCAGCGAAATCACAAAGCCATGCAAAGAATGGCTCTGCAATCATTGCAAACCAGGTTAAAAACACCTCAAACTCAATCTAATGCATCCTGGATAAATCTATCTCTGGAGCCAACTTTCAGTGTTTTATAAATCCTCTATAAAAGTTTTTTTTTAAAAGTAAGCTTCAGGCACACAAATATTTTTCTTTCAATAAATACATGCTTTCCTTGTTGAAGTTTTTTGAGGTTTATTGTGGCTTCAAGAGCTTTTTCATCCTTCTAAATCATGCCACTTTTTAAAGAGTTACAAAACTAATCAAACAGGCTTCTGTTATGTTTAATATGCTCTTACTTTAATAAACTGTGTTCCTAATAAGCAATCTCATGTTTGAACTCTTTCATTATCTCAGGCTTCTCAAAGTGCCTTGTAACATCTTCCACTTAAGACCACTTTTTTAAAAACCTTCAAGATACCTTCTCTATTTATATTCTCATTTTTCTATCACAGAGTGGGTCTATTTAGAAGACTTAAACTGAATGAATTTCACAGGTTTCACTGTGCAGAATAGCATGCTACCCCCTTTTCTGTAGCTGCTTGGAGAGCAATGCGAGGTGCACAAAATAAAGGCATGTTGAAAACACAGTATTTTTCTGCCAATGGTTTGTGATTTCTGTATTATCCTAGTAGTGGCCAGTGCAAGTAATCCTGAATACTGGCGTAGCAGACCTTTATATCATTGTCAGTCTGCCTCCTGAATTTCATAGGAGGAGCAGAGAACAATATTAACAGATAACTTTTGCCTACTCTGTTTTTATTTAATAATCAACATGAATTGCAGAAAAGTGACCAAACCCCATAGCTATCTGTAGCTGGAGAAGTCTCCTTTCTTCACTGACGGCTTTGTTGTCTTCAGCTAGGCATGTTGCTGCTTTTCCTGAGCAAAACTTAATTTTAATAAACCCACCTCAGTAAGTACTTTGAGGCATCACTTCTAATTATTTTACAATGGCAAGTGTAAGTCAAATCTAGCAAGGAAGCCTGTTAGTCAACTGAAGTAATAAACTGAAAATTGACCCATAAACATGACTGACAGTTCCTCTTTGGATTAGAAAAGAGAGCAGAATAGTATGAGAGGAGTTATGGAGAAATATCAGTTTGATTTATGAGCAATAAGCTTGCTGTGGACTGTATACAAACACGAATCTTAAATAAGAGCTACCACTTGTTTGAAGTGAGTCTTTAATGCCGGTGTAAACTTGGAGGAGAAAAATAAGTAAGTACTATTCATCCCAGTAAGAAAGAGTTGGAAGCAGAAATGTAAAATCAACCAAAGAAATTGGGATCAAAGGTTGCACTCTTATCCTACACTGTTCTTATGTGAAGATTTATTTGTCTTTGAATTCAAACAGATGCAGAGAATGGATTGTTCATCTGCATAACCAGCCTCATTTTATAAGGTTAGCACAGGCAAAAATCTGAAATCTGTATGAAAAAATGAAACTGTTTATAGGTGTGCAATTCACATCAAAAGTCAGAGGATTCACTCTCAGGACACGAAACCAATATCAGGCTATTTAGGTATTACATGTCCAACACTTGTTCGAACAGCTTGAGGATCTTTTGCCAGTGTCTCCTGTGTGAGTCTGCCAGTGGCCAACTCATCAAAACCAAAATATTTATCACTTTTAGTCAAAACGTTCTTGAGGTTTCTCAGCTTTGGGAAGAGTCACTGAGAAAATGAATGAGCAAGTTCTTGCTTGTCTTCCTGTCTTGATTTTGGAGTAGTCTACTCTGAATATAGTCTCCTTTCATATACCATTGATTTTTTTACTTTTTAGAAAATCCAAAAGATCTCACTTTCACTGGGACAAGATCATGTTTGGAAATACTTAAATTGTTCATGAAGCAAATGTTGTTTGGGTAGTCCTGGAACAGAAAAATGTCAACAGGCTTGCTATAAAGGAAAACATCAACTGTAGCTGTGTTCAACGTTGTTCCTTTCAAAATTCTGGGAAGCAAAATTAATTTGAAGCCAAAATATTAGACCTGCAAGATTGAGGAGATTTCTGTAAGGTGAATGGCTATTTAGTGTTCAATATTGAGCTGAGGTTCACATGTTGAGTCTCATTCTCAGGGTTTAAGTCCAAGGGATGTCCAGAGCAGCTAGAGTCAATGAAGCAAAGTGCTACTAATCCAGGAGTGTTTATTACCTCTACTTTAGTTACAGGCATGGTGTTTTTAAATTTGTATCTTGGAAGAAGAAAAGAAAAACAAAAAAAACCTGTTTATCTACTTTTGTATGATGTCTGTCTTATTAAAAATCCTTAAGGGATGTTCATTTTCTGTGTGTGATGATATATTTACGCTTGGAGCAAGTGCAACAACTAGATGTCTGCTAGCCTACTGCTTGTGTCAATACAGATTCTTACCTAGGAAGGTAGGATCTTTTCAGTAGCTTAAGCATGCATGTTCTAAGGAAATCCCCAAGCCACCCACAAGAACAGCAATTAAAAAAAAAAATCCAAATCCAAGAACAACAGAGGTCTAAGAACTTTCAGATATGTTTCGACCCTATGGCCAGTTTTGCAACAATCAGTTCTGATCGTGTAGCTACAAAAAAACCTCAGATTTATTGAGATGTAAAATGTCTTAACTCACTACATTTTAACTGGAGAGAGAATAATTTTCTCTGAATGAAAGGGTATGGATAGCTAGACTGCTCCTAGAAGCATCTGGAAAGGATTCTAATAGAGGAGAGCGTCACAAAGATTTGATTTTAGTTAGGCTAGCTCTAACCCTTTAAGATGAACTTTCTAATCTAATGTGATTGTATATTTGGAGACAAAATTCTAGGTTTGCCTTCGAAGGACACTTTTTTCCCTAGCAATATTTTCCTTTCCCCTGGGTCTAATACACTCTTTCAGTGGGATAAAGTACATTATTTTCTATAATTTATTGTCCTCTTGTCTCTGTACTTTACCTTCCATTCCATGTAACATGTAGATATTCTTCCTTACTAATAGTGTCAAGTAGAACTGAGGAGTGATTGACAATTGTATTCTCTTTTGATGACAAAAATACAGCAGAATATTCTGACCAGTTAAAATAAGAATGAGGATAATGAGTTTTCAGAGGTTATGCCTCTTCACATAACTGAGAGCATAGAAATAAGCTGCTTAACTTCTACTCAAAAAGTTTGTTTAACCAGGGTGCATCCCGGGGAACTTAAGATGAATGAAGCTTAATGGCAAGAGCTAATGATTTGTAGGGGTAGTAGTTCTATTTAACTGGATTTTTTTTTTTCAACTGGTTTAGTGGTGCTTAGGTTTTTATCAGTCTCATTACTGACTCCTTGCCCTGCTAAAGCAGTGTTCACTTTTGTCCTACCTATAGCTCATAAATGCAGTAATTTAATTCTCACTTCTGTATCTGTGGCCTTATTCACCACTGTTATGCAGTTAATCAATCTGTGTATAAAATGCGGATTAATCAAGACTTTCTATAGTCTTCTGCAACTTGTTTCCTTTCTATAATTACTTTAATAGGTTGCTTTATCTCCCCTACTGTCTTCTGAAGGGAAGGGCAGTGTAGGGATATTTGAACCAAGTACGAAGATTTTAACAGCCTTGTGCAGTCATGGTATTCTTAAGGACATGGCACATCTCCTTGCTGCTGGTTTAGGTGATTAAACAACAACAATATGTAGAGATGACTTCCTTCATGCTTTGTCGAAGCTCTGAAGCAGATGCAAAAATGTTATGGTCCCTTCAAACTCTAAGTGAAATTATTAGCCTTGGTCAAATTGGAACTTTCTTGAAAGTTTTTCAACAGAAGTACAAATCAGTCTCAAAGGTAAATGTTGTTTGATGAATGTGAATTCCTTAAAATTTGTCAGCTGTATTAATAGGTTATAGTTACTGCCTTACAATCAGCATGCCCATGCTAAATACCTCAGGCTTATTTTCTGTATGCTTCATGTAGCACGTGAAAACCAGTTGTGATATAAGTTCAGCAGACTACTTCAGAAGAAGTGACCTAGGCTAAATCTTCATACATTTTTTAGTTAAGACACGACCACACTAAGTCTTCTGGTTGTTTTGTACTACTATAGAAAATAGCTGTGAATACTTACCCTTCTTACACTGTTAAGATGCTCTCTCATGATGAGAGCACTGAGCTCAAACATGTTTCCCATTTCTAAGCCTTGTGCTTTTTGTACAAAGGTCTACTCATACCGCTTAGCTTGTAAGGTTGTGGGTTTTGGTGGTTTTGGTTTTTTTTGGATAATTTCTGTCACTGAAAGTTAGGCTAAAATCCTTCATTGATTTATTGGAATAAAGCAGGAAGAACTGGCTTTACATTTTATGTTGGAGTGTTTTTCATCCAGGGACCTACTGAGTTGTCAGAGTCAATCTGTTCTGTAGATTTTATTTCTGTAAAGCTGTGGTGGACTCCAGACAGGTTTTTTCTAGACATCTGCACACTGTGGTGCTAAATTCCTGGCTTAGCTGAGACCTCCGTCATTGGTACTGGCCAAGTGGTGGCTTTCTCAGGCTCGTGATAATTCCTTGACTGCTTGGACTTTCAGAGCCCTGGCTGTCAAACTAGTTTACCTCAAAGCCCCTCCAAAGAAGATTTTTGGGGTGCCCATTTTGTTTCTAAACTGAGGAGTCTGGTGTTGGTGTTTGTAAGTCTTATGGGTTGCCTCTGTCAGAATCTGCTCAAAATGGAGACATAAAGTTAATAAATGCAAGAGAACATGATGGTTGTAGAGATACAGACAGAAGGGAGAAATTTTCTTTGTTGTTGAACTTAAATGGAAGGGTAGATATGTAAAGGAATACTCAAAAGCTGGTTTAGACAGCAGCAGGTACAGAAGAGCAGACCCTGAACCTGTTATTCAGAGGCAAGGAGGTGAGGATGGAAATTCAATAGTACAAAAGAAGGTGGAAGGGTGGCTTGAATCCTTTAAAAATAAAAAACCACACCCAAAAAAACCCCACCACCACACAAGAAAAAAAGCACTGACTTGTATTATCAGCAAATAGCCTGCAAAACTTGGTTTAAAGAAGTTAAACTGTTTCTGAGTTTCAAAAACAAGGTGTCAAAACTCGTGTCTGATTCTATGACTTTAAATTGAGTTAGAAAAAATCCTCTATGTTTTAATGTAAGGAAAAGAAAAAACCCTTCTGGCTGTGGCCATGTATGCCAACCATCAGCCAGGAGTAAACTTTTACAGCTGACTTATAAACCCCTGAGATGGGTTTTCTAATGGAAATACTGACAGCCTCTTAACTTGAGCAACACTAGCAGGCGCCGTTGTAATAAATGAGACGGAGAGAGACATGATACAGGCCCACAAGGTAATTAATGGCTAGAGTAAAATAAAATATAGACGCAACATCCCACAGAGAGCATGACTCAATGGAGCAAACTTGTAATAAAGCACAAAGAATGTCTGTTTAGTAAAGAGCTGTGTGAAACTGCTTGTAAAATAAATCATGAGCAAGTGCTAGCGCTAGCCGAGCTCTCTGTATGTTTCTTTTAAATTAGAGGATTAAAAAACTCTCCTCAACTATAAAAAGCCATTTTTGGCAATGCCGAATCACGGTGTATAATGAAATGAGAAGCAATGAAATGCAAAGTGCACCTATGCAAACAAGCTCTTAACACACTTCTCAATAGAAATATAGCAGAGAGAAGTTAAGACTGCACCTACTACCTAATCTCACTTTTCAATCAAGCTTTTGAATAGCTGTTGTTGTGATTCTAACCCAATTGTCTTCTCATTTGGAATGCTTGATTTCAGTCTTGTGACACAACATGTATCAAAGCAGGCATCAAAATAGTTCTTATTCCTCAATTTCCTTACTTAAGATGCTAAATTAAAAAAAACCAACTCAACCCCCAAACCAAACAAAGCACCAAACCGTGTTGTCTTGTTTCTTGTTGTGCTTCCACTGATTTAGGAGGCTGTAGCTACAATACTTGTAGATAAGTTTTTCTTTTTGTTTTATGCACAGCTATGCCTGCTCATAGCTTACCATTGTTACTTTATCCTGTGCTCCTGTTGCTAAGGCAGAGAAGTAAGTTGCTTCAGATTCATAAGCCAAATGAGTTAGACACTGCAATGAATGTATTCCTAACAACTTCCAACTCCGCAAATCTTGGAAGGGAACAGACTTATGGCTGGTGTTAAACTAAGGTGCAAGCATATGCCACGTCTCTGCTACCGTAATCTTTACTAAATGGTTAGTGTTGGCAAGCCTCAATCCTACATTTCTTGAGTTAGGAGTAAAAATACTTGACAAATTACAAACTTTGGCTTCTGTGACTCTGATCACTTGTTAATTAGCATGCAAGAATGCCAAAGCCCACTATTTAAAACTGATGACTTCGAAGGTGAAATACGGCAGCAATACAATATCAAAGTTGACTTCTTTAGATGGGAATGATGTAAAGCACACAAATAGAAATGTCTTATCCAAATACATTTTTGTAATTTTCTGTTTCTGCTTTGTTTTGTGTTCTGCATCCTAAGGAGGAAAAACTGGAAATGGCTTTCTAGGTTCTCATGCTGCAAGTCTTCTGGACTAGTACTTTTTAATGTTTGTATCTGTCTTGATTGTGGAGCAGTGATCCATTTAGTTTCAAGCCCTGTATAATAGGGAAATAATACATGTCATCTTCATGACATACTGTTAGAGCCTAAAATACTTCCATTACAACATCTACACTTTAAAAAATACTAGGGAAGGTTGTTTTCTAACTTTAGGCAGTTTACTAGTTAACTTCGCCGTAGTTTCAATTCCTTGTCATTCTTGGGAGGCAAGATGCCTTGAATTCAAAACTCTGTTATTTTCATGTTATGGTAGTGATACTTTTATTATTATTCTGCATGTAAAATGTTGCCGATCACAATAAGGAGCTTTATAGAAGTGAGACTAGCTTTGAAAAAATCCCTTAGAAATCTAGAATGTTCTTGTGCTATTTGAAGCCTAAAATGCAAGAAGTAATTCAGAAAGACCAACCCTTGTCAGAAAACGTGGAGCTCCAATAAACAAATTCATGCAAATTCACTGAGTAAAGATACTCCCACTGCCTTTCACTCTGCTTTGGCTCTGAGATGCGGGTGGTTGGTGTCAATGTTTTCTCAGCTGCTACAGTCACATGAGGTTTATGCAGGAGGTATACTGAGTGTGTAGATCTCAGCTGAAGTGCAGTATGGTCTGTGATTCTTCCTTATTCTGTGTATGGGATCTTGGACACCAGCTCCATTTCAGAGCTACATTATGGAGTATGAAGGGTTTTGCAGTGCTGAATAGGACAATACTGAAGTCCTTTAAATGTGGACCATCCTCCTTCCAAATCCCAAATTTCTCTTGTACTTGAGTAAAAATAACTTGAAATAATTTTTCATTTTTTAAAAAAATCACCTATTTGCATAGACAGAAATGTTTTATGCCTTCCACTTGTACTGTGTGAGAGTGAATTGCTTATCTGCTATTTGGAGTTTCTAGCTTAGATTTATAACACTAACTGGCTGAATCTCATTGCTTGATTTATAGAGAGGCTGCAGATGAGTGCCCATATATTGCTGATTTAAACTAGATCTGTTATCTAAATCTTTACTGTGCGTACAAAGAGCTAGGAATTAAATTTGGTACACTTGACACTTTTCTGAATATCAGTAGGAGCACTGAGATGTACAGGAACAGTGGCTTTTTATCATTACTTATGGATTTTTTACATCCAATGCCATTTGTATCTTAGATCTATCTAGTGATTGGGGAACTTTATTAATAGCAGATGAGGTTCCACAGTCATTACTTTGGAAATTGTCAAGAATTTGCAGTGTTTGTGTTAGATAATGATACAGCAGAATCAGAAGCTTAATTACTCACGCTGGGTTTTAATATTGCAAAAACAATGCTTTAATCATAACACTTGAACTTTGCATGTTTAGTTCAGCTGTATGAAAACTGGAACCTGATATCTGATAAACTTGCTCACAGGAAATATTTAGAAGTGAAGAGTATATAAATATGAAAGGCTAATAGCCATGCCTAGTGACTGAAAAGACACACAATAGCACCATGGAAAAAATATTCCTACCCATTTTTGTCACCCTCATCGCAGTATCTGCATCTTTCAATGAATTCCCCTAAAGGTTATCATGGTTTGACTGCAGAGTTTGAAGTGTGAGAAGTCTACTAAAATCACTTTTGTTTCCTCAAAAAGCATTTAAATTCAGGTTCAAAAAGGCCCACTGGCCAGAAAGGCCTTTTGAAGCCCTGAGTCAAAGAATCACCTATTCCACCCCAGTGGGAGGAAAAAAGCAGCTTTATCCTTTATTTTTAAAGGACGGTCCAATTCTCTTATAGCTGCCTTGCATAAGGGAAGCAATGCCTGCCTGCCTTTGCTAGGATAAAACCAGAACTGAGAGAATTGCATAGGTCATGTCCATCATTTATACGCATTTGTGCTCAGTGAATGCCTGTGGAAAAGGGGCAATTCTGTGATGTTGGTGAGAAAATTTACTGTGTGGTGTCTTTCACTCTTATTCTGTGAGAAGACTTTTTTAGTATTTTTTTTACCTTTTCACTTCCATAGATAGGACGCACTATTGTCTAGTTTATATGTCTAAAGGGTTTTGTGTAATGGTGGAGTATAGACCTATCTCTACTTGAAGATAAAATTGAAACTCTCTACTTCCACCAATGGTTGAAACTTTGCTGGGATGCTGTATAGAGTGCTTAGCCTGGATCTATATTTGGTCCTGTGCCCTATGTTTTATCTGGCAGCATGTCCTGAGCTTGAGCCACCATATCCTTAACCAAAGGTTTCAAAACCCTTTAACTCTAGAGTCGATCAGGCTGAGGTAGATCTTGGTCTCAGTGGTGCATGCAAGAGTAAATACACAGGTCCAGATGATCTGTTGTGACATAGAGGTGAGGAGCTAAACAAGTAGGAGAAATCTGTTGCCTAAACCAGAAGTGGCTGATGGACTGGTCAGGGTCCCAAGTGCTGCTCACACTGAGTGTGCAGCCACAGTCCAGTTGCCCAAAATACAGTGGTTAGCTACCCAAATATTTTAGTCCTTACACCCTGAAATCGTTAGCCAACCGTTAATTTAGTCCGCTTACTGCATAAGTGTAACACATCTCAAACTATGTTTGAGTACACAGAATGTGCCACTAATGGGTTGATACATTTTCAATGCCATCAACTTCTCAATAAGTATTTTTATTGATTTTTTTTTTTAAGTGGCCATATTAAGCAAGCTCATGTTTCAAGTGTTTGTTTTCAAGCCTTGCATCAGTTTTGAGTTCCTGCAGCATACAAGAACCTTGGTGGGGGGGTGGAGGAGGAGGTGTGAACATGCTTTCTTGAAATTTATATGGAAACTGTTGAAAGATTTGTGACTAATCGACTGCCAACAAAACTTCTGAGACACATGTTAAAGAGTAGGCCTTTTGAAGTTCAAGGCAGAGCCCCAATATGCTTCAAGGGGTGTCTGAAGTTCACGATCTACTTTTCAGAGACTCACTCTGGTTGTATGGGAAGAGAGGGAATATCCCTAAAATGGGAGTCTTGTTGACCTTGCTGCTCCTGTGCATTAAGAGAGGTTGCCTTTGCATTCTTACTGGAGGTCTGGATGCTTCTTGTGCGTAAACCTTTGGGGGAGAATTTACAGGTCAAATATTTGGCTCTTTTATCAACTATGTCAAGTGGGTAGGCTGACGTGTGACCTGAAATTAGATTTGTGCCTTTCTTCTTTTTTCTTTACAGTAGTCTTTAAAATGACAATAAAGTCACTGACATAGACTTTTTTCCTGTTGCTCATCTCTAGATTTTCAATAAACTTAAGATACATGATTCAGTGATGAATACAAGTAGTAAACTGAGAGGAAGAAATGATCAGTTTATAATCCTAGGTCCTGACATGTTAAAATGAAAACAAATTCACTCTGTAAAATACCTAATCCATTTTTTCCCATAAATATAGTCAATTTGGTACTAAACATCATGATGGACTGTAGATCAGTTTTAACAGAGAAACTCTGAGAATAATTCCAATGTTGATTTTAAAAATAAAAAGATGAAAAACCTATCTGTGGCATATTAGACCTAGGATGGGGTATTAAATATCATGTAGAATAAAACATGATCATTACTTTTCCATTTTAACATCATATGGGCAAGCAGAGTGTTCAGTATTTAAAGCAATTTTGATCTATCAATATACAAGGCTAAACACTTTTGCTCATATGTGACTTTCTTGCACAGAAAAAAATTGTACTAGCACAAAAATGAGAGAGTAATTCCTAAGGAACAATGCCCTTTATGGATCTTCAATGAATGGAAAAATGTTCAAAGAAGAGTAAGTGTCGAAAGCTCAGAGGGAGAATATGAATGTCACCAAAACTCTTGTGATCCACAGAAGAACTGTGAAGATGATCAGCAATACTGTATAATCCACTGTAGGTAATGACAATGAGAAATGCTGAAGTACTGAAATAATGGGAAATATTTCCACTTTTCTTAAAACAGCTTACTCTCTGTGAAATGGTATAGCTGCAGACCCTCTGTCCATGGGAATGTGTTTTAAAACTATTTTTGAAGACTTTTTCCACTTCCTTTGAATACACTCTAGACTCTCACATACAAATACATTTTCTCTCCTTTGTAGACTCTCCTGAGGTTTTGTCTGTTGTGTTCTCCCATATAGCAATTTCTCTTTTTAATGATCTTCCTTTTGTGCAAGTGATGAGCATGTGACTTGTTTGTGGCTAACATTGCCCTGTTTTCACTGTAGAGTTTCTGTATTAACTCCACTGTATCATATATTTGATTCAGGGTGTTTTTATTTCATTCTTGAGCACTCTAGATATTTTCCTTTTATACAATGTGGATATTTTATTCCTGCTGTCACCTCAGCTCATTACTTCAGCTCATGACTGTTATCTTATAGCTGTTTCGGTGCCTATTCATTTTCACATTTAATTATCAAGAGCAGAGTGGTTATCTATAGCACTTAAACTCATAGTTGTTATTGTCATCAAAGGCAAATCTTTATTATAGTTGCTGAATAATGTATATAGTGGTAGAATTGTGTTTGTCTTCAGAAGCAGACTGATTACAGAAAAATACTTTATTTTTGAAAATCTTACTGGGAAGAGGACTTTCAGATCTCTAGCTACTGATAGTATCACACTGAACCAATTGTTTTGTACTTTGAAATACTGTAGAGTGCAGATTAAGAGCTGATAGGTCTCTAATTCTTCAGAATTTCCTTGCTGCTTCTGTTGAAATAAAACAAGCAACAAGCCTGCATACAAACAAAAGCCAGCATGGATTTTTCTTCCCTGGAGTGTATATTGTGAGGAGGCTTTAAAGGAGTTTGTGTACAAGAATGCTATGTTTTCATTCACTTTCACTTGATGTTTAATGTCTGTTACTTTCTCTCACTGGCTGTGTTCACCTCAATTTTTATAGTTTCTACTCAAATCTTTCATATTTTTTCATACTGATTCTTTTTTTTTTTTTTACTGTTAGTGATAGTCAGATTAGTAGCCTATGACTACATCCTTCTAAAGCTAACAGATGGATCAGAGTGCTCCTATCAGCCTGGCCAAATTTGATCCATGGGGCAAATCAGTCCATGCCACTGACTCTTTTCTTATGGCCTTACGATATGATTAAAGATAACGAGAAGTGGCAGCTATATGTATGGGATGAGAAGTTACATGTTTGAGTCTGTAAAGCGGCTTGCAAAGGTTTTTTGAAAAGTATTACAGATTTTGCTGTTATAAAGCATGCAGTTCCCTGGCAGGAAGGATGGTTGAAATCCATTTTACCATCTTCTCGAAGAAAACAGTCCAATCTTTCACTCTTTAATCTTGATATCTTTCACTCTTACCTCTTTCAATTTCTGTGCTCCTGTTAGTAACATCTCCGTTTCACTCAAAACTTATTTTAGTAAAGGTTTTCTTTAGTTAATTTACTTCTAGCCTTGGTGGTATACAAAATGTCCATTGCAAGAGCAAGTTCTTATTGAATTGACAGCACCTGGGAGATGAGTCCAAACAGATGAGAGTTTGATCTTCCCACTGCTGTTGGGATTGTGCTGAGAGCTGTGAGGAATGCTTGTGTTGATGCGAGGGCTTGTGATGTTTGCTGACATTGTCTGCTTTCTTGGGTCAGCCAGGGTAAGACACTTAATACATTGGGTTAAAACAAAAGAAATCCTGCAGTTGGGACACTGAAGTTGTTTTTAAATGGGTAGTTCATAGTCATTGTTCAGAGATGAGAGACGTTGTTTAATTGCACCCTGATACGGGACTGGTTTTGAGAGCCACAAGGCTGAGAGGAGGGAAACTATCTGCACTGGGAATAAGAGTGCAGCATTTCTGAGCTCTCATCTGTGATCCATTCTACAAGTTAATGCTGGCACTGGGGTGCTTTAATGGGTTCCCATGGCATCATCACCCTGTCTTTGAGCAGGCTGACCTGCCAAGTGGCCTAGATCTGCAACTTTCCGTACCTCACATGGCCCCGAAATCCAGGGATATTTCTTACTGGATAATGTCTGCCAAGAGATCTTGTATGATTCATGGCAAGGTCAAGTAAAAACACTGTCTGTACTGACTCCAGTATCTGAAGTGTCTTCTGTTAATCCTTTTTGTGTAGAAATACACGGGGATAGTAAGACCGCAGGAACAAGGAACTTCTAGATGACACTTCAGTATAGGAAAGTAGGTGAACACAGCTTGCTGTCATAAATAGGCTGTTTAGTGAACATTCTAATTCCTCTTACTAGCCCTGGCATGTCTTTATTATGGTATGTATGGCATGATATGAAAATAGGAGCCCTTCTACACATGACAGTTGTGTTGGACTCAACCAAAAGAAGCTATTCTGATAGATAAGATTTGAAGAGCAGTGTTCTATGAATTCTGCTGGAGTATGATTAGAGTGTTTATAGCCATAACCGAGGGGGAGGACCTAGAAATCTCTTGGCCTTGGCTTTAGCTGACAAAACTGTACCTTCTGCAAATGACCACCATTTAGGGATCCCATTGTCCAAGGTCTTAAAATATCCTAAGGAAGCCATTCCTTCAACAGAACCAGAAGAAAGGTTGGGAAGCAACAAGAAAAAGGATGAGAAGATCAATATTCAGGAAGGTTTTTTTTCCCATAAAACTTTCTTCTGCTTTGAGTACCAAAACTAAATGCATTTAGCAAGCTGTGTTTCCCTGGATTTATCACTTTGGAAACTGAATTTCCTGAGGAACTAAATGACAGTTAGGCAGATGACTGGCCTAATGACTGGATGCTGGTTTCCTGTGTGTCCTTTTTCAAGACAGATCTAAAGTTTGAAAGTAATCAGATCCAGACTACAAAAAAAGGTGGGATGCTGTGGCTAATGTAAACCAAAAGGGAACACTGATCACACAGAGACCTAGGCAGGACCACGTTAACTTACATCTTATGAAAGCAGAACTGATGCTCTTAAACTTTAATCAGACTTTCCAAGTACAACATTTAGACCTTGATGCAAAAAAATTTCAAAGATATTGCCTGTTGCCCTCCCCTCCTCATTCCTTTTTCGACTGATGTTACCAGAAAATGAACAGTCATGCATTATGCAGTGCAATTATTCTATGGAAAATGCTCACAGACATCTAAATTAATGGAATAAGTATGTCAGCCTCCAACTGCTAAGCTCAGAGGATTTTGAAGCAGAGATACAGTAGCAACAGCTGGTTTCTTTAAGAATTCGAAATAAATTAATTTTTAAAAATTAAAGATGCCTACATGCAGAATCTTTTGACCAAGTTGTAAAGAAAGAATTCCCACTGCTTATACTCTTACCCTAACATATTGCTTTTCATGCTTTCCCCAGAGTATTGAAAGAATGCTGCAGATGTTCTCATTTAAGTGTCCTGTCAACCGGATGACAAAAAAGTCACTGTAGAAAGCTGTAACCACTTCTCATAACCACTTCTCAGAATGAAGGCTATTAAATGTTTTCCTTCATCATAGCAACATTTTTTCATCTGAGTGTTGAACTTCTTTAAATACCATTTGTTACTTTCTGGAGAGTTTGAGGAAGAAATGTGTGCAACTAGATTATATTAGAATTAGATTATATTTAAGATTTGAATTGAGTTCAGGTATTTGTCCCTTGATCTTTTGACTTTCTGCTTCCAGCTTTCATATTTCTAATCTAAATTTTAGTTGTTTATTTTTCCTTCTTGTTTTAATTTTAAAAGGTATATTCCATTTTACTGTTTAAAAAAACCTACTTGACTAGTAAATGACATCATTATCATTAGACTTCTAACTGCCTGTTTATACCAATGAAAGGTAGATATAAGTGACAAAGTGATTATCTTAAAATAGTTAGCTGATCATGCTGAAATGTATAGTCAGATAGCTTTGTAAGGTAAATTGAACTGAAGCATTTAGTAAATAGTCAGAAAATATATAAATATGCTGGCTTAGAAGCATGCTCTGAGCTCCTCACTATTTTATCAGGAATTATAATTGCATGGGCTGAAAGGCATTGGTCAGGTGATCACAAACCTGTTCAGAAAACCAGGCAGGGAAAAGAATGTGATTTGAAACAGATGATCTTCTGAGGAACTCTTTTGATCTCAGCTGGAGAGAAGCCCCTTCACTATGTATGAGAGTTCAGATTTGTAATGTAAAATCATGCATCCAGGCAAACAGTCCAGCAGCTGGTCCTCACTTAAATGGAGAGAAGAGCCTTCCCTTCCTCTGGAGGGAAGGAGAATTTTCACAAATATTTCTGGTATCCAGCTGGCAGCTACTGCTTTACAAGCAGATGACCCTTCTAAGATAAAGTGAAGAATGAGAAATATTTATCCTTTTAAATACATTTTATGTATTTGGATGCAAACAGAAAGTTGATGTCTACACTTGTATGTTAGTGACATTGGTTCTGTGTGTGACTGACAATTGCCTCAAATTGCATTGCATGGATCTTAGTAGATGAGATGAAAATCTAGTAACTTCTAGACACGTATGTGGAGCTGACAGTGCAGCTCACTAAGGTACTTTTAACTCATAAAATGTCTTGATTGCACTTGATATCAACTTTGTTAGGAACTACCTATTTGAACCCATCATGGGCTTCTGCCTAGGTCTTATTACTTGTGATCTGATTGCTTGGATGATCTACGTGGTTTAATTTCTTAATCTGTAGTTACACAGACTGGGCAAACCAGCTTGCATTCTGACAGAGTGAAGAAGCAAGCTTTCATATTCAGAAAAAGTCACAAGAGCAAAAAATGTGGGAAACTTCCTACTTAGGATCCACTTCTGTGCCTTAGAACTGAAATTAAATAACCCAAATATCCTCTTCTTTCCTTCTTCCTTCACCCAAATTTACAGGTCAGTGTTGCTGGTTTTGGAATACGAATCATGAGGGTTTTTTTAATATGTAAGGAGCAGTGCAGATACCAGAGATGCACATTCCTTTTCCTTAGAAAGGCAAAATTTCCAAGTAAATTCCACACCTGCATTGCCCAGATCATGATGAGTCATTTGTGCCTCTGTGAGTAGAGTTTCCTTTAAGCCACCTCAGGGCAATACACCAAATAGCTCTCCAGTACAGTGTTGTGGCTCAATACTAAAATTTAGCTTAAAGTGTTGGAAGGCATTGTTGGGGAGGTAGGGAAAGGAGACAATTAAAGATGTATCTCTGATTCCAATCATGTAAATAATTACGCTGTGTTGTTAGAAACACCTTGTGAGGTGGTATGGGCAATGGGTCCTTCAGCTGTGTGGAAAAGGAAACTATTGCACAGTGTGGAGAAGAAGCAGGATATGATCTTTCCCACGTGGTTGATCAATCTGCCACCTCATTGCTCACTCAAATTCATTCATTCAATGCAAAACCAGTGATGAATATAATAAAGCACTGTTACTGACACAGCTACATTGGAGCCTGGTTGAGTTCACTATTGCAGATAAAAATCCATAGTGAGGGCAAGAATTAGTTCATTTGGAATTAGCATAAGGTATTTCAGTTGTGCTTTTTGCAAAATTATCTCTTTAAACATTGAAAGCAATTACTTGTATTCTAGCTTCAAACCGGCAACCTTTTACAAGTGAATTAAACATGTACTAATAATTTTCCTGTGCTGCCAGCGAGAGCTTGAAACTTTCAGAAAAACAATAAAACTATCTCATAAATAACTTTATGGCACTTCAACATAGAGCAGACAACCATATAAATAAATAAAATGGATCAAGTGTGTGCTGCATTGAGTTACTTAGTGTTTATTGCAGTTATTTCTGTTCTTGTTACTTAGTATGTGGACTGATGATATAAAACAGTATAAAATTCAGACCGTGGTCTTGACCTCTGCTCCAAAGCTTTCTCTAGTAGAGAAATGACACCTTTACTCAACATAGATTTTAAAATGACCTAAAACTCTGGAGGCCTTTTGTACAAAGGACCTCCAGGGTGAGTACACAAGTCTGAAACAATAATGAGCTCTCTACAAGGTTGACTGCAGGAACTTATCTGTCATTCTGACATGCTAGAAGAAATCTACTGGAAATGTTGGTGGCAAGAACACGAAATGGACTTGTTGAGATTTAAGATATCCAAAAGCAGATAAACGTGAAGACATTCCATTAATCAACCTGACAACAGGAAAATTCAGACAGAGGGGAAGTATTCAGCTAGAGCATGGTTCGTTACTATTTTTTCCATATATATTGTAGTGCTGGAGAGTTTCTTGAGCCAGACTCACAAGACTTATGTGCAAGACTGGCTGTTGCATTATAGTATAGCTTATTTTTATAATTTGATTTTATGCTTTTAGTGTAACTGACCCTCTGAGCCTTGCTTTTTGTTTCTTTTATGCAGCACTGGAATCAGCAGGACATGGTACCTAAAGAACAGTAAAAAGCAAGAGGGCTTGTGCATGTGGCAGGTGATTTCTAACCACCTAAGCATGTTGCCAACAGACTTTTATTCTTGTCATTGTTCTCAGCAAGGTAAAACCTTTCTCTGCATGCTCATTACTCCGGGGTCCTGGGCTTAGCTGGAGGTCATGCAAACATTTATTAGTATCAACACAATATATTTGGGCAGGTACGTGAAATACTATAGACTGAACTATCAATGAAACTTGCACAGTGACTTTATCACAAGTCTGTGTAATACATACTATTTTAGATCACCTCCTTGCTACAGTATGTTTCTTTTCTTCCTGGAATTTAGCAAAAACTTCTAAGCAAACTGTGGGTGTCTTAGAAAACTTGTGTATGTTCAGTCTTTTCTCTGCATTGAATAAAACAGCAAACTCTTGAAACCATGAAAAGAGTTACAATGAATACCCTGATTTAGTCTATTGTTCTGTCAAGAATGTATATCTAGTAGTTTTTCTGACTATTTAAAACTGAATCCCATTTAAACAATGTTTAGTAAAATAAACATTCCTCATGCAGAAGGCTAGCAGCAGCCTTTAAGTCGCTGGCATTTTTCTCAAATCTATAAATATCAGGAATTTGCCAGATATGGTGGCAACTGCCTGTCTGCTCATAAGGACTTGATGGTATGTAGGAATTGAAAGTACTCATGTCAGCTTGTATGATTCTTCTGTCTGTTCTCCTGAACTGTGAAGTAGTGTGACAAATACCAATGAACCATAGAATCAGAGTGGTTTAGGTTAGAAGTGACCTTAAAGATGATCTAGTTCCAACGCCCCTGCCATGGGCAAAGACACCTTCCGCTAGACCAGGTTGCTTAAAGCCTCGTTCAACCTGGCCTTGAACACTTCCAGGGATGGGACATCCACAGCTTCTTGTCGCATCACTACATGTCTTTGTCAAAAGTCCCTCTCTAGCTTTCTTGTAGGCCCCTTTAGGTACTGGAAGGCAGCTATAAGATCTCCCCGGAGCCTTCTTTTCTCCAGGCTGAACAATCCCAACTCCCTCAGCCTGTCTTCACAGGAGAGGTGCTCCAGTCGTCGGATCATCTTTGTGGCCCTTCTCCTAGACCCGCTCCAACAGCTCCATGTCCTTAAGATCGTGGCCCCAGGGTGGAATGATTACTAATATATCAGCTAATAGAGAAATGCTTTCTCAAATTCATTCCATCTGGAAGCCATAATCTTTGAGAGTGACATTTCCGACATCAATTATGCATACATACATAATTGTTCTGTAACTTTACTTGTAGGAATGCAGTAAATAATCACATTTTACTACCATAACCAATGTCTGGATTACTATCCACGAATGTGTTCAAAACCGCAGTCAACTTGAAATGCAGTGGCTTAACTGAAGGACTCCAGTGATCACCTACTGTTACCATAGTCTTTCTGTGTCTTTTGGGCATTTCTCTTTGAGTCTTTGCATTAAGAATGGTCTTCCTGATCTATGTTATGAGGATGCACAAGATCAAGAGGGAAACGATTGCAGAACAACCTTTAGTCTTCTCTGTTTTGAATATGAAATACTGTTAAAACCCTTGTGGCATTTTACTAGAGTTCCTTTCTGAATCCAGCAGCAAAGTCAACATCTAAGACCTAGAAATCACGTCAGGCGCATCAGAAGGCTGCAGTGCACTGCTTCATTCTTTCTCTGCTTCATGTGCCAGGGTCTGAAGAAGTTTGCTTATGTTCACTGAGGCTTCCAGCAGTAAAACTGTAGGTGGACTGGCCTCCTGCTTCCTGAATGACAGAGGAGGCCATAAGATTGATATTTGGACTTTTAGACTTTGTGAGCAGGTCTCTACTTGGTGGCTCTGCTTCTGAACAGCTGCAGCAACTAAGGCCAGGACTAGAATCTAGAATGGCCATAAAAGGGCAGAGTGTGCAGTTCATACATCAAAACTGAGCACTTTTTAATAACCCTAAAATCAGATAACTTGAAAAGCAAACTGCTGGGTTCCCTTCTCATAAAAAAAATATCTTAAATTAGCTGTAAAGATGAAAATGGTTTCTAGCAAGAGCTATAAAAAAGAAGGTGTTATAGTTCACTCCATCTTTCCATCTGCACATCTCTCAGCATGTTCCTTCTGTCCCCTCTGTTCTGCTTCTTACCAAAAAGGGTCCAAAGTTCAACATTTATTCTTACCACAGATGGTCTGCTCTGGTGTCAAGCTGTCACAGTCATAGGAATCCAAATTTCTAACTTAAATTCTTTGGCATCACAATGATCTCTCTGGCGCGATGTGCTTTCTTCTATTACTGGCACGAGTTGCTGTAATCAGATAAAGAAGAAGGGGTAAAGTCAGGGAGACAAGAAAAAAGTGTCTAGAGAACAAGAAATTAGGCAGCATGTAACTATACAGCTAAAAATGAGCTAAGGAGAGTCAGCGTAACCTCTTCTTTATTCTGCTGTAAGAAAACTAAAGTTTCTAAAATATTGGTATTTTGAATACAGAATGAAAAGCTGCCCACTCCCTTTAATGTCTTCCAAAATCCAATGTTGAAAAGCTTTCCAGTTCCCCAACGGTCTAAATGGCATGGATTTTTCTTTAAATAGTCATTTTATCCCATGGGCAGGTTAGCCTGGCAAAAGTAATGTAATCATCCTGCATAGGAGGTAAATAGCTGGGAAAAGGCACCAGTGAGGTGATAACCCTGGTACAAAGCAGTACTCCTTGGAGACGAGGACCTGTGTGCCTCTGATCCAAACTGCTATTTTCCATTGGAAGGTGGGTGTAACATCTATGAGGACTGCTGTGGTTTGGAGGTTTTCGCAGTTGATCCAGAGCATCTAAGCTGAAAACTTGTGACCATGTTGTACAAAATAGTTTGGAACACCATGTGTCCAAAATGCAGGGTAGGACAAACTCTCATCACCTGTGCCGAGACACCGGTTTGTCTTTTGAAGAGCAGAGTGTATTTTAAAGACTAGTTCACCTCTTCTCTAGATGAATCCACAAATGTAGAAAAGTAGAATAAAAAAAATCCTACTTTTTGTGTCAACATAAAACAGTCGGTGCAGAAGGTCTTTGATACAGAAGGGATCAATATCTGAATTTCCTCTGCACACCTGAAAACAAATATTTTGGTTTTCCCAGCAAAATGCATACTGGCAATTCTAATCTGATACTTTAAGTCTGGGAAAGTGAATTTTTTCCTCCAGACTCTTTGATTATTTTGAGAATGGCAAGAATCATTCTCAGGAAAGAGTTCTCAAATATTTCATAAGTACTGTAGCGAAGCTTCTTATAAGAGATTTCACTATTTTGACATAAATGACCACAGTTTTAGCGTGAATTATGCTCATCAGCCATTAGAAGTAAAATATATTGTTACCATGAGTAAGCATGGTTTGTATTCGAAGTCCTTCAGAATTCAGTGCTGTGCTGCCACATTTTTTAATTTTCTAGCCCAATCCTGCGCAAGAAAGCATTTGAAACGCCCTTTGTCTTTGCCTCTAGTGTGTAGCTTGTCTTTTACCTTGAAGTCATTGGGACTATTCTTACTGACATATTTAGCAAATCATCGTTTTTTAGCAAAGTTCCTTCTGCCCATATGGAGCTTCTAGTTGTGGACTGACTTCCATTACACAGTTCATAGCAAACTATTGCTTTTAGGCCATGAAAAAAGCATGGTATGATCACTTAATCTATTACATATTGATAGTTTAGAAATAAATCAATTTCACATCTGGTGTTAATGTCAGTTTCTGGCTAAGCAATGTGAACTTGGATTAGCAATTGAAAGTCTGATATTTTGTATTTTGCCCCTCTGAGAGTAACAGGTTTGCATTTAATGAATGTTATCTATACAAAACAATCAGTGGAGATGTGCCAGAGTTGTCTTTTCATTCAAATATCATACTTGCTGGGTCATGAGCTTTATTTCAGCACATAGTCCTCATTTGGCTTTCAAAAGACCAAAACAAACCAACCTAAACCTCAAAAAAGAATATACTGCATGTTCTTTTATTTGACTCCTTTAGATGAGGAAAGACTGAAAGAAATACTTTGCATGACAAAAGAAATTTGATTTGACAGTTCCTCTGTGAAAGACTGTGGGGAAAAAGCAACAAGTTCAATGCCAAAAATTACATTAAGGAAGTGGTAAGGTTGGCTGGTAGTGTATAGTGCTTTCGCAGAATGTCAAAATTTTTTTTTTAAAAAAAACCCCAAGTTGTCTGAACAAACAGAAGGAGGGGATGAAGAAACCAAACACCTTTTCAACATTGCCCTTGTGTTAACTCGCTGTCTCATGCATTGTAACACAAGTGCTTGCCTCTGTTCTTACGTGTGATGCACATGACGTGAGGCATTTCATCCTGGTGAGATGATGACTAGCACAGGCTTTTTGGGAAGCAGAAGTTTTGATTTCTAGTTAAGCTGTTTGTGTGCACATCTTCCAGGCTGTCAGCGTAATGTTGGAGATGTGGGGCTGAGCTGCTGAGTCTTCATGGTACAGTGCTGTGTTCAGTAACTGGGAGACAGTACTTTAGATTCCAGGAGCAACACAGTCAGTTTAGCAAGAAGCTGCCTCCAGGTTAATTATCATGCTTCAATTTTAAGTCTTTCATCAGTGAACTCCATATTTTTAATTTTCTTCAATAGAAAGGAATGTTTTTACGATTTAATGAGGCTGATGGAGTTGATGTGTATACATATGCTTATAATGGTCTGCAGCTTATTAAAGGTACAAAATAGTGTGTTTCCTAAGTACTTCTCCATACTCAGGTGCAGTTTAAAGAGGAATAGAGATAAATAGGGTATATTCTGAAATATTTATAGGTTATAGTGGCTGACGGGAGAGGCAGAGAATTCTCTATAGCCAAAAAAACTTGACAGTTTTATTACATGGTAAAGACAGTAAATAGAAGCATATGAGAAGACTGATGTGCTTCCAGCCTTCTTCCATAAAATACAGCCCCCTCTACCCAGGACAATGCTATCTTATCTGTTTTCTTTTTCTCATCTGTTAAACCAGGTGCTGTGCAAGCTGTGACTGCACACGAAATGTTGCTCCCTGCTTTCTGGAATTTTCTTTGGCTGCAGGTGCATTTTGCAGTCTTGCTGGAGTGTTTACTGATCTTGGGTCTGTCTCCACTACCTCTTGCCCTTTGCATCTCCCACCTGGTTTTGTCTAGGTGTTGCCAGCTCTACTCCCATAGCATTCAGCACATTTCTTCTTTTGGATACAAATTGAGCAGTCAGAGCTTATACCTCTGTTTCTAACATAACAGGTGCTTTAACACACACTAGAGTTTGTAAAAGAAGGAGGGAAAACTCATATGTACTTCCCAGTCAGGCTTTTGGTAACTCCCAAAAATCTAACAAACAGCATCTCTCTAAACCAGAATACTTAATTTGAATCCAAATCCAGTGTGTAGATGGTTAGCCTCAGGGTGTGCTCAGCTTGGTCCCACCACACCTATCAAAGCCCTTTTCCTGCAGGGAAATTGTCTTAATTACTGCATTTCTTGGTTTGAGATTTACCTTCGTGTTTTTCTCCTGCATGTGAGCAAGGTCTGATCGACAGGACAAGTTCACATCTGATAAGGACTAGTCCTCCTAGTCCATGCTGGTAGGAATTGCTACATAAGAGAAACGAGTTTCACAGTTTCTGGTGCATCATGGACAGTACAAATTGAACTTGAGAATTCAATTATACTTGTTCATCCATTCCATGCTTGTGGTAAAGCTTTCTGTTTTTTGGGGGGGAGGCCCTCCTTTTTATATTAAGGACCAAAACCATGCAAGGTGAATTTTCTTTATTATTTTGAGGATGCTATACAAATTACTTTAACCTGTTTGGGTAAATGCAGTATGAGTAATACAGCTACTACTATTTTAATTTGGCAGAGTGAATAGACGTGCAGACTTGCTAGACTAATTTGTGTTTAGAAGTTTTCACTTGAAGATGGTTTAGGAAGGGCAACTGTGACAGTCTTGGATCTAGACATTGTTTTTTCTCGTGCCATTACTACACAAGCACAGCATTTCCCTCTTGTGCTGAGGAGGTCAAGCTCTTTCAAGGAGCTCTGTCAGGATTTACTGCATATCTGCAACATACCAGTCCTGCAAATGTTGTCGTAACCCACATTTTCAGCTGTGTGAAGCTGTCTATGAATGAAAAGGGCTGTCATCTTTGACAAGTTCAATAAATCTGATTTTCCAAGGAAATAAGAGATCTTCAACTCATTTGTAATAGTCCCATTGTATAAAAAGAGAAGCAAGCATGGCTTTTCCTTCAAATAGAATTCAAGTGCTCCACCAACCTTAAAAAAAGTATATGTGTATGTACATATTTATTTTAATGTGTGTAATGTTCCTGATAACTACACTTCATGAAAATGTTCTTGCTGTAAGATCTTAACAATAACTGTGCTATTTTAAAGGCTCTACACTTTTGATTCAATGTTGTTGCCTTTATTTCTCTGATCTATACAAAATCTCATTAAATTGACATATTTTAACCTAATGAAACAAAAATTTAAACACTGCTTGTCACTTGTTGGGAGAAGGAAAAAAACCTTGAAGTACTTCAGCATACCAGTAAACAAAAGGACATGTTCTGCAAAGAGTTTGAAATGCTCATTAAAAACGTTAGAAAAGTTTGTCTGAAACTTCAGCCCAATTTTATTTCGAACTAGGGAAAATTATAATGCTGGAATGATTTTGAAATCATGCTATTTGCTTTCAAAGCCTTTATCTTTGTCTGGAGGCAGAATTCTAAATCATACTCTTCTACAAGTATATTTTTTTAATTAGAACTTCCTTAATGCATCATAAACTCTCATTTCTTAAACTTTTATTTTGTGAGTCGTACGGAACTCGACGATGCTGTTGAATGTGTTGCTTTGAAGGGAAGATGATGGGAATATTATATACGTGTACTAGCTACATTGCATGCAGTTGTATTTTATGTTGCTGTAGGAAGGAAAGATAAGACCACGCTTGAAGGAAAAAATATCGGTGCTATGACATGTTACTGTTAACACAGGTGACTGTTTTTCTCCATTTAAGAAATCTTTGTCTCTGTTTCCCACAACCATGTTCTAAAAACTGCTTCCAGTCAATTCTCACTGACCATAAACATGATTACAGTACATGTGTGCCTAAGAACCTCTTTTTTCAAATCTAGAGTGTATTTTAAGGGGCCCTGGTTTTCTTCTGTACTGTTGTCTGTTGCCAATAGACACACCAAGTGCAACATCATTGTTGTCTTTTATGCTTTCCTTGCTGCTTTGGTCACTCGAATGTGTGCAGTGTTTCTGAAAGCCTTATCAGCCTTGTAGTGTGACAGCTGAGCCAGCACACTTCTTAAAGGCTGCTGAGCCACCTGATGTTTGGAAATCACGGCATCCTGGGTTGAGGCAAGGCTTGTCCCTGTGCTGGCTCTGTGAGCCCTTTTGTGTCTGTAGATGGCAGTGGGCATACGCCATGCGGCTGTGCTTCCAACACGGGGTCACCAAGTGAGAAACTACTTGCAGGTTCTTATTTTCAGAGCTTTTCCCCCCCTGCCTCCATGTGTGTGTTTTATTTTTTGAAATGAAATTCTGCAGGGCTTTAAAGATTGAATCTCTTTGTAAGCGTTGTTGACCTTTTAGCAATAAAACCTCTACTGATTTCTTCTCATTCCAAATGCTGATGTTTTATATCCCTTCTCCAAGCTAGTATTCATTTAACTATAGCGAGGGTGTATTTTAAAGCCTATTTTCTAAGTGGGGAAAGGTTATAAACGTAGCTTCCATACTATTAAAACAGGTGGAACATGCTAGTTTTTCATTCCCTTCCCTTCTTGAAGTATTTCCTTCTACTGTTTAGCCAGCCTTTGAAATCAAAGGCTGTGCAAATGTCGGTTTTAAAGGTATCCTTTAAAGCTGGTAGACTTGCTGCTGTTTCACCAGGGATCTGAAGCCTTAAGAAAAAAAAAAAAAGGAAAATAAAGCATGTGGAGAAACAGCAGGATGGCTGCTCCCCGGTTAGGTGAAGGTGGGAGTACTCTTGGGGAAGGTGTGTGCTGGGGAGAGGAGATGGATGTCTGCCATGGAAGGTCAGCCTGGCCTGCAGAGAGGTGGTAACCTGTGGCAGGAAGCAAAAGAAAATTTCTTGGACTACTGAAGAATGAAGCCAGGTGTGAGGATAGATTGTAACGCAAGGAAAATAGGAGTCTGAAAGTTCATCTCAGATTAAATTCTGCTAGTACCAGGAAAAAGCTTCATTCAGGCTGATATCACCATTGTATTTTTCCAGTAAGGCTGTTTTAACTCTTTTTCTAATGGTATCTTTACAATATAACTTTTCTTCTTCTGAACCTAGTAGGTATGTCGAAATACTACAGGTCTATGGATTGACATGCAGTAATGGTTCTCCACTCTCATACTGAGGAAGTAATGTCTAATGATTCCTAGGGGGAAAGCTGGAACAGGGAGGGGGGGAGAAATTCAATATGTTGGTGCACATTTAGTCTCTTTATTATTCAATGGGAAATATGATGGGGAGTGTGCTACTTCTGCCATGCGAGAAGGCTGATCTAGCTTTTTTGTATGTTTTCTCTCACTTTACTATTTGCATTACTTAACTCTAGGCTCCAAATGGGACATTACTAATTTTCAGCTGTGGTCTTTGGAGTGATTTCAGTCTCTAAAATGAGTTCAAATGAAATTTGAAATGAAGCAGCCCATAGGAAAGCCATGTTGTCTCCTTGTGTATCATGTACGCCAGCATCACAAAAAAGGGGATTATTACTTTCTCCCCTGTCTCCTGAGGAAGCTTTCTGTCATCCATGCAGTGTTGCAAATGCATTGGATTAAATCACTCCAGATTTATTATTTTTTTAGCAACTAGTGAGATTCCATCAAAATAAATTCAGAAGTCTGCATAAGACTTTTTAGATGTTCCGGTGTCCTAGGATTTTTCTATTTTAAGAGACAAAAGTAGTTCTAGTGCAATTGGCCGGGGGAGGGCAGAGGGGAAAACATACTGGTGTTTACTTTTCCTGTTCCTGGGCTTTAAATGTGAACTGGCAATATGTAAACCAACAAAATAAAATAAAAGGAGGAGAGACAGGAATGTGGTTAAAGAGTTAATTTGGGATTAAGAATGCCAGAACTTGGTGCTGGTTCTGCCAGATTAATTGTGTGTGTGTGTTACTTTGGTGCGGAGGAGTAGGCAGGTGCACAAGCAGCTGCTGAAGGTGGCAAGTGCAGTAAATTCAAATCTGCTCACATTTGTCTAGATAAACATTTCCTTTAGCCCAGGCCCTCAAGATTTAGACACTTACTGACACCAAGACAACCATGTATTTAAAAGTTTGGTGTCTAATCCACATTATTAGTTTAAGATCCCACAGTAGCTGGTGAAGGGTAGATATCTCTGTGAGAGTGATCTCACTTTGAACACTAGGTGGAAGGATTAGTCTTTTGCAAATATACAAATCTGGCACTAAATGCTGATTGTTTAGGTGGCTCCAATTAGGTGAGACAAGTCCTACCTTCAGTCTACTTGGACATGTGCTATTTGGTGCCTGCGTTTCAGTTCCTCTCCTATAAAAGCATTTTCCTGTCCCTGAGGCATGATGAGATGGGTACGTTGAATTGTGAAGAGCCTGGATGTTGGAGGAGGGGAACAACATACTAGGAGGTGAGGAAGTTGCATTTAGGCACTCTAAGGTCACTCTGGGAACTTGACGAGGTAAACAATGACTCCAAAGTGCTGGAAGTACAGGATGTGGAACGAAAGCACTGAAAAATAAAAAACAGACATGGGAGAAAAGTGCATGCAAAGAGCATTTCCAAGATGCTACTTGCGAATGAGCATAAAAGGAAATGTTTTTCAGATGAGCGAAGAAAAGTAGAAGTAGCAGAGTCTATTATTCCAAGCCTGGGAAAGCAATTTGATACCCAAGAATTCAGATGAAGTTTTGTGCCCCTTGGAGTCAGCCTTGGCCATAGGAAGTCTGTGGAAGTAGGATTTCTCTCTTCACTCTAAACGTCTGTTATGTGTTACTGGAGGCCCACATTCTTTCCGAAAATATGTAATTTTATAAACAGATGTACTCAAATGTATGCTTAATTCTAGATAAATTAGATCCTAACTTTATGAAGTAAGCTGGTAAATGTGCCACAGGCCAGGGGGACAAGGTAATTATTCCATACTTGAGGACCTTACCTATGCAGCTATTTTGGCTTTGATTCTGCAAGTTATTTATTTCATACCTAATCTGAAGCAGATGGGCTCTTCTGTTGAAGTTATTGCTTGCTGACCTGAAGCTTTCCACTGAACTGAACTAGTATTAGATGAAATGTTTGACATGAAGTTAGAAAAGTAATAAATTGAATTATGCAAACTGAAAAGTTTTTTCTGGTTGTGTTAAAATCATAGAACAGTTTGGATTGCAAGGGACCTTTAAAGGTCATTTAGTCCAACCTTCCTGCAGGAACCAGTGACATCTTCATCTAGATCAGGTTTCTCAGAGCCTTGTCCAACCTGACCTTGAATGTTTCCAGAGAGGAGTCATCTACCATCTTTCTGGGTAACTCGTTCCAGTGTTCCATCACCCTCATCATAAAAAATTTCTTCCTTACATCTAGTCGGAATCTATCTTAGTTTAAAACCATTACCCTTTGTCCTACCACTATAGGCCCTACTAAAAAGTCTGTCTTCATCTTTCTTATAAGCTTTCTTTAAGTATTGAATGAGATCTCCCCAGAGCCTTCTCTTCAGGCTAAATAAACCCAACTGTTGTAGCCTTTCCTCATAGCAGGGGTGTTCCAGCCCTCTGATCATTTTTGTGGTCCTCCTCTAGACCCACTCCAACTGGTCCATGTCTATCTTGTACTGAGGACTCCAGAGCTGGATGCAGTACTCCAGGTAGGGTCCCACCAGAACAGAGTAGAGAGGCAGACTTATGCCCCTTGAACTGCTGACTAAGCTTCCTGTGATGCAACCTGGACTACAGTTGGCTTTCTGGGCTGTGAGCATGCATTGCGGACTCATGTCCCTGACACCAGCCATGGAGCTGTGTATTAATAAACTGGATCTGTCTGTTTCCTCTAAAGTCACTGTCTGCAACAGCAAGGATAGAGGAAAAAATTGCCTGTGCCTTGGATCTCCTTATCAACAGTCCCAAGGCCTTGAAGTCTCTTTTCATAGATTCATAGATTTCTAGGTTGGAAAAGACCTTATAGATCATCGAGTCCAACCATCCCTAATCCCCATTAAACCATATCCTCAAGTAGATCATCCACCCTATTCTTAAACACATCCAGGGATGGGGACTCAACCACCTCCCTGGGCAGCCTATTCCAGTGGCTGACAACCCTTTCAGAGAAGAAATACTTCCTAACATCCAACCTGAATCTCCCCTGACTAAGCTTATGCCCATTTCCTCTTGTCCTATCACCCATCACTAATGTAAAGAGCCCTTCCCCCACCTCCCCACCATCTTTTCTCAAGTATTTGTAGGCTGTAATCAGGTCTCCCCTCAGCCTCCTCTTCTCCAGGCCAAACAGCCCCAACTCCCTCAGCCGCTCCTCATAAGTTTTATTTTCCAGCCCCTTGACCAGTTTAGTCACCCTTCTTTGGACTCGCTCCAGGAGCTCAATATCTCTCTTAAAGCGAGGGGAAAATTGATCACCCTTAGATTACATGTTGCCGCTTCATTGCCACACATGTGGAAGAGCAGGGTCTGAGGGCCATGTCAGGCTTGGGAGTTTCCTAATGATGTCCTTAAACCAGGCCCTGAGGAGGCAGCAGACTTCTCTAAGAGGCGGGTCTGTCCAGCATATTGGACCCTCTGTTCCCCTCAAAGGGAGTTACCTAAAACAATAACCCATCGTTTTTAACTCAGGGAGATGGTTATGATATGAGAGATAGACTTTTCTGATCTTGGCAACACCTCTGGCATAGATAGACTGCCATCCTCATCATCAGTTGGTTAGCTTTTTGCATGCTGAGCCTCATGCCTGTTGTGCAGAGGCACCTAGGAAGGCGAGGTGGGTGAGGATGGGCTTTTCCTGCCTCCCTGTGTGGGTTTGCCTCCATTCACTCCTTTCCTTTAAGCTACTGCCTTCAGCCTGGTGGAAGGAGGATACAGGATCCCCTTGATCTTGTTTTTTTTTCTGGTAGATGTTCCTGTTTGTGTCTCAAGGAAGGCAGAGCATGATTCTACCAGTCTATCTCTTTCTCAGCCTCCCTAATGCTCCTCTCAAAGCTCTGCCACCAAGCTAAGGAAATCATCTGCTTGGTCCTGCCTCCCAGCCGTTCTCACTCCTGCTATCAGGTACTAATGAAAGGCTCTGACATGCCTTACAGCTGTTTCTTCCTGGGAGCTCTGAGTTGGCCACATATGTTCTGGTGAGTGCAGAGGATATGGCCTACTGTTGGGTGGATACCACAGTTCATAGAATCATAGAATGGTTAGGGCTGGAAGGGACCTTCAAAGGTCATCTAGTCCAACCCCCCTGCAAGGAACAGGGATATCTCCTACTAGATCAGGTTGCTCAGGGCCTTGTCCAACCTGGCCTTGAACGTCTCCAGGGATGGAGCATCCACCACCTCTCTGGGCAACCTGTTCCAGTGTTCTACCACTCTCATAGTAAAAAATTTTTTCCTAATATCCAACCTGAACCTACCTCCCTCTATTTTAAAACCATTACCCCTTGTCCTATCATAACTGGCCATCCTGAACAGCCTCTCCCCATCTTTCCTGTAGGCCCCCTTGAGGTACTGGAAGACCGCTATAAGGTCACCCCGGAGCCTCCTCTTCTCCAGGCTGAACAGCCCCAACTCTTTCAGCCTGTCCTCATAGGAAAGGTGCTCCAGCCCTCTTATCATCTTCGTGGCCCTCCTCTGGACCCTCTCCAACTGGTCCATGTCCTTCTTATGTTGGGGACTCCAGAACTGGACGCAGTACTCCAAGTGAGGTCTCACGAGGGCAGAGTAGAGGGGGAGAATCACCTCCCTCGACCTGCTGGCCACGCTCCTCTTGATGCAGCCCAGGACGCGGTTGGCCTTCTGGGCCGCAAGAACACATTGCCGGCTCATATTGAGCTTCTCGTCCACCAGTACTCCCAAGTCCTTCTCCTCAGGGCTGCTCTCGATCCAATCACCACCCAGTCTGTATTTATGCCTGGGATTGCCACGACCCAGATGTAGGACCTTGCATTTGGCCTGGTTAAACTTCATGAGGTTGGTACGGGCCCACCTCTCCAGCCTGTCAAGGTCCCTCTGGATGGCATCCCTCCCTTCCAGCGTGTCGACGGCACCACACAGCTTGGTGTCATCGGCGAACTTGCTGAGGGTGCACTCCATGCCACTGTCCACGTCACCGACAAAGATGTTGAAGAGGGCCGGGCCCAACACGGACCCCTGAGGGACGCCACTCGTGACCGGTCTCCACTTGGACATTGAGCCGTTGACCACTACTCTCTGAGTGCGGCCATTGAGCCAATTCCTTATCCACCGAGTGGTCCATCCATCAAACCCATGACTCTCTAATTTAGAGAGAAGAATGTCGTGCGGGAGTAAATTAAAGTTAAATTCCTCCTCGGAGGGTGATGACCACCTGTTGGAGTGACCTTTGGAGCTGGTAGGGTAACTGCTGTGCTCCACCCTGTTTGTCTGCCCTGGCTACTTGCTATAGGTGTGGGGGTGGCTGTGGTTGCTCCAGCAATGCTCAGGCCTCATCAGTGTGTCTCACGAGAGCATCTGTCTCTTCTTGCCGGAGGAAACCCCCTGTGCACCCAGGTCTGCTGCTGCTGCCCTGTGGGATGGAGCAGCTCACCTTGGTGAGTAGGTATGCTCTGTACCTCCTTCAGAAAGGATAACCTTCCAGGTGTAATATCAGCAGTTCCTTTGATGGCAAAGTTTCTCTTGGTAGGAGAGCATGATGTTAACAACTTTTTCAGAGAAGTTATTTTTATTTGAAATTTACTGGAAACAAAACAGAATTCTTAAATTGATTCCTTGATTTATTGATTTTTTCCCTTAAAATTAATTCTTCTTGCTATAATGTGGTTTGTTTCTACCAAATGCTAGTCTGAAGAAACTTAAAAAATGGTTACGAAAGTAGGAATATTAAGAACTGTTAGGTATGATGCACTCTTGTTATGTGTTACAGAATACCTGTGTGTGAATGGTAACAAAATAAGGATGCAGGGTAAGCAGTAGACCAGGTTAACTGCTGGACTGATCTATGAATCAACTGGATAATACTGAATTAGAGATCATGGGACCTACTCTATTCCCCTTGAAAGGTAATGGTGACATTTTCCTGATAGTACAAGTGGCTTTTCTGATTGCTACACTTGACTACAGAAATAAAGGGATGACTCTGAACTATCTAAAGGTTAATTAAAAGAAGACAGAAGAATATCAGATAAAGGCCAGATGTTCCCTCCTTGTTCATGTAAAAGCCTACTGAAGGTCACTTGAATTTTAAGTCTGTAGGACTAAGAAGTGAGGGTGATGTTACAACAGAGAGCTCCAAGCTGATTTCGATTGTAGTCTTAAATCTTTTAGCTTCACTTAATGACTGTTGTTTGTATGTAGTTGTTAGCAAAGTTCTAGCAGCTGGGTATAATTTAAGACTATAAATAGACTCAAAATTGTTGAACCCTAACTCTTATAGGTAGTGGTTCCATAAAATAAGGACACTGCCAAGAATGTGGATGATATTCCAGAATCATAGGACTTATTTTGTGATAAACAAGTTTGACAGATTTTATGGCAGGCACACCTCTCTTCTGTTGCCTGTGTTTCACTTCAGTTTTCTGACCAGAAACATATTTTTGACTAAGCAAGCATATTATAGGTTGGTAATATTTTCTGATATCAGCTACTATGTGTTTTTGGCCCCTGACCAGGTGTCACATTCAGAGCTATACAATGTGACTGTGTGATGCTTTGTCTCCTGGCTCCAGTGGTAGGAGAGGATCTGCAGTGAACTGACAGCTCACTTGATCTGGATCATCTTGGTCATAGCTCTGGGATGCACTATGCAAGCTGCACTTTCCCCACAGTCTAGGGGTGTAGCAGTTGTGGTCATGATCTATGAAGCTTACCCAACCTGTGGATGTGTAAAGAGCGTGACCACAGTTCAATTCTCAGGATTCTGCAATACAGAGATCTGTGTTTCTGATAATTCCTTTATTAAAAGTTACTACAAAACTATTAATAAAAACTTTTTTATATAAGTGTGTATATATGCACGCTACAAGTCACTACAAAATTGCCACTAGGAAAGCAAGTATACATATAACAAGAGTAAAACACATATATTACAAGTTACTACAGAATTCCAACTACGAAAGCAAGTGTATGATTATGTACCTTTTATTTGTGTGCTCCTAAAAATATATTATGTGAGGTGTTACTAGTAAACCACTGAACTGCTCTCAGGAGTGGAGCTGATTGCTAACAAAGTCTCACTTGAAGATGACCCACATCACTCAGACAGGCATCTCTGGCCAAGGTCTGGTCTGTCCAGGAGATCTTGTGCAGAAAGGTTCCTTCTGGGTAGGTAGTGAGTTACTTTTCATACCTTTTTGTTGTAGATACTTAAGTGGGTATAGGACACCAGTTCCTAGAATAGTTGTTGCTGACTCTTGTTTTCATGGGAGGCAAATGCGTTGTCACACTTTGTTTTTTGTCTTGGACTCATCAAGGTTTCTTTGTCCTCCTAACTGCCCCCCATCAAGGAGGTTTAGGATGAGTTTATCGAGGTGGTTGTTCTCTGTCAGTATGTTTACCGGGTCGCCTTCATGGCAGCTTTATCACTAGGCATAGATCATGGCAACATTAATAACAAGCAGTGCATGCACAACTTCTGAAAACCCCAAGATCGAAGTAAGAGACATTAAAATGCTGAAAAAAAAGTACTTCTCATGCTTCCCTTGATTTCTTTAGAAAGGAGCTCTTCATGAAGTAAACAATCACTTCTGCTATTTTTCTCTCTTTCAACCTTGACTCCCTCCTCTTCTGTCTGAGGGGATTAAGAACAAGCCAAGTGGTTTGACTGCAATGTTGTAAATAGTACATTATTTTCATAGGTATGGTATTTATGGTTCACTGGCCTGAAAGTTTATGGCTCAGTTCACAAACCTCGAGAACATAAAATTGATTGTTCCTTAATGTACTAAGGAGTTTATGATTTGGGACCTCTGGGATTAGCATCTGGTATCTAAAACTTTGTGTATTTAATGTTTTCATAGTTAATGCATTTCAACCAATCCCCATAATCCATTTCATAGAGACAGCAATACATCTTCTTTGCTTGGCATAAAATTCCTATTGATATTAGACAGCCACAAAGTGGTATCTGAGCCTGTTACACTTTTGTAGTAAATCTGCAACCTGGAGATAAAACCTAACCATCAACTGTGGATTCTTGTGTGCAAACATTGGGAAGACTTGTTTTCCAATTGCTATGTAATGAAAGCAACATGCAAGCAACCAACAAGTCAAGATCATAAATAAGCTATGTTATTTAATCAGTCTTTCCATGTTCAGTGGTTGGTGAATTTTGCATGTGATGGTAGGAGGCAGAATTAGGCCATCCTTCAGAATCCTTTGCCTAGAACCTATGGACCAGTCCTAATTCCTCTGTAGTCTGACTTTAGTAGAAAAGGCAGTTAAGCAAATATGACTTGTAACTTTGTGGTAATGATAAATTTTTCAAAACACCAAAATTATTTACGTGACCAGCTGTTAGAGCTGATGGAAGTACATAAACATAAATAAGGTGTCCTCCCATGAAACTTAACCTATGGAATTTTTTTGCTCTACAGTTTAAGCAGCTTCTGAAAATGTGATGAAGTAGTTCTTGACAAGATGGAGGAGCTGTAATATTGAGCTCTGAATGAGACATGCTGACATACCAGGCGTATTGGAAACTTAGTGGAAGGGAAAATAGCAAATGCTATACTGTTACACCAGAATAGAAAACATACAGAAAGATAAAATAGGCTGCGTTAGTAGTAAAGTAGCATTTTATGCCAAAGCAAGTGCAGTGCAGTAAAATTGACAAGTAGATAGTATAGAATCCATGTGGACTTAAATTCTAAACCTAGACAGGTTTTAAAACAATGAATGGTCTACTACGTCCAAGCTAACCAGGATGTTGATGCTGAACTTGATGTGTTGAGAGGGCTCAGTTGAACATATTCTTTTCTGGGTAAATTATTTTTCCTAGTAAATTATTTTCCTAAATAATTTAGATTTTTGTTTGGCAGAAATCATTGTAAGAATGGGGCCTTTTACTTAGATTACAGTGGAAAAAAAATCTATACTTGTCTTCAAGTGCAGCCACTATTACTTTTTACAAGGTCATTGATGTTCAATATATTCAAGAACTTGAAATATCATGGCAGTATTGCTGCCTTCTTTTAAACATGTTTTAGGCTGTGTCTCTGGGCAAAGCCTAGAACACCACTGAGGAGCAGCAGGTGTGGAAATGCAAGCTGAAAACCAGAATATGCCATGTGTTTTCTCCTTGTTTCTGCTCGTTGTAATTTGCTGATGCTTAGAGCCACTTAGAGCCACTTAGGAAAATAGCTGCACTCATTTGCTGTCACTATCTCCTGCTACTGGGAGTGTAGCAACTAGAGTTGTCTCTCTCCTTTTACTTGTTTTTTGTGTCTTCGTTTTTTTGTGAACTTTGAAGAGCTTTTTCTGCTCAATTCTTTAGTGGCTGTATGTTTTAAGAAATCTGCAGATCAGTCTTTTCAGTTATAATTAGCTTTATTAGCGTCATAGCCCAGTGATTTGCAATATGGCTCAGCTGTAAGAGTTATGAAAACTTTTCCAAGATGGCATCCTATCATGGATCTGTCCACAGAAAGCCAGCCAAGCCCAGAACCTGTGTTCCCATAAGGAGACTGTTAAGCAAGAGGAGGTGACCTACTAAGGGATTTCAATCAGCTGCTGTGATTGATGGGAGGAGTCAAGTAGTCTGTCCCATTAAATAAGGACCAGAAACTTCATGAAGGGAGAACTCAGTTGTCTCTTTTTAGTCATTTGACCACTGTAGTTAATCAGCTGGGGGAACCTCAGCAGGAATTTCAGAGATTCCCAAAGCAAGTGAGAGGTGTCTTGAGCAGTATTGTCTTTAATGCTGGTAGTTTTAAAAATGACTTGTAACACCTGCAGAAAGCTTTTGTTTTGTACTAGTAAAGTGTGTGTCCAGTTTAGAGTTTGAAAAGCCTTTGTTTCAACTACAACATTAACCAGAGCAGGATGATGATTTGCTCTAAAGTGCTTCGTTTTCAAATAAGCCAGAATAAATGGTCAAAAGCTTTCAGTTAAATTTTCAGTTTAGAGCTTGAGGGCACATGATGTGATGTTGGGTGTTTTGTGGTTTGACAGTGCTTTATCTGGTGTTATTTGGAACACCTCAAGTAAACTGTGAAGTGGGTAGATAATATTTGAACTCTGAGAAAAATGTGGGTTTTTTTGCCAGGGATGAATATGTAGGTTTGGAAGCAAAGGCAACTGGATAACAGCCTCTCAGCTCTGTGAGGATGGTGGGAGAAGGATCTGTGTCGCAGGAGCACTCTTGGAAACATAGAGCAAAGGCCATGATTTGAAACATGAATTAAAGTGTACGGGGCCCAAACAGCGGTCCAAGTGCCCAATACAGCACATCCATGATAAACATTCCAGGCAAACGTGTTTGACGCTGGAAGTTTTGCTTGACTAATACTCTTCATTACTGTAACCCAAGCAAATGTTAATGTGTATGTCAAAAAGACAAGAAGATTCCCCAGGAGTGTTCCTGTACGAACATTATTAACCAATCCTGTAATGCTTTCTGATCTTTTGCTGCTAAAGAGCAGAGAGGTGAACAAATATCTTGAGAATCAATAAATCTGTTCAGTGTGTACTTATTTGGAGTCCATGATTAAGTAAACCTTGGTAATTCAGTATGTGGTGTGGTGGTGGACAAACAAACAAAAAACTCCTCTACTTTTCCTAGAGAATGTTATTGGTAGCAAAGTCATTAGGGCTTCCGTGTCAGTTCTGAGCCAAGTTCTGAATATCCCTGAATGCTAGAGGGTAAATTTCTAAACTACATTATTACAGAACTGTATGGAGAATACAAATTTTTTTTAATACACAGTGCTTGGGGAACTTACCCCTGAGTATTCAAATTAGTCATTAATCAAAAAAGCAATTTGAGCATTTGAAAATCATTACCAGTTTAAAGGACTTACATTCTATTTTAAGGATTTCAGTGGGCAAAAAAACCTTCAGCTATCACTAGAGAATATCCAATCTACACAGCAGTTTAAACACTGTATCTCAAATAACCAAAAGTGGCTTAATTTTCACAGCCTTTTGCGACCTATCTTAGTATATAATATTTATTCACAGCAGGGAAAAATAACCTTTAGTAAAACAAGTATATTTAATGTGTTGGACCTGGCACGTTTTAAAGCCAGTCTGCAGAGTTCCTCATATGACACATTGGTGTGAAGCATCATGCCATGTAGAAGTCCAATGGCATCTTCAAGCTGAGTTCATATACACTTGCACAGAGGCTCTGTGGGCAAAAATAAGTGGCATTGGTGGTAGGATGAAGGCTATAGTCATTTTCACAATGTTACTTGCTCTCTTATACTTGCTCTCCTATGCAACAATAATAATACAAGCTTGGTCCAGCTGTGAAATTTGCTGTTCTTCGGTGCAGATGTTCTGGAGAACCTCTCCTTTGGGAACATCCTTCACTGAGCTGCTTTAGGAAAAGGTTTAGAAATAGAATTGCTACTGAGGCATGTAGCTGCAGAGACCCTGACAGTGAGGAGGAAGTGGCAGTTATAGTAACTTAGGATTCAGAATTTCTGTACCTCTTAGTCTTTAAAAAATACCTGTATATAGACATCTTTTTTTCACTCACTCAGGTTTTCTTATTTGGCTACATTTTCTTATAAAGGATTATTTGCACTCGCTATATGAAAACATGAATGTGTTTCAGAATGAAATGGAAGTCATTACTCATACAAAACATCTTCCCGTTTTCTCTTGTCTGTAGCAAAAAACCCTCCATCCTAGGAGGGCTTTTCTTTGCCTTCATGTAAGGCAATAAAAGGCATTTCACGTTAAAAATACGTGTACACCGTACGGCTCCTTATGGAATCTTTGTGACGTAATTTACTGCTGCACACATGATACTTCTACTTTGGCTCATATATATAAATATTAAATGTATATTTCAGGTGGCTTATGTTTTGTTTCTGTGATGGCAGACAACCATTCCTGAGAGTTATGGGATCAGCAAAAAGAATGCTTTAGCCTTCTCAGAAAATGTCTTGATTTGCTCTTAATTAAGGTCTACGAAGTTGGAGTTCAGGCCAGTCAGCAAAAAGAACGTATGGATGCATCCGCATTTCTTCAAACGTTGCACGGATCAGATGCAAATTAGGAAATGTGAGAAGTGAAAGATCAGGCAGGTAGGATGTGTGATCTACTTGTAAAAGCATACTAAATGTCATTCAAATCCTCTATATCTTTGCCTGATTAGATTGAGACTGAGTTTACTTTCAGGTGAATGGGAAATCTAGTAGGTGAATATATGGCATAAACCTATTTACCGTGAAAGAGTAGGAAATGGTTCATGCAAGGTCATACTCATACTGTTGCTAACTATTCACAGATTTAACATTTCTTCCATTTCATAGTAATTCTTGTCTGAGAAGAATTTCTGTGTTGATTCAGGGAGGAAACTACAATCTATCTTTATCTGCTATATGAAAAGTACTGAAGTTACCCCATGTGAATAGCCAGCTAAGTCCTGATTAACCTGTTGGAGCTGGGGTCAAAGGAAGAGGCTTCAGGACATGATGCAGGAGTTGGCTATTACCTTATTGACTTAATCACAAATACTGTTGTAGAAGTGTGTACAAGTACACTGCAGAGGTGCAGTGCTACCTCTGTGCTAATCCTGTCTCTGCCTGACTGAGCTTCTTGCCTTTTCCAGCATAGTAGAAGGCAGATCAAAATTATTACCCTTTTAATTGTGTAACTCCAACAAAGTCTGTTGTTTGCCCGCTGACCTGTAGAGTAAGTAGCTTGGGCACTCCACTGTCTGAAAAATGTAGGAAAAAAATTGGGAAGGAATTTGTCTCTCTGGAGTGAAAGCTCAAATTTAATTAGGGAAAAGAAAAACCCAAAACAAAACCAAAAATCTAGCCTCTTTCTTCTCTTGTCAATTTGCACAAAACTAACAGGAGGAAGGTAGATTACATTAAGGTCTTTGGAAACACTGTCTTTTCTACCTTGTCTGTTTTCAATACAGTTGGAAAAAGCTCAAAACTGTTTCAGATGATGTCTATAGGATTTGTAAATCAGAAGCTTTTATAGAAATTATGAAAATATTATGCAATTTTATGGACAAAATAGACAATCCTGAAAAGCTGGCGTCACCTTACTCTTCAAGTCCTTTTACTTTTCCTTCTAATTTTTCTGAAAATTCCTTAAGAGAAAAGTGTTTTCTTCTGGGAAACACTGATTAAAAATATAGGAAATGCTTAACACTTCTTCTCTTGAATACAAACCTGATTGAAGTAAATATGAAAATGCCTATTAATTTCAGCATGCATAACATCATGGCCTTTGTAGGAAAGCCTGTGATTGCACAACTTATGCCTGAGTTCCACAGTAGGTCTTTTAGATATGTCTTTTAGATATGTCTTTAGAATGTACAGTGTGGTATAATGATAGCAAAGGGCAGAGTTGAGCTGTCCATCCTATAGCAAGTACAATAGGAGACTCCAGTGACACGAGATGGAATACTACCAAGCTCTTTATCAGATCTATTACGATCACGTCCACCGTGGCTTCATCCACTTTCATTGCTCTGTGAAAGCAGAATAAATATTCAGCTGAGAAACATTGATAAATGCTACTGTGACACAAGGTTTCTAAAACTCTTCAACATTTATAGTTTTCCAGAGCTTGCTGATTACCAGAGCTTAACCCAAATTATCAGTATGAAGGAAAATAAATGTAGCAAACAAAAAGCCAATAGATCTTCAGAGGCAAAAGGTGCGGTTAGTGAAAAAGTTAAAAACATTCAGGAGCATGCTGCTTTTGCCCTGTAGTAAAATTTAAAAAAGTTTGTTTCAGGCAACTGAAGTTTTGTGTTGAGGTTGGGGGAACCTCAGGAAGTCTTTGGATTTGTGCCTGTTATGTTTAAAGAAATTAGTAAACAAAGTCGGGAGATAGCTAGCTAAGGGGATCAGCACAAACCAAGTTACGAAATTAGGATTACCAGAGTGAAAAGGAACCCACAGGGTTCCTATAAGTGCTCCAACATCCAAGGGGAGCTTTGCGATATTATTTTGGCAATTACACCGTGATTGTGTCCAGATCTTGTACTTCAAAGCATATGCCTCTGCGCTGAGGTGTCTTATCTATGGACATCTAGTTGGAGTTAACAAATGCTGTATCAGTGATAGTCTCTGTAAAATACTTCTGTAAGAATTCCGAAACTGTGTTGTATTCTTGCCATTTCTTGGTGCAGAAGTGGTACTTGTATATATATCTGTATTTGAAGTATAACAGGTCTGTGCCTCACTATGTCTTTTCTCTATCATCCAGTTATTCTGCTGGAGTGACCAGCAGCTATTTTATGCAGTCTGCATAGCCAGATTTCTTCCCGTAAAAGCTAGAATGTGACTGAAGAAGAGAATATATGTCTAGGTCTATACATCTAGAATATAGAGTTAGTGAAGGATTCTTTGGAGAAAAAGTTTTAAAAGTAGTAAAGGCCTGTAGATGTGTGAATAACACCAGGTTCTACAACTCCATAGGCAGTACAAGATGTCTCAGAGTAAGTTCCTTACTCAGCATTTAGTATTGACTTAGTATGAGTTGGAAATGTCTTTTTTTAATGGTAGTAAAAATGAAGTGGAGATACACACTAAATATAATATTTGGTTTTCAATGATTAAAATAGTATGTTGAAAAAACTTCAATTTGAAGAAGAAAGGAAACTCCGATATCTGAAAAACTGAACTCTAGAGCTTTTGGAAGAGAGCTGGAGTTCAGAAAGCATGCCATCCAAAATTAAAACAGTTAAATAAGAAGAAAGACTAGGGAGTCAAATAAAATTCCAGTGTCATAACTTCGCAGTGATTAGATTACTTTAGGCTTAGTGCAACAATATCAAACCAGTTCTTTTAACTTGAGGTTGGAATCTTTTAAAAGCTTCATAAATCATGATAGAACTTGCCTCACTTTTCCAGATGAGACTTGGAGAAAAGTAAAAATATCTTAATCAACTAAAATCAGGAAAAATATCATGTGTGTATTTAAATAAGGCCGGTGGAGAAAAAGGCAGTAGGACCCTTTTACTATTGCAGAAAAGTTTTAAGACTGCATGTTTTTCCTTTTGAAATAGATTTCCAAGAACAGTATCTTGGAACAATGCTGGGCTTTGAAAATGGAGAATTCTCCAGTAATTCAAAATGTTTTGAAGGAATGTCTAAATTCCAGGGTGAAGCTCATGTGAATTTCATTTGGACTGGTGACTTTGTTTTTTGTAGCACTTGTTCATGTATGAGAGCTCCTCAATAGGATGCATCTTTGCTGAAATAACAAGTAAATGTATGTATAGTGGGGAACGAGTTGATAAAGGATTTATTCCTATGACCAACTAAATTAGCATACTGCTTTTGGTAGTGTCTGACTGCAAGAGTAAGTGCTTGAAATAAGAATGCCCCATGTTCCTTGTGGGTTCCCGTACTTTTCCTGCCTTGGACAGTGTGGGAAACTTTGTGCAGCCCTACAGATGAACAAGACAGCCTGAGAGCTGAATCCCAAACCATCAGTAGATAGCAGAAAATAACAATATTCCTATTCTATTCCATCTGTCTCTGTATATGCAGCCAAAAATTTCTCCATATGCTGCTCTACTGACTCAGATATAAGTGAATATGTAGATCTAGTTGTGGAATCTGGGAGAGATATGATCAAGTTTATAAATTAGATGAGTTGCAGAGCTGGCGGATTTTGTTCTTTTTGAACTAGATGGTTGTGGCAGGGGACTGGACTTAGTAGTTGGCAAAGGCTTTTCAAAAACTGTGCACTGATGTGGGATGAGATACTCAGAAGCCACAGCTTTATAACCCAGTAAGGAAATGACCTGGAGTGTGTAAGACTGATATTTGAAATGCTATCCTGTCTCTTATGAAAGAGCAACAAGTTTTAAGATGTGATGGAAAAACAGTGTATACAGAGAAAGCAGGTAATTTGATTTGTCTGCAAAGTAAAAAGAAAGTTTAGTCTCTACTGTACATGTTCCAAAAAACTAAATTTATTCATAGCATAACTCTGAAAAAGTAAGTGTCATGATACCAGGGATGAACTTCTTTGTATGACCTAAATTCACAATCAGAATGTACTGCCTCATTTCTGGTGGCTCTTTCTATCCCTAGTGGAACTGTTTTTCTAGTTGCTGTTTGTCTCAGAAGATAGCAGATGCCGCAGAGGAGTGCTCTATTAAATGCTACCTTCAGGAAAAACTGAGTAGTTTTAATTAGCCTCAAAATGCAACTACAACTCTGTGCCAAAACCCTAACTTTTGAAGGGGTAAAAGCAGGTTGAAAGAGTTGGGTTTTTTTCTTACCTTTGTGTTTCCACCAGTAAAGTTGGATTTTACTCTTAGTAAAAATGTTTGTGGAATTTATGTACATCTAACACATTCAAAGTCTGGCTTCAGAATTGTTCTTGTGTGTTGGACACAGCAGTAGTTTTCAGAAAGTGACTAAGTGGCTTTTCTTCAGCTTTGTGCACACATCAGATTAAACAAAAGGTATCAAACTTTCTAGAATTATTATTTCTTTTTCTCATATCAAATGAGATCTGAACATAATGGAAGACTATTTTTAAAACCTGATAGTATTCATTCCAAGGGTAGTAGACTTTTTAGACTGGCTTTCAAGAGCTAATATTTCAACTGCAAGTATATGAATTTTTAACATTTTCAGAAATGACCATTGTATATTAAAAAAATCCTCAATCTAGAGGTAAAAAGAAATAGATATTTTTAAAATTTTAATTAGTATTGTTTTTCTTAACAAATAGAAGAAACTGGGGAAACGGAATTCAAATGTCAGAAGAAAAATACCTTTATTTGCTTACTTTATATGGTTCCTGTACATTTCATGATTTGATCTCACACGGAGTGGTGAGACAGGGACATAACGAATGTATGGTTTGAATTTCGGGGTGATATTATACCCATGGCAGAGAATAAGAGTGGTTTTGTTGAAAAGCACAGAAAATCAGTTCATAGGGTCCATCACATTTAATTTTGTAACATATTGACAGTAGAAGATACTTGGCAGTTGCTGTAAGATACTGACTTCTGTGGTAGGTGCTAAGTGGAGCTCTTAGTGGGTTCTGATTGCAGTTTTACCTATTCCCCGACAGGTGCCAGTTAAAGCTCAATTAAACTTTCAGGAGGAGAGGTTACTCAGTTCGAAGATTGAATTTTGGATGAAAGCACGCACGCACTGAAAGGCAGAATCACGAGAATGTGTAGCCATTTAGAACAGCCAAAAGTCTGGTCTTTGACTCAAAACTGGATGTGTCTATATTGGTATCCTGTGTTTAGAGGTGACTGTTAAGAAAGTCACATTCATTTCTCTACTGGATCTTTATCGATGGAAGAAGATAAAATTTTAAAGATAATCACTTCTTTTTGGGAACAAAATAGAAACAGTTCAAATATTATAATAGTTTGCAAGATTAAAAAAAAAAACAAACATTCAGCAGTATACAGTAACTTGTAAGCCTGAACCCAGGTACAGTAGATACTGAACTAGTTTTTGAAAACCTGAAACTTGTGAGTATAAATATATTTTGTATACAAGAAAAATGGTTTAATTTTTTGTAATCCTATTCTCTAACACTTACCTGAGCTGTCTCACTATTTGACTCTTAGTAAGTGAGGTTTAAAATGACATCTTCTACTGTCCTTAAACTTGCTGCTCAGCATACCTAGGGGTTGGAAGCAGATGTCCCCAGTGTTTGTGTTCCCATTACACATGCAGCAAACGAGGGACGAGGTGGGTAAGGCTGGTTCCTGAACCTTGTTTGATGCATAGTTTCCTGATGGGGGGGGGAAGAAACTGTAAAGCTACACTGGAGCGGTGTCACGCTATATGGCCATGTACCACCTGATGTTTCCTCTGTTGGAAATTTCCTTTGGCCAATTGACTATGGTTTGTCTATGCAATGGAAGTGTCCACCTGACTGTATGCTGTTCTGTCCTGCTTAATGTGGTTCCACTGATGTATAAAGCAGTTTCATTATGAATTATGGAGGATCCTTTTTTTATATCAGGAGAGAGCTCTCACTTCAGACCTTGTGTCTAGCCATGAGAGTCTTGAAAACAGTTGTCTGGAGCTGCAGCTCTGAGCTGTCACAGGCAGTCAGTGGAGACCTGAACTTCATGCTACCAAGAGGCAGGGTGGGTAAAGCTACCAATCTGGCTGACAAAATTAGTTTTTTGATGGTTCCCAACAGCACGGTTAAATTAGGACATTGCAGTTCCTTGAGAGTCAAATAACTTTGAAAAGCAAATCCCATATGTGGTGTGGCAGAAGAAGGGAATGGTGAAGAAAGATTTCTCTTGCTTCTCCATGTTTTTAAATGAAAGCTGCAGTGTAAAATGATGTGTGGGGTTTATGCCTATTTGCACAAATACATGCATATTTGTCACGCATTTCCCTGAAGTGTACCTGAGGGAAAGTGAACACTGATATCTAATACTTCCTTTTGCACAAACGTCTAAATTCTGTCTTCCTCCCCTTTCTTTTCTGTTTTTCTGCATCTTAAGTGTATAAAGGATCCAAAGAAAGCATTGAGATTTTTACTCTAAAAGCAGCTTTAAACGTGAATACTGCACTAGTCTCTATGAAGCTGCATTATATGAACATTTGTTACTGTTGCTGAGATTTAGAAGCACTCCATTTTTATGTAGCTGTCCTTCAGGTTAAATATCCTTTTTATTAAACATGACTATTTACATGTCTGTAATTGTATGAAAGAGAATAAATAGTTCATGATCTGACCTATAAATAAATATTTATTCTTAGTAAGATACTAAGCTATTGTGTGACTTGGGAAAAATAACTCTGCCTCCCTGCATTTCTTGACAGCTGTGAAACAATTCTACTTCAAAAGTCACAGAATTTGAATTTCAAAATAACTTACGAGCTGGGAGCAGAGCTTTAATGTTTTTAAAACATTAGCAGAGAACTAAGCAAGAAAGAAACTGGAAATGATTCTAGGAAGTGTCAGGAGAATAGTAATTTTCAATTGTACAGGACTTTAAAATTTTGACGTTCTTCTTTTAGAAAAGTTGGAATAAACGCCTTAGTTCTTTTGGAACAAAATGGAGAAAAAAAAACAGCCCCAGCACTCCTGAGACCCACACATCAAGTCTGGCACTGGTTTTGGTGGCAGAGCCAAAATGTGTCTGTCAGGAGCGTAAAAGGATCCTTTCAGAGATTACAGGGAAGAGTTTTCCGTACCTGAGGTGTTACCGCAGCCCAGATGACAAGTCATGAAGAGAAATCAGTCCATTGCTTTGAGGCTCAGCTCCACTCAGTTTATATGAATTGGCTTTAGAAGTTAAAGCAAATGATTGTTTTTGTTTAGTCCTACAGGTAACTTCCCCTTTCCTAATAAATGTGACTTTTTACATAGCTGTGACCATGTGCCATAAGGCCCAGGAGGAGGACAGCATGCCTGGAGAAGCACGTTACAAGTGTTAGGAATATGTTATGTGGGATGGCAAGGAATTGAGGAACCCACCTTCCCCTGGTATTTATCTGTGCTCCTTGGAAAGCTGACAAAAGATGTAAGGGCCAGGCAACATAGTCTTGGTTGTTAAAAAGAATGAGTCAGTGGAACCGTAAACCATTAGCCAGATGCTAACCCAAGGTAGAAGAATGAAATGGCTACTCTGTGACTGTTAAGTAAAAATTAGAAACTAAATAGAAATACAATAAAAATATAAAAAATATAGTTAGGCTTGTCAGTATGGAACTACTTCTCTGTCAAACCTGTTTTTGTTTTGTTTTCAGCAGAGTTCAAGATCTGGTTGATGAAGACAACTGTGTCAATATTAGATACTTTGATTTCTCTGAGGCATTTAATTTAGTACCACATAACATTTCAATTTAAAAACACTGCATTATGTAGCATTAACAGGCTACACAGCAGATGGATTAGAAACTGGCTCACTGACAGGTATCAAAATGAAGTTGCTAATGGGAAGAGATCAATGAGAAATGCCGTTTTTGCAATGGTCTCCTGGGGGCCAGGGCTACTTCATATTTTTATCACTGATCCAGACATTGATGTAAAATTTTTACTGGTAAAATTTTCAGATGACTTAAAGGTCTGCGAGGCAGCAAATAATGGAGACAAGTAGAGGAGTTTGAATGACATCATGCTATGTTCAGGTGTTGTGATGGGTTAATGTTGCAGTAGGGTGCCACATTACTACTGTGATGGCAAATGCATGTGACAAGCAAACCCTTTGACAGTAGACTCATGCAGGACCTGTTGTGGAGTTATCTAACTCTGCTACATGTCCCTCTCTTCTCCAGCAATCCTACCATCCCTCCCCAGCAAAATCTAGTCTGAAGTTGCTCCATGTAAGGAACATGTGGGTCGTGGGAAGTAAAAGGTGAAAGATGTTCTGCTGCAGCAGTTCCTATAAATAAAGTCAAGCAAAAGGCAGGCCTCTCATACCTGACAATGAAGTTCTTCGGCGCAAATTAAGTCAGATCAGATAGAGAAAAACAGATTTTATGTTTTAATCTTAACTCTGAAAATTCAGTGCACCCTTTTCTCAGAGCTGCTTGGTAACAACCAACCAGAATGTGCTTTATGCTGCTATTTGCATTTTTTACATGAATACCAACTTATGTTAGAATTGGAGAAAGGTTGTTGTTGGAAGAAACTGTGTAGTCCAACCTCCTGCACAAGAAAGGGCAACTTTGAAATTAGGTCAGGTTGCTCAGAGCCTTTCCTAGTTGAGTTTCAAAAATTTAAAAGGTCAGGATCTCCCTGTCTCCTCTGGGCAACCTGTTCTAGTGTTTGGACCACTCCAGCAAAGATTTTTTTTTTTTCCCTTGTGCCCAAAGGGAATTTTCCATTTTGCATCTTGCAGCTCTTGCCTCTTGTCCTTTTACTGCACATGTACAAGAAGTGTGAACTTTTTGAACTATGTATCACCCATAGTTGATATAAATACCTCAGGTTAGGTCCTCGTTAGGATTTCAGACACGGGTAGAAGTGTACAGTTAGGTCTCCAGGTGTTTAGTGCTAAATGTATTGAGAATTTAGGAAGGGAAAACTGTTTCTAGAAATACATTTATATCCACTAAAAATTATACTTCAGTGATTTTGTAATTTGTAGCTCTTCTAAATGGACTCAAAAGGAAGAAAATAATATTTCTAAGTTTTTCTGTCTTATTGTTACTATTTTTTTATCTAGGTAACAATAAATGCAGTAGTCATAGAGTGTAATAATGTTTTTCATAGTGTGAAGTTTCTCTTGTAGATGCTTATTCAAGGCACAGTTCTGCATGATTAGTTAGGTGTCTTGTGTGATTTTTAACTTTTCTTGTCAGCAGCACAACAGGTGCTCTGGGTGTTATAGCCATTAATTTGAATGGAAAGCTGTTGTGTATATTTATTTTTTTAAAAAATGCTTGAATATATTAATATTTGTTAGCATACTTCAACATGTATTTCTAATTCTCATTGCTTGATAGTGCTATTGGTGCTTTTCACTGATTTGATTTATATATATAATAAATAGTAACCCCTAAACTACTTTTCTTTCAGCAGTGGAATTGCCTTTATCTGCAGTCAGCTCTCTACAATCTTCATAATGTGCATAGAAGCAGCTCTTCTCACTTCCTGCCCCCAACAAGAAGTCATTCTTCAGCTCATCTAGCTGTTTTTTCCTCCAAACCCTTGTTAAAGTTCTTTCTATACCTGAGTACTTGTGAAGCAGTTATAAAATGCATTGGACAGGAAGCAAACTTATGCTTCTCAGCCTTTCATCAGTTGTAAAACAGAAATGTGGTATTTCATATGTAAGAAAACATCTAAGAATAATTGAAAATCTAAAAAGCTGTGGAAATAGATGATTCGATCCTGAAAACAAGTGTCACAGTTGCTGTCCTAGTGTTTACTTTACTTTTGAATTTGCCCTTGGTATTATGAGAGTGAGATTTTTCAGAAAGAAGAAACTGGGCAATTGTAGTATGAAATGTTGAATTGAGTCAGACACGACTGCTTTGTCAGAGCTTGTTCTGTGCACAACATGAAATTCCATTTCAAGTGAACCATATTATTAGACATAGTTTTTTCCCATTCAAATTTGTGCCTAAAACCGTTCCCATTCTTTAGCTCAAACTGTAGTTTTTCTATAGTTAAAATCCAGCTTGATCATAGTTTTGACCATACAGTTAGAAATGAAATTGTTTAGTATGAAAGGAAGCTACTGAATAGTTATCTGCAGCTTATAACTATGTAAACACATGAATATACATATATATATAACTATATATAGTTGAACCTCAGAAAAACAGCATAAATCTCTAAAAACCTGCAGACTTTAAATTTAGAGCTCTTAAATAAAAAAGCTGAAGTGTGAATGAAACAGTACTTTGGCTGGTTGTGTATGCAACTTGTATTTTACTCAGCCTTGGAAGGGCTTTATAATAAAAGTGCTTAAGTATTACTTAAGAATATGGCACTGCAAAAAGGAAGATTATTGGTTTTATTTTATTCCTCGTGGATCCCTTCCAACTTGGCATATTTGATTTTTTCCATTTGCTTTTTGTTAATTCAGGGGTTATGACAAAGAGCTTGTCACAATCAGTGAAATGTGAGTTTGATTCATACCTTCTAATTTCATATTACACTTTATCTTGGGTCCAAATTTTGCAATTAGTCCTTGAAAGTTGTAATTAGGAAGTATGTAGATGACTGAGGCATGGAATAAACTCAGAGCCTACTTTTAGTCTGGTAGTGGTGCTAAGAACAGAAATGGTACAAATACTAATAGCAATAATGGTCAGAACTGGTCTTCAATGGCAAATACAGTTTTAGTTATTTAGCCAAAAAGTCTTTCCAGTGAAAAATACGGACTTGTCAAGAAACCAAACGCTCTTTTTTTGATGTTTTGATTTTATACTTAAAATAGACACTATCTGGGGAAAAAAAATCTTCAAGGTATTTGATGGGGGACTATTGACTTTCTGCCTTCTTCCACATTCACTGCCAATTCGAATGGACAGGAAGTTCTCCACCCAGACTGTTTTCGGTTGGGCTGGCTGAAAGGTGGGAGCCCTGGCTGATTGTGCTCCTCTGGCTGGGGAGCTGCAGTTGCTGGAAATCACTAGGATACCATACTCACTTTCAAAATAAATAAATATATTAGCTGGATTAAGCTTTAACTTGGAGGATGGAATTTTTTTATAAAGCCAGCCCCCTCTTTTTATTAACTCTAGTTAGAGGACCTTGAAGCACGAATATAATTGTAATGTGCCCATTCAGGATCTGTTTATATTGCTTTAGTTTCTGTTGGACTTAAGACTTTTAAACTTAGTTAGCTACTCGTTAATAAGAAGCAAAGCACTTCAGTTTAATACCTATGATTTTAAATTGTGAGTACTTGGACAATACAGATCATCACTTTTATAGATAGCTTTTAAATTATTTTACTGCAGTTTTGACATATCTCATTCTAGCTGACGCTTTTTTTATCATCTTTCATTTGACTTAGAATTTAATTTGGAGGGAGAATTTTTATTGGATAGATGAAGTGTATTTAGAATTTGACCTAATTTGCCATGTGTTAATTTGTTATTCACACTTTAAATCTTGCTCTAAACTGATAAAATTATTTGTTTTCCACATGGGAAAGGATTTTATGCAGTTGAAACACATTCTTTGTTAGTGGAGAGTTGTTTTGACTTTCTTTTTAATGCTCTAGGATTTCTAGCCAGATTATTACTTGTCTCTGGGTGAGGAAAAGACTGTGTTTGAATGACTGCTCCTTTTAATCCAAATAATCCTGGTCTCTAAAGAGATTAACATAAACACATATAGTTGCTTCCTTTCTCCTCTCCTTCGGTGGTTTGGTTAGTTAGAGTATATGCCATCTCAGATTTATAAAGAGCAAACAAAAAACCAAACTAGAACTCTGAAAAAGCAATGGCTAATTAAAACAATAACTGTCGACAGAGAAAGCAACACAGACTGGGTCAGAAATGAATTATTTATTGTTCACAACACAGACTGGGTCAGAAATGGATTACTGGTCACATAAAAGACAACCCAAGTTTTTATTTGCAAGCCTATGCAAGTTGTTGTATTGACATTCTTGCAGAGTCCCAGTGAAATTCTAAGCTGGATAATTTGCTTGAGGAACAAATTTCATGTGAAATAACCATGCATTATAAGTGCTGATGAGAACATTTGTGAGATAAAGGTAAGAGATATCATCTTGTAATTGATTGTGTTTATGCTGCTAAAACATGAAATCAATCTGATCTGGTTTGTAGCCTCCAATAAACACTAATCGAAGAAATAGTCAAAGGAGATGGCTATTAGAACTTCTTTTAAAAGAAGTTCTTCTTTTAAAAGAATTACTATTAAAATTTCTTTTAACACACTAAATATTGCCCTTACTGATGAAGAGCCTCTCATGTAAGGGTTATAGTTCATTTATATCCCTCTTTTGTTCTAAATGCTCAGCTTCTTAATTTGGCCTCTCCTAGTCAAAGAAACTTTGTGCACAACTGATCTCAGTACTAATGTAGCTCAAATGATGACACTTTTTTCTTGAGACACTAATTTTTTGCTTAATGTGTCATTAAGGATGTTTCAACGCTTAATGTAAAATTAATTCTTTAAGAGCTCCTGCAATGTTATGCATACATAATGTCATAGCTCTGTAAGCATATTACCGCTGGCTTCAAATAATTGGCAGAGTTTTCTGCCACTCTTAATACCTCAAGCAGTACCATGCTTTAAAAGTAGCTCTCAAATGCTTCACCACGTCAGTAAAGGTCTTATCTTGATTTGCAAATTCTGTTTGAATCAGTCTGTGGTCCTGCTTCAACTCTTGTTGATTCTTTGCCAATTGTTTATTTAAGGTACCACAAATATTGTAGGATTTAGGCCAGGGTAAATGCAAATGTATATGGGATATCTGAATTTAAAGGAATTAAATAACTTCAGCTATTTGGCACCTAATGACTTCAAAAGAAGCAAAAATTTCCGACTATTTCAGACTATACTGATTTCAGTATAATAGTGGACTAAGGCATGAAGTACAACTTAAGCATGACTGGAGTTTTCCCTGAAACAATTCCCATTCTGTACAAGTTCAGAAATTATTTTGGCTTGAAACATGTTTTGTGAAAAGTTTGTTTGGAAGACTTTGCTGCCAAAAAAAAAATACTAAGGTAACTGGGACATGTATCTAAATCTTTTAATATCTTAGCTAGTTCTCCATTAAACAAAACAAAACTCAATCTGAAACACAGAGGATTCAACCCAAAGTCAGTCCTTGAACAAACGGAACAGTTTGCTGGAGAAAAGACAGTTTCTAAGTATGAAGTATTGACCATAAGATTTATTTTCATTTACTTAAAACAAATTGAAAAATCCCTTCCTAGAAATGGAAAGCTCTGGTGCTCTATCATTATTACTCCTGGATAGTTAACTTTAAGGTATCTTGGGTTTCAAATTAAATGTCAAAAGTAATTTGGCACTGAAAATGTGTCTCTGCCTAATGCAGAATATGTATGGCATATTTTCCATTTGCAATTCCTGTAGCAGTGCCAGAAAAGATAATGTATCACAATTGCTTTTCTGGCAAAAATCAAACCAATAAAATGCATTCTATTTTTAATAATAATAATACTTAAATTCTTATTTTGCTAAATAGTTTGGAAAACTTGAAGTAAAGGCTGCATAAATATTTGAATACTTGTTAGAATATTCTTGGAATCTAGGCAACTCATTCTGCAGCATCTTGATAAGGTGCTGGGAAGTTGAGATTTCCTGGGATCATTAAGATGATTAGTGATTGCTCTTGCACATCCCTGAATCCCAAAGTATACTCCATGTGAGTGAAACACTAGGGAGCTACAGTATAAAAGGAATTGTAAAAGTTACTGTCCTCCTATACTCTGAGCTAAGCTCCCTATTCCGGTTTGGCATATGCTGATAAACCCTTAAGTGTCCAGTGGTCCCATGGATTCTTGCTTTCAGACTGTAGTAAGGTTACAGAGAAGGGGGAAGAAAAGGTCCCAAGAAAGACAGGGACTGGCCCTCTGAGTACACAAGCAACTCAATGGGTTATTGCAATTGGATTTTGTAACTTTGAAAGTCAAGAACTGAAGAAAGTGAAAGAAGACTAGTAGTGAAGATTTCCATTGGGGTGTGAAAAACTAGGCGTGGGAGTGTGACAGGCTGTTGTTGCTGTCGTGTGAGAAGGGCTTTCAAAGGTTTCCCACTAGTACTAGTTTTAAGGTGAGGGTATCGTACCCGTGTGCAGTGCTCCAAGGAGCAGTTTCCTACCCCTACTTCATGAGCCCCTGTATGTATGTAATATAACATTATTTGATCATGTAGCCAGAATGTCACAGCGTAAGCTCGTGAGATTGAGGTTTGTTTAAAGGTATTGAGTATTGAAGAGAGGAGAGCATGAATTCAGCCTTCAACTTCAAATTTCAAGTCAACTCCTCTGACAAGCAAATAAAAGAAACGGATTGTGTGGAAACCACTCCCTGTTCTCCCTTCTCTTCCTAAAGATAAAAGTGAAGTGATGGAAAATTGAGATACATTCTTCCAATAATAGCTTCCTCTTTGATAACTCCTTAATGCACAGTCAGCCATAGACTGAACTCCAAGGAACTGAGAAGTGGTTTAAATAATGCCACTTTTGCTTTTATCTGACTAATAGCCTGACCATGATCTAGTACTGCATAAGTCTAGTGCCATACACAAGTTGGTCCCCTCCTCAGTGTCAGAGGCATCCATTGACATCTCAGTAGCAGTTTTATGCCAGGATTGAAATCTTAGCTGTGTTGCACTGCCTATGAACCCTCAGTATCTAGTTAAGGGTACTAGATGTGATAAACGTTCCCCAATAAGCTGAAATAGCTATGCTGGCATTTGTCGGAAAGTACTGCTTTCCTTACTTGGTGGCAGGTGATGGGAAGTTGAGAAGCTCTGGAAATGCTATTGAGGAAGGAATTAGACTGAACTTGATAAATTCAAGTGATAAACAGGGGATGCAGTTCAGCAAGATCAAAAAGCACTTTTCTAGATCTAGGCAGAAGCAGGCAAATGCATCAACTCAGAACAGGAAATAGTTGTGGTTTTGGGTGGGTTTTTTGAGTTTAAATGTTTGTTTTTCCAAAGTCAGGTTTGCAACTATGTTGCTGCAGCAACATAATCAACCAGCAAAGACAATCAGCCCACCTGGCTTTGTGGACAAAACAGCAGCTCAAGTCTGTCTGTAGAAGTGGATAATGGAAATGTAATTTATGATCTCTTTCAAAAATGATTCTTGCTACTGATAAAAGAAACATCAGGAACTACACCAAACACATCAGTCCCTCATACACAAGGAGTAAGGAATAACCATAAGTAACAGCTTCAGTTTTGCCTCTTCCAGCTGCTGCTATAGCTTTTGGCTCAATCTTGAATCTCCCAGGCAAAGTGTTTGTTCACACTGTCATATAATTATTGTGGAGTTTGAAGACATAGCTAGGCATATTTGCAGGAACTTCTGCACATCAAACACTTTCACAGTTTTACTGTAATTCTCTCCCTACATCCGCAAATGCCCTCCCATTTAGTTTAATTCAAATTCGTTAGAGTCTTACTTCAATTATATTCGATCCTTACAGCTGTGAAATACATAAAATATTCTCCTTGATCCATGACAGATTATCTCTTTTGTTTGGACAGTTCATAGTCCTGGGAGTGTACTGGGTGATTATTATCATACAAGACTGGAGTCTGTTAGCAGCCTAAGCAATTAGCAGCTGGCATGTTCTGGGATATTCTGCTGGTTTTTATCCCTGTTTATTGGCCAATTTTCAGGCTAAATCAAATAGACCAAGCTTACTACTTTTTTTTCTTATCTATCAACTAATTTCCAGAGACATACAAACATAATATAACTTAGATGGCATTTAATGTAAGCTAGATGACTACTAGGTTCTGCATCTGTTTGGGAGATGGGTTTGCATTCCAGCCTCAGGCAGAAAGTGATTTCAGATTAAGAATGCACAGCAGTGGTGCTGTAAAATCCATGGAGACGCAGAAGTGTGCTCATAACCATTTGACATGGGAAGTTCAGGCTGTCAAACTTTGAAATTTCAAGGACTTGGTGATCTCTCAAAGAGATTTAAGGCCTGATCTAGAATTAATGGTTGAGAAAATGAGTAATTGGTCACCTGCGGCTTGCTGGACTGAATCGGTGGAAGGAGCATGATATAAAATATAAATACTTTGAAAAGAAGCTGACTGAAATTAGCCAGTAAGCTTTCTGTTATGGTGCTTTTTTTTTTTTCATATGGCAGAGGACACACTCCTGCACAAGAAAGCAAAACGGGAGTGAGGAGAAAAGAAATGCAGAATTTTTGTGTTGTGAAGAAGCTCATTACTCTGTTGCATATATGCTTGATGCTTATAATGTAATGGAAATAACTGATTGATTATAAAAAAAAAAGCAGATACAGAAATACCTCAGATCTTCCTTGGAAAAATTGGTCTTTTACTACCTACAAGTAGTACAATATCCCTGTTTTGTGCTGAAGTTCTGTTTCAAAATCCAGTAGTTAGCTCAATTAGATTTGGAAACCACCTGCCAACTTGCTGTTTGTACTCAATTTACATGGGCAGAGTAGACGCTTTTGTCAGTCAAAAGCACAAACATTATCACTTGGAGACATCAGGGAGCTGACATTGCGATATCTTCTGGTGTAGACTGAAGGAGGGAGGAAGGTTTCAATTCGTGAAGTTTTGTTTCAATTGTTTTTTTGGAGAAGTGCATCATAAAGGACATCTATGTTACATTTTATGCTTTGCTTTTATCGCCCTTTTCCTGAAAAAACCCGTTTCAGTGAGAAGAAAGAAATTGGAACATGCAAAGTAGAAACAACAGGGTGGAGTATTAAAAGCCCAAAGATTTTCCAGAACATAGACTAATCAGGACAAGAAGCCATTTAGTCTACTCATTTAACATAACAGACAATGGATGTAAATAGACATTTAGTCTAGAAGGGTCCATGGAACATCTGTACCATATGTTCCTGCAAAACACAAGTCCAAAGTGTTCTCCCGAGAACATAAAAATGAAACCAGTGGTACAAGAGATGAAGAGCCAAACCCTATAATTTTTAGCGTTGCAAGAAGACAGGAAGAATGAGAGCATAAGCAACACGCTCAGACTCAGAAAACAAAGGGTGTTTCTAAGTTACTGTCATGATGTGGGTTTAGTAGGAAGCTCAGCAGTGTATAATGAGGTTCATTTTATTGTTTCTATTTACCTGAGTTTGTCCCTGCAGTATAACAAAGAGGGTTTTGAGTATGCCAGAAGCGTTTGTGTAGTCCCTTTTGATGCAGCTGAAGCTCTGCTAGACTGCTACTGTCTGATGATGGAATTTCAATGTATAGTTTGAAAAAAAAAAATCATATCTCCCCTATCCTTAATCTCTCTAGAGGATCGTATAAAACTATCCATTTTACAATATTCTGTGAATAACTATACTACTGCCTGTTTTATTCAGCAGCAGATATATAAAGTAAGCCAAGAAAAATCCAGATACTCTTTCCAGGTGAACAGATGTTAATGTCTTCATTCAATTTTTATTTCCAGTTCTTGCTCTGCTAAACTCCCACTGAAGTCAGCAAGTCTGCCTAAATAAAAAACAAATAAAAACTAAGTAAATGCCTTAGATTTTGTTCCAGGGCAAGGAAATGACTATTGGATTGCTGATCAGCTAAGCTTTTTCACTGAGAGCAAATATTAAGATTTCCATATATTAAAAATTCAATGTGTGTAATTCAAAATAAGTATAAAACTATCCATCTCTGATCCATTGCAATTCCCATGAGAAATGCAGGTAAATATTTTAAATAGTACTTCTTATTTTTGCAATGGCTGTGCTTGTAGAGGTGGGGTGGGGGGAAAGGTGATCATACACACATACAATGATTTATTAGTTCATACATAACCTATCTATAGTTCTTGTAAAAGAAAAATATTATTTTGCTTATTTTTAGAAGGAGTAGAATTGAAAAGCAAAGTCTTACATGTGAGTGAGCTGTTTAAATTGTTACTGTTTATTGGTAGGTAAAACAGAAGCGTGCATAATATCACCCTCAGACACTGAGATATGAGTCAATGTCAAGAGGAATTTTGAACTTGGTTATTAAAAGAATTTGGGACAGTGTTGTTTTGACCTGGTTTAATTTTTTTAATGTAGGAATGATTGCTTTATAACCTATGATACCAGTTAGCAGCAGGTATCCTCTTCCCGCCACTACTTATGTTACTGGTGGTTTGAATTTGAATGTTTTGAAAAGGAAACGTATTTTCTTTCCCTTTTTCAAAGTCCAAAAGTGGATGTGCCAGGAGCCTGTTGGTAGAGAAAGCAAGGGGGTTAAAGAGCTTCCTGTATATTGTGCTTTTGTCTGATGTTTCTTTTAAGACCTCTGGTAGATAGTTTGATTAGTACTTTTGGTTAGTTAACTATTTCTGACAGCAGGGGTCCTAGATTAAAATGAGAGATTCATTATAAGCTAGTGATGAACGGAGGGTTACGCAGACCTCCTTGCATTTGTGCAGATGTGTTCACATAGGCTTAAATCTGATGTGGTTACACCGCAATGGTTGTGCCGGGGCAGAGGGAGAGGCTGACTTCTGTCCCAGCCTCAGGATCCAGTTACTGTAAGGTTGTTGAGTACTAAAATCAAAACCTACTACCTGAGTTCTAGAGGTTCTGTGAAAGGTGGGAAAATCAAGGAGATGAGTTACTGTGTAACTGGCATGAATGTACATATTTGCTGCATTTTATTATAGGATCTAAATGCAGGCTGTTCAGTGATATCTAGTATGTGTTAATTATTAATTGAGTTCAGATGTTAAGCAAGGCTTTAGAAAGCTAAGTAGGGTAAAAAACCATGGAAAGTACCAAATGAGAGGTTCCACCTTTAAAGCTTTTCACCCAGTTTTGAGAAGATGGCAATAACAGCTAGAACTGTGTGTCCGCTTCCATCAGTGTGTTTCTTCACTGACATAGATATGAAACTCAATAGCATTCAAAGTTGGCTTAGATTTAGCTTTAATGATTGGGTACTGTAGCTTAGGGCAGTTTTTGTTTCACCTTGTTTCTAGCAGGATGGTATCACACCATCTAATGTGAGCTTCAACTCCTCAGTGCTCCTTGGCATTTTTTTTTCCTTCTGCGTTTAATAGCTAGCATGCAGAATCTAGGATTGGGAGCAATCCTATCAGCACTTCACAAACAAAATTGACCTAAAATGAGTGGATGTTCAATGTATCAATCAATTTTTGTGGACTCCAACAGTTGCTAGAGTTGGGGAATGAGCAGCTTCATTCATTATCTCTCCTTTTGTATTCTTAACACAAAGTTACTGCATGTATGTCAAAGACATAACCTCAGGACATAGACAGTTTGCATCATGATCAGTGCAGTGAATACACACTTTCAAAAAATGCTAAGGGAGAAAAGATTGACATTTGGTTCAGTGAAATACTTCAGAGTAGATCATGGGATTAGAATATTATGTGAAGCATTCACTTATAATATTAAACTTGTTTACCATAAAACAAGTTGATGCAAAAGCTAGCTTCATCTTAAAATGGTTTCTTCTGTCCCCAAATTTTGAAATGGTATCCATTTCAAGATTGGTTTTAGTGGTTTACTCTTCAGGGCTGCAGGAAATGTAAATGCTCACCTAAGAGAGCCAAATAGCTGCTTTTTGGGTTGGTTTTGGTTTGGGTTTCTTGGGGGGGATTTTTGTGTGTTGTTTTTTTTTTTTGTGGTTTGGTTGGTTGTGTTTTTTTTTTTTCTTTTTGGTGGAAAAGAGAAAGACAGGGCCAAGGCCTGTTAAACTGAGTTTTACAGCTATTCACACATCCTTATCTGTAACTGGAGTGCTACAGTTTCAACAAACTGTTTTGCCTGTAGGCAAATCTTCACAGTTCAAATTTTCTCAGCATGCCTGGAGGTTTAACTTGAGGTGAAACTCAGACTGTTTATATTTACATTTGAACTCGCACTTGTCAATATGAGTCTGGGGATCAATATCTGGAGTTCCACCTTATTTACTCAGGATTTTATCTATTTTAGTTATGCGTGAATACAGCAGAGTGCAAATCGATGTGCTACGCTTTAAAGTGTTTAAGCAAACAACTGTCAGTTTGCTGATGGCCAGATACTGTTGCAGTTACTAGTTTTCCACTCCACAGCTAGACCTTAGCTCACCAAGTTCTTGTGACTCAGACACCCAGGAATTGCAGTCGGAGTCCTGAACTGTAACAGCAAATATCACTCACACGTTTGTTGCCTTAGGCTTTGTATGTGTCTCCTAGGAATAAATATATAACCTGTAAGCTTATGAACTCTGCATGGGTTGTTTTTTTTTTCTGTTTTGATGAAACAGAAACAGAAGGAAGCCCTCAAGCATAGATCAGGTTATCTTATTTGGTAACAGGCACGGAGCGTGACAAACCAGAACCAGCAGAGCAGCGGTGTCACAGGAGACAATGGGTAAAATCTCTTCTGGCATCTTTTATATCCAGAGGTTGGATCCATGTTCCTGAGATCACACAGGCTGTATCTTCCCTGAACCTTATTAGACCACTGCAGTAGGACCATCCATATGCCAATGAACCCTTTGAAATTCATCCCTGTGATTTTGTTGTTTTAACTTCATAACACACATCAGAGAGGCCAAAGTTCTCCTTTATTACTTTACTGCCTCTTAATAGAAGCAAGCAGCAGTAGTCTGGGTGGCAGTTTGGAATAAATGGAACAAAAATTCAGTGTACTGCTAATGGTTCAATACAAAGGCCTCAGCTTTTGCTAGGCTGCTTTCTTTTTTTTCCTTTTTTTTTTTTTTTGACAAGGGTAATCTCTATTTCATCTCTACTACAAGAAGTGCTTTTGGTCTATTTATAACTGCAGCTGCCTAGAGAAAGCCTAAAGGAGATGTGATCAGACCAGACTGTACAGCAAAACACATTATATAAACATGCAATTTGTATCAAGAAATAATTTGAAGTATGAGGGGGAAATGTCAAGTACGATGTCTGGAAACCGATTTGGCTTAAAATTCAACGCATTATGTATATGTGGCATTTGCCAGCTTTCTATTCATCCTTGGAGGGAAGGCAGGCATCAATCATACCTGCATGTCAACTACTGTCAACAATGTTAAACTTCAGTGGATTTTCTCCTCTGGCACGCATTAATTTAGAATATATTCAAGTAAGAACTCTTGCTATGATTTTTTTTATAGACAGACAAAAATTATTTCAGTTCAAATACGTGTTCTGAAACTAAAGAGTATCTATAAGTCACTATTGATACAAGTTTGCTTCTATTCAAATATTGCTGCATATTAGGAATGATGACTTCTTTCTATTATTAGAACTCTTTGAAAGGTTGAGCTAGAAGGGATTTCAAAAGATGAGCTTATCTGCTCACATGCTCTGAAACAAATATACTGAAAGCATCCCTGACAGATATATTTCTAATGCTACAGTTAACAATCAGTTTTTCTACTGTCTAAACTAAGGATTGCTTCCCATCTCCCAAATATGCAATGGTTAATTTCTTTCTTCACCAGTAGAGATATATTACTATCAATTTAGAACAAATTTTACATTTTTTAGAATCTCTTGTTGTGTGACTTGGCCTTACATTTTTTCTGAAGTTAGTAATCTGATTCTTTTGGCCTTTCTGCTTGGGTCAGGTTTTGTAGGCTTTATTCCTATTGATACTCTCTGAGCTTCATTTAATTAGTCTTTATTCATTAAATTAGGGTGCCCAATGCCAGACAGGACATTTCAGATGAGGCTAATCGGGTCTAAGTATTAAGTAGGTGGAGTCTTGCACATAGTAACATGTTGACCTATCTTCAATATTTTTATATATTTAATTTCTGTATGTATAGCGCCCGCTAATACCATTGTTGTCACCACTTGTATCATGTCTGCCTCTGCATGGTGAGGAGGGGGCTCTGTAAATGGGATCACAGCAGGGTGAGGGCGGAGTGTGAGGCAGGTGGGCTCTGCAGCCCCGGCCAGACCTGGTACCTGGGTAGGCTGAGTCAGGGGACCCGTTGTAACATTCAGCAGCCCTTTCTGCTTGCAGGCCTGGCCTCCTGCTGAAGTCAGCCTGGTATGTAGGGGAATGCTGCTGGTGCAGGTCTCATCCAAGTCTGGTGTTAGACTGGGAATGAGGTTCGCATGTGGCCTCGCCTCGCAGGGTGGACCCGGTCATTCTTGCTCTGCTGCTGCACAAACCTGGGGTTCAACTTGTGGCCCTTGTTTCAAGGGGAGAGTACAGAATAATACTATATATTAAAGCATGAAATGTGCAGATACATCTGTTTGATGGTATGTATCTGTGATGTTAAGTGGACATTTAAATGGATGCTAAGTGGATTTGGTACTTACTCATTTTCGAATTCTCACTGTTTATAGTCAGACTTGAAGCAGACTTTGATAAATGAAACTGTAACTGTTATTTTAAATTGCTTTAGCCACATAACTACTGCCTATTGAGCCTTCATGTGTTATATTTGAGCGCCTTTAAAAAATACGTAGTCCGTTGTAATAGTCTGTGCTATAGCCTGTGCTATAAATTCTGTACTGCTGGAGATGCTGCATCCCTGGTGTTTTGTGAAAGGCAGAGTAGAAATGTTTGCAAAATCCTCTATGCCTATTGAAACTCTGAGGAGTAATCCTGTTCAAACAAGAGCATCAGAACTTTGGGCGGCTGTTTAAAAAAGAAACAAAAATTTGCAACTTTTGTTCTTCTAAAGACAGTGTTTGATGTTTCTTTTCTTTGGCTGGATCTGAAGCCGCCTTCTTTTATTTAGCAGTGGTCTATTACATTCCTCCAGAGTTAGCACACTTCCTGTGGCATTCCATCATCATGTCAAGGTGGTACTTTACAATATTTTTCACATTTTCTGCCTCATACATCAAACTATGGAATGTTATCCATAAGGCACAGCTGTCATTCTGTAAAATTTTTAGCAATGCTCTCATTTTTATCTGACATCTAGAAATACCTAAAGTAATAAAAAAATCATTTCTACCTCATATTTGCTTTGGTGCTCATTCTGTCCCTGTCAGTGTCTGTATGTTATAGCAGGTGAGATTTATATATCCCCTTACTTGGCATTCTGTGAGGGCTACACACAGAACCCAAGACTGTGAAATTATTCCTGTTTTCAGGATAAAAAATAAAATATTGTTTCAACTTGCAAAAACTTTGACTGAATGTATTATATATGCTCCTTTTGAAAATAAATCAACACTTCATTGAATGGTTTCTGTTCTCCAGTTGCTGTTTTCTGTATGAATTCACACATTCTCCTGTTTGTACAGGTCTGAAGATCATTAACTTTTGCAATGTTTTTTACAGAAAATTATTTTATTCAAGAGAGGGCAAGACGTCAGAATTTGCTCTTTATTTACTATTCAGTTGAATTAAGTGTCATTTATCATCTGCAAATTCAATACTCTAAATACTTAAACATCATGGAGAGAATATAAAATAAATCAGTTGTATTTTAAAGCAGTGATTTGCATTAAAATCAGGATATATTGTCATAATCTCATACAAGTGGAAAAAAAAAAAAAATCCTGAAATCTGAGTTCCAGAGCTTTTAAGTTAACTCTGTTCAATGTTACTTCAATGCAGCTGATACCTTTCTCTGATCAGTAAAATGTCATGTTTTCAGGGTCATCTGTTTAATACCTCACTCCGTTCTTCATGAGCTGCAGGTTAACTTCAAAGAATGTAAAAGATTTACATCTCTGTTGGCCTAAGTCTGTAATTCATTTGTTAAATCATGTAAGAAACATGAGTAGTATGACTGAAACAGAATTACTCAGTTGAGGGATCATTAATAGAATTCTGATAGTACTATATGGTAACTCCAGCTGTTTCACAAACACATTGGCTCCCATGTATTATTGATTCCCATATATTGGCACAGATTGATAAAAAAGGCTTTGGAAAAATTAATGCAAATATTGGTGGGTTAGTGCAGTGTCTCTTAGTCTGCAAAGGTACACAGATTTAAATTTATTGTTGTATGGAGGCTCTCTGTCCAATATTAGCAATTCAAATAAGGAGCTGTGCTTTATATCAGAGAGCAAGAACTGTCAGGGTTTCAGAGTTAATTAGACTAAACAGACAATTAATTACGTCTTATTAAAATGTAAAGGACCTGTGACAAATTGCACTAATTGCATGTTCTTATATATCTGAAGAGGTCAGGCTACTTAAAAACTGTGTTGTTAATGGAAGACAAATGTAGTTTTATATGCTTGATAGGAATATTATAAACTGCATTATTTATGACTCTGGTAGAACGCTTAATAATTTTAAGCTTTAAATCAAGCTGTTCATTAAGCCAGGGAGTCAGCACACAGCCCTGAAAGTAGTCTGTAAAAACCTGCTGCCGATGTAATATTAATTTGAAGATCTGTTGTTTCCCCCCCTCCCCAGGCAGTACAGAGATAATGTTATTTTAAAGTATGTAAACCCTAGGAGAGTTTGAGCTCTTTGAAGTTTTCCTTTACTCTCCCAATCAAACAGCACAAAACCATCTTATATTATTAATATTTTCCAGAATTACGTAAAAACCAACTTATCTGGGGTCTAAACTATTATAATGCTATGTGATAATTACCACTACAATGAAGAAAAATGGAATAGTGGATAACAGGACAAAGAACACAAAAGGAAGGTGAGGAAATCCCCTAAAAGCTTTGTAGATTTTGCTGTTAAATGTATGGCCATTACTGGATTTTTGAGTAGATATGATATATTGCTTAAAGTACTGATTATCTTAATTTGAAATGAGTTAGAGTAAGCGTAAAAGCTGCTGTATTTATGCATTGCAGATGGGCCAAGCTAAGACTAATGCAAGAGTGAAGGTTTGCTATGATGGAACAAAAGGGAGATGCCATTTCAAATCACAACTAACAGAAAAGAACACAGAATCACATTTCGAAGCCCTTTGTCACAAACTTGGGAGAACCTTATTCCTTAGACTGCTCAGTGGAGATGAAAATCAGTGCTAAGAAATGTATCTGGAGTGAAAGCTGAGGACACTGCAGTGATGTTGAATATGAAATGCTTGCACAGGGAGGTAGTCATACGTGCTAAGACAGACATTGAAAATCACAAACTTTTCTAGATACTTCCGTACCAGAGAACATGGAAGACAGTGTTGGAATTTTTGTGGTACTCTGAGAGGGTTACAGATGACAACCTGCAAGACTAACTTTAATTTCAGGTAGCGTGAAGAACTGTAATGTCCATAAGCTTCAGGATTTTGAGGGGGCAAGGTGATGTGCCTGGATATGATGTCTGGGATGTATTTCATTTTCCTTTGGAATATATCAGTGATTACATTTCCAGTTTGTTATTCTTGAATTCTTGCACCTTCCCCCTGCTAAATTAATGTCTAGATTTAAAAATATTCTTCCTTTTTACTGATCTTGGTAGTTTGTAAGAGCCACAGGAATCCAACTATTGTAGTGCCTAATTGCTTTCAAGTTAGTGAAACAAATTTTTTTTCTGGATGACAAAAGCTGGTAGTTCTTGACGAAGCACATTGTTTTGGCTGAAGAGATGGCAATTTCAAATCTGAGTAAAGACTAGGGAATAATTTTGAGTAGGAGAGAGATGTTTTCCATATGGAAACTCTACATACTTACTGAAAATAAATAAAGTAAAATAAACACTACAAAGCCAAATAAAACAAAACATCAAAAGCAAACAAAAAAAAACCCCACAGAACAAAACTTTGAGATTAATAAGGGAATTTACATTCTATTCCTAATAAAAATTATTCAACTTTGTACCATCCTTTTATGCTGAAAACAAAGCATTTGTGTTTTCTTCCCAGTTTAAAGTAAAGGAATAGGTTTCTTATGACCCAGGAGAGTAACTTACCCACCATGGGGTATTCTGAAATTGGTTTCTGTCTCATCCTTCTGCACTTGTCCTAGTTTCCATGGAATTTACTGGACGTTTATTAGGAGAAGAATTGAAATCTTTGTCCTATAGCTTTCTAGGGAATATCACAAAAAAGTGGTGGTTTTTTGGGTGTTTTTTTTATTATTTATTGGTTGGTGGTTGTTGTTGTTTAGAATTGCTATACTTGGTAAACATGAATGTCCCATGAAATTACTTTGGCTAGCTCAGTCATGCTGAATTGTGTTAGGTAGGTTCAGGACATGTTTAGGAGAATATAATTCAAACATATAACCAATATATGATTTGATTGCAAAATAACTCTCTGAAAACATTGTTTGCTGTGCTATGTTTTTTCATGTGTTGTTTGCTGTGTGCGAACTAACCGTTTTATGTAATATATCAGTACATCATATAAATTAGAAGGTTTAAAATCTTCATTATAACTTTCCTGAGTAAATTTTGAAAGTCAATGAGCATCTTGTACTTTAGAAGAGAGCTACACTTTTAAGTCCATTACATTTTGGCAATTGTTTTGATTCCACAGTCTTGAACTAAAAAAAGATACTGGATTAAATGGATTTTTCTTTCTAAATTCATAGGCTGCGGTGTTACTGGAATGAAATTCACGTAATGTGTCTAAAAGCTACTATCATTTGTTTTTCCTGGCTTGGCACCAGTGGTCATGTTTCTTCAATATACTTTTCGTCGTTAAACAGAGAGAATAAAATCATCTTTTTGATTAGCTCAAATGGATAAGAATAATGTCCTAATTTTATTTAAAGAATGAATCTATAGATAGATTTCCTAATGGCTTGGTTGTATCAGAAGATAAATTATGGTTATTAATAGTGAATATAGTAATATAGAATGTAGAAGAATGAGAGTGGAAATGATTAAATACAAATGGATATATTTTGATTACTGATAGAATAATTTAAGTGCTTTGAACCTTTATTTAGGTAGCTAAACAATTAAACAATCTACCCACATAGGGTACAAAGTACTTTACTTCAACAAGGTATTTAAATATAAACTTAAGATTAAATATGTGATTTTGTAGCCTCTGGAGTTAAAAAAGACTATGCAAATATTTAAAGTGAAGCTTTTCTTAAATAGTCTCCTGACCAGAGACAGCAGAAAGCCAATGCTGTTGGACATTCTCCTTATTTTCTAAACCTCAACTGGTTTACCTAGTATTTTTCTAAGCTGGTATAAGTGTTCAGTCCATGTACAGTGCTATGTCATAGTTCTTCTCATAACAAGGAGTACATGACCAAAAAAAAAAAAAATTTTTCACTGCTATCTCACATTTGTCCCTGAGGGCTGTGGTTTAATTGGCCTATGAACAACTTCACACTCAACAGTGTCTGACAAATCTCGCTTCTACAGGGTAATGACGCAGAACCAGATGCTCCAAGCTTTGCTCTTGCCATCAACAGTACTTGAGCTGCATCCCTTGATGTTCATGATTTTTCACATGAATATCACCTTAGCTGGCCTGTGGTACTGGAGCTTACACTTGCTTCTAGTTAATGAGTTCTCATGGAGTACTGTTGTTGTTAATTAGTCTGATTTTAACCACATGTGAAAGCCATACAGACTCTGCTTTAATATGAATTTATGATAAAGTTGGGTTTTTTATTTGCTGTGAGACTGTCTCTATTTAACCTGTGTAGAAGGAAGGAGAAACTAGCTGCCTTAGAAACAATTAAGTTATGTATGCATAATCTTAATACAATATCGGTAGGAGCACCTTTTATCATTTCGTGTTATCTCCAAGAAAGGGACTCCAGCAGAAATCTAAACATGAAATATTGGTATACCCTGCACAGAAACTGTGTATAAAAATGACATCTTGGTAGATTGAAACAGAAGTCATTGATAAAATGAAATCTTCCTCTGAAATGATCAGGTTATGCTCTCCAGTCTGTAGACCTTACAGATAGCTGCCAAAATAAATCCATGTGGAGAGGAAGGAGGAAATTGTGGCTCTCTGAATGACGGCCTCTGGCTGCGCTCCCCAGAGAAGTCTTCAGCACCAGTGATGATGAGTTTCAGGGCCTGACGAGGATAATAAATTGATCCAAAACAATCCAAACCCGGTGAACCCTTGGGTGTTCTGCACAATGTGTGTGTTTGACAGGCATATCTCCTGCATATCTCACACAACCAGGGAGGGAGGCAAAGGACTGGCTTAGCTTGCATGAGTGAGGGCTGTACTGCACCTGGGGCCGCGTTGTGTTCACCCAAGTTACGTGCTGCTACTGTGACCTGGGGATGGAGACGGAAAGAAGTCTTCTACAGACAGGATAAGGTGAAATGGAAGGTTAAAGAGGGAGAAGAGGATGACCATGTACTTACAACAACACACTGGGCAGAGGAAGATAAAATGCTGAGGGCGTGGAGGAGAGCACAACAGGTAAGGCACGACAGAGAGGAGGTAACTTTCAGATAACACTACAGGGTTTGACTTAGCCAAAGGAGGAGAGTGTATCAGTGTACCTCTTCGTTCAAATGCGCAGCGCATACATGGGCTATTGAATGAAATACTGACGTACTCATCTGGGACAATCCAAGGGAAGTCTTGCATCTGGCAGCTCACTCTTTACCTTCTCCATTCTGCTGTTGCATCACCAGGACATTCTGACAGACATTTGCCAACACAGCAAAGGTTACTCTGCTACATAGTTTTGAGTTCTGTTCTTTTAACAAAGCATGTCCTTAATTTTGCCCAAAGCAGAGTGAATTTTTTCTCCCCTTTCTTCTCTAAGTAACGGCTCTATCGGTTGCTAGTTCACCTTTGGTGAAGGTGACTGGTGAACTTTCCCCAGTCCTAATAATCGTGTTTTTCAGTATACATCTTTGTGATTTTTTTCTGTCAAGTGAGAATAATAAGTAAAAGTTATTAGTAGATATTTATAAATTCTAGACACGGCAACGGACAAACCATTCAGGGTATGGCAGTTTCGGGGCTGGAGGGAAATAGCTAATTAATTTGACTTAAAGCTGGCTTCTTCGGATTGAGTTGGAGACCAGAGAGAGCAACCAAGGTACTGATATTGCTAGATATGTATTTTTTAAATTTAGTCAGTGATAATATAGACAGACATAAAACATTCATGATCTGTATGATATCTATTGTAATTCTACCACTGTAAAAGTAATCCTGAGTGTGATGACGGTACACCAGTCTTAATCTCATATTTAATGATAACTGATTATATAAGGCAAATGAAAGCATTACATACATAGGGGAAATACATGCTACATGTATGTATACGTGTATACAGTATTGCTATGTGATTTACTGCAAAGGAGAATAGAGTTAATTCAGACACACTCACACAAAGCCAGTCTTTCCATTCCAGCTGTTTTCTCAAAGAACATAGTATCTTCTCACAAACAGACAGGACTAGATACTTATGTTTCTTGCAAATCAGTTTGCAACCAGATGGATCAATTATTTTTTTATGTAGCTTCTAACAGCTCTGTTCAGAGATTGCTGCTTTCTCCTTCACAGTATTTGGCTTCACCATAGTATTGCAAATTTGATGAAATTCAGGTTTATGTAGAGTTTCTTGCGATGGTCTCTACAGTATCAATATTCAAGTAGACAGTGAAAAGTAGGCAGAGATGAATTTCTCCTATTGTGAAAGTTCATACCTTGCAGAATGCGTTCAGAAAGTCAAAACCTTATTCTGTTTTTACCTATGTCTTTTCTTATTCATGCAAATTCAAACTACTCATCTTCTATAGAGCATAAAACACTTCCTAGTTTCCTCTTCTATTATATTAATCCTTAATCCAAAATCACAGATAAATTTTTAAATAACACTGGTTTGTTACTTATACTTTTTGTTATGGGATAGCAGAGAATATTCATTATGGGAATATTGCTGTACCATTTGAAATAGCTTGATGTACGCAATCTGACGAGTAATTTTTAGAGTATTGTGACAATCTGCATGCATCTCTTAATGCTGGAGAGAAGTAGCTTTTCCACTGTTTTGCAGTAACTTTTAAGACATTTATGCTCTATGGCCTTAAACTAAATGTAAAGTTCAGTTTAAAGCCCTCATTTCTGCATCTGCAAAAGCAGTCACATGACTAATACACAGTGTCGCTTGTCTTGGGATGCTCTGGGTGCTGTGACTCAATTTCTGCCACAGCTATTTGTCACCGTAAGGGATAAAAACACTTCTTTGAGTCACACACATTCAAAGTTTAACTACACCAGAATGTCACTGATAGGAGAAACTCCAAGTGTCATTTGGCAAATAGTGTAAATTCAGATATGGAACACTTGATTCCTCTTTCAATTTATTTGTGTGCAAACCCTCTTATTTCCATCTTGAATTCTTTTCTTCCTTCCTAAGTAAAGTTTTTAATGATAGACTGAAATTGTTTCCTTAAGCCTGGCAGGCAACTGTAGCAGCAGCATGCTGAAATTATAATTGAGATGAGGAGCTGTGATCATCCTTATCATCTGCATATGTCCCCACATGGGGAGCATTAATTTATTCTGGTTCGCTATCTTTGTGTGTTAAAACTGATTCATACTTTGTAAATATAGTCAAAGACAACAGCTGCCCTCTTCTGTATCTTTAATAAAATTGAATCTTCCCAGCAATCTTTTTGCCTGGAAAAATTACTATTTTATTCCAAGACTAAATCTCTTCTTTTCAGTGTCAGTTTGATGAGTGGAATAAACCATTTGAGTCCAGCTCCAAAATGCATCTATTATAGAGGCATCAGTAGGGGCTCCACAGTTTAAAATTGCATTTTGATTTCCAATAAAAGCAGGACTAAAATCTCTCCATTTGATACTTTAATGGTTGGATTTAATCGCTAAATTTGGCACAATAGCTCTTCAAGGGACAATTGAAATTTCTATCTATTCTTCCAATAAAATATTTATAACGTTCTTCAGTAGAAACATTTCAAAAGGATCTCCTTAGAAATGCTACTTTGGTTCTCATCTGTCTTGCCTTCCCAGAGCTAAGTTAATGGCAGTTCTCACAAATTTCCAGCTGACGATGTTCTGATGGCTTTTGTGGGCACCGGTCATTTCTGAAAAGTTTAGCTCTTAATTCTTTGTTTTGGGATAGCCTAGCTGAGTTTGGTCAAGATTAACCAATAAAACTTTCTCTGTCCATGTTCTTGAGGCATGGTGCATTAATGCAACAGAGTCACAGGGAATTTCACATGTACCAATGTCTCGATACAAAAGTTCCTGAATTTTACTATGCTATGCCTTGTAAAGGGACTCTCCCTACCGAATGTAAAGGGAATTCACTGTAAAATCAATGTGAAGAGTCTGTATACACTTAAACATACAGGATAAAGTTGACAGACTGAATAAAGAACCCAAGGCTGGCTTTCATTTGTTTTCTGTTTCTTTAAGCCCTTTCCAGTCTGTGTGTTTATCATGTATCTCCTGTTACTGCCCTGCATCAGATGTTACAAAGGTGAATAAAAACTTTTATCTGTGGAAGCCAATAGTAAATAGAATTAGTGGTACCCATATCTTGCCTCTCATTTCATGGAATACCTCCCTTGTAGTTACTGGTTTTCAATCATTATTGTATTTCTTTTAGTTCGTTTTTATGTATTTGGAAGTTTGAGTCAGTCAGTCCTGGCTGCTTCTTATAATCTGAAGACAGAAAACCTGATTTCTGTAGGAACAAAGCTTGTCTCTGAGCAAGACAGTGCTTGTAAATGTTATTGATGTGTATGTAACATTTTCAAAACAATGTCATGATACTGTAGGCTTCGTAAGATGGAAAGGTGCTGTAAAACTGGCAGGCTTCTGTAGAGATTGTGAAATAGTCAAACTCTATCAAAATTATTTGTCAATGTCTCAGAAAACAGAATCTGCACTTTTAAATGGAGCGAGCAGTTTTTCATCTCAAATGTGTAGGAAAGTATTTGGTGCAGAAACACTGACCACCTGTCTAGAAGATCAATTTAAATGTCTTTTATAGTAGTTTTTCTCTGTCCTCGAAACACGCCCTTCATTATGGTCAGCAGGGTAATACCTGCTGGCTCTGTTATTCCCGCTGTGCGCAACACTAACTGGGAGGAAAGAGAAGCCATGTTACACCTCTGAGTTCAGCATGACCCAAGGTCTAGGAGAGGCTGGCTCTTGCAAAGTCCTCAGTCGATGAGAGGGAGAAGCTGAGTGGGGAACTCAATGGTACTTAAAAGTCAGGTACTGCAGCCTCTTAAATCGTTGTTGAGATGAGTGCATTTCCCTACAGAAGATGCGCAAGAACTTTGGTTCTGTCAGGTCTTTACATCCTGTTGGTTGCTAAATCCTGGTGCAGAGTCTCTAGGATGTTAGCTTGTGTCCCACAAAAAGCTGGATTGGCTGCATGTTGAAAGCTCCCTTCTGATTTCAGGTGGAGCACTGTATGTCATTCCTTTCTCGTGGCAGGCAATGATGGAGAATGAATGTGACAGGGAACAGGTGTACAGGGCTGGGAAACTGCAAAGGGAAAGGCAAAGAATGAGGTTCCTGGACCACTCGTGCAAGGAAATCTCTCAGAACCGGTCTGTTGGCTGGCTCTGAGATTTCTGAAAGTCAAGCTGAGTTTGTCCCCTTCTTGTTTTCAACTTGCTTTTTTTTGTAGCTAGGCCAGACTTTGTAGGAAGGTGGGTTGCGTAACGGATAGGTGAATGAATGAAAGCAAAGGAGAGTTGTTCATTAGGCTTTGAAATAATGTTTTTATATTTTTAACTGCATGATTTAAAAGGGTTTTAGGATGCTTTCTACCACCAATTACTGAAAAAAACAAAGTGGTGGGGCTGCGTGGCTGGAGGGCTGAGACTTGTATTACTCAATTTTAACAGTCATTAAATAATGTATAAAACCACAGTAACATAATTTAAAACCCTTTAAAAGAAAAACAATCCACTCTTACATGATCCAAAGTACTGCCTCAGGTTTTTAATGATTCTGTGAAGCTGCCTAAGTCTTACCTGGCAGAAGTTCTCTGATTAGCTTCTGATGATAATCCTAAAGTTGCCATCAGATCTAAATGACTGTGAATGCAGAACTGCATTTAAGCAAGTGATGTGCCTCACTGCCTGGTAACTCATAGTATATGAACCCTTCAGCAGGTGTTGCCAAGTGGGTAATGTTCACATAGCACTTGGTTGCAAGGTTTTGGGAAATGCCGCTCATAGTACCGTAACTGGGTCACCCCTCTCTACTGGCTATAGAGCCCAGTCAAAAGACATTCATGGAAACCATTTCCCAGAATTAGTTTTCTATGTAGAAAGTGCTCTGAGTGACACAGATATTAAGTAATTAAGAAAGAAGAATGAAATGTTCCTTCAGATTGTGGCTAATGAGGAATTAGAATGATTCAGAATCAGAATCGTTGCTTTGAATTAATCAGCTGTATGGTTCTAGTCAGTCTCAGTGATGTCTGTAGTATCAGTTGTCTCTTCCGTATTGCTGAAGTGCCACCTTTCTGCTTTTGTCAGAACCAAACAAGAACAGCCTCTCAATGCAGTCCAGACTGGCTGTCTTTTTTCTTTCTTCCCTTTATATCAGAAAGTTTTAAATAAATCTACTGCAATATTTGAATGACTTCACAGACACAGAAATATAAGAACATATGAATAATTTTGGATCTATTTTAACAGACTCTGTAGGTGTAATGCTAACATGCACACCTGCTAAAACATTACCTCTACGTCCATTCACAAATCTACAGTGTGCCTTAGCAGGAATCTTAATCTCATTTGGAATTTTAGTTGACAGTTGTTAAACATTTCTCCTTGTTTAGGACAGAGAAAAATAGCAGGCATAGAATTGTCAAAGGCTCAAAAATAAATGAAAAATCATTGCCTAAGGTTAAGAGCACCATACAAACACCTGTCTCGCTGATCTAATGTTCCCTTAGATAACCAAGCTGTTTGAGTGAGAACTATAGCCATAATTTGCTGATATGAAGTCAGAGGCCAAAGCTTAAGAGTGAAATAAATGTAGATGTGCATTAGACATTAAAAATCCTCAAAAGCCAGTATATAATAATAGAAATTGATCAGTAAAATGGCATAATTGCTACATGAGATCCAAGGAAGTAGCTGATGAGATCCAAGTAGCTACATGAGATCCAAGTCTTGTAGCTGAGAGATATGGCAGATGTAAAGAGGTGTAAAATAACTTTCTCCACACATGGAAACATGGAGTGCTCTTAAATCTTACTCTGCCTTTTCCTGGTATGTGTTGTGTGCCTATGAGTGCCAGTTTTATCTACATACACACACCAAAACTGTTTTGAATCGATGTGTTCAAGCTCTGTCCGCTCCATCACTTAGCTCACTTCCAGGTTAAGCTGATGGAGTAGGCTCAGTCCAGCAAAACTAGTCCTTGATTTTCTACTAGGATGTTGCTCTGAGAGCCAGAGGACTGTTTTCCCCTCTCTCAGGGCTTTCTCTCCTGCTGCTGAGCTGCTGACTACAACCATGGGAAAAGAAGTGGGGGAAACAAAACACATATGTAACTGCAACACACATCTGCAGTAAAAATCAAATCCTGATTTACATGTGAGATGGGGAGGATAAACAAAGCTTGACTGTGACATTTTTGCTTCAATCCAAGTGGCACAGAACTTCTGAAGAGAGCAGGAGTTTACTTCAGCGGCATCCCAAATTTTAGTGGTTGTAGAAAGGTACTTTCACACATTTATGGAGATGCGTGGAAAAGGTCTGTCTGGCATTTGGGAACCTGGGAGTTTCTGCTGTAAGCATTCCCACATGTGTTTTCTCTAAAGCTCTGTTAAGCTTTGCAATTGCTTTTAGTGCTGTGGCTACCTTTACCAAGAGGAAAATGGAATTATATGTGTATGCACTCAAAATAGACTTGAAAGAAGATCCTGAAACTGTGGTTTATGTCTTTTCTTAGAAGGAAGAAAATCTACTTCTGCACTCAAATAGTTCCCCTTTTTCAAAAATGGTTGGACTGGATGATCCGTGAGATTCCTTCCAACCTGGTATTCTATGATTCACTTTACCATTTCTGGTCCATATCCATACTAAGATACAACACAATGGTGTAATGGAAACTAACTGTATGCCAATAACCAGACTTTGTTTTTTTTTTTTTGTGGAATTGTCTCACTTTGTAGAGTTTCGGTATGCTTTCCTCCCCGCAGCTCCAGTGGCATTGCTCCATGTACCTTTTGGAAGCTTGCACAGAAAAATAAGAGAAAGACCTCTGAATAACACTCAAGACAGCTCAGGCTTTTATTCAGTATCAATGTACCTAATCTTTAGAAAATACTTTGCTGAAATGTGGGTCACCTATAGTTTTTACTGTTCTTTTAACTCTACCTGAAGAAATGAATTTCAACTGACAGATCAATCTTTCTTTTTAATGGCATGAAATATAGGGAGAAGAGGAATTACTGCTTCCATAAATCATGGCTGATGATCACAAAGCTCTGTTTAAGGTCTAGCCCTTTAGAGGTACATTATCAGAAAACTGCAATGCTAAGCACTCAGATGCTGGGTATTATCTTATGTCTAGCATTCTATAAATGCCACGAACTTTGATTTAAAAGGATGTAGCCAGGTAATTGTTCAGAGTTTTTAAACTTTTGTTTTTACTTTTCAGATTTTTAATGCCTTCAAAATGTACTTTCTCCTCCTATTGATCTCATCCTTTCCCATTTGGCAACATTGATTTGTTTTCCTGTCTCTTAAATGTAACAGAATCCAGGCAAGACTGTTTTTATTTAACAACTTCCATTTAAATAGTACTTTAATATCTTCCTGCAGCAGCAGCTTCAAATGATATTAGCACAGCTCTGAGGATATTATTTGGTAGCGTGCTGATGAAATTGAAAGAGGACACAGTATATTGTTTTTGTGCAAACCACTAAAAAATAATTCTTTTAACCTTGATCCTGTTTTCAGTAAGTTTGTGATGGGAAGTTTTGGAGTACCTTTGAAAATAAATGACTACTTAAACTAAAATTGTTGAAGTTAGGAAAATCAGGATTAATTTTGTAAACCCACACTGAGCTATAATTTCTAAATATAACTCTGACATCTACCATCCACTCACTTTATTTTAAACTTACAAGCAGCCCCTTTTGTATCACTTTAGCACTTAACTACATGTCTAATTCTGGATGCCAACACAAAACATTAAGCATGTTTGTGTATATTTCTAAGTCTTTAGGCCTTATTCAGCTTAGCTATGCTTTGTATCACGAGTGATTCCCTTTGCTATAACCCAAGACTAAGAGGGAATGATACTCTCCTCAGCTTGAAATTTGTGCCTTTGGTGACTTGGGAGGTGTATGCAAGATACTGCAACAAAGAGTGAAGTTCTGACAGCTCGGGCTTACTCATCACCTACAACTCACAAGTCCTTATGGGCACAGAAAGTCCGTTTTAGGTACTGTGATAGTCAGTATGAGTATCACTTCCTGATACACATAGTGAAATCTAAATTTCTTTCATCCTTCAACTGTGAGTGGATATGGGGAAAGCTTGTCTTCTCAAAACAAAATCCAAAATAGCATGAACTCTGTGCAAGGAATAGCTCTAAATGGTTCAAAATCCAGTTGCACATAGGTCATACCACCATGGATGTGTTTAAATATTTCTGACCATATATATGCCTTAAATTCTGTTTATTTCTTTTAAGCTAGTGAAGGTAGGTGCCTTTTTTTAAAAAGAAAAAAAAAAAGAAGAAAGGTCTAACAAAGATTGAAGTTGTTCTTTTAAAACCTATCTGCAAAGTGTGCTCTTGTTATGCAGTAGTTCATTTTTTTTTTTTTTTTAGAGTACTTACCTAGGAGGTCAGGACATGAATTCAGTTTCTTCCTCCTGAGGTAGTTCCATAACTCCAAGAAAGAATAGTGCATAGCTAGTCTTTGATCACCCTCCGGAAAACGTGATCTGAAAGAGAGGACAAGACAGACTGTGACTCTATATCACTGCCCGGCAGTTAAGGCATTTAAATGATCAGGGAGCTCAGTGGGGAAGAGGAGTGGTCTTCAGTTTCTCCACTTTGTGAAATAACAGTGGTGTCATTGTACCTGCCTACAGTTCATAGAGTGACTTTACAAACCTACTCATGCAAAATACGGTGGAGTCTTGAGAGTGATGCCAAAGTGTGTATTTTGAGGAACAGAGTCCTGTTATGCCCTGAGAAAAATCTGCAAATCCTTAAGTGATTTAGGTAGAGGAATTTCTCTATCCTTGCTGGGAGAATGTTTTTTCAGATTTGTCAATATTGTCCCAGTCAGCAGTTCTGGGCTGAGTAAGAGTATAACTCTAGGTAGTTAGGAAAAGTTGAATTTAAAAGTACAGAAAAGATACAGAATTCTCCCACACCATACCTAAGATTAGATGGGGACTGAATGGGTTTTTTCAAAATTACGGCTTTGGACTTTGATACTCAAACTCCATAGAGCTTTCTTCTCTCTTCTATTCTTTCCCTCTTTCTCCTTTTTCTTTCAATTTTCTAGTTCTGTTCTTCAGTACTGTGTTGAAAGGAAGGCTTTGAATCACGAAAAAATGAACCAGAAAATCCACTGAATTATCGGTACAGACCAGGACCTGAATTATACACTTCAAATTTATCTATACACCAGAAGTCATGATGTCTGCTGTATCTTCACTTCCTTATGCCCCAAAAGTGCTCTTTTATGTACATTCTCCAATATTTTTACATGTCCCAGCAAGGAGATTAGAAGATGTGATGGTGCAGTGAGAATGAATGTGAAATGAAAAACATCTGTGGAACCACAGCCTCGCTGGGTAACACAAGCATCAAAATGACCCTAAGCTGGTAGCTTTGTGAGCACTTTATGCTGGCACACCATCAAAAGAAGCAATCTATCTTTCCCTCTCTGTTTCTTTCCACTCCCTTTTTTGTGCCAGTAGTGTCTTCTTGGGGAACAGTTTGGAACTGAACTGAATCTAGGAAGCTTGGTGGTCCCCTTTAGCCCTTGATAGGTTTTCTGATCCTGTTCATTGTACTGCCAACACTTCTAATGGCAAAAAGGCAGTGTTTTAGTGGTAGATGAGTGACTGGCAGCTAAGTGGAGTATAAATCTTTGTCTTTAAATGAAATTCCTAACTTATTTATTCTTAAAATACTTCTGAAACTGTTGCTTTGGATCAGCACCTGCCCTGTGTATAACCCATGAGAACGTGGTGTTGGGGAAGCGGAGTCACTGGTGTCAAGTACAAAATTTCAGTGTTTGTCTTTAGAATCAAGACCAAGAGGTGTCAGAGTGGTATTTATGACTGAGTAGCAAACAAACCATCTTTGCCTTAGAAACCATTGTGGAGAACCTAGATCAGACTGCACAAAAACATCTGTAGTAGTTTTGCCACTATGGAGTCAATTAAAGTTATATTTCAGAGTCAGGAGTTTGTAATGATTTAACTTCCCTTGGAAGGAACGTCAATCAAATAGCAGTATTGTTCTTAGCCAAGAAAAAGTTTGAGTTCTTTTCGTGGTATCTTGCAAAGAAATAGACTTGTAAGTCTGTATAATATTATGTTATTACTCCTGCATGGCAGTGGTAAGGCTGGCAGGCAGCCTACTCTATACAGTGCAGGCATGCCAACACCGCATTGCAATGGAAAATCAATTCTCAGCCAACTGTACTTGGATTGGAAGGAATTCAAGCACAGTTAGTGTTCTGAGTCTTAAATCGCCACCATGATGTCTCTGCTCAAAGATAGATCTCATGAAAGTATTAGAGCAGGGCTTGTAAAGACTGCACCTGAGAGTAATGTTTTTATTAAGGGTAATGTTAATGCCATTTAATTTAAAAATAATGAGGAAAGAGAAAGCAAGAGAGACATAGAGATAGATCTTGCAAAAATTAGAAATCTCATTAGTGAGATGCTCACTGGTGGTGTGTATAAATGGAGGGGAGATTAAGGAAGAACATGATGATGCTTTCATAAAATTAAAACAATGAACACAGCAAAACAAGGAGCTAGGAGCAATATTACTGCAGTTTATGCATAGTAATAATATTTCAGCTTTTCTGATTGCATGTGTTCCCTGGACTGTCTCCACAGTGAAAGCATCTTATTAAAGTGCTTTTAAAACTTGCTCTCAGGTTGGTTGGATGACGTGGCTGCTGAACAACGGATTTTATGCCGCATAGTTTGCTATAAGAGCTGATGAAAATAACACGAATGTTATTATTTGGATTAACCCCCCTTTTTTTTTTTTCTCATAATACTGCAATTGATGTATCTGAATTTTCTGTATTTGGCAGTTATCCCTTTCCATTTCCAGACATACTTGACTTGACAAGTGGTAGTATAGCTCCTCTTTCTAATATATCGTATGTAGTTGATGGGGCAATGTCAGTCCTTTCCCTCCTGTTTTAAGTTTGAAGAGCCTTGATTTAGCTGGTTTGCAAAGGCTAGATGATACTTACCAGCCCTTGTCTGAAGTAGCCTTTTAGGTGTAGTGAGTTTCTTGTACCTTCTTTCACGTGATTCAATGAAGTCCCATGAAAAACGGACTTGTTTTCTTTTTTTGCAAGTGAGCACTGTACTTCACCTCAGCACTAGACTGAAATCACTCAGTAAATAAAAGATTTATATTTTAGTTAAATGAGTAAATGTAGTGAATTTATGACGGTGAGAGCTAACTGAAACACTAGTACCAAAAATGAACAACTTGTGGTTTGATCTTAAAAGAAAGGCTGCCTTTAAGGACAGTCTTTAGGACACTGAGTGAATATACATTCTGTCTCTAATTAGGACATGGTTTATGACATTGTTCCTTAGCCTGTTAATACCGTACCTAAATGAAGTGTTTGATAAAGTTACCAGATCCACGTTGTCATTTGAAGAATACTCTTCTACTTCTTTCTCTCATGTATTTATTTTTATGATTTGGGCAAAAGTCCCCAAATTAAGCCTTTCTTGAGTTCTCCTCTAACGCAATTTAACCAGTGACACAGTTCAGTATTTATTCTAGTGTAAATGTATGTAGAAAAGGCCATTTTCCTGCAGATACTTAATGAATGAAAGAAAAGCTTTTTTAACCTTGAGTGTCTTTAAATGGAAACTCAATAACTTTTCTCAGTCATCAGTAAGCAGAACAGCATCAATTGAAAAACAGCTGTTTTATAAATGAAGTAAATGGTTTTGAATATGTTTAGAAGAGACTTTTAACTTTAGCAGAGATATGATGTTCTCATAGTGAGTCTCTGTGACTAATCCACTGGAAAGATTTACCGTTAGGGAACTCAAGGTCTGCGTTTCAAAGAAAATATTGGTAAGGATTATTATTCCCTCGTCCCCAGCAGTTCTCATAATCCCCTTACACTCAGAGTAGGATTTACAAATACAAAATAAATGAGAAAACTAGAATGCTCTGAGGCCTTGTGTTCGCAGAACTAAAAATGAAGCCTAGATGATTTGAATCTTATTTTGAGTTCATTAGGTACCTATATATTTTTTTCCCCCTGCTAGGCAAGTTGGGTAAGAAAAGAATCAAATGTAGGCCACTAGCAAGTGGCAGCAACAAAAATCTACATCAAAAAGACCATAGCAACATGCTTACAAGACAGGTCTTGACATTGTGACATTGGATTTTAAGATGCTTTGGTCAGTGCATGAAACGACAACCCTTGTGTGCTCGATTATCGGTTTATAAATGAATGTTTAAGATGAGCAAAGAGGAAAAAATGGGATCTGTTCCTCAACCTGCTGAAATCAGTGGCGAGCCTCGCGTTTGGGTAGCCGTAGGCTCTCTGAGGACTTGCTTATGCTCTGTAGCAGACCAGCAAAATGTGGTTTTTGTGGAAGTGAGAGCAGAGGTCAGGGCTTTTTAAGCACATGCTTAACTGCTTTCCTGGATGATAGTCAGGTAAAGAAAGGGTTTTCAAGCAAGACTAGCTAAATAAAGAGGTATGTGGAAAGATCAGTCAACCCGGGTGATAATCAGGTAGCTCAACAATGGGGATTCTCTCACGAGCATCTTCCGAATGGCAATTTTACAATGAAAATGTGAAATATATGATATTAAAGTTGTTTTCCTGTTAACTATTTAAAAGAGAAACACTGTCAGGCTTTCACGGAATTTATACATATGCAGGGAAAGTTCCCCTCAGAAGCTGAAATGTAAATGAAATCTTTCATATCTGATGATCTTTTAGATGTTATTTTCAAAAGGTACTTTGCTACCAAAACCTGAATAATACCTTAATGGGTAGATGAGCTTTCATATCCTCTTTCTATTCATCCCAACCTGCCTTAAGGAAGTACTTGACAACAGATAAGTCCATTCCTATATCTTCTGATGAGGATAGTAATGAGGCGTTGCGTTTAATTGTTAAACGCAGACAAAGCCTGCTAGAGACTGTTCAAGAGGATACTCTTAAAACTCTCAACATATGTTGTTTTAATCCACAGAACATATCTGAGATCTACTGTTTCCCTTGCAATTTCTCACACAAATGAAATATGCTAGACAGTGTGAGAAAAAGCTTTCTTTTGCTATTTCTGTCCTTTCCTGTGACTTAAGATCATTCCTTGTGACATTGCCTTTTGAATTCTGAATTTTAACGGGTTGCCTGGATTCAGTCCAAAACTTTCTTTGATTTTGGTTTGTTTTTAGGGAAGTAGTCTTGGGGGCCTTTCAGATGGAATTAAGACTTCACTTAAAGTTAAATCCCATGACAGAGCTGAATAAAATATTCAAACTAAACCATATGTTGTTTGGACCATCAGTAATTTATGTAAGATGTACCTATGCCTGTGAACATTGTGTACTCTAATGGAGAGGATGAAGGGATGTTTTCTTTTAGAAATAAATTATCATTTTTAACAGGTCACGTATTTCCTATTCAATCCAAACCCTACTGAATTAAGTCCTTCCATTAATTTTTTTTTATGTTGTACAAAGTAATGTCGGTTCAGTGTTGAAGCATTTTAGTCTGAACTGGACTTATCTCAGAGCACTGTCCGTACCAAACCAATAATGTGGGTATATATTTCCACCTCTAAATCTCAACCATTTGTGCTTACCTGGTTACTAAGGAGGGGGTTCAAAGCCCAGATCAATCTGAAAACCCCAAAGTGCTCACTGTGCGTTTGCACAAGGACTAGAGTTAGAACAAAGGAAGAAAGGATGCTGTGAAAGGGGATAGGAGGGAGGTGGAGGATGGGACTACGGCATCCTCAGTTTAGAGCACCAAAATTACCATGGTGTTGCAACCTCAGTTGTGAAACAAAATTCCTAAGGTCAGGAAGCCTTCCTATATGAAATGTTTTAAGTGCTTTATTTAGCATTTCACAGGAAAAAGTGAAGTTAATATTGCTGCTTGATGATCGAAAAATCAAACTCAGTCCTGAGAATAACAAGCTGTGGAAGTGAGAGCAAAGCAGACCAGTATTATGTAACTGTTTAAAGCTATGGTATGTTTCATTTCAAAATAATTTTTAAAATTTGACAACAGACTGTAATGGACAATAGTGTAGCAGACCACATAGTCTAGGCTGCTGGGCTGACCAGACGTGGCATGTTTTAAGCACTTAAATGTTCATATGCCAGCATATGTCAGTGGAATATGTTAACTGTCAGTCAGAAATCAGAAAATTTGGGCCAAGAAGTGAGGGGAAAAGTGATCAGTAGAGGTTTTTAAAGAAATTTTAGAGCTGATAGGAAAAATGGCATTGTGAGAAGCAGCATGTGTAGAGAAAAAGGCATAGTAAGAAGAAACTTTGATAAAATAATCAGCTTCCTCTGCCTCAGCAGGTACAAAATCCACCTGTGGTTGGTAGGATGAGTGAGATGAAGTTTTCTTACAGCTTTGGCACTTTTGTACATCTGGGCTTCTTGTAATCTCTGTATAGGTATGCTGCTTCTGTCTGTTACTGCTTCTCCTTGCGTGAATAACTTTGTTCTAATTAATAACCTTGAACAGCTCGAGATACATTATGCATTACTTAAAGACTTGGTATACTTTGTTCTTGGTATGGTGATGTTTCTTACTGAGTATCTTGTTTCTAAAGTGTGAAATGTCCTTGCAGCATGGAAAATGTGTTAGGCTTTGCATCAAACCTCTCCACCCATGTAGTGAAATGCATGCAGGACAAAACAAGAAGGGCAACTTAGCAGAGAGAAGCCAGATTGTCACAGTGTTTGAAGCCTCTGAAGAGGCGTGCAAGACTTCTTGGAAATCCTATTAGACACAGTTTATTTGGCCCATAGCTTGTCTGTGTCAGAGTTTTTCATCTTTAAAATGGATGTCGCTGTATCCGTTCTCTACTGGACAGGGCTCTATGGGGGTATTAAAAATAGCAATAGTCAGTTCGTGTGAAACTCGGACCGTTTAACTATGAAAGAGAGAAGTTGATACTTTACTTTAAGCTGTTGATGCGCTGCTGCCTCCACAGGGTAAAGTGATTTTAGTGGATTATGCTCATTTTAGTAGGTTAGAATTTTGTCCGTCAATGGACAATAAGAATAGGTTGTTTAAAGCAAACATATATTGTGTTTGGCAATTTACTGGGATTTATACTGCAAAGAAAAACAGAGATCTGACACAATTCACCGTGAAATTAAATAGCAGCTTACCCCAGCAGCAAGCAGAAATCAGCCCTCTGCCAGAAACTGAAATGCTTCTCCCACACGGATGTAATACCTATCTTCTACCACACTCTGCACAAATACAGGCACCTTGCAATGTGCCCTGGCAGTTAGCAGACTTGGGCTATTTCAGATTAGGAGGAAAGTTGTTCCAGGCAGAATACAACCATGGAGAACAGTCTATTACCAGATATCTCTGCCTTCACGCTTTCTCTGCTTGTGGTTCATAACTTTTTGATTATCCTGGCATAGGTTAAAAAAAAACGTTTACCTTCTTTAATACTCCCGTATGTGGATGCGGTTTTATAGATATAAAAAATGCTCATCATCTTGGCTTATGCACTTAAGGGAAGTAAAAATACACTACTTTTTTTTTTCTGTTCCCAGCATGACAGCTTCCATTGAGCTAGAAAATAAAATTGTGTAGTAATCTTCATTCACAAGTCAAAACAAAGCTGTGATGTGTGCATAAACGTTAAGTTTCTCAGCTTTTAGTATACTCCGGTGCCTAGGAGACAACTGGGAAATAAAGACCGAAAATATGTTTGTAAATAGACTTCGGAAATGAAAGATTAGCCAGCCTATGCTCTCAATCCCAGATCCTTCCTCTAAACCCTCGAACAGCAGGAAAGCTGGGGCATGAATTGCAGCAGAAGCCACGCTTGCATCCAGCTCACTAGCTCACTCCTGGTTTAAGCTGCTTATAGACTGCCATGTGTGGGGAATCTGGCCTTACAGTTTCAAGGAAGACTTAGTCAAAACACAGGCTTTTATTTTGTCATCATAGGAAAGACATATGTCATAACCTTGTATTTACGCTCAGGCTTCTTTCTGTCTCTTGGAGTATACTGTCATGCCTCCTCTAAGTTCTCCTGTTTTGCTAAATACCTAGAATGGGCATCTTGTGTAAAAGATAAGCACATTTATTATAGAGTTGTGCCCTTCTGTGTAGTAGGAAACGGTGAGGTGAGGAAAGGCTAGACAAGGCTAGAGCATCATTTTGATTCCTCAGTGACAGCTCACAGAAACTTGCAATGGTCTGTTATTTTCCTTCACGTGAAAAAAACCCATGGACCTGTAATGCTTTGCGTGTGTATATATATACAGAAATATATATACACAAACACAATGAGCCAGTGTGGAGAAATAAGCCAGACAATACTTGTGGAAGGCAGAAAATGAGATCTTTATCTCATTTAAAGGGCCATTACTAGGCATTTGTTTTATCAATTTCATCTTGAAAAAACCTCAACAGCTGATATGGCATTTCCTGAGAAGCTTATGTATTAACTATATATTTCAAACGTTTATAAGGATAGAGCCACAAGCTGAGAAGTGGGCCACTTGTGAAAAACATAATACAATCTGTTCAAGTTTGAAACCTGTTGTAGGATGCCCACTCCAAATATGTTTAGTGATGCATGACAACCATTAGTCCGAACTTGGCACAACCTCAGCAAGTAATTGCTTTGCAGGAAAACTTAGACATGGTTTGTGAGTCTTGGTGCTGGGCAACAAACAAAATAAATGATGGATTGGTTACATGAAAGCCTGCGGAGTTGTAGTTCTGAGGCTTTGACCAAGGGTTATTTCAGAACATATGTGATGGCAGTGAGGCTGCTGTCAAGTTTAGTATAACTTTGATCCCACTTGAGCTGACATGAATATTCTGTAGCACTGGCAATTTGCAAGGTGGTATATACATTGAAGACAAGTGCTTCGGTTAAACACTTAAAATGCAATCTCTAGGGCTTTTAAAGCATTCAGGGAACTCTGGAGAGATTGCTATCCATATGCATGTGTCATCACAATGCTAAAAGAGCCATTAGAGTTGGCTAGAAAGGAGAATGGAACAGGCACGTGTGAAGTTCAGCTCAAAAGCACTTAGAAAAGAGCTTGCATCACCTTAAAAAGTCACCATGTCTTTTGTTCATCCTTTTATTCTTTTCATCTCTGAACTTCTTTCCACTGGTTGTTTGAAAGGGCAGTCCCTCAGTCGCTAATAGAACAACGTGCAATGTTACTAATCTTAATGGAAAAAATAATCCGTGTTTTTTCATGGCATTGAATGACAAAATTGGAATCAGGAGGAACAGTGAAGTTTTCACTGGTCTTACTAGTGAAGCGTGTGTATGCTTCAGCAAATCCAGCTGCAACGAACCTCAAAAATTATCATTTATCACTACAATTTATAAGCAGCTTGGCCTCAGTTCTCAGTTATGGTATGCTCAGTTAAGAGGTTCAGCATGGAAGGAGAGAGAAGGCAGATTTCTTAATGTGCCTAAGGCAAAGTCACCTCAGACTCCATTGCAGAACAGAGGTCAGTTTGAGCTAGAAATAGCAGTAGTCTGACTATTGAATGCGCCTTCTGATAGGCACGTGTTGCTGGATTAAGCCTTTATGTCAGGAGTGTAGACTGCCCATAAGAGTCAGGAAGATGTAGTGCCTAGACCTATTCCCATACATTAAGGAGAGCTTGAATGTAAAGGAAAATCTGTTTCAAATTTCTGGTAAGAGCAGAAGGCTTGTTCAGCACATTAATGAGACTCAACCTCTGCTCTCCTCCACTCTTCTTACACGTTGAGGGTATTTACTATTCTGCCTTTCATTGTGGTTCTGGAGAGCTTTCTTCTACTCTTTTGGCTTACCTGAATAACTATCTAGGCATGTGACAGATCTTCTGAAGGGACAAAGCTCCCTCTCTGTTTAAGAGCTGAACAAAAGCCTAAACAACATTAGCTTCTGGTTTTTGTAAACCTGCTTTTGCTCTATGAGCCTACTACAAAGCCATGCGGAGAACATGAAGCTTAATTTCAGATTTAAACAATGCCTAAGAATTTTCTTACTTCAACTATAGGAAACCAAAAGCAAATTACTGTGAAAAACGTGTTAATATTATCCTGGAAAAGAATCTCATTAGTTTTGTAGGGAGGGGAAATAGGTAAGTTAAAAAAAAAATGTCTAGAACAACTTGATGTGAGTGAGTTTACTGATCCTGGGAGCCAACCACTCCTCAGAGGGGAGGATGCACCTGAGCCTCACCAGGTCAGGGGAGAGTAGTTTTCAAGACGGGAATTTCATTCACAGGGAGGCTGCCCCTCTCCACCACTGACCCATTGCCAGAGCAGTTCCTTTTTGCACACATAAATTCCCTGAAGCCATGCAGTATGTATACTCCACTGTAATTTTGGTCGGGTTTCTCCATACTTTGAAATCGTTTCTCCACTTCTCTTGCCTGTAAATTGACATTCACGAGGGACTTTCATGGAAAAGCGTGTATTTTCAGCAACGACTGACCTTCTTGTTTGAGTTTAGGTGCTTTCTTCTCTGTTACATATTTGGTAATATCACAGCATCTTGGGTGGCCACATTAGGCAAAGATACAGAGATAAATTTTCATCAGTTAGCTGCTTTGATGTTTATCGAGGTTTTAAAGAGGAGTCCTAGAACAAGGGTTCCCAGTGAATTGCTGAGATGGGATATGACAGTGGTGGAAGGCTTCCTATTTTCTCGGAATTTTGCTTGCTATTGGGGGCTTTGAGTGGAACCCAAGACTAAAATAAACCCCCAGATAATCAAAACTTGAGGCTTCAAGCTGTACTTAGCACGGAGTCAAAACTGAGCAGCCTCAGAAGTTTCTTTTGATTTCTGTGGCTTCTTGAAAAAAGAAACAAACTTACAATGTCTGGTGAGCTCTGGGAAGCCTTTCAGCCACCGTAGCCTGAATTCCAGTTTTGTAATTAAAGTATTGTCACTGTCAGGCTCCATGGGCTGTGGGAGGAAATTTTGATTTGGCTTCTGACTCTCTATAGCATATCAGTATAACGTGCTTTCATACTGAGAGGAGGATATGCTTCTGCTAGCCACTTTAGATAACAAACGTTATTTGTCAGTAACTCCTTGTAGGATCATTTTCAAGTTCTGTGAAAAAAATGAAGAGGAAAATTTAATAACCAAAAGCAGAAAGTATCATCCTTTGAAAATACTGTGTTGAAACACTTCCTGATAAGAATATATTCGAATCCTATTAACCATTGTTGGCAGAATTACTAGAAAACATGATACTGAATTGGGTGTTTGCTGTACCTGTAATTTCATCTTGCTGTGAGCTTCTATCTGAGAAGAGGGTTTTTGAGAAATACTGAAGTCAGATTTTTAAAGACTTTTTTTTCCCCACTCTATTACAGGATGGCCTAATTGTCAAAGGTAATTGGTTAGTCTCGTTCCTTTGTACTAGGAAGTCGACTAGGTTACCTCACCAAAGAAAGGTCTTCTCTCTGACCGTTTTTCTCCTCCTTTGTTAAGTAACATCCAAATATTGGAAGCTTATCTCTCTCGGATGTATTTATAGGATGTTAGAGTTTAGAGACTCACATCTAAATGTAGCAGAGAAATTATATGGCTGCTATAACCAAATCCAGTTTTAAAGCCAAAGAATGTGGAATGAAATAATATTGTAATGGAAATTTTGTTGTTGTGTAACTGGAGAGTATCTAACAACACCCTATAATATATAGTTTTATATGTAATTGCATATTTGGTTCGCAATCAGGTTCCTAAGACCATAAACTCAAGGAGATTTCTTACTTGCTAGTAAAACTGCAGGCTCTTATGGCATTGATAAATTCCAAGTTTATTCTAGACTAACTTGACTCGCAGGAGGACTTGCCTGTCAGCTCTTTGGGGAAGTGAATTTTTATTCCACTAAGCACAGTGGCATTCCAGTGTGTGTGACTATAGCAGCTTCCTGATGGAGAAAAAAAAATCATTTAATTAAAACAGTTAAACACATAGGGAAAGCCATATTTATATTGGCTATCTCCTAATAGTTAAAACTTTGTTTTGACTAAGTGAGAATCCTTTTCACATTCAAATATTCATATCTCGGAAGGCGGTGATGTAGATGCTGCGCAGTGCTGTCAGTGTCTTACCTTGTGAGAAGCTATAAAGACCAACTGGGGAGTGATATCCATTTACGGGGATCATAAATTTATGACATCAGACCAAATGAATAAAGCTCAAGCATGAATACCATTTGAGATCTCCTCAGAGGTCCTCTTTGCTCTCTTCACTTTGAGATACAGCGCAATCTTTCAGCATGACCTGAAGATAATGGCTGTCTTTCCAAATTATCTTCTCGCAGACATCTCTGAAGCAAGTCTTTGTCAATCTGCTGATCTTGGATCATCTGCTGTTTCTCTGTACAGGACAAGCACTTTTACAGTGCGTTCCCTGTCCAATCTAAAACAGGCTTAAGAATTACTGTCGTAGGTAGATATCTTTTCTCAGATGCAATATCAAACTCTCTAGTCTCTCATCTGATGTGGAATATATAATAAACACAGTAAAGGTGGGACTCTTTCAACTTTTTCTTATTCCCATGGGAATTTGCCCACACACACTATGCATGCAAAAACCAGTTACCTCACTTAGTCGGTATCGTTACCCTTGCACCACTCTGAGCAAAGGCTGTTGTCTTCATACGTCTGTGCAGCAACTTTTGGGTTTTCCTTTCTCCTACATGCCTCAGACATCATCTGAGCTATTGAGGAATCCCTGAACCCTGACAAGGAATGCACTAAAAAGTTGCCTGCCAGCTGTATTTGGCTGGTGCTGTGCTGCCCAGAAATATGCGTCGTGTTGTCCTCTCCCATGTACAAATGACAGCTGTAATCTCTTGTCATCCCTCCTCTTCCACTGTAGCAAATTAGCTGCCTCTGGCAGTAGATCACAGACTGCTTTTGGCAGTAATTTACTGTTTGTACACCTTTGCTCTAAAGGTCAGGCCACGCTAGTGTCTCATGTCGATCCAGCTCTACCTGATCCATTCGATTTCTTTTCTTTCACCTGTTATGTTGCATTATTGTAATTCTTCTCTTATGTTTCTCTAACCTTGCCGTGAATTATTTCTTTCTGCCTTTTTTTTCTTGTTGTGCCTTGGGGTTGGTTTAGTATGTACATTATTTTTGTTTTCCTTTGTTTCCTCTGCAGGCTGAGAGTAGTAAACTTTCATCCGGGCAGGAAAGGTTTTTATGAAAAAATTTCTCTGTACCTTGACATTTCTTCAAGGCCCCTGAGAAACCTTTTGCTCATGGCCTTGAAAATTAGGCAGCAATAACGTTTTTGTTTCATATCCCTTTAAATATGTGACCTTTTCTAAGATCTAAGAGTAAAACTTCCTAAAGGGGGACTCTGCCTGGAAGCTTGGGTGGGTTTAGCTGCTGCAGTTTAAGGTCTTACCTTTCCCTTCTGCAGGGATTTAGGGCCCCCACTGCCTGGGGAAGGAGATGCAGCTTCTCTGCTGCAACAGTGTCTGGCTGTGCTGCGGTACTGAAACAGATGAAAAATCAACGGTGAGCAAATATGCCTTAAGGCTTCAAGGGAGGTCTTTCTGCACACATCTGTGCTGATATACCAGAAGATAACTGTGTAATTAGTGTGATTTCAAGAGCATGCTGAACAGAAGCAACCTCCATTAAAAATAACAAGAAATAATATTAGAAAGTAGCTGGTGCTTTTCAAAAACTATAGGCAATATAAAAGCCAGATTTGAAAGATAAAACACCTACAAAAACCAGACGCATCTTTCAGATACTTTGAAATGCTTTGAGGGAAGAAGATGAGCTGATGAGTCCTTGGGAGAGAGAAAAGCGTTAGCTAATGTAGCAGATTTGATGAGCCTCGCTATTCAAAAAAAGAAATAGAAATGCACTTCAGGAAGACAACATTCCTGCTAAACATGTCCTGAAGTTGTGTGAAGTTGAACATAAGAATTGAACACACCAGAGCATACCAAAGTTTCCATCTGGCTTAGTGCTACGTCTTCTGCAGTGACCAGTAGCAGATTTGCAGAGAGGGAAGAAGGATGAAGTCAAGATCAACTTGTAGCAATATTTCCCCTGAATGGTCCTCAATCTTTCAGAAATGCACAGCTCAGATGTCAAGCTTCAGAAGTGGTGTCTCCACCTTTTTTCGCTGTGGCAGGATTGAATTACCGTGCAGGATAGGGCCACAATGGTGCTTCTTGTCATCTGCTTACAGCTCACAATGCTCAGAGTATGGCAAGAAGGAGCTATTCTTGTATTCTTTCTATCCTTTTCTGCTAATGTAAAGGAAGGATCTAATTTAGCCCTTAATGCATTTCCTTTTGTGGTCCACTAGAATTCCATGGGGAGCTGTGCTGCTGCTGAGGGGCCTTCTTGTCTTTGGGGCTGGCTTGGGAAAATGGTGTTATTTCAGTAGACTTAATCCAGTTTAGAAAAAAAAAATATATGCAACATTGTAATCAGACCTGATACTTGATTGCAGTGTTTGGGACAAGCAACTGGTCACTGAGGGCAACATCAGCCAGTTCACAGAATCTTGAGACACTTCTGAGAACACAAATCCAGAGACATCAATGTGTGCTTTGCAAAACGATGCTGATTACAGTGTTCAAACAAAATAAATCTTATTGTGAATAATGGTCTGAAAGGTGGAATAAATGTCTTGGCAAGATGGCAAATGCCGTAGAAAAGAGTAAGCTGGGAACCTGAAAGCATGATCTCATATATTGTGTCAGCTTTGCGTTCTTCCAAGTGTTTTAAATAAATGTTCTGTGATGGTGTGTAGTATTTCTGAAGGGGCTGCAATTCCCGAAGAGGTTTTCCAGGATGTTCATGGTGGGAAACAGTTCAGGCTTCCTGCTTTTGTTGTCAAGCAAAACAAATATTTAAGAAAGAGCCTTTCTCCAGTATGCAGCTTTATAATGCTAAATATTTATTATTACTGATAATATTATAAGAAATAACATAGCCAGATTTTCAGTATTAATAAACTGGTAATTTAATTATAAGTAATATATTAATAATGCTTTTACTATACCATTATTATCTTTATTGCAAAATAATGTTTTGCTGATGTGACACACGACAGCAGCTTCTGACTTTGTGTATCCAGCAAAATTACCTACAGTGTAGTATGAGTTGAGCGATGGCACATGAGTTTAGGGTGCCTATGTATTTGTGCTGTTCTTCAGTGAACTTAGCCAGGACACTAGGCACCTGGAAGATTAATAAAAATCAACAAAAAACAATTTCAGTAGAGTAATTTTGTCAATGTGCAGGTGTCTCCTCCTGACATTTGGGAGTTGATATTCAGCTTGTCTGTGTAGATCTCTTTCAAAGTATTGAAAGAGAGAAGAATGATTTGTATCATCTTTTACAAGGGATTTTTTACAAGGACGTGTAGTGATAAGACAAGAGGTGATGGCTTTAAACTGAAAGAGGATAGATTTAGATTAGATATAAGGAAGAAATTCTTCCCTCTGAGGGTGGTGAGGCACTGGAAGAGGTTGCCTGGGGAAGTTGTGGATGCCTCATTCCTGGAAGAGTTCAAGGCCAGGTTGTATGAGGCTTTGAGCAGCCTGGTGTAGTGGAGGGTGTCCCTGCCCATGGCAGGGGGGTTGGAACTAGATGATCTTTGACGTCCCTTCCAACTCAAACTATTCTATGATTGAAAGATCCAAAGCTGTTTGAGACCTTCAGAAGAGAGGCTGTCATCTCTGGCAGCCCGTAGACTTGTGTGCTCAGGTCATGGGAGATATTAAATCCGTAAGGTTCAACAGACGTTAATGACAAACCAGAGTTAGTGCTGATCTTTAGTTCACCTCTCACTGCCAGATGCACCAGAACTATAAGCCCAAACTGAGAGTACTCCTCAAGTACCCTCTTTGAGTGCCACGTTTAGAAAGAGTAACTCTCAGTGTTCAAGATCACGTTAACTTTTTGAGTGGAAGACTGTGCCTGCCAGCTCCACAGAAAGTCCATTTTTTCAGAGTTTTGTTATATCTAGAGCAGATGGAGTATCAAACAGTGAGTGTTAGCAGGGACCGGGCAAGGTGTCTTGCATTCTACTTTTGGAAATGAGATTTTCTGCAAAAATTGTGTTATTGTAATTGTCTAGGTTGCTGTTCCTTCAGTATGAGACAAGTAATGACACATTGCTTGAGGCTAAGCTCTGAAATTAGAAATTGAAGTCAGGACAGAATCCAGCTGTTGGCTTAATAAGCATTGCGCTGTGCTGCTAGCTTTCCGCTTGGCACAGGCGCTTTGTTTCTGGGACAGTGAAAAGTTGTGGCTTGAAATGACAAAACCTCTAGTGTTTTTCAGCAATCTTATGCAGAAGGTGCTGCACTGATTGAGCGCTTCGCCATGCTCACTTGGGAGCTCCCAGTGCTTGCAGCAGGAAGGAGCTGTCGGCAGAGTTCATCAGCAATCCCTCTTTTCTCTTCAGCTTTCTTTTAGGATTCCTGCCTCATGGTGCTTGATAATCCCTGAGTAAATAGCAAAGTTCAGTACTTTTCCTATGTGTTTGGGAAGTGGATGTGCAAATATACTTATTCCAAAGTGCTTAACTGCCATAGTTGGTCACTATTATACTGCTTATTTGTGAGATCAGCAGGAATTTTCCAACAGAGTGGATTTTCCTGTGAGAAATCTTCCTAACATATAGTTCTAAAGGAGCTTATGCTTGCAGGGACTAAAGAACATCAGTATTGAAATACTACAAAGTGGTACTTCCAAACGTGTTTAAGACCACAGAGTTAATAGAAATAAAACTCTATTGAAACTTAACTTATTAAATCATCTGTCTTCTGGAGCTGATCTACAAACAGCAGGTGCAGGCAAAGACTTCAGCTGGAACATGTAAAATACTGCTGTCTTTCCTACCTCTGATGGCCAGACAGTGTGAAAGAGACCAAAAGTTTATTTGAGCCTGATGATTGCTGTTTGGTTTGCAAGAGGAGTCCAAGGAACCCTGCTGGAACTAGGCAACAAGAAACACCAAGCATGCAACTTGTGGTGTGCAGCTCACTTGCCAGATCGAGTGTGGGTGCTCTAGAGAAAGAGGAAAAATATTAAATACTACATAGATATATACAACAAGAATGCACAATGTAAACTGTTTGCTCTTAGTTGTATGATGGATCTTACTTTCTTGAAATGTGCCAGAACAGTTCAGGCTGGGTGGGACTGTAGGTCAGATGTGCTTCACTTTTCCTATGAGCTAATGGAAAGTGGATTTCTCATTCCCTTTGCTCACTCTCGAACCCTTCCTACAGTTCATTGCAATATCCTTCAAGTTACAACTTGAAACAGGAAAAAAAAGGTGCCACCTTTATGTGATTTAGGAAGTTAACTTGTGTTCATTGTTGCATTAACAACATGGACCTGTTGGAGCGAGTCTAGAGGAAGGCCAGCAAGATGATCCGAGGGCTGGAGCACCTCTCCTGTGAAGACAGGTTGAGAGAGTGGGGATTGTTCAGCCTGGAGAATGCTCCAGGGAGACCTTCTAGCAGCCTTCCAGTACCTAAAGGGGCCTACAAGAAAGCTGGAGAGGGGATTTTGACAAGGGCATGTAGTGATCGGACAAGGGGCAATGGCCTTAAACTGAAAGAGAGTAGATTTAGATTAGATCTAAGGATGAAATTTTTTCCATTGAGAGTGGTGAGGCACTGGACCAGGTTGCCCAGGGAAGTTGTGGATGCCTCATCCCTGGAAGTGTTAAAGGCCAGGTTGGATGAGGCTTTGAGCAACCTGGTCTAGTGGAAGGTGTCCCGTCTCATGGCAGGGGGATTGGAACTAGATGATCTTTGAGGTCCCTTCCAACCCAAACCATTCTATAGTTAATGTGGTTCCACACCTCTAGAGGAAAACAGATTTGTGCCTGCTGGGCTCACAGTGCTGGGAATGGGACTGACTGGTTTCAATGTGTTACCTAGTTAAACCACTCCTTGCAGAACTCGTAAAGGAAAACTCCTGAAGCACGTGTAACAGTGATCAAATAGAGCATGACTTTGCTTTTCTTTGTCCTTTAAATGTTTTACGTTCTTCTATCAATTGGTTGATTTTGTGAGGCTGTAAATTCTAATGACTCTTATTGACATTAATGGTGACCAGAGATCTAATGTTTCTATAACAACCTAATTTTCTGCACTTTTAGAGTCAAATATGAAAGAACCAGTAAATCTGAGCAGTCTGGATTTGAGTTCCCCCTTTTACACAGTATAAATATTCATTTTAAGAAAAATTCCTAGGATTCTAGGCTGCTTTGGAAAAGGAAATCTCTTTCAAATTAAGGACCAGATTGGAAAATGGGAGTCTCAATCTATTTGTGTTTTATTTCCCTGGACTACAATAGGGCAAAATTCACTAGAGCAGACTGAGTGAGTTAAGAAGGCCTTACAAATAGTATGAAATCTAGTTAATTGTAAAGAAAAAAACCTCCCTCACCTGTGTGCTAAAGCCACATCACTGTTCAGGAAGTCAAATTAAAATGAGCTTAAATTTGAGTTTATGCATGAGTGTCACTAAGCATGTGCTAAACAGCCTTCCTAGACATGAAAGGTCTTCTGAACAGAAGCCTTAGTTAACATGTTGCAATCCTGGAATAAAAACTGCTGCAGAAACAGAAACCAGTGGTAATAATAATACCATCCTCAACACGTTTAAATCCTCTTATTTTCTACGATTATAACTTGAACACGTACATGCATCCTTTAAAAAAAAATAAATTGTAAATGGTTAAATTTAAATATAAAGCAACCCTTTAATTGGTATTATGTTTCATGAAACATGTGTTCTGAATAACACAAAATAATTGCAGATGTGTTGCCAGACTATGTGAAAATTCAAATAACTTCCCCATTGAATGACCAAAATAGCTGTGCAAGTACTTTTGCTTATATATTTTAAAAGCTGTAAGAGAAAAGCTGCAATCCCAAATGTCATACTGTTTTTAAGTCCTTTATAGCACACAAGGGACAGGAAAAATGTCTTGTGTATGTATTTCAATGAACATTTAAATCCTAACTCTAGCTTGACTCCACAAATTAATAGCAGTGCTCCTATGTAATTTATTTTACATATGTGTCACTAGTTTTCCTTCTTCCTACATGAAGTTTCTAATTGGCTTTCTTTTTGTATGGACTTAAATTTCTTATTTAAGTAAACAAATGGGTATTAAGTATGTGATTTACATGCACAAACAGAAACTTGGTGTATCTATGGGTTTTGGTGATGCTTTTTCTGGATTTACATCAATAAGTAAGACCTGGCCTTATTCCCATTAATATAAAAAGCTTTTGATGAGGTAAGTTTATGATGAAGTAAAGGCTGCAGTAGTAGTTAAAGGCAACGTCAGTTTAGTGCTTTACTGGCAGGATCTCCATGTACTTTGAGGAAAGAGTATGGAAAACACATGCTTGGCTGAACGTGCTGTAAGTCTTCTTGTGTTTGCTTCCCCCTTCAAAAGAAATAGTTTCTCCATTCTCCTCCAAACCTCAATGATTTTCATTGTTACTTTCCTCTTACAGCATTTCCTGCATGTTAGCTAAGCAGTGTCCCGTAGAGTAGATTATAGAATCACCACTACAAACCTTTGGAAATTGTACAAGTCTTTGGAAGTACAGAAAGGCTAGTGATGTTCTCCTGTGTCTGGACCCATCAGTGAATAGGCAGCAAGAGGTCTAGTCGTACTTAGAGCATTTGGAGGGACTGTGCTTCATTTTCTGCCAGTGGATCTACCCCCAAGTCTGTCTGGAGGAAGAGGAGCAAAGATAAGGTGTTAGCATTGCTGCCTATGACAGTAGACATCCCAGAGAGTTTCCATGCTTTGTAGGGCCCTGCTGGGCTGAGATCTGTGCCATTCCCGACTAGTGAGGTAGCTATGTGCCAAACACTAAGGCCTGCAGCAAACTGGAAGTGTGACCCTTCTGAGCTTGCACTGACCGAGTGTCCAACACTGCGAAGTGGAAACCCTGCAGGGACTTCCATCTCGAGGTCACCTTGGGCTCTTAGACAAGTCAGGTAGTATTGAAATGCAACATGCTTAGGGGCTAGTGAGCTAAACAAGTCCAAGGAGTTTTGTGGGCACGGATACTCAGCTGTCTCTAGTTTTCGGATGGTCTTTGTCGTTGTTTCGGATCAGGATAGCTACTACTCTCTTGGTTTCGTTTAATGGTCAGACTGTGGTAAGGACCATTTCTCACAGATATTTAGGTGCAGTTTGCTTGTTCTGAAAGCTGGAATTGTTTGCTAGTGTGACTGTGAAGTATTCTACCATTGGCTTGCACGTCAGAGGAATGGGGCCTGACAATGTGGAGAAAGCAGGTAAGTGAACATCTGGAGTTGTACTACTAAATAAAGGTTAGACAGTTAGAAAAATCAGTAGCTGTAGGTAGCATTTATTTGTATTGTTTATTCTCTGGCTCTCAAAGGCTGCAGAAATCAGGAAGTTCATAAGAGGCTTATAAGAAGCTAAAGGCTTTCCAAACAGGTTGCTTGGATTCACATTCTAATGTTATTTTCTTGGTTTATTTAACTGTCTCTGAAATGTTAAGGTTTATCTGGGTCTAAAAATCGTTCTTTTCTCCTTTGTGGAGACCTCACATCTCAAGTAGTGCCTTTAGCTGGCAAAGACTGTGGCTGGGAGTGGGGGTGTACAGCTGTAACTCATATTTAGCAGAACCTTTTAAATAAGAGGTGGTAAGTAATAGCTGTGGTACTGAAACACTGTAACTTTGCAATTGCAGAATAGTCATTCATGTTGGTATTGTAGCTTTCATACTCTGAGGAGAGGCTCTATTCTTTTCCTGTTCAGTAGTTAGACGTTACCACGCTGATCTGCATACTTGGCTTTCATGACTAGTGCAATAAAAATGTTCTGTGCCTCTGTGTAATTGCAATGTTTCCTTGCTTCCTTCTCTGCTTGTTTCTTCTCTTCATCACTTGACAATTTTAAATGAGGTAGGTAAATTCTTCTGCAGTGTCTGTACAGAGTCTGGTACACTACAAGCTAATTCTGACATCATATGTCATGCTACTATCACAGCTACTTTTTTCTTTTATTGTTCCTTCATCCTTGGCTTTTGTAATCAGTGTGCCTTTGTCTTGTGTTTTACACTGTCCTCCCCTCAGGTGTGTCTTGCTGCTCATACTTCTCTGACTTAGATACTATAATGACAGGAATTGATAAAATTTTTTAGAGGAGGTTCACTTTTTTGAAGCACATCAGAAGAGATGCACGGAAAGGATTGTATTTGTAGCAGCCTTTAGTTTAAAAACATTATCAGTCATCTGATTGACTTCAATCTTAGATGGTGATGTGGTTTAACACTGTGTCAGCCTCACACAGCCGCTAGCTGACTTCCCCCTACAGCAGAGTGGGGGAGAGAATGAGAAAGGCAAAAGGGAGGAAATCTGTGGATCAAGATAAAGACAGTTCAACAGGTAAAGCAAAAGCTACACAGGCAACCAAAGCAAATTAAGGAATTCATTCCCTGCTTCCCATTGTGGGCGGGTGTTTAGCCATTTCCAGGAAAGCAGGGCTCCATCATATCTAATAGCTACTTGGGAAGACAGACTTTATAACTCCGCATGTCTCCTATTCCTCCTTCTGCTCCTCCTCCTTTCTCACCCCCTCCAGATTTTATTGCCAAGCACGACATCATATGTTCTAAGATATCCCTTTGGTCGGTTGGGGTCAGCTGGTGGGGCAGGGTGAGAAGGAGAAGAGTCCTTGACGCTCTGTAAGCACTGCTCACCAATAGTCAAAACATCAGTGTGTTATCAACACAGTTTTGGTCACAAATCCAACGTATAGCACCAGAAGACCTGCTATGAAGAAAATCAACTCTATTGTAGCCAAAACCAGTACAGATGATTAGCGCCGGGGAACTGCCTACCCTGCTTGGCTATGGAGGGTGCTTTGCTCAGTGTTTGCAACTGATATTTTCCTTGGGGTAAATGGCAGTTTGGAGAACTCTGGTGAAAACTCTAGTGGTGTTGCAGCTTCCTTCTTTGGGTGTGTCACGTTACAAGCTGACTGGTTTTGAGTGCTACGGTTTTCTCTCCATCATAGTTGAGGATGTACTTACCTAGTAAAAGCTCCTTATTTTCTCCTTGTATGTAAAAGTGCTGCCTTAGCGGCTATCATGAAGATGGCCTCTTCTCTCCTCAAACTCACAAGTGTTGTTTTGAGGATACAGTCCTGGGAAGAGAATCAAGAGTAGGAACAGACAGTACCAGGCAGGTTCAATGTGATTATACTATTTGCGAATTCGCAAGGCTTTTTTTTTTTTTTTAACATCTCTCCTTTTCATTATTCAAACTGCTCATTCTTTGCTGAATGAGCTACGTTTTAGCACATCGAAAAATAATTTGCAGAATTTGTTTCAGGAGGATGGATGCTTACTGCAAGGTTATCTTTCACAGAAGCACTTACATATCTCAATATATGACTCAGAATGGGGTTCAAACAAACTCTCATAAACAAGATTTATTTTATCGTTTAACTATAATAAAGTTGTGCCTTCAATTGTACTGTCTGTAAGTTATACACAAAGAGGAGGAATATACATTAATCCTCAATATTAAGCCTCTGTTTTTATTCAGTTAGTGTAAGAGACTTCTCACTTATTTTTTAAATGCCACATTTATTCAATTTCAGAATGATTGGGTTTTGCTGGTAAGGAGAAATGCAAGTCTTGTTTAATCCATTTTTTCCTAGATTTTCTGAAACCTTCATCTATTGACAAAACAAGAAGTTTCACTATCTGTGTTCCCTTAACCTGAGTCATTTACACAGTTAAACAGAGTATTCAAGCATATGTAAAGTACCTTGTTTTGGCCTTGTGTATGCACAATGGTAAAAATGACATTTTTTACTGTATTGAAGCGTTTGAACTTACACGGCACTGTGTGAGCATATTCATAAAAAGAAATACTTCCCAAGCAGTAAAACATGAACTCATATTGCTTCTTTTTCTCAGCTACTTCATCTTTTGAATTTTAATTTTGAGCAATTTTAGCAATTCCTCCTTTGTGTAAACTTGGTTTTGATCTTATCATGCCTTTGTGGCCTCCTGGGTATGATGCACTTCCCAGGCTTTAAATGACAGATTTTCTGAAGCTATACCACAATATTTGATCTTTGCTTCAAAATGGAAAGCCATTGAAGCCTCTTAGAATTTGTACTAGCTATCAGGTGGAGACTGGATCATGGTCTATATGTTGCAACAGCTGGATAAACACTCTGGAACTGAGCTTCTCTAGAATCAAGGATAAGACCAATTAAGTCAGTCAAATTCTTGTGAGAAATTGCCTGATGGGGAAGAAGATAATGTGGGGAATGAGTTTAAGTAAATCCTCTTTAAAATCCGTGCTATCTAAATGCAAAGAAACCTCTGTTTTTCTGCTTTGGAGAATGGGTTTAGTTATATATAGCAAAAGAGCTATAAAATTTATATGAATGAAACCCAAAGAAGAAATAATAAATATTTTCCTTGATGCTTAAATGGTACCAGTACTGGATTACAGCTAGTTCTTAAAGTGATTTACTTGGAGGGTAAATGATGGTTACATTGCACCACTTCTGTATGTAAATGCTAAGAACTTGGTGTTCTTAGAATTCTCTCATCTGTCCTACTTTGCATATAAAAGGTACGTATAAAGGATATATCAAGTCCTTCCTACCCTCCTTCCTCTACTTCTCCAAGCCGAACAATGTTTTAGAGATCTTCAATATATGGAATAAGCTTTTTTTTTCAGATATAAAATACAGATATTTAGTCCTGCACAGCAGTACAGCTTTATACAAATCTGTTACTTGCCCATTGATAATACCTGTGGAGAAGTCATAGTAAGTAGAAAAGTGCTCTGTATCTCCTTCATACATAATCAGCTTATAAACACACCCAAAGGTCAGTACTGTTTTCCTCCCGGGCAAAGCTGCTTACTAGGTGAAGAAGAAATTTTAGTTTTGCAAGTCAAACCTTTGAAAGCTTTGCCACAGGCAGTATTTCCTTATGATACCTGGTACTGCTACTCTTTACTTTAATGTGCAATTAAAGTTTACATGAGGACCCTGAGATCGTTACCTTTATGTCACTGCCTTTGGTGCAGTTGTACAGCCAGAAAGCCCAGGCTCTAAAGGAGAAATGAGAAAAAGGCAGCCAAGCTGCTTTTTAGTTCAGAATTAGTATTTTTCAAGCATAAAATTTTGTGTCTAACTATTTTTCTGCTAAGAGTTGGTATTTTGCAAACAAAGACTGCAACAAACTGAGAGGGAGGAATTATTTTCACAAAAAACGTTCATTAAGTGATGCAACACTCAATGTGGGATTGTGGAGGACTGCGAAACCCTTTTTTCCCTAAGTAGTGAGTCACAAATGCTCCCTTCCTGCTACAAAAGGAGCATCTGTCTTCCCTTCGAGGTTTGTTTATGAACTATTGCAACCACAGCAGTTTTTTCGCTTGTGTTTTGTTGGACTCCTGGTGTTGATATGGCCCTTACCGATTCCTTCAACTTTTGTTGAGCAATTCCTGTCTCAATTTGCAGGTGTAAGTCAATGAGAGATAAATGAGAGTAAGACCTTTCCCTGCTGCGAACTGGCTGAAATAGGCGTCTTTCTCACTTGGCTCTTGCTCTGTGTTGTAAATGTATGCAAAGGATTATAGTTACAGTGACCCTGCAGTGCGCAAGCAAAAAAAAGTATCTGAGATCTGTGACCACTGTTAAAGTTTACCCTTTTGGAGTCTTCTCTCACTCCGTACTGTTGCTTATTTCTCTTTAGGCCTGTTCTCAGTTTTTCTATTGTTTGAAGCAAGTGCTGAAAACAGCTGACCTCTAATCCTGAACTGTAGCGCCTTATTTAATAGACAGCGTTACCTCCTGTTTGCTCATAAACTCAGTGTCCAGCCCACCTCCCCTCTGCTGTCATTGAACAGCTTGTGTCACACTGGGAATCGCTGGATAATGATTAATTAATTAGAAGGATAAGCAGGAGGGTGTGGAGATGCCTCTAGCATGAGGCCGAAGCTACCACCTCCCAGCCAATAAGCAAAGCCTGATGGAGTTGTGTCCGCCATCAGAGCAAGTTGAGCCTGCTTTGCCCAGGCAGGGAGAGGCATGCCGATAAAGGCAACATATAAACTCTGCTCTAGGTCTACGAGCTTGACTGAAGACTAGTTCTTGTTCAGTGTATGCATTTTGGATGAGAGCTCATAGAATCACAGGCAGCCCTTTGTGGTGTCCACATCTTTCATGATGGAGGTACCTAAACACCATGGTGAAGCTACTAGAGATGGAAAAGGTCTGGATTGTCAGCTGATAAATGCTACGTCTTTTATTTAGTTAAGGAATGAAGGTATTTGTGAGTTGACTGAGATGAGGATTCACATGGGTAAAAATGAGAGATTGTTTAATTTCCCTTGCAATAGTGCTTTGAAACAGAATTTCCTTTAACAGAGGTACTCCATGCTTCTTGAACTTGCGTCCGTTTTGTGTTTTGACCGCTGTGAGGTTTTAAATCCATTTGTGCCCTAAAGCAAGAAAATGTTTTGGTTCTGTTCAAGAAAGCCCGTCAACAAAGAAGTATCAACAGAGTTGTTTATTCTTTCAATGATGGATTTCTTTCTTACTTCAGTATCTGTGCTCTTCCAGTTTAAAACGTAAAGCTGCTTATCGTGCAAGTCATGGAATTCTTAAGGATTTTAAAAAAGGGAAACATGTCAAATAACACAGCAACACTTCCCAAGTGCTTATCTAGCAGACTAGAGAACCCTGATATTTCACTTGAATCAACTGTTTAAATGAGCAGTTTAATGACAGTCATTATTCGTGCAAAATTTGCTTATGTAGCAACTTGAGTATTTATATAAAGAATAGAAGCTTGATGAGAGTTAAGAAATGCATGCAAGCAAAATTAGATCTGCACCAAACCATCTCATTTCACATTTTTTACATTAGAAAATGAACTCTTCTTCCATAAACGGAGAAGCTTGTATCACTTAATAGAGAAGTTAAAAAGAATCCCTCTGAGTTTTAATTGGGCTGATTACAGTCTAGGAAAAAGCTGAAGCCTTCTTCCTGTTCAGTCCATGTGAACACGTTACAAGAATCTACTTTTCTCTGGCAAGCAGGTTTCTATTTGCAGGCAAAAAAAAAAAAAAAAAATCTTAAAGTGATCCAGGAAATGTGTTTCTACTTGCTGAAGAGTACTTAGTAGCAGGGCTTTCACAGTCACAACTTTCCTTATTAACATGGGATAAGATTCATCTTATCTATAACATCTGCAATCTGTATGCTTATCTCTAATGGGTATAAATCATCCGAGTTGTTTGAGATGTATCTCACTTTAGGGCAAGATGTGTAGTCCATTGTAGTGCCTACTAATCTCCATGAAGTACGATGAGATCCTACAGAAAGAATCTCAGATCTATACTTTTGTAATGTAGATATCTATTTCTGATATAGAAAATCCTCCCATGTGGGCCCTATTAGTGGGAAAAATATTCTATGACTTTTATACACTTTTAGATTAAAAATTACCTATGGGCACAACTTTCAGTTATGCTTTTACCCAGCTTATGTGTTTTAAAGAATTAGGTCCTTGTTAGATGCATCATTTATTCCAGCTCATATTTTTTTGAAATCACTGCCACTTTGAGGGCAGAAGGAAAGATTAGGCACTGGGTGAATACTGCACAAACTCTTGCCCTTCTGTATTATCCCAAAGAGTGGCTCCGAACTGTTCAGAAATAAAGATATCCAGAAGTAATGCCATGTGATCGGTACATAATTCTAGACTGTAGAAAATGAGTTGTCTGCTTAGAAATGTATTTATAGATCAAGAATTATATACTAACATTTTTTCAGCAATGATTTTTAATACAAAATAAATTCAATGACGAGTGTGGTATATTCATGGGCAACTGAAGAATCGCACTGAACAAATTGCTTTCCATAAACTGTTTCCCTACTCTAGCTATAAACAACACAAATGTTAAAATATCTCTTACAGAATACAAATAGGCATTTACACTAAAGCCAACCATCTAACTAGGAATACCATGTAGGCTGTACAGTAAATTATCATTAATGCTAATTCTGTGTTTGTAGAAGTCTTGGCTTTTACATCCAAGGCCATTTAGTAGAGAACAGTAAAGAATATTTAATTCCTCGGAAACATAATATAGATAGATGTACATATTTGCATACAGGAGTTTATTTTGTTGCAACAAAATAGATAATGTAGATATATCAATATCATACAACACAGCCACTCTGCTGGGACTTGTGCTGTAGCTCACACATCTTCTTGCAGATACAGCTCTGTTAGCTGAAGATGTTTCTGCCTTGACTACTTCTTTTTTACTCTTCTGTCCCTCACCCTTGAGAGTTTTGCTGGATGTGATTCTTCACAACCTTTTTCTATTGCAAGAATAGGATAGAGTAATCTAATAAATCAACCAGTGTGCTTTACAGATCCAGCTTTGATCGAAGGGACACTGTCGACAAGGCAGAGTGACATGGTACTGGGAGAGCATCAGGGATCATGGTTTCACCAGTCACATCCAGAACAGGATGTGCAGCTCCAACACCTGGGGTGATACATCTGGGTCTGCATAGTGCTGCTTGAGATCACGACTCCTTTGGTCATGTTCTACGCAACGCTATGCTAACATAGTCGTTTTCTGTGGCCCGATTTAGTACTCGGTGACATCCCGCACTGGGCTGCGCAAGGTTGTTGAGGAATGGTGTAGGGGATTGCCACATGTGCTGTGTTGCACGGTATAGATGCAGTGGTTGATTTGTAAAAAAGATTTAGACAGAATCAGTCAAAGCACAAAAATCCACTTTTGGAAAGCTGCTCCACTGCTGGAAATTATGGTATAAAGCAGAGAACAAATGCTAGTCTACACACTTGGGGGTTTTATGATGACTATTTGCAATTTGTTTTTAAAGTATTATTAACGTGACCTACCACTACTTGATTTATGTTTGTTTTACAGAACAAACAACACACAAATTTGCAACAGTATGAATGTCTGCCACAAATATGCCTGTGATGTTCTCCAGAATCTTTTGTTACAAATTGCAATTTGGTTGAAAATCAAATTAGGCGATGAGCTTGCATGGAATCCTGTCCCTGTGGTTTCTAAGCCTACAAAGAAAATAGATCAGTGGCATTCCAGTTTAGTTTCACAGCCAGATTGATTATGAAAATGTTGCCATGTCAGTGAAGCTGCTTTGACTCAAGGCCACATTCTTATCCTCCCACACCAGTAAGTCTGATACAGATGATGAACACGAATAAAGGATCTCTAGTTTCAGGGGGCTGTTGTGATCAAAGATTGTTCATCTTCAGATTCTGTCTTAGCCATCAAACTGTTTGAACTGCAGGTTATTTTGAGAGATTATTTTTGTGTGAGAACTAGCATCCAAGTTTTTCTTTGAAATATATTCATATTTTCAGAAAAGAGTTTTCCCATGATCTAATTTTAAAGAAAACCACATGCAAGAATTGAATTTACGCACATTTTCAGAGATTTCCGTAACCATGAAGTGCAATTTGCCACAGCTCTGATACTATGACAATATTTCCATCTAAGGGAAATCTGAATTTTTAAGGTAGAAAAACAGAATAAAAAGTGTTGGGTGAAAGGAAGAAGGATTTATCCAGTCTGGTTTGAGACATCAAATAAATAAGTAATTCTGCTTTTTTTTGTTATTCCTTTTCCTGCAGTATAGCAAACAACATGCAGTTTTGCAGCTTGCCTCTTTTTTAAAGAAAAGCGAAGTATGGTGGCTTCAGAGTTGGATTGCTCTGATATCATTGAATAGAATCGAGCAATTGGGATATAGGGAATCACATCACCACGTGACTTATGTTACTATATTTTTATAGTGTACTCTGCTAAGGTTTGAACAGTAGCCTAATAAATCACAGTGGTATCTGGAGAAAACAACGTAACCTTAAAAGACAATTCACTAGGTAGAAGTAAAAATAAATACATGCTGACTTAGGCTAAAACTGATTTAAGTCTTTTCACTGAAATAATCACCTAGTTCAAGATGGGTCTGCAAGTAAAAATCAACAAAAATAGGGGTTTTTTTTAAAAACAAAGTGCAGTGAACAAAACAGTGTATTCTAAAAGTAATCTCTGTGTTTTCTGCCTGCCAAAGATCTGTCTAAATTCTTTGAAAATATGAAAGGACCACCTAAAGATATTCCCTGATGACTGTAGGTAGTGGCCGACCTCTTCAAACTCATGGTGAGCTGGAGAAATTGAGACGCTGAATCCACAGGATTAGTGTGTCTGGAAAAGGAGCTAATAAAGGTAGAACAATGGAAGTTCATTAAAGTTAAAAGATAGTTTTGTTTTCTGGATTCAGTTTGAGCTTAAAAGGAGCTTGTGAGCTTCAAAATCCTGTAGAGATTTGACAGCTCAGAATGCAGTAAGCTAAATTTGTTGTAAAAATTATTTCTTTTGGCAGTAACACTTATCTATGAATATTAATGATTCAATTTAGCATACATTAGAATTCTGTGGATGGCATCCGCAGGAGCTCTGTAGAGGCTCTTCTCTATCTCACCATCCATGAAACGTAGTTCTGTTTCAAGGGAGGTAAAACATAGCAAAGGCTCCTTTACTTGTCTGTGAATCACTTGACTCACTGTTGGCTTTCAGCTGTATAATGTTCCTTCTAACCTGTTGGGAGCTGAGATGCGTTTCCACGTAAACCCCATAGCTGGCACCCGCAATCAATAGGCTTGATACGTGCTGCTGTTATATCTTCTTGAGTGGACACAAGAGAAAAACTGTTCACTGCCAAACACCTGCTTTCTCTGTAACGGCACTGAAGGAGCTTCTGCTTCTAACATATGCAAGGGCCATAGTATCAACATCTTCCTTAAACTTTTAATATTATGAGGAGCCAGGAATAAAATTAAGGTTCTGATCATGCTCCAAAACATGTAATGATCTTTGATCTTCCCAAGGACAAGTAATGAGTGGAGTTGAGCGCAGAGCAAGTGAGAGGTAGAGGGGTTCTCAGACAGGCATGCTCATTTGGCAACTAATTGTGGGATTGTCCAGCATATCGCAGCTGCTGCCAATGGTAATGCAGAGCTCTGTGTGGTCAGGATCCTGGAGGGATCTTAGGATTAGCTGCTATTTAAAAGAAACAAATTTGATGGCAGAGTAGTGTGGGGGAGTAATGACAGCTGGCAGCTCCACAGGGCAGGTGAGTTGGGTGCTGAGGCTGACAGGCAGGTGAGAGGCAATTACCACATGGACAAGGGACCTGAAGTTGAGTCAGTGCTGCCAGGTTCATTATCAGACCCGGAGACAGTGGACCGAGGTTCAGAGATTGCCCAGCAAGTCTGTGGTGATGAGGCAGATCCTTAGTCAAGCCAGAAAGTCAAGTCAGTGGGCGAGGGTCAGGATTAAAGAGGTGTGAGATAGGAGTGAAGAGTAAGACATTCAGCTTGGAAGCTTCTCCCAAGAGGAGGTGATGGGAGCCCATGCTGAGGCTCCTCCCAGCTTCTCCTTTATGCTAGATCTTAGAAACGATCTGGCACTGAGAGTAGGAAGCTAAACTCCTGGAGCCAGTAGGTCCTGGCTTCAGAATCACAGAATAGTTTGGGTTTGAAGGGACCTTTAAAGGTCATCTAGTCCAACCCCCCTGCAATGAGCAGGGACATCTTCAACTAGACCAGGTTGCTGAGAGCCCCATCCAACCTGACCTTGAATGTTTCCAGGAATGGGGCATTTACCACCTCTCTGGGCATCCTGTTCTAGTGTTTTACCACCTTCATTGTAAAAACACTTCTTCCTTATATCTGGTCTGAATCTACTCTCTTTTTAAAACCATTACCCCCTGTCCTATTGCAACAAGCCCTGCTAAAAAGTTTTCCCCATCTTTCTGATAGATCCCCTTTAAGTACTGGAAGGTTTCCTCTGAGTCTTCTCTTCTCCAGGCTGAACAAGCCCAACTCTCTCAGTTTGTCTTCCTAGGAGAGGTGTTCCATTCCTCTGATCATTTTTGTGGCCCTCCTCTGGTCCCACTCCAACAGGTCCATGTCTTTCTTGTTAAGGACTCCAGAGCTGGATGCAGTACTCCAAGTGAGGTCTCACCAGAGTAGAGGGGCAGAATATTATACTTCTTAGGTTGGATGCCTAAGAAATAATATTCCAGGTTGTGCCAACTTGTTGACACAGATGGTGATGGTCTTTACCTCATCTCACAACACAACAGCCTTCGATTCTCTGTGTGTGTGTATAAATATATATGTATAAACACGCACATATGGGATACACTGAAAAATGTGCATGTTTGGATACGTATTTATATTGTTTGTGGCCGATGTTAAAATGTGTTACTAATCTTCAGGCTAAATATCAAACCATATGTTTGCTGGTGTTTTTTTTCAATTTTCATTTTATTTTGGTAGATTCAACAAGTATGAGGAGTGCTCCACAAGAAATAATCAAAGTGAGAGTAAAATAGCATTACTCAGGTGCAAGATAGATAACATAGGAAAAAATAATGCAAAAAAAAAATCTAATAGCACAGTGCAGGTGGTCACAGCAATATCTGCTGTAAATCATAGCAGGCTAATCATCTGATCCTGTTTCCTATTTAGACAGGTGTCGTTCCAAACCTCTTATCACCCCGAAACGTCTGCCTCTCTGTCCGATCTTAATCAATATTCAGTAGTGAGTCATGTGCATTGCCATGTAGGCATGCATGAAGTGTGGTTACCAACAAACATGTTGTGTGAAATACAAGGATTAATGTATGGAAAGGCAGAACTTTGATGTTGGAGCCATTCCTTGCCTTGGAAAAGGGACATTGTTCCTCGTAATGAGTTACCAACCTGTTAAAGGCTTAGGCAGTCCTGGGAACAGTCATTAACAATCTGTCTGGGCAGGGAAACAGTTTGGAGGAGGCCCAGGAATTATTAGCATATCCAAAGCAAGAAATAGTGCTCTGTTGCTCGAGGAAAGGAAGGCTCCAACCCTTCCTGACTGGGTTACTCTGTGCTGGAGAGAAGGTGGGAACGCATCTGGCGTTTGTGTCTGAGGAGTCTCAAAGGGGGATATGGTCAATAAAAGACAAAAGGTCCGTCTAGCCCTGAACCTCTATCTGTGAAGGTTTTATGGCAAAGCTGAGAATTGTATGCCAGCTTATTAGAGCTAATTGATGTGCAAAATGAAAAGAGATGGCTGTTCTACCTTCTCTTAAAACTCAGAGGATGGGAGGGTGGGGTTTTTTTGGGGGGGGACAGGGACTGGATGGACAGAGACCCAGAATATAACCTGCATTCAAATTACAAGACTGGTTTAAGAACTGGTAATGCAGGAATCTGGAAGGTAAATGTGGCTTCCCCTGGTTCATGAAGTGAGATATATAGGAGTGTGCCTGAACCTCAGGAATCCAGAGTCTGGGGCAGCAATGCTAGAGGGAAAAAGCAATTTAAAATAAGTAAAACTTTTATATTTATCTGGTCTCATAGTGGTTTTGCTCTGCCAGTTTCAGTTATAAAATCAAGGACTAAAGAGGATATTGGAGCTGAGAACATCCTGTTATGAAATTTAATAAGTATTGCTATTTCATCCAGAAATGCTTCCACTTACTGTGAAGGAATTACATTCTCTGCCCTCTCTCTCTTTCTCTTTCCAACAAACATCAGAGTAGTTTGCCCATGTTTTTGTTAAGGTGTCTTAACGTGTAAGCTACGATTGGGAATTGCACCTTAATATGACTTTAATTTGTGTTAGCATAACTGAAAGGGTTTGGCAACTCTTAGCGACCGAGCATCATGAGAACAAAAGGGGTACGTTATGGGATTATTCCAACACCTCTCTTTTCTTTACATTTTTTCCATTTTCTGTGTTAAGCAATATCCAAAACTCATGAAAGTCTGAAGATAGTAACTATTTGGATGCCAAGAAAAAATTTTTATTCCTTTTTTATCACAAGGATATAAAGCATAACATTTTAATTGCAGACAAGAGAGTGTAGCTGAAACACGAGCCAGCATAGCACTGTCAGAACTATTTCTGTCTCTAAACGGTTGGCTTTGAGCAGAACACCAAAGATGACAAAACTCAGGACTCATTTTAGGGAGCTGCCAATTCTGAAAGTAAGATACCGAACATCTGTTTCTGGCTCGTTAGCTTACAAGTTACCTTGATGTGGGGAGAAAGATGTTTGCTTGTTATATTTTTTTCCCTACAGCTTTAGCAAAAGGTTTTATGGAGTCTCCTTTTTTTTATGCTTGGTACCTACTCATACACAAAGCTGTCTTGCAAATCTGACATTTTCTACATGGATCTGCTGCCTAACTGAGAGTGTAGTCCAATGTCTAAGTGATGCTTTCACTTGCTCATCACCCTGCAGTCAAAGAGGGCACTCCTGTGACATATATGAATTGTGAGGGACACCACACGCTTCAGGGCTTTATCAATCACGAGGAGTCCAGCTGCTGGAGCCAAATTACCTGGTGGTGTTTTGAACTCCTGGGTTCTTTTGGCACAACAAAACATCTTCTCCTTTCAGCGTGCCCAAGGTACGACTGGAGCGTGCTGTCCTCACGCTTGCCAGTTTTTATTACCTCGTCCCATTCAACTGAGTCTCATTGCCTTTCTGTTTCTCCTCAACCTTCTCTCTTAAGGGGTGATCCTTCTCTCATTAGAGGACCCTATCCCCCTGACTGTAGGATGTGGTAGGAAGGATTTCTTACTCAAATAACTGGAGAGGGAGAAAAAACAAGTCTTCTGTCAGATCTTAGGCTTGGGTGCTTCCTGTTAGACTAAATCTCTTAGAGATCCTTACAAATACGAGTTACTGAATATCTAACACATATACCCACGTCCTTCATCTCTAAGAGTGGTTCACAGTTTTAGAAAAGTCTCAGCTTGCTCGTTGTCAAAGGAGTAAAACTTCTTTTGCTCCTGAACAGGAAATGTGAGCAGAATAAAGAAAACAGTGTTCCCAAAAAGCAAAACTTGCTTTTGCATTTCTTCCTGGGACAACTTTCCCCAGCCTCTGCCCGTTTGAATGCCTGTAACTCATTTAAAGGAGCAAGAAACACCAGCCCTCTACTAAAAAAATGAAGCCTTATGTAAGGGTAAGTTTTTTTCAGCTTACTTCAAAGAGTATCCACTGAATTTGTGGAGGCTGCTTATTTTCTGTGGGGGACGATATTGTCCCTTAATTAGGCTTTTCAAATGCAAATTCCCAGCAATGAAACATTTTAAGGATAAAAGCATTTGTTTGTGGCATAATGCCTCAAAGTGTCAACAAATCTGAGTCTGTAATCTCCGTATGTTTTGATTACTTGCTATCAGAAGGAGCTTCTTGCAAAGCAAACCTTTTTTTATGTTCTTCCTTTTTTCTTCTTTTTTTCCTTCTTTTTTCCTTTATTTTTTTCCTTTTTAACACTTTAGCTGCATCTACTCTAAACTTACACCTGGTACCAGTGCTCTCTTGCAACTGACATATGACTGTTTGAGTGGGAACAAAACATCTTTGACAGATGGGCATAAATTCAGGGATGCCAAACAACCAGTGCCTGCACTAACTTTGAATGCTAACAGGCCATTCATACCCAGTAGTGTCAGAACAACAGCCTATTCACAGCTCCAGGTCATTAGGAGAGGAGAGGGAGAGCAGAACATGTAGTCAAATTAATAAACCTGAAGGTTACGTTGTTGGTTTTAGTGCTATAAAAATAGATAATAAGTTAGAATAAATTGTCTAACATCTGAATTTAGAGAACCAAGTTATACAGTGCATGGAAGGAAATCATACATCTTTGGTGTAAGCAGCTCTGTATATGGCCAGCTGCTGAGAAACTCTAAAAGAAATCAGAAAGAAGTTTTGTCCAGCATTTTACAAATAGCTTGTTTGACTGCAGCACTGAGTTTTTGTAGCTTGCTCAAGAAGCTTGATCTTAAAAAGCCATCCCCAATCCTGGACCATTCCTAGCGATCAACTAGTTGTGCAGACAGATTCTGGTAGTGTGTTTGTTTTTTTTCAGGAGAGGAGATGGACCATCCAGTCCTCAGTTGCTTCCTGCAGTGGCCTGTGCAGTGAACCAGGTATGCAGCAGCAGCGCTCTGCAGCTGCTGCGTTAGTTCCACACTGCTTTCCAAAGAAAGAGTTGGAAATGAAAGAAATTACACAGAAGATAAATTGCTAAGTAGAAAGAAACAGTTCAACTGGCTCAGGTTCATGTGCTCCTCATCACACAGTTCTTTGGGGGATACAGGCTTGCAACTTGTGAATAACAGCACCCCCTGATCCAGCGAGCTGCACGCTACTGGCTTTTGTATGCTGTGCTCTGTGAGAATTTGTTTCCTTTTTTTGCAAGGAAAGTTTGAGACCTTGAGGGACGACAGTGTCCAGCCTCCTATTTTTTTTTTTTTTAATAATTCCCTTCCATGCAGAGATATCAAACCTCTTGGTGTAGGGACTTTGGGTGAGGTAGCTGAGCTTAGGGGAAAATGTTTGGAAGAGAGAAAGACCTTTATCATCTAGGGCTTATTAACGTGGCCAGAATTCCACATGAGTCTTTGTGCTTGGTGTTTTCTTTTGGCTAGCTTACAGGCTTTCAAAAACATTGAGTGAAAAGGAAACACTAGGCTGAGGGACTTAGATGGAATTTAGGACATCTGAATAGCTCTGAGTGTGTAAAACAAACTGGCTTTTATCTGGATTAAGGTTGTTGACTCTTTCGGGACGTGATTGTTTAGGATGCAATTTATGGTTTTGGCTACATGGCACAGATGTCATTTAACTTTCCCTTCAGGCACATATTGAAATTTGTTTATGACTGAGATTTTTCCAACCCAACTCTAGTTTTGCTGCCAGGGTGTAAGGGGTGAATGACACTTCCTGGCCTTCTACAGCTCTAAACTTAGAATTTTTTAATGATGACCTCCTGTTGTGGCTCCTTCCTCCAAGTTTCCTGTTATATTTTTTCCATGCACATGTTTTTTCAATTTGGAAGAAGTGTACACTTCAGATTAAGGAAAGGAGCAGAAAAAGAAATTCTCCTTCCAGAAGAGAAAGCATTTTTGAGATATTGCTCCCCCTTTAGCAACCTTCATCCATATGTGGTGGTTTTGGCCACACTGACTTGACATGCGGAGACAATATTTGATTTAAAAGTTGCTATGGGAAAAGGATGGAACTAAAATGTCACTACTATCTTTTAAAAGGTATTTAAAATTAATTTTCAAGATAGCAGCATAGATCATTTGAACCTTGTTTTTGGGAACACAGTGCCAGTTCTGGTCATAGTCACAACGGATTTAACAGGCTTGAGTGGATGGAGAGTTTGACTCATTTGGAAAATAGAGAGATCAGTTTCATTATTATATTCTATTAAGAGAGTGAAACTTTTTCTAAAATATTTCTGTATATTATTAAATCATTGACATCTGAGAAATGTGTACATTTAGAAACACACAAATTCCTGTAAGAATAGATAAATTTACCGTGCTTTTTTTCTGGGCCTTGGTCTGATAAATACTTATTTTTATGTACCTAAATATATAATACTTTCAGGAGAGCAACCAACACAGCCTAGAGAGCTCTTGTAAGAACAGATGAGCTACAGACTGCACTATGTACATCTTTTCCTGCAAAATAGCGTTTTGCAGTTCTCTTCCCTTTCCATCTCATGGGGGAAAGGTAGGAAACACAGGCTCATGAGTGCCGCAGAGCAGTGGCATGTGCCCCGTTCCCATCCCTTTGCTTGTGACAGAGGCAGGAGGCACAACGTGTTTGTGTCTGACGCACTTTTCTGCTACACGCAAATGTAGGATGGTCCTGCTCGTTTCAACGGTGTTAAAATCCAAGGTGGAGAATGTGAGAGGCTGCTTTCTGCTTGTAGCCCTGAGAGGCAAGCCCCAGACTGGATTTTCCTATGGACATAAGATATATTCTGGCCATGGCCCATGGAAATTGCAGGTGGACTTTAAGGTTAGGCTGAATCATGGAAATCATATGACCTGATCAACTGAGGACAACTGTTCCTCAATTTCTAGTCTTTAGGGTTTAAATCTACCCTTGGGGCAGGTGGTAGCCACATTTGAGACAGCTGTGTGATGTGCTAAGACCCAGCACCACAGCTAGCTTGCTTTTGAGGGTTTTTCATGTGCTCTTTAGAGGCTGTTCACTTTCAAAATCAATATTTTGAAAGACAGGAAATCCTGTTAAATATTGACTTTCTCTTTAAATGCCAGATGATGTGAACCTTCCATCTGCTGATCACTTTCTAGACAGATGTCTGAAATAAGATATTAGTCCTTCCTACCTCCAAAATGTTCCTCCTGCTTCTCTGCACCTGCAGCTCTTTTTCCCACTCTTCACACCAGTCTCTGAATTTCTCTTCTCCTACCTATATACAGAAGTATATGCTTAATTTCTAGCCTTTCTACTGCTTTACTAAAAGTCTTGCATTTTATTTACCACTTCCCAGACCTCTCAGACATAGAACTGGTATGTTTGGGATGTTAACAGAGATAAACTACTCCCCTCAATGAACTAATAAAGGACTAATGGATACAGAAGAACCTATGAAACTGGATCAGGCACCACTTTTTTTGCTCTGCTCTATTTTCAGCAGTTCCACTATGATCTCTGAACTGCAGGAGATAGGCTGCAAAGGGATTGCTTGCACAGTACTGACAGTAGCTTTTCAGGAACCTAAACAGATTCATAAATGTGATGGTACAGATATTCATCCCCACGCTTTTTGCTGCTCTTGGTGCTGATCTATCTGTCACAGGGAGTGAAGGCTAAGGGTTTTTTCCCTTATATAGTTAGGAACAAAAAGGGAAACTCTGGCATCAGAATATAGGACTGTGTTGTGATCTGCAAAGTCACATCAGGGCTGGCATAGGGTGAGGCGTTTTCAGACAAGTTTCAGTCTCAGCTTTGTCCACCTGGCATATCGCCTACCCCAGTAACAGGAGGTAGGAGAACCCGTGGGATGAAGTGAAGGATTACCATTACGATGCTCTAAAGCACTTAAGTCATCTGGGCAGAAGGCTGTAGTCTGGCTTAGGTGATTTTATTCTGCCTCCAGCAGTGTGCCAAGGCAAGGCAGACCTGGTTCGGAAAGCAGTTAGCTGTATTAATAATGGTCTGAACAGGGAAGTCACTTGGAGAGACTCTACACAAAACCCACCCTTTAATGCAGAAGTGGTGAGAGGGGGCTTAAGCTCCTACCTTGTCTGGAGTGACTTGGGTATCAGGCCGTTCATGGCCATTAGCTTAGAGCTTGCTAGACCACTCCTGTTGAAATGGTTAGTCTTTCACATGAATAAGTCAATATTTGGTGGATTAAGGACAGGACGCTTTACGTAGATCTAATGTTTATGATGTATATGAATAAGAAGTGATCTGAAGAGTCCGATCTTTCTACTGAGAGATATGCACTTTCTCTGCAGTGCAGAACAAGATCTTTTGCACTTTACAGCGGTGAAGTTTAATTCATCCTTTTCCTCAGCCTTTTTTCATGTGTTTCCATTCTAATTTCCCAGATATTGTTTAAATAAGTATCTTCCAACTCAGTGTGCTGGTCTCTCTGAAACCCAATCTTAACTACAACTCCTTAGCGCTCCATGGATAATCAAAGTTCTAACGCTGGCTATGTGGCTGTACAATTAAAATTAGGAATGTGTTAACAATAATAATTCCTGGTTGTAGATCTTGTTCTGAGTCGTTCAGACCTGTATTTAAAAGGCAATTAAAAGTCTTAAAGGATTTGAGGTATTTAAATATCTTTTCAAACGTTGGCCTCAGTTTGTTTGAAAATATTAGTGTGCAGATAAATTGGGAGACGAAATAGTATTTATAAAATGTTAAGAAAGCATTAGGAAAGACCAAATAGCTTGGCAACAAGACACAAAGAAGCTATAGGGTGAGTACTAAGTTCACATTTTTATCGGCCAAAAAGCTGCAGTGTGTTTAAAGGTTGTGTTGTGCTTTTGGCCTACGTGAGACCATTCAGCTGTCAGCAGGTCCTGCAAGGAACGTGTTGTGACTGCATCCAGAGACAAAAATCCTCTGTGCTTTTACAACAAGTGAGCCACTTGGGCGGGTTACAACACAGCCCACGCTGACCCAGTTTGCACAGGGTCAGGGTTTGCTGGGTCAGACTCGGCTGCAGAGGCTGCTTGGAGTTGTAGCTCAGCTGCTCAGGGTAGCCAGGTGCTGTCAGCACTAAACTTTGAATGAAATCAGACAACATCTGTGTTGTAACCTCGCCTGAGGACTCCATTTTAGTTGTTGATGCCCAAAAAACTGAGGAAAATCCATGTGTGATGTGGAAAACGGTGAAGATCTTTGAACTTGAAGTGGTGGGTGGAACAAGATTATTCTGTTTCACAGATAATAATGTTTGAGCTGATTTCACTCTACTATAAAACAAAGAACCAGTATTTGAAAGTCCACCATGAAAGAATCTGGGTCTGCCCTTTACAGCGCGCTGCCTGGCCAGCTGCTGGGGACACCCTCCAGCCTCTGGCTCAGGTGCCAGACAAGGAGCTACAGGGAATTTTGTCCCAATGAAACTTTGTTGGAATCAGAAGGAACCAGCAAAACTTGCCAGAACATTGGTCAGGGACCACATGTGACCACATGCTTTTGGAATTGCGGTGCTTTTCAGCTACAGATGTGCTCTTGGAACAGAGTTTTAGCATATTCTGGTTTACTTCCAGTGACAGTGGTAGGATATTTTTGAGTGGTGTTGTGCACTCTCTGGCTTCAAAAAATTATCTTTTCTGCTGTTATTTTGCTCCTACCAAGTGAGCGACAGCCATTTGCAAAAAGGAATACATTTAGCTCTGTAAACACTAAGGGGGGAAAAAACCCAACACATTGATTAAATTGAGCCTAGCTTTTAAAAAAAAGTATAAAAATATTAAGTGCATGAGTTGCTTATGTTCATAGCAGCCCACGTATATACACGTTATACATACAAAACATTCGTATATGGACATAGTTTGTATGTGTCCCAGCAACCACTGATATACCTAATATTTATTTAAATGCCCATTAATTACGTCATTTGATTTTTTTTTTTTTTTGTTGCTGAGGATGCCCTATAGCTTGCACAGTTGTGAAAGCCATTCAGCGCTGTGTAGCGTGCTGTGGAGATACTGAAGGATACCATAAGGAGGAGTGCAGTGTCCATCCAAAATTCTGCAGGAGTGATCTTTGGCTACTGGGACTGAGGGAAGGTGAATTAGCCTGAGTCACGGATTCATACCACCCAGCCTAGATGTCTCCTAGTGCCCAGGAATCCTGACTGCTGCAAAGAAATACCCAGATCCAACCGTGGTTGATCTGTCTGCTCCAAGGAATCTTAACAACAAAGCTCTAGTGGCTTATATTCTGGGAAGCTTTAGTGTGGAAAAGACTTCTGAGGCAGGACTGAGCCATAAGACTTTGGCTCAATTTTGGCAGAATGAACTGAAGTAAGGGTGAAAGCAGGTCTCGCTATTTTATCTAAAAAAATCCACTCCCATAGGATCCTGCATTGGTTCAGATGAGGATGTGGATTATTTTTCTAAATATCTCCAGGACTGACACAGCCTGAGAGGTTAACCAGAAAGCTGTTGGTAGATGTAGAACAGAATCCAGGTCTCCTGTCTGTCTTGTGTCTTAACTCCAAAACCATCCTTTTAAGGAGAATTCCCAGGACCAGTCATGTTTTTGTCATTTCTAAGCATTAAATTCACTGATATTTTAATTTTTAAAGTTTCATAAAGCTGAAGAACCCTTTTCTTAAGCTCTCTAGATGCTCAGAGGCAAATTTCCTTTCTTTCTTTTTTTTTCTTCTGACTAAGCCTTCCTTTAACAGAGGGGAAAAAAATCACAAGAGAGTCTTTATGCTTCTTTTCTGTTTTCCAACATGACAGATGCATTAGAAAGTGTAATGCACTCTAACAAACAAAGAAACTTTGCATATTGAATATAGCACATGAAAAAATAAAAGAAGAACAGCTGCTGAGAGACAGAAAGAAAAAAAAAAAGAGGTAAAAGTTAGCTGGAGTTGTGTTTTAGATGAAGAGCTTTGAATTCAGTCAGATTTAAAATTCAGTGCCAAGTACATTTACAGACATCTGGGAAATCAGGTCACATACTCTTTGTTAAGTCTGCTACTGCTGGTATAAAACAGGGCACGCAGAAACGTAAGCCTGTCACAAGGGCACCCTTTTTCTTTCATAAAATGACAATTTAACAATTACATTCATACAATGATTAATGTGACCAGTGATAACTGGAAACAGGATAAAACCAGAAAGGGGTTATAATGGGATGCAAACTTTTCCAAAACTTAAGGCTATCTGAATCTACACGTTCATGGAATAATATTTGTGCCAAATCTGTATTTGCTAAATGAATGCTAATGAAATCTTGTACATCAGGGCATTAACCTATCACTGAAGGCATTAAGAAAGCACACATACATCGCTGCAGAATAAGCAACTGTTAGTAATGAAATGACTTTGTGCGATATTGCTGTGCAATTGCCACTGATCTCAACTGTCAATGTACAGCCAATAGAGAGAAGGTATATAACAAGTTCCCTTAGAATCCCAGGTGTTGTATGTACTTTGTATTGAATGCCAGATTAGACTGACCTTAGCCAGCAAAGTCTTTGTAATCTGTCCATCCCCAAAAGCTTTGGGGGTGAGTTCATAGTGGTTTTGATCTCCTACATTGGGTGAAGCTTGGAGAGCAAGGCAGACAGTGCTCAGGAAAAGCAGATGAAGCTCTGTACAGTGACCCTGATGTTCAATGAGCTTTAGTAGTTGCATCTGCTTACAAGGAAATGTCTGTCTCCAGTAGGTTAATGGGTAGTGGTTTCAACAAGATGATGTCTGCAGTGTCCTAAGCACAAATACACCAAGAGTGGTCTTACGGTTACAGCAGTAGTACTTGTGCTACCCTAACGTGTGAGAAACAGGAATGACATAAAAATAGCGCAATATGCTCTACACCTTTTCATTATGTTTTAACTTTCCAGCAACCACACCTGTAAATATCTTTCTAATTATAAGTCCTCACATGTGTTTTAAGTTCCAAAATTGGAGATAGGTGTCCCCACTCTTCCACAGAAAAAGGCTGAGAGAAGCTGTTTTGGCTTTGATTTTAAATAATGTTAATTTCAGCGCATGTGAGAGAGCAAAACAATGCAAGACGAGACGTGTTCTGTCAAAGCCTATGTTGAGTGTTCAGAAATGTGTGTCGTCCTCAGCAGGGCATACTCCTCAGTAACACTATAAATGCAACTAAGAAATTAAGCACGCTGGTCATGCATGTTACATTGCTTTCTTTGCTTGAAGTACACAACGTGCTTAATAAACCCCAAAGAAGATATCTGTTCAAAACCTAACATTCCTTGGAGGCTCTGGATGCTACTTGAACACCAATAAGCAGTTCCTCCCCTATGTATTCCATTAATCCTTTCAGCATATGTGCCCAGAGCCCGACAACAGCAGTCGGAATGAGCCAACGGTGTGCACTACACATCACGCAACGTTTTGTGATTTCTTCAAAAACTAAAATGCTTAGCCCTGCCTGGGTCTCCGTGCAGCCTGAAGCAGTAGTTCCAAGAAGACATAAAGGCTGACTGAAGGTTGAGGTACAGCAGTAGGATAATTACAATAATCTATTTTCTTTCTGTAGTTGACTGAGAGAGTGTATGAGCAAGTGGGACTTCTGAGGGTGACTGCGTGGGCGTTCTTGTAGGGCTTCTGTGCAAAGTTCATCTAAGCAGCCTTCATTGCCAAGTGATGTGGGTAACTGACGTTTCCTCTGACATGGGTATACGGAGCGCAATGATATTTTCTTAACAGCTGTGGTATGAGACCAGTAGCCTTCTGTGGGGAGGCAGCAGTAACCAATTGGGGGGCTGATATAGTGAGAAGCTGTCATGCTTGTGTCACAGCGTAATGATGAGATCAGGGTGTGTTTTCAGGACATTATTGTATTATTGAATATCCCAAATAATTTTTTCTCCGGTAGGATTCTTATCATATTGATCTTTAATAGATTTACCTGTTGCCCAATTTTTGGAATTTAGACCGCTGCCGGTTCTAGAGTTAGCCTTTTTGGTGTGGGAATTTGTGCTCTCCAGCTGCAACCAGGAGCAAGGCAGCAGGGAAGGGCAGTTTTGCTGCACCTGTGGACTCTCCTGCAGAGAGAAAAGGCTCACCTGGCTGCATTAACTCTCCTCCTGCCACCTCTGCCTTGCTCAAGTTGGCGTAAAGAGGGTTGAATGGAAATGAGAATCTTCCTTTCCCTCTTTTCTCATCAAGGACAGCAGATCTCTCTCTAATGACTGCTCAAAGGATTTAACATGGTGATGATGGGAAGGTGCACTCAACATTATCGGAGAAATCTATCTTGATACCATTCTAACAGTGAGAGAAGCTGAAATCTTTTATTTGTTTGTAGTGTATGATGTTTTGGTCACCCTGTTTTTTTCTTCCTTTATTCATCTATACCAAGATATACATCATATTTCTTTCAGAGAGAGAGAGGAGGGAAAAATAGGAAACAGAAATCCTATCTAAGCCTCCAGTATTTTAAGTGTTGAATTTCCCATCGCATTTTCTTGGTGAAGATGAAAAGCCTTAAAAGAAAATCAGACTTTGTAATCAGATGATGATGCATGAAAGGACGTGTCTAGATAATGTGACAGATGATCCTAACCTTCATTAATGTGCTTTAATTGGATTAAGCTCTGTGAAAGGCCTTTTCTTCTTTTTCAACACCTTCAGGGCTCTTGGCTGTGCAAAGTGAAAGTACAGAGCATCCTGCAAAAGGGCACTCATCCAGCTTCATAGACATATGCTGTACATCCTGACACTAAGTTAACGTAAACAGAGCTTATCTTCAATGACATGGCCCCTGGGGTGCCGGAGAGTGGTGGCCATCAAGTGATAATTGGGCAGTTACAAGATTTGTTGCAGGGTTTGGAGCACTAAATCCCTTTATAACCGAACGGGTTGCTGCACCAGGGCTGGGAACTGTCAGCACACATATCAGCTCTTCAAACTATTTTTAATAAAAGCGCAGATTATAGATGATTGACAAAGGGACAGCCTCGCTGCTGCTGTTAATACTGAGAACACTATTCCCCATGTTGTCTCACAGTTTTCCATAGGACTATCTGGGGAGAAAGATATTACTGTGTGTAAGTCAAAGTGGCATGAAATGATGGACAGCAGCGGAAGGAACATATGTTTTGCCTTACTGGATTGAGAACCCATTCTGCATCATTTTATACTATTTTTGTGAATAGAATTTACTCACACAACTATTCTTTCTGACCTCCGGCTCCAGACTTCATCATTTTGCCTCCTTTTAAAGATTCAACATTGGCAAATTCTTTACAAACATCTGCTATAGTGGATTTGGATGCTGCATACGGGTGGTTAGCTTTCAGGGGGGAGATTGGTGAGAAATAACTAAAAACAGGCTTAAAAGTAGAGATGGAGTTGAGAGATAGGAGCTGTGTGCTGAAGGAGAAAGGGAGGAGAGAAGCTTTCTAAAACAAGAAATGCATTTCATGTCACATAAAATACAGCATCTCGTGTTAGCCCAGTTTGCTGATCATGGAGTCTCTTAAATGGCACTTACCCTCCCAAAAGCACTAAATTACACAGTTGAGTACAAGCTGATGATGCGGGCTGTGGCAGTTGTGCATTTGAGTTGGAGGCACCATTGTACATGTGAATTTCTGAACGCCTGCTCTTTTAAACCTCAAACAAGCAGGGGCAGCTGGTTTTGAGTATTCGTACAGTATATTGTATTTGTGCTCTTGGAAGTGGTGGTTTTTAAAAAAAATGTTTAACACACTGTATTTACAGTAATATTGGAACTACAGTTTCATGGGAAGCTACTAACTGTATGACAGCTAGAATACTTTGTGCAAAGAATGTTCCCACAATATGTCTTTAGGGATGTGCCTGGGGGAAAGCCAACAATTCTGAAATGTTTCATACTGATTCATGACTTTCCAAATGTTATTTTAGTCTTCTAGATCACAGAATATGGCACACTCAAGATTTATTTCTTTTCTATCTTTTAACGGTTGTTTGTCAAAGGTCTTTGTCTTATTTTTAAGATGACTCTTGCAGCTTCCTTTTTTGCCTTGTCTTTGTTCGCATGGGTCCAGAGTACTTGATTTTTACTTTGGGAATACTTTGACTCTTTGTCTTTCCCTTAGTATAACATATTATTTCTCTAACTTGAAAAGGATTATGAATTTTGTCTGGATTTTAAAGCTAGATTTGGGATTTATTTGCTGATCGAAGTAATCAGTGTGGATGGTGGTTAAGCCAAGTTAGGAAGAGCTTTGCTCCTCTTCCTTCTCATTCCTTGATGTGATTAAGTCTTCCATGTTGTTTCTTGGTGTTTTGCAGCCTCTACAAGTTTATCTTTTAACTGAAGGAGAGGAAAATAGTGGTTAAAAGTAACAATCTCTTGGGGCCTAAGCAACTCCCTAATGCATAGCATTTTGTCTCAGCACAATATCATACCTCTGCCCCACCAAATGTGATTCCACACAGAAAGCCTAATACCCATTCGGAAGAGAGTGCATAGAGTGAAATTACAGATGCACAGATAAACCAAAGTTGAATAATTTGTGTTCACTATCAAATCCTCTTCAAACAATCACAGCCGCTTTATTGTGAAAAGGCTGTGTTCTGCTGTGACAGATGTTTTCTAAACTAGTATCTTTGTGTAACCTTAATTCTCTAGTCTGTATGTTGTTATAGCTTTAGAACTGGAACTTTACACTTAGTTGTTAAAAAAAAAAAATAGCAAGCTGTCAACTCTGAGGTCCAGATGCCTCTTAGACTAACTATATAAACTGCTTAAAATTATTTAGGTGGGCATATTTATGTTGAGAATGTTCTCACCACCCACATCTTACACTCAGATTTGTATTATAAGAAATTGCATAGGAAAAACATGTCTTCAGAAATAGGGAAAAAAAAACCCTTTCATGTAGCTCTTGTATGCCGTAACAAAGCCAGAAAGAACACAAATCCTGTGTTTCTTCTCTTCCTTTCTAGGTCACTTTTAGCTAACTTCATGGCGCTTTACTTGCTGACCTCTGAAATAAAGCAGTCACCCAATGACAGCCTGCTTCAGGCTAAGACTCTTTTCCTCTTCAAACTGCAGCGTTTTCCATTAATAAACTCTCTAAGGTCACATGTTAGTAACCAAACTATATGCACGTTTGTAGCAACCAGCAGTGCTGTAGAAGAGCACACGCTACTGGTCCATCGGAGCGGTGGCAGCACTGGTACAGGGAACTACAGCCTGCTAGAAATAGCAGGACGTGATGACTTGTGGGTGAATATTGGCTTAGAATTAACATTTCTCATGTGTGTCTAGTTTAGGGGAGCGCTCTCCTCTGGGAGCACGTCCCGATCTTGCTCTGAGCACCCGTGTTCAGCGTGTCAGTGGCTCAGTTGAGTGCATTGATGTTGTTTCAAGGCAGACCAAGCTCAGGCTGCCTACAAATCCCACCTGCCTTTGCAGCAGATGCTGGAAGGTCACAGGTGACCTGCAACTCATTTTTTTTCTTTTATTATCCTTCATCAGTTAGTCTCTGCACATATGAAACACTTTGCCTTGCCGTTTAGCTCCGTGTCCACCCAGCATGGAAGATGAGGTGGTGCACAAACTGACCAAAGAAAATATCTTAGCTAGTGTTTGTAACAGTGGTTGATCAGTTTGTTTGTAAGTTTATATGATGTGATGGCATGGGCATAAAATTGGTAACTCAGCAGGCTCTGCATTTTGCTTAGCTTAAGCTGCTTTGTTGTCGGAGACTCCTCCAAGTGTCTCCAACACCCAAAATAGAAGGACAGTGGAGTCTCAAAGACATCTCCACTATCCCTGTTCACAAACCAGTTCGAGTCTGAAACAGTGTAAATGTTTAACCTGGTGCTGTACGCAGTTGTTTTGGTGTTTTCTAATCCTACTTGTTTTCCGACTGATCACTTTGTTGCACTGTAGAGATTTGCTGGGTAGAAATTCGGTCAAGGATTTCTGCAGTATACTCCATTATGTGCTGTAAATACACAGGTGGTATGTGTATGGTCAGGATGTGTCTTCCCTCTCTTTTTCTTTAAATGAGCAGGTTAAAAGTCTTCATCTGATTAAAACAAACAGGAGCAAATTCAAAGAGTGGGAAGACACCCTAGAATAAAAGCCCTTTTAGAAACCATGGCGTTCATCCACCAAAAAACCCTTTACGAGCATTAAAGAGGAAGATTCCTATTGCTGGTCCTCTGACGCGCCGCTTTGGAAAAGAAAGGCAGGGAATGCAGGTGATGCTTGCAAGCTTCAAAGCTCCCCATCTCCTTTGAGAAAAAGATAACAAATCATCCGAATTCTCTGCATCACTCTGGCCTCTCTGCTCCTCAGTCTGGAGCCAAACATATGGTGACTGGCTGTGGGCAACATCCTTCAAGCTGGCAGGACAGGAATGCTGGCTGTCAGCTCATCTGCCCTTTTCTTTCTGCCGCTTCCAAGGAGCGCCTATGATATCGCTCTCGTGCTGATATTTGAGTAGTCCCAGGCTTTTTTTATAGCTCCAACCAGGAAAGCCATCGGGCACTCTGAAAAGCTCTGAACCTGAGCCAAATGCAGACAAATGAAGGAGTGAGAGCAGAAGAGTTACATCTGCCAGGTCAAGCTGGGTGCAAAACGGCTTTGGAGCTGCTGAAATGGAAGAGGAATTTCACCATGTTGAACTTCTCATGAGAAAAGAGCCCGCTCTTCCGCGTCCTCCTCCCGGGGCCCGCGTGAGTCAGCCCAAGCGGTATGCAGTTTGCAGTACGGCTCTGGAGGAGAAAAAAAAAGCAACCAACGGGCCTGAGAATCCCAAAGAGATAAAGATGCTTATTATAGAGCCCTTGTACTGCTAAGCTGTATTTTCTCCCAAGGGCAAAATGTTAACAAGTAGTGGCGGTCAGCGTGAATAGCAATTTAAAAGCATTATTCTCTTTTCTGGAGAAAGACTTTGAAAAACTGACTTCATCAAAAGTCCATTTCCTTTCAAGTATTTTACTACTACATTATTGATACCGTTTCCTTTTTAGAGTATCATTTACACGTAAATATAGTTCTTCCCTTTCTTCTTAATTAGTCTGTGCCAGCTCAGGGTGTCTTCTGAACGCTGGATACGATCTGTGGAAAGAGCAGGGCATGTAGATTAGTGTTGGTTTGTTTTTTTTTTTAATGGGGAAAAACAGAATGTGTGTTTCAACTTGATGCATACATAGGTATGTTATCAGAGTGAATGTATGCATGTCCTTACAGGATTTGATCTGCTGGCTTTCTTAGCGTGTCACTGATTCTGAGCTTATTATCTTACCTTGGATTTGTACTGGTGCAGGCTTGTTTAAATACAGATATTGCTCTTAGGAAGGTCAAGAGAGAACATTTGATAGTTACTGCTAAAAAAATAGTCACCAACCAGCCAAATGTCACATCTTTGATGCACTAATTGTCAAGCCAGTGATGAGGTGCAAGTAGCCCTGTAGCGCTTCTGTTGACCACTCAAGCTGGGTAACGTGGGCTTAGTTAGCTGCACCTTTTCTCTGAGGGCTACTGTTCCTCCAGGCTGAGGAGAACTGATAATCAGTGAATCAAAGCCATAAAATGAGATAGACTTTGTCTCCTCTTTTGTGTGACCTGTTTTGCTTCCCATGTGTCATGTATTTCTGCTAACATAAAGCTGGAAGCCAGATGAAAAACGGGATGCTATTTTTGCCGTTCCCTTGAGACAATAATAATAGTTGTATGGAGTAAATGGCAAGGGTTTTTGCTCTTGCTGTCGTGGGAGTGAGCTGTGTGTTCAATAGTGAGCATCTACATCTTTTAGCTGGGAAGATCCATGCAGGATCTTCCACAGACTATTACTTTCTCAGCTCCCAAGTACTTTAATTTCCCCTCTAATACTTTTTGTTTCCCCTCTAATGCCATGTCCGCTACTGGTAGGAGTATATAAAGCACATAGTATTGTTAAAATCTTCTGAGAAATTTTCCAAAGTGAATCTCTTTCCCTGAACAGTCCCAGAGAGACAAAATGAAGCAATGTGATGGTTGTAAGGTCAATAGGGTCGGGAACATAAAACCAATGTTGGGTTTGAATTTAATTCTAGAGTTTCATGAGTCTTCATATATAAATGCTGAGGACAGTAGCAGCCAAATATTGTTTCTAAAACACACAAAGGGTCCAGAATGTTGAAAGCCTTATTGGAAGATACAGATAGAGATACTTGCAGAAGTGAATAAGCCCAAACATTTCTGGTGAAAGAGGAAGAAAAAATTCCATTACATGAATTTTTTTTCTAAGCATATGTAATGCAATACACATTTTTCTGGTCAAAACTACATCCTTCACATAATTAATACAAGTACAGTCATAGGAGGCTCTTTCTATGAAACAAAACAACTTCAGTTTAAAGCAGTCGTCTTAAACATGCTATTTCTGGACCTGACCATAGTTTTATAGGCAGAAGTTTGGAAGTTTATGCCTGATAGAATCATGGAGTCAGCTCACATGATGTAGGATGCAAGATGGTTGAAGGTACTTCAACTTCAGACTTGATTGAATCTTTGATCCTTTGTCTGTAAGCGAACATGCCCATATTAGATTCTTCTCTTCACATAGATCATATTTTTTTCCTGAAAATCACCATAGTTCTGTTAATAGAGTTGCAACAATCTTTCAGGCAACTGCTATCAAATCATAGAATCATAGAATGGCATAGACTGGAAGGGACCTTAGAGATCATCTAAATCCAACCTCCCTGTCACGGGCAGGGGCGCCTCTCAACTAGATCAGGCTACTCAAGGCTCCGTCCAACCTGGCCTTGAACACCTCCAGGGAGGGGGCATCCACAACTTCTCTGGGCAATTTATTCCAAAGTCTTACCACCCTCGTACTGAAGAATTTCTTCCTAAGATCTAATCTAAATCTGTTCAAAGCTATTTTATCTGAAGGTATATAAAGTAACCGCTTCATGGATTTAAGATTGCTAATAAAGGCTATTGATCAGATTCCCCTTTCATTATAACCTGAGGGGTCTGATCCATCTTGAATTGCCCAGTATTTCTTGAGAAAAACAGATCTGTGATTTCAGACTAGTCTGAACTTATGTCCAGCTGCCTTGGACAGGAAATCTTCTGCAGATTGTTATTATTTTTGTCCTAGAATGTACTGCAGCCTAAAAATTTTGAAGGCCAAATTACTTTTTGTTAGTGCCGGTAGACCTCTGCAGTTATCTTCAGGCTAGTTCACTGTCTCCAGTAGTGCTTCTTTCAAATCATGGCAGCAGAATAAAGATCGTAATAGTAGTAGGAATGTTTTTGTTTGTGACTTGAGAGGATGACATCAAAGGAGGTCAATGAAGCAAACGTCCCTCAAGGTGGATATAAACAACGGTTTGGTTTTGTATGTATATTATTTAATAGGAGGAAGGATCCTTTAATACCATATATTTTGTAGTTGACTGTAAAACTTCTGCAGAGCTTCTAAGGTAAGTCACAGAGGGCTGCGTTAAGAATTTATCTCAGTCTGTGAACACTATATATGACCCAAGAAATTAGGAATAGGTTGCAGTAGAGATACAGGCTGTATTCCCACTTTCCTCTCTACCAAGAAGAGGATTTTGCTCCAAGTTGGCTGTGCTATCCTGCCTGAGAATCACAGCTCACCTGCTTCTTCTCCTCCTTCCTTTCGCTACCATAGCAAGGGAAAACTAACCCCTTTATTGCTGACATCTCCCCTTTTTGCCACAGCTTGCGGTAAGGACAAGATAGGAATAGAAGAGGCAGTCTGAACTCATTTACTTACCTTTACTCAGTCACAACAGACCGTGGACATGGTCTGTCTCCAAATGAGTATTTCTTCTGTGGCACAGCGACTTGTGTAAGCACAACTCTTTGTCAAGTGACTCTCGAGATGAATTTTGAAGGGAAGAATGTGCAATGCTAGGCAGTACTAGAAAGAAATGGTTTCCAGACAGGATTTTCCCCTGCAGACAATAAAGTAAACCCTGTCTCTGCCCCTTATGTATGTAATTGAATCAAGGTGGCCTGTCTTGAGTAAACACTGAAGGAGGCAGGGAAGAATTAAAAATGGTTGTTAGAGTGCAGGGAATTTACATGGTGAAAATGAAAATCTGAACATAAGCTTGAAAATATGGCTTTCACGGCCAGAATGAGCAACTTTTCGAAGAACACCATTGAAAATTATTGAAGCTTCAAGTACATGCTTCAGCATCTTCCTTGTGTCTGTCGTCTTGCTGCGCTAGCTTTGTGCAATCTTACGTTCTTCCAGAGAGTAACAGCTGGTCCCAATTATCTTAACCACAGTGTGACTGCACACAGAAATGTCCCCCTTTTCCGTTTAGTTCCATTGCTTAATGAATGAGTTAAAAAAAGAAAAAAAAAGAAGGTGGCGTTTGTACTCTGCTCTGCCATTTGTTTCTGTTTACTCTCATCAGTGGAGCTCGGTTCACATGATCTCCCTGATCAGAGGCCAGCATATTTGATCAGAGAAGAGAGCTTCACAGAATTAAACAGGCACAGTAGAAAAGACTCTGTTTGATACAGAATAACATTAAAAGTTCCTCCTGGAACCAAATGACATTATTTTAGTAACTCTACAAATGAGGACAACTGTACTAACGGGAATGCCTTTTTTTATTTCAGATAAGGGTAACTGAAAATGACCCAACATTTTGGACCCAATTGACCTTTATCAAAGTCAAAGACTCCTGGCTACAGCAAGTTATTAAGGCAGAACCTGTATGCTCTGTACTGTCCTTGATAAAGGTCACGTGAGACTAAATGTCAGACCTTTTCCATCTCTTCACTTTAAGTAGAAACACTATTTTATGTACTAAACCTGTCTCGATTCATTTAGTGTTTTAAGAAATTATTTGGGTCCAGCATGCCCAGAGGAGTTTTGTGTTAGTTTATAACAAATGAGATGCTGAGTTTGGAACAGGCAGCGCCCTGGAGCACCTGCTTCATGCAGTGGAGAGTAAAGCCAGGCTGCCTATCCGCCCCTCTTTGGGACTCACCTTGCCCTTTTAGAAGTCAGGTGAGAACAAAGAAGAAAAGCTTCAGGAGAAAGTCAGGCACTCAGAAACTACAGGGAGTAATATGCTATTAATATATAGCCAGTGCTTTTCCAGGCTGTCCTCTATAAATAGTTTTCACCAGAGGCCAGTTTCCTCTCCCATGTGATATTTGCAACGGCCCTGGGCAGGGACCATTCCTCTCACCAGACGCAGCCTCCTCCACCCAGTTACCGTCACTGGTTTCTTATGAGCTTAACTACAGGCGGCTTTTACAGCTGGGCTGGAACAGCCTGTGCTTGGTTCTCTAGCCACTGTTTGTCAATAGCGGGGTTGGAGATTTCAGAGAGAAGCATGCCTTGGAGTCAGTGAACACATTTCTGTGGCCTCTTCTTTGAGCCAATGCTCAAAATATTTTTCTAAATAATTTCTTATTGTTTATCTAAGTATAAAGAATGCACATTATTTAGCATTATCAGTGGCTCTGGGCAGAACACCTCAGGCGATAAAGATGAAGAGGTCACAGCCTCAAAAGCTTCCAAGATCTGGGTGTTCTCTGTGGAGAACTGGAGATGGGACCTTGTTAGTGCAGGTACGGTAGCAATCAAAGACTTACAACTTCTAAGCTTGGAAAAGCCCATTAAATCTTTTAGTGTAGCTCTCTGATGAAGGGGTGCTTGGACCATAGCAGGGCTTTGAGGACCACACAAGGTTTTAGGAGGTAACAGAAGTATATGGTAAGGCTGGCCATCCCCAGGGAAGTAGATGAGAGACTATGGTTTCCTGTACCAAATAAGACTTTCAGCTTCAACTGAATGACAGGGCAGGAAAATTGCAACTGCAGAAAGTGCAGGAAAGGGTCAGTTTTCGTCTGGTTCTATGTTACAAACTTCCTACAGCATTTTGCAGTCAGCATGCGGAAGGGCGAGAAGGCTTTGTTTTGCTCTGACCAGGCAAGTTCCTGCTAGCAGTTATATTGATGCTTAAGGAAGATAAATTTTTCATTTTTTCTGATGGCCTCCCCAGTCAACCCATCCTTTCCTCCCTTTGCCTCTTTTCCCACTGATTTCCTGACTCGCTCTGTCCTCAGGAGAGATTCTGCTCAGGCTTGATTGGGGATGTAAGGTTAATGTAGTAATTATTTTGACCGAACTAGCATACTTAATCTGGATTTGCAAGATGTCAGGGTGTCTGTCTTACGCACTTCATTTCATCTGAGCCTGAACTTGGGCTCATTCTCTACCTGGTTTTAGGGATGTATCTGGCAGTTGTCTTATTCTGATGTGTGAGGTGAATTGTCTGCTAAAATCTATAGCACGATTGTGAAACATCCATGAATAAAATCTCTAGGTGGGTGTAAACTGTTTCAGAAAGGAACAATGCAAGCTGCATTTCAAAATGTTGTCCTGAAATAATAATACATAGATTTATTATAGACAATGAATAGAACTCTTGTTTGCTTAAAAAAAAAGAAAAGGAGGGTCATAGCACAAGCCGTTCACTCAGATGTGCCCCTTCTGTTGCTAAATAAGGCAAACATTTGGAATAGGCTAATAGCACACTCCTGGCTTTACGCCTTGTTTGTATTCACCTGCTTTTGAAATAACAGCATGTAAAACTGTTTAAAGTCACAATATCTGATAAATCTCATGACTGTACAATATAATGGGAGGAACAAAGGTTGCAAGTGCCCGTAATATCCATTTTCTGTTATTTTGGGATAAGACGAGATAAAAACTACATCGACAAATAAATGGGCTGTTATTTAAACAACACTTATGCTTTAAGAATATTCTGCTGTTATTCTACTGACCTGTCTAGGTCTAGTTTGGTTTTATCAGCTAAGATGTCTGGATGCTTAGGTTCTATCTGAGCAGATCACACAAGCCAGATTGTGGGAGGCTTTTTTGTTAGAAAAAATAACATACTATACAAGCTTCCTTTTCCCTCTTGCAACAGGATGTGACCTCCTCCTTTCACTCTCCTTTCAGGACAGCCTGTCTGAGGAAAGCAGCGAGCCTGGCAACTTGTCACTCACTGGGACAGAAATCTGGTTTGAGAATTGGGCTGGGATGGTCTAGCCCCGCGGCGGAGGCTTGCAGAACCACTGCGGAACACGTGTTAGGCTTTGTGAATATAAGAGGGATTTTTGTTACATGAAACAGGTCCATGGTAGTGTTTTGTGTGATATCAATGGAAGCCACTATATGACAAGTAACTTGCTCAAAAAAAAAAGAGAAAAGAGACAAGGTTATACAAAAGACCTTTGTGTATCTCTCAGGGCAGCTCTGCATCGGGATGTTTCTACTATAGAAAGTTCTTCTATACTAACAAGAGTGCGAACATTGATTTTGCTTTAACCATGTGGTTACAAACATTTTTAAGGCAATTAAAAATGCCTAATGTTTTACCATTTACTTGCACTAATTCTGGCTGGCTGCCTAAAGTTCACAGGAATGACTCAAATCCAAGTGTTTAATAATCTCCTGAGTTGTCTGTTCCATATTTCAAAACGCTAAAGCAGCAACACTTCCAGAATTATAAGTAACACAATCAGATATCACCGTGTGCTTCCTACTTTAGAAATAGATCACCAATGTAGAGAAAATACGTTCAATTTGCTGCTTTCAAATATGATATCAAAGATAACTTCTCACTCTCATCAAGAAGTACATTTACAGAGAAGTTATATTTAATAACGATAAGAAAGATAATTTTTTCCAGGCATACGGTCTGCAAAGTAACAAACTCAGTTGTACTTCTGGTTTTTAAGGATGTGTTTTTCAGAATATCTTACTGTGACCACCTTTATTTCTACCAAAACCAGTAAGCTTTTGTGATTGATTTAAGTCAGTGCAATCAAGTAGTGCTGAATGCTTTTGGAAATTATCCTCCACTATGTTCCAGAATGTGACTCAAATTACATATTCATTTACTCTCTCTTCTGCTATGAGCTAATTTAGTAGCTGTTGTTTCACACCTGTGTAGCTTAAAGTATTTTTATTTCTATAAGTATTGGCAATAGCTTTAAAACTCTGTTTCTTGCTGTCTCTGTGCCATTCAAAAAAATGACACTTTCTCCTAATTCACTTGGATATTTCATGAATCACCATTTCCTATCCTTCACTGCTCCCTATTTCAAGAGTGTGATCTATTTACTGAGTCCATTTTGAATCCAGCTATTCCCGTTTTTCCTAAGCATTTTCATCCTGAGCCTCAGTTCTTCACGTAAATAAAACTAAATGACAAAATACCTCGAATGTTAAACACAGGATGGGACAAGCCACCTCCTTGCTGTCGTAAAGTATAAAAGAATGGTTCATTAGCATCTGAAATCTTCGGTCACAGATTCATTTCTGAAGGTAATGTCTTATTCAGCAAGCCTTTTAAATTGTCTAACTGGTGTTTTTATGCTGTGAGCCAAAGTGCACTCAGCTCCCCGGAGAGGCTCCTGTGTCCATCAGCAGGTTTTGGATGCCGACCAAAGAACAACGTGTGGTCAGATGGGAGGCTCTGCCAGAGTGGAACAAGGCTATGGTCTCCAGAACAGGATGAATTGGCCAGTCAGGTCTATAAAGATTTCTTTAATAATATTACTTTTGGCTGAGTCTCAGTCACCTCTTCTTTCTTCCTTTTTCATAATACTCATTTTGGCAGAGCTCAGAAAATTCTTGGCTCTCACAAAGATTCTTAAAACTTACCATTTAAAAAAATTTTGAAACAGTGATCTGTCCCAGAAAGGATTAAGATCCTCCATTTTTCTTTAAACTCATATGCAAACTCCGAAACAGTTAAACAGGACAGACTAAATAACAGTGGCAGCAACAGGGAAAAGTATCTTCAGATAATAATGCAATCCTGTCCTAAAGAATAGTTGATATGATTTCTGCATTAAAGGGCATTTATTTCATTGCAATTTAATTTATTTCACGTCATCTATTAAGAATATTTAGAAAAGAATACTGATTGAGAAGATGAAAGTGTCAGAATTTTTGTGATTTCAAACAACTTCCATTGCTGAAATACATACAGGTGTAACACCATAGCAAAAATAAGAAAAATGCTTTTTTAGATGCACTTTAATATATAGGGAACAGTGATAGTTTACAGCAAAGGAGATCTGTGTAAGGATCAATCCTATTAGATTTTTACTGTTCTACCATGCGTAGAAAACTTGCAGTCATGTAGTCCAGTGTAATATGGGAGATAAAGAAATACAGACTTCTCCAAAAAGTCTGGGTTTTTTTATCTTCTGCTGAAAACCATTGAAAAAAAAATCTTATTGAAATGTTGACAGTGTAATTTGTCAAAGTAGCAGCACGTAGATGACTCCACATCTGAGCCATGGTTCAGAGTTTTTAAGCATGTGCTTAAGTACATGCACACCAGTAGCTTCTGCGAGACTGGTTGGTGCCCCTCGCGTAGTCGTACGTGACAGCGCAGCCAGTGTTTGACCATTGCAAGGTCAAAACAGTCATTCACGTTTAGTGATTTTTGGAAGCCCTTCTCTGCTTTTAAACCTCACAGAATTTTCAGACTTCAAAGATTAAGACTGTTTTGAGCTGGTTCTCATTAATGACTAATCAAATGCCTGTTTCTGAAAGTGTTATCTGCTGCTGTTGTTAGGCACAGCGGTAACAGTTCTGTTGGTACTTTCAGCCAGTATCTGAGCTGGAGAAATATACTAAAAAAAAAAAATAATCTGACATTAAAAGAGAAACTTCATTACTAACTATCTATTTTTAAGATTGACCTGTGGGACAGACAATGATTTTTATAAAAATGTACCTGTTATTTAAATGTATGGTCTGTGTGTGACTAGACCTCGACGTACTAATAGACTTTTAAAATGTGTTATTCTGCCGTACATTACAAACAAAGTGGCCAATTTTAAACAGTCGCATAAGTGCCGTTCATTTTAACATGTGCAAGAAAGTAATTAAACATGCAAGGTAATAGATGGCTCAGATTTAATGTGTTTGCATCGGATTTAAATTATCTAAAATGCCAAAAATCACAAAACTGTATCCTAGAAGTGTAAATGCAACTTATTAATTTTTCTGAGCTACAGATAGGTGGGAAAAAAATGCCTCTTAAGCTTACAGGCAATGCAGAAAATTTTGATTGATTTCTTAAAAACTGGGACTCTTACTAGCCTGTGGACAAATGAGAAGTTCCATAAAAATTATTTTCCTTAGATACTCTAATAAAACTGAGTAAGACCTCATTCTTTTTTACAGTGTGTCTAGTGCTATCCAGTTGTTTCTCCACAGTTTAGCAATAACTGCATTCAAGAGTGTCGAAACGTAAAACTCTGTTGTTCTTCAGAATAGAAGTTGCTCTATGAACAGTCTTTGGGATTTATTTGGATGATTCTCCTAAAGAAGGGAGGCAATAATGTTTTATTTCCCTTTGTTAACCTTAAAGTAGAATTAATTAGTAAATCAGGGAAAAAAATAGAAATCAGTGTATGTTTGTGAGTAAAAAGAAGTGGGTGTGTAGCATAACAGTATGGACTATAGAAGTACATTGGACATTCAATTGCAGATGTAATTCCCAGTATCTATTGCAAACTAATTTGTCCTAAGGCCTTGTTCATACTTTCAGCAAACTCCATCTTCAAGCAGGAGAATTGTCTTCCACTGCTGATACAGGTGTGCTGCTGCAGTATCAAACTGTTCTGTTCCAAGAAAACTTTCCTTATTCCTAGCCTTACTTGTATTAGTGGCCAGTAAATATCAATTTTGGTCTGGTTCTAGCAGCATGCCATACAGTTAATATCTCTCTACGATGTTTACCTGCATAGGGAATTTCCTGAGGCCAAATGGCTATTGCTGAGCCTAGTACCTATGAATAAGCAGGATAAACTCTTTTATTTAGTATTCACAGGTAGATTCACCACCCAAACCTATCCTAGAGCCCTTACCTTTGTTAGATGGTAGGACACCTTAATGAAAATGATCTCAGTTTCAATCTGAGTTCATCATCTTCAACATTTGTGACAAGAAACATAGAGCATTGCAGGCAGGGATGCGACAATGTTTCATACATGACATAAATGTTTCTCTGTTTTTGTGGAAATCTCTTTCTTGAGGCAGAAGAAGTACATTTAAGTTTTTTATAGCTTCCCTGCTTTGGCGGCTTGTTGATAGACATCTGTATCTTTCTGCTCTTTCTAGCTGAAAAAATCAGAGTTTAAATCAGGAACTATTACTAGTCCCTAACTGCATCACCTTATGCTTTACGCTATAGCATTTCATCCCTTTTCTATAACTTCACATCTCAAAATGCTCTTTTGCCTTGTATAATATTCTGTGAATTTACAGTACATCTTGTGTTTGCATCATCAGGAAATTTGCCAACATGCTTCTACTTTTTCTTTCAAGATGATTAATGAAAATGATGGATAAGATTTTTCACAAGAGTGATCCTTGAAGAACCATATCTGAAACATCCCTCTTGCCCCAGCTTTTAATGTAACCTTTATCTCTGTTTCACGCAGCTCTTTAGTCATCTTAGAGTTCTTCTAACTCTTCTGCATGTTTCCTAAACTTTTTCCTATGTGCCACAGTGCTTAATTCTGCACTGAGAACCAATACTACTTCCTTCTTCTAGAAAATAAGTTTTATAAAAACCTAGTCTGGCCAGTCAGTCTCTGTTTTTTTTAGAAAAAAAATTTACTACACCCACCTTTGTTCATTGTCAGAACATTAGCATATACATCTGCTTTTGTAGTTGCATAATACAATCATATTGGGATGAATCCGCCAAGATGAGTCAATCGAACGTCTTCTGGCAAGGGTGCTAGGACAACGGTTCCTGAAATCTTACGTGTTCTTGGTTGAATATAGATTAGTTTAAGAAAAACAAGAAACTCATACGGTATAGGTTAGAATACCCACGTAGTGTAAAGTCAATAAATTACAGATATCTTGACTCTCTGATGACAGTTTCTTTTCAACAGTGAAAAGTGACTTACACTGAGGTCCTGAAATGGAGCACCCAGTGGTTCAAAACATACATTTGTAAGCAGTTTTCAGACAGGAAATCATGTATCTGCAACACTTCTCCTACTGAATGAATAGGAAAGAAGGACTTGTGTAACATATTTGGAAATGACTTGGTCTTGCTTCCAATGACAAAACTCTAGCTGACTTCAACTGGGAGCAAGATTGGATTATATGGTATTTGTAGTAGTAAATTTCTTTATGGTTTTCACATTTTCCTCAGTTATAAATCTAAACCTTCCTCTGTCATAAATACAACTCTTCTTTTTGCCAAGTCCAAACTAAAAAGAAAGTCTTCCATTTCTTGAAAGAATTATTCCATTTTTTGAGCTGGTTCTTCTGCTTTGAAATCTGGGTATCTTTTGTTGGTTCTGGCAGTCTGGAGAGATGGGAAAGAAAGCTCCAAACCCAGTTACTACCCCTACGAAGACAGCAAAATCTAGAGCATGGCCCTTCTTTCTCAGTTTCCCTTTCTTTCTGTGAAAAAGTTCCTGGAATGCAAGGAATTTATGAGGTCATACTGGAAGTTATCATACCCTTCAGGGCAGCTCAAATCTTTCCTTCTCTTCACAGTCTCTTTCTGGTCTACTAACACTTCCTCAAAATCTGTATGAAAGACACTATCTGATCTGAAAGTGTTCATCTGGGGCTGGAAAAATGCAGCAGGTACGGGGAAGGAAAAGAAGGGTCAAAATACATTTTTTGAAGGTTCTTACACTTTATTCTCAGAGTCACAACATAAATAATAGCTTAATATCAAATACAATGTAGAGATTGTGAGATATCGTACACACTTGACCTCTGTTTTTCAAGAAAGGGGCTGGAATCAGGCATTAAATGTACAATAATCTCCAGAGATAATCATATAAATGGTAATGAAAATTACTGAGATGTTACTGGGTTGCTACATCTTGCCCTCTATACATCTTTCTAATGTAATTTGGTGGAAAAAAAGATGGAGAATGATAGCCAGAGTGGTCATGGAGTCTCTGTAGATACATTCAAAACGTGGACACAGTCCTGGTGATCTTCTCTAGCTGACCCTGCTTGAGCAGAAGTGTTGGAATTGAGGACCTGAGGAGGTCCTGTCAAACGTCAATGATTCTGTGATTCATTATTGATAACCAATAAATATGACCCTCTCTTGCAAGAAAATGGAGGCTGAAATAAAAAAGCTATACAATGGCTAACTTCATAATCTCTTTATCTGGCCAATATCTAATCTTTCATATCCAGCGCATGTCCATTTCCAAAATCTAAATCTGAGCTCAGTATTTTTGCCAGTTTCTGTTTAAAATACTGTCATTTCTAATATTCCACAAGGTCAGACAATATATGCTGTTTAATGAGCTGTCAAGGTCAGTGTGGACTTTAAAAAAGACCAAGTTTAGATGTATGGGCTAGCAGATCCAAGTGCTATTCTGTGCTCTCCTCTTGGTTAAGGCTATGCCGTCATTAAATTAAGAGCCTTGAAGGGTCATTTATCTCTCCTAAGAATGAAAGGTAGAGAAGAAAACATGGTGATCTGAGATCTACCTGAAGCTGTGTCTAGTAAACATCATAGCTTTGGGGCTCTGGGAACTGGATCATGAAGTAGAAAAGAATTTGTTTGGTTTCCAGGGTTAGTGAGTGATGGATGAGGAAAAAATGAGATGGCATCTAAAATTCGTCCATCATTTTTGAAAAAAATCAAATTCCCAAAACAACCAGAACAAAAACTTCTTGGCTTGGTTTTGTTTGTTGGGTTTTTTTGTTTATGGTTTTTTGCTTTCATTGGTTTTGTTTCAACACTCTGCTGAGAGTGCTTTATTCAGAATCACACCATTAGAACGTATTTCAGTATTTCTTTTTCTACTTAGGCCATATCTCCTTTCACTCCAGCTACTTATTTTCTCCATGGCATTGGCTGTCTTTTGGCATAGTTGAGTGCTGCATGTTGAATATTATCTGTCTCTACCTTACTCAGAAAGAGCAGAATTTTGATCTGAAGGGAGAAGGGAGATTTGAAGCCAAGTCCTATGGAATCAGTCGCGTAAGGGATTTTGAATCCCAGCAAGTCTTTCTTAAACAAAACTTCCACTAATCTCAACAGGAGTTTTCCTTTCATAGGCGCTGAGAAATGCCTTATACAATTTGAATCTGGTAAATTAACTACAGTTTTATGCTATTATCTGACATTATAGGAAGCACTCAAATATAGCATATTCTTTTACACAAGTTTATCGAACGTTTAATTTCATAAAAGAAGCAGAGAGGACTACTGAACTTTTTGATATACAATTTAAGTTCCTGGAGCGGTGACTCCTCTGAATCAGCTTCCAAAGAGACAGAAATATGATGAAGTGAGGAGGAGTGCAGTAAGTAAGGCTTAAACCGATATGCAATTTCAGATCTGTTGCCCTGAGTACTCTAAGGGTTAAGATAACTTGGAAAGATCATGTGGATGTGTATGCTGTGTATCTGTTTCACATGTGTGACACAGAGCCTACTGTAGAGTTCAAGGGAATCAATTCACAGCTTTTAGTAAAGTGTCAATGGGACTAACTTATATACATATGCACTTACATGCGCAAATTAGCACATATAAGGTGTCTTCCTCTCTGCCCAACAGCTAATTGTTTACCAGGGACTCTGCCAGTGCTGGCTTGAAACCTCATTACTGAATATGGTTTAAACATTGTACATTTACAGCTGAGAAAAATAATGTTTTATGGTGGTTTAAATTTTCTGATAAGATGCTTTTTAATTAAGGGCATGAGATACACGAAAAAGTGATGATCACGTAGACTGCATGTTGAAAACCCAGCTATTTTTTCCTTAGCAGAACCGTAGCACAACTCTGTAAACAACCTCAGTGGAAACAAAAGTGGAAACCAGGGCATTTCTCAAAAGCTGACTCAGTTCAGCTTTTTTCCCCCCTTCTCTTTGCCCAGCCTGTACTTTGACAGATAACTAACTCTGACAAGCACACTCCCGTGGTGTGGAAGTACAGGTCTGAGATTTTGTCAGGAATTATACTTCACCATCTAAGCGTTCAAGTCATTAAGGGAGGAAAAGTGACTTTTGTTATCGTTTCAGTTTTCCTTGCATTAATTCCTATGGGTTTGCAGCAGTGTTGGCAATGTTTACATCATGCTGTGCTGAGAACAGGCAGTCTCCACCAACTAATCTCTCACCACCCACATGCAGCTCAGGAGCTGCTCAACACTTCCCAGTTCAAAGCACCTTCAGACTTCCTTTCCACACTTCTCCTCCAGTCTGGCTTGCTCTATGAGTGCGCTTTGACAGTAAGGCAGAATTTGCACTAATTGTCCTCTGGAGTGGTTTGAGGCTACAAAGTGGGAGGGTGAAAGCTGCAAAACAGACAGAAAACCTAGAAACAGCCTTGGGTCTTGAGAAAAAGCAAGGTGTGAAAGAGCAAAAGCACAAGTGGCGACTCAAAGTGCACAGCACTGTTTGTGCCTCTAAGTGAAACGGTGCGGAGTTTTACCTCAACTTCCAGAAAAAAATGTTCATCTGCCCACAAGCTGCAAAGGTTTACAGTGGGGAGAAATTCTCAGCAAGTGAGGTCCAGATTCAGGGAGGAGAGTGAAATTAGTTTACTAAGCTAATTAGCAAACTGAGAAAAGCAGTTATGACAGCATGGTAAGATGTCTTTCTTACTCCTGGTGTTCTAGCTCCTATTTTTCTATCTTTGATATGCACCTTGCTCCTTGGGTTTGAGTTGAATTGATGTGTAGGAAAGCTTGCCTGGCTGTGATAGACCCATAGGGGCAAAAAAATGTTTTTACTTTGTTCTAGGGTCAATACATTTCCATAAGCAGGATTGGGCAGGGGTCTGGCATTCTCATAAGTATTCTTTGAAACTGGACCACTGTCATCTGACAAACCTACATGTTAGGGAATGTCGGTTTGATAGTAAATTCTCTGTTTAATAAGAACAAATAACAGGACCTTCTTAGTCACTTGGTAGACTTTACAGACCAGGCCTGCCCCTATGCCTGGAGTAGAAATAATCTACACCATTTGTAGTTCTTCTGAGACTTCTCCACAGGAAATTTTTACATCAGGTTTCTTTGTAGAAGCCTTGTTAATAGACCTAACCAAGAATGCATTTCCCTTTACAATGTTTCAAGTCTGTGAAAAGGCCTTTCAGACTCTCAAGAGCTGTTTCTATTGTAAGTCTGTATATGCTTTTCTTCAGTGAGGAATTCACATTTCAAACATATTTCTGAGAGGAGCTAGGGGCTGTCTTATCCCAAGAGGTCAATGGACAGAAGTATCTATCTAGACCAAATTGCTTCTAAAGCTTACTTGATGACAGGAAAGGAATGCCTTACTATTGAAAGGCTTTGAATGTCTTCACAACTGCCTCTTCAGTAACCAGTCAGAATTGATGACTCTTTCAGACATCTGACTTTCCAGGAAAACGTCAGTATCTGAAATAAAATTATGGTGCTTCGCCCTCAGCCCTATTCTTTCAGAAGCAGAATGCTATATTTTCATTTCTTTAGCATGGAAGAATTTGACATTTGCTATATGGGTCTGATGACCCTTGCTTACTTGTATATGAATGTCTAAGGAGTGCACAAACTCAAGAAGAGCCCAGCGTAGAAAGGAATTAAGGACTGAAATTGTCAGGATAGATTTAGGTCTTCCTCAGTGTAATACTTCCCAGATATACATATCTTATTTGCTGCTGATAATCAGGGAAAAGCAAGAAACAAAGAAAAGGAAAGAAGCTTCAGAAAGGAACTGCTTTTACAGAGGCAGGACTAATTCATTTCATGGATTAGGTCTGTAAGCACAAGCACTTCTCCATGGTTGAACACCTGATGTAATAGACTTTCCCTTCTTACCTGTTTCTTGTTTCAAGGATTTTTTCTGATTTATGTTTGAGGTAGAAGGGTTGGGTTTTGTAATTTTCTTGTTAGACATTTTTATAAATTTCTTTTGTGCCCTCAGAGACTTCGACTTTCTTAAAATTGAAATTTAATTTTACACTTTTCTTTCTCTTTTTCTTATGCCTCTCTCCATTTTCCCCCTTTCCTTCTGACCTTGAGCTGCTCTTCTCCTTTTCTCTTTCTTTTGCTTTTCTACTGTGAATTGCTTCTTTTGGAAAGCTAAAGTTAAAAAGGTACTTAAATATTCTTTCCACAGCAATAACAGGCATTAACTGCAATATCTCTGAACACCTACCAAGAACTTTGGAAAGACAGCTTTCTTTTTTCTTTTCTTTACTTTAAACAGTCTGAGAGTGCATTGTTGTGTTCTTAAGCAAAATATCTTGAGGTGAAGTCAGTAAGTGCTGTTACAAGGCATTACTAGGGCTCTGTAATGCGATAACACAATAACAATTAGCAAATCTCAATGGATATAATTGGAAAAAATGCCAATTATATGATAATTACAGGTTAATTTATAAAGCTTACATAATTGTAAAGTATTTAAACTATATAGTTTATATTTTTAAGTACTTAAAGTAACATGGCAAGACTAGCAGGGAGCTAAAAGGGACCAATGTTAATTTATGTAAAGGTGACTTTTGTTTGTTGTTTTTTTGGTGGTTGTTTTTTTTTTTTAGGAGTAGAAAATAGGTGAACTTGCATTGGATCAGAGATATTAGTGTTACACTGATCCTGTAGGATGATTTGTGCCTTCTGCCACTGAGTGCTCAGACTCCTGAGGCAAGCATTCATGGTCTTGCAGGAGAGACCACTAAATGAGCATTTCCTTAGGCTAGTGCAGCTTATGCTGGGCTCTCACGGTAAGTAACATGCTTAGCCTGAGAGGAAAGTGAGAGGAATGAGCTTGTTTGGATAAATTTTACTATTTCACACCAACTTTATCCCTTTCATGCTCTCCCTCCTACTACTCCTTTGCATGCTGTCTGCACACATATCCACACATTCAGGCTGGGAAGAAACATTCTGGCATGTCAGGAAGACTCTATATGTTCCCATGCATACTTTCTACCTTTTCCAGTGTACATTTCCTCCAGCTGATAATTGCGTTTCATTTGAAGCAATGATGCAAAACTTCCAACATTCCTGACATTTGATGTAGCAGTTTTATGAGAAACCTCAGGGAATGGTAAAATTCTCCGGGAGAATAACGAAAACCTTACAGACTGATAAAAGCCCTAGTCATCTGTACCCTGACTACACAGCATTGTTGCCCTGTCTATCCAGAAAGGATAAAAACCAGCTATTCAGAGAGAAGGGGAAAAAAATGGAGCTGCACATTTTCACCCCAAAACTTCATGTCATGATCTTGATTCAGCAGTGCAATAATTCACCAATAAGGTGGGAACTCTAATAGCTTTTCGACTGGGACAGATTAAAAACTGAAAATAACAGATACTCCCATGTTAAAATCCGTGTTTTACTGAATGTGCATTTTTGTAACTACAAGAGAAGTGTAAGGCATAGACATCATAGCTCTGAACGGACTGGGTGTGGCATTCATTGTGAAGACACAAAGCATTAACAGGAATCAGTGGAGAAAAAATAGCATCTCTATCTGCTGGTGAAATTTTAACTTCCAAATTAAGCACAAAGTAGGATGACTAAACGATGTGTCTTCACTATGGAGTGTGGGACATTAGAATCAGGAAGTCTGTTAAATTTTCTTTACATGGAAATGTGGTCAATGGCGGATGATTTGAGCTTCTAAAAATGGATGAAGTTGAATGTGAGTAGAGAGGAACATGACAGAGCGGAAGGCAGAAAGACATCAGGAAATTCAGACAAATTTGGAAAATCTTTTTAAAAGCATCTGAATTTTGGAGCCTTATCCAAATAAAACTGTTAGTTCATCTACCTTTACCATTTTTATTTTACCCTTGACTTGGCAGTTATCCCTACATATAGCTTCTATGCTGGCACACATCAGTATTTAATCTTTTACTTCAAACAGTGTAGGAACTATTTTACATCCTTCCCATGTGTTCTTTATTAGCATCTTGAAAGCAGAGAGGCTGACCTCCCAGCATTTCCTGCTCAGAAATCCTTCAGTTCTTAATGTCTAGAGAATATCTGAAAATATTTGTTTATAAACACATTTTTAGAACTTAGCTGCATATTCAGAGCCAGGATAGATGTGGAGGATGTTTACAGTCGTCCATATAGCCAGATCTGGAATGCGAGATGTTTATTACAAGAGGAAAGATCTTGAAGAGCCAAATAAAAAGAGAGCTGTAAGTTTGATAAAGTTTTGTTTAGTCAAAGATCTAAATAAATTCCTGAAGGTTTTCTCTTGCTCTCAGCTACTTGATGCCTTTTGATCGTTTACAGATGGCTTATGTGGGACTGTTATGAGATCCAAGAGCAAACCTTCTGCAGGCTTCCAGGCCACTTTACGCTAGCGCCTTACTACAGCCCAGTTAATCCAAACAATAAGTCATAAATCAGATACTTCAAGCCATTCTGCTACCATTTTGCAGAATGTAACTCCACCCTTTGGCACCAACAGCTGAGGCTCAGCTGGGAATACAGAAATAGGTGTGACCTGTGTGATGTCATTGCTCTGAAGATTAATAACTGAAGTTTGCTTGATACTTTGGCTTTATGCTGAACCACATAGCTGCTGTGCTTTAAAATCCACCGTCTAACCTGAATTGCAAATCTCCACATAGTTTTCAATACAGCCAAGAAGTAAAAGAAAGATAATGCTTTTTTAAAGATATTTCAACTGAGACAGAAAAAAGGATAGCGATAAAAAAATAGTTGAAATTTTAAAACTGGTGCATGTACATTAAAGACAGTTTGTCTGAATGTCAGTTGTGAGATCCTGTATCTGGCATCTTCTAGCCATACACAAGTGGACTAAAAAGATTTTTTTTTTATAATAATCTTGGGAGTTTATGTTGGTTCTTTGTTATCATAAATGTAAAGTCACTTGTAGATGGTCTTGCTGGGAACCAGACTTGATTTTTCAGAGCAGCAAAGATTTATTTTTTTTTCCCTTTTGTAAAACACATCAGTATGGCTACATTGTTAGAGTTTTTCCTTCTATAAAGAGATATTTAAATCTAGTTAGAACAGGAAAAACAACAACAACAAAACACAGAAACAACACAATCAACTCTCAATTATTCTAATCTGCATGATTTTTATTACTACATCATCACTGTTGTAACGACTACAAGAAAAATCCAGGTACGTTATGAGGAAAGATGTCAGTATATATTGCTTTTGTACTCAAATATTAAAAAAATTATTCTGTGTCTTTTCCCGGGGAATGGCTCTTTCTCCGTCAAGAAAACTTAATCTGGCCAATAAGCATATCCACATTTTTGTGAGGAAGTGCCTAGACTTACCATTCCCAATTTACTTTTTAATTATAAAATGCGTTGTCACTTTTCAGCTCAGTTTTCTGCTGTATTTCAGTGATTGCATACTAAGACTTTTTGCTTCCCATCTGTTTAAAGAACTGCTGTGCTTTTTTGTCAGATAAATTACAAGGCTGTACAATATTTAATTTTATATTTTTCCCATATAGAAATGGTGATGATCTGAAATTTCTTCAGCTGTAGCTTTTTTCCTATCTTATGTGGGCATCCCAATACTCAGCAGACAGTTGTTATCATGGCTTCCAGCATAAGTTATTTCATCCAGCCTGGCAAAAACACAGCTGAATATCAAAGGGATATTAACGTTTCAGTTTGCCAAGAGTGGCAGATCCGATTCAAAGCTGGCCCAGAAGACTGCAAATAATGGCCTGTTAAAGAAAGGTGACAGATTAGATCGTGCTGTGTTTCATGTGCAGTCTAAAAGCATGCTGTGAGACCTGGCTAAAGCTCTAAAGAGGAAAATACATCTTATGGCAATATTCAGCTAACAAAAAGAGAGACAGACGCATACAAATCTCAGCGCGTTCCTTTGGTCCAAGTTCATAGTGTGGGATAATAATTAGTAAGGATTTTCACTCCTCTTGGCTCACAAGTGGCTCACAATCACACTGCAAGCCTGGGCAATGTCTTCATTCACACTTGCTGAATAATTTCTGGGAATAATTTGCAGCTTCTCACTTGTTCACAAGCATTTCACCAGTCCCAGGTATTTGATATGCAAGCTGTTTCCTTTGGAAACGCAGGTCACAGAGTGTGTCTGCTCCCTTGCTGGATCAGAATGAAGGTTTGGATGCAAATTTTTCTGATGCTGAACTTAATACTTTTTTCCATTTGAAGACACTTGCATTTCCCAACAGAACATGGTTCCATCAGTGTTTTTTCGATCAGTTCTGATGCTGAACCTCTGAAAAAATAATTAGCTAAAGGAAAATGCAAACCATATGTCTGTACCTGTCTCTGTAAAATGACGTGCATAGACAAATATCCAGGAAGTACTGTAGATCATAGGGGCCTTATTTAGACTAAATTAAATGGGTTTTGGATCTCACAGTTCTTGGAAGGCAGAGTGCTGGTCTAATACACTAGTCCAGACTATTAATGGAAAATATTTTTTTCCAGTGTGCGTGCCAAAAACCACACTTAGTGGAGCTGTAGAGAGGAAACTGGAGAGTGGGTGATGCATGTTATTTCCTATCTCGAGTCTGCCTGTCTGCTCTCGCATCTCCAATAAATCTGAGGCAGTGAAACTCTTTGTGCTGCAATAAACTCCTTCCATCAGTCTTGCAGGGGGATGGGGTAACTTGAGCAGGATCTCTGCAGTTCAAAAAAGAAGTAAATGCGTCGTCTTGGTAATGGGAATCAGATCCCTGGCTCTGAGTGGGAGGCACTCTTTCCTTCAGTGCTTCCTGTGACTAAAGCGATTTGTAACCTCCCCCTTTAATCCCAGTGCCAACTTCTTGTCCGGTTTTAGCTTTCCAAACTCAAAATGGGTGCACTCACTTGAGAAATGTGAACAGGGCTGAGTATCGTTAGCCAGGGTTCAAGGTGTCTTGTCGCAGTCACTGATGAGTGAATTTGCATAGTAATTTCTAACTATTTGCTTTGATCAAACTGAAACCCCATCAGCCTGTGGGTAAGACACTGGATAATATGACTAGAGGAGACGAAATGCAGGTGAGAATGTGGCGGGTATTTACAGCCATATGTTGAAAAGGTGTTAGCTACGTGATCGCTATAGGGGAAAATCAGGGCCTCTGGAAAGGCAGATAGGCACTGAGTAAGGGTGATGCTAAACCTTCCTCACGCTTCCTCCTTATGGTTGTTTCTGTTGCTATTGATCGGCATTTCTAGCCTAGTTCTTGCAGGACGCAATGTCCACAGCTGGTCCCCCTGCAGCCTACTCTCCACAGTGGCCTTAGGCTACCAATACAAGACGTCACAAACTCTCTCTCTGCGGCACAGTCGAGTTCCAGTCCGTCACACTGTGGTTTCCAGTGAGAGGCTCGCCCAAGGCAGAGGTATCAGCTGAGATAACAGGTACTTTACGTATCCTGAGCTAGGAGAGAGAAGATGAAGGGAGCGTGGTTCTGGGAACGTAGCTGGCAGTGACCTCCTGGGTGCTGAACTGCAGCTACAGGCATTTTAAAGCGTTAAGGAAGAACAAGTTAGATTTTCAAATGTGCTTATATTTAGCAAGGTGCGAAGGGACAAATTTGTCATTTATTGAAATAGTAGCCCTGGGGCACTATTTTTTTTTTAATCAATTTTTTATTCAAGTGGTTATTGCAATAGCTAATCCTTTCAAAAACATGTTTGTGAGCATTTTTTCAGGTCACGGAATAGCCAATAATGAAAACGTTTGAAAGAAACCCCACATTTTTCTTGCATATTTTCCCATTATTGAAGCTAGATCATTTTCAAATGACTATGAACAAAACAACAAACAGAAAAATGAAATCAACTACACAGCCAGCTTTGCTTGGGAAGAGGATCGACTATTCACAGGTCACGCAAGACCCCTGGATGTGATAGTTTTTCATGTGCATGAAAATCTGGTCTGGGGAAAACTATTTAACTTTATTAATCTCTGAGAACTGTTTTCATGATGCCTTTTTAAGCAGCTTGTTCCATATCAATTGAGGGACTTTTTACTAACTCAGCAACATCTAGGAACAAACTGATCAACATATTCTCACATCTGCTGTCACTCGTTGGTGACGGTTTCCCAGTGTCAGAAACAAACGACACCTTTTTGCAGCGCTTTTTAGCTTCTGCTTTCTTGTTGTGAGCTTAAACTGAGTTCAAACAGCTCCCGAAACATTTCCAGCTGGGAGAGAGGAAGCTGTAATAGCGAACCTTATGATGGGCTGAATATGCTGTTCCCCTTTGAGTTGCAGGAGGAAGAACCTACAATAATATTTTTCTCGGGTTATGGTTATTAAAAGACAAGTTCTCAGGGAACTCTGTGGTGTGGGAAAGAGAATTCAGACAGGGCACTGAGGATGCCAGCTTTGTAATTCATTGCATGTATGCATCGCATGTAATTAAAAGGATGTAGCCTATGGATGAACATATATTCCTTTCTTCCACAGAGTAGTAATGATTCTTGTGCCTTCGCTTCAGAGAGGTCATTATAGTTATGTTAGGGGAATAGTTTCATCCTTCTTTGACTGGCAAATACCATTTCTTGTTTGTCCTTCACAAGAGAGGTTGGATTCTTTTCGTCAAGTGTTTTCCTCATTAGTATAGGAATTGCTTAGGAAAACAGTTTTCACAAGCTCTTCTCCATGCATTGGAATGATGAAGAATGATGCTCTTTAGGAAAGTAAATCCCAGAGATGTAGACAGGAGTTTTATCTTTGTCTATTTATTACACAGCACTTGATGCAATGACACTGGTTTGAGAGGCAAACTTCTGGTTTGCAGAAACTTTTGTGCTTATGCTTTGCCATCAGCCATCAAGGAGTCAGCTTGCGGCAGATCCCAGATGAGGTGCAGACCTGGCAATTGCAAAAACCATCTGCTGACTTAGAGAGCCACCTTGCAGTTTGTTATATTTAGACATTGGCCAATTTTGGGGACCTTGAAGTACCTTACCTCTGCACAGGGATTCACAGCTAGGAAACATCCAAATATTTCAAAGGTGTAGGTTATTCTGTCGTCCATCGATGTGGCAAGACAGGGCCATGGTGGTGCATTCTCCATCCACTTCCCCCCTCCAGTGCTCCTCACATGACCGGTGAAAGCAGCACGTGTGATGTTTCTCCTTTCTTTTCTTCTCCCTGCCTCTTGCCCCAAGGTTGTGAGGCAGGAGGAAATGATTTTCAATGGTACTGAGTAAAATCAGATGTGGGAGCTGCTCAATGACCTCTATAAAGCCACACAGTGCTGTACTTACCAGAGTTACTTCTCAGTCTGTAACTGCACTCAACCTGAGTGTTTTGAGTGTACGTGCCTGTGAGATTTGGACTTGCACAATAGGCCAGGTAATGAGCTAAATAAATTTTGCAGAGTAAGCTGGTATGTGCTCCTGAGTCAAATTAAATGTATGGAGAGTTAGGTGTGCATTTTGTTAGGGGCACAGAGCCCCAGTTCTCAGGAGTGGTGTGCAGCTTGCCTGAAAAGTGAATGCCTTTCTGTTGTAAGAGGCTGCTGGAGAATGAAGGTTGCCATAGCAATGCAGAAAAAATTTAAACAGCTAATACTTGCTACCCAGCTGAATAAAGTGGGCTGAGTAGCAGAATCTGAAGTCATCATCTTTAGCACAACTAAGTTCATTTTAAACGTGTTTATTAAATGTTTTCTTATGTCACACCAGATACTCTGCAGGCCCTCAAAGTGCTGCACCAACGTAACGTACAATCTGGAACAGCAGCAGCACTCAAAGGCAGGCATGTCCAAGCGGAGCGATGACAGCTGAGTACCACGACATAAGATGATTCCGATCTTGATGAAGGACCAAGTGTGACAGTAAGACAACTGCCAAGTGACGTTGTGTCCATTTGGAAGAGATAAGGACTTTGATTTTGACAGTCCCTTCTGCAGTCAGGCTCCACTGTAAACTGCGTATTATAGCAGGCTGAAAAGAACTTACAAGGAGACCTATCACTTTCTCTCAAGCACCCACTCTGACTCTCACTTCTTACTTTTTGTCTTGATCTATGCTGTGCCAGTCTCCTGCCACTGTGAACAGCCAGTATTGGATGCTTTCAGAAGCTATAGGCAGAGCAGCAAGATGATTCTCCCTTCTCTAGTACACCTGTCCAGGAGCTGACTTATCAAGCAAACTGTGTAGCTGATATGTTTATGAGCTGCTATGGTTTGGAGGGGAGGAAGGACTGTTTAGGGTTGTGTGGTTTTTTTTTATTATCTAGCTGCTTAAAATCATGAGATCCTCTCACTGCTCAATTTTAGATTGACTACCTTGAGTAGTCTTGTATTATCAAGAAATTTTGTCTTGCCATTATTACCTGAATTTTTTGATAATTTATGACTGTGTTGAACACTATGGATCTCAGAACAGATCCTTGTAGGATTTGTGACAGAAAAAGCATTCCATCCGTTGCGAAAACTGAACATTTAGCCTGTTTCCTATCTTTAGATAACGATTAATTCACAAGCAGATGCCCTCCTTTTTCCTTTCACATGGAGAAACATGAATATGAGATCTTGTCTAAGGGGATTTGAACACAAAACTTTCAAAAGTTCTACTCAGTACTAAACCCGACACCATTTCCTAGGGAACCTGGACGTTTTCTGTATCTTTTTTTTCAGCTCAGGGAAATAAAGTTGCTTAGTTGCTGAGGATAATAGTTTCCCCCCATGATTAAGAACAGTCACAAGCAGTCTATATCCAGATTTCTCCTATGAGCATGTCCAAAACACTCCGAACACTGAGGTCCAGCTTTTCTGAGCCCTTAGCCTTGGTGCCGTGTTGAGCCGCAGAGCCACTGTTCCAGGCACAGCAAAGTTAGCAGGCTCGAAAGTCTCACAACAACCACATTGTTCTGAAGTTAAGTTTGTTATGAAATCACACTGACTTCAGTGCTGACAGAGGCTATTTCGTTTTTGCTGAATACGGTGCAAAGTAATGAATCCAGCTACGGACTTGCAAAGTTACATTATACAGTCACCCAAGGGGGTTCTCCTTGTCCTTGCTGTGCATACAGAAATGTGCAGTCTAGCAAGTAACTTGTATGTGGCTGCATATTTTATTTTTCCTCTAAACACTGCGCTGTCAAAACCTATCTGTCCTGTCACGTGGAGGACTTGTGTGTCAAGTTATAACTAAATCCCTTTGAATAAGAAGAGTAAGAATAGGATGCCTTGATTGCATCCTTTTTTGAGTTTCTATCTTCTTTTTTTTTAATTATCTTAATTGCTTGTATATAGCGTGTGATGTCTTACAGGCGCTGCCTGCAACTTTAAGTGCAGACAGTCTCATGGCTGGATGGATGCTTTCATAATCGGCGGCAGCTGTGTTCATTTGTAAGCTGACATGCTGGCATAGCTGGGCCTGATGGTTGGTGCCTTTCAAGAGAAATCCAGTTGTTTTTATAAACCGCACATTTCTGCAGCGTCGTCCATAAGCTATGATGTGTTTTTTTCCTCGCCAATAATCACAATAGATCTGCACCTTATTCTTTTGGGTGTCACCTTTCTTTAGCGTCACCGTCTTTAAAGCATTTCTAGCTTTTTTTAATTGTGGTTTCCCTTTGAGATAGTTTCATGACTGACACATTACAGAAGTTGCATTTTTACTGTGTGAGCATCTTTGTCTTGATGATCCCCCGAATAGTGATAACACAGAGACTGAGGAGGAAACAAGCTGTCAGCAGATGTGAAATTTTACAACTTGAGTAGATTCAGTTTCCCTGTCCTTGTTATGTCTCTGGGATTGCTAGGGGTGAGATACTATGAAATTACTACAATGAGATATACACAGATAAAAAGATGGGTAAGAAAGAAAATACATATTTGTCCCCACTTCTAATTTAAACCAAAAATCTAGAGGCGATTAGCTCTTGCTTCTCATCTTTAGCATTCTGATGCCCTATCAGCTGTGTTTTCTCAAATGAATAAATAATGCTTCTACCCCCTCTAAATTTTACAGAAATTTAGTGTAATTGGTGACATTGTCCCAGAGGATTGGGCATCCAAAGTGCTTTGACTTTCAATAAGATAGAAACCCTTAGGGATGCATATTCACTACAGTATTAGTAGACTCCTCTTTTTTTGTCTTGCTTCCCACATTCCCACTCAGCCACGAAGGTGTGTCAGCAACGAACAACAACATTGCCAGACTAACTCGCCTTGATTCTTCTCTCCTGTTTGTGCTTTCTCCCATTGTGGTACTGAGGCATGTTGAAATAGCAAGTATTAACAATCCTCTAGTCACTTCCCGCAAATCCTTCCTTCCCTGCCGCATCCCGAGAAGGCTAGCTCAGGGACTAACCAGAAAGTAGCTTGAGCTTTATAACGTGCAGGAGATGTCCTCAGAAATTTAGCGACATACCCTCAGGAGCGCAACAGCAGAACACAGAAGCACGAGGATGGCTTTAGAAAGTGCCTGTGAACATCTGCTGCTAAGCTAACCCAGATGCTTGGGCCCCAGTGTCAATTATCCCAGTTTATGCGATAGTCCAGGCATGTCACAGATCCCTTTTGAAAAGGGGGCTTCAGTTCCGAAGTGATGTCAGAGTATTAGTAACTTTATGATCTCAGCCTGCCAGTGCTTGCCCAAATACAGAAGAATCGCTGTAGATGGATGGATGATGCACTATTTTAGGCAGACAAAGCTGCAAAATCATTGTATTTCTTCTACTGCATAAGTTCAATTTTAAAATTGCTATAAAATAGGGAAGTTAGGAACACTGATTTCTTATGTAGTATCTTATAAATTTCCTGTTTCTGAAAGGTCGCGTAGAAAATACTGCTGCTTGCAGACATACCCCATTAGAAAGTTTAACTGGAAATTACATGCAGTTTTATAAATCTCTGCTTGTTGTACCTCCCAGAATTAGGGCAGGTAATAGAATTTTTGCTTCTTGTTTATGAATCTTCCTGTGAGAACTCAAATAGGAGAAATTCCTTCTAATAACACGTTTGGCACAGTTCTGAGGAAACAGGCACCAGAAAAGACTTGCTAAAAAATTAAAATAAGATTTCCTCTCCCCAAAAGCCCTACCACCATGGACAAGAACAGAGAGAAAAGAGGGCAGAATGAAATAGATGTGAAGTGTGAGGGTCCTTCAGAAGGCACTCTCAAGAAATAAAAGAACACATTTATATTTTATAGCGTGGTCCCCAGCCACCGAAGAAAAAGCATAAAATTAAGCAATTCCCTATAGACATTCTGTATGATAGCACTGCTTTAATAATTAAACCAGAAGTCTTTTTAAGAAGAACTCAATGTGTGACTCCCTCCTTCCTTCTGAATGCATTACCCTGACTGGCTGGGAGAACTCCACATGAAGCACTTCGATGGCATAGTAGCAGCTATATATATACATTTATTTTTTTTTTAACTTTGGTTTCCTTCTCTGCTCTTTCTCTTATCACCCTGGCTTTCACAAGATGATCTGACTGACCACCTTTGAAAGTCACTGTCCCTGTAACATGGCATTTTCCAGAAGCGCGCAGGCAGGTGGAAGGGAAGCCAAGTGAAAGATCCTAGAATTTCTTTATACAGCTGCTCTCTTTATATAGTTACGTTGGGTCACGTGGAAAACTGGGTGTCTTGGACATACAGTTTCTGCACTTGAGACTTTTTGCTCTCAGATTCCATTACAAACAATAGCAACCGTGCATCTGATATGCCGTTTCTAAAATATATGCTTTCTGCACGGGCAGGGGTTGAAAGGCCAGCAAAACAGACCAGAATGGCATCGCTGTAAGCAGAGGAAGGTGCTAGCATTTGCAGCCATTGTGGTCATTTTGAATTACAGTTTTGGGGCCTCTGGTAAATGAAAAAGTTAATTTCTCAGAAGGACTGCGAGAAAAATCGTTGATTGGTTAATGGTAGGATTTCTTTATTATTATTATGCAATCCAGCGAGCACCTCTAGATAAATCCGGCAGTAAAAGTATTTTCTGTGGTCGCTTTGTGAGGCATCTTAGGGGACTGTTTGTTTTTCTTGCACAAACAGAAGAGCTGCCTCTAAAGCTTCACAAAGCACAGGTTGGTAGGAGTACACAAAGAATATGAGTGAATAACCAGTGTTTGTTGATCAGCTCTAATTAAGTAATTATGAATTCACCAGAAAGCAGCACTTACAAGAATGTGGCAAATGTTACAATACATACAAAGGAACAAATTTTCTCAGGGAAAATAAACAAATCTTGTTAAGAATATAAACACCTTTTGGTCTTTGAACTCCTACGTTGGGAATTTTATTTCTCAGATGATGTTTTAACACTATGGCTTTGCTGCAGAATAAAACAGTAACTTTGGGATAAACGGTCCCTTTTGTTATTATATGGGTGGGAAAGTAAACTTCCTTAATTTGAGGAGGTGAAGGAGTCGCCTCCACAGCTCATTTTCTTTCTTAAAATACTGTCTCTGAGTAACTGGGAAGGCACCAAGTATCTTCGTATGTTTTCTGTTTAAGCTTTCTAGGTTGCTGAAGAAGGAAGCCTTGGGACCCAATGTGGAATGTGAAGTGTAAGAATTCATGCAGTTTTCCCATTATTTATATAATGCAAAAGCCAAGATCACTGAAATAGGCTAAATAGATTGCCACGCTGACTACTTGCTAGTAGATTGGCACTCAGCCCCAAATGGAAACTATGGTGAAGAAAAGCAGAATCACGTTCAATGCTACCTGGAAAAAGCAGTTGTTATTTGTTTTCTCTTTTCTTTGTGCTGGTTCAATTTTCCATCTAAAGAATAGGGCAATACATCTGAATTCTTTGTCATGCCCAGCTACAGTTCTTGGGATTTATTTTTCATGTGTTGGAAAACCCATATCTGACCATAAGTTTCCAAAATAGCCTTCTGCCTTCCTACCAATATGCAAGCTAGTATACTACCCTTAGCGTATTGGAGAAGTCATGGTAATTAATATATAATTTATTAGGGATTCTTCTAAAGATTTTTTTCCTATCTGACCTTTTCTTAAACTCAGCCTGTCCTCTTTGCATCCTTTCCAAAAATTGAACATGATGCAGTGAGAAAAAATTGGGTACAAAGTAGTTTAATAACATTACCATCCAGGGTACTAGCTATTTTTAAGATCTATTATTTCATATTTTACTGCCTCTATCACTTTCCTCTACCTTGAGCTCTACAAGTTGGTCCTGGCTATATTTGAAAATCACACCAGAAGTGTGATCCATCTAGTAAATGAACAAACAAGGGAAGGGAAAGCCATAGGACTATTCACAGAACAAATCCACTTTGCTGTATTTTCTATTAAGGCTTTTCTTGGGTCGTGGAAAACTAGGCACCTAAATTCATGTTATGGAGGAATGGGATTTGAGTGTGACTCTCCAATGTCCTCATATCAATATTTATACCTCCTGTTGCCTGAAGAAAATGGGATGCATCATGGCATGATTGGCCCCAGTCCTGCCACGTGATCACTGCAACTTTCCAAGAGGGAAAGCCTCACAGCTCTGTCCTCATTGCCTCCCCTTTAAATAATAGCCTTGCTCTTCAGAAAAGCTTCTCTTGCACAGAATTTTTTTTTTTTTTCAAAAAAAACCCAAAACCGTTGCTGAAGGCTTTGTATTTTCTACATAATATTGATTATTTTGAATTTAGGCATATCAGCGTTAATGTCATATGTGATAGTGTATTTCTTTTTGCTTATGTCTTGATAGGGCGTGATTTTTGTAGTTTGCTTTTCTTTATTAAAAATCAGTGTCTTTCAATACTTGTTTTTGGCATGTAGCTCCCCCGAAAAGACTCGAGGCAGACAAGATGTCCGAGGAGCTCCCCATGCAAGTTACATTGTAAGTCAATGCAGTAGCTTTCAGTTTTTGTGTTTGCATGCAAAATGGTCTCAGAGGGTTTAGGATTAGTAAGGCAAGTAGTGAGAGGGGGGAATAAGGGAAGACAAGGGTGTCAACATGTTGTCTCTCTGGAGAATGTGTTAAGAGGCAAACCAGATACGCAGGTTTGGCATATCGAAGGTTTATATCATGGGACAGGAGCTCTCTTTTATAAATCATTGTGATGATAAGGAAAACACACATCGTGTTGCTGCATCCAAGGAAGAAAAGCCTACATTTGTTCCTTCTTGCTTAAGCATCTTTCCAGATACATATTCTCTGGCTACGCAATAACTTGAAATGAACCCCAACTAATCTCTGTTTTAACATTTTAACATTTAAAACTGTTGACATTTTAATTTAGAAAACAGTAACCAAAATATAGATAATTCTTAGAGATTAAAAAGGGATGAAAACTAGAAGCCTCAGAAAAATGTGTTCAAACTCCTACATGCAGAAGCCAAAGTGGTCGTTGTCTACTGCTGCTAAGGTGGGTGCTGCTTTCAGCACCAGGCTCTTCAAGAATTAGCTTTATGGAGACATTAGAAGAAGAGAGGAGGAAATGCAGCTCTGGAGGCTCATTATCACAAAGCTAAGCCCAAATATGAGGCTACTTGACTTCATTTCAGCTATTCTGTTTCTATCAAGTCCATATTTTTTATTGTGACTATACTTTTAGGAAGGAGAATTAAAATACTGAGCCCACATACCTGCTTTTAAGTCACAGACACCTTCACTTAGGATGCAGGAATCTAGCACAGTCCTAAGGGGTTAATACAATACTGTTCTGCCAGACTACACCACTTAGTTCCTGCTTCAGCTTCCGAAATCATCCGCAGTGTAGTATTTTGTGATAATATAAGCCTGAAGCCACAAATGCTTGCTAAGGCCAAATCCTCCTCAGTGAGAAAAATTCCAAAGTAATTTGACTTCTGCAATGAAGTGTCACTGAGGTAAATTGGGTTGCTATTCTCTTGGATTCAGAGGTATGACGAGTCTTTTTTTTTTTTTTTCCCCCTTTTTCTCCTTTTTTAAGAGATCAGGCATTCAAAGGTAAATGCTCTCCTTCTGGTTCTGTGAAGAGCTTTTACATTTCAGCGGTCATACCATTGTAATGAGTGAAACCAACAGACCATCTGGTCCTCTATTTGATCTCTGGTAATGGCCAGCACCAGATGCTTCAGAGGACAGAGCAGCAGAATCCACAGCCGAATAACCAGCCAACAAGAGAAGGGGTTTTTCAGCTCCTGTCAATTAGTGGCTCATTTATGCCTTATAAAGTGAGCATTTTTTATTCCTTGTACTTTCTGTTATCCAATAGTCTTAATCTTATAACTGTTCAATACTATTTTGGTCTTGGATTCTGGAAATACTGATGGTGGAAATATATTTCTTCTCCTTCTCTACCTTTTCAGGAGTTCATTTCACTTTTACAGTTGGCAATAGAGATGATGACAGGATTTTACATTTTATGATGTAAAGGCAGTTTTCAATACGGCATAGCTAACTCAGATAAGTTAGAAATGTAATTAATTCATCGTTTGTTCCAGTGGCCATCCTGTTCCTCAGCTCAGACTTGTTGTTTCACCCTAGTTCGGTGGGAATTTGTTTTCGTACTGATTAGAGTAGAAACTGCAACAAATCTTAATAAACACTACAGCTGGATATACAAGAGGATCCTGGTTGAGTGGGCTTTGCTTTGATGCAGGCCAGACATAACAATATTGAATCCTAATTTATAATTCAGGATTATTGAGTCTAATTAGTACCTCAGAGCCCAAAAGCTTTGTTGATCTCAGCTGTGTCTATCTGCATGTTCCTACAGCCTTTGCCACAGCAAAGTGCTACCTTCATTAGTACCTCTTGTAGATATTGCTACGCAGACTGTTTAATAATAATTTCTAATTTGCAGGTTTTTTGTGCTAATAAATAGCAACAAGCACTAAGTGGGTTTATTTCAGACTGTTACTCCCAACTAATAGGTTGCAATGCACGGTTGCTAGCCAGGCAGTGGGATGTTCTCAGTCAGTAATGGTTTGTATATTTTAAAGTGTTGGTTTTAGTTTTTGATCCTATCACTTATCCTTTGTTTTCCCGTTCATGCCAGAGTGGTGAACCTTTGTGTCTCCTATTTGATGCACTGATTGTCTCAGACCTGAAAGACTGAGTCAGAACTTTAGACCAGAGTCTCTGTATTACACACATGTGATGGAGAGTCGGAGCTGTGCAACTCTGCATTTCTCACCAGGCTGTGTGTGAACGAGGTTCAATGATCAGAAATGGAAACAATGGAGCACTGGTTTTGGCTGGGATAGAGCTGATTTCCTTCATGAAAGCTCTTACAGTGCTACATGTTGGATTTGCAACCAAAACTGTTTTGGTGATGCTGCTGTTTTAGCTATTGTTGAACAGTGCTTGCAGCGTCAGAGCCTTTTCTGCTTCTTACCCCACCCCACCAGCGAGGAGGCTGGGGGGGCACAAGAAGCTGGGAGGGGGCACAGCTGTGACAGCTGACCCCAGCTGACCACGGGGATATTCAGACCATATGACGTCTTGCTGAGCAAGAAAAGGTGGGGAAGAAGAAGAAAAAGTGGGGAACATTTGAAATTATGGAGTCTATCTTCCCAAGTAACCGCGATGTGTAATGAAAAGGGCTGAATACCTGCCTGCAGATGGGAAGTAGTGAATGAATTCCTTATTTTGCTTTGCTTGAGTGCCTAACTTTTACTTTCCCTGCTAAACTGTCTTTATCTCAACCTATAAATTTCTTCCCTTTTGCCCTTCCCATTCCCTCTGCAGGGGAATGAGCAAGTGGCTCCCTACCAGGGTTAACCCCCAACAAATGCTTAAAAAAAATTCAAGCATCTTTCTCAAACAGCTATTGAATTCCTTGGCTTATTTTTTAAAAATGATTCAGACTTCCAGAGGTCTTTCAGAGTCTGCTAATTTGTCAGATGTTTTGATCTGCTTTTTCTTACCTTTGCTGTGCTTTACAATTTTCTCTTCCTATTCTGCTCCTCAAAAATAGATCTAACAGTAAAAAAGGACTTTCTTTTTTTTTTTAAAAAAAAGAAGGTTATCTGAGAAAGCAAGGTTCACAAATCAGATCTGCCATCTAGCCAGAAGAGGACTGCAAAAAATTAATTAATATATGGAAAGTGCATGCAGCAGAACATGATTTCATTTAGAGTGCACAGAACCAGCACATTTATGACAGAATTGCCTTTCAGCTCCCTCAGGGAACAAAATATAAAAAATAATCTTCTGTGTGGAACAAAATATGGTGAAAAAGACTGTACCTTATTGAAAGTTAACTGCAAAGTCCTGAAAAGTGATTTTGTCAAGCACATAGGAAAGCTAACGAAGCCAAATAGCTGTGAAGTCTCACTACTGCTTCATCGCAGAGACACGATTGATTTGGCTTCATGTAGAACTGCACGTGTCAATAGATCAAAAATTCGTGTACGCTCTAGAAAATCATCAGCCTTTTGGACAGGCTCAATGTGCAATATGCTGTATTGGTATGGATGCGAATCTGGCAGGTTTGAGAGGCTTGTGGCGTACATGTGTAGATGCAGATCGATTCTTAGATAATCAAACTGCAAACGCTGCCTCTGATAGCTGAATTATAAGGTGGTATTTAGGTACAGTTCTTTCAAAACCTGCATAACATGGACATTTCAGTGTATCTGTCATCTGGTGAAACTCTTCCAGATTATACAGAAATGCTAATGAAATTAGTGATTTTCCTCTTTGCTAAAGACAAACATCGTCGTTTTCAGCTCGGTTTGAAAATGTATCAACAACTTTTACAAATCACTGCTAGTAGAGAGGGGGAAGAAATGAGTAAAAAAGTACTCTTTCTGGTGTGAATATTTACTGTGGCATGAAAAGACAATTGATTCTCACCATGATTAACTGCAAGAAATCTTAACACAGCAAAAAAGCCAATGACAAACTGGCACAGGGAAAGGGAACTGAATGAAAGGAATAGGTTTTCAATATAAGCATAATCTAAAGCACAGCCTCAAGTCACCAGATGGCTCAAGGGATTAGCAATGCTATATAGTCTTTTCACCTTCCTCCTCTGTCCCCTCCCCTTCAAGCAACAGGTTCAAATGTTCAAGTAAGTAACATAAGCATCCAGACAGACACAGCTTAAAGGGTCTTTATCTACAACAGGCAGCATGGTAAAAGTCGTCACTCATAGCGTTATCTCTGTGGGAAGAATTATATGTTGGGACTGTGTGAATATTTCTTTGTTGATGAAAAGAAAAACATTCATTTGGGTTAAATTGAAATCTTCCCTTTGCAAAGTTCTAGTTTATTTTCAGATCCTTTCAAAAGACGTCATTATGTTTATGTTTGTTTTGTGAATTTTGAAAAGAAACACCATTCTGAAATGAAAGCAGTGCAGTTTAAAAACTGTTAACAGATCTCACATTTGTTTACTCCAATTAGGAGGAAAGGGTTAGATGTAAACCATGAATCTGTGAACATGCAGAGGGGATCTGATTCTTCATTTTCAGTACACAGTGTTCTGTCAGAGATGTTTTACTGTTTGCTTCTGGCCATACTATTTTCTTAGGGGAACACATGCATATATCACAAAAGTATATTCATGACTTTTAGTAAATGAAAGTCCTTTACAAAGTCTTAGTAGACTACATACTACTTAAGACAACTTTTTAAGTCACCGTATAAGGAAATGTGGGATAAAATGTGTTGAGGAGTTATCTTTTCCCCTATATATGTAGTGCTTGCCTAGTAGATAAATAAAGGACTTGAAATTTTACCTATAACCGTCATGGCAAGGATTAAACAGCATGTAAATCGATAACCAAAAGCATTGATTGTATTCTACATTTAAATTAACAGTACTGATTGTAGTAAAAAAAAAAAAAAAAACCTAAGGAGGGGGAAAGATAAGGCAAAAAGCCGCTGAAGCCTGTGTATCAACGTAACCCAGAATACTGCACCATTTATTCTTGTGTGGTGCTTCTTTAAAGCAAAAAATGTATGTCTAGCTTGAATTTTCAGCTGGTCATACTCTGTTAACTTTCAGCTATAGACTTAAATTATTCTCTCTCTTTCCTTCAATAGAAGTAACATTTTAGCCTCTATGCAAGATAAATGCAGAAGAAGGAAAAAAAACACAGTTGAGTTTAATGACCTAATTTTATGCTACAGCTTTGATAAAACTCTTACTTTTTTCCTTTTGCTCGGTTACTTGCCTTCTGATGCCTGTTTTTGCAGGCAACTGCAGTACAGTGCATGATTTATACTTCAGATGCTAAAATATTTTCTTCTATGTTCAGGCAAGCTCTTCATGTTATATCAAAGTTTCTTTTGTAAATTCTGACCTTTCAAAGTAATATACTGGCCATGCTGCTGTCACTGGCAGAGCTTTTTCAGATCCATCAAGGATACCATTGTGGTAAGGCTGTAATGGTCCTATATTCGGATTAGATTTGCATTGCCTTTGATTTCACTTTGTATGTTTTCTTGTTTGACCTAGTACATGCTGTTATCCTCCCGAACGATGCATCTCAGATAACAGTACATATTCACCAGCTGTGCTGTGATGTTGGAGTACAACAGTACATGTGAAGGACGAAGTTTGGGATGTAGATCCATCCTGACTGTATTAAGTCACAAGCTAATATGGTTCAGTTTATGGCTTGGTGTCATCCATTGCCCTCTTTCCTTACTTTCGATGATGTAGGTGGTGCAGTTGCAGGTTATGGAGCAGACAAACCTTACTTTGAAATTAGTACAGTCTGACAAAGCTCTACAATCCTAGGGCCCTCTGACAGTCCCTTCTTACTTAACCACAGTACGCATTCTCTAAAGTCGAGGAGCTTCTCTTTGCTTATACTATGTAGGAACATGAAGAACAAGAAAGGGGATTTCTCTGTTCTTTGCCTGTTTATATTTAGGCCACCTCATTTATATTTATATTAAAAACAGAAGAAGAGAATGCTCAACTTAAAGAACAGTCCCTGGTTCTGCCAGGACCTTTCAATAAATTATTGCTTTGTGCGTAAAGAAATTGTTAGATTAAATATTTCGTGGAAGAGAAGTTCAAAACAATGTGACGGCCATCATTGAGCAAGTTCAATACTGAATAGGCAATTTTTTGCTCAGATCCTCTTACTTATAATGTCTTACCATAATCATGATAACTAACAAACCTAAAAGAATAACATTAGCTTACACTATGTTATGTATTTTCCTAATCCTGTGTACAGTTTGGCATCTGGAAGCAGGGAGGTACAGACTGAACTGCATGTTCAACAAGATCTGCACAGCAAATCACCAAGCACCACACAAGTTCACAGTAATTGACCTGAGAACCAGAGTTCGTATCTCAGTAATCTTCTCATGAGTCTCTTTTTCAGGTTTTTCACTTTCTGTCCCTATGTAATTTTCTGTCATTTAAGACTTCGTGAGTAGCAGACTATCTTGTTTTTTTCTTTAACGACTTCTCTTTGTAATCTCCCTTGAAACTTGCAGGATTTTCTTCTGTGTTATATGGACAATGTATTGTGATACCATCGTGTCAGCTACAACATGAATTTCAGCACACTTGCAGACTTAGCAGTTTTACGGTGCAATTACTGTGATGGCTTTGGCAGACATACGAGCCTGCATTTCCTACTCAGGCAAAACTTTTATAAGTTCATTGAATGCAGTTAATCAATGGAGACAAATCATGCTGACACTGAATTCACAAAGTTTGCTTTCTGTTTATATATCACTACATAAAACTGGATCATGCGCTGGAATGCTGAGAGGGGTCAACCATAGATTTGGGGGGCTTTGAGCATCTCCTGCTTTCCCTGGTTGTCCTGGGCTTCCCTCTCTGAAGGACATGAACCATTTTACTATCAGTTAAATTTTGATTAAAATAGAAATGTGGGGCTGGTCTGTTGGTTTTCAGCCATTTTAAAACTCTTTAAATATGTTGGTTTCTCTGAAGTATCTGCTGTGCAAAGTGATGCTCAGTCTGAAAGCTGCAAAACTGGTATCTAGACAGATTGGCATTTATTGTAGTCATGGTGTTTCTACAGAAACTATTTAGTGAAGTGCAGAACATAAAGCTACGAACTCTAAACATACTTGTATATAAGGCAAAAATGCTTTTTGGTAAAATACACTTTCTAGTCCTCTGAGTGCTGTCAGTGTTGTTTCAAAAATATTTGAGCCATAAAACTACATTTACAGGAAAAAACCCTTAAAACCATGTGTAACTAAGTGCAGAATTCAGCTGCACAAGTTCAGTGCCAACATCCTATGTGCTAGACTTATTTTGAAGCCGGGTAGTTTGGGACGATTTTACAGTTGTTCTCAGATTACAATAAAATCCCATCCAGCCTACAGAAACAAGCAAACGTTATTGTCAGTCTGTCGTTCAGCTCTAGTCTCATAAAATAAATTGGAAACTATGGGTTTCCAGCAGAAAAGCTTTCAGACCGCTTGCCGTTCGGGACCGTGTGAGATAAAATGGAGGTGGGAGGACCACCCTTTTCCGAGGTGGGTGCAGGCCATATAAACAGATGTGGCTGGGCTGAATGGGGGTGAGCCTGAATGGCGGCATTGTTCCTGGCCTTCCCAGCCTCCCTCCCTCCTTCCCAGCAGGGACCCAGCACAAGTCGCGCTCGCAGATGAGAGCTTAAACTCTGCCTGTTACAATTTAAGAAACCCCAACTGCACTGAAGTTTTATGAAGTCTATCAAATGTCGTGAACCCTCGTTTACCTCCCCAGAGCCGTTACAGAGGCATTCCTGAGCAGCATTTACAACGGCTTTTTTTTCTAATGTATGGCAGAATTAATTTTAAAAGACACTGTCAAAGTAATTTCTGGTGGAACTTTTACATTTCTCAATTAATTGTAGTTTATTTTTGAAACTAACTCATTTTTGGTTGTCTGTGACTCATGATGAACCTATGAATAATGTCTTTAGTATATACATCCATATATAATGCTGTTCAATAGCTTTACATTAAACACATTCCAAGAAGGAAGACTTGGGAGATACTATAAACATATTTTGTACAATGATATACACCATGCATTCAGTAAAATCTTATAAACTGATTGTAGGGACACGATTCAACAGTGTTGACAGAAGTTCATCTTGAAACTTCTGTGCCACTGCTGAGTTCCTATATACATTGTGATGGATTTATTGCATAGGGGACTGTTATTGTTGAATACTTGTAAAGGTCGTGTATACCAGTGTTTGGAAACTTGCCCAGGTTCCTTTAAATAACCCCAGGGACATAGAGTTTTGTGATTTCTGAGGCCTTTTTAGGGAAGAGACAGCAATAGTAATGCAGTTCTAGTTTAATGGTTTAACTAGCGCTTCATTTTACGGAAATAAATGGGGAAAAAGGTGCTCCTTTAAGTTCAGTAACAAAGTTATTCATAAAATATGCGCTGTCACGTGAGAGTGGTGTTTTCTGCTCCCCCCAAGCAATGACAAAAGTTTGTAAGAAATGTATTTCAGGTGTTTATATGCTATCATTTTGTTAACTTTGCGCATAACGGTCGTGAATGCATTTTGCAGAGATTTCTGTGGACTGAAAAGTGCCAAACATCACCAAGACAGAGAAAGAGGAAGCAAAGCAGAAGGGCGAGGAGGGCAAAGGAATATGTGCTTTGTAAGTGCCAGTTTGCATTTCTCCCATGTTCAAAAATTCAGCATAGTTCTTCTGTAACAGCTCAACATGCACGCACGATAACAGTAATTGATTTTCCAACCTCGAAGTCCTTTGTTGGTGTCAACAACAGCTTGAGAAAGTTGAGGAAGCAAAATAAACCCACCAGTGTACTTCAAACAGTATTTTGGGGTCGCCTTGCAAGCATTCAGTTTGCAGTTCTGCTGCAAATCTGCTGCCATAAGCAGCGTTCAGGAGTGTGCACAATCCCCTTTTTGGGGGGACAGGACTTGCTCATTTGTTCTTAGGCACTCTATTAAAGCCTGTTGTGTTTTTTTTTTTTTTCTTTTAGTGGTATGATTCTATCTCGAAAACAGCAATAGGGAGTAAATAAGGCAACCTGATTTAATTTCTTGTTCTGCCACACACTCTGACTTTGTGTCTCACGTCGTTAATAGATCTAATAGGATTTTGGTGTGAGACCGAGGAGGGGGAAGGAGGAGGGGATGAGCTGCGGAGAGAGCTGCTGCCTTTCCCAACTCGAAAGCGACGTCAGGCCTATCAGCCTTCTCTTTAGTCCTCCCTGACAGAGCTGGAGGCATTTCTCTGTACATGAATGTGTCTCATGCATTCATGAGGCTTTTTGACACCGCAGCCTCTTTTGTTACGCGCTCCATCGCGGCTCTGCCCTTCTCTCAGCTGCCATATGGTGCCGCAGAAAGAGGCTTTCAAAGAGAGAAGCGGGGCCGAGGGACCCGGGCGGAGAGAAGAAAGAAATCGAACGGCGGCAGATGAAATTGATTTATTTTTCAGAGCAAAAGGGGCAAGTGAGTACGACTGGTGGAGAGAGGAGGAGGATGCCTTGGAATATCAAACCGTCTCCAGGCCGTTCGGCTGGCAGCCGTGCTGAGCTTGTTCTCTAGGCACGGTGCTTGAAAATAAGCATGCGTGGTTTTGTTACCTCATATAGATGCTATCTGAGAAAGACACAGCCCCCATGCCTCAGCGCAGGACCTCAGCAACTTCATTTTGTAATTTTAAGTTTTGTGGAGAACAAAATCTCTGAGCCCTACCATGTGTGCGTAACTGTCGAGTTAAACAATGTTAGAAGTTTCCAATGACAATGTTAGAAGTTTCCAAACAATACCTATCTCCAGCTTGACGTTTAGAGAAGGATTGTTTAAAGGAAAACATCCGATGATAGAGTCTCTTTTTCTGTTCAGAGAGTGTAAATCCACTAAAATCAATTGAGTTTGTTTAGGCTTACAGGTCATTACCTTGTTTTACCAAGATGACCTACTCTGTTAAAAAAAAAGAGTATTAAAACCAAGTCAAATTTACTTGTTGTTTTTCATACCATATACCTCTTTCAGCTTCAGAAGGAAGCCTGTTTCACATCTGCCTGCAGTCAGTTTGACTTCCAGATTTGGTGGCATAATATTTCATCTTGGAAAAAAAAGTAAAATGATAGGTATGGGTCTTAATTAATAGAGTTTCTTATGGAGATGATTTAAATTTCATGGCAAATTGAACATGAATCTTGATATCAATATGAATCAGAAAAATACGTATGAGGACAAACTTCTCAACTTCATTTAGGAAAAATTCTGATGAAACTGACTGAAATTGCAATTCTTGTTCCGAAAAAAATTATTAAACCTGTGTAACTATTTTCATACCTCTGTGGGACTGAAATAAAGTATGCAGAATACATAGGAAGGGAATCAACAAAATTACTTAGAAATTTTAAAATGTTTTGGTTAAATTCATTTGGTGTCGTTTTGTGTCCTCTGAACTGCTTCAAGAGACTTATGGGAATTGTAGTTCAAGGGACATGTGAGAGGACCAGGCAGATCAAAGATATGGACCATTTCCACAGGAAGAGAGAATACATGGACAGAAGAGGCAATGAGAGCAATATGGTACAAGTTTCAAAAATCATGGTTGACCTGGTAGTTAGGCAATCATTACTCACTTTTCTCAACAAAAGGACTGGAAGACACCTAATATCAATTTAAAATAAAGTTTTGAAATGAGTCAAGGAAGTCCTTAGTTTACATTGTGCATAATTAAATTGAAGCTTTCATTGCTGCCAAAATTTCTGAAGGCCAAAAGTATAGATGAATTTAAACAGATTGGAACATTCATTTGAAGAAGCACAAAGTTGATGTTACAGGGCTTTGGATGCAATCTGTAGCTCAGGAAGTCCTAGAAATGGCACACTTTTGGAAGCTGGGACAATATGTCAGAAGCAGCAACTAGTTTGTAATTTTCTTGTATCTTCTTACCTCTTCTACTGACCACTGTAAAATCACAAATGTATACTAAATGAAAATTTTATCTACCCTGGTATAATTATTCTTTTGTTCTTATAAAATATTTATCACTTCCAGTAAGATGGGCTCTCTCCTTATTCCATTTATCCTGTCAGGTACCATTCAGGTATTCACTTCTGTAGTTCACTTTTGAGGTTTTGAGGAAGAATAAGGAGACAGAGACCTTGGAAAACCCAGAAGCAGCAGAGAGGGCACTAGAGCAAAGCCAGATGACTGTGAGAGACAAGGGCTTCTGCTGTCAATCCTCACTTGATGAAAGAGCTGCACTCCCCACAGATACATTTCTGTGCCCTCAGCTAATGTTATCACTCTGAGAGCTGATGTGACCACCCTTTGCTTTCCATTTCTCCCAGGAGAGAATCAAGTCCCTTTCACACATACATAGTACATGCAGTATGTGGTCCAATTGCAATCTTGTTCCCTGTTTGAGGGATGAACAAAAAAAAGGGGGTCTTGAAGTGTTGCTGGTTGATGCTGGTAGGATCTCGCCATGCTAGCGGTGCCTAGTGAAGCACAGTCCCAGCTGTCCACCTTCTCCTCCATTCCTCCCTCTGTCTTTGAGCATCCTCAAAACATCCCCATAAGCAGCACAAGAAAGGAAGATAACTTTTAAAATATCCCACACTGTACAGCAGAGCTTTTGAGACAGATCACACAGGTCCACTGAAACCCTGTAATACTTAGCGTAGTGAAACAGAGTTGTCCTTTCACTCTATTCACTGATCAGAGGAGATGGAGAAATGCCAGTCTGAATTCCTTTGGCTCGGGTTCAGCAATGCCTTTGAGTAAGAGTCAGCAAAGCTTGTTTTAAGTTAATGATTGTGCTACATGCAGTCCTCATGGAGAACATGTGCAAAGGATCATGTTCCCCTTTTATGCGTATGTCAGCCCTTGAGAAAAGTAGAATGAGATGAATAAAACCACTTCATCAAGATTGTTTCTGCGAATTTTCCACTGACTCATCCAAGTTTCATATCTTTCAGAATTTAAACGATTTATGTAGTCGTGTTTTGCCTTCTGCAAATAAATACATATGCAAATGAATGAAGGAAAAGAAAATAATATTTTTGTGAGTTGGCGGTGGTCACAAAAGAACTATTGTGTTACTTGTTTGTTGTTGCATTTTTTCTCTTTATTTGTCCACGCTTGGGATAATTCATATTGTCAAATGAAAAGGCATTGCAATTACTAATTGCCTTAAAAAATGCTGCTGCTTTTTGAAAAGAGAAGAGCAGCATTTGGGCTAAATTCTGACCCTGCATTATAAATCAGTGTTAGTCACAAGCATATTTATTCAGTATTCTCTCTCTTTAGCTATTTTTACAGTAGGAAGAGAAAGACAAGTTTACACAGAGGAACAGATAGGTAAGCAATATTTTTCCTTATTTTTGCTTATCTTTTATTATCGTTGTTGTTGCTATTACTATTTACACTTAAGAAAGGAAGGAATGTTCTGCTGGGCCACACCAGTGGCCCATTTATCTCAGGACTGTTTCTTAGAAGTGCCATAGGGAAGACACTTGAGCAGTCCAGTTTCCTTGTCTCCTTCAGATCCAGAATTGTGGTACTAGGTGGTTAAGGACTAGGTAGGAATGTACCCCCTTTTAGTCCATTTGATGACCTATTGACCATGAGTTTATCTAACCCATAACCTGATGATACCTTTAGACAGGAAATTGGAAATATAAACAAATGAACAACTAATGTGAAAGAGTGCATTCTTATCATGTTTAAATCAATGCTTTACAATGTAAAGGAAATTATTTAGTAAATCTCACCATTTAAACAATTTTAAAATGTTTTATAGAATCACAGAATTTGACTAAATAGCTCTTGATTTACACATAAGGTCTAAACTGATGGTAGCATAATTTGTGATATTCACATAGAATCATAGAATCCTAGAATCATAGAATGTTTACAATTTATTTTAGAATATAACAGCCATAGCTATGAGTTTAATCCTCTCAAGAATGTCAAGTATGATAAAACAATCTTAAAACCAAGTGTTCATAAGTTTAATTGAAGACAGTCAAAATACTTAGCACCTTGCTATGTTCTGAGTAAACTGTTTGTGCAGTATCATATCTTCAATAACTTTGACTCAAAGTCCAGCAAACTATTTAACAATCTGATTTTTGTAAGGACTCAGTCTCAGTATACATCAGAAACATGAAAACAAATTGCAGTTCCTTTTGACAGATGTCTTTGTTTCCGATAATGACTCTCCCGGTATTATATTCTGGCTACCTGGTAAAACCTCCTTATTCTTAAAGGTAGAGAAGGAGCTAGATACTCAGTGCTTCAAAGGCAGGTAAAACATATTAACACAAAAAAAAACCCCAACAACATTTCAGCAGCCTCTACAGTATTTCCAGTATGGGTTGCTTGGGAATCCCTATTACAAACCTATGATAATTGTATTGCACGTGGGTAGCTTTACTCTGTTTTTCAAACAGGGTGCTAAAGCATCAAAGATAGCTTTCTTTGGGCACCACAGCTACAGAGTCCCTGAGGCCATGGGATCCGAACTAATGTTTATCACTGCATAAGGATATGACATCCATCTTAATTTTCATTGAATAGAGAGTTTTAGAAAATCATTTGACAGGACATTGGACAAGAACTGCTCTACTCAGGCATCTCGGTTCGTGATTCTGGGTAGCACAGAAGTGCCAGAATGCATTGGTTTCCAGTTGCTGTTATTCATATATGGTTTTGACAATGAAGGCATTATTATATCAGATTCATTCAAGTATCATAATTAGGTGCCTCATCACTTTGCAAAAATTATGTCCTATCAATAACTGTAATGACAGTAAGACTTTATACAAGATATCTGTAGAAAGAGATGTGTATTTGATATTTAAACATAATCTGGTACATTTACAGCCTGTGATAATTATCGTTACACTTTTTTTCAGAGAAAGTAACTGGCAGTGCTCATTGTACCTTGACTGTCCTGTAGCCTACACCTTAGGTCCTTGCTGTCATTTGACAACTGGAACTGTTCTTGAGTCCTGCCTAGTATAAGGGGATTTTTGGAGGAAGGTTTCTCATTGACTATACTCACAGGAAATTGCTGCTCAGAGAGGACTAGGCAACTACTAGTTTATCAGAGAAACCTTTGAAAGCTATGACTAATGGTACTGAAAACTTCTTTTTACAGACACATACATGGCAAAGTTACAAGTTGGTTTTATATTGCATGGAATATTTCACGGCGCACTTAATGTTGTAGCTATTACTTCATGTTCTCCTCTTCATTTTAGCAACATTAGATCAGCAAGACCACAGCAACTAGCTCAGATACAGTCTAACTAAACTAATACAGTAAATTCCTGGGAAAGCAGTATGCTAGAACTTGACATGAGCTAATCATATGATTTTCAGGGAAACATCTTTTTCATTTTGTTCCCCAAACTTTCATTAGCAAGATGTAGTCAACTTACAGGTACAGCAAAAAATGCTTGAATAGCACTGTTAAGAGATTGTTGCTTGCAAAGCAAGATCTGAGTAGGTCTTTGCTTTCCAATTAAAACAATTTGTTTTGATTTTAAATATAATTAATCTATGTTAGTAATGAAAATAGATCAGTAGAATATAAGCTGAATGCTTCAAAGAATCTTAGGGATTCTTTCAGTCCATGTAGGAAATAAATCATTCTTATAAATGTTGTTTTATGGGTTAGGGCAGTACCAGAACTAAGTAATGTAGGTTGTACTTGGTATTGAAGCAGAAGAAAGCAGCAGAAGTCATGGAGCTCAAATATGGTTTAACGTTCAGGGAATACGTAATTCTTAAAAACAAATTATTTTTTTTAAAGACACTATGTAGAACTGGTATTGAGATGGGACAGTTCTAGAAAATCACTTTCAATCAAACATATTCCGTACCATACAAAGAAAGAGAAACAATACAGGCCCTGAATCTCTTCTGCACACAAATTCATGTGAATCAAAGCCTTGACTGGTGCTCTTTGTGGAGATTAGCCTTCAACAATCCAAGTAAGTTCAAAAGCTTGATACCTCCTTCAGTCTTCTTTTTAATTTTGTTCTTGTATCTATATGTTATCTCACATCTACCTGAAGTTGTAAAGACTATCTTTTCTATCACTATATTCTTTTTATATAGTCTTTATTCTCTAGGGATTTAAATTCTAGGAGCTAGAAATGGGAACATAAAAGAAACATATGGATGCTAAGAATTTCTGGTTTCACTTGTAGCATCTAAATCTTTTCAAGCCATTCAATAGTGATGAACCCAGAACACATGGATTGTGAAATACATGTCATATATGTACATGTATGTAAAAGATCTGTATTCTTTACCTCTGGAAGTGTCCAATGCTTTTACCCGCAGAATTCTTCAAGGAAACTGGTACTGTTTTTGTCCCTGGTATTGCACACGCTGGGATCTTTGGTATCCCGAACTGTTTGGGTTGGGAAGGAGAAAATAAGTCTGATGGGTGGTTTTTTCATGTTTAATGCCCAGTAAATGTTAATGTATTATAGAATTACTTTGTGTCCAGTTTCATTAGTCATTCTTATCCCTGCATCATATACCATTGATTTCTTATAACCTAGAAGCGTACTTTGCTCAGCAGCCAAAGGTTTGCTACTAAGGATTTTTAACTTTCTGCCAGATAGGAGCTGCTAAATTCTGAAAACCCCCCCCAAACCCTACATACAGGTTTAACCTTAAACACAAGTCTTCTCATTTTATCCCCAGGTTAAGCACGGGTCAGTGGCATACATTTCTGCAGCCTCGACAGATGCAGCAGGTGATTCCTTAAACACAAACCTAAGTAGAGGCAATATTTGCACAGATAGCTATCAAGTCAAACAAAATAAACCCCCATTTCATTACTGAATGCGGTGCAATGCCACATGTCTCTCCAGCCTCTTAACAGAAACACATTTTTTTCTGGTATTTCAGCCCTAGAACATATTGAAGGATCCCAGTTGAAATAAAGTAAGTTGAAAAAAAAAACGTGTGTAATGAGAAGCAGGATATCATCCTGTTTGCTGCTTTTATGGGGTCACACGCCTTCTAATGTTAAAGCTGGATCATATAGCACTTTAGTCACACAATAAGTAAGTAAACACTGCATCGCCCCTCTTCCTGTCCCTGCCTCTTCCTCCCTGACCCTCAGAGGAACTGTGGAAAGAGCGAAAGAAAGGGAAAAAAAGACAACTTACATTTGCTAGGATTTAGCTTCTGGCAAGAAACATTATAAGGAATTCATTTCCTGGCACATAATTTACATGTCCAGTCCTCCCTCCCACTACTTTTTTCTCTCCCACCCTTCCCCCCTATTCCTCCTTCAAGCTGTCTTCTTTCTCTGCAGCACTCGCCACAGCTTCCTGCCGTATGTTTGCTTTCTATTTTCATATCCATGGGAAAGGAATCTGCTCTAGAATAAGGCTGCTATCCTGCCTGCGCCCCTGCCGGCTGCTGCTGCCACCTTTAGCTTAGGCCACAGGTATTTGGACTTCATTAAGTGATGGTGAAGCACCAAGCAAATGGCAGTCATTAAATTTCAGCAGAGTCAGCTGGAGAAATCTCTTCTTCTTTTTGAGGTTTTTGCTTTCTGCTAGCGAGCTTCAGACAAAATTATTTTCGATTTTAAATATTTAATCTAAATCCTGTTTTAGGGTTTTATTTTGGGCAAGAGACAGTCATGTCCCTCTTGCTCATTAAAGGGCTCTCTGTTGTGTATCTTTGATGCTGCTTTGGGCAGCTCTGCTACTTTGATCCTCTTAGAAACAGGCTCATTACAACATCCACCTCACAGAGTAACACTTCAAAGAGCTTTGCGAAGGACAAAGGGAGGAATTTAGAAACAGAGCCAAGTGGCTCTCAAGTATCTTGACTAAATTAACTTTGTATTAAGAGTTACTGGCCCAGTTGCAATTCTGAGAGGAGGAAACAAAGAAGTAACACTGTGTGCTTCTTTCATGCATTTTATATCAAATTAATAAACGCACTTGAAATTTTCTAGGATGCTGTGCCATAACTTCTGCTAAACTAAGCAGACACCACAGTTGTCACATCAAACTGAGTTGTTTTGGAGTTGTTAAAAAGGTGGGTTGATGTTACTACTCGATTTATATTCTCAGAATGATAGAGCCGGCGTTAATCAACCAGTGAGATTAACAGAGGAAACAGGCAGTTCTCAAAATCATTATCTCCAGAAACAGCAGTAACCATGTACATTTTCAACACTCTCAAATCTCTCATAGCTGTGATGATTAGAATTACTGGTCATTCTGCAATCTAATTTCATTACTTCTGACATGTTTGACTTAGGACTTCAGTTAGGAAGTCATTACCATTACAATACCTTATTCATAGTGTGTGCTTTCAGCACAAATCATAGTGCTAGGTGCTGTACAAATACAAGCTACTTAAGCAGCCTCATCCCAGAGAAACTACAATGCCAATTAGAGACCTCAGCCCAATGCCCCGAGTGTCATAGTCACGCTGCCTAACCGGAGTGGGCAGAGCAGTCTAGCCCTTGAGCATGACTATGAGCTTTGCCCTCAGCTCATATCATCATAATCCCTGCCATGAGAAGGTTTTTTTTTTTTTCCTTTTGAAATATCAGATGACCCTGGTTTAAGCAGTAATGATTCTTGACGTAAACCCTTTGCATGCTCTGTAAGTCAAATGCAGATGTCATTCATTACTCTAACCACCGGAACAGCCTTTGAAAACATGTGTATCGGTCTCTCTCAAAGACAGCACAAGGACAAGACAAGTTAACTTGAAAGTTCTGATTTTATTATTCTATTTATTCTGCTTTTTGAACACTTTTACCAGGAGTTGTACTGAACAAATCAGAGCATTGTTTGTCTGAGGTCCCAGTAACGTAATCTAATCCTGGCAATACTTAGTTTGGCTGGAGCCATTCTTAGTTTAGAAAATTCCCCTTTAACTAGCAGGTGTTTTACAGCACTTAGTATTACAATGCAAGTTGTGCCTTCTACTGTGAAAGTATAGTAAATGTGGAATAAACAGAGAAAAACCACCAGGAAGCCTGCACCTCTTAGGTGCCAGGATGGAGGGTGCAGATGGCTGCCATTCATCAGACTTAGACCATGTTCATTGTGTGATTTATTGCTCCACAAGAACTGTTGTACTTCCTTGCCCACACATACATCCACTCTATCTTCCTAGAAATCTTTACAATGTGCTTATGTGTCTCTTTGAACCATTAATTTCTCTCTTGCAGAGATTTATCAGTGAATTTAATCAATGAGCTATGATTTTACAGGGAAAAAAAGAGATAGAGCTGTATAAGCTTTCACTTAATATACAAAATTTCTTTCAAAATAAAGAAAATCAAGAGTTTATATACATTTAGTCTACCCACATGTATTTCTTTGTGAAGTGTGAATTCAGTGCTAATATAATATCAAATTCTCTTTCATCTAGGTTCAATGGGATTCTCAGGATTTCTGGTCTGGTAAAGGAAAACAGAAAATGAAAATGTGACTTGGATTGTTCTCTAACGTGAGTAAATTTGAGGTAGAGCATTTGGGGATCACCAGTGAAGCTATTCATTGGCTTATTCATCCCACTTATTGAGGAATCTACTTCCCACTAACTCCAGTCCATATCAGCCTACCCAACTGAAAGATACGGTGATCAATCAACAGCTTCAATTTTGTGAACAATTTGTTCTCCGCTGTTAAACGTGTTAAATTGGAGATTAAGCATCACTACCATTTCACTGTTAATATGTCCTATAGCTGCAGCATTCTCCTCAGCAGCAACTCTCACTTTCTGGTTCTCATCTTCAAAGTTATCCTTTAAATCTTTAATCTAAGATTCTAAAGAAAATACTGATATGCTGTATATTTCATTTGCAACCTGGATTGCACCTAGCTCCATAAGCACTTATTTCATATTTTTTGCTAGTCTTCCTGTCCATTATTTGATATTCTGTTCTCATAGGATTTCTTGTCAATAATAACGTGAGATAGCCATCTGTGTAGCTGCATTACGTTCCTTATATCCTTCTTGTCGTAGTTAAAGTAATCACATAGTGATCACTCTACTGAGACATCTGTTCTTTAGAAGTAAATTCTGGGACAAATGTAATCAATCTGCTCTTTAAATTTTGTCTGTGAAACCTATGTACACTTTGTGGGTGTTGTCTTAATTCTGTTAAATTTTGCTCAGCCCTGATTATTCTGAGGAGTTGTAGCTTTTTTTTTTTCCACCCAGTGCAGCAGGTAGAGAGTCCACTTATTACTCATCATTACTTCAAAGTACATCATTATTTTGGAACAGTTTGGACTTCTCCTCCAAGCCCCTTGAATCAGGCAGAAGTTACGGTTTCATTTCCTCCCAGTATGGCTGATACGTGGTACTTCTAGCTGGAATGATAGCGCACCCTTTAGTTCTCCTCGTCCGTTTTACAACTCCAGCAATGAAATAAAAGTTCTTTCCAGCACGATCTGATTTGACAATTGGAACAACATCCGATGACTAAAACATCATTAGCTTAGTAAAAGACAGGGAGAAATCCTATTCATTTGATTAATGAGAAAGCTACAATAAAGAGGGCTGCGAGTTGGTCTCCACTGACAGACTGCCCAGCCTACCTGGAGATTACTCTAGGGTGGAGTTAGAGAGTGGCTACCGTTTTGGGACCTGGCGAATTACGTTCTGTCCTGGACATGATACTTGAATATGATACTTGAATATTCATTCGTATTTTTCTCTTTAATGAAAACTATATTAAAATCAGCCTTCTTTCTCATCAATCACAGCCTTCCGTTCAGAAGGCTGCTTAACCTTTACACTTCAGCAACAAGTCTGGAGAATCTGCCTGGATTATGCATAACTTGTACTACAAGTTAGGAGTATAGGAGTGCAGGCACCTGCAGTGTCACCTAGCTGTGTCTGTATATACATGCAGCTTAGGTCCTTGCGTGTTCAGTAAATGGGAAAACCTTGATTTGTCCATGTTAGTCTTGCTTTGGGCATCAATGACTGCTAAGTCTGCAAGATAAGACATCTACATAAAGAGATTAATTTTCCTTCTTCAAATGGCAGAAATGTCTACTGCATGCTGCATGGACTCTGGGATCAAGTCTTCCCTTCAGAAGAATTGTCATTAGACAAAGCAGCAGTTTCCCCTTCCTAGTAGAAGGAGTTTCCCAAAGCAAAGACCGGACTATGAATCAATTTCACACAACTTTCCCACTTTTATTCTGTCATTGGCCAGAGAGGTTATGGACACTGGCAGCAAATCTCAACCACAGTACTTTCTCCACCAGTGTATCACTGACAGAGCCAAACAGCCCAAGCAGTGACAGAGCCCTTTCATAACTGCAGTTATTCCTCACTATTTCATTCATATTTCTACGGGCATGGGCATGTCAACATTGTGCTTTTGATATAGCAGGGCCCTAACACAGTGATCGTTATGACCTTCCTTTATTTCGAAAGGTATTCCTTTCTCTGACTGTGCCTAAGCAAAGCTAGAAAGCTTGAGATAGATATTCTTCCACTCTTGAACTGACCTTTGTTGTTTCTGTCTCTAAATCTGTGGTGTATCTTTTCACAACAAACTCAGAAGTGTTTGAACAGAATACTTGCTGACAACTTGCCTTGAGGAAATAAACTTTTGTAACTAAACTGGAAAAAAGTAGGGTAGTTGGAGGTTTACCATCCTGATGGGCTACATACTGTCTTGAGGGTGATTCTTTCAAAGATAGCTCTTCCTCTAAATTTCTCACCATTTTTAACACAGTTGACCTTTAGGCAATGAAATATTGGTTTCAGTTCACATCTTAGCACTTCTTAGTTTTTCCCCCAAAAGTAGACCCTAATCTATGTTTCAGCTGCCTTTTAATATCTGTTTCAGGTATAGCCTCATGGGGAACTAGACTGTATTTTACAAAGGAACCCAAAGGAACATCCATGCCCAGTATATGAGGAAACCTGATCGTGTTGGTCGGCTTGTAACGTTCAAAAGCTGTCTGCCATGTACAAGCAAACAAGATTTTCCTTGGAAATATGAGGTCTTGTATTTCACTGTCTAGTCCATTCTCCTACTTCTCTATTTCACTGTCAACTGAAGAAGATCCTGTTAGGACAAATCATACTGTGTTTTAAAATCTGCTTGCTAGGAAGCTGAGTTTAGTGCTCATATAATTTTATTCTATCCTATTTTGAGCAATATAGCAGCCTTTTTTACAGACTCAAAAGCAGTCAGTAGTGTTTATATTGCATCATTAACCAATCCCCTAATATGCTGGGAATCTTGATCACACATGAGTTTCTGAAAAATTATGCTATTTGCAGCTGCTGTTCTTTGGACAACTTTTCTTCCCTTTCAATCCCTCTCATAAAGATGGGTAGATTCTTCAGACATAGCTGCTTTAATTGTGAAGCACCCTTACCAGCTCTATGAGTACATCTAATTCATCACGTAGTATCCCAGAACGTCATCCTTCCACAAAATATAAACATGTTTCTATTTTTAAGACTATTTATCACTTCCATATAAGGAGAAATCAAATCCTGACACATTTCTCAAATTGTGACATATGTCTGAAAGACTGTTGCCTAACTACGCTTTTCAGTTCATAGTAAGTTTCTCTCTCAAAATCTTAGGTTTATCGACTTCTGCAATTTTCAAAAGCTCGAAGGAATTCATAGAGATAGGAATACATTCATGAACTTGGGCTGCTTTCTCATGGGAACACAGTTTATCTATTTGTTTAGTTTCTGAGGAAAAAAAACCCACTTGTTTTCATCAGGGAAGCTAAGAAATCAGAGGCAGCTGTAAAAGGCAAATAATGGAAGGGGCTGACAAAATGGGACTGGAGGGAAAGGAATGTGCCAAGCTTTTTTCTATCTTTAGTGACAGTTAGTCCTCACTTTACCCCAAACTACTACTCATGTTTTAATGGAGAGTTACATTCCCTTGCTCCTTTATGGCAGAAATAAAATTCAATGATTTGAGTTCTTTTCCAAGAAGACTAAAAGGTATATTTTTTTCTTTGATAAAATGTCATTCTAAAGGCCTCTAGATACATCGATATTACAAGCAACATGGTATTTATTGCATTGTGTGTGAGCTAGTTTCTAAATGGACTAGGAGATCATGGTAGGTCCCTTCCAACTGAACTCTTCTTTTCTAAAATATCTTGAGAGTTGGTACCATACAACAGTATATAGGTGCTTGTGTTTGCAGTAGGCTTCTGTAGTAGTAGATTAATTTCCAAGTCCATATCTTTATAGGTTTCCACAGTAGAAAGACTTTTTACTTGTCTTAATTGCACACATTTAGTAGAAAAAGCTTTTATTTTAAATACAGCTTGTAGTTTTTTAAAAAAATCCATATTTTAACATTTTTAATTTAAGAAGAAACATATTGAAGTATTTATATTTACTGACAACAAAGTTAAATTTAATCTTTTGACAGGATGACAGATTCCAGTTGCAAATGTATTCTGAAAAATTCTGTATGGATTTTTCTAAGGTATTTACTGAAATTATCAATCATACTTCCTAATCTATGGATCATCTGAACATCTAAGGCAAATGAACCTAGACGGATACATAAAAACAGAATTTCAAAATTATATCCGCAATATGGGCTTATCAAGATTATATACACGGAGTGAATGTATTGTACTTAGCTGACTAATTTTTTGATACAAGAACACGGAGAAGTATCTCGTGGCTGATATAAATCATACAGAATTCTCTTGCAGTTAAAAATTAATTTTTGTCTATGAATACAGGATTTTTGTGTGTTCATGCAGCTTGAGATAGGTAGCGAGTTGTTAAGCTGTGAAGGTATGTGAAATGGGATAGCTCATGTTGTCTGGGGTTGCTGTGCTGTTTGCATCATCATTAAGGAATGGATGAGATGGTTGGGCTTGATGAGATGGTACCCTCTGTGGCCGGTCCCGCTGCCGCCTGTGAGACCTCTGGGTTCCTCTGACTGCCATGGGGTCAGCAGAGCAATCACTGTGCCAGGCACTAGACAAAAAGTCAGACGGCTTCTTTCTGCAAGATGAAAAATGAGATGGCAGAGTTCAGTGATTAAGGCAGTGGTCAAAGAGATTAATGTGACCAAACTGAGACACTAAACTGACCAGACATAATTCACAAACCAGTATTACTCCAGATAACATGACAAAGTGCTCTGGGCCAGGGAGATCTATTTTTGATGTACTGGCATCTGAACAAGAAAACTGGAATTAATAGTCACATAATTTGTTTCCCACTCCTACCCCTCTTAAATTATTGGACAGGGCTCTTGGGAGAGCATAGAGGCTTAATGCCAAGGCTGATGAAACTGACCCGTTTCAGTTTGCATGTGACTGCAAGATGAATTTTAGAGAAACTGTGGCAAAAAGCCTCATGTTTCCACTGACGAATGCTCCACAATTGATCCCTCAAAGACAGCAGATGGGAAACAAAGCAAAGCTTTTATAATACAGTGGAACAGAGAGGGACGTTTCCAAACGAAATAAATAAAAAGATGAAAGTATATCAAATAGCATCTTTATAAACGGGGGTAACAAAGGGCTACGAACTCAGCTATCAAAACAAAACTTTCTTCTTCTTTTTGCGATCACCAGGATTGTTATCAGCTACACAGCAAAGGGTACCTCTCTAAAGGCAAAGCAGATTCCCACCTGATCTACACATTGACTGCAAGTACATAGGTAGAACGTGATATAAGATTTTTTTTTTTATCAATTTAATGAAAGTGTGAGGTAAATACACTGGGTTTGAGGTATTGCTATAGGTAAATACACTGGGTTTGAGGTATTGCTATATTCCTTTTTCTAGCGTTATGTAGAAAGTAAATTGATCTCATCATTGTTAAAAGTGTGATTTAGAGTAGTCTCTGAGCAACATGTATGTAGCCTTCTTCTAGCAGCTTCAGCCTCAAAACTATGTAATTATTGTTGCTGAAGGCTGGGCATAAGCTAATATGCTCTGCCTCCGCAATTTCTGAACTGAAACTCTTGTTGAGGAACAGATATAACTTTTTCAATCTGCATAATCTGATACAAAGTAATTATATCAGGGTTTACATCAGCTTAGCTAAATTGGTTCATAATTTAAATCAAGGCAAGATGTTAGAAGTGGTCCTGGGCTTCAGAAACAAAGGTTTCCTGCAATGCTTGCTCATGGCTGTAGAGCAGCAGCCTGGATATGGAAGGCCACTATACCTATCAATGACCATTGTGAATTAAACTCAGGTGAAAACAACTCAAAAATGCTGTCCATAATTTCCTAAGTCTCATTTGCACAAAGATAATATATTTCTGAAGCTGGTACCATGTTACTACTATCTTGTTTGTTGTCAGCCAACAGGTTGTTGCCTTTTTTTTTTTTCTTTCCTCCTAAAAAGGAGGTTTTAAATGGCTGTTTCTACCTGGAATTACTTGTCCTTTAGATAAAATGATATTTTCTTTCTCTCCTTAGCAGGTACAGCTGCAAACACTGTTCACTAACTGAAGTATTTTCCAGGCAGGATGACACGTACGTAGATGGTACAAGCTGGTAATTTTGAGTAGTAGCTGACAATACCTGAAGTGGTTTCTAAAAGTCAGTTGTGAAATAATTTGCAAGCAGAAAAGTTCTCAAAAAACACACAATATTTTCTTTCTGGCAGACCTGTTCTTCTCCCCGTCCTGTGTAGCTGCATTTGTGAGATACAGTGTGATATTCCATTTCTCACCAGTTTAAACGTGGGCTCAGCCCCGCACTAACAGTGACCGTACAGCTGCTGGGCAGCTCGCAGGCACACTGAACTCAGGCTTTTTTTTGAAGCCCAGTCAGACAGCACTCATGTGGGCCCTGCAAAACTCCACATAGGATTTAACCTTCATTATGTCAAAGGGGCCTTTGAATATTCATTTCTTTTCAGAAATAATGGTTCTGAAAGTTCCCAGCATTGGCTATATGGTAACGTCTTGCTCCCACTAGTCTCACCTATAAGGATAAAGGTCAGGATCAAGTGGATGAGTTGATTGTAGCACAATGTAATGTCTACTGGCCTATTTTTACCCTCAGAAGGAGCCAGAACCCTCTATTCACATTTTATATTCATTTATGCTTATTTGCTAAGTAATTCTTTTCTTCTTCATCTTTCTATACCCTGACACCTTAATCTTGCTGACATCTTACAATAGTTAATGAGAAACAGCTCCCTGTCTTTTCGTTGCTCACTTTCGCTCTCTTAACACTACGGCATCGGATGATAGTTTACTTTGCAAGACTTGAAAATGTTCTGTTGTACTTCTCTTTTGAAGAATATGTATATATTAGCAGAGCTCAAACCAAGAGGCAATAATGACAGCCTTATAAACATGATTATTAGCTGAGATACAAGTACAGACACTCTCTTGAATATATCACCTAGGTGTTATTTTCAGCTCCAGAACTGAAAGTAATTTCCATATTTTATAGACAAAAAACATGACACATCTCTGGGAGAAGCACAACTGATCTAGTATCTTCGGAAACACAATACTTCTGATAACACTGTATCGGGGATATCTATAAACCCTCTGTCATGAGAGTATTTCACTATTCCAGTTCCTTTAAAGTCTATCATCTACTTAAGACATGCAAATACTTTTAACAAGCCAGATCTCTGGCTCTCAAGAGACAAGGTGTTCTGAGGAAACAATCAATCAAACTCTGTTAAGTTCAAGACCTGATGTAATTAACATTGAAAGAAACCCAAAACCAACAAGGGGTTGAATTTGTTCTTAACATATTTTCAAAAATCTGGGTAGGAAACCCAAGTGGGTGGATAAACCACAAACTGCTGTCTGTGCTATTAACGTGAAACAAAGGACTATCGAGTGGGCAGGTTGCACTCACGGCGCTCTCGGCAGAGGTGGTTGTGCAGATCTCTTCTTTGGTTTTCTCCAGGTGCTGAAATCATGACAGGAGTATTAGGAGAATTATTGAGCCAGTCACTGCTGCGCTGAAAAGATATTACCTGTACACCAGGTACACCTTGTCTTTTCATGCTGGGTTAACTGCTCTGTGACTGAAATAAAGAATATTTTGTCCAAGGGAATCCTAACTCTACACAGTTCAAGGGAACTACTCTTTTTATTTCAGCAGGGAAGACTGTTGGCTTATGCTAGTGTGCCATATACAAGAAAGATCACCTGCTTCTTCCAGGTAGGAATCATGCCCAATGATACCTGTTCTTCTGGGGTAATGTCCAGGTTGTGAATTCCACAGCCTCTCCATGCACACCACTTTTAAGTCCTGTTGAAACTTTGACTGCAGTGTGCTAAGTCTTCAACTTTGTAATACCAGCAGCTATGGCAAACATCCCGACTCAGGGTCTGCACCAGTGAGACATCTCCTTGATCTCCTTCTGATCTCACAGTCTGCCAAAAGTAAGCCCGACCAGTCAAAATTGCTTTAGATGGTTGCTCCTCAGGTTTGGATGGCAAGTGTGATATTCTAACTCATTCTTTTGCAGAAATTGATGGGAAGGGCTTTCCTGGTGAGGAATACTTCCTTCATCTACCAAGAAATTATCCCAAACCTAGCCTGGAACACAATGATTCATGAGCTTCAAATTCAAGGAGAAGCTGTACTGTAGATTAGGACAATTCAAAGCCTCCTTAAAATTCTCTTTTGCTTTTACCCACAGGCTAACTCAATTCCTCTTTCCTCTGGCCAGAACGCATGCCAGTGAAGGAAAAATTTATTTCCTGAAGCCATGCTGCCTTCAGCAATTTTAAATAGCCTCTAAATTATGTGTACGTACTCATTTCTTATTGATATTTCTTTTAGTGTTACTGAGTGCATAGGTCTGCACTACTCATTAGGACTTTTTTTTTTCATAATATCGATTCTAAATTACTAACCCTGTTTGGGCACTTATCGTTGTTCAGACTATCAAGGATTAAGCAAGTACAAAAAAGTTCTTGTGTTCTTTTCTCCTCAATCCTGGCTTGTAATTTACTTGAATTTATAAAGCCTTGCAAACTTCAGATACTTTTAATGGTCTGTCTGCTTCAACATTATCATAAAACCTTTAACATTTCACCTTTTGCATTCTCCAGGATGTGACCTTTAGCTTTCTCTGGAAGCACTAAGACAAGAATTAATTCTGCTCTCGAACAATATCAAATTTCTTTGTCACCAGCATCCTACTGTTGTTCCATAATGGTCCTATTAATGTCTTTTTTGATAGTTTGCTTATCTACATACAGAATTTCAGACCGTAGATGTGAGGACCTGGAAACAACCCCACGTATGCATTAAGTTCTAACAGTATGAGGTACACTTAGTAACCCATGGTGCATATGCAAACTTTTGCAGACTTTTGCTATTCACATGAGTGCCACATTCCTTTACTGCATGGTACACATCATCATTTGGGTGTTCATTACTAAGCACAAAAGAGTGATGCTGATCAGCCATTCTTGCAATGCCCATTGACTAATGTCTGAAATTGTTTTCATCTACATTTTCCCCATTAGCTGGCGACTTTCACCCTTGGATCTTCCTTTTCAACTGTAAGAAAAGAATTGTGCCAATAATGAACTAAATCTGAACATAATTCAGACTTCGATCTCTTCCTTATTCCTTGCATGAAAGTTTGGTTGGGCCAGGATTAGAGTTCGATAATGTTTACAAATTAAAAATGGAGACATGACAAGTGTCCTCTTAATGTAGCCGTTAATGAAACATGACTGTTGTTCTTCTAAATTCACTTTTTTATTACTAAATTCAGCTTATAATTTCCTTTATATATTATATCCCAATAAAAAAAAAATCCCTAACGTAAAAATTTTTCAAGGTTTCTTGCTGTCTTGTTCATTCTTTACATTGCAATTTTCCAGAAAGAAAATAGCTGATCAGCTCACTCCACAAATGAAAATGAAAAAAAAATCACCTATATAAAAGTATTGTTAAAGAAAATACACTGCATAAAAAAGAATTTCCTCATAACTTCTTCCTTATGTTGCTTATCCCTTTTTCCTGTCTCCAGAATCATCATTTAATCCTACTTTTACATTTTTCTGAAAGAAAAGCCTCAAAAGTTGCTGTAATATGAGAAAGTGTCAGCTCTAATAACACATCTGCTTGAGATACTGTAGTCTTTCTTTTTCTTCAGAGGAATATAATCTAGTCTTTATTAATAATACAAGTTATCTTCAGAAGAGATGCTAAGGAGAACTGAACTTACTTCTCTGATTTGAATTAACGTTTTTAGAAAAGGTAAATTCCAGGATTATGTCTGTCATCCAAATAATCTCACTTTCTCCACTTCACCACAATATCATCTACAGCTGGATTTGCCTCCCTCATCTTACATATTTTTTATTTTTCTTACTCATGCACTATTCCTATGGCCTGGACTGATTCATTTGTAGTTTTTGCTGTAATACTAAGGTTTTCTTGCACCAATGCTTTAAGAATCTTAGGGTTTTCCAGTTACTCCTATTTGAGCACATACAGTTTTGATGCACTTTTTCTATTTTCCAGCTCCTCACTTGCATTAGCCTTCCTAACTTTGTCCTTATATTTAAAGAATTTGCCCCCATACAACAGTCCACTGGGAGGATTGGAGTTCTTAGTACATCACAGTAGACCAATAACAGCTGCTTTCTGTCCTCCACTCATCATATTATTCAGAAATTAATCTGATTCTGTTATAGTATGTAAACATACAAAAAGCACATGCATGATTTAGGAGCCTAATTTGTATTCTCATAACTCATGAAACTGTCAGGTCCAGATTTTTTAAAAGGTATGAAATAACTAAATATTTAGCTGGAATGGTATTTCATTTGTATCTAGGTGCCTAACTCAGTGATTTCATTTACTTTCAAAGTTTCCTGCAGCAAACATCCAGATTATTGCATATTTAAGTATCTTTCAAAATCTTGCCTTGAAAGCTGGAATTTGAGTTTGCTAAGGCATTTCTGAAATTTCTACCAATTCTCTCCAGTTCAGTGAGAAATCACTGTACTGTAAAATGACTTCATTTACATCTGTCAAGGAACCTAATTTATTCCCACTTCTTTTAAGAAACATTTTAAGAATAAATTGTTACTGATTCTATACAACTCAACATCAGGTTTTACCTAAAAGATTTCCCATCAGATGTATCTTTTCCTGTGATCCACATCTCAGTTCTGGATAATGAGTACAGTATTTGAAGATTTTTTTAAAAAATAATAAATCTAACACACTTATTTTTATACAGCTCACATCAAGAATACACTCTCTGACTGAATATTATCAGGAAATCAACCACCAAAGAAGTAAATGATGGCAGGTATAGCAGTGAAATTCTCAAAAGAAAAAGAAGAAAATTGTACATTAAAATAACAAACCAAACAAAGGTGTACGGGCCACAGTTTTGTTCTCTTTTCCTTCTCAGAGAGGTTAATTGTTTTTCAGCTTTGACAGAAAAAACTACTGCTGAATCTGAGTGCACGTCGAGGGAAATGAGGTTAGTGATAGCCAAATGAATATTATGTTCTGAAAAATCAATATGAAAACGAATTACAGAAGCTCTTCCACAGTGTAATCCATCTTGCTTTCAAAGTCGTCTTCAAGTTTATGTGCTGCTGTTAATAGGTCTTTCACCTGAAGGGAGGAGAGCGGGAATGTTTTTCCCTCCTCCTTTCCATGACTCATTTACCCACGTATTGGACTGATGTCTACGTGGTGCAGGTTTATGCAGATGCTCCTCTCCTGGCATGGGTTGAAGAAAACAGATTAGAATAAAAGAGAATTTGAAAGTTAGTCTTTATGACCCAGGAACTGGATTTGTTTTGAGTTTCTTCATAAATTCCTATTTGTGAAAGTTTTTGAGAATTGTGATTTACTTTCATTTGGTAAGCAAGTGAAATAAACCCAAAATCTTTCAATTGTTTTGAAAAATGGGACAGAACAGAAGCAGGTATTCTTTCTGTGGCCAAATTTAATGGATGACCTTGTTCTTCAGACAAGTTTTCCTTTAAAGTTTTGTTGACAGAAACAGGTTCCAGTAAATGTTTTAATTTAGGTGAAACAGCATATTTTGCTGAAACTATGATTAGTTGAGAACATCCTGGCCAGCTCTAGCAGGAAAACAGAAATTATACCATGTTGTTAGGCTGGTTTGCAGTCTGCTGACTTCAGTATGCTTTTATGTTGTTTAAGCATCTGCACAAGAAGCGTGCTGCTGCTTCAAGCTCAAAGCATCAGGAAAGGAAAGGAAGAACCTGCAGCTTCTCATCAAGTCCTTTCTTCCCCTGTCCTGCCAGGTGCTGTCTCTGTTCTGCTGCTTCCAGGGATTTCTCTCTCTCTTTCCTGTACTGCTGGATGCTAATTGATCCCCGCTGCAGCTTTTTCCCAGCTTCTGCACCAATCTGTTCACTGGTTTCAAATGTTGATTTTGGGACACCTGAAGCATCCACACAGTTCTGAATCCAGGCGGTGCTTCATGCTTCTTCTGCTCCCCTCACTCTGGGGACTGTTTTCTTCCACAATGCATGTTCTGGAGTTGAGTTCAGTCACTGCTAATCCCCAGGACTGCACCCACCATTCTTTCCAGCTGTCAAGGAATTTTTTCCCTCTCTTCATCTGTTTGTATCCCATTCCCAAAAGATCCAGCTGGGGCTTGAAAGTGATAATTCAATCCACGTGTCCAACTAATAGCCAGACTGCTCAATACATTTTTGAAAATCACAGCACTTAAGGCTTTGAGTACCCTGAATAGGCCCACAGTTTATCCCAGAAGCTTGTAGAAATCTGCTATTAGACGACCCAGGGGGACCAAGGTATCGTTTCTTCCCAAAGCTGCAGAAACAAAATGTAGCACTTTCAACTGCAATGCCTAATTGTGAACATTCAGAGCATTAAATATTTGACAGCTGGAGGAGAAAACATGTCCTGGAAATGTCCAGGATTGTTATTCATAAGTGATGCTACGAGTAGAAAATCTACTTCCTTTAATATATAAAAACATGAAACCTTGCATTACCTGACAGAATCTAAATAACATCTTCCCTTGAAAGGCAAAAGGGCAAGCGAAAGAAATCCTTTCTGACAGTTATTATGTAATGACAAACGCTCTGATGGCCTCTCCGTTAGACCGATCTGAATGATACTCCAGCCAGATGAGACCTCCCCTGACTTTAAGGATCTTTGGATGAGGCTCTTAACCATATAGAAAAGACAGCTTGATATTTCCATGTGATAAATTACCCACTCTTGACCATATGCTGTTCTAATCTTAACCAACTTCCCTTACACAAAAAAAGCACTTGTGGTGGCTGCCAGTACAAAGAGCTTGGTCCGTACAAGGTCCTGCTTCCTCCTCCCCATTCCAACACAACAGGCAAAGGAACAGGAGCACAGGCCAGATTTATCCAGAACTGATCAGGAGAGAAAGGAGTTATGTGTTCCAGATACTCAGAAATAAATTTACTACAACCAACTGTCTAAGTAGAGTCAAGTAAACAGCCCCACAAGAGAAAGAATGTTTTAAACTTTGAGCATCTGATGCTGTGTCTTTGACTTACTTAACTGTGCTGCTTTGCTGAGTGGAAATCTAGTTACTCGAATGTAAAAAGAAATGAAGACTTATATTTCATGACAGAATCTAAATAACATCTTATCTGGCCAAGTGAAAATCATGTCCATTACACTAGAATGGTATAGTACATCATCCTTCTAGTTACATTGTTAGAGTGCTTTTACATCAAAGATGTCATTTTATCTTCCATCAGACATCCAGGGGCTTCTCGTGCAACCTCTCTCTCCTCCTGCTCTGCCCTCGCTGTTCATTGTTTTACTACCTGGTGCCGTGAAATCGTAGCTGTATTTTCTGAGCTGTTTTTCACAGGTTAGAGTAAAATATATTTATAACATGAGTAAATTCTTCATTTTAAAACATATAAAAGGTATTTCTTTATTCAGAAAACTGTCTGAACTTAGAGCAGCAAGTGTATTATTAGAAGCAGGGTTTCACCATAAAAGCTTTAAATGGCATCTTAAAGCTTTTTAAATACAGTGTGTCGGCTTTGTGGCTCTGTAAATTACTAGCCTGTTAGAGGTCAAAAGATTATCATTTAGAGAAAGGTTTCATTCTTTCTGAGGGAAACTGGTAAACCAAAGTTATATAAATAAGCTGTCTGCCCTGAGACTTCGTCATGTGGCAAAACACATCTCTGCTGTCAAATGCAGAGATGCTAATATGAAGACAGTATCTATTGTTTTGTGCGCTGCTCATGGATAGTAGCATTTTGTTTGTTGTGACAAAGTGAGGCTGGTGGATTATGTATATTCTCAATGCTCCTAAATTGTCAGCCAGAAAAACCAAGAATTTACAGTGGACTACCTACCGTGGTGAGGTACGTGTAAGAAGGAAGCATTTCTCAGAGGCAATAACACCCGCTCTACTGGTTCAAGATTTCCTTAGTTTATATGTTTGACCTTGGGATAAGTACAGCATTGCAATAACGTCATTCAAGCAGTATTGTCTTTCTGTTTCTTAGTCATATTCTCAATCCTTAGTTCATCATAACACAGGTTTACAGTAAAAATTACCAGTGTACCTGAAGAAACATGTGTATGTATACATCCATTTCAAAGAACTCAGTTGTGAAATATGGCTCTCAAGTGTAAGGTATATAGCATTATCAATATGCTTCTATGTTAACCTCTAAGAAAATCATAATAAATTAACCTCAAGCGTGGCAGCTTGGATCCTTGACTGCCTAACAGCTTCGCCAGTTACCAACACTATAATCAGGATTTAAGGATATGGAAGCGTAAGTGGCTGCAATTTGTAACGCAGAATTCCAGATGCTTTTAAAACTCCCTTTACAACCCCAGAAGTGGGATGAACGTACACGCCTGACGCCTATGAGCATGTAGGCACAGGAGTAGATGGAACCCTTTCCTAGGCAAAACATGCAGGCATTAATTTATATTTTTAGTCTTTTTTTCGTTCGCTGGCGGCTTAATGCTGAAAGAAAGCTTTCATTATCTGAGTTGATAGCTAACAGTCAAAGTCGTTCTCTTGCCTCTGTATCTTTCAGTGACGGGGAAACTGATTTATAACAATACATGGATGCACTGAATTAGAAAAGACAGTTTTAGAGCAGTGACATGTTTTTGTTTTTTTTCCTGCAGCGCACACTCCACTGAGATACATCAAAGGCGACAGGAGCTGCACGCGCTTGGAAAGGTTCTCCTGCCCACTCTCTCTTTTTCTCTCTTCCCTTCTCCCTTGTCCTTTGGCCTCCTCTGTCTGCGACCAGAGAACCGCTCTGCTAGCCGCAGGGTGAAGGGGAAGGGGCGAAGGTCTTACTCCATGGTTAAAAAAGGGCACAGCGACTGCAGAGCCGAAATCCTGGCTCCTGAATCCAACTGAGCCCATCGGCTCAGTGGCACCAACAGCTTCCGCTGCTTTGCAGTTTGGCAAGTCAAGACCTTATCCAAATTTTAGCCTAAAGCAGCCCTAACAGGCTGTAAAGGCTTTGAGCTTACACCCAAACTTGCTTTTACTTCTGAAATTTCCAAGAAAGATCAGATGATTTCTCAATGATACAAGAGTCCGAATATGCTGTTTCAAAGATTGTTTCCTTAACAAAACATCCATGTGCATTTATAAATCTAACCAGTTTTCCAGGCTGAGATAAGGTCATTTGCGAACTAGATTTTATATGCCATTTTAATTACTTTATTTAATGCAATTTCAAAGCTGCTATTTAATCACACTAAGCTGTGTTTTCAATTTGATTTGCAAATCTAGGACAATATTCCTTTCCAAGCCAGTTATACCTATATAGAACAAGCACATCCTCCGTGATGTGCTACTACTAGAACACTTTCCTTCTACTTCCTACTACTGAAACACTTTCCCCAGATCTTCAACTGCATCCAGAATGCAAAAAGAAATTTCTTTCATACTTTTATAAACTTTCCAAATCCATGAGCGGTGTATACCTTTCCGACCCAAATTTCTTTTACTTTTTGCTAAACAGAGAAGAAATAACAAGGAAAAATTTCCTATAAGGTGGCATAATATGCATCTATCTGTAACAAGGTGAATTCAAACTGAATATAAATGGCTGCTCCCTCCAGAAAACCCATATGGAATAGAGCTCAGTGTGCAAAAAGCACATTTGCAAAGGTGTACATATATATATATGCACCTATATGCCATGTGTAGAAGTTTCTGACATAGGCAAAATTGTTACATTCAAGATAGAATTTCTCACAAATATCTACCCAACTGGATGAATGAACTCAGCCTTTCCACATACAAGTATAGGGGCAATAACGTCTATGAAAATATCCTTGGATCTGATCTGCCATTGAGGTCATGTCCTTTCATAACTGTGAGGAGACTGTGTGCCATAGTCGGGCATGTTTACATGTATTCATATATTTATCTATCTACAAAAAGGGTAATCATAATGAATTATCTTTTGTTAGCAAATCTGAAAAATTGCAGAACTAAAAAATAAATGTGGTTTAGGTGAGGAAGAGTATGCAATGTTCAGAAATAACATTGATGTTCAATCAAGCAACTGTGTCAGGAGTTTTCATGAGTAAAATCAAAATTGTAAGGTCACTCAAGATAATGGTTTTTATAATGAAACAACTGAAACAATAATAACCATAATAATAGACTTTGTTTTGATTTTACACAATAATGAAAATAATTCATCATGAAATTTCACCTAGCAAGGTTTCACTGAGAAGCTGTTTTATAGCACAGCTTAACACGAATAGTTAAGATATAATTACTGATTTATTGGAGAGGTTCCAACTTAATGTAACAACTTCAAATGCAATCAATTCCAGCAGTGTATTTCAAGTCCTATTTTTCGTTCATCTATTTTTATTTTCTCATAAATTCTTTTTTTTTTTTTGTAGGAAGTAAAATAAATGTCTTCAAATCCAGAAGTTCTCCACTAGCTGTGTGTTTTTTCTCAGAGGAAATTACTGCTTTTTAATCTGCCATTCATCTCATCCACATAGGAACAAAGTGGATTTTCAGGTCAGATACCTCTCTTACGAATCAATAGGGTGTCGTTGAAAAGTTGAGTTTGAAAAGTACAGTAAAAACATATGTATGTGACTTCTGTGTAAAGGAGGTACTTACATGTGTGCAATATTGAGAGAGGTTTGAATCCCTCTTCGCTGCCAGAACCCAAGTGGGTTCTTAGCTGGGCTGTACAACTGTACAAGCGATGGAAATGGAGTCTTACTGAATTCGTATTTTCGTCAAGGAGATGTGCAGGGTGTTTTTCTTTCAGGCAACTTATTCCTTGAGGTTAAATACATCCATGTTCATAGAGAAATTGGGTCATACTCTGTTAGGTTTTACAAAAATATAACTAGAGAAAAGGAGATTTTCTAAAAGGCTATAGAAGTGCCTCTGTGAGGCTGTGAGTACCTGGGCAGCCTGAATAACATTCAGCTGTGTTGTGGGAGTTGGTTTGGAATCATGATAATGAGAATATTTTTTTTTAAATTGATCTGGATTATAAATAATTGATTTTTCGAAAGTAAAGCTTTTATAAATGAAAGAAAAAAATCTCCCGTTTTAATTTTAAAAGGAATCAGTTATTATAATTGAGCTAAAAAGACTGAGCTGGTATTTAAGTAATGGGAGTTTTTACAAGAGGATCACTCCAAAGACAAACATCAGGCTGGCCAAGAAGGCATCGGGCCACTTTGAGCATTTTTTTTTTCCCTAGGCAGTATAAGCTTTAGAAAACAACTGTCCATTGCCAGGTTTAACCATTATGCTGACTAAGAGATGGGAACTGGCTAGTGCTGCTGAAGCATTAAATGTCCTTCATTTCTCCGATCGTTTGTACTTGTTTGGCTGCAGCCAGCTTGTGAGGCATTTTGGCATTGAGGCTATTTCCACACTGTGGCATTTGTTTCCATTTGGATCTAAACTTGCTCCAATTAAAGCTTGTTCCCTGATTTTCTGCTGCTTATAATGCAGTGATTCAGGAGTAGTGTAATGATATATATTTTTAAAAAGATGACTTAATCAAGTCTGGGGTTTTTGTTTTATACCAAGCCTTGGTTCTGACAACATTTTCTGATCCAAATTAGACTCCATACTAAAACACTTAAGCAGCTGTATTTCTATAAACATTTTAACTTCATGACTTTACTTATCCTTCCCGAGATGAAGACCTGAAATGTCTGCCAATTGAAAGACAAATTTCATTTTTATGTATATAATATATGTACATACATATGTATATGTATGCACAGATACATATGTTTCCCCGTGCAAATAAAAGATGAACCTTGATGTATACTACAAATAAGTCTTATTCACGGGCAGATCCCTGTACAAGAAATACGATGTGATTCATTACTCTCTAATAGATTTCACCTCCAAGTAGTGCGATTCTTCAGACTTCTGAAGAAGAATTTCATGCTGTTAACAAAATACATTTAGAATGGGTAAACTCACTTCCTGAGTTTCCTTTCCTTGCAATACTAATTGACAAAACAAAAAGCTTTTGAGCAAAATATTTTCTTGACTCGTGGGCTCTTCCCAACTGTTTCACTGCTCAAACCTTGCTCTTTCCTGCTTCAAGCTTTCATAACTCGGATGGGAGTTAATGAGCCCCACATGTCCTGGCTCCCAGCATATGGTCCCCTGCAACAGCAGAACCACCCTGCTCCTCTGTGCAGGGTCATGAAAAATGACACCCTTTCTCAGTACCTTTGTCAAGTCTTTTTTTTGTTTGTTTGTTTGTACTCTGAGGACTATATTTGCCTGTCAACTGGCCCTGAAAAAGGTACGCTGAACTCAGAACACAGCAAATTCCCTGTGTAGTGATAAAGACTGTAGACAAAACAGCACTGCAGTGTTCCATTCTCTCTTTACTTCCCGTGAAATATGATACCAAGATCAAAGTTTAAGACTTGATAAAGCCCTCTGCAGAAATTACCCATTTTACTAAAGGATCTACTGCCCTTTCCACTAACAAAATTACAAGGGAGAAAGCCCTAAGTGTGGCCAACACTTTGAGTGGAAGCGGTTCTGTGGAACAATCAAGAATCTATTTAATTTTAGAAGGTGTATGTGTATAGAGGTATGTATACACATCTATAAACTACTTTTAAGCTGCCTCAGAAAACAAATCACAATGAACAGTAGAGAAGCAGCAAAAGCAAATCATCAGATAAAGAAAAAAAAAAACAGATTAAGGCATCTAGATCAAATACAGTGATAATCATGGGAAAAGGAAAAAAAACTATTCCTCAAATCTCAAAGACAAGACTGATATATAGGTTTTCCACATCAAGGTATATGTCTATATCTAGCTGTATAGGTGTTCTTTGTTACTGCCATAGTAGTTGCTTGTAGCATTTGTGTGCCGTAACAACCCTATAAGCCACATAACAGGCTGTGATTCGCTGAAGTAATTTAGCAGAAGAGTTTGGCTAAGGGAATGGTCAATGACTTTAATTACTAATTTTTTATACTTAAAAGGATATGGGGAAATTCATGCGGGAGGGGAAGAAAACTCTAATTAATTGGAAAAGAAGCATTCCTTCTTAGGAACTGTTTAACCAGCACAAACCGTAAGCCAAACAAATGAATGTAATCCTATTTCTTTCTCAATTTGATTAGTTACAGAAACAGATATCTTAAGGGTAATTTTCTTTGATTGTTAGATGATAACTGAATGTATCAGGCACTTTGGTATTAAGCTGATAAAGGAAAAAGAACTGCTGAAATAACTGAACCATCAATTTTGGGAGCTATCTCAGGTCGCACCTGTTGCAAAATATGTGCACTATACTTGACTTATGTAGCATATAGCATTCAGAAGCAAGGCCTTCTCAAGGAGAACACTTACTACTGAGAGATAACTTTAGGGCTGCATGTTTGCAGGCTTGGATTTGTTTGTCAGCCCCTTACTGGGGTAATAAATGGTAAAAATACTCTAAGAGCAATTTTGCAGAACAACACAGAGCCAGCCTTAGAAATGGTACATGCCATGTAGTAAGGTAGATGTACCAACTGGGAACCTGAGAACTGAAAACTGCTATAAAGTAGTATTTATTTCCAGTTTTCAATGAAATGTAACTTCTTGGGAGAATTTTTGTTAGGAAGTATGGGACAAAGATAACATAATAGCGCTTGTCTGTTAGCAAAGTCAGGTTGACTTCATAGGATTCATATGCAAATTTGCACAGGTCTTTAGTTCAAGGCTGACTTTTATTTTTTTTCCTCTCGGGGTAGTTATGATTCTTACTTTAAATACGCAATGTATGTGTTAGATTTAAAAGGCACCAGGCTTTCATGGTATTACAATGTTAGGAAGAAAGCACGTATAATAAAATCCATAAATGATAGAATTATTGTACTTTGCAAATAGATTTTACAGTAGGTTGGTTGCCCTGCAAATATTCATGATGAGATGTCAGAGAGGTGCTCTCTTTCCTGCTCTTCTCTCTCTCAATTTGTATATACATATGATAACAAACCTGATAATCTCTGGGGTGCTCAGATCCATGAAACTCATTTCACAATTCTTTCGTTGTAGAAGATCTATTAAAAAAAAAAAAAAGGTAACCGTTTCTCCATTGTGATTCTGGGGCATCATAAATTAAACCTAGTAACGGAGAACTGGGGTAGTAGTTTTCAAATGGAAGTATATCTGAAGTGTCCTTCTCATTTCATAAGCATGTGAATCGTAAGACTATGGATATACATCAGTTGAGAAAAGAAGTCAATCAGTTGGTTCTCATTTCCACGTGGCTGGGGCTTACATAGGTTCAGGTTTTTTTTTCCTTTTTTATTTCTGTAAAAAAACATATTCTTTTGGGTAGGTTATTGCTGTCACAGTGCAAACACCTCTTTTATGGTTCAAGGAAATAAATGAATTTATAAAGCATGGAGTTCTCTTCAGTTACGCTCGCTTATGGCAAACGAGATGTGAATGTGGCCCATATCAGGTGTCATACAATGAAAGAGTTTTTCTCCTTCTTCTAATCCTCTTAAAAGGAGGCTCTTGCGCTGCCCAGGTACTCCTTGGTGACAGCAGAATTTGGCTTCATATATTTCAGGAGGTGGACTTAACAGAGGCAATTGGGTCAGTCAATACATACAATCCAGGTAAACCAGAAACACAGTAGTTCCTCCTGCAGCCTCCAAGTTTTCCTCTTACTCGAGTTAGCTGAGGGGTAAGAAAGAGACAACCCTTTACATCCACTGAAGCCAGAGAGAGGCCAGTGAGCTCCCTAACAGCACTAGCAAATCAAACCATCCCGGGCCGTCAGACACTAATGAACTGAAACGAAGCTTGAGGAGTAGTTATGAGAATAAGTCAGCTTGAAGTACTAGTTACAGGCCATAACCATGCTGAATTACTGACAGATCAACTGCTTTTCGTGGTTGGATGGTGTTTGACCTGGGTGGACCGCAGAAAGAGAATATGAGCAGAACTTAGTTAAGGGGATATATGAACTATGACTTCCAAAACTAAACTCTTAAAATATTATTGGCTGCAGATATGAGACATCCATACGATCTAGGAGTTTCCCATAAACTTGATCTGGATTCAGCGATATGCACTTTGGCTGAAATTAAACCATTAATTCATCTGTGCACGTAGACACCTGAGTCAACAGATTTCGTCCTTCTCATGCTCAGATCAACAAAGAGGTTGGACTTTATCTTCATTAGCTGTAAACAAAAGCCAGTGTAAAGTCAGCTGAGGAAAAGGTTCTTTGACATGGGGAAAGGCATGCTGTTAACTTTCACAGCACATAAGACAGGTTGCATATTACTTAACTGGTTTAAAACCAGGGCAGGTGCTTTCTCTAAAGTGATCATAAAACAAAGCTAACAACAAAAAAACATCCAACTTGTCAAAACACTGAGAGTTTCTTAATATGTGCTTTGTACATTTATCACTTGGTTTTACAGCTTTTAGAATTCAAGTGACAAATTGTGAAGGGGTTTTATTGTTAGCTATTGAACTACGTCTTTACCAAGGTTCTAAAAAAAAAAAAAAAAGATTTGAACTATGTTATAGAACCTATATAAAAAATTGGTGTTTAAACAATACAGGATGGCTAGGAGAGCAGTTCCTAGCGATAATACTAAACATTGTCATGGAGCTTAACTCCTGTAACTTTTAATCCCAATAGCAATATATCAAATCCACTTAGACTCTGCCATTTATTTTTATCAAATTTTGCTTTTATCTGTATATTGAACTTCTTTAATGGAAATTATCCATATGCCCTACATGTGTGCTTGATTTCTGCTTTGCTTAATAGCTTCATTTTGTGGAAGTCTGTGGAAGGGCAAAACAAAAGACCAATATCTTAATAGCATGGACGCCCTGATAAAAGGCACCCACAAACAACAATTATAAATACTTGAAATTGCAAAAGCAGCTTATCCAGACTCATTACAAAGTTCTTTTCACTGAACTTCTTATTTCTTTAAAAAGTTATATATGCGTAAATACATAGAGATACATATATATGTGTGTATATGAATAACCCTCACAATTTATTTCAATGAAAAGTCTGCACAGCTCTATTTGGAAAGTAAGTATGACAGTTTATGGTTTAGTTCCAGTCACCGTAGTATTACTATTTACTGTTTTAGTGAATTTATGAAAAAGAAATGCCAGCTGCCTCGTTACATCACACCAAAGCGTTCCAGGATCTGACATAGATGTTTTGGATCACAGAATTAGAGAAAAATGTGGGTGTACCCATATTTATGTAGCATGGTGAGAGAATGCATTCCAGTAAGTCAAGGTTATTTTGGAATAGTCTTGCATATTTATTTTAATTGATGTCTGATTGAAATAAAAATATTTCTGATGGATGAAAACTTTATTCAAATGGCTCCAGAAAAACACAGCATGTTTCGCTGTATTTCCTATACACATTTTGCTGGCCATAAAAATGTTAAATTCTATAGCACGAAGGCAACAGAACTCTTTCATTTGAACTAATGGGGTTCTAATGAATTTTATGAATGCTAATATGTCCACAATGTATTTCATACAGTTAAGAAACAATGCACTACTTCTAAAATGGGTCTGCGTAAATTAACTTTGAAGGGTGTCTGCACGAGTCTTTCACCCACTAATTGCACGACGTGAACCCCCACAGCAGCTGATTTAAGAGTTCACCCCGGCTGATTCTTGCTGGTGGAAATTTGCCAAAATGATTACATCAACTTCCAACAAACCACATGTGCATGACAACAGTCAGCAAACAATTACTTAAACCCCTATAATATAATTTGTAATTTGACATAATAGACTCTTCTTTCAGGGTTCACATTTCCATGACAAAGGCAGGGGAATTGGGGCAGTTCAGCAAACAAGCCTGGGCTCTGGACATCGGTGAGGGAGATGGTTCTTGTTCATCCTCTCCTCAGCGCTCCAGGCTTGCACAACAATCTGGGATTAAAACCGTGACATTCGTTATTTTGGGAAGCTCACTAAAACACCACCATTTCTTTCCTTTTGGCCCTGAGCGATGACAATGCCCAGCTTGTGTTTTCTCTAACAAGACAGGGAGGGGGTTGAGGAAAATAAACCTCCAGTAATGATTTATAGAAACAATAACACTTTCTTGAGTTTTAAAAACATCTGAAAGCAAATGTCATGCCCCTGCCTCGTCCCCAGCTTGACGTGATATTTTCCATCCTCCTGTGTTACAAAACCCAGTAAAGGCTGAGTTTCAGGAAAGGCATCTCATGGCAAATATATTTCTGCTTTAATCTAATATTCTTCAGCAAGGTCGCAAATTGCTATCTATGCAACATTCGAAAACTGCAAGTTTATCGCAGATTCAGGCCTTGAAGCCCTTCTGTTTCCTTTATTCAAAGACAGAGATCCTTGACGTGTATTTAGGAGAGAGACTGGTTTAAATTCTCTCCCTCTTTCTCCTTCCCGTCCTCTCTCGCTTTTAGCCAAGTGATTTATCTGAAAAATGTGTGACTTCTGTATTTTTCCATTTATGGTGCTAAGGGGCCTTTGTAGCAATAAAAGGACATCAGGCCAGCAAGGAGGAATTATGCAGCGTCTATTGTAAGGAAGTGTAAAATAATTGCAGTTTTAAGTGGGGTTTTAAGGACACTTAGAGAAACGTAAGTCTTTATCTGCAGATATGTGTCAACATTTTGTTTGGACTGTGGCTGCCAGAGAAAGATGTCAATAAACTCTACTTTCCATGATACTGCAAGGAGTGAAAATGTCACTTTTTAGTCTGCTTTCCAAATTAACACAAAGGTGGAAAATTGACTTTTTCTGTACATAATGAAAAAATAAACGGAAAGTTTGTCGAAACTTTGCAAGTGGTTGCGGGTATGGAAGGACAACAGTAATGCTGCGTAATATCTCCTGAATCATGGAAAAAGGTTATAAGCTACTTCTGGAAAGCATATGACAACGTAAAACCACAGAATGTGGTTTTCAGGAATAAAGTGACTTATGCAGAAGGGAAAGAGCCATTACTATGAATATTGAAAGTTTATCGGTAGTGCTGTGTACGCAAGGCAGTTGATCTTAAGGCTGTTAGTAGTTATTATGTCGATTTACTCTTCATTCCCCGAGTGTTTCCCTATGTGATCCGTTTTCACAGCCCCTCGGCCTGGACTCGGAGGCAGAGGAACCCGTACGTTCAGATGAATGGTAATGAGCATTGTCAGGGAGGCAAGAAAATTGAGTCCCCGCTCTGGCTGCCGGGCCGAGAGCTGCAGGAGCTAATTGTGTCAATGGTAATGAGACCGAGCAGGCAGCAGATGCTCACGTGCCTTTACAATCCAAATCCCACCAACAAATTCCTCCCACAGAAACTTTGAGGGACGTCTTGGCACCCTGGAGATGGTGATAGACCCGCTCCCAGCCACATGCCACCTGCTAGAGCCATTGTTTAAAAAAGAAGGAGGGGGGGGCGGGGGAATTGTCTATTATGATAACAAAGTTGTTTGCTGTCTCTTGCAATGACTTTATGGCACCAGTTTCGCCATGCTGCAGCTATTGAAAAAAAAAAAGAAAAAAGAGGAACATCTGATTCTTTAAAGAGAAACATTTGTATTGAGCACCATCAACAACTTAACTGGGGAAGCCGGATGTTCAGTATATGTTACATATTCTGCTGATAAACCATGCCTGGCTTTTTCCCATTACAGCTCCCACTGCGCCTGCTTCCTACAGCAGGTTTACATTTCCACATGTTTTCCCATGACATTGAGGCAGGGAGCGTTTTTTTCATCTCTTTTTTCCCCCAGAAAAAAGTAAGAATAAAAAAACGCAGATACCCATGTGGAGTGCTGTATAAATATTTACTGTAAAAATAAAATAAACAACATATTTGGTCCTTATTCACAAAGCAGGCTGGGTGGTGAACTGTGCCTGAGGTTTTGAAGAGAGGAAGGCCACAGAGGGTCCCTAAAAGACAGCCCTTTGCAATGCAAGCTTGCTAAACGCTGTAATAGAGAGAGGTTCAGATCCTTCCAGAAACGTTTGCCCAAGAACATCTATTTCTGGAGAAATCTGATCAAGTGTCCTTTCTTGCTGCAAGACTTTGTGTCCAGCTTTGCGCTCCTGCGAGGCTCACGCTCTTCGAGACAATTTAAACTGCCCCCGAAGCTGTTCAAAATCTTTCTGTGGATTGGGGTGGTTCCCATCAGCCCCAGGGTCAGGAGAAGACAAAATATCTTAAAAACTCTGGAGTTGCCTCTGGCTCCATCGTGGCTGCACGCAGCCTCTGCTGAGGGTGATGGACCCTTTCCCCTCGCGAGAGTGCCCGACGTCCTTACAGCACTTGGCTGCAAACAGCTGCTGGCAGTAGGTACACATGAGTGGATCTGGATCGTTCGGCTTAGGCTGCAGTGGAAGATTGAACATATGCTTTGTCTGGTCTGAAGACACTCGAAACAGCAATTATGCTCCTTTTTTAAACTTCCCAGGGGCAACAGAGAAAGTTACAGTTCCATGAAAATCTTGGGTTGAGCTGGTAATTTGACAAAGCACGTATTGCAGCCCCGACTAAATTCACATTTACACCAAACCTCAAACCCTGTCTTTACAGGAACCCCACTCCTGTGAAGATGAGGAGTATCACAATGCAGCTGCTCCTTCTGCTCTGTATCTATTAAGAGCGGCCTCAAAAATGTCATCACCCCCTAGTGAGTGTGTTGCAGGGTACAGGACGTTTGTCGAAGCAGAACAGCAGTAGTGTGAGACAGAGAAAGCCTTTTGAATTTATTCACGTGAAGTATTTCAAATTCCAGTGCATGCAGTATATCAATTTGTTAACATCTGGAATAAAACCAGATGCGGGAAATCCAGTGCAAGTACATCAGCGTGTAAAGCTGAGAACTGGTAAGCATACCTCAGGCAAAGAGCACAGATGTTGCCCAGTGCTTTCCCAATGGGGAAGAAGAGTCTGGGGTCTTTGCCCTGATGACCACTGCAGCCCCATGCTGGCGGCATCATTAGGGGACAGGAGGTGACAGAGCATCTTTGTTCCTCCGAGTTCCCTTTGCAAATGGACCAAAGTTATAGCCACTGTCTTCCGAAGCGCGTGGCTCTCCTTATTTGTGTTTGCAGTGATAGAGCCAGACAGAAAGAAACAATGTGTGTTAGGAAACAGGCAGCTGTATCTGGTTTACCCAACAGGAACCGCAGTTGGGGTTTAGGTGGCTTTGTCAGGAAGTGGGAACAGGAGGGCCACACAGCATTCCCCACGTTGGCTTAGGTGTGGGAGGAAAGAAGCGTGCCGCAGTTCTGGCAGGTGCCTTTGTCCCAAGCACACGTAATACTCAAAACTTCATTGTGCTGAAGTGCATATATATCGCTTAAGGCAATTTTGGGTAAACAGCCATCAAATCAAGAAATTCTACTTCAACGCTTAGCAAGGAAATATCTAAACAAAATGACAAATGCATTAGAGTGATCAAACAATGGAATTTCCATTGTATCTGTGCCATATTAACTAATCCTCAAAATAATTCAAAGTATCTGGTGATATATTACAGGCATTGTTTTTAATAGAGATTGGTAAACAGTAAGTCTCAAGCACTTTTCTTTTTTGCACTGGGTAAAACTTGAGAGATAAATGTTTTAATTGGTTCAGAAAGAGACCGAATATCTAGGTACGGAACTTAGCACGCGTGGAACACGTACGGGTTTAACTTGCCTATTTATATACACAATGCTGGCAAATTGCAAAACTGCCATGGAAATGTACTCATGTAGCAGAAAATGTGATCCCCTGCTCTTTGCCACGATGATTGATGATAATGTAAAGTCTAATTTTGAACTCACTTATCAAAAAAAAATCCTCACCCATCAGCAGGTAGTATAGAATATTTGTGGTTTGATGTATTTTAATAAATGATAAGATTTTTATTTTTTTTAAGCAGTTGAAAAAGCAAAAATTATAGATCAGGGCTCTGAACTAAATTTCTCTGTTTATTCCTACTTCTGGGTACCTGCCTTTTGTTCCAGGGCTTTGACTGGCCGTTCGTTGGGGTAGGAAGATACTTTTTCCTGATACAGCTATTACCTTTAACCGAATGTTTCGCAGGTGTCTCCAGGGTGACAGAGCGTGGCCTTGAGACTGCTCGGGGCTGGACTGCATAGAAGGGGCAGTGCTCTGACCGGGACAGAACTGTTAGGCAGGGTGTCTGCAGCAAGGTATACTTTAAGAGGTATAGGTGTATGTATATATAGTTAGGTATAGATTTTGTGGAGGTCAAGATTGATAGTATCAAGTGATTTTTTTGCTTGTTCCTCATTTGCCTGCCAGATCTCCAACCCCCAGTTTAGGACCATTATTCTCTGGCCTTTTCAGGTGAACCAGGTAAAACAATGCCTCATTGAGGTACGCTGTTCAGTATTCCACAGATTAAAATACATGCCTTACCTAATGTATTTGGGCTTAATTAAGAAGACTGTGATGCAGAGGTCATATTTAATAATCCAACAGCCTATTCTGCCTTAATATCTCTTAAAGTAATCCAGCCACGGATGCACCGCAGTTCTGAAAAAAGGTATGGAGTATAAGCATGACCAGTGAGCTAGTAGATCGACAATACAGCATTAATTAGTGATGAGTTCCATAATATGGTTGTCTGTGCAACAAAAAAAAAAAAAAAAAATCAGGCTGAAACGTCAGCCTCCTTTCAGTCCTCCACTGAACAGCATCATAGTGACCTTGTGCGTAAAACGGCCAACACTCGTTTGCCTACAAGGACGCTCCTCACCCGCTGCTGCTGCAACAGTTGGAAACGTGAAGTACAAAGACAAGGGACAGCTCGGTTATCAGTTTTACTTTGGGAAACAAGGTTGTGGAAGAGGGATGGAGAGAGGAGGAAGAAAGGGAAGAGGAGGGAAGAGGGAGAGAGGAAGCCCCCCAATTTTGTCATTCATTATGATGGACATGTTCTTTTAAAATGCACTTCTGACTTAGGAAGACTTGTCTTCACATTCATTACGCAGGTGTCAATCAATTTTATCTCGCTGGGTCTTGTGCACTGGAGCATAGTGCATATGACATTTGTAACGTGATGCAACATAAGGTAATAAATCATACTGAGAGCGAATAAAACCATCATTTGCGCGTGTGTGCGAGGAGGGGAATGAACCAAATGGCACTGTGCCTACAATTTCACTGCGCTTCTATCATTGGTTAAGAAATTATTTTCCTTCTCCCCTGTCCCTGCCGAGGGACTATTTCTCAAAATAGTTCTTCAAAGTAAACTTCTCTGGTCACCCTAAGCATACATGCTGTGCATCCAGGGGATCGGTACTTTTAGAAGAAAGTATATATGCTTGACACTCAATAAAACTCCTCAGAGAAACAAGACAGGCTTTAAAATATATCAACCACAGAAACAACCTACTTTCAGCTGAGTGAAAAATATTAATTATCCGCTGCAGCACAGCTGCGGTTTCGGAAGCAGGACCGTCAGCAAACGCAAGTGCTACGTGGAGTCAGTTTGGTTTTCTTCCTCAGGTGCATCACTGGAGAATTTGAATACAACTTTGGAGAAGGACATTGCAGTGGAAAAGGTCCGTATTAGGTGGGAATAACCGAGATTACTCTCCAGGAGGCCACAGCACACTCCGCTCACGTGCCTGACAGCATTCACAATACCACTCTCCTTAAGAAGTGTCTACTGGCTGCACGTGTGGCTCTGCCTTTTCTTTGTAAGGGAAGTCTGTCATGTCAAAGGTGGACTGGAGTTTAAGAGACTTCTCAGACAAAACTCTTCACATGGGTGCGGGAGGAATTGGCCTTGGGAGCGTTGTGATCGCTCGTCAGCATCCTGCAGAAGTACCACGTTTTGAAGTGCCACGAGCTTAAATGCCTGCTGCATCCAGAGAACAAGCCCAAGACGTATTATTCTTTCCTCACTTGCTAGGTTCAAATGAGCGTCAGATTAAAAAAAAATAAATAAATAAAATCAAGGCTTTTCATTACTTCAGTTCAGAATTCAGATAAGACTATGTGCCAATGACGTTTTATCGTCCTTGTAAGAGACAACAGTTAAAAGTCGCAGGAACAGTGCGGACTTAAGTGATAATATTACATACAACCTGGCTGGTGAAGTTGCAAACTAAAAAATAAATTAAGAAAGTGAAAAGAAAAAGAAAAGAGGTGCTGTAATCCTCTCTGTAGGTATCTTGCTATCTATTAATATAGAGTATGTCTCTGAGAAAGACCGATGTGATGAAGTGGAATTGCTACTTGGAGAGCGATAAAAATTGCATAAAGCAAATTCTCTATATCTCAATGTACTAAACAGTTCCTTGGAAGAACGGGTTATCATTCAAGAGTATATATATATTTTCGGTTTTAAGAGCAGTGAAATGACTTTGACTATGATTATTCATCTCCTGTACTCATCATGTAAAGGGGCAATGACTTCTTTTATCAACAATATACTTTTTATTGACACTAAGAACAGCATTTAATTGAACCTATTTCCCCAATTAATCGTCAGAAAAGAGTTACAACTGGTGTTTAGAAAAAATGTTTTAGGAAGATTTATCAGAGCTGCGAAAAAAGCTGTCCATGAACCTAATGGAATTAGATTATCTTTGAATTCTCTTCCACCAGAACTTAGAATGGCCGCTAATTCCTTTCTTTGCTCTTTTGGTGTTTGCAAAGGGGGTTCACTAAAGCCTGAATTGATATAATTATTGCTTGGATTGTTAGAGATTTAGGCCAGATGGCTATGGGTTTCTAAAGTCCCAGTTGCTTGTGTTAGCTTTTCTAGTTTGCCTATAGGGTTTGGGGATCAGCAATTTGAAAGGGCTGCAAACTTGTAAAACAGTATTATTCATGGGGGCAGAATGTTCATCAGCGTGACCCAGTACTAAATACATTCATTATAGGGCATTTCTATTCTGCACAATTTGCCACACAGCGCTGGTTTGTGAAAAAAAAAGAGACAATGCTTATAAAATGCTTTTGAATGCTTAAAAAGAAGGAGAGTTCACACGCTGAGCCTCCTCTGCTTGCTTTTTCAGCAAGAGCCTTCTTAGTGACTTTGGCTGAGCTCTGCTGAGAGTAAGTAAATTGGGAAAAGCAGAGATTTCACTTTTTTTACTTTTTTTTTGGACATGGCGGGGAATAAAGAGGAGGGATGAGAGCGCCAAAAGAGAGCAGTGGTATGATTATGGGCGACACCGATAAACAAGGTGGATAAAAGTTAGCAGAGAAACAAAAGTATGGTGAGACTGTGGCTAAAATGATAAACTTAAAAAGCAAACGCAAAGAAAAGGAAAAAGGAATCATGTCATATATGGATGTGAAATGAGAACACATCAGCTTCTGCAACCTGGGTGCAGCCTGAAGCTCACATACGATCTACGTAGCGTTTCTGGCGTACACAAAATACGTGATCGACCCAGCCACAAGGGGTTGTTTGGGGTTTTTTCGTGCAAACGCGTTGCAGTGTAGACATGAAAAGAGTTTCCAGCGATAGCAGAGAGGCAAGCATATTGTCACTTTCCCAACACTTAATCTATCTTGCGGCTTCTTTTCCTTTAAAACACTTGGCATGTAGAAGGTGCGCCCAGTGCAAAGTGTCACGGTGAAGCACGAAGTGCTTTTTCAACCAGGATGAGAAGATCTTCCGAAGAGCCACTGGAACAGCAAAATACAAAAGCACAGGAGCCCCCCCGGGACGATCGCACACGACGCAGAAGGACCAAGCTCGGGCAAAGGCAGCTGCGCTGGGACAGAGGCTGCAAGAGGGAGCCCGGGGAAGGACCCGAGTGTGCGAAGCGTTACTGACTTGGAGAGGAGGGGGAGAGGTTTGAAGGAAGGAGCGGGGGGGGTTTCTTCCGCGCTCCCCGCTGGAGCGCAAGGCGGGGGAGGGAGAAGCAGGTAGCGGGTAAATAAGCAGCAAGAAGCCGCTCTTTGAGCACGGTTCGGGAGCCGCCATCCCCAGCTCCTTTACTAAGCAGACGCACTCAAAAGATCCCGTGACTTAAACAAGGCAACCTAAAAGTATGTAAGTGAGGAGCGCGATCGCATTTTTTCGCGGCAGGAAGGGGAGGCATTAAAAATCACTAAAGAAGGGGGGGCAAAAAAAAAAGAAAGCTTGAAAGTGTCTTGAAAACGCGGAGGGGAGGGGGGGCGAGAAGTTGATTTAAAGTTGCCCTTGAGTCATTTGGCTGCCCCACCCGCCTCGTTCCTCTCCACATCCCCCCCGCCCCCCCCCCCATCATTCCCCCTTCGCGGCGGCACATCGGCGGCGAGCAGGGGCTGCGGACGGGCCGTCCCCCCGCCGTTCCCCCCCCCCACCCCCGCCACCCTCCCCCCTCCCCTCCCCGCCCCTCATCCCCTCCCCTCTCTCTTCCCGCCCCGGCCCGCCCCGGCGCGCAGGGCTGCGGGGCGGCCGCGCTTCGTCCCCGGCGGGCGGGCGGGCTGATTGGCTGGCGGGGCTCGGCACATGCCGGGCAAAAGCTTTGTCTGGGGAGTTTGTGGAGTGAAGTTGCGGAGGAGATTTTAGGCTGGAGTCGGCGAAGCGAGAGTGTTTAGTCTGGCGGCGAGCGGGGAGAGGGGAAGAGGAGCGCGGCGGGAGGACGGGCTGCGGTTCCCGGGTGTCTCCCCGGCGGTGCCTGGATGCTCCCGGCGGGAGAGGAGCGCGCTGCCCTGGCACTTTTGGCGTCCTGGAAGAGGAGCGGGGAGTCAGATGAGAAAGCGTGGATGGCGTACGGATTGGATCTGGATGTCCTGGCACGGTGTGTATAAAAAAAAACCCCAACCACCCCGAACTTTTCTGATCTGGTAAGATATTCCTGCTGGGCTGGCTGGGAAAGGCGTTTTCAAGTTGGAAAGGACCAGATGCACGCTGGGTTTAAGGGACCGGAGGAAGTCGAAATAATTGCTTTTTAACTTGCTCGGAGAAATGCCTTGCAGAAACTTACAAATGCACAGAACCGGCGGTAAATGCACTTTATATTCATTTTTGCACTGGTGATAATATCTTTCAATAAGGCTGTGCTGGGCAAGAATTTGAAATACAGGATTTATGAGGAGCAGAGAGTCGGCTCGGTAATTGCCAGACTATCGGAGGATGTAGCTGATGTTTTATTAAAAATGCCTAACCCTTCCTCGGTTCGCTTTCGAGCCATGCAGAGGGGGAATTCTCCCTTGCTTGTAGTCCGTGAGGATAACGGAGAAATCAGCATAGGAGCTAAAATTGACCGGGAACAACTCTGCCAGAAAAACTTAAACTGCTCCATAGAGTTCGATGTGATCACGCTGCCTACCGAAGCATCTGCAGCTTTTCCATGTTGAAGTCGAAGTGCTGGATATTAACGACAACTCCCCCAGTTTTCCAGAGCTCTTATCCCTATCGAAATATCCGAGAGTGCAGCTGATAGGAACCCGGATCCCTTTGGACAGCGCTTTCGATCCAGATGTGGGGGACAACTCCCTTCACACTTACTCCTTTCCTGCGAATGATTTTTTAGCATCGAGGTGAGAACCAGGACTGATGGCGCCAAGTACGCGGAGCTGATCGTGGTCAGAGAGCTGGACCGGGAGTTGAAGTCAGTTACGAACTCCAACTCACCGCTTCAGGATAAAGGGGTGCCTCAGAGATCTGGATCATCCCTCCTGAAAAGAAGCATTTCAGATTCCAATGACAACAGCCCCGTTTTTGAGCAACAGTCGTATATCATCCAGCTCTTAGAAAATTCGCCAGTCGGGACTTTGCTCCTGGACCTCAATGCCACTGATCCAGATGAGGGCGCTAACGGTAAAGTTGTGTACTCTTTTAGTAGTCATGTGGCTGCCAAAATTATAGAGACTTTTAAGATAGATTCCGAAAAAGGCCACCTGACCCTCCTGAAGCAAGTGGACTATGAGGTGACCAAGTCCTATGAAATTGATGCGCAGGCTCAAGATTTGGGGCCGAATTCTATTCCAGCTCACTGCAAAATTATAATTAAAATTGTGGATGTGAATGACAACAGACCCGAAATTAGCTTAAACCTGATGTCCCCAGAGAAAGAGGAGGTAGCTTACGTTTCTGAAGGGTCGCCCCTGACACTTTTGTTGCCCTGGTCAGAGTGCAAGACAAGGACTCTGGCGTGAATGGAGAGATAGTTTGCAAACTCCATGGACATGGCCACTTTAAACTTCAAAAGACTTATGAAAATAACTACTTAATCTTGACTAACGCCACTCTAGATAGGGAAAAGAGATCTGAATACAGCTTGACTGTAATAGCGGAGGACAAGGGAACGCCAAGTCTCTCCACAGTGAAACACTTTACTGTCCAAATCAGTGATGAAAATGACAACCCACCCCGCTTCCAGACAAACAGATACGAAGTTGTTATCTTGGAAAATAACTCTCCAGGAGCGTACATCACATCAGTCACAGCCACAGACCCAGATCTAGGTGACAACGGGCAGGTGACCTACACTATTTTGGAGAGCTACGTTTTGGGAAGTTCTATAACCACGTACGTGACCATCGATCCCTCCAATGGGGCGATCTATGCCCTGCGAACCTTCGACCATGAAGAAGTAAATCAAATTGCCTTTATGGTTCAAGCTAGGGACGGAGGGAGTCAGCAGCTTGTCAGCAATACCACGGTTGTGCTAACCATCATTGACGAAAACGACAACGCTCCTGTCATCGTGGGGCCAGCGCTACGCAACAGCACAGCAGAAATCTCCATTCCTAAAGATGCTGGAATTGGCTTTCTTGTCACCAGGATAAGGGCTACAGATAGAGACTCTGGTATGAACTCTGAACTCAGCTGCTCCATAGCAGCTGACAAGGAAAATAACATCTTTGTGATGGATCCCAAAACTTGCGACATCTCCATCAATGTGAGTGTTGAATCAGTTCCAGCAAAACAGTGGGAGTTTTACGTCATAGTCCAGGATAAAGGCAGTCCTCAGCTTAGTACTAAAGCACTTCTGAAATGTACCATTTTTGAGTATGTTTATTCGTTTTCAAGCACAGAAGCAACTTTGGTCAGCCAACCCTCCCTGGATGTCTCCATGATAACGATTATATCCTTAGGATCTATATGTGCCGTGTTGCTGGTCATTATGGTTATCTTCGCTACAAGATGTAATCGAGAGAAAAAGGACACCAGGTCCTACAACTGTCGTGTGGCGGAATCGACCTACCAGCACCACCCAAAACGACCCTCCAGACAAATCCACAAAGGGGACATTACGTTAGTGCCAACGATTAATGGCACTTTGCCCATCAGATCCCATCACAGAGCTTCTCCGTCCTCGTCTCCGACCCTGGAAAGGGGCCAGATGAGCAGCCGGCAGAGCCACCACAGCCACCAGTCACTGAACAGCCTGGTGACGATCTCCTCTAACCACGTGCCTGAAAATTTCTCTCTGGAACTCACCCATGCTACTCCGGCTGTTGAGGTAAGGTCCATAGCTCGTTTTGCACATCCGTTCGCCATCCCGTGTTCCCCTGGGAGCGTGGAGGTACTTTGCACGTGACCTGCGAGGGCAGCAGGCGATCAGGTCTGCGCCTAATGAGAACGTGTTGGGGATTTCTCTTTAGGTGTCACAGCTTTGCAGTTTGACTCCAGTATCAACTGAATCCATTACTATGGGGAACAGGATTAAGTCTATGATTAAAAGCATTAGCTCTTGGTTCTTCCCTGTAAGGTCAAAACAACGGAGTGTAACGTAGGCAGTGCTCTGCTCTGGTTTACTGCTCACTCCTTCCTTCTTTCCCTTTCCCCTCCGTATAGCTCTGTTTCAGACAGAGTGCCAGAGTGTTTATAGACAGACACAATGAAGGAAATCTTTCGTTAAAGGCAATGGAGAACTAAGAGGTTAAGCGCCGACACAGTTTAAGTACAGCTGTTGTAACAACATGTGATTATAGTGTATCTGTCTGATTTATGCACGCGCTGTCTCAAACTTTGGGGCTACCCTTCTCAGTTTTTACTGTGAGTACTATATAATGGCTTAAATGAGAGCTGTGTCCTGGTGACTTTTTACATGTAGAGAAATGACATTTTATTTTGAATTAGGAAAAGGATTGATTCTGATCTATTAAAGCAAAACGAAACTCCACCTCTGTTTAATTATTTGTTTTACTTGTTAATGAATTAATTATTATGAGTTCAGAGGCTGATGAACAGCAGTGCATTTCCTCGTTGTACAAGGTCCTCAGATGCTTCCTGTGGCAGACACTATACTACAAAGTGGTCTGTTGTACTGCATTATATATGTGCAGGAATTTGATTTAATTAAACTTTAAAGGAAAAGAAAAACACCCCACAAACAAAACTGAGAAGCAAATTAGTGGTTTTACAACTAGGAATCTGAGCTTCCATTTCAAGGAATCAGTCTTTTCACCTTTTCTTTAGCAGGTCTCTCAACTTCTCTCGATGCTTCACCAGGGTCAGTATCAACCAAGGCCAAGTTTTCGAGGAAACAAGTATTCCAGAAGCTACAGGTAAGGATCTGGTCTGTTCTGCTACATATGCATGTACATGTATCAGAAAACATAGACATATACTTTTAATCAAAAAGCGGAATGTCACTTACGTGAGATAATTTAATTCCACCGTCACCACAATTCTCTTCACAGATATGCCCTACAAGATATGGATAAATTCAGCTTGAAAGACAGTGGCCGGGGTGATAGCGAAGCTGGAGACAGCGATTATGATTTGGGGAGAGAGTCACCAATTGACAGACTTCTTGGGGAAGGATTCAGTGACCTTTTCCTTACAGATGGGAGAATTCCTGCAGGTAAGAGCACAATGGGAGCTGAACAGTTTATTTACAGTGCTGCCTGGCTGTCACTTTGATAAAGCTACTACTGAGAAAGCAAAAATTCTTTAGCTTTCAAGTCCTGTGTTTCCTTCCGTTTTACTCTGCTTTGTGATAAATACTGAGCTGAAGCCTTTCACGTGTCTAGTAAAATGAAACCTCAGACACAACTGCAAGTCTGCCCAGCGCAACGCCTACTTTTTCTGTTGCTCACATCATCATGAGCTGGCTCCAGATTCCCCCCAAAAGCACAATCTGCTCCATGTCCTTAGACTTTTAATGACTGGGTGGATGTTTTTGCAAAGCCAGGCAATTGTGGTTTGTTAAAAATACACTGAACTATAATTTGGGAGATACATTTTCCACAGTGGGTTTGATCCATATGATAGAAACTTCTACTGTTCAGAGAGGGATTGTAGAAGTGATCTAGATATATGGATGGAGGAGAAAGAAAAGTATATATTTTCCTACTGAAAAATGAACTTGAGTAGCAAAGAAAGGTTCTAAATAGGTCCCAGATTTTAAATCTTGCAACTCTAAATTCTAGAAGAAAGACCTTAAGAGGTACAATCCACAGGCAGAGGGCAGAAAAGAAAAAAATTAGAAAAGGGTGAGCTGAAGTAAGATAAACACGCACGTCCATCTTCATGTGCATGAAGTACCACTTCAAAATTTATGCTGAGTTGTAAGCTGAATAACAAGAGGCTGTGGGAAATCACCCTAAGTACAGATATGAGAATTTTGTAATTACTTTAATAATTATACAGCCACTGGTTGTGCCCTAAATCTTGTACTTATTTCAGATCATATTTAGTTTTTTTGTATAACTGACATGGCTGGGTAATTTCAGTATGGTTCACTGAACCAAGAGTGTCAACTTAAAAAAGTTTAGTAAAGTAATTTTAAACACGTGGGCACATTGCTTTGTGGGGCAAATGTGTTCCCTCCTGAAGTGACCCCCACGTATTGCCCAGGGCTGGGGGAGAGAACCTGCGGTGCTGCATCTCCTTCCCTCTCCTGCCTGGAAAATACCAGCGAGGGGATTGTACCTGACCTTGGTGCATTTTACCCCGGGAAATATCCTGTTCCACTAGGCAAGGGTAAACCCCAAAAGTTTAATTTGTTCTTCTTATACCTTTTAACTTTAAAATTTTCTTTGTATATTTTGCTCCAGACTAGGTCTTGTATCACCTATCCAGGCATTCACCTACCTCCTCAACTTATTCAGATGTACTCAAGGTTTCAAAACCGGACACCTTGAAAAGTTACTATTTTTTCAGAATTCTTAACCGAAACCTGGAGTACATTTTTCATCCGCGTGTCCTCCAGCTCCTACTACCGCTTCCTCTGCCAGCTGGCATGAGGCATGTCTCATCCTCTCCTGTGGTTGGCAAGGAGGCAGGGAGGGATCTGCTGGAGCTCTCAGTTGCCAGGGGAACTTCAAGTGCAGTGGTGTTTGTGCTGGCATCTAGCCCTACTGCAGCCAAGGAAGAGTTGTCCCCTTCCCGGTGGGCAGCTGGGGCTGGCAGCAGGTGGGAGCGGTTGCCCTCTTGGCTCTGAAACACCCATGACTTGTTTTCAGCTCTTGCAATTTGGTCACTAAGCAGGAAGCCAAAGGGTAGGGTTTCCAAAAGTGCCCGGCTTTCCTGTGATGCTAATCACATTCCAAGTAAGGAAAATTGCTGAGTGCAGATGGAACTGGGTTGGGCTATCAAGACGGTCATCTAATCTCACCCAGATGTCCGTTTGCCACTATACGTGGTCTTAATCCATCAGACAAGTTGCTGAACCTGTTCAGATAATGCATGAATCGTTCTGCAATCCAAACAAATAGAAAGGAAAATAAAACTTCCTGGAGGTTTCCTGTTCTCCATTTTGAAAGGTTTCTGGGTCGTCAGTCTGGACACAGGCACAATAGTGTGAGAAAGTCCTTTCAGTTCGTCTCTTTAAGGTGGAACTGGAAAGGAATGGAGCCAGTGCCTCCAAACTTCAAAAATGACATGATCACAAAGTTCCATAACTGTCCTTGAAAGACTTGGTTTTTTCTCTCTCACTTTTTAAATCCTCACCAATTAGCTTTAAGTTCTGGAAAAAAAAAAAAATTAAAAAATAGCTATTGTGCATCTGTGGTTTTTTTTTAATTTATTGCTGATTTAAGAACAGACTGTGACACTTTCAAATTTCTTCAGAGTATCTTTTGAACTTAAGTTCAGGCATGTCAGAATCTATTACTTTATACCAAACCCAATCCTGATAACATCAGTAACAAATCTCACAATAAGACAACTCTCACTACTAATGAAATGCTAGGCCATTCAAAGTCTCCCATTAATTTACAGGAGTCTTCTTCGTTAGGAGAGTAATCCTCACCTTCTGGGGTGAGCTGAGAGCTGGCCCAGGCTCCCTGGCTCACTTAGACATCTTTTCTCCTTTCTAACTCTTAGATATTTTTGTAAAACAACAACATGTGTGCTTTTCATACATGGGAATGAAGCACTTGAAGGCGTTTCACTCACTCGTATCAAAACTTTGGCCACTGGCATTTTCTAGGTTGCTTTTTTTGGTTGAAGCTCACTGATCAGCAAGCCATTTGCAGCAGCTCGTGCAATATCCAGCCTCCAGCCTCAACCTGTATTCTTGAAGAAATTCATACTCTCACGAGTAAGACACAGAAAGAGTTTATACTCAGAGGAATGGAAAGGGCGTTAGGAAAGCAAACGATATGATAGGCTGTGTAAAGCGCAGAGGTAAATAACGCTGATGGGGTGAGAGTAGGACTTATATCAATCACTGGTACGTTCTAAGCTGAATTACTCTGTTCAGTTCTGCTTACACCACTGGAAAAAGATATTTTGATAAACTGAGTGGATCCAGAGCCAGATGGGAAACGTGATGAGAAAGCGAGGAAAACTTACAAGGCATGACTGCAAACATTTCTTAAGTATTCAATATATAAAGAGAGAAAGAAAAAGAAACTCCGTTCTGCATGGGCTAATCTAACCATTAATTGATAAAGAATTAGGGCAAAAGCTTCTTATGGTCAAAATAGTTATAATGTAGAGAGTCTGGCATTTCTGAAAACTTTCTTTTGAAGTATGTGACTCAAATTCAAGTCAAGTGCCTAGGTCTTTTCCAGCAGGTCTGCCAGGCACCCAGGCAGCGCCCAGCCTGAGCTGAGGCTTCGTGTCCTGCAGAGTCAGTTCTCTTTGGAGAGAAAAACTTGACACCTCTGCTGGCACGTATCTCTTTGCAGGTCTGTCAAACAGGGCTTTGCTTGTCTCCGCTTCCAGGGACCGTTCGCAGACCTCTTCAGGTGTTTGTGGAGGACTCTTGCAGTGCCTCTCCATGGGCCAGTTCAGACCAGTGTAGCTCCCAGGGTGTAGTCACTTGCCCCATCATATTGCTTGTCCCTGAGAGGCACCACTAAAAACAACTGGCTGAAAGAGCAGCTCTCTTGTCTTCTGCTCTTCAGCCCTCCTGGCTGGCTGGGATGCCCACCTTGAGGGTCAAACCCACCTTCTGCCAACGCCCGAGCCATCACAATCCAGTAACCTGAGCTCCAGAGCTGCAAGTGCACCTCAGAGTAACTCCAGTATAAACACTGGAGTCATACAGGGTGTGAATTAAGCCGTAGGTATCCTGATAACTGCATTAAAATTACACTGATTCGATTAAAAAGGTAATATGGCAGTGGATCTCCTCGTGTTCAACATACACCTCATTGTCAGATCAAAAGGAGGTGTGTTAATGAAGAGGGAGATCGCTCTGCACATTGTTGGTCCTTCATCTTTATTTCCCCAGTCCATCTATTCCCACTTTTTTACTCTGATGTGCATCTCTCATTGCATGTGGAAGACTTTACTAAAACTCAAGTAAATGCTTGGAGGTAGAAACACCTTCATTCCATTTATTTATTTGTTTATTTTTAAATGAAACTCACTGTACAAAGAGAATGAATGGCTTTAAGTCACAGGTGCTTGTTTTCCACCTGGGATTTACATGTTTATCTTCAGCCTTAGTCAAGAGATCACATTACTGTCTTAAATGTTCTGCATTTATCATTCTCATTTCTTGAGACCATTCGGAAATGGAAGTACATTTTGATCCAGACAGTTTGTGTTTGCCACCTTCCTGCACACAGAAAGTGAACCCAAACACCAGATTCGAAGGTCTTTGGAGAAAGTTCAGTCCTTGTGTTAGTCCCTGCAAATACAAACGATGTCTGCAAGGGGAGGGGGATGCTCACTCGCCTCTCTTCTCTCTTGCAGCGATGCGGCTGTGCACGGAGGAGTGCAGGGTTCTGGGGCACTCCGACCAGTGCTGGATGCCACCGTTGCCCTCTCCCTCCTCTGATTACCGAAATAACATGTTCATTCCTGGAGAAGAGTTCCAGTCTCCCCAGCAGCAGCAGCAGCAGCAGCATCAGGCCCTTGAGGAAGACCCACAGCCTGCTGATGCCAGCGAGAAGAAGAAGAGTTTCTCAACGTTCGGTAAAGACTGCCAGAGCGAGGAGGAGTCAGGGGACACCTGTACCTCCTCCCTCCTCTCAGAAATGAGCAGCGTCTTCCAGCGCCTGCTGCCTCCCTCGCTAGATGCCTACACGGAGTGCAACGAGATGGAGCGCTCCAACTCGTTGGAGCGCAGGAAGGGACATTTGCCAGCCAAGACTGTAAATTATCCGCCGGGGGTGGCAGCCTGGGCAGCCAGCACACATTTCCAAAATCCTGCCAACAACGGGCCGGCTCTGGGGACTCACTCGAGCGCGCAGCCTTCCTCTAAATGGCTGCCTGCCATGGAGGAGATCCCGGAGAATTACGAAGAAGATGATTTTGACAACGTGCTTAACCACCTCAGTGATGGTAAACATGAACTCATGGATGCCAGCGAGCTGGTGGCAGAAATTAACAAGCTGCTGCAAGATGTCCGGCAGAACTAATTGTTTCAAAAGCCTATTTTTCCATATTTATGGAAAAGTGGAAGGCAAAAAAATAAAGAACAAAAAAACAGACTGAGAAGAACTGGCATCGCCAACTAGTTGCATTTATCATAAATGTGTCTGTGTATGTTGAATATTAAAATACTGTATTTTCATATGTACACAATGCAAGTGTGATTATCTTTATCTGTATTTTAAAAATACATTTGTACCTTATATTTATGTGTAATTTAACAAATAAATTTTATTTTTGTACACCCACAGCAAGCATGTTTTCCTAAATGTATATAGATGGTACCACCCTTGTCAAACTTCCAGCGTTCTTGCCACACCGGCATGTTCAAAAAAAAACAAAAAGGAGGGATATTGCTTTCCCTTATTATTTCTTTTGAGTCTCTAATGTTACACATACAAATTCAAACCACTGAAAAGTTATGCAAACATTAGTTTAATTAACTGATCCAACGCCTTGTTGCAATGTTTCATTCTTATAATAAAGAGTTGTCGACTCCCATGAAACTTAACGTGTCTTTTTTATTTTGATGCTTTTGGTCTGTAAAGTCATTTTCCCATTTAATTAATGGATTATTGCAGGCTGGGTTCTCCTTCTCTTGTACAAGTGTTTTCTCAAGTAAACAAATCATGGAATTCAGTGATGGGACTTCCAATGTTATCTCTGCAAAAAAGATAAATTTGTTCTGCCATTGTTACGCTGCAAAGCCAGTTGAAGTGAGTGGTGTATACTTGAATGACAGCAATAAAATCAGCTTTTCTGACCTCAAGCTGAATTCTCAATTTATGTAAATAAAAAATTGGAATTGACTGCTTTATCCTTGTAAATGACACCAAAATAAAAGGAATGTTGCATCTACCAGGAAAGCAGCTGATTACAGCTATATTTTGCCTCTGTTGTAAGCGTGCCTGTCTTGTATTTGCAAAGTAGTACAGAAATACTTGAACTTCCTGGAAAAGAGTTGTCCTGCAGGTACATTGGCTCTCGCTGAATCCCATCCTTCTGCAGCAGGGCTTCTCCCTGTATTGAAGCTAGCTCAATGAAAACAGTAATTTATACCATGGTACCATCACTACTGCGTAGGTGACTTACTAGTATTTCTCTGGAAGAAGTCAATATGGTCCCTTTAGTTCCTTTTTTTCAAAACCAGTTTTGGTTAGCCTGTCATACACAGGGAGATTTTTTTGTAATAGTAACCAAACTGATTTTACATTTGAGAAACACGGATGAGTTCTGGACTCCTGATGCTTGTTTCAGGAGAGTGTTACTAAGAGGTGGCCAGAAAAACTAGTATTTTGGGCTTTCATTCAGAGCTGCAGACGCATATTTTTATAGGGCATATTTTTTATTAGAAGTGTGAAAAACTATTGAAATAATCCAAGTGAACCTGGGCATAAAAACTGTCATATACCTTTATTCTGGAGAGTTGCCCTTGTAAAGTACCCTGTAGAACATTTTTTAGTGGTAGATATAGAAAAATCCTGTATAATGTTACCTAAAAAAGCCAGAATTTTGTTGTGTGCATAAGCTTATTTGTTTGGTCTCTGTGTAAGGAAACTTCAATCTCATTATTGTCTTCACAGTGCTGTAGATGTGACATTTGTAGATGCGTAGACATCTGTTGACACTTGAATAATGGAGAGATTCTCAACTTGTTTACACTTCAGGAGTGCGAGAGTATAGCTGTGCTGGTTAGATGACATACCATGATGTCAGATTTCTAACCGAATATCCATATTGGCAGAGGAAACTATCAAAACATCATTTTGTCAATATGATTTACATGTTTAAGGGAATTGGCTTATCAGTGCTGGTACAAGAAAATCCTGACAGTGGAGGCTCTGTTTCTGTTTTGAAGAGTTGTTGTAGCACCTTTGAATGCCAACAAGACGTCGGTCTCATTGAGCTAGCGTCTGTTACTGAAAGTAAGAAGTCATAACATTTCATTTATTAAATATGTGAAAACCTCTTCTCTGTTTTCCCCTTTCCTTCCCACTAATAGGCCTTAATGGCCCCAGCCAGCCTCACCTGGGTCCCACTCTCCCTCACCCCAAGGGCTCAGGAGCTCATTTAAGCTCAGCCCAGGGCATGTTGTATGAGTGTTGGTCCCTACCTTTGCTTCCTGGGTGGGTCTGGGACTTACTTTATAGCAGTGTCTCCAACTCCATATGTAGCTGCTGCTGGCAGGAGTCCTTGGATGGACCCTCATCCTGGTTTGTCACCTTGCCGTGTTGGGAGGTGTTGATGGATCCTGTCACTAGCACCTGGCTTAACCTGCTGCATTCAGGTACTGTAGGATGGCACTTGGTCAGTGAGGATACTGCCTGTATTGGGATTACTCTCAGCTCCTGGTGTGTCTCCTACTCCCCTCTGTGGAGCAACCCTGCTCTTGGTGCTCCCTGACAGTATCTCATGCCCCATGTTCATCCCAAGTTTTGCCTCTTTATCAGCAAGGTTAGGATGACTATGAAACCAGGCTAGATGCTGTAGCAATCTTACTAAGTCCTGAAGTTCACAAGGGCATGACTTCCTCTTTAGCTAGGTTGCTTCTGTCTCAGCCACCCTCTTTCAGTTTCCCTCTTCATCAGTATCCAGTTTTGGTCCTGTTCTCCAAGTTCCCTCACCTCATTCTCCTTCCCTCTCAGCTCTCTGATTCTACTGCCCTTAAGTCAGTCTTACCTAGGTACTAATCCTGCACAGCTCATGGCTGTACTCTTGTTTTTACAGAGTTCTTAGTGTCCTGATAATATTGGCTATGACTGAAATTCCCACTTTCTGCCTCTTCAGCTGGGTCTAGTGAATCTGTCCTTCAAATTGTCTCTTACCCTAATTTTTCATGTGCATTTGTAAGCTCCAGTGGATTTCTGAATTCCCCCACACCCAATACCTTTTACTGGGTGACTGCGTGGCGTGGCAAGAGCTTCCCTGATACTGCACAGGAGCAGAACAAAAGAAGAAGGAGGCTCAGGCAGGGCAACTCCCAAGACAAAACTCATGCCTGTGTAGGAAATATCTGATTATTCGATTCCAGCCTGGACACATGTGGTGTGTGAGATGGACAGGGGGACTGGTGGTTATGTTGAAAGTGTACAAGATGGTAATTTGACAATAGGTATTAAACTTGGAAATTATTTTAGTTTTCCGTTGACATGGATAAAATGTTGCTGCCTGTGATGAAATCAGCAGCTAAGAATGAAACTCCCCTTCAAGTGGTGCAGATTCCTCCTTTATCAATAAATGCAGATAGCTACTGCTTCCCATTTCCAGAAGAGGAAACATTAGACCTTCAGGCTCAGCTGGTTTGTGCTGTCTACAGACTTGCAGGGCAGCCCGATAAGCTCCATTTTCACAGTCGCATCATCCACTAGGGATTACCAACCTGTTTTAAATTTAAAATCCTTAAATCAGTTTATGCCACTGGCCCATGTCACATGGATAGTCTCAATGATTTAAAGAGCCATTGTTTGCAGGGGAGGCTTTCTAGCAAAAATAGATCGCAATGAATTTCTCTGGTAACGTTAGGCATCCAAATATCATGAAATACGTACGGTTTTTCCTAGAGGGGATTTCTGTACCAACACACAGTAATAGTATTTGGTATGTGCATTGCTGCAAGAATCTTATCATGTAAAGAGACCAGTTATAAGACCAGTCTCCAGGAGCAAAAATGTTTACTTAGATTATATCTGAAATGCGTTGGAGTTTGAGCTGCCTTCACTATCGATGGGAAGCTTGCTGAAAGGTCTGTAAATTGTGGTAAATGAGGGAAAAAATATATCTTAATCCTGCTCTGTTTAGGGTCCCTCTTATTCTCAGTCTTTTGTTGTAAATGAGAGAAATTACACGTATAGATACACACGTGTGCGTGTGTGTATATGCATACGTAAAACCCACAGAACCAGATCTCTTCTATGTCAAGAACAGGGAAAACTGGTATTACACCGATTAAAAACAAAAATCTGTATTTGCTACATTTTGACAACCGACAGAGGGTTAGGAGTTCATGTTGTGTTTTAAGCACCAACCGTGAGCATGATTGTCCTGTCCAGAACAATAGGTTGCTGGCACTCCTATAAATGCTTGGCACAGTTTTATCCTTAAAGTCAAAAGGTTTTCCTCCTTGGTATCATGATAGAAAAGGTCATGAAAGTCAACAAATATTAATCACCAAAATACTAGTTATTACTATGTGCTGGTGCTTCTGTTATTGCTACCGTGGATGAAATTAGTAAGACTTTTGAACAACTGCAAAGCTTAATTAATGGATACTCAACCACTATTTTTCTCCAGACTCCATGTGTGGCTTTTTTTTTCGTCACTTCTGAAATGGATAAACTGAAAAATGTACCGAGATAATGATCAGAGATAGTGGTTTGTTTGACCACTTACTTAATTTGTGTTTAAAGTATTTCTGTAACCACTGCGTGGCACTTTACTCTTCGGTGTCCATTAGGATAAATACATTGAGAGGATGTGGAGGATGTGGCTGTCAATAATGTCTTTGTTGCATTCTACACCCTGGTCGTGTTTATAGTTACTTGGTTTAGGAAAAGCAATGGAAAGCAAACAAAAGCTACCACAAAATATTTAACCTTTACAGTTTCCTATCTTTTCTTTTTTTTTTATGAAAAATTGAAATTCATAGAAAATGCCAGGAAATTTAATTTCCTCCTCTTCTCTGCAACCTGCAGAGAATGTCAGATGTTTCCACAGATTAGATAACTTGAAAAACTCGATTGTCAGCTGCAGATATGAAACATGAACTTTTCATACTGCGGCACTTAGACTAGGATATGCAGCCAGAATTTGCCTGCAAGCTGTAAAAAAAAAAAAGGCTGCATTTGTGAAGAAAATCTTATATTTAAACTTTGTCAGGAAGGACAACACATGGAGGTTAGTCTAAGTTACTTTAAAGAACAAATGCAAAAAGAATTCTCTTGTTTAGTTATCATTAGGTTAACATTGTATCTAAACTGAGATCCCTGGGAGACTATAGTATACATACGTTTTCTTTCGACAATGCAGACTGTTACAGAAAGGAGTGAAATTGTGCCTGAAAGAGTATCCCAGGGTCAGACTCTCTCTCTGCACATAAAACTTGTCCTGCAACCTATTCTGTAGCGCAGTTTATATAACTAAAAAAATGGAAGTGATAATATTGTAACTTCACTCAATAAAAATATTCATAATTAGCAACCCTGTTGCACTTTCCATCCTCTGAGCTGTAGAGCCATAAATGACTGAGTACGTAAGAAAAAAATAACGTTCTGGGATCATTTAACCCACCACTGAAAAAAGAGCCTCTCTGAAGAGTCGCACAGGAACAATTTAAACTATACTGTAAAAACTATTTACAACAGAATTTGTAAATAATACCTCATTTAATTAAAACTCAAGGGAGACTCTGACAGAAATGGGTAATAACCTAAGCTGGAATTTGACCAGTGCACACATCTCCCATTCTCCCACCACTTACCCAAACAGCAATGTGAGAAATGACCATGCAAACTGTTTTACAGCTTACAAGAAGCATTTAAAGCATCACCGTGCATCCAGTTTCGTTGTATGACTTTGATTTAGCACTGATTCAAGAGAAGAAAGCACTATATAATGAATCAACAGCACTCCTTACATTTAACCTAGACATTCCTTGAAGGACATTTATCCTTGTAATGACCACACACAACACGTGCCAGGTAAGCTTCAGAAGTTCACAAAGTCACAGAAGAAAGCTACATGACTCGAATGAGACTTCTCTTCACATATTTGTGAAGAAAAATATTTTTAAGCATAATAAAATTTCAAGCTACAAAATCTCTTAAGTAACCACAAGTTCATCTAGCATAATTTTTATCATTTAGATCCTAAATGTAGAGTCTCAAAGCATGGATGTCTACTTCTTGATTGATTTTACGTCTATGACTTACAGCATTGCCAATGATTCTTGAGCTATAGGTGATTGACTGTATATGTTCCCATGTAAATACCACATTAAATTCTCTAGGTGTGGAAAATACCTGTGCCTGAGTGCCTAAATGGTGGGAGGCAAGCAATCTATTACCTAACTCATTTTGGGGCATCAGTGCTGCAGAGTTTTGACTATCTGAACATGCACATAAGACCAGACATCAGAGAAAATATAGAAAGAGGAAAAAGGGGGCTGCACACTGCGACAGGCACTGGGAAGGAATTGTCTGCCCTTCCAGGTGGTCAGCCCTCAACTCTTATTGGTTTTGTTTCTCTCTGTGGCTGAAAATATGTTTTAAATGTTAAAGAAAGACAGCAGCTTCAATGGTAAAAAATGAAATTGTATGGTAGGCTAGTGGTTTGGACAAGAAGTTGAAGCTTTCTGGGAAGAGAAAGGGATTTCTTATAGCTCTGGTAATGATAAAAGTACCCACTATACTTCCATACTCTTGTATTTTGGGAGAAAGAATTGTCATAAGCTCTTGTCCTGAAGATAGGTTTGATCACGGCAAGGTTTTATTTAAAAAACCCACACATTTATCTTTAACTATTTATTACTTTTTTAAAAAAACTTTTACCTTGAATCCAAGTCCAGTGTGCTACCCCCCCATCCTCTCCCTCCAACAACCCCTCCACCTGTGCTCTTCACTGCCACTATTGCTTGAGCAAAGATAGTGTGGAACAGCTCAAGGAATCGATCTGGCCGAAAGCTAATGGCTTCCTCATGACAACGTGCATGCTGCTGCAGAGGTGGCTCCAAGTATGGCGCAGCCTGGGCCTTAGTTGGCACAGGTTGCTGCAGCCCTACGCTCTTGGTCACGGGTGAATATGCAAGGGTTATAGTCTGAGCATTGCTAAGAAAGCAGCTACGAGGGCAAGGAGAGCAGGGTCCGTGTTACACACCAACAGTTTGGGTGGTGGACTCTGAGCTCAGAGCTTTAGGGCTGCCAGTAAACACAGCGGAGATGAGTCAGACATGGCTGTGGAGGGTGATCTTTCCCTGTAAACAGGAGGTTTAAGCCGTCCTGCCATCATCCACTTTTCTTATTGACAGGTTCAGGTCTGACCTTCCCTGTCAAGTGCAAAGTTCTTCCCATGTATTGCATAGAAAGTGTGTGAGTACTATAGATCCTGCTATGTGAAATGGTAGTTAAGTTCTTTTGTGCATTTAGCCTTAAATTGCTGTGAAAATTAGTGTGAGAGGAAGCCTACCTCCTGTTTGCTTCATTCAAATCATTCCTTCATTGTTTTGTTCCTTCTCTCATTGATTTGGGTTCTAGTATCCTTCATCTCACTGAAACACTGAATGATTTTTTTTGGGAAAAAAAAACAGATCTGGCAGTAAGGACTAAAGGGATTGGGAAGGGGCCGCTGTCCTGTGGGGTTTAGGAGAACTCTCTGTGTGTAAAGTCCACAGAGTTTTTACAACAAATATAGACAGAGATAACACTGAATTATTTTTTTTCTGCTAAATTATTCGGTGCAAAATGGTATTTTTGAAGTGCAATATTTACCCACTTGGCAAGATTCATTTCCAGCTGTTAAGGCAGTGTCCTAGGGTCACCATGGCGATGTTAAGTAGAAACCATGAATTATACCTTAAAAGGAAGTTTTGCTGCTGTGTATGGAAAATGAAACAGGCTCTCACATATGGTACTGTGGCTATAATAACTTGGCTTAACTTTGTGTCTTTATCTTTTAAAAAGATAAGACTTCAGCAATGATTATATTTAGATCTCAGAAGGAGAATTCAGACTATCCAATTACTATTATGTACAGAAGAAATGGCTAAGACAAGGAAAATAAGCAACGTCTAGATGAGAGAGGATTGTGTTTGCGTCTCCTTTTCACAGGCTCCAGCTGGTCTTGAAATGAAATGGTTGCTCTTCCTACACATAAACAGATTCATTTCATGTTTAAAAGTACGTTGCTATAAAACACGGTTGAAATGGGAAGGGAGGCACGTGTGAGCATGGTAACCAGTTTTACATGTATGGATGGATCATGGACAGACTCCTTCTATTTAATCCTGGATGGAGTAGTGAGAGAGGCTGATTGCTGATGCCCCTGAAAAAGCTAATTGTAAGAGTCTTGTGGTCTAATGAGCTGAAGGTACTGCCTGTGTGTGAGAGTGTGTGTGGAAAAAATCCATTTCCAAATTAATATAGTACTGTGCAAGAAGAAAAGGAAAGGAATAGGTTAAAAAAAAAAAATCTAATTTTCCTGTTAATCAGGCCTGTGCTGCTTCAAGTAATGCCTATTATCCACAATATTTGCAAACTGACAGGTAGCCTGGTTGGCTTTTATACAAATGATGACAAACAAGCACAGCAGTTTAGTGAACATCTGAAAAAGAATGATGGACACTTTTTATTCAAATAAAATGAAAACATAAGCTTGGTAAATTGGCAGGCTTGAGACCACCTGGGCTTATTTTGACCCATCTGGCTCTCTTAAATTCTTACGATAATTAGGTCACTTAACGAAAAAGAACATGTTGATTTGTATCCAGACTAGAAAAATATTTGTGGTTAAGTGACCTATTTATCATCTTTCCAAAATATCAGTGGGTTATATTAAAATCCTTATACATCCTCAAGTTTGGATTTTTATCTTTTTTTTTTTTTTGGTGGAAGCTTATATCTGACCTGACCCTATGGAGAATCCTATAATTTAAAGTTTTAACATCTTATAGAAAGATAATATAATTTGGGCATTACAGTTTCAAGTGGTGCAATAGGTGAATGATGTTTATGCTGCTTTAAGGAACCAAGTTATGCTATCACAATCATGCCTTATGATCTTAAAAATCTGTGAAACAAAACCACAAGTGTATGTTGAAGGGCAACCAAAATTCAGGTATTTCCAATCGTTCTTGTCTCTGTAGCACTTAGAGCAGCAACGTATATGCTGCACGTGTTTGAGTGCATAACTTTGTACGGGAAATAGCAAAGAGATTTATCATTGAAAACATTTGTAAACAACTGAAAACTTGGTGACTTTCTGCCAGCGTGGGTGGACAGCAATAGTACATTCTGATGCTCTGTACTACTCAACACAGATTTCTTCAACATTGTTTACAAAAGTCTACAACAAAACACTCATCGAGAATATGCAGCAGTTCAAGTTAACAGTGCAGCGCGACAGTGAAGATTTGTCAGTATATGTAGTTCTGCATTTTTGCATGTGTTTAGAGTAAATTACCTCATTCCTTCATACCACACGGAAACTGCTTTATGGAAAAGGTATGCACATGTCATTAACTGCAAACTTAAAATACAAGACATAGGCAAAAGAAAGCGTGGATTAGAAATGTGTCAGAAAGGAGCCAACATGATTATTTGGCAATTAAACTAGAATGAAAGTTCAAAAGTTAAAATATGAAGCATAGCCACTTGTATCCATGTAGACTTTATTCACAGCCAATTGAAAAAAAGATGGTCATGTTCCTGTGAGCGACTGTGCATGGTATGGGGTTCTTAGATGGCTTAATTACTGAGACATAGATATATACAAATAGAAAATGAGGATCTATACATAGAACACATTACTGTTTTACAAGTAAATTTAGAGATTTTTAGATTGAAATATAAACAGATACTGAAAGAGAAAACACATTCATAAGTGTTAGAGATACTACTCTTTACGGGCTGGGCACAACCCAGTGCGGACACATAAACTTTACAAAAAGACCAAAGGTCAGATATTACGGCCAACAATTCGTGCAGAGTTTTAAGCGTTTGTAGTTATTTTGTCGGCTTAAAACCCATCCTTGGTATCATTGCTTTGACGAAAAACTTCTGAAAGACTGTTGTATTAAGAGTACAAAAAGTAAGTTTTTAATTGTAGTGTTTCATTGAAAATGAAACTGCAGTGGAATGGCAAACCATTGATCATTAGTATCAACTTTAATTAGCATCTGAATGAAGAAGAATAGGTGCTATTCCCCTCAAACTCAAGGGAAGCCTCCCAAAAGGCACTATTATTTTAACAACTTAATTTAAAACTGAGCTAACAGAAAATATATATTCTCCTTCACTTCCTATGCTGCTTCTTATGCCAGACTTCCAAGAAAAACAAAAGGCAGGGGAAAGACCTGGACAGTCCTTGGAGGGTAGCAGTGCTCTGCCCTAACTGTGATCCAGGGTTCAAGCACCTCAGAGAAGATACCAAGTCTAGTTGGGGATGCTGAGCTGGATATCAGACATGCCTTTCTGGATAAATCCTCTGGGTCAGGTGCTGCACTGGACTTGGTAATTAGTGAGTGGTAAATCTTGTCAAGTGTCTGTTGTCTTACTGGGTATGATTGGACTGAGGCTGATGAGGACTGGGGTGGACCCTGTTAATGCAGGACCTGATTCATCGAGCCCAGTGATTCCAGCACAGTCTGTTGAAAGCTTGGCAGAGGCCTGAAAAGGAAAGGCTGGATGTTCGTCAGCGCTGGCGAGAGGATCCTTAATGAATTTGGTGCCTTGTTCCAAGGACTCTTGGGTGCACGGTTGGCAGCCAAACATATGGTGACTCCTCAAGCTGGCTCTGCCAGCTCCTCCACCCACTGATGCAGTGGGTGTCTGGAGAAGACTTGTGCACGCTCCCTCATTTTCTCCCTGCTTGTTGGACAGGTGTCCAAAAAGGTTCACATCCTCTTTACACCCGGGGACTCTGACTGAGCTGGCCAGGTAGCAAATGTTGCTTCTGGGGAGAGCCCCGCTCATAACTTGGTGAGCAAAGTGTGGTCTGGGAAGAGGAGATCTGGTGTCTTTCTTGACTGAGTGCATTGTCCTCCGTAACGGTCTTTTTCACTGAAAGCAACAACATTATTATTATCTCTCTATGGAGTCAATAGGCAATAAATGAAAGTCTGTCTGACTTCAGAAATGAAAATTGATTCCTTCAATTTGGAGACAGTTTGTGTTCTCTCCATCTGCCTTGGAACCTGAACACACAGAAACCTCTGCCAAAATTAAGATGATGCTGAGAGGGTATCGGAAACAGCTCTCAAATATCAACAGGCGGCAAACACAAACAAACATGGGTGCAAAAGGGTAGTGTCCGTTTGGTTGTGTCGGGGACAAATCTGGGATGAGAGAGGAATGTCACCCGGATAGAAGGTGCATGAGAAAATATTTCAGCCCTAGTTTTTCTCTTGAGAATTGTTCTGCAGTATGTTCCCAGACAATTTACAGAAGAGTTACTTATTGTACATTATGTATAGTTGGAAGAGTGTCTTTGGGCAATTTAGTTAAATGTTGAGCTTGGGATTCAGTGTAAGAGAACAGTGGAATTAAATAAGATATGATAGATTACTTCTAAAAAACATTAGCAGCAATGCTATACGTTCAGTAGCATTACACAGTTTAATGGTATCTTCTCATAAAGCAGAAATAAGAGAGAGTAGTCCATAAAAATACGAATGTTTTTTTGTGAGGACTGTTGGAGACAACGTAATTATCCTTGATTTTTTACCTTGCAGTTCAGAATATGTATTTCAGAAGAGATTATTGATGAGAGAGAGATTCCAGTTGCAGCATGATAGGAATTGATGTTCCTGTCTTATTCCAACCTACCTGGAGATGGCTGTCTGGTCCCTACTCCCTGGAAGGGCTCCTTGCCCCTCTCAATATTCCTCTCCATAGCTTTAGTAAATTAGTCTGTGACCCATGAGGGGTTTTAATCACATTAGAAAACTCTGAGGTGATTCTCTACTAAAATAAGTAATTTAAGTAGTTAGAAAAATAGCATTTAGTAAGCTTAATTTAGCAAGCTTACTTAGGCACAATTTTCTCGTGTCTCCTAGAGCTCCAGTGTCTGTTAACGTGCAATTCACTCCAGCCAGTGCTGGCTGCTCAGTTGAATCACTCAGTATTTATGATTGTTTAATCTGCTGGGCAAATAACTTTGAATTTTTACTGCTAAGACTCAAATTTATTTTATAACACAACGTGAAATTCAGCAAAATACTTATGTTCAATCTGTTCAACCAAGAGGGCTATTCTCCAAGTTATTTTCTTGGTATGGGATTGGGTGGTTTTTTTATTTGTTTTCATTGCATTTGGAGGAGATCAATGTAGAGTATGTTAAATACCAAAAATAAAATCAGAAAGACTTATGTCCCAGGTGAATTGAATTGGCTTGAGGACAAACAAACTATGACTGAATACAAAAGTGTTTAAAAAGGTTTTCATAAAGTGAATATCAATAATCTGATGAGCTAGTGTGGATGTTTTCTTAACTTTCCAAAAGGGATATATATTTTTTCCAAATTCAATTACTTTAAAAGGTTCTCAATTAGGGAATACAGTGGTTATTTAAACATATGAGTGAGTGGAGAAGGGTCCCCTTCTAATTTAAAACAAAACAACAAAATCAAATCACTCATAAAAGCTGTTTTGTAAAAAGACATCTCTCATCAGCCATAGCCAATTACATCAGAAAATTCAAGAGGTTCTTTGGTCATGATGATCCTAACACCAGAAGTTAAGCATATTTCTTACCCTTTCAGGAGGGCTTATATAGATGGCTCAGTGACTTCAAGTGGTAGGTGGAAAAATAACAGCCAAACTGGAAATAAAACAAGAATATTTGTAATATCATTCATTTCTCTAACAATGAATAAAGTTCACATCATTCTAGAGAATTTTTACTAATTATTCCAGTTTTTACAGGTGAGAAAACTGATACAGGCATAGGCAAGTTCAAAGAAGAACCAGAAACCAAAAGCAGGTATTAACGTGTGAACAGGCAGCCTTCTGCTCCAAACCATACTCAACCAGGGTGAGAAGTGCTTTCAACAATGAGTTGTCTCGGTCAGGAGATTAACTAGTTCTGTCATATTGATGCAAACTTCTGTTGTACAAAGACACACCAAAATTCACAGAAATTCAGGCTAAGCAGCATCACTGGTAATGGAAACTGCAGCAAATGTTCTCTTATGGCTTTTGGGAAAACCGCAATTACTTTTTGCTCAAGCTTATGCCTATTAATAAAGTAATTTGGTATTGTCAGACCGGTATTTTCCAGTGAAAGCTTGCCAAGTGTGGTATATCCCAGAAGTTTGAACTCCAGGGTGGACAAATGTCTTCTTTTTTAAAAAGTCTTTTCTGAAACAGGGCAGATTCTACTATAACTTAAAGAAAACAGTACCTTGGTATCTTACAAGAGTGTAATGCTGGAAGACTGCCTCTTAGCTAGAATAACTAAATTTTCTGCTGGATGGTGAAAATACTTCATCATTTTAGACAATGAGCATACTCTTAATGTAGCTCTTCACACGTCTGGAGTTTAGTTCCCTCCTTTTCTCTGTTCTCTAATGAGATGTAGTTTATACCGGTTCCCTAATCCAGAAAGCTGACATGTTAAAAGACCCATCTCCCATGTATAACAGTAAAAACAAAGGTTGAGAGACAATGAGGAGGATGTGTCCTGGATCTAATTCAAGAAGGACATTAACAAAGAAAATGGTACCTGGTTTACTGAGCACGAAATTGGATCTCCAAAACATTACAAATGGAAAATGCATGTCTTCATCCTCCTTCCATATCTGAGTTTGTTTTCAAAGTGACTCTTTAATGTGGAACATGATTAAGAGCAAAGATTGGAGTATCAGCAGCTGGTTGTGGGAGAGAAGTGCTTAGGACCATTTTGGTCAGTTAGAGAACAGAGCACCACTCTTTACAGAGGTTATCTAACAAGCATCATGAAGCAGGATCATGAGTAATAGCCTTAGCAAGCATCATTAGAAGAAATTGGTAGGAGGCTGGGGGATCACTAGGGAGAAGGAAATATCTCCACAGTATCTCCTGTACTGTTTTGTGTTATGGTAATTTTGTCTTCTCTCTGTGTGTTTGTTTAGCTGGAGGCTACAGGGATCTGAAGTGATGAGTAACAGGGATGTGTGTTTAAGTTTAAATGTAGGCTTTCCAAAACAGTTTGGTTTAGAATTTCAGGACTTTCAGGAAAGTTCTGTAAGAATCAGGAACTTACAAGAATTGCAGGATTGCAAAAGACAGTAAAATGAGTGATAAAGTCACTTAAAAAAAATAAAAAAAATAAAAAAAAATAGCAGAAATGGGAGACCTAAGTGAGAGAGCAGAACATTTCTTTTAGTCCAGAAACTGGTAACGAGCTCTGTAAGCAGCTCATTCAGTTCCTGCAAAACATAACAAAATGGAAATTAGAGACAGAAAATACTTATTAGGTTATGCAGGCCATTTCCCAGTGCTAGCAGAGAAGGAAAGAAGTGGAAAGTACATCTCATGTCACTCTCTCATGTCCCCTCTGGCTATATTTGGAAATGACATGAATAAACTCTGGAGGGAGCCCCACCCGGTCAGTCACTTTTAGCCAGAGGAAGCTTAGCAGCTTGTGAAATGGTGGGAGAGGGGAGGGAAATTCTGGAGGATGCTCATAGAGATGGGAAATCCCTTTACTTTTTTACCTGGAGTGCATTTATTCAATTTATTGGCATGGGAAGGGAGCAAATGCTGCGATGACAATCCGGTTTGCTGTAAGAGCTATTCCCTCTTTCTGCTCACACCCCAAAAGCTTCCCTTCGGCTGCCCTCCTCGGAGGCTGTACCCCTCCCATGCTGGAGGTGTGCCTGCGGGGCCTCAGGATCATTTCTGATGGGCAGCGGCTTTTGACCTGGTAGTCAGAAAATGATAAAAGCAATATCAAAGTTTCATTGTAAAAGGGAGAAAGTCCCTTTGACTCGCCTTAAGCAGCTGAGAGCAGAAAATTGAAAAAAGCAAAAACTGAAAGCAAAAAACAGAATTTTAAACTAAATGAGCTCTGCCTCTCTCACCCCCTTTGTTTGCTGTTCAGCTCTGTGCTCTTTTTTATTCTATTTTCAAAGTTAGATTCCTGTAACCGCAACCACCAAAGCCAGGTCACGTGGGTAGTAATTCAAGTCTGAGTAATTTCGTGAGCCTTTTTCAATCACTCAACTACAGGCGTAACTACGGCTGCCAGAAAAGAATCAAAATGTTTTCCTTTCCCCTCCTGCCCCCCCCCTTATGGAATTTTGTTCAAGTAGATTATCTGGGTTTGATTTGGTTTTTAATTGCATATTTTAAAACATGTTGGCAGATTACTCTGAAGCCACCTGACTGGGCTTTTGTTTTGTTTAATTTTTAGAAAACACAGTTATACATACGTTCCTTCTGTTTTTGCTGAGGGTGTTTGCTGGTGTGCTTTTAAAATGCAGTCCCAAGCAGAGTCATACAGTTACCATAAATAGCATACAGTATGCATGCTTGAGTAGGACAAAGAAACAGACATTAAAACATTAAAAAATGCACATTTTTCACCCTAGCATGGGGAAGGTCTGAAGTGAACTAGTTATCAGCTTTAAAGATTAATGAAGCCTTTTTTTTTGTTTTGGTAAAAGAATTATTCTGGTATCTTGAAATGTGATGTGATGGGGTTGAATTGAGCCAAACTGCTGGAGTCTCCTTTAATAGCAAAGACAGTCTACCCTTCTCTGAGACTCTGGACAACAAATGTTTTTGCAATTGTTACCATACGATGTCTGCAAGATCTGAGAGTCATCAGTTTATGAGGAATCATGGGTCTGATCTTTGGTGTCAAAATCGCTATGCCCTTTGAAGCTGTAATAGCTGAGCATACTTAGATCAGCTACAATATCTGGCCAAACTGATTAAGTGATTATTACTGATTTTTGGGGAAGACTTGCCTTTGATCTCAGGTACTTTTTAAATGAAAGGACAGCCCAGCGCATTACTCAAGGTTTTATACTCTATCAGTGTTTTCCTGTGTAAAGCTTAGGGGAGATCCAAAAAGCGGTTTATATTGTTGGTGTTTGAAGTAGCTTATTGCTCGCAATCTGATGGAGAAGTCCAGGGAAGGTCATGGTCACCTTCTTAATCCCAGGTGATGAGTAGCTACTATCAGTCTTTCTCTTGGGCAGCAACAAGCAGAGGGGAAGAATATCACCAAAACTGACATAGTTTGAACTGTATCAGATAAACGAGACTGTTCTGCTTCCTGGGATGCAAAAAAACAAACCAACCCAAACAAGCAAACGCCCCACGCAACAAAACACAAAAGAAAAAAAAATCCCAACTCTATATACATAGAATACAACTGTCATTAGAAGTAATACAAACAGCCTAATGGAAATAGGAAGTAATACAAACAGCCTAATGGAAATAGCTATTTAGTATCTAAAGCTGAATGTTCTGGGAAAAAAAATCATATTGTAGGTTATTTTTTCATACTTTTACTCTGGATCCAGTTGGGGGCTGCTTTAAGACCCTCCTAATGGGGACAGGAGAGAAAAGGTCTTGGGAAAATAGGGGATGGGCATAAATATCTCCCAATCATATGATGAAAGGCCATTAAAACAAATGCTTATTGGCTACCACTTTTTCTTTATATTGCTTTATATTTATAACTTCCTTTACCTTTATTTTGAGAAATAAGGAGAAATTTCTTTAGCCTGTAAAACATGAATTGGAATTGTAAACTGTTAAACTAGAAATTCAACCAAATGATATTGTGGTTTCATTCTAGTTAAACACTCCAACTGTATTGAAGTGTTTAACTGTGTGTTAAAGTGTTGGAGTATTCAACTGTAAGTCACCAAATGTTGATTTATTTGCTGCCAAATCATGAAAGGTTTAAATACCTGTCGATTTTTCTCCCAAAAGATTGCCAACTGGTTTATTACGCAGAAGTAGATAAAGGCAAAAAAAATGAAAACAAGATGGACTATGTGGCAGCAAAGTGTATAGATATGAATCAGACTATTAAGAATGATGTTGTACTGCTAGAAAGGCTGATACTCATCATCATATAAATTGGATAATATTTTAAGTAAAAGCAACATTAGCAGAAACTGACAGACAGACTGGCAAAAATATGGATAATATAATTTTTTATGCTTATTTTCATAGACAGTGACACAACAAATCAGTTTCTCTTACTGAGAATATGTTCTAATAGAGCTGAGAACAGAAGGTGAGAGAGAATTATTAAGTGGCCTACATATACATTTTTGTCAATTAGTGTTTATGTTCAAAACCATGAAAGTATGTAATAAAATTCAGCGACACACAGAAGTCATATATTCATAGCTTCAAAACTGCTTTGAATTACAAAAGCTCTTGGAATTTTATAATATTTTCTTTTACAGGTAGCAAATAATATGTTAGACTTTACATTCTTGCTATATGTTTCCAGTAAAAACTATACATTTACCTAAGCATATTATTTTCATATTTCTAAACAAACTGTAAAGTTAAAGCAGGATAACTGAAGATTTATATTGTTTTCGATTTCTTGTAATATATACCCCTGAAATACTTGTGGTTTTTTTTTCTGGCAAAATACAATCTTATTTCATAATTAAATACATTATATTATGCCGTATTCCACTATAATCTAAATGATGCTTCCATATGCAATGTTTTTAAAAATATTCTTATTGTGTAGCCTGTCCATTATCTTCTTACTTTTCACATTGAAAAAAAAAAATCTGTATGCTTCCTGAAATAATGGCAGTGTGCTTATGGCAGTAAGTTCTACTGCTTAATTATATATTGTTTAAGAGGAACAATTTTAGCAGTTTTGAGGCATTATACTATTTGAAAAACAACAAAACACTTGATTTGCATTCCCTGTTTCAATATCTTTTTAAAATTGAAAGGCTAGCATTCTTTAGGCAAGTGTGAATATAAATAAAAGAAGATTTATGTACAAATCATTAATCGTTACTAATTGAATTACTGAAAAATGTTGCTCTTTTATTCGCATACTGTCTAATCTTAGTTGTTTAGATAACTAATCAAATTATTGAGTTACCAAAAACATTTTTATTCATGTTTTGTGTAATGCAAATAGTTCCAGTCTTGTAACTTGTAAGTACAGCATATAGGGACAAGACTTAAATATTACCATTGAAGATCGAAATAGTTGTTCTAAGTTCCATTCTAAAGGATATTTTCATTCAGGCTATAGAACACATGTTATACCGAAGGACTTCAAAATCAGTTTTAGCACATCAGTCACAAATTGAAGAGTAACTCACCAACATTAATAATAGTAAGTAATAAGCCTAAGACCATTACTACCTTGTGTTGCATGGTTAATGCCAAACTTCTAAACTATTAGGGTTAGGACTGTACATGAACAAGCAACCTTAAGGAATATATATAAGAACTTCAGGCAATTATTCTGGTAGTGATGATTCAATTATAGTTTCTTATAACTTCAGTTTGAACAAGGTATCATGACTACTTGATAGGAGGAGGAGCTGAGCTTCTGACCATTTGACGGTGTCAATGAGCTATTGACATTCTCCATAACTCTTATGAGCTCATGCAGGTTTAACCTCTGTTCAAACTACAATCTAAGCACAACCAAGCAACATCTGCAAGCTCTCTGCTACCCTCTTCCATATTCATCAGCATATAAACAGATCCTATGAAATGACACTAAAGGAATGTGAACTATAATTAATCTGTCTTCACAAAGTCCATTTTAAATTATTGTTTCTAATCTTCCATCTATTTTTAGACAGGGATGGAAAAGCTGGTCTTACAACATATCTAGTTATTTAACAATCTTGAGGTACCAGGGAGGGCTTCATTCAAAAAAAAGCAAAAAGCAGCCCCAAAGGCCTGAAAAACCTGGGGGAGAATATGCTACTCATCACTATTTCTATCCTATACCTTCACGAATCGGTGCTAAATACAGCAAGTTTGACGTGAATGTTAAATTGAAAACCGAGACCTGAGCTCCTGGGCTGGTATGCCTATACAGGTGGCTTAGATCCTCCTGATTTCTTGATGAAGTAAAACCAGATCAACACAGGTACACTCATGTCTGTTTTTATTAAAAGAAGGGTGATACAGCCGCAATATGGTCATGACAACTACATTATGTACTACTTATCAGTTGAGATGGAGCCTCTTAAAAGTAAGCCACCTGTCCATTTAAATATGCTTAAATCAAACCTAGCATTTATAATTCATTTAGAAACCTGAAAGCAACGAACATTAGAATTGGTCTATGAGGCTTAAAAAGAAAAAAAAAAAAACAAACCACAGCACAACCACCAAAGACTATCTTCAGTAAGTAAATTTTTTCAACTTCTCTTCTCCTCCTCTCTCCATCTCACACTGTTTTCTTTTTGTGGTTTATCTGATGTTGGATGAGCTGTTCCTGTTCAGTATTTGCAGTTTTTAGTGATTCTGAAAATATCTGGGGACTAAATCTTTAGCTTGAAGGCACTATTGTTTGTTATTTTTTTTGTATTTCAGCAGTGTCTAGATGTCCCACTGTGGACTGAAATCCCACTGTGAAAAGAGCAATACAAACACATTATAAAAATAATCTCTTGCCACATCATGCCACCGGGTAGGAAATGGGTAGAAGCAGATTGTCTTTGGACCAAGGGTAGTGAGGACAAAAGACAGCTCTAGCCAGGAATGATGAGGGTTGCAACCCATCTGTTCACAGAAATCTTCAAGACTGAGCTTTGAAGATTTATCCTGCAATATTCCCCAGCTGATTTAGAATTTTGCAATATATTCACCTTCCATTCAGCTCAATTCATGCCTGTACGTTGGCATTACGGTATTCGTGAGTCAGACTTCATCCCTGCATGTTAGTTCATATCTGAAATTATTGGAAGCGACAAATGATGGAAAGAGTTGACATTTTGATATAACATAAGTTAGAATCTGTCAATACCAAAATTACTCATTAGTAAGATAAAGTTCTAATGGGAAGCAGGAATCTAAGTTTTGTCCATGAAAAACCAATGAGAAACAATTGACCTGAAATTCAAAAACAAGAATGCTTGATTCTACTCACACAAGTGATGTGTGCGTTGTTCAGAGCTAAGACATTTGCTAACAGTACATAGCAAAAGGTTTAGTTATTTAAACATTTTCTTATGCCAAAAAAATTCCCTCTACTCAGGACAATGCAGCTACTTGTAGATTGGTCCATAAACCAGATCCCAGTAATGCACTTAATTAGAAAAATCATTACAACTCTGTGGAAGATGAATGCAAATAAATACTGTTGTATTATTTATTAATTACTGTTTATTGTACTATGCCTAGACTAACAACTAGTGGGCTCACAGCAAGAACGTTATGCAGGTGATCAGGAACAGGGGCTTGGCAAATTTGAATTAGGTTTTTAATTCTTGTCAAATTTTGTTGACCTTTTTTCTAAAGAGACTGTTAATCAAAATGTTGGAATTACCTTATGATCTAAACATCCAAAATGTTACTGAGCCTAGCAACACTTCCAGTGAGAAAAGTTAATGAATTTTCAGCAAGCATCCACAGCAGCTAAATATATTTGCCATGATTAATGACTTGTATCATCTTTCTTCAAGCAAATTATTGGAAGCGGTTCATTTTCAAAGCTTGCATAAACTGTGACCCTGAAATATTTGAGAAATTTGGGATTTCAAGGCTCAATACTGCAAATATATGTGGAATTTTATTGGCATGGAGTAACTTCATTGGCATGAGAAACTATACTAAAATTGTTTGGTAGAAAGGCAACATGAGTGCCAGTGCTAATGTCCAATACCTAGGCCTTGAGTAGAAAATCCATAGTTTATAAGTATAATAATAGCCTTACTACTTCAAATGGAATTGTTATATGGGTAAAGATAAAAACATGTTTTTGGAAAATCAGAGTCTAAATTACTTGTGAGAAGACCATACATACTTTTTTTTTGGTGAAAGTATGATGGCTTTTATGTGTTAGTTAAATTTCCTTTGGAATTCACGGAGCAGTATAATGGGTGAAAACCCAAAGATGCATAAGCATTTATAGAGATGGAGGCTATCAGCGTGCCTTGAAAAAAGGGATAGCGATCTCATTTCCTATGCAACTAAATCATAAAATGCATCTTTTTTTTTTTTTTACAAATATGCAAAGTTTTCTGCCTAGAAACAGCAGTATGAATGATCACAATCAAGCATAATGAATTTCTTAGTTTACATGTAATCCATGAAAAGTTTTTTTAAAATTGTCCTTAGGCAATCTGTCCTAAGGATATGCCAGCTAGGCATTGCCTTTTTGAATATATTTTTTATTTTTTAATTTGTATGGAAAGAGAAAAGAATCAATTCCTTAGTAAAGCTGGTGAAAAACTGTCATTCGTGAGTGGTGAGGCACTAGACATGAATAACTCTGTGTGTGAAACTACAGGAGGGGAAGCATTTGACTTTTTTTTTTTTTTTTTTCCCTTGCCTGCTTTATGGCTTGTAAATGATAAATGAAATTTACTAGCAATGCCCCGCAGTAATATTTCAAATTATGTTACAGAACACACTGTAAAAAGTATTGAATTATAGCAGAACCAAAGAAAAAGGCCTTTTTTTTTTTTTTTTTCTGGAAAAGTGTGCTACATCAGAAAATTCCTCAACCACCATTTAAATATTACAGGATGCTACAACGATTCAACTTCAGCGCGCTCAAACGCTTTATTTAAATAACTTTAAAAGTAATGCCTGCTATTAATATTGAGACTTAGGAAATGAGTGAAGTTAAATCTTGGTATTAAAGTATAAATCTGGGTAGCTGTGAGTGCCTACTCCCCTGTGGCACGGCCGCGCAGCCCTCTGTCCTCGTGGTGCTCCCTCTGGCCAGGGCTAGAAAATTGGCATCGACACGTTTTGATGACGTTTTATTCGTGGCTGTTGTCGAAGGACACAAACCAAGACGAAAAAGACATTATGCTAAAAGGGGGCCGGGGGTAATGCCTACAGTGTCCTTTAAAGCCTTTGGAACGGGATCCTTTTGTCGGCTCGGGTGAGCAGCAGCTCTTTAACATTCCGAATCTGCTGTGGCTGCTGGGGCAGTTCATCACCGGAGAACAGAAAAGAGCCCCTGGCATATCAAAAAAAAAAAAAAAAAAAAAAAAAGAAGAAGAAGGGAGAGAAAGGCAAGTCCCGGGTGCACAGACAGCGCATTGTGCAAGCGGGGTTTGAAGAGCCCGCCGGTGGGTATATTTCATAATACGAAAAGACAGACCGATTTCGGCCCCCTCGCCTGGTGGGATCAGTGCTGTCAGTGCCATTTATTTTCAATCCCTCATGATTTCTGTATCCCCACAACCCTTTTGCATAAAAATGAACCATAAAGCCAGTCAAAACACCTGCTTTACTGACAGGGCCGATTAAAGCTTTGATTTATCCCTCCAAGTGAGAGCTGCTCCGCTGTTCCCGTGGCCCGGCGCTGGTGCGTAATTCATCGGAGGCTGAAGGGCTCCTTTCGGCGGCCCCGGCTTCAGCTGCGGGCGCCTTTTGTACCTGCTGGAGAGTTGGGCTGACTCCGAGAACACCCACCCCAGCTGGAGGCTGGGATTTTTCCATCCCTACCAACACCAGTTTCTCCATCCGTTTTATCCGTCATGGGCAGCAGATGGAAAGGAATAGTGTCCCTCACTCCCGCGTCGCGCTTTCCTGGCATTAAAAACGGCGACACTCAACGTGAAACTTTTATGGCATGTGGGAACCCTTTACAGTTGGGTTTTGGTCCGTAGTCTGAAACCTTCATTTTGAGGACTGCACTGATGGGGCCATGCACAGAAACTGTCTCTCCAGGCTCATAAAGAGCACAGCAAGTGGGAACAAGCCTTGCAATCTCTTTTGGGGGAGTAAGGGGAAAGGTTCAGAGCTTTATCATTATAAGTGCAAAAATAGATATTTCTTAAACCTCCTGGAAGGTTGAAATCGGTCTGCTTTTCCAAAGAAAACAAAAAATTTACTTAGTGGCTTGTGGGTGTCTGGAGATCCATCAAACCACTAAACTATCATAGAACCAGAGCATGGCATGAAAGAAGGCTGATCAAATCATTCCCTGTGGACCAATGCTCAAAAATTTCCCAAAGTGACATTTATTTTTTTTAATTGGAAAACACCTTTTCACTGAAATGAAAACATTCTGAGGAAAAAAATATGTGTATATTGTTACTTATAAAGAAAACTGGAACAAACAGGATAATTACATTCAAAGTCTTTGTTCTGAAACAATACTTGGTTTTGAAAAGTTGATTAGGTTAATGGATAATATAACATAGTGAAAATGTAATGTGCTGTTTCATTTGACCAGGTGCAACATCAAAAAAAGTATCAGGAGAGACTGAAAACATCCTTGGAAACTAAGCAAAATCCACTAAAAAAAGAAAAGCTATCTCTTCATTGAAGAAATTGTTTCATTATTGGGAACTGGAGCGTTAATATAAAAATAGCTTTACTACAAATTCTTTAAGTGGTAGAAACAAACTGTATGTAAAATTCACATTTGCAGTTGAGCTGGCACTTAGCATGAGTCTACAGTGCAGACAGTTCTCACTTTTTAGGATGTAAGGTAGCAAATAGTTTAAATTCTGATGTGATCTTCAGCAGATCTAAGACTTAGCACCACAGAGGCTATGGTGAAATTGCAGAAGTTGACAGCACCTGGCTGCTTCCTGACCTCATGTTCAGGTGTGAGGTAGCCTGAGCTTGTCCTTACCTGGATCATTCGCTTGCATAAGAAGGATACATGTGCACAGGGCAGGCAGGACTCAACCAGCCTCAGCTGGATGTTGGTAGCCCATGTGTTAAGAAGGCCTTGGTTGTGTATTTAATCCTAAAAACACGACTCACGATCTTTAGGTGTCTGGAACTACAATTTGATCAACCTCAATACATAAAAATGGAGACTTTTCTTTGCAAAAACAAAGATGCAACCTAGGTCTGAAATAACATGTAGATAGATCATGGAATCATGGAATCATAGAATGGCATAGGCTGGAAGGAACCTTAGAGATCATCTAATCCAACCTCCCTGTCATGGGCAGGGATGCCTCTCAACTAGATCAGGCTACTCAAGGCGCCGTCCGACCTGGCCTTGAACACCTCCAGGGAGGGGGCATCCACAACTTCTCTGGGCAATTTATTCCAAAGTCTTACCACTCTCGTACTGAAGAATTTCTTCCTAAAACCTAATCTAAATCTGTTCTCCTTCAACTTAAACCCATTTCCCCTTGTCCTATCAGTGGACACTCCTGTAAAAAGTCCCTCTCCAGCCTTCCTGTAAGTTCCCTTCAGGTATTGGAAGGCAGCTATCAGGTCCCTCCGAAGTCTTCTCTTTTCAAGGCTGAACAATCCCAGCTCCCGCAACCTGTCCTTATAGCAGAGGTGCTCCAGCCCCTGGATCATCTTTGTGGCCCTCCTCTGAACACGCTCCAACAGATCTATGTCTCTCTTATGGTGGGGACACCAGAACTGGATGCAGTATTCGAGGTGGGGTCTCACAAGAGCAGAGTAAAGGGGAAGAATCACCTCTCTTGACCTGCTGACCATGCTTCTCTTGATACATCCCAGGATGCGGTTGGCCTTCTGGTCCGCATGAGCGCACTGCCGGCTCATGTTGAGCTTCTCATCTATAAACACCCCCAAATCCTTCTCTTCAGGGCTACTCTCAAGACACTCTGTGCCAAGTTTGTATTTGTGCCTAGGATTGGCCCGACCCAGGTGAAGGACCTTGCATTTTGACTTGTTGAAGCTCATGCAGTTAGCAGTGGCCCATTTCTCAAGCCTATCAAGGTCCCTCTGGATGGCATCTCTTCCCTCAAGTGAGTACACGGCACCACACAGCTTGGCGTCGTCGGCAAACTTACTGAGGGTACACTCAATGCCGTCATCCATGTCGCTGACAAAGATGTTGAACAGCCCTGGACCCAGAAGAGACCCCTGAGGAACACTGCTTGACACTGGTCTCCGTTTAGACATTGAGCCATTGACCACAACTCTTTGAGTGCAACCATTCAGCCAGTTCTTTATCCACCGAGTGGTCCATCTGTCAAATCCGTGTCTCTCCATTTTAGAGACAAGGATGTCATGTGGGACAGTGTCAAACGCCTTGCACAAGTCCAGGAAAACTACATCTGTTGTTTTACCTACGTCAACCAGAGCTGTAGCTTTGTCGTAGAAGGCCACTAAATTAGTCAGGCACGACTTGCCCCTAGTGAAGCCATGTTGGCTGTCACCAACCACTTGGTTATTTTTTATGTGCCTTAGTACAGCTACCAGGAGAATCTGTTCCATGATTTTACTTGGCACAGAGGTAAGGCTGACTGGTCTGTAGTTTCCCGGGTTGTCCTTGGTCCTTTTTTTAAAGATGGGGGTTATGTTCGCCCTTTTCCAATCTGTAGGAACCTCACCAAACTGCCAGGACCTCTACCACAAAACCATCAGAGAACAAAACCAGCAGCAGTTATTAATGTCAAAGAAACTTCATCTGGTGAGCAGTGGGAAGGTAAGGTATGAAAACATCTGCTTATTCCTCATCTATCATTGCCTTTCTCAGTCTTCGCCTGACTTGCCTTATGCTATTTCCCTGTTTAGACTGGCATGTGGCTTACAGCCCTACGTACAATAAACATGATCTTTGATTTTAGGGCAGGCAAAACTCTTACACCTGGTACACTTCTAAATAGAGCAAAACCTCTTTAAGAAAATCTGAAACAATTCATGACGAAAAAGAAATTCTTAAAGATTTGTGTTGACATAAACACTGTTTTTTGTTGAAAAAGACAAAAGTCAGAAATAGAGATAGCTAAACTTTAATTTTGTTTTGTTTTTGCAAAGGAGGAGACATTTTGCATGAAAATTGTCAGTCCTGATTTTTGCCGGGTGGATATGGGTTATTAGTCTTGATACTAATTTTAGTTGCTGCTGGATGGAAAACTTTCAGTCATCTATGACTAGCCAATGCAGATTTAGACAAATGACACATATATTACCAAATGCCACCATTCTATTTCATTTACCCAGAGCATACAAAAATTTTTTCAGCTCCCTTATTCATAGAGGTGCCCATCCCACAGAAATCTTCTCATTGCCACTTCTGTGTTGGTGTTCCCTTCAAGCCATATTTTTCTTCACTGTCTATGAAATTGTAAATGAGAATTCAGTGCCCTCTCCCTCCTGAACTTACATTTTCATCAACCTTCTTTCTATGTATAGAATGTATAAGCTACACATATATACAGTGAAATAATATAGAGTATATGTGCATGTATGCACATTTATATTGTATGACAGTTATGAATAGAAACCTTGAAAACATGTCTTACAAAGGCTGTAAATCTCCAAGTCATTTAGGAACGAGTCACTCTTAAGAAATTCAGAGGTGTTTGAAATACTGCAAAAACAAGCCTGTGAGAATGTCAGCTCCTCTGTTGTTCCTTGAATGTATCAAATTCGGTATTGCACTGTAGAAAATAGCATTGAATTGTATTAAAGTGTTCCTACTGGGAATAAAGATCATTTATACAGGTTAAAACCTATGTCCACCAGCTCTGTGTTGCTCTGCACTAATATTGGCATATCCTGGTGGAGACTTGAGGGATCAGGGAGATGGAGTTGTAGATGACGGAACAGAGTGGAAACAGAGCAGAAAAGGGCTCAGGCAGGAATTCTCAGTCCGTAGTCTCAGTTAAAGACAGTATTTAGATGATTTAAGATAATTGTATCCAGAGCATAAATTAGCTCTGACTTTTGAATTTTCAGCATCAGAGATGGAACAGCTGAAGAGCTTTAACAGCTTCTTAAGAGAAGGGGCATGAATGACCTCTTGGGCATTAGCATGTTACTCTATGTGTTTTTGTTGACACACAAGTCCTCTTTCTAGACAAAATCTACAGGTAGCCTAAAAGAACTTTTAAAAAAAACAGCCTTGGATATATATTCATCTTTTCGCTTGGTCCTAATCCCTTTTTCCCAAAGAGTCCAGCCTCATCATAATCCTTATCTTTCTATCCAGTTTCTCCAGCAAAAGTCTGAACATTGCTGCCTGCTGTACCTGAAAGTTAGAGGGAAACAATTGGCATCTGACTGTAGTATAACTGTACAACAGTCTAAATACTGTGTAACATAATAAGTTCTCAGTGACCCAATTGTCTTGTAAGAGATATTAGAAAATTATGCAAAATACTCATTTGACTTTGGGGGATTGGACTAGATGACCCTTTGAGGTCCCTTCCAATCCCTAACATTCTGTGATTCTGTGACTTTCAGTGTGTCAAGTAGAAAGAAATATTGTGGGTGATACGTAGGTACAGGACCAATGGTTCTGTATTGCTTCCTTGTTATGCTTTATCAAGCCTTTATTCAGAATATTTTAAAGGATGTTTTCTTTACCCGTGCATTACACCTTGCGGGCTCTCACAATGGTGCTCCTTGTGAAGAAATATTAATGCTTGTTACTAACTATATGTCAAAAAAAAATTATAGGTCTCTGTAAACTCTTTAAAACAAAATGAAGGAAAACTTTCAGAGGTAAATCTCCCAGTAAAGTCTTGGCAACTCTGAAACAGATTTGCAGCCAAATCTCTTTAGCTTGAGGTAAGTACAGACGAAGGCTCTCAGTGAAATTCTGGCAAATACACACAGCTTAACTGTGATTGAAAGAAAATAGAAAAGAAACCCTTACCTGTTATTACACATGATACATCAGTTTTAAGATATTTTTCTGACAAAATGCTTAGTTTTACTTTTTAAAGCAAGTTTCTCTGTATAAAGCGAAATTGCTTTCTTATACAAACCAGAGCAGCTTTATGAATTTTAAATCGCTTACCCATAACACATATAATAAACTTTGGATGTTAGACACAACTGGTTTGAATAAAATATTTACTTCTCTTTTTGGTCTTTAAAATGTTCCTTAGTCTAAAAGATATTTTAATAAATGCATAAAACATGTTCATCAAAATGCAAAATTAATAGAGTGCATATTTCTTTCCAGATACTTTTGTAATTGATTTTGCCAAGGGTAGTTTAGTTCAGACGCAATCTCTGTTTGTTCACTCGGGGCCTGCTCATTATATTTTATACAATTTCACTGTATTTTCTGTATCATGTATTTTTCATATCGTAAAATTTTAATTTTAGCCTTATTACAGAATGGTTCTATTTACTACTATATGCAATACAGACTCACATGAAAAGGATAGGAGCAACTTGATGCAATAAAAGAAATTAACTTGACCTCAAAGAGATGTAGCATTTTCTAGCTGTTAGAGCTAGACCATGATAAAGAATCTTATGTACAAATCTCATGTTACTCGGAAACATTCGAAACTCAGCTCTGGATACCACCCTGGTGTTTTGCTGTTGACTTCAGCAGTACAAGGCTTTACCTCTCACTTGATGTCTCCATACTTGTAGGATACATAGAACTCCAGCTCTGCAACGGGATCTAGCAGAGCTGTGACTACAATGGGACTTCTCGTAACACACTTGTGAGGAACAATCTCTCCTGGGAACAGAATCAGAAAAAAAAATGGCTAAATGTAAGCATTTAGGGATGCTGTAGCTGTTTGGAAAGCTAGCTCTGGGAGTACAGCATGACCAGAGAAATTTTGTTTTGCAAACGTGGTGATATAGAAACAGGGAAAAAGAAAGAGACCAGTAATGTACAATACCTAGTGGTGTATCTCTTCATCTAAAACAAAAGATCATTTTTATTGAGGAAGAAATAGCTAAAATAGCTGGAGAGGCTTGCTTTGCAAACATAAGCAGAAAATTTAAAAGCCCAGCAATACTAGTTTTTTCTCTTGTTTTAAATGCTTTTCTATTTAACAACTGTACCACATAATCTGTGGAATAATAACCCACAAATCTGTTATAAAAAGGTTCATGCATATGGTTGGAGTAGGCTACTCTCTTCCAAGGGTTTTGAATAGATGCAAGTCAAAGTTACCTCAGGCAATGCCTGACTGGCCTCAGTAAGTCCTCTCTTGACAAGATTTTTCCTGGGACAGACATCATCACAGAGAAAAACTTAAACTATGCATATGGAAGCTACCTTTTACTAACAAGTGGGCCCATGTATTATAATCTAAATGCACCTTTTAGAGTCAAACAGGCACTGCAGTTGCAAACAAAGGAACTGGCGAAAATTAGACTAGCTATGGCAAAGCTTGACTTCATAAGGGTTTATTGTTTAGCTTGTTTAAAATGTTTTCACTGCACATATACAAGGAGATTCACCTTTAATATTTTTGCTTTTAGCATGTTTAGTTGATTTGAATGCTGAAAAGGTTCCAGTCAGAAAGAGAAAAAAAACATTAGAAAATGATTCAGAGCAACATGCCCTTTTGCCATGCCATGATTTGAGTCTACGTAGTTCTAGTTCTAAAGCTTGAAGAGAACAGCAGCATGTGTTGAATAATTCATGCTCTCTAATTAAACACTGTGCCTAGATGAATTTTAAACATTTAAACAATTTTAACAGAAGTATTTTCTTAATGTTTTCTGTAACAACAAATTTTCAGAAAAGAAATCATGTTTGTTTCCCAGTTGGTTCAGAACATGGCAGTGGATTCAGTACAGGTTTCATCAATTCCTTTGATTTTTTTTTTTCATAGTCTTGGGATACCCACCACTAAAATCTGACTTTGTATGCATATATCCTCAGTAAGCTGCACATATCAAGGAAACTAATACTGTATTCTTAGTGCCTAAAAATAGCTGATCTTCCTCTACATAGGACAGAAATGTAGTTTGAGTTAATTTCCACAAGTCAAAAGATGTTTGAGAGCACACTGCAGAGAAACTAGCACTTTAGCTAAACTTACATTTTGACATTTTATTTCCCTTATTACATACATCTGCTTTTAATATCTAGCTGTGATATAAATAAGCCACCTGTCAATACTTCAGGCTAGTGTATCTATCCTATTCCATCTCATTGTCTGCAGTCAGTTTACCTTTTGCTGAATACCAATTAGCTTCTTTGTACATATTCAAAAGTTATTTTGTCAAAAAAAAAAAAAAGAATAATTTCCTGGTGGAGCAATAGAAAAAGGTGCAAAATTAATTAGTTCCTATCACTGAAGGCAAAGGACAGGATCACATCTATTACTGCATGTAGCTCAAAGCCTTCTGCTTTTTCATGCTCAGAATGGTAAACCTAATACAGGTAATGCTACCTCTGAGTACACAATACTTTTTAAAATTATTTTTCTGCCCTTCAAAATTCTTTCTTTCATACTGCTATATATTTGCAAAGTACCTCGAATTTAAAACAGGACCTTTGAAGACAATGGAAAGCGATAGCCTATCTCAGGGGATTACTTACCTAAGGTAAAACTTGTTTAAAGGTGTGTACTCTGGCCATATCAAAGAGGATGAAGAACTGTTTGGGACATTTTCCTCTATATTTTGAAGACAATTAGAGCAAAAAAAAAAAGAAAAAAACACACAAAAAACCCCAAAACATTCCTTATAACAAACATTTGGTTAGAAATGTAAGATACTCTGGAGAGATGAATGTTTTTCTCATGCTCTGTTTCATGTTATCAAGTCAAACTCATGCAATTATTCACTACTTGTACTTAGCTTTGAATAGCACTATTTCTATTTCCTACCTGAAAAAACAAAAGTTTGCAGACTTGAGAGTCTGTTTTGTTAGTTGACCAAATAAGAGATATTATCTACTGCATAATACTAAAGTGACATCTTACCTGCAAGAAATAGAGTTTCACTGCTGTAATAATTTCTTATGACAATATTTATTGCAACGTCCATCCAAATTTCTAAGCCCTAACATTAAATTTCTTTTTGTACTTGGCTGTATCTTGCCACAGGTAATACATTTATCATAACATAGAAAAATCATTGAGTGGGAAGGCACAGAGTTCACTGGCACAAGGTTTTGAATGCCAGGACATTTTGATGAGCAGCTCATGAAAGACAGTCTACAGCTTACTTGGAATATGAAATAGATGACCTGAATTTGGCAGTGCTCTGAGTTATCCTGGACAAACTTTTTGAATCAGCTTGTGAAATTATGCAAAATGTATCTAAAATGCTGGTTTTCTGATCACAAGGCACACATTTGGCACTTGATCCAAGGAAAAAGGATACTAACCAAAAAAAAGATACATCACCCACTCAAAAAAAGATGTGTAACATGTGCCAATGTTATTAAGATCATAAAATACTTATAAAAGTAAAAATATTCCTCCTTTAAAAAACAGATTTTCTAAAAAGAGCAGTATTTTCATTTTGACATTGTCAACTTCTGGCTCTACAGTGACATGTGGATATGTGTCAGCCCAGAGGATATTTTTCCAGTAACACAGTGTTCTGAATGAGTTATTCATGAACACATGAGCAATGAGCAAGTTCCGTTAGCTTTCCTTTTGATTGAGAAAACAACTGCAACAACTTATGTTCTCCTTTAACTTCCTATTCCAAACACTGTCAGACTAACCACAGATTTGAATGAACTTTCTGTCCGTGGTAAATCCCAAACCAAATCTGACACGGTTTAAACATTTTAGTTAACAAACACTATTATTGAGGAAAGGAAAAAAAGAAGAAAGAGTAAAAGAGGTCATGCTGTATGTTTTGCAAAAAAAAAGATCCTGAGGCATTGGGACATCTTTATCATTTCTTTTTTCCCTTTTTTTCAGCAGGCCTGGCATCTGCTGATTTGCTTAAGAAATGCATTTCAAAGGACAAGGAAAGTAAAAACCTATTAACAGTTAGCAGATGCCTAGAAGGTGGCAAAACCAGGAGGATAGCAGAAAGCTGATTTAGAGTCAACATCTTTTCAAAAGTCCCAGAGGATGGGAATTCATACTCAGCAGACTCGTTCTATTTCCACCCTTAAGGGCTGCTGTAAGGATGGAATAATGAAACAACAATCTATTTTCTAACTTAACGCTCCAGTATAAGCTTTCATAGCCAGCAGGCAAGGAAGCTCCCTTTGAGAAACATTTCTGGTCTTTTTCCGAACCACTAGTGGCAGAAAATAAATGTCACTGGTGGAAGATCTTCTAGTTTATTTCAGGAAGGGTGATTCTGTACCTTACCACAAATAAGTTATCACTTGTTATTTGTTTTGCAGAACAAATATATGTTTTGGTTTTTGGTGGTTTTTTTGTTGTTTTTTTTTTTTTTCTGTATTCATTATTTTAAGTAGAATGAGGCTTGAGTCTAACAGGCCTAACTGGAATAAAACTTCCACTTCCAAAACTATTTGTTTTCCCCATCTCTTCCCCTGCACAGGAAACTCTTATTATGTGGGTTAATTAGAAACATATTTCTGGGATGGGAATGTACAAGACATAATGTTAGCCAGCTGAGGAACAGAGACAGACTTCTTTGGAAAACTGCTATCTGATGAAACAACAAAGGTTTGAGAATGAATTATTCAAGACCATACTCAAACTATTCAGGAACCCTGTTATGGGGCTTTAAAAAAACAAGCCTGGAATCTGTTTAATGAATTTCTCCAGCTTGGGTCTCTTGAGGTCTGATGAGTTCCCTACATGGGAGTAAGGGAGAAACACATTTTTATGATATTGGGAATGGGAGGAGAGGAGATATTATCATTAATGATGTGCCAGCATTTTCACCACTAATTCATATCTACAGGGAGGGCTGTATCACAGTTCCATTGATTCTGCATGGATGCATCTACCATGAAAACTAAATGTTATTGATACACTCTATGCACATTGAGCCAAGAATATAAGAGAGTAAGCGTGCCTGGACATTCTTTGTGACAAGAATACTCATGTCGGTGGGTATATGTGGATGTGCACATCTATCTGATTTTTCAATGACAAATTTCAAGTTTCTAAGAAAAGCAAACATTTTCTGTGAAAAACATTTTGTCAAAAAAAAAAATTAAGAGCAAAAAAGAGGAAAGTTCTAGATGCAAAATTATACTCTTAGATTTATAAATGATCCATGCAACCAAGCCATTCAGATTTCTCGTATGAGCAGCTGAACTCTCTCTATTTCAGCACAGACATACATGAAAGCAGACATCTACACCTACAAGGTGTAGGTTATAATGAACATTGACCACTCAACTGTGGACCATGGACAAAATAATTAATTCCAAAGTTTTTATTTATCCATCATTTATCCATATTAATAATTGCTTCACACAAGTCAATAGCTGTTTTATGAAAATATCATATACAAAGTATATAATCACAGTTTAGAAACTTTATATCAATCATTTGAACTATCTGTTTTTACTGCACTAGCATGCCAAAAAGTTGAGTAATTAACACTATATCTGATTTCAGTTGCTACCTAGATTTTAAAAACAGTCCCAAAGTAATTTCAAGATCAGCGTAATCACCCTGTAATAAGTAACTCAGCCTTTTTTTCAACACAAATTAATGTTGCTGTATACAGTGATATTACCACTTTACGAATTATTTGTTTATAAACCTTGTAAAGTGCTAGAAGAACCTATTCTTTTTCCATTTCTCCAGAAATCCCAAGTGTTTACCTGTCACATTAGTCTGAGCCTATGGGGACAATGGCAAGATGAAATCGTCAATACACAAAACCTGGATGCAAAAGCTTAAAACGGGACTGAGAACTCTCTAATCTGAACAGAACTAGGTTTAAGCCAATTTAAACCACTTCAGGTAAAGAATCTCCCAAGGCATCTACTACTGAAGAGCAAAATATTATCTCCAGCTCTAATATTATGTTTCATCATCTTTTTCTGCCTGCCTAGGGTACAAGCATAAAGTCACTGCCAAAATAACTGTATTTCAGGATTGTAACAGCTGAATAAATTTGGGTCATGATCAGCTCAGAAGTGGCTGAGAGAGGCAATTACAGCCATGTTCCTCTGATAAGACTCGGTCTCGTAGTCGTTTGAGTGGTCTCAATTGCATTGCCATAGTTACTGCCTTCTCCTCATGCTTATATGTGTTCATGCTGGGGTTAATCTTACATCTTCTCTTGAGCTTTTCTTGTGTGTGTACATTTAGACGTCATGTAATGTAATTTTATAACAGTAACGTATGCTATTTATTGATTAGCATTTGGTGACAAAATAGTGGTGCCTATTTTCAGCTCCAAAAGAACAAAAATGATCAGACCACTTATAAATGTGTTGTTTCAATACATGGATGAGCCTAATCTAAAGCTCAATGGTATACAGTAACTTCTTCAATAAACAAGGCTGTAATACGGAGAGATTTTGGCATTTCATGATGTTTTCTATGCTGAATCAGCTGCTATTGACGAATATGCCTCAGACTTAAAAGTCTCTGTGCTACAGAAAGTCAGTGTCATCTGAGCTCTTCAGTCTCTTCTGAAAATAAGACGTACTCTTCTAAGCCACTCAGGCTCTGTAGAAAGTATTTTACACCTACTAATTTCACAGACAATTTCATGGAAATGATAATTAGGTAGTGAAAAACTTAATTACAAAATGTACACTTTCATGTTAGAAAAAAAATTGTACTAAATTAAGCCTGTTGTTACTGGAAAATAGCATAGAAATTTCATTAAAATAGCTTGGCTTTGAATTAAGAGAGAGGATTGACAGCATTCTGACTTTGGGCATTTAAAACACACATGAACATTTGACCCACTAACTAACAGATATAGTAGCATTTACATTTGAATATTTGGTTGTGTCGAAGTTGTAATTGTTGTACAGAGCACATCAAAAAGATTGAAAATTCTCAGTTTTGCAACTCTCAAACTAATTTGCGTCTGTAAAACTAATATTATAAACATTGACTAGACGAACATTATTTTTCCCTGTCAGTTAAAACCATTTTTTCCTTTTTCTCAGGGGTGAATCAATTCAACAAATAAGAAGAAAAAGCTTACTAATCGAAAGGAGAATTTTGTTATGAAACATACTGTGCATAGCTTTTGTCTGTTCAACATTAAATTTTCTAAGCTAGAAACATAGGGAAATATGCATGCAGTTTTTGTTTTCATTTTCCCTTTTTGGTTTTTGGATTTTTTTTTGGTTGTTGTTCTTTTTTGTCACTGGAGATGATGAAATGAGAATTTCTACTTATTTGCTATTCTGATTTCAGACTCTAACAGTCATGGTAGTTTCATAGCCTGTGAAAAGTACTAGTAGTTTTTCTATGAAATTTTTGTTAGAGTAGATTTAGCCTGAAAGCAACTTTGACTCCTATAGCTGGTTTAAGCACCCTGGGAACATCTCCTTCATGGGATGTGTGTGAGATAGGCATAGAGTTACAAAAATGAGTTATGGAGCTTTGACTGGGAAAGTTCATACTGTGAAAGAGATCTGCATTGAAACGCAAGATGTAAGCTTAAAGGAGGAAATTCTCTACACAAGAGAAGTGCAATAAGAAAAAACACCTGAAGAATACAGATTAGGAAAAGTTGGTTTTAAAAACAGAATCTTGAGATACTGTGGACTGAGAAGACAAAGTAACTGCTGCTGAATCCTGCCAGAAGATCCTGTTTTCCCCCTTTTGCTCTTGTTCTCATTACTGCTTTTGTAATAGTCTGTCTCACACTATATAAACTCGAGGAGTTCAAAGCAAGCTTTCAAATCTACAATGTACAAGGGCCCATTCTTATGAAGCACAGTGCATTCACAGTGTCCATATTCATGAAGACTAGATGTGAGTGCATTGTGTCAAATCTTGAATTAATCCATGCCACATCATAATACATATAATAAGTATTTTTACTTACATCACAAAATTGATTTGGCTACAGGAATGATATTAGCGCATGACATTCATGACAATGGATGGATTTCTGTGTGTTTAATTTTTCTGTGGTACTGAATTGGAATTTGACAGTAGAATCACTTGGTGTAACCATTCAAGTACTGTATGGTCCAGAGCTGCCTTTGCTACAACCGTCCTGCATACTTCTGCCAGTACAAGCAAGACACAAGGCTTACTACTGACTAAACAAGGATGTCTGAAAGCAGGAAAACCTCCCATCAGCTTTTCCCTATACATTATCCTTGAAGCCATTTTAAATGGTATCCACCATCCTCTTTAGTTAGAGCAAAGGCAGCCTAAAACCGCATGTCAAGTTGAGATTGAACCTGAGAAGGCCCTTTCTGTATTGCATCAAGTGGTGGTTCATGCATCCTGTTTCCAAATTGGAGGTGGCTATAGCTCTTACTGTTTTACCTTCTTGTTTCTACCTAACCTGCACTAGTTGCTGAGCAGTGAGTCCCATGGATTTTGGTTAGAAATACAACAAAAGGAAGGGTTACTTTTTATGGTCTCTGCTTTCCATATCTTAAATACTACATGAGCTACAAAACCCAATGAGTTTTACAATCTTTATTTTAATTATGTGTAATTAAATGTTCTATTGGAATTCCCTACAGTATTCCTACAAATGATTCTCCTCAATTAGTGTAATGACTTTACTGATTCTCTGGAGAGCAAAAACAAAAATAAAAAAGAAAGAATCAAAGCAAAATGGCAAACAAATAAATAAGGCCAGTCTGAGATACAATCTTTGTTCGATGCATATCAAACAACAGGAATAATTTATACTTGGAATGACAGTTATTAAACTTTACACCTTTTATTGAAGAAATTATCAACATAGTCAGCAATGATAATCTCTGCAATCCATATTGTTTTACTCAGTGTAGTGAAATATTGAAACAAATAATGAAGGGAAGTTGACCTATTCATAGGTTTTTGTTTGAAGTTGCACCTGTGTGAGTATCCTTAAGCTATCCTGGCCCAGTATAATAAAGACTGAACTGGAGAGATTTCCTAAAAGAGGAATTTAATGTTAATTTAATTATGATCTCTGCAACTGGCAAAAAGGTCATTGCTTACTGCAAGTCAACAGAATGTGTTTACAGCAGACATGCCAAAGCCCTGTGAATTAACCTATAAGAAGTATCTTAGCAGAAGAACAAGGCATCAAGTTTAAGCAAAATATTTTTGCTGCGGCAGAGCTAGAACTACCTCTGAGAACAGAGCTAGAACAAAGCATACCCAGCGTATGGCGCTCGCCCCTCCATCCTGGACTGTTGAGAGAGAAATAAAACAGAATTGTCACCCTTTTATACTAAGGCACTCTACCTGGTGCACCCCAAATAAACATATCAAAACTTTTCTTTGTGTCCAAGGAATAAAGCACATGCAGCATGCTATGGCAGTGCTATGAAAGAGCCCCTGAAACCTCCCTCCAAGCAGCTTCGTGTAAGTCTGGGTACTATGATTTAGCCTAAACTCTGAGCTTTTATTATACACTGAACCTGGTGACATTGGGAAAAAAATGCAATGTCATATTCACCCACTGTGCATTGATGGAAACTGATAGGCATGCATTAGTCTTGACAGCAAGCAGTGAATAACTGAAAGCTGTGTACAAAAAAGTTGAATCGTTGCCATAGATTAAATAGATACCATGCATAGATTGATAGGTACATAGATTTTCTTTTTGAGGAACAAAAAACAACAACAAAAAGGTGGCTTACCCAAGAACCATATGCGGGATGAATCGGTGACAGAAACCAGCTTAAAGCTTAAAAAAAAAAACCAACACACAACTTTGAAAGTGCCCGTGTTTGTACATGTCAAATCCTGACATCTTTCCCTTGAAAGGTTGGTTCATTTTATAATGCATCTACGCACAACGTCTCTGCACTTTTGGGAATACTGATTAGACATCTGAGAGTTAAAACAATAGCTCTTGCAGTGGGGCTGCAAATATCTTTCAGATTGTTTTTACTTGTGAGGGGGAAGGACAGGACAATGTTATTAAAGAAAACTAAGTCAAGTGTAGAAGCAAATGGAAATTTTTATTTTATGAAGACAAATTCTGACCTGAGTGAAATCAATAAATGAGAAAATTTGATGTATTTGAAGTGCTGGCTTCCTCCCTGGGTACAGTGGGATCTGCAAGGAGAAGAGACAGTCCTCCTGTGACAGGGCTGAGCAGTAGCTGTGCAAATCTTTGATCCTGTTCCGCCATCTTCTCATTTTGAAAAGCGATGTGGAAAGCACACTACCCTCAAACTTGAAGACTTCTTCTCTTCAGAAATGGCCAGAAATTACTTTTCCTTGCTCCGTTTGCATGTGCGGAATTGATGACACCAGATTTTTCTCACTTTTAATAGATTTGTGTTTGATTTGTTCCAGATACCTTTTCTGACCTTGAACCCTTTGTCCTCTCACTATAAATATCTGGCAAAGTGGCAGCGGACTGAAACAGAGGAGAGTGCTAACATCTCCCCATATTACTTCACGTTGCTGATCGTATAGAGGTCACAAGCCTTTCCCATTTTATTTGGGAAATAAAAATGTAGCATGGTCCTCTTAGCGGTATATCCTCAAAGGAAACGTGCTAAGTCAGCTTCTGTATTGATGCCCCCGTAACTAACATAAAAATGAAGCACAGGACAAGGGTATATACAACAGGTATAGAGGAGTCATAAGAGGCTGTATGTATGTATAGAGCAAGCTCCTGACCTGCTGCAGTGGTGTGTACTGGTGAGCTGCAGCGCTTGGTCCCAGGCTCCGGATGCAGGGTGGCATTTGGCCGGCGGCTGCGGCGGTGGGCACCTCTGGTGTTCTGGGAGGGGATGGAGCAGCGAGTGGCAGAGCCAACATGCCACATTCACCTTTGGGTTTGTGGCACAGTGAACGTGCCATGCAGAGACAACGCTCCCAAAAGCCCCCTGGGAGCGTTCTACCTCCTGAGTGCGCAGAGGGACACTGGGACTCTGATCTGTGGAGCGGAAAGAACGTAATGTGTAACAGTCTGCAAACCATCTGCGGGACGTTTGCTTATGGTCCACAAGGAGCTAATTGGTTATGTGATACTACTTCTTCCCTTGGTTTCTAACTGGGAAAAACAAAAAGAAGGAAAGGAATAAATAATGTAAAGCATAAAGCTGGAAAGGCATCCAAAACCATAAACAGATGCTGCACTACAATACTGGGAAACATCCTCATTTAACATATTGCTACATATTTTTACCCACTGTGAGTTTGGCCCACTATATATATTTTTTTTTCATTATTTTATTTCCCAGATATGGTGTTTTTGTAGCTACCATGACATTGCCAAACTGTTACAGTTCCCAAGTCACAAACCGTGACTATAGGTTTGACAAGCACATGAATAAATCACGTCAAATAAAAGAGTTTACACCAGCAGTGGGCCTGCAGCTTGCCTGCAGCAATAGGCACGCTCCTCTAGAGAGGTTAGGATTTTGGGAGGGACTCTTTCTCTCTGGAAAGATCTCCTGGGTTAGAAATAGTCTGGAGTACTTCATTTAAGAATTATGTCTCTCAGGTACAGCTGAGATGAAGAGTTAGAGTCGTACCTAGACAGCATCCATCAATAACTTGCAGCTATGGGATGCACAGCTCTAATTTAATTGTACGTTCTTAATTGAGTTTGTATTTGTAATTACAGCTCTAGATTTTAATAGAGCTGTTTTTGATAACAAACTATTTTCTTTCCTGAAGAAAGATGTCTAAACTATGCAAAAATCAGTACTCTGATTAATTTGACAATAAAGGATGTATAATGATAGATAGTTAACATTTCTATTTTGTTATTATTATTTGTTCATCTTGAGATCTAATCTAGCCCCCAAAGCTGCTACAGAGCTTAATTTCTTTTACATATTTTCTGTTTGTAATCAATTAGACATGTATGACAGCTATGAAATTTGTAAAAAAAATAATTCTTTTAAAAGTAAATCCTTATTTTACTTCACATTTGAAAGAAAAAAAAAATAAATCAAGATTCAGATGAATATTTTAATTTTATTATTGTTTTCAACTAAAACTCTGTAATCATTTTTAGTTTTCCAAACCTAAGGAGATTAATATTTTATGACTTATCCCTCTTTATGAATACTACTTCTAATAAAGGTCTAGGATCTACAGATGCACCTAGTTTTGGAGCATGAAGTGGTGTTTGAAATGTCCGTAATGGTGTCTGAAATGGTATTTGAACTCCATGGCACTTAGCATGGGCAAAAGAGATGGCTAATTGCCATCCTCATTAAAAGTAACTTGTTAATCTAAAAAAGTATACCATGTTGCTGAGCTGAACTGTTGCCTTTGGAGACGCACATGAGAAAGGGGATTTGTACTGGAACCCCAAACTACAGAGTTTGTTACGAGTTGTGCTTCTAACATTTTCAAGTATATGGAAGTAAAATTGTAAAGATTGAGTGGCCCAAATTGAACCAGATTTAATTGTATCTGACATTTCAAGGTCTCACTGTGTTTTCTAGATTCCACTGTTATTGAAGAAGAACCAGTGCTGAAACTGGTCGTGATGAACTTTGCAATGCAATGATGAAAGCAATAGTTTCTGAGTTTATAAATGGCCCATATTTGTATTATGTCATCTCAAAACCTTCAATACTCCTATGATCATTCCTTATAATAGATAAAAGCTGAAAAAAGTTTTCCCTAATAAAAATTTATTAGGGAAATTTATTTGCTTAATAGGCCTATCCTAGGAATGCGTACGTATGTAAGATGTTATAAATACAGCATTGATTGTCTTTTTTGGGAGAATTAAGTAATACATGATTTTTAAGGTATGATATGATCTGATGAGAGGGGGTTGTTTTGTTTTAGGTTATTAGTTCTTTGCTTTGGAATTTGACCCTGCTGTTTCTTAAAGAATTGACAGCTAACTCTTCTGGTGCTCATTTTTGCTTAAAAGCTAGGACCAAGAATGCCAGTTTGCTCACATTAGATTTTTCAAGACACACCACGTGCTGTGAAACTTCACACCAACTTTCCCTTTACAGTTGCAAATGTCAGGGCCTGAGGGGCACTAATAGGTGATACTGGCCCTGACCAACCTCACCTGGGGCCCCCCTGGAGACCTATTTAACTTCCAGCTCTTTCCCTGACCTTCTTTTTGGTTTTCCCTAGACCTTGGCTCTGCCTTGTTTTCTTACCCTTGCTTGATGCTTGCTGGAGGACCGGTGGGAGCTGCTGCCTCCTGGCTTCCCTAGAGGAACTGCTCTGTGCTTGTGGCCACCTGAAAGCAGGTAAGTGCTTTCTTTGCTGTTTCACTGGGGGAACTCAGTTGTCACTGCCTACCTACAAAAAATACTTGATCTATTGGAAGAGGGGAAATGTGCTCAGTACCCTTGTAGTTTCTCTAGGGTAAGAATACGTTTTGGAAATGGGATGTTGAGCCTGTGATCTTTAAAAAGAGCAAGAGTAGGTGCCTTAAATTACTGAAACTGATTGATTTTGCTGCTCTCCACTTTTCCCGGTTCCAACATCTACAGTGTCAAATGCATTCAAACCATTGCTATTAATGACTATAAAAAAAAACAAGTCAAGGAGGCGATATTGTCACATGTGAAATATAAAAATTAATGTGGAAGAGCTGAGAAAGTTTTTCTAGGTAACTGAAAGAGCATCTGCTTAAGAAATTTACTGATGAATGAATTTAATTGTGCAAGAGCCTAACAAAAAAGAGCAAAGTTTAAATTAGCTGTCTTAAAGAAAACTGTACAAACAGAAGTGGAAATAAAGCGGCTGATAGCAGATTTAATGAACAGCTGGTGGAGGGTACCCACTACATGTCCTTTCCCTGGCAAGCACTGGAAGCTCATCAGGGACCATGAGACGAGTCCCTTGGCCACCGAAACACTCTCCTTACTGCAAGCAGCCTTCCTCCAGCAGTGTTCCCAGCCCCAGCTGCTTCCTGTCGGGGGCTTCCAGTGGGAACCAAGTGCCTTTGATCACACCAACCCACACACTGGCCTCCCACCACGGCTCTGGTTCCCAGTATTCCCAGCTTCCCTGCACCACCCACCAGGGCTATGATCCGCCCCCCCCCCCCTCCCCAACTTCCTCAAAAATCTGATGCTATAGCCTTTCAAGTTACTGAAACTTGCAGTTCAGCATCCACCTACTTAATCACCTTACTCTTTCCCCTCCATATCTGCTTTTCTTTCTCCTTATCGTTCAGTTGTGATTAGATGATACTTAAACAATCTTTCTCACAACCCATATGGCTGAGGAAAAAGTAGCTTATCATGGCTGATGGAAATAGGCAAAGGGATACTCTTCCCAAGTGAAATGGGAGAAGGAAAGCTTGGATGAATTAGATTAATTCTTTTTGTTTCTTTATTGAACTGAGATCAGATGAGTTCCCAAAAAGTCTAGAGTAGAGGTGGTGTATTTCTGCTGATGTTGGTTGACTTGATTAATAGTTGACCAGTCCATGAAGCACAGCAGAGACTAAGTTTTCAGAACTGCAGATACTGAATAAAGGGTAAAAAAAATATAAATATATAGCTTATGTTATTACAGCTGAGGAAAACAATGATGAAAGATCACTCTTAACAACTTGTAGACCTTAGGACTTTGTGGTGATGTTTTATTTTTAATGATGGCATGTGACCCTTCACCCCTGGGGCAGTAATGCTGGATATAGATATGATAAGGAATATGTATGGACGTCTTACCACTTCTTAAAATAGAATACCATTTGGATATCAAGCTAAAATTTTTATTGCCAATAGTAAAACTCTTGAAGTAAAACATGCCTTCTAGATACTTTCACATCAAGAAACTCAGCTGTGCTCAATTTTGGCATGTGAAATAAAATGTCCACACAATAGAATAATTCAACACTGCTGTTTCCCCCTTGACATGCCTGACAGTATCAGATTTAACCTTCTATGTGTTTAAAGGTATTGATAGAAATTGAGCTTGATCTTGATTTCTCAGTTTCTCATTCTACCCTACATAAAACTCCAAAATGCATTCATTCCTTACACAGGATATTTAGATTGTAACTATTCAGTATTAAAAACCCAAAAGACTGAAGATGAAACTTTCTGATGAAAGAGATATTTTTTGATCAGCTTCAGTATTGTACATAACTTGATAATGCACATGTAGCCATATGGCTGTTTGTAAGCACTTTGGACTCATAGTTATTGTGGCATTTTTTGAGTCTTCTGCAATGTTAGGATTTTATTATAAATCGAATCACATTTAGTCTGCGCAGAAGATGTTTATTTTCTCCTTGAAATTGTGTTGGAGTATGACAAGAATCTCCAAGATGAGATGCGTGAACAAAGAATGATGTATTTGAAGGGTGTGATTTGTGGGAGAGATGCTCAGTTCTTTTTCCTGTAGCTGTCTTTATAGTCATGGGAACACTGGTTAGTACACGGTTTGTACACAAACACAGTATTTAGGACAACTCCTAGTAAAACGTACAAGAGATTCAGAGTCAATAGCTTGCAATCTCTCTCTCAAATTTATTGAGAAACCAATATAAAAGGCATCACAAGGAAGCTTTTTGGGGATGGAGCTTTTGGTCTATGCAGTTCTTCCCTGTTAACGCCCTTGTCACCCATGTACCAAAAAAGGAATTTAGCAGGAACCAGCAGCCTCTCCTGTTTGCTGCCTGCGACATTAGCAACCACCCTAACATAATAGCCTTGCCTATGCTTTCATCTTCACGAGCAGCTAGTGGAGGAAGCCCTGTAAGCTTGAGCTAATTCTTCTCCTGAAGAATACACCTGATTCTCTGTGACATTGGTACAGCTTACATGATACAGGGGTCAGATTCCTCGATTGTTCAGTGAGGGAGGGGAGTGGAAAATAACTCTGTCAGCCTTTCTAGAACCATCTGAGAAACCTCGCAGATTGCTTCCTCTTTGTCCTGCTCTTACAGGGTTTCCCATGGGAAAAGGAAAATCTAACCCAAAATCCAGGGATAACTTTTTTCCATTAACTGTACTGGTTTTCATTATCTGGTAATTGATAATAAACACCTAATAGAAGTTTTTCACATTCCTTCATGATTTCTTTGCCAAAGCGAAAAAGAACAGAAAACTTAATGGTGAGGGGATAGGACATTGCAAGGGGATTTTTTTTTTAATATAAACAAAGGCTGCTTCCATATATGGATAAGAAGATTAAATTTCTTTAATAGCTGGGGAAAGGCTTGCTTGCTTTAAATAACTATAGAAACTTCCTTTGTGGTGCAGCATTCCAGAGTGAGGCCACATAATCTCTCGGTGCATGTAAATTGCTGTGTGAATTATGTTCCAGTTATGAATTCAGAACTTTAACTGTGACCGACTTGGAGGGAGAATTTTTCCTCCCTTGAACGCAGCCAGGGAAGAATTACCCAGACCTTAGCGCTGGGACCTGACCCAAGTGTTGGCAATGTCAAACACTTGGATTCTTCTCAAAAGCAAATGCGGGACGAGAAGTGGGGGAGTTTTTCTCCTTTCTGTGTGTCAGCCTATGTATGTGGAAATATGTTGGATTCCGAAGACCGGTACTGCAAAAAGCGCTGCTGAGTTTCTTCTGGTCTTTCCAAAACAATACGGGAGTCCTCGGGGGTACGTGGCTTGGCTGACTAAGCCAGTGGGTTCCCTCAAGACCCTGTGCACACATCTCACACCCTCCCAAAGGCTAGGCCTGGAGGGATGGTTTATTACTTAGCAATGAGCAATTTATTAAAATAATCTTGTAATAGCGGAGATATTTTGTTAACCATTTCTTTTTCCTTTTTTCCTGTATGATAAAAAAAACCTTGTTCATCTGAGCAGTCAGCAGGTTAGCTTGGCTGTGGTTTCTTTAGTTAAGTGTATGTAAACAAGTAATGCATACGGGTTAGTGTGCCTTCAGTGTGATTCAGCTTTCGGCAGTGTGGAGTTAGTCTATGAAACTACTTAAGCCTCAGAACACAGTTCTAATATAACTGTGGAGAAAAACTAAATTGAAAAGGAAGGAACCCAGTACTTCTAGTTTAGCAGAAAATAACTTGAAAGAAAGTACTGCATTCAAATGAACATCAAAAGCACATCTGTATGCTTTATTATACTTTGAAAATAATCATGCATCGCTGATGGTGGGAAGAAATCTACTATCTCTTCCTGTTCAGAACCAGCGTGTTCTCCTAAACCATCTGCTGTGTCCTCTATGCAGATCTGCAAAGCACTTCTTAGAAAATAACTTAGCAAATTGGAGAAATTAGACGTGGGCAAGGAAATTAGCAAACTGGAACTGAAAATGTAAAATCTTATTCAAAGAATTACCTAAGATGAATAAATAAACCAAAGACATTAGCTCACTACATCATCATTAATGAGATTTGCAGCCTTACTATTTACAGTAATTAATATTTGTTTCCTCATTTTAATACCTAAATATATTATCTGTTGTATTATTATGGCTAATTTAGCCCCTATTACAGTCCATTTGTGTAATAGCTGATATCAAGATTTTTGTATCCATTTTCGGTACGCTCTACAAGATACATTTGGAGAGCCACAAGTGTGTTTATGAGCATTTTTGTAAAGATTTACTGTAATTAGCCTTTACAGTGTGTACGTTGTAGGAGGCAATATATTGTGATTTCACATCATTTAAGCTATAATAAGGGGAAAAATGTGTATTGTTAAGATTGCAACTGCTCTCTAATTCTCTTCCTTCTTCTCCCTGCAATTTGGAAATATCCTTTTCATTAACTGTAGTTTGTATAAACTGTATCAGTACACTATTTTCTTAGCTGTATTCCGACTGTAAGGCTCAATATCAATGGGATGGAATGTTGTTTTAGATTTCTTTATCTATGTCAATTATTTGCCCCAAGTGTATGTAGCCTATAGTTTTTGTGTGTGTATCTGTGTCTGCGTATCTAAAGTGATTACAGTGGATCACTTGGACACCTATCCTACCAAATGAGTCAATGGAAGTTCTGCTTTTGACTTCAGTGGAAGAAGGATCTAGCCCTAAAAGAAAAGGCTTTTCCCTGTTTGGAGCCTTTTGCTGGATTACGTTATCGTTCAGTACAGCTGAGCTCTGGCGTATGCAGGTCACTTCAGGATATTTTCATGCTTGGGACCAGATGGAAAATGTCTTTTGCAATCAATAAAAAGCTTGCATTGTTGACACTTCAAATTTTTTTCTACCACTGTAACTAATTTGCTTTCTACAAAATTTAACAGTGTCCAAAAATGATTACAAATACTTTGCAATGAGATTACTTTCATGGTTCAGAGAGTATGCAGTGTCACAGAAATTCACTTTATTTTGGCGTGCTCAGATTCAGCTTGAACTGAAGCTGTGGTCTGGATAGCATAACTGATACATTATTTGACTTCCATGTGGAGTAACTTTATGGTTGCTCAGTCCACTAATGAACCTATCTGAAAACCCTAATCATATCCTGGTAATTGGATTTCTCTCAAAAACTCTTCCCTTCTTCACAACAATTGCTGTTAGGTTATGTGACAAAAGGCTCCCATCCATGCACGCGAAGGAGAGCAGATGAGCGAAGATGAGTGGGGAACTCCCATAACCTTGGCAGAAGGACAAAGCACTCTGATCTGCCTCCTCCTGAGGCTGTCCCAGGAGGGTGATCAGCCCTGTGGTCTGGGGGCAATGCCCATCATGACAATTCAAAGGCCTGACCCTCCAGAGTACCTTTTGGGCTGAGGAGTGTGCTGCCTGAAAGGGGTATTGGACTCATCATGGGATGCAAGGGAGAAACCTTGGGGTGAGAAAATGAGGTACAGGTGTCTGGTACCAGCAACTGGAATAGGTGAGGTAAGCCAATTACTTGCTAATAAATATCAGGCTGGGCTAGTTGGTAAGTGGAACAAGTGGGTTGGGAGCCCAGGGTCCGTGTCTGGGAGTGAAGGAGCTGACTACTAGAGACGCCATGGAGTCCGGGGATTGCTTGAGACCTCTTTGTGTCCATCTCCCTCTGGGTGTGAGGGACTGGAGATGAGAAGATGCAAGGGCTGGTGAGTGAGTAGGCTGAGCACAAGGTATCTGAGATTGCAAAAGGCTGCTGTAGAAACTCCACAGCATGTTAAGCTCTGTATGAGATGGTCACTGGGATAGAATGTGAATCTACATTAGATATTTGGGAAGCTAGGCCTGTTTGGTGTACAGAGCACTCACCTAGGTGTCAAGTCTGAGCTGTATACCCAGACTGCCAGATAACCTGCTGTACAACATGATGAGTCTCTGTACATGTTTCCATCTTCTTGCCATCATTTTTCCACCTGTGACTCAGTAGAGGGATAAATCTTTCTCAAGCCCTGTGCTTATCCTGGCAAAAAGAATCACTGAAGGGAAAAAGGATTGATGCTGTAACCTGCAGCTGTACCTCTGAAGTTACAGGAGCTCCTAGTCTACTCTTATGCAAAGAAAAGTTACTCACAAAACCAAGGAAAATAATGGGTTTCTTTACTGGACATCTCACCATAGACTTGAATAGATATTAGACAGGGACATGTGCCCAGATAATAGAATTAATGCATGAGATTATTTTTTTTTTTACAAAAAAGTTAAGGGGTAGGGGAGGTGTGTCAGAGGGAATTACAAGCTTTTACACTGTTTTGAGATTTGCATGTGGAAATCTTCTTAAATTGTCAGCTCCTAAATCTTGACAAACACTCAGAGATTCTTGTAAAGAGAGATCATTCAGAAATTCCCTTCCAGAAACAGAGCAAAACAGTTGTTTTGACTCTGCTTTTTTTTTTTCTTACTGAGACAGAAAAATACCACTGGATGCACTATTCTATAACACAGGCTTAAATCAGCTGCCTCATTTCCAGAGTGAAAACAACTTGCCTCATCCTGACATGGGAGACTTGACAAGGAACTTCTTCCCCTTTGAGCATCAGAAAGTGCCACAACCCCTTATTGTCCTCTCTGGGCACCCTGTTGGCCATGGCCTTTGCTCAGCTTTCAAATGACCAGTGCAAGTTCTGGAGGTTATATGATGAAACTCTCTACACTGCTGTCTGCTTTCTCTGTAAACACCTGCCTACTTAGCTGAATGCTAACACTATGTGCTTCGGAGCATGTTTTCCGTGTCTTGGAATTTAGTATCAGGTAAGCGTTTGTAACTTGATCTATTCAGCCAGTGATCAGCAATTTCATCCTTGATCTTTAACATATTTAGCTATGCAGACCTTGTGATTTTTAATTAGCAACACAGAATAAATCCGTGCTTTAAAATGGGTAATTTAAGTTTAAAATAGCTTCCCACATGAAATGAAGAATAAGAATGATCATTACAAAAGACTATCATTAAGCATAAATTCTAAGAATGATCATTACAAAAGACTATCATTAAGCATAAATTCTTTTGCTGCCACATGGCAAACACTTAAACTGAAACCTTATAAGACGACTCCTACTTGCATCAACATCAACTCAAACTTACAGGCAAGTCATTTTGGCCTTGATTAGATTTCCAGTTACGTAAATAGGATTTCAAATTCAAGTAATTTTTGAAGTAATTTTTTTTATGGACAGCTTTCAGCACAATAAGATAGTATGCATACTAGAAAACTATTTTCTTTTATTGTATTAAATATAAGCATATTGAGTCTCTTCTGTTTAGCCAAATCGGTTGTCTTTGGTTTCTAACAAATAAGTAGTGTCTAGGTCTAAAATAAACCACAGTTTGAGATCATTATTTAATCAAAACCTGGATGTAAAGACAGGTGCTTTCTCAGGGATTTCTCTACTTGAAAGGATAGAGACAAATTTCAAGCAGATGCTCTCATGTGAGAGATCAAGATCTTAGTTCATATGTAAGAGATTCTCCTGTTTTATAATCCATGTATGTACATTTGAGATTTTTGCAGATAAGTGTCATACATTCAACTGTCAATGGTACAGAAGACATGGATATAGGATCTCCTTGCACTCTTCTACTTTCCAGAAGACAAATGATTGTGACAGTACAAAGCCATTTTCAGGCTCAATGCACATGTCTGTCCATAATTCATCTAAACTCTGTAGTAGTGGTATAGTATTTCTTGAAACTGGAAAAAAAAAAAACCTCCTCTATAATTTTATTTTAAAAAACTAGCTTTTAATAGTAGAGCACGTTGAAGAGTTTCAAGGAACAGCTTGCAGTTAATACAGAGGAAGGATCCATAACTTTGTCTTACAGCACTAAGGCTCAGCAGTGAGGGCCTGGGCTGGATATTCCTCAAAAGTTCAGAGTGGTATTCCCCACATGAGAAAGGTTTCACTAGAACATAACGTTCTGACTCACCTGTTAAGAACGAAAACGAAACATGATGCCTCTGGACAATGCATGGTAGAAAAAAACTGTGTAATCACTCCTTCAACCTTCCAAAAGTGTGCAATCATCTCTTTAATCTCCCTTCTTTCCTTTTCTGGGAGACTTCACAGTAGGAAAAAAAAACTTAGTTTCATTCCATATAGCTTTTTTTTCCACTTGCTGATCCACTGGAAAATGTTTTGTCAACTCATTGCAAAACAATATTTTTCTTTGCTTGCAGAAATTGTCAAAATAAACAACTGATCTTATTTAGTTTTCCCTACCCAGTCAGGTTTGTTTCCAGAATAGCCTAACATGAGCTCTGCAGTTGCATCTATGCACTTCAAGCTCTTCATCCCTACATAACAACCAGTTCTTGTTAGATACTGAACTTAAAACTGAAAGAAGTAAAATGCAAGTGATCTACCAAGGAGAAAAATGTAAATTTGTCATGATTTAAAAATAAATGGAAAATGAGGCATAAAATTACTGTAGCACGTAACTAAATACAGAGGTTTAAACACTTTTTATTATTACTCAAGTTTCCAAGAGTTTCTATGGCAATCTTTCAAAGTCACATGCCTAAGATGTGAGGTGTTTCATGTTACAAGAGGAAACAATGTTCAGAAAGCTCATTTTAAGCACCCAGTGTTGGAAAAGGTAACCCCTACCTGCTGTGGCTGCAGCAGTAAACAGCTGTCCTGTCTTGTGCTGACCACCTGGATGGTGGCTTACAATGGGCAACGAGAGGGGTGACTCTTCTCTGAAAGATGGACAGGAGAGGGTGGGGAACACAAAGCTGTATTTTGGAGATGTGTGATGACTGCTGTAGCTGAGCCATTGCAGAAGCAGTCTATTTGGAGCTTAATAAAGGATGGGTATGGTTATTTTTCCTGGAGAGAAGGTGTCAGGGCCTCGTTTGGTGATGGCTGAGTTGCAATTTGTTTCTTGGTTTGCTCTTGGAGCGTTGTGATGCTCCTCTTAGAAAATAGGGAGATAATACTGGTGTAGCCGTTCTGTGATTTGTCATGCCTGATTCTACTTGTTCAAATGGACTAAATATATCTACTTAGCTGGTAATTGTCTAGTGATTTATATGGCTTGAGACTTTTTGATGCTACCTTTTAAGTCTGATGGCTCTTGAATTTTATTTATGTTTACTGGAAAGGCTGTCTTGTTTTGAAGGAAATATTTGAGTTATAGGTATTCAGTTGTGTTATTTTCCTGCTTATTTTCTAAGATATAAGGGGTGTTTTCTAAGATATAAGGGACTGAGGAAATTGGAAGATTGAGTGTAAATGTTAAGTGAGATGTCTGCTCTGAATTGCTGAGTTACTTGGAGTAACGCTGCATTTTGTGTTGATCCTTGGTATGTGTTTCAGATTATAATTCTGAGAATTCTTTTAGTGAGGAAAATATCTTTGGCAGTGACTAGGGGTTTAGTTATATGAATGAAAATATAATTTTAATAATTTACATTAATTTTCTTTAAGGTGTGTTTATGCCTAAGGCTTTTAATTCAGACGACCCTCACACGTGACTCAACACAACCCTGACAATAGACTGTACCCAACAGACGTGGTGGTATTGATGCTGCCTCCTTTTTTGTTGTGTGGGTTTTAATCTGTTCAGAGGAGAATGCCTTAAGATATAAGTTACACATGGATTTGGAGTCCTTAATCAAGGAAAAACCTTTTTAGCTGTCCTTAGAAATTTACTTTAGAAGACAAAAGGAATAAGAGACCTAATTTGCAGTGCAGATTACTTGATGCCTCCCTAGATAAGCTGTGAAATATTTATACAACAGAATGCTACTTTCTGTGGCAATAAGTTTTCCCTATGTATGTGCACGTGTGTGCTCATACACTCCCTTTTCAGCAGTGATCCCCAAGCTAGCACTAACCTGAGCTGATACTTCCGTAGGACACAGCACTGTGCCAGGAAGATATTAGCCTGATTCCTCAAAGCTGTGTAAAGCCTGAATTAACAATTCCAGACTTAAAATTGGAGTAAACAGCTTAGGTGTTGTACAGCTCTGTGTTGATGTGCCATGATTCTGGTTTGAAGGATAGAGCATCGGTCTTTGCAGAACGTACTGTTGTGTGTCCATCTCCTTGGATTATCTTCTGCAAATGTTTGTCAGAGATGAAAAACAATCAAAATAAGACAAGGATGTAATATAAAAAAGTTTCAGATTAAGCTGAAAAACAAACTTTTCAATCAAGGGGAAAAAATTGAAATGCACAAGTACCTTTTTGGGTTGACATCTTTTTTTTTTTTTTTTAATTTGAGGATTATTTTTGTTTTGAGGCTTGGTGGTTTTGTTTGTGTTTTTTGTTTGTTTATTCCCCGACTCCTCCCGAAAATATGCTTCCCTTCTGGAAGTTCTCATTTGGTTCTGGTCCTTTAAAAGCAGAAAAATGACAACTTTGGCATCATAACCTGTTGCTTGAGGCAAGTCAAAAAGTAGAGCCACGTGCTTGCTGTCTACTCCATATGCAACGTATTACCAAAAAATGTAGGACACTGATACTTGAAGTTCCTTACACCTTTGAATCTCAATTAAAATGCCACAGATCTGCTGTTAATACTCCCAAATTAGAACTCTTGTTTTCCTCAGACAAGAATGTAGTTATAAAGAATAGAAAAGTAAATATTTTATAAATTGACATTCAGCGTATAAGCAGCATAACACTTTCATTGTTACTACTTAGGGGTTTTTTTGAATTCAGAATTTAATTCACAAATATATACCTATTACTGTAGGATTTGTAATATTTTCCTTAAATACTTTTCTTTTTTGACCCAAATATATGTCATGGAATAAAAGATTACTTAATGTGCAGTCTTTTTCAGACACTCTTGCAGTACCCTTTATAGCTCACATTTATGTAAGCTTTCACACTGTGCTAGGCAATAATATCTAAATTGCCAAGTTTAAAAATGAGATTTTGCATGAGTTTGTTCTTCCCTATGGAAAACATTTGGGACTAGAAATTTGAAAATGCATAATTAAAAAGCTTACTTTTCATCCTATTTTGCCTTTTTAATCTAGGTAAAGATTTGGTTTAGTCTTGATGTAATAGCATATGAAAGTGGGTGTGTGTTTTGGGATGGTGAAGCTCTCTCCATAATGGATTACTGGGAGTGTTTTCAATTATATGTTGTCCACCAACTAATTCTGGGTCCAATTATTCCAGCTGCTTCATGTTTGCTAGATGAGCTGGACAGAGCTTGAGACATCATAGCTGTCAGATACACTGCTTGAGGAAAAAGGGCTTGAAGGGTGGAAGCAGAAACACTATCATCGCTCCACAGCCTGCCTCCATGTCGTGGCGGTGCCTTCAAATAATATTGGATCCCTTCCAGAAGCAAAACAGGACAACAGCTGGTCCCAATTATCCTAACTACAGTGTGTCTACATGCACAAATGGCCAGCTTTTCTAATTTGGCTCTGTGGTTTAATGAATTAGTTATTTAATAATTTGTCAGGAATGCTAGTGTTGTGTTTAGCCACTTGCTTCTGTTTAATCTTATCTTTGGAGCTGTGTTCACACAGTCCTGCCGTGATCATTGGCTGCTATTGTAATTTATGTAGATGAGAAAGCAAAATACACTGGCAACACGCAGCATTTAGATATATTTTGCTTTGAAAGGCCTAGAAGTTGGAAAATATCACTTGATAACAATTCTTTTCTTTACTAACATGAGTTATCACTCAATACATCTAGGAATACAGATATTCAACCATCTTTTTTTTTTCCTCGCTGTCAGAAATTAGGATAAAAAATTAACAACTGAAAGTCATACCCACATTTTTACTTACTCTTACACATTCATTTACTTCAAGGGCTATACTTTCAGAGGCTTCTAGATCAGCTGCAGAAAAATCTGCCTGTATGACCATAAATAGGAGCTTACTCATGCAAGCAGTGTAGAAAGATGCACAGCTGTCACACTGGAATACAAAAGCATTAACATTTGCACAAATGAGAAAAGGGACATGTTCTGTGAGCACGCAACATAAACCTACGAAGAAATGGTCCCAAATATATTGCAAATTACAACATTCACCTCTTTCCTGTCACTGCTTGACTCCTCACAAATCACCAAGAGGTTATGGTTACCAAGCAACCAAAACCTGTTAATTTATAGTGCAAGATCATGAATTTCAGCTGAATTTTAAGGATGAGTAGGAATTGAATGATGCAACTGAGAGGAAGGGAGGGAGAAAAATTGTTTTGAAATGAATTTTTTTTTTTTAAATGTCAGTAGTATGAAACGAAGCAGCCAATTCACACTCCTTCTGCCCTGTGTTGTGATGAAAAAGTTATACTTTGTCTATGGACATCCCAGTGGGACTCTGATGTAATAGCTGCAAATTACAAAAGGCCTGAAGGGAATTGAAAGCAGAGTGGTGGAGGGTGTATCTGTGCTTACTCAGTGTCTTCTGTAGAAGTAAGCCTAGCACTGTAGGTGAGTCTGTGTTCCTCCAGTATCTTAAAGTTGGAAAAACAGCTGGGAAAGATGGAACCGTGCTGTGAAAGCGACATGTAACGGGCTAAATGGGTTTAATCCCGTTTACTGAGCAGGGACTTGGCCTGTAGGATCACCAAATTTCCCCTGAATCAAAGGGTTTTGAAGATGAAAGACTGGAATAGTTGGATAATAAGACATTTTCACAGTTTCATGACACGTGTAGTTTTTGTGTTGGAATTGACAATAATCATTGGAGCTGAAACAAGCTTGAATTTAGCCTCTCTTCATTTTAGAGGTATGACGCAGGATGCTGTGCAGTGTGAAAGTCAGATCAGATGCAAATTAAGAGCTGGAAGCACAGAAAATTCAACAGCAAACTGACTAATAGAGCACATTACTATCCAAAAATAACTGAACAGGTTGCAACAAGGAAGAAAATTTTCATTAGCAACAAAGTGTCTGTTTCTCTAAAGAAAAAGAAAATATTTAAATAGACTCTCCCTAAATATGCCACCATAATAATAATAAGCACTAGCCAGCAGTAAAAATAAACAAGTATTCTCATAAGAGACTTGGGACACAGTTTTTTCTTTATTTGCCATCTTATCAAAACAGATGCAGTTAATATCAAATTCCTTTCAACTTCCTGCATTGCCCAGCAGAAAACAAATATTGATCACTTACCTGGAAATAACTATAGATTTATTATCTGGAAGTTATGTTGCTTATCAGAGTATTTGGTCCTAACTCATGTCATATCTGAGTTTTTCAATGATTTAAACCTCTATTTTGAAGTAACTTGTGAGTCCTTACAGCAAGTTTGGCAGTGGGCAAGGCTTGTTAAAAGAAATAGTGGAAAATGCTAAGAGAAAATTTTACTGCTTGTCTGTCAAGGACACCTAGAGTTTCCATAGCAGCAGGAGTTTGGCAGGGTTAAAAAGGAATTATGGGTTGTAATGCAATCTCTTGAGCTACAGAAATAACCACATGTGGTATGTGAAGGCTAAGAATTGGCAGTGGACTTTTATTTAACCAGAGCCAAAGCTCTCCTTGAAGGAAATTATTTTTGAGTGTTACTCATAAATATTGCAGCAATTATTGGGTGAATGTAATGTCTATCAGAAAGTGTGTAACACATCAACACATCAGAGTTCACAACTGTGCTTTTCATGACATAGGAAGCTCATGAGAACTGCTTTTTAGCTTTCTTTGTTGGTTCGCCTCACCGGATAAGAATGCAGATTATTTCCTTTCCAGAGTTTCCATCGTAATAAAGTTATTACCAAAGATTAGTATAGAAAATGTCTGACTTAGAGCAATATCCATATAAATGAGATTTATCAGAGCACTGAAACTGATATTGGAACTGATGCTCTGTTGACCCTCTTTCTGTGTAAACATTGACAGAATTTCAAGACTTATAAAAAGGAGGTAAAATTGTATTGTGTCAGAATAACTGGCCTTAGGAAAGAGACATAAATTGCAACCTAAAGAATCCTACTGGTGAGGCTCTATTTTCCTTTTGGGGTAGAAGAAAAGCTGGTTTAGAAGTGTCATACTAGAGAAATATTTCTCGAGAAATTAAAAATAATGAATTAGAACAACATGCTGAGCAACTGGAAATGTTTGTTTGGGAACACACATTTTCTTTCAAGGAAAACACATTTTTAAAACAACTCTTTGCTTTCAGAATGGAACAGAATATTATTTGGAACATGTGGGTTTTATTGCAGTAGAAAAGTTAGTTTTTATGCAATTCTAATTGGGCCACTTGCCACTCACTTCAAAGGGGCTTGCATTGACCGCAGTACAATCCAAAATATGTTCAAAGAATCTAAATATTTATTTGACTGAGATGCAGAAACATTTCTCTCCTGTGGATTTATCATAAGCATAAAAGTTGTCTTACGTAAAATGCCTTCTTTTCAATTTTACCAGCTCTTACTTAATTATATATTTAATGAAGCTGACTAAGAAAAACCTGATGAAATTGCGTATCATATAGCTATGAATACCAGGGGATCTAGTCATGATTACGCAGTGTCGTGGTTTAACCCCAGCTGGCAACTAAGTACCATGCAGCTGCGCGCTCACTCCCCCATGGTGGCTTGGGGGAGAGAATTGGAAGGGTAAAAGTGAGAAAACTCATGGGTTGAAATAAAGAAAGTTTAATAGGTAAAGCAAAAGCTGTGCATGCAAGCAAAGCAAAACAAGGAATTAATTCACTCCTTCCCATGGGCAGGCAGGTATTCAGCCATCTCCAGGAAAGCAGGGCTCCATCATGCCTAATGGTTACTTGGGAAGATAAACACCATCACTCCGAATGTCCTCTCTTTCCTTCTTCCTCCAGCTTTATATGCTGAACATGACATCATATGGCCTGGAATATTGCTTTGGTCAGTTGGGGTCAGCTGTTCCAGCTGTGTCTCCTTCCAATTTCTGTGCCCCCCCAGCCTCCTTGCTCATGGGGTGGGGTGAGAATTAGAAAAGGCGCTGTAAGCACTGCTCAGCAATAGTGAAAACCTCTCTGTGTTATCAACACTGTTTCATCACTAGTCCAAAACACAGCTCCATACTAGCTACTACGAAGAAAATTAACTCTATCCCAGCCAAAATTCAATAATTCAATCCTACATGGCCAATTTCCTTGGGAAGAATTCAAATTAGGCTGCAAGGATATTACTGGACAAAAGTTACTTAAACTTTAAAGACTTGTAACAGTTTGTAATTGTTTCCCATAGTTACAAAATATTTGTAATTAGAGGAAATCTTTCAGTGCAGAACAGTTAATGATTTTTAAAGTTACGGATTGTTGGTAGGTGCATGCAGGCATATACTGCTTAAAACTGGATCAAAAAAAAAATCATAGGCTAAAGAATGAATTATTTCCTTCCTGTTTTATTAGTGGGTTTTAGTACTTCCAAGTAATCATTTGTAAGTTGGTAGCTAAAGATGCTCATGCAACTGAAAGCAAATAAAACACTTTTGGGAAAGCCTAATACTGCAATGTATGTGAAAACACAAGAACAAGTTTTATGACATAGTAAGACTGCACTACGCAGCACAAGATTTAGGGAAATAATTTCTGAGCCATCATCAGTTTCCTCAGGTGTGGCTGCCTCCTTTCTCTTCTCTAATTCGCTTTTTTCACAAGGACTGGTCTCAAATCTGCCTTTTGCTGTGGAGGCCCTTCCCTTGCACATTCTCTGCACTTTAAGCCTCAACAGCTCTGTATCTGACATGTTAAAATGAAATGTTTTATTACACCCTAGGGGGTCTAATGTCTTCTGGAAAAGATGACAGCAGTCTACAGGACTGGGTGGTGAGATCATAAGGACTTACCAGATATATCCTTCACATTTTATCATATGTTGTATCACACCCAATTTCAAATCTGTTGCAAAAAACTTGCCACCCGTTGCACTGCCCAGCTAACAGGAAAGAACTTGCCTCCCTATGTAATATTCATATAGAATTCTATTGTTCTCTGAGAAGAGAAAGTAAATTAAGTCCTGTCATTGTGCTAGCAGCATCTTGGCTTCTCAGGAGATGATTAGTGCACCAAATTTGAAAATGTCATGCGTTTATTTCTGGGTGATTAGTGATACCTGTGTCAGCACTAACACTGCTGCAGCAGACAGCCTCGTATCTCAGGAAAATTGGGCAAACAAGACTGCACAGCACTTTTCTCTATAAATTTTACTAAATGTGCAAGTAAGAACATTGCCTGCTTTTCTCCAAAATGTGTGTACTTGTCCCAAAACACAGCTTTGGCAGAGCAGCTAAATACTAAAATGTAGTTTCTTATCTTTACGAACTCCCTTAATTCCCTTATCTTCAATGTAGCTATGACAATTTGCTAAGAATGTGTGTCTTTGTGTACATATCTGTGTGTATCTGTAACTTATGTGCCACAAGACTAACAACATTCAAGGCTTATCAGGTTGCTTGGTTTTGTTTCTTTTTCCATTTCATCAGGATGAATCTTTAAATGCGCTACTTCAGATACTTTTACCTTTGCTGCGTTGTCTGGAACTTATTAGTTTTGCATTTCTGAGAATATAGGTAGAGATTTGATACTGCAGAAACATGCTGTGCTTTATTTCTAGACAATTGCTACTTGTGAGTAACTGGAATAGTATGGCAGAGATCACTTTGAAACTCTGACTTGAGAAGAGAAGAACTATGAAGAAGATTGTCAGGGTTTCTATGACATTTTAAGACACTTTTCAGTGGTGGTGTGTGCATGGATGGTAATATTTTTTTTTTTAACTGTGTTGTCCAGTAATTATGTTAATTTGCAATAATGGCTCAGAGAAACATTCTCTGATTTCACCCATGCGAGTTAAGTAGTCAAAATTGACTGCAAAACTCTTTGAAAATAGAAATGTTGTGAGATGGTTTGGGATGTGGCCCCCAAAATAATTTTGTTAGTTTCTTATGCTCCTCTCCCCTCTGAAACTTCTCTGGATTCCTTTAGCTCTACAGTTAAGTGTATAACTGATGCCTTTCTGAGGATCTTTTATGGCAGTACTATTCCAGGGTAGGACAGTTGGAGATTCGTTGGCCATATCAGCCTGGAGCAATAGGTTTCCCTCGGGCTGACTGAATTTCAGTCTTCCAAGGAGCTATGTTGAAAGTACCAAATGCAGACTTGGTGAGCCCTACTGTGTTCCAGAGATCCTGCAGCACCCCAGGTGCTGCCTTGTATCTCAAGGGCAGGAGCTGGGATCACATTTTTTGAATCTAGGTAGACATGCTGTGTGTCCCAGGTTGATATCTGGGCTAGGTTTAGAGGAAGAGCATGAAGGGAGCCTTGGCTGAGAGTAGAGTGCACCTGCCCTTCTATTTAGATATTACTGTGGATTTCTTTATTTGTTCTGCCTTAGAATGAGCACACCCCACCCCCCTCCTGGCAACTGCTAACTTTGATATCATGAGGTTCTTTTTAGAGGGTTTCAGAAGATCCTGAATGTCTTCAAAAGCTATTGGCCCATGGCATTTGTTCTTTTCAGAAGTCCTTGCTTGTAGTCTGATGGATCTGGTGAACAAGATTTGCATATCCATTAACAGAATCCGTCAGCTGCTCCTTTTATCTAGGGGTAGTCTACCTTCCTTCTTAAACTAAAAGCACTCACTTTGCACTTAGACCTGCGTGAACTATTCTAACAACCAACAGTTTCTATTCTAAATAGTCGCTGTTAAGGCTTCTGATATATTTCTAGAGTTCCCAGTAAGTTACCTCACTTTAATCTGCATAGATCAAACTTTGCCAGTTTTTCAGATTTATAAGTTAGTTCCTACTGAAAACAGTCTGGTTTGGTATAAAAAAAAATTCATACACATTTCAAAAATAATTAGATGTTGACTTCCTTCTGCTTTTTTCCATCACTTGTATAAATTTTCTGAACATTTCAATGTCCAGAGGCTGTTTTGCTGGCACTCATTTGCTCAGAGATGGTGAATTTTTCCTCATCAGTTAAAATGTTCCCACTATGATGCAACATGAAATACAATATTGTTTTCAACAGCTCTTCATCAGAGCAACAAGGAGAAAAAAAAAAATTGATCTGGGCAAGGATCCGAAAATATCCATTTTATAGTTGGGACAGTGCCTCCATAGGCACTTGCTTTGCGTGAATGTGATCAGAGCAAATTAAATTCTGCACATAATATAGCTTCATAATTTTTATCTATGAATTTTTGCCTAACAGCAAGTTCCTCATAGCTTAGAACTGAGATGCTCCATGTTCCTTAAGATGTTTTACTGCTCTAGAGCTGCCACCTGCCAACACAGTTCAAATTACTTCTTCCTCTTATTCTAATTCTTACTCCCGTAATCAAAGGAAAACAAAACTCCATGTAACCAATATGAATAGTCACAGTGAACAAAGCAGGCTGAAATATTAAACATTTGAATGTCAGATGCTCAAGTCAAATGTTTGTTTGCAGTCCAAAGATTTTAAAAAAAAGAAAAAAATGCCTACAGGCAAATTCAAGTAACTAGAAAAATGTTGCAAAACATTCCTCTAACAGAATGAGGCCTTTAGTTTTGATCTCAGGCATAACCACGTGTGTACTGAGCAAGACTGAATCCACCTAAACAGAAAAAAAAACCCACAGCATTAGGAGCTTTGAGATGAAATTATGGAGCACACGTAAATTTTTCCTTCAGTTCTATATGCATAACATTTCAAGTCTATCTGCATAATTTATAGTATATACCCTGGTTTTAATTTATCTAAACACGAGGTCTGTTTCATAAACATCAAAGATAATGAAAATGCCCTTTTAATTAATCTATTAGAATCTACATGTTTATTCCACACTAACTTCCTTTATTTGTCAACCTCACACATGAGAAATGACCCCTCCTGTGCTGTCCCTGCTTAATGTCAAAGCTGCAGGGAAAAATGTTTATAACGTTAGCTGCATTCTTTCACTGAGGGCTGGTAATTAACACCACATCTGGAATCAGAAAACTTCAAAATGTCTTTCATTACTACCTGTCTTGGTGGCAGGGAGGAAATGAAAAGACGTTTTCTATTCTTGTCACATCTAGTTGCAGGATTTACTAGAAGTGGACCTTGTTCCAGTTATAGGGAGTAAGATTATACCAAAGCTGCTGATCTGTTTTCAGAAGAATTGTTACAATCCTGGAGAGAAATAGCTGGGAGTAATAGAATTTTAACAGAAATGAATCTGTTACTAGCTAGGAAAAAATTGCTACAGCCAGATAGACCTGAGGTGCCATACTTGCAATTTCAAGCCTGGTAGATGAAATTATGACTAAGAGGAGGGAAAATCTATTGCAAGAAAGTTCTTCTAATCCAAAACTTAAACCCCTTGGTATTTGCCCCATCTTACTCTCTTGCTGATAGTTCCCATCAAGTGGCTATTAGACCAGGCAATGAACCTCTCTTTTAAATCACTTCACGCTCAAGCCTCACTCGAGCTCAGCTAATCCATGCAATGAGGAAGAAGTTAGGTATTTCATGCTTCCCTGCTACAGCTTGGCAAAAAGCGTTTTACCCTCAGGGACCAAATCTGAAGACTTAAGGTGTTGGAAAGAACTATGAAAAGAAAAAAAAAATATGGTCTTGCTTGGGTGTCACTTAGGTGAACCGCTTGGGTTCATCACTGTCCAGATTATTGGGGAAATGTTGAATCTGCCTTCTCTTGACCTTAATGCCTTTTGTCTGTCTCTGATCAAAGGAGATAAAGATGGGTGTTATCAAAAGGAACATTATTCTATATTGCAAAGACTGGCATGAGTTTTTCTGTTTTGATCAGCATAAAAAATAAGTAATTTCCATCAGAATAATAAAGTGCCTTTTGATTTTACGCTAGTAGCCTTGGTGTTTTGGGTGTTAAAACAAGACCTCTAATCCAAAAGAGATGTTGCTATTGTGGCGACAGGACGTATTAGCACACCTATGTTAGGTCAAGAGATTATCTACCTCTCCATCAAAATATTTCCAGTTTTAACTAGTGCTTATAGAAAAAAAATATACCAAGTATTTTTTCTGCATATAATCTCTACAACCACAAAATTTTTTTCTGTGTTCCGAAATAATGGGCCTCAATTATGCTGTCTGGTAAAAGGAAAGGTAAGTACAGGTTATCCTCTGTGCTCTTAAAAAGTGGTCATAGGCATTTCCCAAAATGCACTGGTCTGTTTTATATAGAACAAAGCAGGCAATGAAGGAAGGGATGGGCTAAATCCCAAACCACAGGTGCGTTCACTGCGATGAGTATAGAAGTTTCTAGTCGGTAGCCAGTGAGTCACCATGACTGATGCACCCACAAAGACGTGAACGCATACGGCTAAGAGTATTGCCTCGAGTCCCTCAGCCAAGATGGATGTGCTGCCACAGTCTGCACATACCAGACATAGTATCGACCAAGTTACATCCCCAAACATGGCAGGACCTTAACTTCTGACACAGCTGAGGGGTAACTGAGACGGGCTATAGGTTGAGGATGGTCTAAGGACTGTACAGTGCCAAGCACTGCCTCGGGATGAAATCCGGGTAAGCAAAGGCTACTGCACTAGGAAGAGAGAAGGACTTTTTGGGAAAAAGCACGGTTTTCTTATGACTAGAGATGTGCCCATACTCCCATATCCCAGAGTGCTCATATATTTTCATTTGTAAGCACTCTGCCCAATAGTGTGAGAATAGAAATAGCATGAGTTAACTGCACAGTCTTGGTAACCTCGCTCAGAAGGGTCTACTTGTCTTCTCTCTCTGGTGTGCTGTATCTAATGATGCACCTAGGATGTCATTGAACTGGTATAACGGAGAACAAGTAGCTTCACATCCCAAGAAAATCACCAGTCTTTACCTGAATGAAGTCCAGATATAGGAACAAGGAAACGTGGCTAATTTTCAGAGAGATATTTAGATTTTGGCAGAATTCAAGATGAAATCAGTTACTGCATGGCTGATGTCCACAAGAGCACTGATGATTCTAGAATTCAAAGCCACCTGGATCTTTAAAATTGCAGGGATTATTGGCATTTCCAAACAAAATATTAAACAGCTTCGTATCCAGGATTCTGGGTTTTGGGGGTTTGGCGGGGTTTTTTTTTTGCTTTACCTGGTGTTTGCAATCGTGCTTAGATTCACCATAACTTGATCTTTAAAAAAATTTTGAAAGGAAACTGTACAAGGCTGATAGTTAGAGGGGTGTGGGGGGAAGAAGATAGATTTCTGGATCCTCAAGCAGCCCCAACTGCTCTGTTGCTGATAAAACATCCACACCCTGTTGAGTGGACAGCAGCTACGTAAACAGATGTTCTTGAAGAGAAAAGTGTTGAATAGCTGACTTATTTTGCTGCAGTTCTGCTCAGACTGACGGTTATGGGTTTAAAGGGTGGTTGCCATCACCAACAAATCCAGCCAGGCTTTAAGTGCAGCTAAATCCAATAGAAACTCTCAACTTTACACTTTTGCCCTAGAGACTGCTACAGGTCCACAGTTATTTTCTGAGTTGTTTTGGGTTAATCAGAAATGCATGTGCAGATGTTGAAAGATTGAATTTATACCTCTGGAATCGATTCAGGTGCTTTTAAAAATATACTTATTAAAATTTTTTATTGTTATTTAAAATGGCACTAAGACTGTGGCAAATCTTGCTGACTTCAGTGTGAAATTTAACTGTTTGTTGGCTATCAGTGGACTAAGCAGAAGCATCCTGAGGCACAAGGATAGTTATTATATAGCCAATTAATACTCCTGTGCTTTTCTACAACTTTGTTGTAATAAAATAAGGTGTTGTCTTGTAAATATAACAGACACCACCTTGCTTGCCAAAGTTAGGATTCATTTGACACCACCTTGCTTGCCAAAGTTAGGATTCATTTCAGTTTGAGAGGAGATTTATTTTCTTTTCCTGTTAAAATGTCTGCTTTTAGAAATATCACACAAGCATATCAAGTGACAAGCATGCTAGGTCTAAATAATTAAGAGATAAAGCAAACCTTATTGTAGGCAGCCTTTAAACATACTCCAGGAGAAAACACCTTCTGCATATTGAAATGCCAAGTGTCTGAGCTTCGGAGCTCCGCACCCTTAAAGAAGAACGTGGTTGTGCCTTTTTTTGTTTAACTAAGGAAATCCCAAGTAAGTGGTTGAGGTGGTGCAGGGTGTGCTCATTCTGTTGCACAATGCCGATCCAGAGTGTATTTAAACGGCTTAAAGCCTCAGGGAGGGCAAGGGGCAGATGAAGCCCGAGCTGCAATTCCAACGCGAACGCTGGAAACTTTGTCAAAATTAAGTTTCATCTATTCACACGTGAAGGCTTTAGGGAGATGAATCAGGACAGCTGAGAAACTGATTACAGCCTCTTGCTGCATTTTTTTCTCTTTGCTGTTCGCGTCGCCGAGCTGACACGGCCCCTGCTGAAATACTTCTCTCTCGTGATACATGTATCAAAAACGCATAGATGGGATGGTTGATCTTGTGCCTTTCTTGTTCTGCCACACGCTTTTACTTCGAACCACATGTCATTAATGGAGCTAATGGGATTTTGGCATGGAACCAGAGGGGTGGGAGGGAAGGAGGGGGGGTGAGCGGAGATGGATGGGAGCGAGATGAACTACCCAGAGAAGCACTGCTGCCTTTCTTCGCTCTAAAGCGATGTCAGGTTTATCAGGCTTCTCTTTAGTCCTTCCTGACAGGACTCGAGGCACTTCTTTATGCGTGTATGTCTCATGCATTCATGAGCCTCTTTGACACTATTGCATCTTTTGTTAGGAGCTGAAAATGCAGATCATTGCTCTGCCCTTCCTTCAGCTGCCATATGGCATTGTGGAGAGGGGCCCACAAAGGAAGGAGAGGGAAATGGGGAGGGGAGGGGAGGGGGGGAAAGGTGGGGGGAGAAGAAATGAAACTACCAGCAGAAATTGATTTATTTTCACCATTAGGGAGTAGGGGGTGGGAGCTTTTCGGAATATAAAACCTTCTCGCAGAGCAGGCGAACAGGCCGCCTGCATGACAGCTCTGGTACATGTTAAAAAAAATAACATGGCTTGGAAATAGAAGCACCATTGTTTTGCTTAACTACTGTAACAAATTTATATAAAATGGAATGCATCATCTAAAGTGAAACAACTGCCAAGACTGCAGACTTGTATTTCTCCCCCTTGTCTGCAAGAGGTAAAACCCATAAAACCCCAAATGCTACATAGGTGCAACAGTTTGGCATTGCTGCATGTTTTTCTAAAGTATCTCAAAATATCTTTGGTCTAGTCTGCGTTTTTGTGAAACTAAACCTTTCCTAAAGTAAGTAGCAATTAGAGCACTTTATATAATTGCTTTAAAAACAAACCAAAAATGCGTTTGAGGGAAAGAAGCTTGGTATGTCAATTCTTTGGGTATTTTTCTGTGAGTCCCTGCTTTATGAAACACTAAATAAAATCTTTACAAGAAACACAATGCAGCATGTGCTGTGTATTAGCTAAACTACATACTCTTACTTACGACACCAGGTTTAAATTCCCTCCTTATATAAATAAGCACAACTCGATCTGGGTTTAAGCAAATTCTATTTTTCTAACAGTACATTGTACAAAGTTAAAAACATAAAATGTTGCTTTAACAGCTATAATGAATTTGCTTCCTTATTCGCCCTTATCTTTTAATTGGAAGAGTGAAGAGATGGCTTAAAAAATTTCCATTGTATACAGGAAGATTTCTCTATATTTTCTGAGGTTTGTTCTCAAGATCCTCTTCAAGAAGATATACACTACCTGACTAACTTTATGGAAGTAAATGTGACCCTTTGGTTTCAATAAACTCAAGAGCAGGTAAGTGATCCAAAATCTTGCTTAATCAAGAATTAGGTGCACAGATTTTACACTTATTTTGCTCATTTTCAGGAAAGTGTTTTAGTTTAACTATTTTTAAAACCTTTTTGATACAATAGTTCGTCTCTGTATTGAGTTTTGTTCTTCTGGATGTTTGGCATATGCTGTTTCTCAGGTGAGGGTTTTTTTTTGTGTATGAAAATATTCCTGAGCAAAATAATATACTGTTCAATATTTTCCATTTGCAAATATCTAACCACAGACCTTTCAAGTAAACAAAGTCACTAATACCTGGTACATGCTATATTGGCAGCTGTACATGTCTGCTGATTAACTTCTGTGTAGTTATATTCCTGCAGAATTTAAGCGTTAAGATAATGATTTGCAAGAGTGGGGTTTAATTCCTGTCTCTGCATTTCTATGCTGAAAGTTTTAATTTTTCCAGTCTCTGTTTGCAAACTGGAGTCTCTTAATTCGCTCTGTTGAAGATGGAAAAAATAGTCGAGCATCCTCCTTGCAATTGTATACTGCAGTCTGTACCAGGTTTCTGTTCCCCTCTTCAATTTGCATATCTATCCAAAGCCCAGTGCACTTTTCTTCTAGACTACACACCCAGACTTTCCATGGGTGAAATGCCAACCAAAACCAGGATATAGTGAAGAAGTGGGCAGGACATTGTATATGACTGGGTTAAATCCTGTGCATGTGGGTTAGTAAGTCCACCTGTACAGGTGCAAGCCTTGTCTTTAAGTTTTATATCATGATCAAGTAAAGAGATCTTCCAGGAAGACTTCCACTGTAACTTATTTTCTAGTGCTTGTTACTTATCAAAAGAGTGCATCTTATAGATGCCTAAGAAGTGTGATGAGGACAAGACTGTTTCTGGCTAAGGAAATGACCCAAGTCATTGATTCACTAAAATTTTATTACTTGGGCTGACACTGATGCAAATACCTTCTTGCTACCATATTGTTTGCACTACAGCAGTGCCTAGAGGTTTGATTGCTTTGAAGCTTGGAGCTGTGCTATTTGTAACTCACAAATACTCTCTCAGCTGCCAAGTACTCATGAACATTTTCACTTATGCATGGATTTTATTGCAAACTTCTAAAATTTCAGACAAGAACTGGTTTAGTCATTCATCACATTCTTATTTAATAATAATTTTGTCATTTGTAGAACATGGGACATACTGTGAATAGTACGGAATAATCCATACCTTGATAATTAGGCATGGTAAGTATTCATCAGCTTTTGTTACCAATCTGAAAGCAATGAAGATAAAATCAGAGTGCACTCATGAATAGAAGAACAACATCATCCATGGTATATGTTAGTTGTAAAAATAATCTACTACTAATAATATTGACAAGTCTTTGTGTATCATCAATAAACAAAGGTTAGAAATAATTTTGTCTGTAGTCCTCATCCATTCAAAGTTTCAATTGATGTTCCTTATGCCTTAAGGAGCAGGACTGAAAGGGGAGAACAGCATGATCAAGGTTGAACACATGTTTATAATACTGTGTAAGGGAAGTCTGGGCATGGCCCCAGCCCTAAACAACTGGTTTTGATTCTGTTAAAACTTTCTTTTGTGTCAGCTTTCTTCAGAAACAACAAAGCTGCCAGCTTCAAGGGTGAAACACACAAGAGTAAGAAACAATTTTGTGAGCATCTTCCTCCAGACTACAGAATTCCCTTCTAAATGAATGACTACAAGTGTAGTTAGTTTTCACTGTTCTTAAAATAGAATGTAAACCTCACATTTTCAGTTTAATATCACAGTAAAAACAACAATGAAAAGGAAAGAGAAGGAAAACAAGTCTCATCAGCTGTTCTGGAGAAAGAAGGGAGCACACTGAATCCTACCTGGCTCTCTCTGGTATGGAAATGATCGTTTCTAGTATACTTAGATGTTACTTGTGTGGTTAATCCCAAAGACTAATTCTCAAAAGGTTTTTCCGCTGCTGCCCAATTCTGAAACCCTGCCACTGTAAGTCCTTTGTTTTCAGACATTAAAGGTCCTTCAGTTCCATCGCTTGCACAACTCGGCACCTCAGGATGAAGTGTAAGAAACTGTGCTTATCTGAAGACCACACTTTGACTAGAATCAAGCATTCAGGTTTTCGGGAAAGATAAAATTCATTCTCCCCACCTGGAGGAAAAATTATCATAAATTAAATTTAAACTAAGCAAAATGATGAGCAGTCAACACTTTTCCGTTGGGTGCATACAATTAATACTTTGGGCTGGCAAGAAAATAAAATAGCTTGGTCATGACTGGCTCATTAAAGCATTCCAGACAAGGGGAAGGGGGAGAGGGTAAGGATTTTTGGATACCAGACACTCCTGCCTGGATGTTTTTTACATTAATCACTGAAAGAAACACAGAACCTGCACTGAGGAGGAAGGGCAGTGTAAGACCTGCTCTCAGAAGAGTTTCCTAGACATTCATGCTCCAGTTAATTATTTCTCTTACGCAAAGTGTGACAGCCTGAACAGGAGGAATAGAGTGCTTCCTTGCAGGGATTATAGCTGTTCCTTGGGAGTGTGGGTTTGAGTTCTGCTATGGTGAAGAGAACATTCTATATGGGGCTCTTGACCCCAGTGGAATGCTTTAGCAAATGAATAAAACAAAAGCGGATGTGAGCATCGGAACAGGAAAAATACCCCCCACTAAAGTTTCTGGCTGTGATATTTTAAAGAAAGTGGCTCCTGTTTTTTGAACATAAGATCATAGGTACTAAACTTCAACAGAAGGACCTACAATATTACTTGACCTATGTTTAAAGACTTTTCACTTGGTAGGACTCAACACAAAAAAAGTTGAAAGGTGTGATGAGAAAAACTCTGCCTTAGAGCTGCTGAGCTAAATTAATCGCTCCCCCCCCCCCCCCCCCAAATTCTGCGAAATTATCAAGGCTAAAATGGAAGCCAAACAAAAAAAAAATACTAGAGGAAGATTTTAAAATATTCGTAATCACTTGGCATACCTCAGTGCAGGAGCAGTTGCCTACTTCTGCTTTGGCAGGACTACAGTGGAAGTGTTGAACACAGAATAGTGAGATGCAGGCTCCAACCTTAAACTCAGTAGTTACCAGAAGCACTAATTTAATCACCCTCTACATCTCCCTGCTCTGTATTTCACATAGATACCTAAGTGAGAGTTGTGGCCTCCATACTGGGCTTCAGATGCCAGGAAATCAGATGCCTATTGGTATTGCGGTACCTACACCCTCATTTGGAAGCTATTTTCAAGTGGGATACAAGACAAAGAATATCAAGGCATTATCCTTCTCGTGACATATCAACCCACATAAATTTGCTGTCATCTAGACCTTTTTAACTAGCTTAATTTCACTTTGTTGTTGGTTTTACAATTTTAAAGAAAGACTATCACAAAAAAATGAAGTGGTAGGACTGGTTACACCACTGATAAGCATTTAATGCCACTTTCTACAAAAAGAGAGGTACCATTCTAACTCCTCTCACACGCCTTTATATTTTATCACAGTATTACAATCTGTTTATGCCCATTTTAGTGAGTTGAAGGACTTACGTGCAAATTTGAGATGTTCTTTAATAAAACTAGAGCTCTAAGTACAGACAAACTCTGAACAGGTAAAATGTACTGTCTGTATAGAACTACTTAGGCTTATTCGAATCCAATAAAGCTGAAGAGTTTCAGAAGGAGTTAACAAACCAAGATCTAAGAAATGCATACTTGTTTCTGCTTATAAATGTTAGACACTATGCGTGTAAAGGACTAGTTTGAAATTCTAATACGTCTGAATGAGACATAGAAAAATGGATCCAGAAATTATTCTCTGGTTTATTGTGTCTGTCTGGTGTACACAGAAAGGGGAAAAAGTGTGTGTGTGTACAGGGGAGATGAGATTAAACGAGGGTTGGATGAATAAGCTTTCAGACAGATCTTGCAGCAGCTAAGAAAGGCATGGATGGAAAACTTCAATGACCACACCAGCAATGTCCTGGGTAGAGATGACTGCTTTTATTTACTTTTTCATTTTTAGTGGCTCTTCTACCACTTTGCATGTAGGTTGATTTGATCAGTGAGCGATACCAAACTTTTTCCTCGCTTCTGCTAGGTTGTGGGCGTTTTTTTTAATCTTAGTATACTAAATCAACGTAGAAAGTACCTTGGAAGTGGAGATCTGGTGGAACCACAGGGGTATATTTCACTAGACTTTAGTTGCTTGTGTTTACCCGCTGTACTGTGTTTACTGAATGTTAACATAAAATCTATTGCTGTGTGCCTGGTAAAGGGAGGAAACAGACTCAATGTCACTTAAGCAAATGGCCCAAGACTCTCAAAGCCCCCACCATTTTAGTCGAAGCTGTAGGAATTCCATGTTGCAGGCGCTACTGTAAAGTCCCTACAAATCCCAGAAAATGTAAAATTTAAGAGCATGTTATAAAAGGCTAGCTCTGAAGAAGCTTTTAAGTTCAAATGCCTATTATAATGCATTTGAAAGTGTATATTTTGCACTTTGAATATCTTCTTCTCCTTAGGCTGAATGAGAAGATAAAAATTTCCTGAGCTCTTCCTCTTACAGGCCTAGAGCGAGAGCATGGGATGTGTCTGGGGAGGTGGCACGTCTGGCCTGCTGACAGATGGTTTGCCAGAATCAGCAAGCAGAAACATGATTTGGCCTTCACTCCTGTGAAGTGATGCAACTGTCACATCAAAAGATTAACCAGAAACAGATTGACCATTCGAGGCAGGTTTCTGAATTACCCTCAAGTTTGTCCCCCTTTTCTCCTTCACTGACAGAGGGATTTGTGGGCATAACTGGAGCCTGCTTTAAAAGTCTTGTCTCTTTAATCTTTAGAGAATTTTGACATTTAATGGACCTGGAAAATTTAAATGAATGGAGGATGTGAATAGTTCCTGTACCAGCTAAACCTCTGGGAGGTATTATGTCACAAAGTGGTAGGAGAAATGTAAAAGAAAGAAAAAAATCATTCTCTTGTCTTTTACGGTCTGTAAATGCCCAGCAGTGGAGGGTGTTGAAAATAAGAGGAAGACAAGACACGGGGCTATAGAAGGAACCAATGCTTGAAAAAATGTAGAAGTGTTTATCACAATAAATGAAAAAGTCACACAAATAAATCCAGTGAACTTCCCACCTTATGAGACAATATATAAGCCTTAAAATTTACTACAAGATTCTGCCACTCAATTCACAATGCTTTGTTGCTGGCAGAAGTAGGCTTCATGGTTTTTCATAGATTTCATAGATTTCTAGGTTGGAAAAGACCTTAGAGATCATTGAGTCCAACCATCCCTAATCCCCATTAAACCATATCGCTAAGTAGATCATCCACCCTATTCTTAAACACATCCAGGGATGGGGACTCAACCACCTCCCTGGGCAGCCTATTCCAGTGGCTGACAACCCTTTCAGAGAAGAAATACTTCCTAACATCCAACCTGAATCTCCCCTGACTAAGCTTATGCCCGTTTCCTCTTGTTCTATCACCCAACACTAATGTAAAGAGCCCTTCCCCCACCTCCCCACCATCTTTTCTCAAGTATTTATAGGCTGTAATCAGGTCTCCCCTCAGCCTCCTCTTCTGCAGGCTAAACAGCCCCAACTCCCTCAGCCGCTCCTCATAAGTTTTATTTTCCAGCTCCTTGACCAGTTTAGTCGCCCTTCTTTGGACTCGCTCCAGTCTCCACTGTGCCAATCCCTAGGAAGAGTCACCCAGTCTGAACTGGTGGGTTGTACAAGGAATCTACAATAAGAATGATGTCCTTACACCATTTATTTGTATACCCCAGTTATGAAATTCCTTCTCTTTGTGCTAATGACTAATCACAGCATGTGTGAAATTATTGTTATGTCTTCTACTTCTGCTCATAGAATGTCTCTCATGAAGAGTATGTAATATATTTACTTATTTGTCGTATTTTCCACATAACATTTATGGCTAAAAATGTTGCCAGTACTGTTGAGAGATTAGAAGAGCAAATACATGCTCAGCTGTGCAGGTGTTCATATCTTTGAAGTTCAAAACCCCTTGATAGTATTTAGAAAAAAATCATTAAAGTCTATCAAGAACTGTTAGTGACTATATGACTACAAGTCAAATTCAGGAAGTCCACAGATTTTAAGATCCCTAGAAAGGGGGATGATATCTTAGGAGATTATCATTCCAGTATTTGATAAGCATCTGCTACTACTGGCTGCTGGCAGAGACATGGCACTAAGTCAAATACATGCAAGTTCAAATGGAGCTTTAGGTAACTGATGTTTTTGATGATTTATTTACAGACAGCTATTAAGTATTTGTGGTGGGTTTTTTTTGTTTGTTTGTTTGTTTTCCTGAAACTTTAATAACTCATAATACTGTTCAATAACTGAGCTCACACATCAGCACATTCAAAATTCTTCTACCACTGGCACACAGAAAGAGACAAATGTTTCATGCATGGCAAAGGGTCATGTTCACTGTCAAAAGAGCCTTGGGTTTTAGAGCTCTGTTGGAAATACAAAATACAGCCACCGAACTAGAAATGTCAAAAGTGATCTTTAAAAAAGTTTCATGACACAGTTGCATAGGCCTACAACAGCAGCAGGCATCTGTGTGTTTTTAAGGCAGGTATCAGTGTGTGCACTTGTTATTATCATAATTGCATATAAGGATAGAAACAAAAAAAGGACTTTTTTTAAAGGATAATCGGAATTTTAGCTGCATCATCTGAACAAAATGCTGAATCAACTATTTACAGTTAGAGTTCCTGAAACAACCAAAGAAATAAAATATTTTTTAAATGTTTTTTTTAAAAAAACCAAACTACTAAAACCTATTAAAAATTTATCTTTCTTTTTTTCTTTCTTTCATGCATGAATATCCTTTTCTTTTCAATGTCATTCTTTCAAAATGTTTTGCTATTGAATATTAGCCACTGATTATTTTGTACTTGGTCTCAGGTCCTTTTCTTATGCTGAAACAAAACCCCTCAGCTTTAGCTTTGAGCATACATGTGCACAGGATAAATATGTTTTTGTACCAGAAAAAGAGAGAAAAATGGGAGATGCAATCATTATAAATTAATGCTTTATACAGCCTAGAGAAAGAAAGTACTCAAAAGAACAACACTTTTCAAGTTAATTTTGCTTTATGTACGTACCAGTGGTGGCATTATTGTGATTCTGCTGTAATGTCTTGTGAGAAATCATGTGGGATAATGCAACAACCATGAAATTAAAATGGACTACTTCTGTTGAGCAGACCATTATTATGTGGTGTCTTATTTCTCAGAGGGTCCATTATCTCTTCATCACCAGAAAAATCAGGCTCTGCAATAAAGTCCCACAGACTGAGCCAGAGAGGAGGCAGAACAGTAGAGGAAAGGCCATGGGAGGACAGAATGTACCAGTGTCACATCTCACAAGCCTTTATTTAGCGATCAGAATTCTGGAATTCAGCAGTTTTAAAAAATTGTTTCATTTATAAGCACCAGCTGCTAAAGAAGATAAGGGAAGAAGGTAACCTGTTTAAAACTAAAAAAAATAAACCCCAAACCTCCATACCTGAAAGTACTTTAGTTTGTTTTCCAGTGCAGCCTTTGAATTTTAATGAAACATTTGGGGAAACTTGTAAATGAAAATGGAAATGTTGCTTTCTGAGAAGCTGGCCCAGCACCACACGTGAATTATTTAGAGACAACTTGTATTGTTTCTGCTTTTAAAGGCAAAGAGAATGTGGTAGGGTTTTTTTCTGTTGCCTTAGTCTTAATTGTTTTTATTTCCTCTTTGTTGTCTTTCATTCCAAAATCTCTTCAAAACACAATAGCTATGCCTTATAGTAATTAAATAAAAGCACCTAACAGCATAGTAGTAACAAATTTTTAGCTGCTCATCTCCAACTATAAGAGGAAAAAGAAACTTCTTGATAACCCTGACTGATTGCATTACAGAGATGTGAAAGGGCTCTAATTACAATGAAGTGTCGGTTCTAAAACCCTGCCTCAGAAATAACCTCAGATACCCCAAATGCCTTCAAAGGCAACAACATCCAACATGAAAAACTAAAGAACTGTTAGTCTAAGAACCAAAGTCTATAACTGCAACAGTATCTGGAATATTTTTTTTTTCTACTTAATTTATGGTTTTCTTTTTCTCTCTCCCTCTGTTCTCTTTCTAATTTTTTTAATTCCCATCTATCAAAGTTTTAAATCTCTCGGTCATATTCCTTGGCTGCTGTGTTCACATACTCGCACCCAGCTTCACTGTTTACCCGAGCCTCAGCCATCTCTTCCACATCTGTGTCAAAGGAGGTGATGCTTCATCTTAATCCCTTTTTATTTATGCAAGCAGAGATACTGGGTTTTAGGCCCAGTTCTACTCACCAACTTCATTAATGTTTTTTTAAAAATTAAGTAGAAAAACTGTGTGCATTTCTAGGATACAATTGCCCAATATAAAAGAAATTATACTGAATTGAAATCAAGCTTTATCTCTTGTTGTTTCTTTTCAGGCTTTTTTTTTTTTAAATCTATTCCTATACCAAGTAGGATTTAGCTTTTTTTAAAATTTACATTAGTATTAATATTGTGATGAAACGGAAATGACGGCACTTAGTCATGCATCTATGTCCCCATTTCCCTGAGTATTTTTGGAGGTACTTGTACAGAAAAATACAAGGCTATGAAAATCAATGTCAAGGAAAATAAAAATCAAACTCATTCTCACTCCAAGAATGGTTTTGCTGTGATCAAGTTCAGGAGAGCTTCATTGCCTTGGAATGGGGATACTAAAATTCACTCTCACATGCTCACTTTTAAAGCACTATATGAAAATAATGTGATTCATTCTGCTTGCATATATATTTGTATTGTATGTTAGAGACGAAATTTTAGAATTACACAATAGTGCTCTGTGCATCAGAGGGTGGAGATTCTCTTATTTTTCTGAAAGATTTTGTCAATTAATTTAACATCTGTCTGAGTCCAAATCTACTTGTCTTCTACGTCATCTGGCATGCCTGCAGCCCAGGAGTCATGATTTGAACATGAGATACTTCTGATATTCCCCAGGTGTAAAATCTGACATGTAATTTCTTGGTAAATAAATCAACCAGCAAGAAATCAGCCTGTGAGGAGTGAGACAGTGCAATAATTGCAGAACGTATAACTTACACATAGGAGAATAAATGATAGGAACAGGCAATATGAAAAGTAAAATTATTACAATTCCTTATAATTTCTATTGGACATTATTCTATCTGCTTTGTTTTCTTAGGTAAGTTGATAGAAAAACATAATCAACTTTAGCTCTGGGAAAGCCCTAATTTCTAATTCTGTTCACTAGCTGTCCGTGAGATCGAATCAGAGACTAACAAGTTTGTGTAGTTTCACGTGCTTAGATGTACACATATATACATACAAGTACACACCATAAATGGATGGAGTTTCTTCAAATGTTGGTGGTACCTAAGCATGTTATGGCCAAGAGGTTAGATCCAAAGCACACTTAGAATTTGACGTATTTTGAAAAAAATGAATGTTTTATCAGTAAAATCAAAGAAATCACAGACCTAAATGTATTTTATACTTGCTCCACTGGTGGAAAATGTTTGGGACAAGGGTTTCAGATCTCTCTGTTTAAATTCCATCTACAAAGCCGACAAGGATCTACTGTCTGCACAAAATCATAATTCAATTTATGTAAAGAAATACTATATTCATGTTTTGTCTTCACAAAGTGTTTCGATTATGATATATGTTGAAGTCTAGACTTACATATATGTTTGTCTAGTGGCTGAATGCTGTGGATCTCTGAGTCTTATATTCTATGTGTCCATACACATAGCACATTTTTCTCTTGTTTGGTGATATATACAGCTGGATGTTTTCAATAGTTCAATTTTTCATATTCATATGTTTTAATTCTAACAATGAAAGTGTGAGGTTTTGTGGTTTAGGTGTTATTTTGTTGTTGTGGGTTGTTTGGGTTTTTTTTTCATGTTGGATGTTTATTCCCTTAATGTTAATGTTCTGAAGAACTTCCAGGGCTCCATCTGGTTGAGCCATGCTTAAAGGAAGTCAAGAGAAACTTGAGTAGATGTAGACTTCTCTGTGCATGGGTTTTATTCAGTTGCCCACACATAGAGATCTAGTGAAATCTGAGACCAAAAGGACACTGGTTACCTGTATGCCCTGTATTGTCTCTGCCAGTTCCATGCAGAGGTCTTAGGCACCTTGAAATACCTCAGATGGTACTACACCCTCATGTTTAGGCAAATGAATCGAGTTATCAGTGTAAATCAGAAAACTTTTTTTGCTGATGCAACTTCTCACTCTACCAAGTAAGGACTGTGAAGTATAGCTTTTAACGCAAGAGCACTTGAAGAATCCTCAAGTGGCCTGGTAATCAGGACTTCAGGACGTTCTGCAATGACAGATGGAGCTGGAGAAATGCCCTATATAATCCCAAGTTTATAGATTCCCCTAGATTCCTATAAACACTGGGTGGTATCCTGTAATTTTTGTAGCTATAAAATTACAGCAAGAGTATCCATTTACATATCTTTTTTTATTAATTTAGCATAGAACTGTTGCTTTCAAGTGTCTTTTGCTTTCCTGCTTATAGATCAACTGTATCAAGACAAGACAGAGACAAAAATGTCCATTCTTTAGAGTATATACAATAAGAAAAAATAATAGTGCACTCATATGGGATTTTAGTAAATACAGTTTTCTGGCAGAATAAAATTAGCATAATATAATTTGACCTAGAGATCAAAAGATTGACAATTTATGCTTCAGTAGAAGTATGTCCTGATAAGATTATTTCTTGCATGTATTGAAAGATCAGTCTCTCTAATTTTACCTATTGAAGTGCTTTATATCACCTGCATACCCCATGGCTTTCTGCTTCGTGTTTCCTTTCCATTTTCATATCTGTGGGAATGAAATCTGCACTTCAGCATCCAGCAAATATGCCTCCTGCTGCTGCTGCCTTGGACTTAGGCCCAAGTTACCATGTCTTCTTCAGTGATGCTGAAGCACCGCGAGCATGTTTTGCAGTCTGGAGATTCCAGCACAGTTCTCCCTAAAACGGATTGTCTTGCTGTCTTCTTTCCAACTCATTTCTCACTGGATTTTCAGGTTCACACAGGACCATTCAAATATATTTCTGGTAGAATACAGCAGGATAATTCTGCTCAACTCAGTGCAGCTTATATTCATGCAAAAATGATCAGAATAGGGCTCAGTAATTTTTTTCTGAGGAAAATACAAGCTGAAGCCAAGTTGGGAGGATTTTTTTTTCTCACTGTCTGACAAGGATGCTCTGCTTCTATGACATCTCCTAACTAATTATTCCTGTTATAGTGCAGATAACATTCCTCCTTCATTTCACTTTTTATAGGTCAGAGATACTTTTGTTTATCCTCAGTACCCTCTGATAACGTGTGCAGAATAACTGTCTATGTGATTCTTAATGCAGTCAGTAGTTACAGTGTCACTAAGGACTAAATCCTACATACAGAAGATCAGAACAAAGTCTGAATTTTCAGTGAATCAGAGCTATGCTTTTCTAATGTCAGGAAGAGAAATGATTGCTCTGTTTTAGATATACTCAAGGAAGATTATAGTTTCAGAATTACTGTCTCCAGCTGTCTCCCATTTATAGTCTGTTTTGTTCTTTATTATCTGTATGTTCCGAATGTTTTGCTCCCTTGCTTTCAATTTTAAACATGGTGCAGACAGCTTATAGTGCATTGTTGGATGTGAGGCTTTAAACTGACAAACTTGTTCTTTTTATATCTTCTCCAGCCCTTTCATTGGATTTCATGCTTTACCTTCGCAAATATTTGTGAAGATCATAAAGGGATCAGGGAGAGAAGTGTTCCAGACAAATGAGACCAGTAAATTTGGTTTTCAGTGTATGATTTGTTCTTGGTGTAGTCACCACATATTTCACAAAAAGCCAGGAAGTCTGGACGTTATGGAGCTTACACGGAAACCATGATATATACAATGTTAGGAAACTTGGTACTGGCTGAAGTTACCAAACAATGAATCTGATGAAAAGCAACTACCTGGGAAAGGATCAGTGGGTGACAGCAGGCAGAGAATTAAAACCATTGGTACACTAATTGGAAGCTGTTAGTGCTAAATGATAAGGACAGTTCAGCATAACGCTGTAAATAGATCTGGTGTGATAACACAAGAAAAATCTGTGTGATCATCGGGTTTGAATCCAAACCTATCTCTGCATCTTGGACCAGTTTTGACTAAATGTTTTCTTTCGTGAAACATATTGATGAAATATGATGCTTAATGCAGTAAACTATATACCTTTGTTCCTTGTAAAAGTTACAAACACAGAGCTACTGAAAAAAAAGTATACTGTATTAGTAAATGAAGTTATGTCGGAACTTTAGAAAATAAGATGTATAGGCGGGATTCTTCAGTTTAACAAATTCATTTAGCACAAGATTTTCTATAACATGGAACCAAAATCAGTTGGGGAGCTGACTATTGGGGATGGTTACAAAGCTGGTGAAGGGGACTGTGTCAGAAGCTCTTGTATCAGTGGGATGAAAAGAGATCACAAAAGAAAAAAACATTGAGGAGCATGGTACTGCATGGAAGATCCAGGGCTGTAAGGCAAGAGATTGCTTCAGACAACCAACATTATAAGACTTAGAGGTTCAAATACGTACTCCTTCCTTTCTGTCCTTACTCTTTCCCTGAGGAAGGCAAAGCAATCTCTAGAAAAAGAACGATATTGCCTGTTTTGGGGGATTTCTTTCAAGCTGAAACTTTTCTAAAGTTCGAAAGCATTAAAAAAAGTTTATTTATTAAAATCAATGTACATTAAAAAAAAAAATCATGTTCATTCCAACTCCAAAACATAAATATAAATCTATGAAAATTAAAAAGGCCACCGAGAGAAGTTAGTCAGAATGGGGATTCAGGTAAAAGCTCCTATGTTCTACAGTATATGAGAAAGTGTATAGGCAGATAATAAGCTGCTAGACGGAAACACAAATGAACTTTGCTTTAAAAAACCTAGGCATTACAAGGGTTCTTGAAGCACACTAAGGATGATAAACGCATGGAGAAAGTAAAACCTACCCTTATACCTGCAGTGAAGCAGACACACAACACTTATTACAGAATTTTGGAAATGCACACCAGTTTTGCAGTTTAAATAAAGGGGTAATTCACTTTAACCAAGGAGAAAGGGGAAGAGTAGTTCAGCTGCTGTCTCAATAACTGTAAGAAACTGGCAGCTGAAAAGAGTGGATCTATTTAGCAGTTACACCATTGAACAGCAAATTAATCAATCATGGTTAGTCACCTCGCAGCAGTCAGCAAAATGTCTTTGGCCTGTCACTTATGTAGCCGCATCAAGATATGCATTGTCATGTATTGACCAACAGGAAGTTTACATGAAATCGTATTATACTGGGAAATCAAAAAACGAAACCTACATATACCGGCTCAGATCGCTACCTCTTAATATGAAGGGAAAAAACAATCAGAGGTCTAAAACTAAAAGCCTGTGTGCCTTTGTTTAGAGATGTCTTGAATTTGAAAAAAAAAACCAACACAAAACCAAAGAAAGCAGAGACAAATGTAAATAAACTAAACAAAAAAGGAGGACGGATTGAAGTTATGTTTTTTGTATTCCTTTATGTTTCAAGCACAAATTTCATGGGACTGATAGTCATGTGATTCCTTAGTGTACAACAAATGTCCATAACTATTAAGAACACTTGTGATGTTTAAAAATGATAGGAAGAGTACTTCTAAGTTTAAACCTCTTTTAGTTACAAGTAAGTAGCAGCTCATTCCTTTCAGGAAAACACACTTAAGTGTAAAAGACAAGGAAGTCATGCTGCTACATACTCATATTGTGTTTGCACACATATGCATCCATGTTTTGAAGAAACAGACATTTAGTTATTTTAAGAAGGACCATCTTTGGAACAAGAACTGCATGAGCCTATTTTTTAAACTGTTTAACTTTTTGTGACAAAAAGGTGCGTTTTTTTTTTCTTTCTTCTCCTGTGTAAATGTGGCTTTTAGGGGACCATGACTCCAATCAGAGACCATGAATATCTGTGGACAGAAAATAGGGCCAGCTGGTGCCATTGCCTGGTACTTTTTACATTTTCTTTAGGGTGCTGGTTGGGAGGGGGGTTGGCAGAGAGCTACAAACAGAAGACAAGAAACAGAAGTTGTGACTGGAAAAAGACTCAGAATTGGCTACAGCAGCACTCCACCAGCTGCCATCACAATGTGTATTGTGTACATTTGCACGGTGTAGAATCTAATTCAGTTTTACAGTCAGAAAAGAATAGGAGGCAATCACCAAGCATCCATCACCAAACAGCGTGATAAATAAGCTGTTATTTGGACCACGTATTTAACCCAGTCAAGAGATTTGGACTGGAAAAAAAGCAGTTAGAAAAGACAGGGTCAAAAATAATAGAAAAAAAAGCCACAAAACAGAAAGACAAAGAAGTATCTTTCCTGCTTCTTTGCACCATGAACACTCACAACTATGCAGAAGTAGTATATGATTATTGTTTATGAGTTTAATCTGAGACTTAACACTGTGCCAATGTGAAGTGGAAGAAGAAAAACATGGTTTTGTGGGGGTTCTTTGACAAGTTTCCAAGATGATTCTTAATGTTTGGAATAGTCAATTATCTGCTTATTGGCAATATTTTGAAAATCATCTTGCCTAAATCACTGCATTTAGGCAAAGGTACAGAGGGACATAAATGTCGAAAGAAAATGAGTCTGTTTTTCAAAAGTAACTTCTGCACTTATGGCCAATTTTTAATGACATTTAGCCCTTGACAGATTCAGAGAGGTTGCTGGCTAAGTGTTTCAAAACCACGTGTAAAGCTAGTTCCTAAAGGATATGAGGTGCTTCGGTATTTTTGTTTTGTGATACATCTTCATTTGCAGACGTTTAAGCAAAGCTTTACTAATCCAGTCCTACGTGTGCATACAGCAGCCAAGCTGGCTTTTAAGATGGTTAAACATTGTGCTCCTCTAATATACCCTTATGGAATTTTCAAACAATCCATTCGCTCTTACGGCACACCAATGCCTTTTAACATCCCGTGCTTCACAGCCTAGCTGAGGGTTCAGTCCCAAATCCAATTAAATCGAAAATCACTGCATGTGATTTTAGGCACGTGACTTATGCATACTCTTAGCATGTCGCAAATTTTAAGTAAGAAACATTAGCCTCTTCTACAGCTGTTTAAGTTTGCACACATTATATTAAAGGTGCTGTGAGCTAGCAAAAAAGCATAGGATTAGCCATAATTCCTCTGTGGAATAATGTCAGAGCCTTGAGGAGTCGTTAGCACCTATTAAGGGCTTGCTGGCCCTGACCAGTATCACCTGGGCTGCCTGGCCACACCTCCTCTGCCCATGGGCCCAGAAGCCCCATTTAAGCTCAGCCTGGGATGCACAGTGCTGATCTTTAGTCCTGTCTGCCGCGTGGTTCCTGGATCCCCATTGACGGTACCATCCCTCCTGTGTGCGCCTCTCAGATAGACCATCTAGCTCGTCTCCGGCTCTATCTCCTTTCCTTTCCGCCTGGACCCCGTGGAAGGACCTTGCCCCAGGGGCTGCTGATGGTCCCCGCTACCAGCCGCCCTCCGAGCCCCGGGGCTGTGCCCCGCCAGGCTCCCGGCTCCTTCCCGGCGCGCAGCTGCCCTGTTCCCGCTGTGACCTCGCAGGTAACTTACTAGAGGTAGTAATCTTTATGGCTAAATACCCAGGTCGTTTTTGGAGCAGATATGAGGATCCTGAATCGTTTCAGAACTCGTAAGCGTTATTTTTTGGTGTGGCTATAAGGACTGAGAAGAGCGGAGGGTGGGGGTGGTAGAGGGGGAGGTGGGTTAAACTTGCGCCTGGAGCACATGGCTTTGCTACCAGCGAGCTCTTCCGTCTTCACGTTTGCAAATACTGGGCGTTTTAGATAAGTAGCCAAGACAAAAGAAAGCTCGAGTCGTTTTGAAGGGTGGAGGGAAGCTTGCGGACTCCAAAATGATTACTTCAACTTGGAGTGTTTAATAACCGTTTCAGAAAAAGTTGCATTGTTTAAAAAACAGCGCAACTAAAAATTGAAAGGACTACTCTGAAAGAAAAATCTATTTTGCAAAGTAGAAACGTTATTGAGTTTGCATGCGCGTGTTTGGGTTTTTTTAACTGAACTAGTTCTGCCGCCTGAATTTAACTACGGTTTTGCTGCTTCTGAAGCTGCACTCTTCAACAAACTAGCAATGTTTTCTGTCGCTTTTAGCTGTGTCTCTGATGCTCTGCTGGGTGTGGTTAGAAAGCAGTCTATCTACTTTTAAAAGTAACCACAAAACGCTGAGAGATAATTCTTCATTATCAGTCTGAAACGAAGTAAATATATCGGGTGCTTTCTGCTTTGTGTTTTTTAAAAGCCGTTATAGCAAGGCCATGCTGATGGCGAATGTGACTCTGAGGTTTACGATGGGGGTTGTGCATCATAATCCACGTTTTCAAGTAAAGGTTCTTCAGGTTTAATGTCTCAGGGTTTTGACTTTAGGGATCTATCTCCAGCTATGCCGTTGCAGACTCTGAACTCCTTTATTTGAAGGTTCTATATAAGGCTAAAATAATTACTTAAATGCTAATACAAAAAAGGAGGGACTGAAGTAGTGAAGCTGCAAACCCACTTCCGAATCTCATACCGTTTGTATCCCGAATCCCAATCCTTTCCCTTTTTCTCAAAGCTTAAACGCCCCAGCGTTTCCTATCCTACCTGTCCCGTTACACCCTTTCTCATCCTCATTCCAGTACCTTCCCACACACGTTTTCCCATCTCAGACTTCCTTCTCACCAGCCCACTTGCGAGCTCCTAAAGCTCCCCTCACTCTTCAGCACTTCCTTCCCGTATTTTTGTTCCATATTTCCTCCCACTCTAATCACATCCTTTCTCAGTTTACAGTTTCCACACCTGCTACAGTTATTTACTTCCTCCCTGTTCTTGCTGACTGTGTGAAGCTGTTGTTCCTTCAGCCTTTCACTAGCAGTGCTCTGCATGGGCTCGTCTTTCCAGGGCCTTCGCAGCCAGCCAAGTTCTCCTTTTTGCTTGGCTCTCAAAGCGCGCTCGTCATCTGCTCTCCTGCGTTTTCAGAAATCCAGGCATGTTTGGTACTTAAGCAAAACTCAGGACGGGACTCTGAGGGCAGTAATGGGGGAAATGTCAGTTGGAGGTGGATCTATGAAGGCTTTAAAGCCAGTGAGATTTTAAATTATTGTATAATGTTTGCAGATGAGTTGGGTTTTATGTTCTAACAACAATTTGGAGACAAGCTAAGACTTCAGGTTGTTAATGATAAATTAGTTTTAACTAGAAACCACAGTGCTTTCTGTAGCCGGTTTGCTGTTCTACTGAGTATTGCTGCGTGTCAAACACGTTCAACAGAACAGATTTATTGAATCAAAAATCCAGATTCGTGGGAACGGGAAAACTTTTAATAGAAAATATTCTTAAGTATTTATCAATCCAGCTATCGCTCGTTAGTGATGCGACAGACAGGATGGCGCCATCTCAGCCTCGCTGCGGCCTAACTAGTGCAGCATGTGCTCAGCAAAAACCAAGGAACATCCTTTCTTTAAGGATAACGCTGGGAAAACACCTCGTCTCCCCAAACTTTCTGCCGCGGCACGGAGCGTTTGGAAAGCACTCGGGAAGCTTTGTTTAAACGGGATATAGTGACAGTACGATACTTTTATATTTCTAATTTTTCGGGAAGGCAGCGCGGCACACCCCTCTCCTTCCCGCCACGTTTCCCGCAGAGGGAAACGCGTTCGGACGCGGCGAAACGTGCGCGGGCGGAAGGGCGACACCTGGCGGCCGCCTGCGGGCTGCGCGGGGCGCTGCCTCGTGTTTCCGAGCTGCGTCTGCTCTTGGGAGGGGGGGAGACGAAGTCGAGCGTAGGAGGTCGTTGGAATGAGTCTCATAGTTTTATTTCCAACAGCTATGGGGTCAGGAGAGCGAGATGTAGCGCGAATCGGGCTGTAAAGTGGTTTTTAGCACCTTTTCACTGACATAAATTAGGGAATTTTAGTAGGGCAGGTGCTGAGAACAAGTCTTTTTTTTTTTGTAGGGGGTGACAACTTGTCTAGCACTTGATGTAATAAAATCACAAAATCAAATTCATTATATGACGGAGGAAAAAGTAGTCAAACTGAAGTGAGATGTGCAGTCAGTGAAGTCAAATGTGTGTGTCTCTTTCTATATATCTATATCTGTGTTTTAAAGGCAAGTGTTAAATCCACAGGAAAAGGCATAAGACTGCCAAAAGTTGAATCAAAGGAAAAAACAAGTTAGCTGAAAGTTGTTCTTGGGTACAATTCTTAAGAATTAGGAATGACACAAAAGTGGGGTCATCTTTCTCTGAGAATTAACTGTTTTCAGTTTTTTTTTTTTGAGATTTGATGTTTTGAAGTTTCTCCAGACTCAGATTCTAAAGAAAAAAAAAAAAAAAAAGAAATATGTGACATCACTAAAACATTCCACTTCAGGAATGTAAAGACTGAAAAACGTGCTAAAGATAAAAGTACTAAACAGTTCATGAAATATGAGGTGAAAATAGAATATTCAAAAGTCAAAAAGTTAAACTACCAAGTGTCTGCTTTGTCTCCAATTCTAGATTTTTTGATTTCCTCCAGTTGTTAATATAGAAGCTTATTCGCGGAATTGATTGGAAACACCCATTTGCCTGTTAAAATATTTAAATGCTAATATTAAGCAAAATGCACAGAGGAATGGTATCTTAGGTATACTCAATACCTATCTGGCCGTGCTCTGAACTTTACATTATAAAACTTAACTATATAGAAGTCACTGGTACATTAGAAATACCCCAGATGCTAATAGGGCTGATGGAATGATGACCAATTCACTTCATTAACTTTTGTAGTCTCATTCGGCTGGCTATATAGCTGATTTGATAGTATTTCTTTGATATCTTATTTCACTGAGGATTAATAGTGTTTCTATTATGGTTTTGGAGGTTTTCTGGATATTAACTTGTTTGTCACTATTTTCTAATAATAGATAAATTGCTAGCCAAAGAGAATTATGTGTCATAGACTTACAGTATGCTTGTTTCTCTATATTGACAGGTAGTTATGCCACATAATTATCTACATTAGGTGTTTGGAGGATAAGCTTTTCGTTACTTCTAATGGAATAGTCTTAATCTCTTAAACTTGTATATTTGTGTTACCTTCCCAACCTTTCATCACTGACTCTTGCTGTTTGTATAATGCAAGCTCCAATTCCTATTCAGAGAATGCATGGGCAGCTGGATGCAAATATCAGGCCTCATGTTTGGAGGACAAGTCTTTCAGAGTCCTTTTGTTTTAAGTGTGTTCTTTGGATTTGATTCATTGACAGATGCTATATCACAGAACTTGATTCATCGCAAACAGAGGCAACCCCGTTTTTCTTGGCAGCTGACACTGTATGCTCAAAGAATAGTGCTGCCTCAACGTGCAGAGAGAATGGCACGTGATTATTTTTCTTCTACCTTTTTGTTTAATCCTAAGAGTCAAAACCCAAACTCAATCTTATAGTGGAGAAATAGATTTTTCTATCCTCAATCATAATTTCTAATCTTTTCACCAGCTTTTATCAAAAAAGTATCAGTCTGAATGTTGTTGAGGTTACCTGAATTGGGTCAATTAACAGTAAATACTAGTAGCTGATATCGGTGCTTATGCAAAGTAGCACTGCACAGAAATTGCTCTGTAGCAAGCTAATCAACTATTTCAATTGGGAAGCACTCAGTAATCTCTTTAAGATATAAAACCAAATCTTTTTGGAGAATTCAACATATTATTGAGAAACAAAGAAAACTAGGAAGGGTATTTGGAAATGAATTTTCATTAACTTGTTACTGCAGTTTTTGATAAGGTGTGTTGAGACTTACAGTATGTCAGTCATGTTCATTTAGTACATGAATGTGTTTAGCTGAAGTGATTTTTGTGGCAATAGTGGACCATACCCTCATAACTTTTCCAAACTTTATCTCTCAAGCTTGAGCGATAGCAAATTGAGATTTATGGTAAACTGAGAACTTGAAGCTGCCCTGAAAAGACTAATCCAGTGATGAACTGCATGCTAAAAGAGTAACCCAGCATATTGGAGGCACAATCTTGTATGGAAAACTGCAGGTGTGCTGAGGTGTGTAAAATCCTTCCTGGTGGAGAGGTACTAATCAAAAGATTTGAACTGAATCAGAGTAATGACTGTTTATTTCTCTCCTTCAGCAATTACACTGTAGATAGCATCTACTTGTTGAAGGGAAGACCTACAACATTCTGTAGTCTGGAGAGTTCATCCACCTGGTGGATGGGTTGGCAGTGTTTTGATGACCTCTTTACATACAAAGACATCCTAAGGACATGAATAACTCTTGTATGTATGCCCCACTCCCAAACTTCTATTCTTTCAGCTGCTACTCAAACACCACCCAAAAGCTGAAATTCCTTATCTGTGTAGTTGTTTGAATTTTGTCACCAGGTGTCTGAAGTTCTGTTTCTGAAAATACCTCCTTTCTGATTGACCTAAACAACTTGCAGTTTGACTTGCCATACCATTCACAAATGCAACTTTCCCCATCTATCAAAAAATGTTCTTTTCATTGCAATTAGCACTTATAGGAGCTGGAATGTAAACAAGTTTCCACAGCCATGGTAGCTGATGAAAGCTAAGTTTAAAGATCCTGCAGGATGTGTCTGAGCTAGCTGCAGAGAGAGTAAACACTAACAAAAATTAAATAGTACTGAAGGTTCTGAGAAATGAGGCAGACAGACTCTAAGACCATGCTGAAGACAAACATTATTTGAGAATGTTTTTAGACTTAAAATGTATGGTGGTGGTTCAGTAACATAGTTTTTATACTTTCTGCGTGGTAAGGTGTAGGCAATGAACACTAATATAGGTTAATCTGAAAGGCACAAGTAAACTTCAGTCTGAAACCATAAACTAATGAACCATTCAGCGTTTGCTAAAGTGCTGTCTGTTCTGGGCTACTCACTCCCATATATTCTGAATTCTTTGCAGAGAAAGTTTCCAGTATGTTTTCCCTAGTGACACAGCGATTCAACAAAGTGAGTAACTGAAATCGAAGACTGATGGTAGCATCTGTTAGTCCCTTCTAAGAAAGTCTTGACCTTTCTTGGAGTCACTTTATGCTTGTATAGAATTATTTTATTCTGTAATTGGTTATAAATTGTATAATGTGTACCCATTCTTCCTAGTCTTTCTAAAATGATAACCTAAACGTTGAGATCTAAAAACTTACCAATCAGGGCTAAAAAAAAAAACCATGATGAGAAAAGACTAAATATACTCTTATATTCTTGTATTTAAGAGGCAGATGTAGAAAGCAAGGTGGACAAATGGAAGCACTTTTGCTAAATGCAAATATTGATGCATCTAAGGAGGTTGGTGGAGGAAAACCAACAAGATTCAGGTCACCAGATATGAAAAAACAAACTGAAAACCAACAACAAATCCAAACTGAAAAAAAAAACCCAAACCCTGAACCAGAGGACTATATTTACTGTGTCATTGAAGTACTACAAAGTCACTTCAGATTGGAATGTCATGCCCTGGGAAGGTAAGGAATAGATTGGAGCTTTCCAACTAATTTTGTAAGAGATAATTAATATTGGAAAATCAGAGGAAAATACTGCTATATTATAACTGTATAAAGGATGACTTGAGCTTGTCCTGTAAGTAGACTAGGACAGTGTTAGAAAAGAATATAATGCATAGGAGAACACTTTCATGCATCCTAAACTTGTATGTTACGAGCAACTAATGAGAGAATTCAAAAGTAGGCAAGTGTTTCTCATTTAAAGCCCCGGATGAAGATATACTGATGTTTTGTAAAAGCAAAAGTCCATTTGGTAATGATTCCAAGTAAAAATGGAAGCTACATCAAAATAAGGATATTTGTAAATACAAAATTGAAGGATCAGCTAAAGCAGTTAACTTTTGCAGGTGTCATGCAGACTGTCCAGGGGGATTCAGCATGTAAATTACTGGGGAGACATTCTGTACAAACCAATGGTGGTAATTTAAGTTGTCAGTGGCAAAGAATGCTGTAGTCACCAAAAATATAAATGAATTTATACAGTGCCTAGTCAAAATTCACAGGAAAACATGCTAATCAAGGGCTATTAAACAGTCATCTGGATACAGCATCTGTCTCAAAAAAATTCAGAATCATTCTTTCTCAGTGGTATGAGGAGAAACTGATAAATTATTAGTTACAAATTACTAAGCCTGAATGATGTTCATGTCGAAGTTCTACAGCTGACGATATATCATGAAGAAAGTACTCTTCTTTGTCTGTAATACAAGGTCTTCTTTCATTACAGATCTGTTTCTATAGCTGTGTGAGTGGATAAAGGGTGTTAAGGTCAAATCTGCCTCCTGTAGGCTTCTAGGATGCACTCAGAAAATGGATCCAGCTCAATGCTTCTGTCTTCACTTAGCATCTGGGGACAAGATGCTTATTCCTTTTTTCCCCCACCATCACCTCCACACACAATCATTTAGTAAAATGGTTCTTTTGTAGGAAAATCAGTGAAAATGAACACTATTTAAATTAGATTGGACTGAAAGTGTTGAAACAGACCAGAGGTGTTCTGTATCCCTCTGGAATGTAATCTTAAGAATAAGGTTGAGGTACATAAAGCTTTGTCTATGAAACTACTTTGCAGATCAGTGTTTCTCAAAATCACTAACTTTGTTATATATGTGTGATGGGTTGTTGTAAGCATTTTTCAACAATACATAAATATTTTGTTAATAAATGTTTCATTTAATGTGTAATGTAAATTACACAGTGGATGTTTACCAACTGATAATAAACCTTTATACTTTACTAAAACATATTTTTCCTGTGAATTGAGACTCTAAGCTAAGTGACAGACAAGTTCTTCCTTCACTCAGACAAGAACTTATGTAGTACTTAATTCATGCTCACTTTTTTCCTTGAAGTGCTAGTTAGTAAGTGCCAATGTCTTGTAAAAAAAAAAAAACCAAACAAAACCAAAAACATAAAGCAGTGACTGTGGAAGCCCAGAAGAAGCATGACTGTTGGAAGCTCAAATAAAGAAGACAATGATGTGAAAACATATCCTCGGGTCTCCAGGTGCTGGAAGAACCTTTACAAGTAATTTTGCTTTGCAGTGCAACTTGGTCCCTTTAAATTACATATATTCACTGGAAAGTCTGTTTCTCAAACTTGAAAATAGGTCTACCTTTCCCTCCTAAAACCCACTAAGAATATAATACAGAGTGCTCATTATGATAGATGCTGTATCGAGTGCCCTGACTTTGCTTATTCCCCATTTTAAGCCATCTTATTTTTTTAAGAATTGTAGTATTTTAGATAAATTCAACTTTGGACTAAAGGAGTTTGATTATGAGTGGTTTGAAATGGTGGAGGGAAGGAGTAAGAAAGAAGAGGGAAATACCTTTACGTGGTACACAATACATTTATCAAGAAAAGGTTTGTCCTCTTGTGTTAGGAGATGTAATAATTTTATGATAAAATCACTTCAGGGGATATATAAAACGGTTTCAAGATAAACTTTGTCGTATTAAATTTTGCTCACTAGTTTAAAGGCAGGAGTTTCTAAAATATACAATGTATGTATAATATGCAGACCAGATTTTGCTGAATACGTGTATTTGGAAAGACTTTAAAAGGCATGCAGGCCTGCACTAGCTCCTGTTGACACTTTATAGAATTTAACATGCTGTAAGTGTCTAAAAAACACAAGGATTTTTAAGATCAATAGAGATGCTTCATAAATCTGTTCACTTTTGGGGACTTTGCTGCATTTTGAGGCAGCTAAAAAGCTCTGACATTGTTTCCAGAGCTCTTTGTGTATCTCTAGTATGGCTTTTAATCTGAGTGTAGGAAATTCCCTTTTTCTAAGGAAAAGCCATTATTTTTTCTAGGTGAAAAGTTACACCGTTTGCCTATTAATAAATTATTATCTGTAGTATTCCTCTCTATATGGAAATCTCATTCTCTGTTACTACAAGCTTTTTATTGTTGATACATGTTTCCTGCTGTGCAAGTGTAATTTTTCTCAGGGATTAATTTAAAAAACAAAACTCAAACCAAAAAACCAAACTAATTTACTTCCTTTAATGCTAGGCAAAAAAGCTGAATCAGTTCTTCCTCGTCGATTTCCCTTGTAACTCTTAATGCTATTTTAAAAGTATTTTTCAATTATAGCCTTCATCATACTGCCAGAACTGATGTTGACAGCTGGACAGCTTTGCACTGGTATCACAAAATGTATGTCACTATTTAATAGGTTATAAAAATAAATCGCTATTCATCTTGCAAAAATATCAGGCACCAGTGAAGACTTCTATACCATGTACTGTAGAAACTTAGCTTATTTAATACAGACATTATACCACAGAAGAACATGAAGTAATAGAAAAGGGATAGCTGTGTGGATATTTAGGACGAGTACTTCCCAGGAACAAGCTAGAATATAATATCTATTCATTTTGAATAGGTATAAGCAGATTTTTATTTTAGTTTTATTTTAGAGTTAATTGCACAAATGAAGGAAGTAATTTTTGTCCTCTTCACTGATTTTTGTTGGTTGCAAAAATGCCAAAACTGGCTCAAAGAAAAGCAATTAGTATGAATAGGAACAGGAAACAAGAAAGTTTTGTTGCTATAGAATCATTACCTTTTCTTGTAGTTTCTTTTTCTGTCAGTGTCACGTGAGCACTTTTTTCTTCTGATAGAAGAGGAAATTCTCATCTGAGTACATCAAGAACATGTCCCTGCACTGCCACTCACTTGTGCAGAAAGCTTCTAGTTACAGAAATGGAGTAGAACTTTAAACTAGTTTTATTCTGATCAGAAAGCTTATAGTTACTTTAAATAACCTTATCTTTTTATGCCACTCAAAGTTTTTTTTATGTGATATGCTAAGAATTAGGTTACTTTATTACAGACATCAATAGGTTCAGGATCTAAAATCTTGATTTACTTCATAAGCCCTTTATAAAATCCTGCTCAAATTCAGAGCTAAAATATCAATAGCATTTATATTCCTGCCTGGGACAGTGTTTCGTAGAATAGCAACATAATCAGTTACTATAGTATAACCATTTTTAGTATATAATAGAGCCAAAGATACCATTGTTTTCTACTTCGAATAAGGGCATCTATATACCACCATAAGAAGACTGGAAAGAGCATGTTACCATTGACATTATCTAATGTTTGCATACATGATCACTTTTCCTTACAAAAAACCCTGCAGAAATATGATATTTTGTCATTTTTGCATGAGATGAAGAATGTGATTAAATATCTTTTTTTCCTGAGAAGGAGAGAAAAAAAAAAAATCAAAGTCAGCATCTGGATTCAACTGATATAATCAAGTAATTCTATGCCCAGTGCATACAAACTGGTATCTTGCTACATCATACTGTGTCCTAGACTAAGCCGTTGCTTATGATGATCTTTACCAGAAAGCAGCAGTGACTACAGCTCTTTAAATTTTCTTTTCTTTATTTATTTTTATTCCAGAAGTCTGTCCTGACTTCTGAGCTCTTTAATTCTTTCCCTGTGCCCTTTATTCAGATGCTGGTTGCTAAAGGGCACAAAGGCATTAATTAAATAACTCTCGCCCACAAGATTTTAATGTTGCTGTCTGTCTTTCGACTTTTGACAGCAGTGCTGTGAGATCGTTATCAGAATAGCTTCATGTTTTCTGCTGGAAAATACCAGTTTGAAATAGACGTTTCCCAGGAAGACGTTCATGGCAGTGAAGGTTTGCTTGTGAAATAAAGACCAGGATAACCCATGGGACCGTGACTGTACCCCCTTCCATGAGGAACTGTACTGTTAAGTGGGAGTAACTGCCTGTGTGACTGTTGGCAGTGCCACCATTGTCCTGCTTGTTGCAAAAATGTGAAAACTCCTTTTTAGAGAGTGAAGCGAAGGGCTGTGTGCTCTTGGGCTGGAAAGCGTAGTTTCCTCTAGTTTCAAAGGGCAGTTGCTGTGTCTCCTTCTCCACAGACACTGTAACTTCCAGGGTTTGAGAGAACTGTGATAGGCAAGGGAGAGCTGGCTAACGGATAGCAAATGAAGAAAACTAATGCCTCCAGTTTTCCTGGCTCCTCCTTTTTACTTTCTTTTGTCTTAATTTTAAAGCACGTTCTCTGTTCTGCTGCAAAATTGGTACGATTTGCAAAGATACTGGACAAGATAGTAGGGAAAAGCAGGCAAGTAGTGTCATTATGGTGGAAAAGGCAGAAAAGCCAAATGGTATATAAGACCTTTTGGCTTGCAGTGCTCCATGAAGTTACCACCCAGCTAGAAGTTCTGGCATTAGTTGTGTCTGCGCTGCTGTTTAAGCTACTGTGCAGGCATTTGTCCGAAGCAGAATCCTGTTAATTCATAATGCTAACCAGACATTTATCAACCAGCTAGACAACATGACCTAATCAGACTTTCAGGCTAGCATGGAAAAGTCAGAGAAATTTAATTATTCTAAACATTGCATGCAGTAAGGGTGTTCTTCCTGAAATAATGAAAGTTATTTTTCTTCAGGAAACGAAAAGACACTGGGCTCCTTCAGACTTCAGCAGCAATGGGTTGAAATAGTGAACGTGGTGTTTAGTGATGACCACAGAGTTGTCAGACCTCTTTCTATCTACTGCCTGAACAGCGAAGTAACTATAAATCTTTCTAATATCAAAAAGGAGAGAAAGGCAAGGAATGCAGCAGGACTACAAAGGAGATGTTACAGTCTCTGTTAGTAATAATCAGTAAGTATGTTATTTGTTTTTAATAAACAGCTGTGAATACTTTATTTATACATGTTTTCTTGAAAAATATTTTAATGCCTTTTCACCTTTCATTTTGGGTTAACACTTGGAGACTTCACAGATAATTCTGTATTCACCAGAACAGTTTTTACTGTGACTTATGTATTGCGTTTGATAAGCTTATGAAGCTTTGAAAACTAGGAATTTACATGATGCAATTGGTAAGCAAAATTATACAATGCGGACTTCTTGGGAAGTTGCATGAAAACATAAAAAAGGAAAGACCCTAAATCAGTAAAATTGTGAAAATAATGTTGTCTTTTAAAAAAAACCACCACCCCAACCCCCCAAAAAACCTATCAAGATGTCAAAAAATGGGGGCCAAATCAAAATTTAATAATAAAAAAAATCACTTAAGAAAACTGGAAAGAATTTGGTTAGATTCTCAAGGGAAGTATTCTTACTTTTCAGCATTCCAGGAGTGTAGATTTCTTTGTATCTATTCATCTGCATTGTAGTAATAATAAGGCATATTTTAAATTGCAGGAAATGTCCAGATTTTTCTTCTGTTTGAGGGAAAAATGATATTCATACACTGTTAGGAGGATAAACAATGATTACTATATAATCGAGATTATCTCGATGATAGACACTCATGCTTTCTATGACTATTTTCATTACTACATCTCAAACTAAAAGTATATTCTCTTGCATATTAAGCAGCTAATGTGTGACTTCAGTGTTCATATACAGAATATTGTTCCTTTTTGACATTTTGCATAAATAAGGAGAAAAATGTGTAGGAAGTTGCAAGCTGCCACTTCAGTTTCAAACCAAAACGTTATTCGCATAAAAAAAATATTTTGGCTATGACCATGAAATAAAAACATACAAAAATAATAGTGTTTTCAAGAGGAATCGCCCTCAAGCCCATGTGTGAGACTGAGATAACTCCAGTATTTCTAGCACCTGAAGGTGCAAATTAGTTTTGCTTTCTGCTTATCCTTTTACCTGATATTTTATACTGCCTAATGGTCACATGAAAATAACTTATGTTTATGAAATTATGGAACAGATGATATTTGCAATGAAACTATACCCCATATGACAGCTTGTTTAACAAAATTTACTATGCTGGAAAGTTAGATGTTTTATAGGAACGCACATTGCTACTGCCTCAGAGTATTTGTTAGACTCAAGCCCTTTGTAATGTATCTGCTTTTGACGGTTTTGCTCTTTGAGTTTGACAAAGTCTGAAATCTTTTTACACCATGGCTGCCTGCATCTTTAAAACTGCTTCAGTTGTACTCCCATGTCTCAGTTTTGTTATCTAATTTCAGGGAGTGATATAAGACCAAGCCAAGAGGGAAGATTAATGTCTGTCAACTTCATAATCTGATCCAGTTATTTAGAAGACATCTTTATTCCCTTGCACAGAAGTAAGTGGCACGCTAACAGTCTATGTCACCAGCTCAGGACAGGCTTTAAAAAAGTTTGACTGTACTGGTTGGTTTGTAGCTTTCACTGTAAAAGCTGTTCTGTTCCAGACAAAGCAATTGCTGGACTGCCTAGTCCAGCAGCATTTGTGACTGCCATAATTGCTGATGTAGCAAGATAATATGGGGTCAAGCCTTAATTGGTGGGGTTCCCGCTTGCTTAAGGACAAGAAATACTTAATTTCAAAGACGGCAATGAGTTTTGCTTGATACTGTATGTCTTTTGTAGAGCCCTCAGCAAGGGTTTTCATTAACATATTTCATGCCTTGCTGTAAAAGCGAGTATTACATGCTGCTTTCAAAAGCAGTTCTTGATCTGCTGCCTACCAACCTGTTCCAAGATAAGTCCCCTATGATATTTCTTGCTCTCTCAGCATGAGCACTGCTAATAGACCAAAACGTGCCTGAGCACAATATCTTTAAGTCATGTGCTCTGATCTGGACGTGGCATGTTCCCCTGCCTCTACCTCTCTGCATAGGAATGACTTTTTTTTTTTCTCACTGTTAAAGACATATGTCAGTGGCGCTTCTGGGTACCAGAAGTGGTTGGCTGGCTGGCTGAAGGGGTGAGAGGAAGCTCAGTGCACAGTTTGCTCAGTTCCAACAATAGCTTTAACCACTTGTACATGGTCCAGTAAATTAATTTCAGCTAAAGGTGTGTCCAAAATGTGAGACTCTTGCTCTGTGTTCCTCTGCTTTCCTAGAACAGAAGTTCTGGAAACTTGAGGCAAGACCCTTTTCTTTTGCTTACAATACATTTGCAGAATTGTTAATATGTCTAATTGTCAAACACTTAAAATGTTGAACGACATCAAGGATGTTTTTGATCCCAGGATGACATTAAGATACTTTTCATAACCAAGGTATTTATGCACAGCTGCTAGTGACTAAAAAGGAAGTCAGAAGCAAGCTGCTTGTGTATTGTGATGCAAGCAGAATATCCTTGTATTTTGTGAGTATGATTCGCTTAGTGGCTTGAATGGCTAAAAATGTCAGCGGAGTGCAAGCAGAGTGTCTTGTGTTTTGGGAAATCGTTATCAGAAGCGGTGTGTAAGATTAGAATAATAAAGGATTTAAGAGTTTTTGAGGGGGGAGGAAGAAAAAGGTGAAATCAAACAATTGCTGTGGTAATTGTGCAATGTGGGAAAGGTAATGTAGAAATGACAGAAGAGTCAAATGCAACTGCATAAAACTTGGAATGTATCTCTTATATATAGTATATGACTGGTTTGAATATAGGTAGCAAATTACAGAAGATGTTTACCCTCAGCAGCACAGCTAACTTTGAAACTAAGGAAGATTTTGGCTCAAAAAGAATTGTATCATGCCTGTTTCAGGAAGACAATTAAGTAATGTTATTTGAATGTTTTATGGTGGATTCAATACTTGCAATATATGGTTTCATCTGTGTATATTTGATAGTCTGCACGTTCGAGTGTCCTAAAGTGCAAAGGGTGACTTAAGATGCCTTCAGTTTTAGTTAAGATACATCATCAAGGCACCAGGAGACTGTGAAGTATAGTATGTGGGTAGGAAACAACTTAAATGTTGGAATGGGTCTAATCTTGAGCTTTAGAGGATTTGGAGGGTAAAATGGCATCCTTGGAGGTGTTTTTTTTTCTTCTGTGTGTTGAGAAGGTGTTTGGGATGTGCTGTGATTCAGATCTACACTGCAGACCATGTGCTCTGGGACAGGGCAGCTCCCCAAAGGTTAATTCTTCGAAATGCTGCATCATGAATCAAGAGAAACCTTAACTAGTCTGTCCTTTTTGCTATTCCACTGCAAGAACAGGTAGCATACAATTAGTTCTAAAATTTGGTATTAATAGCATAGTGTGACTTTCAAAAGCCAACAAAAACATTCATCTATAGAGACATTGTGATACCCTTTGCATGATGTTTTTTAGTCAATAGTATTAAGCATGCAAAATAAGAACCATTGATTTCCACACCTGCAATGAACTGTGCACATCACATACCATATTACTACATTGACATCAAATATAGAAGTAAAGCAGGAAGGTATGACAAGCATACAGAGCACCTATTCTGGGATTTATTCTCTTGTCTAACACTTCCTCATTTCTAACATGAGATGTTAAAGATATAAAACCTTCACGTGTGTGATTAATAGCATACTACTTGCCTTCTACACAGATTATTAAAAAAAATATATATAAAACAAAGAACCATGTATCTTAACCAATGTTAAAAAAAAAATACCCTCTGGTATTAAATGCTTTGAGAGACATTTAAAAAAACATTAGAACTTTGCTCAGTCATCAAAATTGAATGTTTTTGATAGTGATATCACTGAAGTAATTGCAAAAGCTATTAAGGGTTATGTTACAATGTGCTTGTGAATAAAGAGGTTTCTGGCTTCGTACCTGACTGTCTCTTTAGGCTGTTTGCCTAATTCTCTCCGACTTTTTAAAGAAAACCCTTTCAATGTAGTTTTCTCTTACTCCATGATTTACAGAGCAACCCCTCAGAGTAAGAAATTCAGGGTCTCAGGATACACGCATGATTTTTAGGGAAACTTACAAGTCAAGGCTGGATGTTCAGATTCACTTAATGAACAATGTGTTTTGTCATAGGGCAAATGGTTGAAAGCTCCAGTGGTCTTCTAAATTGAATAAACCCAAAGTCTTAAACATAATAGTTCTGTGGGAAACAACATACTTTCTTTTACATGAGTTTTGTGACACTATGCATACTAATGAATGAAAGACCCCAGTAACTGGAGTATTCTATATGGCTGAACCTTATTAAGTATTGTGTTCCTTGAAGTGTAAGTATTTCTTTAACTTATATATGGTCTGTTTAATTTATTTAATTGTTGTCTTAGGCTGTCTCATTGTGTTTGTAAAGTATAAACAGAAGAGAGAAGTGTAATTCACATGTATCGTAGGAGTAAAAAGATGGGATGCTTCAGGAGAGTGTTGATCAAATGTGTACATGGTCAGTACTAGGTGTCTAAATGTGTGTCTGGTTAATCCAAACCTGAAGATAAGGTTGTATTCCATATGCAGCCACTCTGTTTCCTGGTCTGGCCAGTTAAAATATCAAGGAAATAAGGTGCCTCTGGCTACCATGCTGAAGAAAAATTCTTTAGGTTTTGATTTCCTATCAGTTACATCTCTTGTGAGACCAATAGCAAGTCCTTTGAAAACTTTTATGCTTCAGAATTAGTATTATAATGATTTTGCTGCAGATTTTTGAGTTATTATGCTCATCTGTGTTTGGACTCCATAAACAGCTGCCAGGGATTCATGCTTGGACTCCATAAACAGCTGCCAGGGATTCATGCTAAGGACCAGGAAGAGTAAACTACTGTCCTTATCCCCTGGCAACTCTTTTTCAGGTGTTCCAAAATGCTCATGGAAGGAGACATGGGACCAAATGCACATTAATACTTCTGCATCTGGCCTGTCTGTGTTCAGGTTACTCTTCTTCAACTGCACCTCCCTCAAAAGGCTCATTAAAAGTACTGTTGTTAGTCACTAGATTTGTGATGTGTGAGATTAATGCTTGGCACATATGGTACTTGAAAGCATTTACTCTTTTTAAGTATATGTGTATTCCTTTTTAAAGTTTTTTGATAGCTGTCACTCTCAATGTTTTGTGACAAAGGAAAGTATGAAAACCCACTCTAGTGAATGAATCTGGCTTGTTCCTTGTAACAGGTCAAAACCAGCAAAGCCAATTGTGTATGAAAGATTTTTTTTTCATAAAACAAGCAAACAAAGCCGCTTTCTCTGAAAGCTTTTGTTCCATAAATATTTTTGAAGAAAAGTCATGTTTTTCCTCCTATGGGCAGGGTACCAGCACCAGTTTGATCTGTTGTAAAAGCAAATAAACAGAGGATTACTTGTTCCTAAAGAGATTTTTCTGCCCCTCTAGCTACTTCAAAATTAGCAACATCTTTCCTGCTCATATGCCAGATCTCTGGGCAGCACTTGCAGGTGCCCTGAAGAAGGCACTTGCTAGCCTCTAACACTGCCTCATCTACAGTATCCTGTGGATAACAACATCTGGGTTTGATCCCTAACCTACGGGGACTGGTTTTCATAACAGTCCAAAACAGAAGCTGCTACAATGAAAAAACAGCACCCTGTCTGCTGCCCCTAGTACTGCAGGACACTATCAGCACTCGCCACACCTGGACAAGTACGTGCCTCATGGAGGTACCCTTACTGCTAATGGTTGACAATCTGCCATCATTATCTGTGCACCAATTATAGCCATAATTTTAGTAAAACCCTCATAAACAGCATTTTCAGTAGCTGCATGCATGGAGGCATGAGTAGATGCCATTCTGTTGTGCTAACAAGTTTTATTAACTCCGTTATGTGTCTGAGAATGCACAGTGGGATCCTGAAAGCACTCAGAATTCACAATTTGCTGTCCTCATTTTAAATTTCTCATCTCAGTGTCAGCGATTTTCAGTGGCCTCATCCTGCAGCAGTGGAGCAATGCCAGAGCTGAAAAATTCCTGTACATTAAAATTAAGGTGGCGTACTAACATGATAAGAAAAACATTGCCATTATACCACGTTTTGCATTTTGTTCGAAAAGCTATTTAGCTGGAACATTTCCAGAGTCTGCTCTTAAGTAAGTGTATTTTCGGGATGCATATTAAAGGTTTCTTTCAAGTTGTGAATCTGACCTCAATTTTATGCTGTATATAGAAGAATTATAGAAGAGATGACAAAGGCTTGGAAGATTCTTTCAGGAGTCAAGCTTGATATCTTGCAGGCATCAGAGTCAAGGACCGGTCAAAGACATGATGAGTTTGTCTACCAGTGCTCCACATTTCAAAACTCTTTGGTGCTGGGAGGGGGACCTTAAGCAGTGAAAAATGGAGTGCTCGGAGATCTAAAGCATCATGTTCCACCTAGTTTCTGCTTTGAGAGCCTAAGGTTATACCTGGAAGTTTACTGCAAAATTTCACCTGAGGTTTTTTTTCATATGTTTTCACCAAGCAGCTCTTGACAGCTGTGGCTCATCATTAGGAAACTTTTCTTTATTCTAATTCACCAGTGGTAAAAGATGAGTGTGTATTTATGGGGAGATATTGGGGTTAAATAGTCTCCAAGAAAAGCAGTTATCGTACACAAAGGTAAGTAGACACTAATGCTTCCTTTAACTTAATTTCTCCAACACCTTTCATGTTTCTGTATTAAAGCCGTCAGTGATTTAACAGCAACGGGGAGGGGGGGAAAGGAGTTATCAGTCTATAAAATCAAAAGATATGCGTAAAGTAGAGAACAGAGGAAGTTCCAGGCTCCTTAGAACTCATTATGGACTTTATCGTACTTGATTTTACTTGAAAGTCATTTAAACACTATGGTGACTGATGGTAATGCGAAACTTGATGTAACAGGTAAACATTTTAGATGTTTCCAACTCGAGATAAATTTGGGTTTAAATGTTTTGCTTCAGGTCTCAGTTTTCTTCTAAACAATGGGAGAGAGAAGACAATGCAAATTTTTTAATCCCAACTTAAGAATTCAACTTAATAGTAATGATATTTCTCAGGAAATCATTATTTGGTTTTATTGTTCTTTAGGTACCTTCAACAAGTTGCATCTACTTTGGAGCAAAATGTCTCTTTGTATTGAAACGGAGCATTTTTTTCAAGATAGATTGTCAAATTCACTGCTCATGGTGAAAGCAAAATTGAGCTCCTGGCTGTGGCTGCCAGGCTGAGAGCTGTAGGAGTTAACTCTATTGATGATAATGAGACTGAGCAGGCAGCAGATGCTCATGTGCCTTTACAATCCAAATCTACCAAAAAATTCCTCTCACAGAAAATTTGAGGAATGTCTGGCACCCTGTAGATGGTGACAGACTTGGTATTAGCCATATGCCACCTGCTAGAGCCATTGTTAAACAAACCACAGGATTTTACAGCGCTATACAAGGTTGCTTACTCACAATGAGACTTTGTCCCATTCCAAAGTTTACCATCTTCCCTAACAACAACTTTTTAAACTACAAGTTGTGCGAAGCTGTAAAAATAATGAATTTCTTATAAAAAAATTTAAATGATGTGCTGTTAACAACTATCCATGTATAGGAACATAGTGTTGGCCATGCTGTTATTTTCCCTGTAAAAACTCAAATACTATACACCTACTGTTTCACATTTACAATTTTAACATCTGTATCCTTAAAGGTTTTTCAAGAGTCTGTTGCTGTTTTCATGCATTAGCATATTTGATGTCATTCTGAGCCAAAAATCTGTTCTGTAAAATATGCAAACTTCTTCATTTACAAAACTTGTAAAAAAAAAAAAAAAATCATCTCACTGTAAAGAGGAACACTTTTGATAGCTGCAGAATGTATCATGCATATCTGTGATGCTTTGCATGGTAAAAAAAATAAAAGGCATATTTTTCATCTAGTCTGCAATTCTGGAATAAGTAGGTACAGGAAAAAAAACTGCAGTCCAAAATGTGCAGAAATAATTAATCCTTTCTGAAAAGAGATGTCTTCAGTTATGGGCTTGGAAGTTCACATCTTGGAGACTAAGTCATTGAAAATTTGGCAAAAAATACTTTTGAACAATTGAGAATGCCCAATATTCCTGGGCGTTTGTGTGAATGCATGTTTTGAAAATACTACAGGAAAAAGTATTAGATTAAAGAAATAAATACCACTCACATAAAGAAGAAAAAAAAATTATATATAAGGCTGTTAGCTCATGTCACAGGAATTAAGAAACCCTTTTGGTTTCTTAGGGAAAGAAACTGAGGCAAGTGTAGGAATCTTTGACTATCCACTCTAGTCACCATTCAGGAGAGTGTTAGAATCCAAGAATGATATGGAGGATGAAAAAGGTAAGAGACCTTAACAGGTCACAATAAAGAAGCTCATGAGATACATGGCTAAATGATACAACAGCCAAATTAGCTTCAGAGGCAGAAAATGGTTGAATCTGAGAACTGTGCAGAAAAAAACCCCACACATTGAAAAAACAGGAGAAAATTCCATCATTCAGAATCACTGGGAGTCCGAGACAGTGAAAATTTGACTTTGCTTCCAAATTGCTGAAAGTCCCTAATAGCCTAACGTTGAATATTTGTGTTGCTCAGACACTGAGTTTGACCTTAATATTAATTCTTAATATTAAGAATTGTGAATCAGAAAGAAAAAAAAAATATAAAAAAAGTCCCCAAAAAACTCAACTGAATTTGAAGCTCAGAATGGCTCTGATTTTAATGTGGGAGGGCAGGTTAGAGCTAGGCTTAGTGCCATGGGCAGTTTAGCATTAGTGGAGAATTCATAAGGTCTTTTGAAGAACTAAACTACGTATAGCTTATTTTTAATTTAAAGCTTCAGCCAATTCTGAGTTACTCTAACTAAAAGAATAAACAAAATATTTTGTGATGCAACCACTGTAATTCCCTCCCCAGAGAGTAAAAAAATTCAGGTGTAGCACTTCGTAAATACATACATTTAATTTCTCCTCATTTCCATTACTTAGTTTGCTATATTAATCCCCCTTTCTACAGCTGAGATGAAGTTTGTTGAAATATATTTTGCAGGATTTTTTGCCCTGGAGTGACTCATTCAGATTCAGGCTCAGATTCGTTTCAGTAGGAAAAGATTGAAGCTTATATATCTTGGAGTTTTAGTTCCAGCATGAAAAACAACCTGTTTGTTTTATAGATATGTTCCAATCTTGGGGATTTTTTTTTTTAGTGACAAGCAGAGAGAAAATTGTAATGAATGAAAATTGGGAAAAAAAAAAGTACTTAAATTTATCTTTGGGTTAATTTTTAATACTCTGTCAACTTTCTATAATAACATGCTAAGAAGCTCCAGGGTTGCAACAGGGTTTGTGTGGTGTTTTTTTTTCCCTCTCAATAAAAATGGTTGGAATTCTTCTATTAGAGGAGTTTATTTTGAAAAATGTGGAAGTAGATAAATAATTATTCTTAGTACTGACTCTATTTCTGAAATATATATTCATGACTAGTACCAGCTCCATCTCCAGTTGCACAGTGCAGCAAAATGATAACTAGAAGAGAGACTGGCTCATGGTAAATATACCATAGAGCTAACACCCAGTAAGCACAAAGTTTTCAGAAATATGTGTGGATATTTTTTTGAACATATTTAGGCTGGCAAATAGAAGACTGTATAATAATTCCTAACCATCAGTACAACCAGGTACAATGCAGTCTTTCAGAGGAGTAGTTTGGGGAAGAACTCAGGATAAAGTTGATGTGTTTTTGAAAACGTTTACATGGTGCATTACCTGAGATAATAAGGTACTGTCTGTTAAGAGACAGAAAGCTCCTGATAATCCTGTATTTCCAAATACACTTGTATTTCTTTGTATTCATTCTCTGATTATGTTAAATAGCAACTACAAATAATGCATTTTTGAGGTAGCTGCAGCTCCAGAAGCTTATATTCACTTCAGAACATGCAAAGTGGTATACATAGCACAGAGCTGCAAGTCCTGCATGTGCATGATTTGGAAAGCAGTGAGTATTTCTGTCATTAAAAAAATCTGGAGAAACTCATTTTCTAAGGTTTACTCAGCTGCAAGACAGCCAGCTAGGTGCTGACACCAGCTCTCTAGTTTTACTCTAATGAAGATGTTCCACTCTGCAAAGCATCGTTATTGCTTCCATTATATTTCTTCACCTTATACCTACTGTGAAGAATGACTGATTCAGGAAAATTGAACTGTTGCATGAACAGGAAAATTTTTCACTTGTTACCTTCACATCTAGTCAACCACTATAATACCTACACAAAAGGATGTAGAGTTAAGATTACAACTTATCTTCAGGATTCAGTACTGATCTGGGTTGGTATTTTATTCCGAATGCTCATTTCGCTTTGCAGAAAACTATTTCTAACCTCGTTTCAGAAAGTTGAGATTCAGCACATTGGTTCTTGTCTTGGGGACAGCAACAAGCCACTTTAGTTCCTTCAGGGAGAAGAGAAGTCCTTGATTAGCAGGGTAGCCCTGTAAACTATTTTCCTTCCATTTTCTTTTCTTCATTCTCTCTCACACTCACAAGATCCTCCCACACTGTTTTAAAGCATTTCCTCTGTTTTCTGACTATGGCATCTAGACCCTTTGTTTCTGTAACCACAAGCAATTCTTCCTTTCTGGAGGTCCACATGGACTAAATAAGATAAATATAATTAAGTGGGAAAAATAACACAATAAATTATTTTTCTTAGGATGTTTGTTGTTTGTGGTCTTTTAAATACAAGGGCAAATTGCTTTTTTTGTAAAATTAGATTTTACAACATCCAGACACTGAATGTTCATTTGCATACGATAAATTCGTTCACCTGAATTCCGGAGTGTGTGAGCTGTTATAAAACACTAAGTATTGAGTGTTATATTTCCTTACAGTATTCTAAAAGATTTAATATAATAAGCAAAACCACAAATGATGCTTATTAAAATGACTCAACTTTTGAGTATGGTTTCAGTAATTTCCCCTTTGTTTATATCTTTTTATCTCAATATGTTTTAATTCTGAGTTATTCACTCCTTCAGAAGCTGACAATGAAACTCGTATCAATAAATTTGATTTTTTTCTTTCAGTTGAAACTGTGGCAATATAAAAACTATTTAAATCAATCGTGGGTTTTTTTTACTTTTTCTTTCATTTGCGATTATGACAGTGTTAGTGTTTTTTTTTCATTTGCAAAAGTATTGTAAGGAGACATTTATGACAGCTTTAAGAAAAGCTTTGGGTGATATAATCGTAGAATCTTCGAAACATCAGGTGGCTACCAATTCCCTTTTTTATTTTCTTGATCTTGGCAAAATTTCACTGAGAACACTGAATTGATAATATTACCTCAGATTGTTGAGAAGGTTCAACTGATGGATGCAGCTTTTAAAAGTCACTGTTTTTCATGGCAGCTTTTCTTGTTTGTGTTTTGAATTGCAGGATCAGGAACTGAAAAGTGCCGGAAAAATTAATATTCATACAACAGTTATAATTATTTTTTTTTGTATCAGGCAACATTTTAACTGACTAGGGAGCTCTCTGCTGTCTTATGGTGCTATCTGTATTTCTGCCTTTTAAATGGCTTTCTGGTTCAACTTAATAAAAATCATGTTTATATACATTTATTTCTTTGCAGTAAGAATAATTAATTCATTTAATTCTAAGTAGTAATCTGTACAATAGCCCATAACAGTTTAGTAATTTAAGGTTTAAGAACAGACAGCTGAATCCAGCTATTCAACGTGTTTGTTGCGGCTGTGATAACACATCTCATGAGTGACAGATGGATCACACAAGTTCTCTGGTTTTCGTGCCTGTTGCCAGACTGTCTGCGTAGGAACTGGGAAAAACCAGTGAGACAGAGAATGTTTGCTATTAGATTCCACAGGACATGGTGCAGCAAACAAAAAGTGTCAAATTCTACTCTACAGAAGCCTGTAGAATGTTACCCAAGAAGACATAAGAGTTCGTGTATGTGCCTATATACGAGTAGAGGAGAGAGATGACAGTACTGAAATAAGAATTGCATGTGCCAACACGTCTAAGCTGATGTTGTGAAATTATATAAATAATTTCTAATTTTATATTAAAGGAATAATGCATCTGCTTGGAGCTACAACATAAAGAAAAAACAGGAAAAAATGTTCATAATTCTTATCCTAGTTAGCTAAGTTGATTTAGCAACTTCATAAAATTATAGGGTGTTTTTTTTTTCAAATTGAAAATCCCCTTTGTTCTTTTGTTGGAATCATGATTTTCTTTATAGGTTTTGGTTATAAATATATGCTATTCTATAGTTAGAATAATGAGTCCAAGTCTCTTCTTTGAATTGTAGGTAGCCATTTAAGCTGCTTCTATCTATTTCCTAGATAGACATAGTGTATCATCTACAGAACATCCTGACTGTTCTCTTTCACTGCAGACCAGGCTTCCACAAAATCTGCAGTAAAAACATGTTGAAAATGGATGGATACCTATTTTCAAAGATAATGACTTATTACTGACCCCACAATACTATTTTCAGTACAAGGAATTGAAGAGTAATGTTCTTGCTGATAAAGATAATAAGCAGCACAAAAGGTTTAGTTTGCATATTGCATTGATTAATCCTTGCAACATCATTTTAATTCTTTTAGACAAAAAGATGAGTTGAAGAGGAAAGATTTTTTCTTCTGTCACCATTGTACTCTCATGATCATAATTTTGAATTTAAATTTGTTGTACTACTTTTTAAACCTACTCTAAGCTGTTTATTTTAAATGTAAAGTACAATTTTATTTCTCAGTAACATTACCCCAAAAAGAACATCTGTAGTGGTAAGGGGAAGATTGACAGGAAAAAATGTGTCAGTCTTACTGATTGTAGATTCTTCATGATTGAGAAAAAAAAGGTTTGCAAGAAACACAAGGAAAGCTTAAGGAAACATCACTTCTTTGCAATTTTAAAAAAATGTTGTTTCATATTTCAAATTTTATTGTAAGAATCATCAAAAGTAGGCAAATACTACTAGAAAAATCATCTAAGAAATTACTATTCACCTTCAGACAGAGCTAGATATAGATGATTTTGATTTGAGATTTAAAGATATCAAAGTTGGAAGTTCTTGCTAGTGCATGACTTCAAAGGCACGAAAAACTTTCATGCCTTATGACCCCCACATAGCTGATGGCAACCAGCTCTTTTTTTACTGGTTTCTACCATCCATTACAGCACTGTTCAGGTAATAGAAGAATGGTATTTGGTTTCAGAAGCGTATTCCTAGTGGATAAACTGGGGTAGAACAGTGAGGCTAAGGTCCTTTGGGGTTAATCCTAATCACAGGAGAACTAAGACTTCTGATGTCAGAAGGTATGTTATGGTTCCTCTTACTATAGAGGTAGATCTACAAAACAGTATTTCCAGTAAAATGTTGTTATTTAGAAAATGACAGTTTCAGCCTTTGTGTATCCTTCTGAAAACATACTTTGAAATATACAAATGAACATACTTTTACTTGATTTTAAACTGCTTAGGTATTGCAAGGACTGTAATATTGTTCCTCCCTTGTCTTTTTGTGCACACACAAACATATCTAAAAGAACTTTGGTGCGGGTCAAAAGAAGCACTGAGAACCATAATTGTGCAGAGATAGACAAGCAGCTTTTTCTGACACGAGGGCATATTGCTGGCTCATGTTCACTTGATACATCAGCCTTTGGATTAAATGCTTATTTGTCCCTTGTCCTGGCTGATACGGTTCTGCATAAAATATATAAGGGGCAAAGAGGGTTCAGCTGTCTGAGCAGAGCTGCAAGCAGTTACTGTGGAAAGTAACATTGCTAGAACAGGTTTACATGGGCATTTTGAGAAAGTTTTTACAACTGATGGTGAAATATAGATTGCCAGGGAATATTTGAAACTAGGAAAACTTTTAGAGGATGCTGCTAACAAGTTAACATCACGCAGTTTTTTTATTTAATCTTTTCCTACTCACCACACGATTACATGGTGTTGCATGAGATCCGTCCTAAAGCTGAGGTCTGGATTTCTAACTTCTCCTTCTGTCCATTGTTCTCGTATCAAATATGATCCATTATGCCACAAAAGACAGGTCTAGATTTTACAAACAGGACCAAACTTAGAAGTTGTTAGCTCCAAATGCAAAGGGAAGTTGTGTGTCTGAGTTTGCATAGATAGTTCACCTACTCCAGGTGCCTAATACATGCCACCATCACCACCAAAAGTCAAAAGATTATTCGGATTGTAGAAGGAAAAACTGGAAAGTTAGGAGATGCCACATTTAATTTCAAATCTATCACCACGCCCATGCTTTATTTTATTTACTATACAATGCCATAAGCATGTCTTTGGTGGTGTTGTTGCACCATGTGAGTGCTATTTTTGCTGCTGAAGGTCTGAGTTCCAGCTGCTACAGGAGTAACTGGCCTTATGATCCCCTTACTGATTGTTCTGACACGGGATTTTTTTGCTGAAGATCATGAGCAACAAAAAGAGTACAACAAATTTTCATCTCAGGAAATGCTGGTCAGAGAAGGTGATTCTGTAGCCTAAAGGCATTTCCAGCCACTTCTACTTGCTACCAACAGCAAAGTTCTTAAAAGCTTTTCCAGGGAACAGGGTAATCTTTCCTGAAGGAAAGTAGGAGTCAAATTAGATTGAGGAATTGCAGTCCAGGCTCCTGGTATGTTTTGGAATGCGATATAGTGGAATCATAAATACCAGCTGTTACGAAGTTGGTATCAATGTTAAGAGGACACGATTTCAGATCAGAGGGGGCCTGGATTAAAACTGTTTTGTCAAATATCAAATCAGGTATCTAAGTTTTGTGTCATGGCAAAAGTATCACCCAAAACATGAAGTAATGCTTCATTAACATTCATGTTTGTTAATATCTGTATGTTAATGAGTACCTGAATGTCTTTGTTTTGAAGTGATTTAATAGCAGTATTCTTGGTAAATAATGCATACAACTTTTATTTGTTGAACAAACATGAAATGATATAACTATGCAGTAACGAATAACTGTCTTGATGTATTATCTAATACATTTCATAGGAATTTATGTCTTATAGTAAGCACACAGCTTACTATAAGAAAGCTTGGAATTTCAACACTCAAGGTAAAAATATTATGGTGGGTAATTAGCTCTACTTATAGCCTATGAACTATTCATGAATTTGAAACCAGAAAAGAACTAGAGAGGAGTAGTAATATTTATTTCGTTATTTTGAGAAATAACCATTTCTGTGTAAGAAATTCTTACCCAATAAGGACATGATCGATAAAAGCAACCAAGCCTATTTTTCTATTTATTGTTATGGCCCCAATTACCCACTGTTCCTCTCCTCATGTTCCTTATTTGTGTGTCTGGGCAAGCACATACTTTGTGTGGTTCACAGCTATGCAAATATTGACTTATCAGTCAGTTCAAGCATGCAGAAATGAAATGTAAGACCACTTTAGAATGTGTTTTTGTATTTGTCTTGCAAATTACAGTTTTTACATCCAATGAACACACATTCTGCTCTCCTGCAAGTTAACCTTGTAAAAGGGCAGATTCTCTGAGCTGCTGAGTTGTGCTTTTTTTTCCTTTTTTTTTTTTTTCAAACTTTTCCTTTTCTGAAGATCAAGAATGAAATGCACAGTCTTTTCAGATGACTTTGATTACAGCTTATCAGTGAGACCTGAGAGTGTTGAGTGGCTTTAAAGAGGCCTCTTTAGCTGGTATCCACCCTTTTTACTTACCTTGAGTTTGAAAGACCAGCCAGCAATTTTACTCAGGGCAGCCTAGGAATGAATAACAGAAGATAATGCTCCATAACATCAGGTTGTAGTACACACTCCAATTTTCATATTTTTTAAATATGTTTTAATAATCAAGCCTGTTTTTACTATTTTTTCTTGTTGGTGGAATTTTGAAACTGTAGTGATACCAAATGCTGTTTTAAAGGAAACATACCATAGGTAAACATGCCCTTAGCTAAGTGAGCTTTTTTATTTTCTGTGGTAGAACTTTCTACTTAACTAGTTTGTGTCTCTTACAGCTGTATGATTTGATTGCAGAGTTTGCTGATTGATCAACATATATCATTTACCAGTACTGCTTTTCGAAATGGCTTGTTGTGTGCAGTAGCTTGTTGATGAGATCGAGCATTTTGTTAACTAACAAGTATAAGGTTTATCTTTTCAGTGTGCTTTGCTCATTTAGCTCCATTTTTTTAAGGTTTGGTTTTCATTCTTAAAGGCTTCTTTATTGAAGCTTTTGACTCTGAGTTATTAAAAAAGTAACTAGAATATTTCAATAGTTGAATTTTCAGATGCTTCTCTGACAATATCACATACTTAACTGATTAAGAGGCTAGTCTGGAGTATTCGGCTGGTGCTATTTTACATAATTTGTTAATCGAGGTATATATTTAAGCTGAAGACTTTGACATTTCAATAGTCAAGCATCTAGGAAAACAATTTATAAATCAAGACTCAAGTATTTCTTGAGTGAAACCTCTTTTGTGTAAAAATTATGCTTCAAAAAGTGTTTAGAAAATACAACAGTACAGTTTAATAACACATTAAAATACAAATAACAACACTTTGTAAAAGCGTCTTTTATAAATTAATTTTTCTATATTAAGAAAACTTTAGAAACAGGCAGAACAGAGGCTGTGTGATAAAAGAATGACAGGACACTTATAGTTGTTCCTGAGGAGACAGGCAAGATTTCATTGTATTGAAGCATATAGCCCAAACCTAGAGCTAATGCCTGAACCTGGGGCCAATGCAACTAGATGTAAAGAAATAATTTTCTCCAAAATATATTTTCCAAACAGCTAATGTGTTTTTTTTTTCTTCTTTTGTCCTGCTTGTTTTTTAAAATATTTGTTTATTGTCTTCATGACTTCTTTAACATCCAAATCATCTGCATCTCACCTATTTGGCTATAAAGATAGTATGAAAGACAGTGGCAAAGGCCTCACTATCGTCATGGTTAACAATATATGTGTTGCATGCCCCTTATCCACAAAACCGCTGTCTAATCAAAGGGGTAAGGCAACATTTGACCTTGGTAAATCCATGTGAGGCCGATCCACCTGTAGATCCCTGAATCTTCTTTCTTGCCCTTCTCCAAGATGGGCATAATATTTGCCTTTCCCTTGTTCTCAGGAGTCCCCATCACCATGAACTTTGAAAAATGATGGATAAAAGCATGACAATAACATTGTCTAGCTCTCTGAACGCACTCAGATGCATCCCATCTGGTCCCATGAGCTCATGTATCTTACATTACCTCTGATGTTATCTATCCTGGTAGGATACAACACCCCTAGTACACAATTATTGTGCTCTTTGGTCTGGATTTTCACAAGGCTACAGCCAATCTTTTGCTCTAAGTAGGTAATAACATCTTATTAGCCCTTCAGTTTCCAGAAGTGGATGGTAATTTTGCTTTTAGATACATGTAGAATGATATCGTGTAATGACATAATTTATGTCAGTAGATGTTGGTGTGTAATTTAATAGTCAGGTATTGTGGTTGAGTTTGGAATGAAATTTATCAATATAGGACATGTCATGATTGCTTTCTGCTTCTTTTACTGGGTGATGAACTGGCAGTAGTTCTAAATTCATTGAAAATGTGGAGCATTACATGTGTACAGGCTATTCCATGGAAATTGATTTTCAATTCTTTCTTTTTATCATTATCTGTTAAAACTGATACTACTCACTTTCAAATATGTTTTCACTTTATAATTTCTAGGTTTCTTAGAAGATAAATTTTTTTAAATTTTGTCATTATGGAAAACCTTAAGTACTACCACAAAATTCTATCTCTTATTGTTATCAAATCTTCATAAACATAGTTAAAATTTTTCTTTGGGATTATACAATGATATTTTGAGTGTAATGACATAAACTACTTGAAATTCCTAGATAAAAGCTCTGGTAAGTACTAAGTATACCACAAATTAAGCTTATGTTGGTGCATATAGCTTGCATGATTGCTGAAGCTACAGAGCTGAAGAAGTACTGATGCTTCTCTAAAAAGGAAAGTTTACATAGACTGTAATTACATTTTGCTTAAGTATTTTTGAGATTTTGTCCTTATATCAGACACTGCTTGCACAACAGTGTGCATTTAGATACTGGGACAAAGGAGGAACCTGGTTCCCTTCATCTTTTGATACCAAATCTGCAGAATGTATACATGAATTATTTATTCAGTACAGAATTCTGATTTATTTTCGTAGAATATTTCAGGATGTCAGAAAAGGACATAGGGGACTGATACACAGCAATCATGATTTTTAATTTGATGTGCCAGGATACGTACAGATAGGACAAATAAATACTGAAATGGCAGTACAATAACAAGGGGTATATTGCAAATGGGAAATACAACATTCAACTGGCTTGAATAATTTGAGCGCACAGTGAACGATAGTATCATCTGGTATCTTGATAGAAAAGATGCAATAATTCAGCATTGGCTGCACTGTGCTTACTGATAACATTTCAAATCAGATACTCTGTGGCATTTAAGTATCTTCTGACAGGGATTTTCCATCAAGGGATGAAGACAGGCTGAGAAAATCTATAGAAATCTTGCACTGTTATAATGGAACCATTCAGCATAAGAGTTCTATAGATTTTTCTATAAAAAAAAATTATATTTTATTTTTTCCTGTATCTGTATTTTAAATGTCCCCATTTCATGTTTTCAGAATAAACTTAAGAGTTTAAATATCTGAAACACTTTGGCATATACTACTTGAAGTATACAGGGCTTTTATATATGCAGCCCCTTGGAATCATCATTGAGATTGGGAAAGAGAAGAATGTATAACGATTTCAGTGCAATTGTGGTTGACAGCAACATCTCTTCAGCATCACAGCTACCTACCTGGATTCCTACTGGTATGTAGGTAAAGGTGGTTGGTATAAACATACCACAGTGTCCAGCCAATGATAATATTAAGTAAATAATAATACAATATAATAAATGAACATCATATTAAAATATTATAGATCTCAAATACCAACGCTCTTTGTCAAAGGCCCATCGTGGCAGGGTAAAGCACACATATACAGGAAAGGAGCCTGGAGATTGGTTGCCATATTAGTGTTGGGTGGGGTGGTCAGTACTTGCTGTTAAATCATGAAGAATAGTAAATTTGCTGAAGCATCTGGCTTTTGTAAGTTGTCTCGTATTGTCACAGCTAAGAGACGTATAGCTTACGTCAAGATTTTGTTAAGTAAACAGTCAATGTTGTCACTAATGCGTTGTTTCAAATAATATAAAAACCTAGAACATTGGAAAACATGTTTTCTCACAAGTAAAATGTGTTCTATCGGTACTGCAGACTTACAAATTTTTAAGCACTGTGTTCTCCTTCAGGCAAATGATTTCTCTTGTCTTATTCATTTAAAGTGAGCTAGAAGAATAGCTCATTTATTAATTATTAAAACTGTCATTGAGTCCAGGCTGGGGAACCAGCAAGGTCTGTGCAAAATACATAAGTGACTTGAGGCTGGGAATCAGGATGGAATGAAGGGAGCATCTAAGGAAGAGAAATTGAAAATAATTAGATGGAGAGGAAAAGCCAGAACCTGTATGTTCATTCATATAAATACATCTACCTTATTAGGAACATTGGCGTCTCTGATCATTTTCACTGAAATTATTTCTTAACCTTCCAGCTTTAAGGGACAGGTAAAAATGCTGTAGAAATCTAGACGTTTCAGTTACTCTTCCTGTTAACAAAATTCTTTGTCAGGGAGGATAAGTGTTTTTACTGAAAGCCTTCAGTCTACTGTTCTTACTATGAAGTTACGTTATCTTCCATCCACACTTACTTACAGGTATCTGTATGAGAAGGAATCTATATGTAAATTTTCTGGATTTAAACCGTGCTGCTGGAATCAGCAGATACAAGTCTTTGTTTTTTTTGGTGGTTTGGTTTTGTTTGTTTTTAACAGTGTGGGAAGGAGGAATAGAAAACAATAAAAACACAGAAAAAAAGTCATGTATGTTACCTGTTTTTTTCCTTCTTTTGCTGGTTTGTTTTTGTTGGGTTTTTTGTTTGTTTGTTTTGTTTTGATATTTGTTACTTTTTACAACATGCTTGGCATTACAGAATTGAGAATGTGGAAAAGAGAAAGGGGTAGAAGGGAAGAGCTAATATATATTTGGCTTTTGCTGAATTTGTTAAGGTTTCAGCCTAAAGAAAAATCTTGTTGGCAGGTTAGTTAGAAAAAGTTGTACCTTAGTAGTAAACATAATGTTTTTATCAGTACATTACTTCATCTCTTTTTTTTTTAATGCATGCTTGTGCCTGAGGCTTATCTCCTTTTTATCTCATCCCTGATAGAACTGTCAACACTGATGAAGTTTTCCTAAATGCACGTGAAAATTGACTTGTTCTCAACTCCACCACTGTTGCTTTGCAATACTTCTGTATTGTCCCTTTGCTCAGTTACAAGTGCTCTGTCTTCATGGCAGTTTTTGTAAAGCCAAGTTGAGTACACCAAACTTGTGAGGTAGCAAAGAGTATCATCATTCATTCCAGCTTGTCTAGGCAGTTGTGAGAAACCATCTGCATAAGCCGTGCAGCTTAACTCTCCATCATCCAATGTCACACCCTCCAGCTCATCTCTCCCTATGTCCAGTTTCAGAGCGTGATGGAAAGCGACACTGATTCGGTGTCCTTTTGTGTTCCTCCAAACCCTGACTTGAACCAGCTGCTTGATTTTCCAGTGATGTTGTGGTGTGGAAAGATTCTTCCTGTGTAGCTTTTACAATTGCAAGTGGGGTAAATTGTCGGCCTCCCCCTCTGTGTCTCCCCCCGCCCCAGTACATAAGATGCATGAAGTATTTTCTCCTATTTTATTCGGGTTCTCAGCCTGTTCCATTACCATAGAATCCGAACACCTAAGCTACTTAATACTATAGTACCTTCAAATGGAGCCTTTCTAAGGGTTTTTCTGCTAACGCTTATGTAGCAATAGAGATTCTTACACTCCATGGAAAATAACTGTAACATACGTGAGGGAAAAGGGGGAGAAGGTATCAGACACTGTGAGACACACTTTGAACTTCTTGACTATATGTAATATGGCAACAACTTTTTTCTTTACCTGCACAAGAATATTCTTAGAAGCACAGCAGTGTGAATATTTCAAATGCAAAATTATTTTATTGAAAGTAAATGAGAAGCAGCATAGTAATAGATTCTTTTGCTAAGGGCTACAAAGTACAACTGCATTACATGCTATATCTATATTTGGTATTAAAAAGAATGCAAAGATCCCCCTTAAAGCCTTTTTTTCTGACAAGATTTTCATTAAAGCATTGTTCTTGTTATTAAGCACATTATTACATAATTAAAATTAAATAAGTCTTGGGGGAAAGTAATAATTTAACAAAAAACCACCCTTGATTAAATTTCTTTTTTTTGCTTTGAATGGGTTTGTTCAAAAGAGAGATTCAGTCTGAGAAATAACATTATAAGTTAAGCATGTTTTCGTTATCTTACTTTTCTAATTTATATATACTCAGAGGTACCACATGGATGTAGTAGTTTGAAAAATCTTTAAATTATTAAAGAAACCATTTGCCCAAAGCTTGCATGCCTTTGTATAACCACGGTGTGTTGTCATGTAATATTCAAGGAATAGATTACAGCAATTGGTCTTTGGCTTGCTAAAATTGCCTTCGTTGATAGGTATTGACTTTAAAAAAAAATAGCAGACATTAAGATTTAATTAAAATTTTTAAAATGTCTTCAGATATCGCATACTGTTAGAAAACAAGATACATTGGACTTCAAAGTTTTTTCTTCACATCACACAACTCTAAAATGTTAGTCTCTGGGAGGGGGGGCTGGGAACCAACTGAATATAAAATGTTTACCTTAGGGTATTGGACATCCTCCTAAGACCATGGGTTCAGCACTACATGTGAGATGAAATGGGTCTTTCATGTTACAGTTTCCACAGTCTGCAAGGCCATCCTATCCCAGGATAGCTGGAAGTTACGTAAGCTGTTTGCAATGGGCAAAGTTACAAACAGGTTCTTGATTTCAAACAAAGGTGACTGCTTTGAAATCTTCTAAGTGAAATGTTTGGTACATGTGCCTTTTCCTGTGGCTTAAGGAAGAAGGCTGACCTCAATGCAGTCTGGTATGTGATGGACAGCAGCATTACATGCCATCGTGCTGAGTCTCTAGAATATCAAGTTCTTTAGAGAGGTTTTACCTGATGGGGGAGAACCTCATGATTCTTTCAGAAGAGCTCATCTGCCTTTTCACAACATCAGTCATGATTGCTCTTTGAGCCAATATTTCCATTGGTGATATATTGAAAGCAATTTTGTCAGTCTAAATAGCTTTTGCGTTATTGTAGTACAAATAAATTAATACATAAAATTTTAAAATACATATGTCTTTCTAGATCTAATACAAAATTATTGAATATTCTTTCCTCCATCTCCAAAATCTTGGAAAGATTCACCAATCAGAATAAAAAAAAGGGGCTTAAAAAGACCACGCCTTAGAATCTTTACAAGCTGGTGGATGAAAAAACACATTTATCAGTAATACGTTAGTATATTTTTGGAATAATGCTGTATTTTTTTTTTTCTTTTTGTTCTGGATTTTTTTTTTCTGTAAAAAAAAAAGAAGAGAAAAGATAAAAGTAAGCCTTTTTCTGAAAGTGTATGAGTATACTATGACATGTGAAGAACACAGCACTCAGTACCAAAACAGAAATAGGCTTGCAAGATAGCTTTTAGACATCACTCTACATCTGAAATGATGGTCATCTTTTAGCTTTTACAGTGTAGTCCTCATTTATAAAGTGCATCCTTTCAAAGGTATTCAAAAGACCTCTCAGATACATCAGACTACGTTTGATTGAGGCTATACATTCAAAAACCATACAGCACTTTGTAAGTCAATGCTTACCTCTATTGTTTCTTTATGCAAGACGAAATGTGTATATACAGCCTTACTTATCAGGATTAGGTAGGTTTTTTGTTTCTTTTCCAAACAATTGGTCTACAGCTTTTTTAGTCTTTCTTAGCTATGTATTATTTCTTTAATCTTTCTTGTTTGCCTATCTTGAAAGCAACGGGAAACATGGTGATACTTTTTGTGAATTGAAACAAAAATTAACAGTCCGAATTCGTTCAGGCATCAGATTGTGAATGTAATCCTTTTTGGAAAGAAATTATACTTCTGACTGTAAACTTTTCAGAAAATGAGATGAATATGTAATGATGATTTTCCTTCAACAGAACTTTATTAATTATCTCACTGAAGAGAAAATGTGTTTTATCCTACACGTAGAACAAGAACCACTATAGTTTGTAGTGTTTGTTCGTTTGCTGCGGTGTTATTCTGGTACAGAATACTGGAACTTTGTTGCGGAAACCTCCTGTGCCAGATGACAATTCTGGTCCATGGCAGATCACTCGCCCAAATTTGACTGTTCATTCTTAATATCGATTATCTTTTAATCTACCTGATTGAAAAAAACTCTTCCTTATCTTGATAAAAAGTTTATGTAGAGTTAAAAAAATTAAGAATAACAATAGATTTATGTCCCTATTTAGAGTCACTCTGTGGCTTCTGGCCACTCTGAAATTATTTTGAACTTTTAAAAACACTGAGTAGAAAAAAAAAAAAACAAACCACAATTTAAAGTTTGCATCACAGTAATTATTATTTTACTATATTAAACAGGGAGAAAAAAACTAGTCAATTATAACTTTGCTGACAAGAGAACTCAGGAAATGTTACTTCTCTGATTTAATTTGAAATATCTTCCATCTAAAATTCCTTTTCAATTACCCCAAAGCTATAGAGTTCTGCAAAATTGTGTTACGCAGAGTATCCACATTTTGAGTTAGTCTGTGGCCTAAAGGATGGACTTTGTCTACCATTAGTCCATCATTAGTCTATCTAATGGATGGACTTTGGAGCTTGGCTCTATGTCTGGAAACTCTGTCCCTGGAGTGAACAAACTGCAAGAGCTCCACAGAAAATTGTCTAGTGGGACTCGGAGGTCAGCAACTCTGCAGAAGATCAGGCATGCCACACTGAAGTTCCAGAATTCTTCTCTTGGAGCCCTTTGTAACCCACTTTTAACCAAAGAGTATTTCCCAGCTTTATTGTAAGGATCTTTGGAAGCCGAAGTGCTGCTAAAGCCAGACTCCCCCATGTTTCCCCCATCCATCCCCCATCCAGGTGGATGGTTGCAGAGCTAAGGGCTTGACTTGTGAGACAGGCTTCTAGGAACCCTGGCCAAAGGGCTGTCCTTGTGTGGTAGCTCTGAGAGATGCAGGCTCCAGGAAACTTCCTGGAAAACATGAGTGATAGCATGCAATACCAATACAATAGTGTTTTTCTTCAGCATAATTGTGACTATATACAGTTTGTGTCTTTAAGTGAATTGTGTATGTGTTCTTTAATTAGAAAAGCTTAAACCACATGGATATGAAAAATGAAACAAACTTGCTGCAACATCTTATGAAACCTGAGATTTCAAAATCTTTCAAATGCTTTGTCGATCTTCAGCTAATTAACTGTCACATGCATGTGATCTTGGAGGAAAAAGAAATCGTAGCACTATGTTGAATACACATGAATTTGCAGTCTTGTAGTCGAGTTTGAAGCAGAGAGAAGCAAGTGCCTCTTAGAGGAAGTGAGCGACTTATTAGGTCAACATTAACAATATTAAGCTACATAAGACTACTTTATGATCCAGTGACAACTACTATTTCAGTACAAAACTACAGAATCAATATTGGTTTCAGTAATCCTTCAAAATCTCTTTGTTTTTACAGAAGGATTACGCGCACAAACAAAAAACCCAGCTCAGTTCCCACAAGTGCAGATTTTAGGAAGGTAACAGTCCATGGCAATCGGATGTTTTTCTAAGAACTCTCACATTTTGACAGTCATTTTACATGGTCAATGAGCAGCCAGCTGTACAGGTTGCGCAGTGTACGCAGACAAGAACTGAAACAACAGGCATTCCGACAGGATAGAAGGAAAAGCTTTCTCATCATGGGCAAGGCCAAACGGCGTAGTGGGCTGCCCAGAGAGCTTGTGCAGTCTCTATCCTCTGGGGTTTTCAAGATGAAGACAGAATAAAGCCCCAAGCAACTTTTGTGCCTTTTCAGTGTGCCCAGAAACATTGTAGAGTCTCTAGTCTTCCTTATTTGTCTCTTCTAATCTAGCCTTTGTGAAAGGAAAGCACTTTAAAAATAAAAAAGGCTGTGTTATTTTTGAGTTACAGAGGATAAATATTCACAAACTGGAATACAAGCTGGATTAATTTATTTTCTTTTCTGGTTCTGATTAGTGTTTAACTCAACAATTTAATATTATTTAGAGCAAAGCTTTGGTGGTTTCTTAATTTATTTTCTGGTTTTCCTGGCCTTCTTTACCTGTGCGGTGGTTAGATGGAAGGGAAATTACACCCAAAGACCAAAAAAATAAGAAAATATCTCTAAATGTTGGATATGGACATTAAGGGTCCTCAGTTGATCTTATTTGTGACAGTTCAGAAGCCAGTATTTTATTTGAAAGTACAGCCAATACTATTGTATCTTGCTCCCTATCTCTGGAATAACCATACAGAACGTAAAATCTTGGTTTGTGCACCATCTTGGTGCACAAAAAATCCTAAACCACGAACACTTTTCTATCACTTTCTTCCTACTTCTACTCTATCTAACTGTAGAGTTAAATAAAATGGTGAGGCTGAATGTGGTTGTATTTTAAAACTTTAAAAAATATTTAATTAGTATTTAACACTTACTTTTTATGTCTTATTTTAAAAAAATAAAAGGCATATGTGACAGCTTTACAAAGTGCACTTATTACTCATTATAAAAGCTTCAAAATAAGCATTGAACATAGCTTGCTCTAAGCTTAAAGTATGTTCTTTTTTGCTTCAAAGTAAGAGTAGCTAGACTGTATCGTAGGGAATAGACCATTATTTTTTAGAATTCATCTTTGTTCCAAAAAATGGTGAGTGCTTCAGTATTTCAGTATACAATTCAACTACTGCAGTGCTGAAAAAGGTGACTTCTTCACACCAGGGACTTAAGAAAGGGAATTTCTGAACAAGTGCTGTTGGCTCCCTCCAATGGTAGGAGGTTACTATTGCTGGGCCCATGATTTTTCTAGTGAAAAGCCTGTTACAGATGGAAACAGGTATTCTAAGGTACCAACAACTTTATAACTCTGGGAAATGCTTCATCGGTTTCCCTATCATGTACTACTTAAAACAAAAAAAAAAGACTCAGGCAGTAAAAAAAGTCATGAACAGTGGATTCTTTTTCTGTTGTAAACTAAATCTGTTTGAGTGTGAGGAGAAATACATTTCATCACTGTCAGAGGTGGAGAATTGGGAGAATGTTTAGATCATGAAGTTTGAGATGATGCCTATTCTACAGTAGATCTGTGCTACAAAGATAAATTTTACATGTATTTTGTTTTATCACTTAGGATACTTATTTACCACCTGTGTGAGAGAAAACTTAAAAAGCAACTTATCAGATCATTTTTTTAAATACTAAGCATGATGTACAAATTCAAATGTTCTTTGTCACTGTTGAGACAAATTTTGCAATGTAGTAGTTCACACTACGTAAGATAGAGGACTTTCCTTGTCTAAATTGAGCCTCTCAGACCGAGGATAGCAAGGAACTTAATGCTATTGTAAAATGTGAGAACTAAAACCTGTTTATTATTTTAATAGAACAACCTCTTTGCTGACAATAGAGGACAGCACTGTAGAACACAATGTAACTGACGCTACTAAGCAAATATCAACTAAAATGAGAAAAAAACCTCACAAACTCAATCAGACAAATAAAGAATCATTTTAGGTAAAGATGATTTTCTCTCTCTTCAGGAGAGCCTTGCACTACTTACAATGCATTAATCTCTTTCAAAACTAAATATATTCTAAGTATTTTACCAACTTCTAAATAATACTGTGGCACAAATTCCTGGTGAGTAGCTAAAAGGTGCATTTCTTTCTTTATATGAAGGTCTGTGGAACAAAAGAATACTGAATTGAGAGTCTATCTGGTTTCTAGTTGTCAATATATATAAATAATCATATAATCAACTTCTTGACTCCAAACCCCTTACTACTACTTTTTTTTTTTTTGTATTATTTTCCCCTTTAAATATAATTTTCCTATGGTCATATGAGTGCTAATACATGAGGTGTATGGACTGAGGTACTTCTCACAGACTTCCAGAAAGTCTTTCTAGCACACATTTTACCAAGCGTTGATTACTTTTATGTATGTTGGTTTTTGAAGGCTGTAGTACTATCTTCTGGCCCTCACCTCTCCCTTCCAAACTTTTATCCTGTATTTCCTTGGAGTTACTACTCTCATGTGTTTTGTCTTTTGACCTCTGAAGAGTAGCTATCAACAGATTATTTTGTTTGGATTCTCAAAAGAAGGACTTTATAATAAATGCTAAAATTTATTTGAGTGCTAAGTAATTCATTGTAAGATTACTTGATTCCCCTGACCCTTGAATATTTCTTTTAGAAGTTAGGTTTTTCATGCATTTACATTTTTTCATCTTTTTTTAAGCTTACTCTATTACCCACCAAAGCATTTCTGCTATTGGACTGCCAGCTCATCTAAATTAACAGACTGACTAAAGTGATTCTTGCCCCTTGGTCCATACTCCTTTCTCTGCAGCAGATACTAATTTTCTGGCTAGTGTGTTGGGTTAATTTTTTTTATTTTATTTTTTATTTTTCCATTGCACAGATATGTAATGAATTAACTTTGTACGTATTAAGTCCCACATCTACTCTTCAGCTTTCCAGCTCTTCAGTTCAGACTATACTACAAGAGCCTCAACTTTTGTTTCCCTGGCTACATCTTTCTTAAGTCCTTTAGAAGGTTGTTTTTTCTCCTACTAGACTTTAATGATTGGATCTTCTTTTTCTTCTATATTGGGAGAACCATAAAAATATTTTATTTTCTCCAACTAGGGAGGAAATCCACTGTCATTACTGATGGCTTTATTGACTTTGTTTTCATGACTGGTATTGTGTGTTTACTGAGGAGATGAGTATGTAGGATTAACACGGATATGGTTAAGGGAACAAAAGCAGTTAACTATTCAAAGAATTCCTCCAGGGAATATCTTTCTCACGCAAAATTGGACAGAATTTAAGATTTATAGCCTTAGACCTCTTGAATTACTTCCTCAGCCAAATAATAGAACTCATAATCCAAATACTGCTGATGACCCGTGTGCCACATATTCAAATTTACTTTCGTTTATGTGGTATAATTTACAAAGCATTTCTGAATGTAAGGAAAAACAAGCAGATAGCCAAAAAATCCCTTCATTGACAAATCACTAATGAAGACTGCACACTTTTGTGCTAGTTGAAGCAGTCCTACAATAGGAAATGTAAGAATTATTTCTACTATTTAAACTTCCAAAGGTTTATACTTTTAATCATAGAATGGTTAGGGTTGGAAGGGACCTCAAAGATCATCTAGTTCCAACCCCCCTGCCATGGGCAGGGACACCCTCCACTACACCAGCTTGCTCAAAACCTCATCCAGCCTGGTCTTGAACACTTCCAGGGATGGGGCATCCACAACTTCTCTAGGCAACCTGTTCCAGTACCTCACCACTCTCAAAGTGAAGAATTTCTTCCTTATCACTTTGCAGCCATACAAATCACTTTGCAGCCATAGAGTAACAGACAATCCTTGCACCAAGGAACTATGGTCTAATGTTCCAACAGTGCAGAGATGGACAATATCTCTTTAAACATATCAGTTGTCCTGTTTTCTTCAAGCAACTAGATATTATTATCTTCATGCTCAAGCTCTTCCTGATGTTCTTCATAGCAACATCATCCTTTATGCCATATGTTCTAGATTAAGTGTATCTGTTTAAAAAAATGTGATGGATGATATTTTTGCTCTTAATGGATCACACTGCCTTTCTGAAATAGGTGGTATCAAATTTCTAGGTTCTGCATCTGCATTTGTCTTCCATTTTTAAAGCAGTTTCCTGGGTTTTGCTACTCTGCCAGTGTTCCCAGCTTCACTACTGCCTCCTACAATGCACTTGAGTCTCCTTCCTCATTGCTGCCTCCTGTTTTGGGAGTTCTCTGAAAGAATCTGACTCCATAGGGTTACTTTCTTTGCTCTCAAATCATAATTCAAGACACATCTTAGACACTACGATTCCATTATTAAAAATAAGTGTATCTCACTCACTCTCCTCCCCACAAACCTGCTGATGTTCTGTTCAGTGGGTCAATATGGATATCAACCTCTTTGCCTTGGGAACCTTTGAGCAAGGATTGTTGATAGAGTTGTATACGCTCACAGCATCTGTCATAATGAGAAAAAATGATTGCATATGAATAAAAAATGATACAATCCTGTTATACAATGCAATAGATTCTTCTGACAATGTCTTTGCTGGAACAATCACTTTGGTGAGGATTGAAACACTTAAAAATGACACAGTATGACGCATCTGGGCAGCTGAAAGGCGTAACACAAACTAAAAACAGTAATGTTAATGACTTCTTCAAACTGTGGAAAATATTATGCATACTATTGCACAAGTCCTTACACAGAATTAAGAATTCTTGGTTTCATTTTTTTTTTTCATTTTCATGAATTTATTTAACAAGGTGAACATAAGCTCTTCTTTTTTTAAATACTTTGTTTCTTAATTTCTAATTTCTTCAGTATTCAGTACGATATGAGCAAATTTATTATTGATTGTCATACTGGATAACCTGCTTAGAGCTGTACATTTTATATGAGAGATGCATACATTCATTAAAGACAGAGTTTTCTCAGCTACCAATAAGTGGCATAATTCTGTGAACTCGTGAATAATACTAGTACTATGAACTTTAAAAAAAAAATTAAATTATTTTTTTATTTTTGGCAAACATGAGATTGATTATTAATGGAAATCGCCAAAATTGTTCTTCTACATCACTGAAATTGTAGAGCCTCCTGGTAGACTTTTGGAAACGAACAAGAATGATTTTCTGCATAGGTGTAGTATTCCCCACTCTATAAAATGCCGATTTGAAATGCATTGAGATTCATTCCTGCCCTTCTCCCAGCTTCCTTGGAAAAGCATTATCAGACAATTAAAGAAATTGAAAGACAAGTATATCAGAATTTGCTTACTGTTTTAGAAGATCAAACAGTTTAGTAGAGAGTTTTCTAGTGAAATTTGATGTTGAAAAGTAAAAGCTTCAAACACTAAATGTTTTCCATGTTCTAAAGGCACATCAATGGAAAATTAAATTTCATGGGAGAAAAAAGGTGTTTTTGCTGTTGTATACAGGTTACTTTGACATTTTAAACAATGAAAATCCATGAAGTGCTATACAGTATACCTCTTAAGGCAAGTAGAGAACTAATGCTTCTGAAACATAAAGACTTTTTTTGTGGCTCAGGCAGTTCAATTTTTGCTTTAAAAAAAAAAAAAAAAGCCAACAGTCTTTTGAGAAGCGAATGTCATGGCTTAATGATTTTGCAAAATTCCTGAATAACTCTTAGGCAGGTTAGAAGGGAGCTTAGAAGACCTTGTATTCTATATCTTCAATAAAACTTTGTATGTGGGGAAATGAGAACGTTTTGAAGGTCTGGGACTGGCAGATCGTTATGGAGGAAATGTGATGTTCGGGATAGAAACAGGGCAACTCTTGAATTCTTCTTTAAAAACTGCTGACTAGCACTGATTCCCACGTTGCTTTACTACCTATTGTCCAAGAAGCGGGAAGCATGTTACTAAATCTCAAAGTAAAGAATTACAATGTGTCAGAAAACTACAGCTACTGGAAGATGAGTCTTTCTCTCCTCTGCAATCCATTATTGTACCCTTCTCCTGCCTCCTAGTACCGAAGAGGAATCTAAAAGAACAGGCACACACAGTTTACCGAGAGAATTAAATCTTATGGATGTAGCTCAGTAAGGTGTAGAACTCGGGTCCCAGCAGCAATAGAGAGTTGATAAGACATCTCAAAGAACTAGTATGACTTTAATATAAAAGCATTAATATAAGTCTATTAAAATTATTTAGGCTGCACTATAAGAGTGAGCTCTTCTAATTTTTCCGTATCTTTGTCATAGCTGTGGCAGCCTAAATGAAAAATAATCAAATCGAATGCCACCTTCCTTTCTTATCTTTGCAGAAGCTGTATCTGCAACAAAGATGTTTTTGCTATTCTCTGCTATTCTTTGAATTTGGCTGCCTTAGCAACTACCTGTTCTGCCAGGTTACTTGTGTTGATAATTTGAAGTAGTTACTGAAAGCTGCAATGCCTGAAAAAGGTCTTGGGAATCAGAAATGCCTTTTGAATAGTTGCAGGTATCTTATTTATTTATTTTATCTGTCTATAAGCAGAGACATGATTAGTTCCTGAATGTAAAGTTGGTGTGAGGTATTGAGGGGGCTTTTAAGATTTTTTTTCAGGTAAAGGAAGCAGCTATTGTGTTTTTTGTTGTTGTTGTTGTTTTTTGTTTTTTAACCGCCTTGGATGTTTTTTGATTATTATTTTCAGAATCTATTCCTTATGTATATATAAGACATTTCTGATACGTCCAATTTCTTATGGATATAGATAGTAGTACAGAGTCAATCAAGAAAGGCATACTCAACAGCCAGAAAGGAGGCTCCCAGACAAGAGATGAGCAAAGGTACAGGTGGAAGGCAGATGTGATCTATCCAGAAACTGCACCTACATTCAAATTATAGTGAACAAATTGTTCTAGGGTTAGCTAAATCGTCATCATTTAAATCAGAAATCATTTTTAGGAGGAAAAAAATCATCAACCATGAAAGAAAATAAAAAAGAAACCAACCCAGGTGTGGCCAATGTTAGAGTATAAAAGGTAATATTTCTGGCAGCTGGGGTTAGCAGCCTTTTCTTATACATCACCAAATTCAAGCATTTCTAGCTGAATGTTAAGAGCTACGATTATCTGAATTCTAAGGACAAAATGTAAAATGTTCCTACTTGCGCAATGCTAACGTTAGCTAATGCTACAGTATAAATCTCTCTCCCTCTCTTTGGCTTCTATAAATTACTAGGAGAGCTAAATTCTCATGACAGCACTGTCAGAGTCGGACCTGGCGCCAGCAGACCTTTCTCATGCAGTTCTTCAATCTCACGTTCAAAAGGCAACTCCTGCAGAGATGTCACCGAGCTAAAATGCGATATGCAGAGACCTCTAGAGACTGGAGAGCTTAACTGCAGCTAATGACATGCAGATAGGGTTCGGTGGGGTACAGTAATGAAATCGCTTGAGGAGCTGTGAAGCAGACTCCGAGGAGAGCAAGGTAACATTCAGACTGTTTTAATCTCTGTGGTAAAAGTTGTGTTCTTGAAAGTGATGTGATTTGGCTTATTTTCTCTAAAGGTAGTCAACAAAGGTGTAAAATATACCTCATTTTTTATGATTTAACCCCCCCCCGCCCCCCCCAAAACAAACCCTAAATGCGTTAGATGCTTTCCTTATGTAAAACTACAATATTAAATAACAGAATCCTCGAAATAGCTGTGACTTCAATTACTATGCTGCAAGCTCCTGAAATTTGGAATCCGTTTGTGAACTCATTGATATATAAGACTGCGCTTGTTTTTCATTTGCCTGAAGTCTGTTTAGAGGCTGCATCTCTTAACATTGTCTGAGAGATGCCACAAGGTTCCGGTTGAGTTCAGAGCTAATTACAACTCTGAAAGAGACCTTTGCAGGATTGTCATTAGCCATGCTTATAATTCAGACCAAGGTGTTACCTCATTTATTTTCCCAGTGAGCAGCTCTTCATATGTTTGACCATGGAAAAATGTACTCACCTTGAAATGTACTGAAGCTTACAGCTATAGCTACAGCTTAACCCTTGTGTGGCTGCTTCTGTACTTTCTAGTGCTATTCAATTTCTCCAAGTTCTCAGCTATGTGCTCTATAGAAGTCATCGCTTCAGTGGATCCTTTTTTACGTCTGTTTGAGCAGAGGGAGCTTGACTTAGAAACAGAGAACATATCTTTGGCAATAATCTTTGGCCTGAAGTGGTCTTTCACACAATTGTGACAATATATCTTCTAGATTTTTTTCTTGGGCTTTGATTGGGGATGTACTGCTAAAACCAAATATTGGGCATTTCAAAGTTTTGATTACGTAGAGAAAGGACGCAGAGAAAGTTGTGATTTTGCTGGTTGTCTAAAGACCATCATACAGATCTAAAACTGGGTCCTAATTATTTCAACACAAAGTGTTGCCATGTTCAATTTTAAAATTCCTTGTCCAAAAGGGGAATTGACTAAGCCAAATTACCAAGTCTCTACAAACTATGCAAAAAAGCAGAGTTAATTTTAGAATTAAATGATAGGCAGATGCAGGTAGTAATCTGTGTCTGGCTTTTCAGGTCTAAAATACTTGACAAGCTTATGTTTTGCTAATGTTACTTGATTGAGCTATCCTTGTCTCTAGCAATTTTGATTGGTAGCATGGAAAACTGGTGACTTCATCAAAGTGAAGGTAACTATTGGCAATATGAAAGCAGATAAAGTATCATAAGCCTAAATTCCAAGTCTAGAAATGGAGTTTTGGATTGTGATCTGCAATGTTTTCCATATCACAGCTACTTTTTTTTTGGCCATTTTCACCATATGTGTTAAAATTGTCACATACATGTGTGATGTCTGTAATGTCTGTGATTGCTTTATACCTGCAATGAAACTTTAAAAGTTTGTTCCTTGAAACTCTTTGTCCTTCAGGCCATTACATGGGTTTTTAAGCCAAGGCTTTACGTTCACTTTAGTTGATATGAATGTCTAATGAATGCCCAAGAGAGCTGGGCAAATTAAAGGTCTTGCTCTTAAAATTGTATAACAAAAGCAGAATTTCCCTTTTTGATACTTAGCACTCTGTGAATTAGACTTTCTCTCTTTGCCTAGAAAAATAGAAGAAATAAGAAGTGGACCTATTAATGTGTCCTCAAATTCCCCTATGAACAGAACTTCTAAAACTTCTCTCAAAGAAACCTACCTAGAAAATGAACTTGGCAAATAAATGCTGCTGATAAAATACAATATGTAGGTGGGAAACTAATAGGCTGGACTATGTCTAAATAGTTCATGAAGTTTTCTCCTAGACCTTTTTCTCCCAGAACATTTAAGCCTTGCTGAGGACAGGCTGGAAGGTACTTTGCAGAAGTGGCCTGCCTTGAGATGTGTGTACGTAGACACTGCAAAGGTAGAGGAAATTATCATAGGCTTTCAAAATGCATTTCAAGAAATCGTGTGTGTACTGACATTCAAACTTTCAGGGTCACTTCTCTGAGAACACTCATTTCATGCTACCGGTCTTCATGAACAGAAGCACTGTCCTTCAGGAGAGAAACTAGTGCGTTTGATACATGCTTGTAATGATTAATTGTAAGGTGCATTGACTTCAGGTTCGCTTTGAGCATCCGACTAGAAGTATTGAAAAATGTGCTCGTTATTTTGCACATTTTCATCTAAGTACCGATCTAGTGGTTGGTGCACCACTGCCTGTCAGTTCTTGTGTTCATCTATGGTTTCACCTGTACTGAACTTTAATTAGATGCACTGGGGCTTAAACAAGGTTTTGTTTTTTTTTTTAAAGTCTAACCACGTGACCGTATGTTTTTTACTTTTCCCATGACGTTAACAAAAGATGCACTTGTGGGAGTAAGAGGACTTGATTTCCGCTCTCCCTCCTTGCCTACCATCAAACCATCTTTTTTGATTGTTTGTTTCTGTAAGTGAAAAACAGGCAAGAATTCAGACTTCAGATTAGGAAAGGAAGATATTTGCTGAATGGATACTTTTATATTCTGGAGTGAGCTGTTGTGAAATACGAAGGCCTATGGTATAAAAATAAAAAATCTAGTAACTCTAAAGTATGGTTATCACATGGCTTTTCTTAAAGAAAAAAAAGATGATTGTGGAGTTCTTGTTTTGTTTCAGTAGATTCTTCAGAGTTAAAAATTGTCAGGAATAGATATTGAGTTAAAAAAACCCAGATGAGTTTAAAAAAATTAACTAGTGAGAAAGCTAGAAAGAAAATCTAAATACTCATCATCCTTAAAAAAAAAAATTAAATGAATGAACTCAATGAATTTTTGACAGATTTCAGTTCAGGATCAGTTACTGTCTATGTCAAGTCTTTGCAGTAGTTACACTGGGGATATCCTGCTGGGTGCTCTGAACATCTCATCTGACAGATGAGAATGTCCCAAGTAGATAAAAATTTTGCAACCAAAAATAAGTAAAAAAGAAATTGAACTCATCTGTCCCATTTTCTCCAGGTTTCCAGGTCACTGTTTTGAAGTATTTTAAGACAATATCTTTTCTTCTTCCTTCTTGAAATTACAGTACTGAAGTTCAAAGTCCTGGTTGCACTTTGTGAAGGGACTGAAGTATCTAGTGCGCTTCTGATTTCTTGTCAAGAAAGTCCTGTGTCGATTAGGAAGAACTGAGTAGAAGTCTCACTTTCTTGTTTAGTCTTGATCTTATACCTTATGTGGTTGGTTGAGGAAAACCCAGACTGTAAATAACGTATAGTTCTGGTAGAGGAATCTGGAGATCAGTATTTAACCAAGTCACACTCAGCTTCTCTAGGTGGCTTGGACATGCAAGCGTTTGCAAGAGCACCTGAACTGATCTGCGCATCTATCTTTTCCTTAAGTTTCTTCAGAATCACTAGTTTAAGGAGAGAGGCAACCATCCTAATCACCAGACTATGCTGGCAGAGTGGGAGATCAGAGAGGGGAGCACACTATGATAAAGTGGCGCAAGGGTTTATGAACACAGAGCAACAGAAGCATACCTCTAAACTCTACCAGTAGCATCGGTCAAAACTGAAAGAGGCGAAATTCCTGTTCCATTCTCTACAATTTTCACATTAGACAGACATTGGATAAAAAGTGATAAAAAATACAAGGAGAGGCGGGAAAGAAGTGAGTCTTATTCCTTAGATTAATAATTATTCCTTAATCACTAGGCTCAGCAAGTTTCTGCAGCTTGCACTTCTAGTCCAAAGTCCATTTGTACTGCCACTACTATCAGCTGTCTGTCTCTGACCAGGGAGGCCACAGCGTTCTTTTTTGCCATGCCACACCTTCAACTTTTTTACGTAGCTTACAATGTATTGCACAGATTTCACTTAATTCAAAAGTTAACTAAAAGATCTTATTTTATTGAAGTAAGAATGAAAAAACTTACACTATCACTGAGCAGCAGGAAGTTGTGCACTAAAAAGATGTAGATAAAGGGAAAATATTGTTTGAAATTTTGTAGATTAATACCTTAAATGCATGAAGTCCATTGACGTTTTTAACTTCACCAGAACAAAATCGGCTGATTACCTGTGTTCGTTGTCCAGTTTTTAAGAATGATAAAATTCAATGAATGAGCTACAGATGACCACTGTTGGCTTTCAGGCTGTCTTTTTGAGAGTTGCTGAAAATAATTCAAGACATATGTCATTTGGCTTGGTATATTTAGTGAAGGAAAAGAATTAAAATAAACAGTTCCTGATACATCCAAAATAATATATTAAATATTTGGGTAGAGTTTAGTAACCAAAATCTAGCATTGTAATAATAATGCAATAAGATGATAATGAGCCCAGTTCTGGGTTTGTAGCTAAGTGTCAAGTCAGTGGATTTGTAAGTTGAACACTGTGTAAGCCTCCTAACACCTATGTCCACAGTTTAAAGCATACCTCAAAAGAAAATAGTTAATGCACTGATTATACAATTGTCACTTCTTCAGGCTGTTGGCACCTCTGGGATCAAAACCAAAGCTGCTGAGCTAAGGTAGAAGATGTTCTCCTTCATTCCAAATGTATTTGTCTTAAGGAGATTCAGAGTAAATCTTTCTGTTACCATTCTATGGCATCACAAAATAACAGTAGCCTCTTGGTGATTCTGAACCAGGTTTCTATAAATCTGTTATTTCTATAAAGCTCTGGAAGAGGAAAATGAATAAAAATCTCCTGTATCTCAGGTAACCATTATACTATATACGTTTACCTTCTCTAAGAGGCCTCAGTTCTCAATTTGAAAAAAGACATCTTTTCAAGAAATAAATGGTTTGTTACAATATTTCTGACTTGCCCAAGATTTATTGCTGTTGTATTGTGCTTTATTCAGATTCTCTTCACATTCATATCTTCAGAAGATCTTAAGAATTTAAAATGAAAGACGTTAAATATTTGCAGTGAAATTTCAGGCAAATATCTGAAATGTTTGAGTTAACTGTATTGCAAATGTACCTGAAGTAAATGGAATTACACTGTTGGTAGAAAAACATAGCTGCAAATTCAGCTCTACTGCTTTGTTGTGTTAGTTGTTGTCCCAAGCAATTCATCTTAACCTACAAGCAAATATATAAAGGCAATCCATCAGCAGGTGTAAACACACGTTGCAGTCTTATTGATTGAAGGTTAGGAACTTTTTAACATCAAATATTTTATAGCAGCTCCAAAACTCCAAGATAAAGACTTCCAGAGACTAAGCTGCAGAATGAATGTTACCTTGTTGGCCACAGTACAATGCAATTTTTCCCTGTTTTTCCCCCTCCACTCCTGTTTCACCTCATAATTTTCTCATCAGCACTGTTCACAAAATGAGCCTGTTAAGCTTGAAAGTAACTCTAAAAAAGTAGTTGTTTTCATATATTAGGCATACTGCTACCAGAAAAAAGTAAGAGAGGTCTGTAAGGCCTTGTGTGACAGCCGAATGGCAGCCACAGCTTGGGTGCTCCTCGCTGCCTTGGACCTGTACCCCTGGAGTTGCACACGTTTTGCAAGCGTAAGACATGGCAATTGCTGAAAGTAGCTTCTACGTTCTTCTACTCCTGTGTCCTCCTTAAGCTTATGGTCACAGTGTCCATCCCTTAAGACAAATGTATCTGCTTGCAGTGCCACACTATAGAGAAAGCTGATCAGGTTTGTTTCGGATAACCTAGTGTGACAATGGTGTGTGCGTTGATGGAAATATGACCTACTTCTGTTAGTAGGGCTGCTTGAGGAGTAATCCTTGTTGCTTAGAATATTGCAAAGTGAGTGCACAAGCCAGTCTTCAGGAAAACTATAGCGTTTAAACATTTGCAAAGATGTAAATGGAAACATAAGATGGGTGACAGTAGGGAATCAGTCCAGTGGATTTGCTTCAGCGAAATGCTATTGTGCTCCTTTGGCAGCAGTTGCTCTAGATAGCTTCTCAAAGATACGGACTGGTATAGATGCCTTCTTCTGGATAAACCTTTTTTATGTTTCTCTTTGACATAAAAGTTCCATCACAAAGTATGAAGTGGTCCCCCAAAGGTTATTCTAGTTTTATTTTTCTTCCAAAAGAATACTTTCAGCATCTAGAATACCATCACAAAAACTAGAGTTGATGCAAAGTATTCAGTCATGTGTATTACGAGGGAAAGGCAGATGCTGCTAAAGCTGCACATTTCCGTGCATGTTTCTTCAGTGTTCTGCAGTAGTAACCCAGAAACGTTTAGTAGTCACAAAGGAGAAATTAACTGAAGTGGAGAAAACACAGATTGGCGTATTAATTGTAAGGTTGTGAGGAACAGGATGAATCAGACGTAGCAACTAGCTGTGTTGAAAGGGGAGAGTAGCAGACTGCAGGAATGTTACCGGAATAAATCTTAAGTCATTTAATTAGTTATCTTGGCACACAAAAAGAAGGATGGCGTAAATGAAATTTACTAATGACACGAAGCTGGAAGGCCTTGCCTTGACAGAAGAGAATGAAAATGCCAAAGAAAAAACCTAGAGGGACTGAGTAAGAAAAGTGGGATGAAGTTAAATGCTATAAATATAGATTGCATTTGTATTACAGGCGAGTATTGTTCATTCTGCCATGAGAGTAACCAACTTAATTTGATTGGAAGAAACAAAATGTGATAAGTCTAAAAATTCCAAACTTATTGCATAGGATGGATGTCTAACATTAATTCTCTTTCCAGGCACCTACTTTTTTGGAATTTCTTCTAATCACTCTTCTACACAGCCTAGGAAAGGGCTTTCTAAGGGTAAAGAGTTGTCTGCCAGGTGTCTGCTGACTGGCTGTGGAGATATTTGAAGCTTTTAAAGACTAATGGTGGTACATAAAATTCTGTCTGCTTACCCAAAACAAATCTGGTTTTGCATTACTCTATGTCATCCCGTCCCCCCAACCCATCTATTCAGAGTTTTTCAATAGTTATCCAGAAGCATTTAGCAGTCAGTCACGTGGACACCAAAACTGTATGTCCACTAGTGGTCTTGAAATTCAGAGAATTAGTTCTTTCAGTTTCTTTTTAATGATGACTAGGCCTTAGTATCACAGCTAGATCTGAATGAACAACCTCTGTGCACCCCTCTGCAGAACTGTGCACCCCTTCTGGCAGAACCAGCGTAGGTTAATTAATTGAACTGGAGGCTAATTAACTGAAGTGGAGAAAACACTGATAAGCATGCCAATTGTAAGATGCTAAGGAACAGGATGATTTTTCTTTAGAAAGCCTTAACAAAAAGGCTCCAAAGTTAACTTGGAAACCCCAATATTTTTTTTCCCCTACAAACAAGCTTTCATCAAAATTAAGGATACAACAAATATTTCTTTAATTTTATGGTTTAATTATGTAATTTGCCTTAAATAGCTTTGATTCTGTATTATGAATATGCATAAAATGAAATATTTCCATCTAGAAACATATGGATAGTAGAATCAAAGTTCTCAAAATATGCAAGTAGTACATTTTAGAAATTATCTAGAAAATACTTCTTGAAAAGAAAAAGTTCATGTTATTTCTTGCTACAAATTTCTTTCTGCCCTTCTCCACTTTGCAGTCATCCCAAATAATAGCTTACAAGTGAAGGGTGTTGTAATGATATTTAACCTCATTACATCGTACATTTACATGGAATATGAAGTACAGAGTGGGGATTGCTGAATGGCTTAATTTAAACATTGCAAATATTCCTGAAATGTTGCATTTTGTGTTGTGGGTAAAAAACAGAATGAGAAATATTTACTGCTAAGGGTTGATGAGGATTTTTAAAAGAGAGAGGCATTCATAGCACTGTAAATATGTTGAAATAGTACTACAGTGTACAAAGTATAATAATCCTGTTTATTAAAATGAATGCAGAATGCTTAGTAAAGAGATGCCAGCAGTGTAGGAATCATAGGCATTAAGAGTAAGTATGTCGTTTTCTAGTGTAAAACATTTTAGTTTCATTCTTCAGAACCTATTATTAAGAGTGTTCCCTGAATACAAAAACTATCTCCAGTCACTTTTGTTTTCCACTGTTCAATTTCTATACTTCAGAGGAATTGACTTCCTTCTTAATGAGTCAATTGTAATCAATACTTGCAGTGAATTATAGCCGTGTTCTTCAACATTGCTCCACAGGGAGATCTACAGCACACAGAACAGTCTGTTGAGCACCCAAATTGTTTGCAGTAGATTACTGAGCACTGTGAACTTTTTCCTGTGGGTTTGAGGTCAAACAGTTAAAACCACAAGCTTCAGTCTGACTAAGGATTAGAAAGTGACTTTTAGACAACTGCTTATTGCACAAGCCCACTATCATAAGTGACATAATGGCAGTCATTTTGAGGTTGGAGAATTAACTGTAAACTTGTAATCCCCTCAGCTATCAAGTTTCAAGTGCCTCTGTCCATCGGCAGGATGGATTTCAATGCAGCAGCAAAAAAACCCCAACCAAACACCACCAACTAAACCCAGAACTGTTTTGACATTAAGGTCCTTCGATACAGTCTTTAATACTCTTAGATCATGTTTTCAATTACTGTAAGATAAAGTAGTAATAGGATATATAAAAATCCGTGGAAAGTCTGACATTTCTAGTGTATTTTCTGTTGTTTATTTACCAGTTTTGTCAGGGCACTATTGGAATGGAAATAATGAGACCTTTTCTTTACTTGCTAATGAGAATTATCTTCTCATATGAACTCAATCGCTTTCAGCATCCTTATCAACAATTACATCTGCATAAGGGCATCTTTTCATTATGGCCTTTCCTTATTTGTCATCCTAATTAGACTTTTCTTTTCAGAAGGCTTCTGAGAGGTGAAAGAATGACATTGACGTAATTATCAGTCCTTGTCTTTTTAAGGAGCTGCCTACCCACCAGGTAAATTCAGGAAACCATATCTATTAGCTATTGCACATGGAAGCACCAAGACTCCAGGTTTATTTCAACAACTTGATATAGAAATAATTGGTATTACACAATTAAATCTCATCATTAAGTTTTCCTAAGGCTGTGTGTGACAAGTGGAAATTACAGGCTAGTTACCTGCTGATTATTTCCAAAATTGTCAGAAGTTTGACTCCAGATAGCATACAGTACTTTAGAAGCAGGATATCCTGATCTTTTCCTGTATAAAGATCCTACCGTGAGTTAGCAAAGCAATCTCAAAATTTAAAGAAGTGTTTTATTCAAGGAGAAGCATATGGGATGAAAATAGAAGAGGACAGAAAACAAAACTAAAAGCCTATGCTGAGATTTTGTTTTCTCCAAACCAAGTAGAAGCAGCCAGATTTTTTTCATTCTCGAGGGAGAATGAAAGTGTCGGTGAATCCAGCCATGAGTTGAAGGCCCAGATTGTTATTTCTTTTTGTGAAATAAGGAATCTAGAGACTTTCAGTGACTTGTCTGGGATTGACATCAAGCATTCTGGTTTTGTTAGTCTCCTGTTCCAATAGAAAGAAACATTCAGATTGATTTTCCTTTCTGAGACAGGAGTCTTAAAAAGACCCACAAGAATTTATTCTTTACAGTGTTGGTTTTACTCCCCAAATCTCCCAGATGGCATTCTTCCAACTGCTAGACATATTATTGTAGCAATAACTTTAACATGCCTGTTGCATAATCTGTAAAATGCCATAGACCTGTAAAATGCAAACAATACTCCTGTTCTGAAAAAAAGTAACAGTACAGTTCTCCTTTTGGACAATGCCAAACATGCTCATCTCCAAATGATTTTCTTTTCCTTAAATGTCTAGTACCTTTATCTTTCCAATGTCCCATGATGTACTACCCTCTCTTTTCTTCCACACAGTCATTTTCCAAAACTCAAAGCACCTCGACAACCAGAGCTGTCCATGTCCATGGACTTTTTGTGTTTCTTGGGGGAACCTTCAGCTGCCATATGTTCTGTTCATTTTTCTACCTTGATAACAGACATATAAATGTAAGCAAACATATAAGTAAAAAAATTCTAGCAAATCATATATTATTCAGTTAATGGTAATAAGCTTTCATTAGAAACATTTCTTCTTTTCTTAACTTTTTAATTATTAATGAGATCACTTACAGAAATAACTGGAAAAATTATCTAATATTGGTTTCCATAGTCTACAGAACGTGAATCTGAACTCTGATGCTTTATGAATCAGGATTTAGTAATTTTCCTAATTTTCTTCCCAGCCAACATTAATACTGAAATAATCCATAACACTATATTTTCTCATAGTTGAACAACTGTAAATATCTTGTATTGTAGTGTACCAATGTCCTGTGAAGTCACACAGGAGACCCATACGTATGTATGTCTCTAGTCATGCTCAGTATGAGCCATGCTGGGTATGATTTCTCAGTATATAATATTTTTTTGCCATCATCAGACAAATAGAAGAAAAATGATCATTCAAAGCGTCTAGAGCATATGTAATTTTGGCATGGAAATTTGGCACAAGTCCTCTTTCTCACAGACAATAAATATTGTGCATGTACCCCCCCAGACTCCATGCTATCCTCTTCCTTTCCATGAAATATGGACCAAATTTAAACCAACTTGAAGCTGAGCCTAGCTCTTGATTGAATCCAAGACAAATTAGCTTTACAGAGTAATTCCACACTTTTCCCTGCCAGAGTGTAACTAGCTGTGAAGTCAAAAGGGGGATCAGAAATCATACCTTCCAGCTTACCTTTCTCAAGTTAAGCATCCTCAAGGAAGGTATGTATATTCCAAACGGTAAGTCCAGGAAGAGGTGTCTAAATTGTACATGAAACAATTCTGCCTCCTCTGAAGATTAACAATTCCACCAGGGTTCTGAGTGTTGGGAAGAGCTATTCACAGCTTTTGTTGAATTCATAGATATTGAATACAAAGGGCAGGTAGTTCAAGATTAAGAACACACAGATCAGGTTTAACTTGCCTTTCTATCTGGGGATCAGGGTTTATTACAATAACTGTTTTTAAAAAAAAGAAATCAAGCGACTCTATAATGTGTTGGGATACTTTGATTAGTTTGGCTGACAGTTTTTCAGCAGCAAAATTACCCACTTCATAATATTTCTCATCTGAAATGATGGGGTAACATACACAGAATATGATGTACTAGTTATGCTGTAACGAGGATGAAGCTATAAAAGTTTAATATTTAATCATAGTTTGATAAATCAAAGTAACATCACATCTTCATTATATACATTTATATGTGGTCATAAAATACTTTATACTTAATGTTGTCTGACGGCTTATAACTTACACACAACTCTTAAATGACTAAAAAATGGGAAGGTGTGCTGTGAAACTAATCAGCAGATAAAAAGCGTGGCTGCTGTAACATTCTGTTCTGCTATCATAACATTTCTGTGAAGGTAGCTTACCACCTTTTTAAGAAAAATGAGCCTACATAATGAGGCTCATATCTATGCATCATGTGCTTTTATCAGCACCCAGCTTGCCTGGGCACAACACTCCAACTGCGATGGCACAGATGTAAACCAATTTAAGGCAGACAAAGATATTTCCAGTAACACCTTCAAAGCATGTAAGGCTGTCACATGCTATAAGTTTTTTTTTATCCATATTTTTATAAGTTCATGTCAGGTATTCATCATGACTCCAGATATACAAACATCAATGTTAGAAAATTAGTCAAGAAATGAAATGCTGCAGCAGTAGCAGAGAATTTCACAGTCCTGTTTTTACTTTGCATGGATGACAGACAGATGAGAGATTAACTGTTGCTAGTGAAGGACAGAAGGTTTTCTATGCATTACCTAGGTAAATTTTAAAAAGAAGCATATGCACTGAGGATATATTCAAATATAGGTGTATGAGAGTTATGAGTTAGAGCCAGTCTCAAGTATGATAGAGTAGAAAGCAGATGGTGACTGATGCAACTGAAATACATGGAAAAAAATAGTGACTCTCACAAAACCAGCAATTTTACAGTCACATATATTTATCAACATATGTATGGTTTTGGTAAAGAAAAAAAAAATCTGCAAAATTTTATCTGTGCAACTGTTCCCAATTTACACCTCCAAATCTCATCACCAAAAATCCATATTATTATCTGTTATTAATGATATTGTATTTAAGACAATTCTTGCATTTAAAATACTTCTAAAGCTCTGGAAAGAGTGCTGAGAGATGTCCGTTTTCTGCTGACCCAGGTTGATATAAAAAATTATGATTTGCGCAGAGATTCATGTAATATTTTACATCACTCTAAAGGGTGATTTTTCCAAAACAATTCAAACATCTTACTGATATTACTAGGGTTGTAAAGTCAATATTACTTTTGAATCAGTCAAGTACAGATCTATATCTACTACAAGTATATGGCCACAATTTGTTTAGTAAGAGTTAAAACTCATTTGGTCCTATAAGAGTGATTTTAAAAAACAAACAAACAAACAACAAACCTCAACAGACTCAGAGTTTTCATTTGAGGTATGAAATTGAAAAAGGATTAGTAGGAGGAAGAGAGAGACGGAAGGCATTAATGGGTCACTTTGTACTAAATTATTTTCCTATGTAGAAGTGAAAACATGAGATTTCTCAACACCGTTGGCATTTGAAACCTCCACTGATGATAAATAAAGGAAGCTGAGAGCGGACGGTTTCATGATGAACAAAGGGAGTTTTTCCTTCAAGCACACAGACTTCTGGTACTCCTTGCCAAAGCAGTTATCGGTGCAAAAAGTGTATATGGCTTCAGGAGGAGAACGGGCAGTCACTTAGAAAAGGGTTTCTAAATGGAAAAAAACAAAAATATGATCAAATTCCTAGAGATGGAGATGACAGGAGAATATCACAGTGGAGATATCATGATTTCTTACTTCCTTCTTACTCTTTCCTAGACATTTTCTTTTGGGTAATGTTTGGGAGGGATATAAGAATAGACCCTTGGTCTGACCTAGTGGATGTGTTCTGATGTTTTTATGATGCAAAAACTGTAAAAAAATTTAGTGTATCTTGTACCCCTCATAAAATCTACCCAACTGTGTGTGTGTAAAGTGATCAAGACTTTGTTTAGCAGAGTTGAGTCTTGCCTCTTTGGTTAGATGTTATGTTCAGAACAGTTTGGAACATAGATAAATCTTATAGAATAGCCCAGGTAGGAAGGGATCTTGAAAGATCATCTGGTCAAATCTTTCATGGGAAAGGAAGCCTAGATGAGATTATCTAGCACCCTGTCCAGTTGCATCTTGAAAACCTCCAGTGATGGGGACTCTACCATGTCCCTGGGGAGGTTGTTCTAGTGAATGATAGCTCTCACTGTACGAAATTTCTTTCTTCTATTAAGGTGAAACCTCTCCCAGTGTAACTTGTACTTGTTGCTCCTTGTATTCTCCATGTGGCTCTTTGTGAAGAGACAATGTTCATCCTTTTTGTAGCTGTCCTTTAAGTACTGGAATACTGTGATGAGGTCTCCTCTGAGCCTTCTTTTTAGGGAGAAAAGATCTCACTCCTTCAGTCTTTTCTCATAGGGCAGGTTCTTCAGCCTCTTAATCATCTCAAACATGAAAACTTTAAAGTATTGCAAAAGGTTTCAATTTTAATTGTCCCAAAGCAGAACTAAGCAAGACAAAGTTTGGTAAAAGGAGTTTGAACTATAACTGTGAATTCTTTCATGTTACTTTCTTCATAAGCTACAAAATACCTTTTTGTTTTATTTTTGTCCCTCTAACACAATCAGGGTCTATTTTTGCCGTATTAAAATTATTTTTTTAAGTTTCATGAACTTTAACACTGAATCTGATATGGAAGGTAAATGTGAAAAAAAAAGTGGTATGCAAATACCACTGTAGTTTTTGAGAAGAGGAAGACAGTTTATGGAAATATCATATGTCTGTGCAGACACCATCTTACAGCTTTTCTGTGGCTGATACATAGATGCATATTTGACTAGCAAGAGAGAGGAAAGAACGTTTGGTAAGCTGATATTAATGGTGTATCTTGCACTTACAGTGCTGTATTGCTCACTGCAAATGAAATAATTCTCATCATAGTTTTGCATGGCTCTTGCACCAAAAGGTCTGTTTTACTGCTCAATATGCAGAGGTAACTGGAATAGGCAGATGGTTCAGGTAGACATCAGCCTATTTCTGTTGTTCCCCAATATATTCTTCCTCTCATTTATGTGTTATTGTCTCCCACTGTCCCTACCTAATAGAGGGGGAAATAGTGCACAGCAGGAAATCAGAAAACCAGCGCTTTGACAGTCAGTGTTTCCTTTTTGTTTGGGAGGATAAGAGTAAAAGGCGAATTTCACCGATTCATGATTCATATGACAATGATAGATAGTTCCTGCTGACAAGTGAACTTTCTATTTGATAACAATGTGCTATCTAATAATAACTCAGCAGGGAAGTGAACTAAGCAGCATATTCATCAGCAAAGGGGATTCCCAACCAAGTGATTATCTGCTTTCCAAATTTTTCATTGAAAGCAGACCGCTGCGAATCACTGCAGTAGCTATCATTACTTGCAGTCTATGTAGACAGCAATCCCTGTGCACTGTGAATATTTATTGTCATAATGAGAGACCGAGTCAACTGATAATCTCAGTTCTAGCCCTAGATATTCAGCATGAAATAACAACCTGTAGAATCGTTATCTTTTCCCTTCGTTTCTGGTTTTTGTTGAGGTTTTGGGGGGATTGTTTTTGTTTTAATTCATGGAACTGATCTGAATTATTCAAAGGCATCAATACAATCTATTTTATGTGGCTGAGCCAGGTCTCATTTGATCATGTTCTCTTTCATTTGTATTCTGTTTAAGTAGAACTCAAGCCATGCAGCTAAATATGAACCGCATGACAGACTGCATCCTTATAAAGTATTGCATGCTGTTGGGAAAGCTGAAACTCTTATTTCTCTGAAAAATAACTTTCTGTATTTTAATGTGGCAACAGACAACAAATTCAAGGAGTGATAGAGTTACTGAACTTAATAAAATTATTATGGAATTATATCAGGCAAAATCAGTCTTCCTCATAAAGCTTGAACTATAAACTGTAGCCTCAATCCTGCAAAGCCCACCACTGAAGGGTGACATTTACACAGATCTCTCCAGCAGCATCACTGCTGATGAAATCTACAGAAGTGCTGGAATTTACAACTACAGACTAAAATAAAATAAACAGCTTTAAAAACACTGAAGTATTCAAAACTGTAGGAAAAAAGTGCAGATGTGAAGAATAGTTCAAGGATAGCTAGGGTCACAAACACTCAGCTATAGTGTTTCATAGCTGACACACAGGACTTACACAGGCCACCAAGAACACATGAGAAATGGTTATGAACTTGAGAAGTAAGATACCAACCAAAATGAACAAGTTTTTCCTCTGTACTCATTTTTTCCCCCCAGCTTTTATTCTTGATAGATAACAAGTGAGGTGGTCAGAAGTTAGTCTGACATGTACATACAACAGCTGAACAGGACTCTACACCAATGTGCTTTATCCTTTTTTTCACTTAATAGTTAATAGTAATGAATAAATTTTTCAGTTGCTGAATTAACTTGCAGATAATTTGGCTACATTTCCATCCACACAAGAGGGTCAGGTTGTTTCAAGATGATTGCATATGACTGATTTGTTTTACTTCAAAAACATGTCCATGATTTAAAACAGTTAAAAGAAACTGAAGTTGAAATAAAACTCTTTCCATGCAGCAGTAAGTTAATGTTAAGAAATGAAGCTGTATTTTTTTGAAGTTGAGACTATTTTCTTCTGAATGTCAAAATGTGACTGCATATAGTTTCTGTTTACTGCAATACTTATCTTTCAATAGAGTAGGACAGGCAGGAGGATATGATGATGATCTATTTTTTAATAATTAAGTGACTGGTCTCTCATTGTCATGAGAGAAGCCTTCCTTAGAACCAGAACTGTACACGGCAGGGCTTCTTTTTGTGCCACATCGCAGAACGGTAAGATTTGTCTGTGCTTACACTTGGCTTGGATTTGACAAAGTTATACGTTCAATTAACTTAAGTAAACTTGTCACTCAAAAGTTTGAAGCTGATTTATTGAGTAAATAATCTGTGTTGTTTTCATTAGTATCACATTTTCTTTGCATGCTAAATTGGAAAAGATAAACTGAGGAGCACTCTAATGAATTGCTCGGGATATGCGGTAGTTATCTAATGGTACCTTTCTTTTGGAATGTAATTTATCTTCTTCAGTTTAATTGACTTGTTTAGTCAAATATCACACTGCCTAGCAGAGCTTTTGAAAAAGATATTTCAACAGTTTGCTAAACTATGAACTCATACATACCTAATGAGACTTCAAAGCAAAGCGTACTACTTGCGTGTGGTGTGGTAGGAACGGTTCCAATCAGAAGAAACTGTTAGACAAGGGTAAAAGAGACTATTCTGTTTTGAAGTTTTCTTGTTATTCAACAGTGTAAATCTTTAGCAGCCTTTGAAAAGAAGATAAAAAAAGAAAAGCTGCAAACAAAGTTAATTCCTTACTACGAAGAAAATCGGATGCCGCCTTCTGGCTCCCAAATATTTTTTGAATAAAATAAGATATATATATATATTTTTTTTTTTTTTAATTTGTGAAAGTTAAAAGAGGAATGTCTTCATTATTTTATTTTCCATAACCAAGGAAGCCTAATGAAGATTTTTGTCTGGCATTAACAAATATTCTAATTGTTTTTACATATAAAAAGATATGTCTTGTTTATCACGGAAGACTTTATGTTAATGAGACAGTTAACAAATTTGTGTTATCAGAAGAGATAAAGCACTTCAAGATGAAAAGCTGAAGGAATTATTACTTAGAACGTACAATAGTCATTGGGTTTTGTTTGTTTTGATTAACTCTTTAAAAAAAAGTTCATCTTTCTTAACTGTAGTGACAAAAAGCTTAAGTTTCAAGATAATAGATTGCACATTTTCAAGCAAAACTTAGAAATACTTAATTTGACTTTCCTGGGATAGATGTGACTAAACAAGTAGTTGACTGAGCAATTAAATTTTTAGAATACTAGTTTTGCTTTGTGTCTCATGGTTGATTTACCCCATATCTAATAAAAAATGAACTCTGTCCAGTAAAGTATTCGTAATTTCTCTCTTCCATGTATAGTTTTAATAATATACCTGACCTCACACTGCAGACATATAGGAAAACGCGTGGGTAACAGTCTGTAAATTTTCCTTGGTGGAAGTACTAATCTGTTTCCATCTCTCAAGTTTAGAGGAAATTGTCCAACAGATTGAAAAGTTATTGGGTAGAGAAAGGACAGAGCATTTGTAAACCTTATTTCCTTAAGAAACCAGATAAAAAATCTCCATACGAATATGATGGCTTTTATAAGGATTCAATCAGATAAAATATTTGGTGAAGCAATATTATGATCTGCAATGCAGATCTATATCACTATCAGGACTTTGGTTCTTCACATCCTTCCTACAGGGTTTTTATCCCCCAATTTAAAAACTTCTCCTGCATTCTACATCTGGGTCTTAACCTTTTGCATCACACTTCTCTTCAGAGCAACAGAAACAGAAAAGATATTGCTTGTAACATTTTTATGTGTAAATAAATCTCTTTTAGTTGTAGGATAATCTTATGGCCTCTTGCTATCCAATTTAATTTTATATATTTACTTTTAATATTCAGATTCTCTAGTGATGATCTGCCAGGATGTAGTTCTTCCCACAGATGTGGAAAAGAATTCATCCTGAAGATCTAGAGAAACAAGAAAGCTCTACGAGATCTGAATTGTTATAATATACAGCTTGCTACACTTTCATTTAAAGACTCTGGCCTTTTCCATTGCGTATCCGAAACCAAAGCTTAGACAAGATAAGAAAGGTCTTTGACTAAAAGATTTCGACTTTTTTTTTGTCCCCTTGTTTTGACTCTTGAACTTCCTCCTGAGGAAAGGAGGCATTATAATGACAGTTGCCTTTGAATTGCCAGGATATTTAATGCAACATATGTAAGGACAATATGACTGAATTTTCAGTCTGAGATCTATACAAATGCTGCAAGTAGCTGTTCAGATAAATATGCATATTTTATCATTACTAATATCCATTTCATTTCCTAAGCGAAGGGTGAGTGTCAGTGTTGATTCTGATCTGAGCTTTCACTGAAGTCAAGTATGCTCAGATGGGTTTACCATTCAGATGTGTAACATCATAAAAAAACTTCATAAAAATAAAACACTTTCTCTAATCAGAAAAAACTGCTAAAAGCAAAGGTCTTGCAACAAAGTTGCAACAGTAAAACCAAGTTTTCTATACTCTTCTCCTTGTACTGATTGAAATGTTTATCATACCTCCTCACCTAAGAAATGCAGGGAAAGGTAATGATGCAATTTGTTGAAAGTCAAATCAAGTGGAAAGAGTGATGCAAAAATTGCTGGAATTCTTGTTTTATCCTTTTGTGCCTAATAGGCAAAGCGCTGAGTCTCAAAAAAAGTGTGTCTCTAGTAATCAGCAGTATTCACGTTCTGTTCCTGGTATCTTCCTGTAATTCGTTTTTATTTTATTATAAAATCAGGAATTATTTTGAGTGAGTTTATGAGGAGTATCAACATAACAGCCAGAACAGAATAGAAAAGTTAGTTGGACAACTATGTATTTCCAAAATACCTGACTAACAACCTTTGACTATTAAACACAACATAAATACTTGGCCCCGTTGAAGTTAATGGAAGCTTTGCCTTTAATCCCTTTGTGCTCCAAGGACTCCAGGCACAAATCCTATTATAGTTGTATCTGAAAGTTATTTCATAGATTTCTTGATATCATGTTTACTGTTATACAAGGAAATGACATTGTGATAGCTGACTTGAATTTATTCTATGAACTTCTGTTCTCCTTTGAAGTCTGTTAATGATTTATTTTCTGTCGTTCCTGAATCTAGCTTAACGTACTATTATGCGTGGCTGATGTTTCAGATGTATTACATCACTCTTTGCAAGACTTAAGCTTTATGTTGGCATCAAGTATTGTCTGGCACAACCCATTTAGCTACTGTATTTCAGTCCCTCAGCTTTTGATGAATCCGGAATCATGACTTAAATATTTACCATTTTCTGTTGAAGTGTGTTACAAGAAAGAGATTATGCATTCAGAAAGTGTATTGGGAGTTTGAAGATAACAAATGATACATCAAGCACAGCCTAATGTGGTTTTACTGGAGTAGAAACAGTGGTAATAAATCATCTGCCAATGTTGATAATAAAATACTGCATTGGCTTCTATCAGCCACAAGAGAAAGGTTAAATGTTATTTCTCACAATAACCATGTGGTCTTCATTCCTGACATCTTTGATACTAAATTCTGTCATTATTTTCAGTAGAAACTGTGATCTTTATAAAAATATATTCGATTAAGAATAAAACCTGATGCTTGCTAACCTCCAATATCCCCGAAGAACCTTCATCCATTTTATGGTTATTGTACCATATAAATTGTCTTCCATTTTGGGGTAAATACAGCCTGCTCTGCAATACTCAGAAGGTAAAGCTTGGAATTCGCCATGACCAGCTTTGGTTGACCTCTGATGATTCGCTTCATGGCCGCTGGAGTTGTTCTGTGCAGTATAGTGCTTAAGGCAGTTAAGAACGGCATTACTAACCTTTATGATGTCTTTTACTTATTTATTTTCTTGTTTATTTGTGAGATGACTTGTTAGATGGTGTTCTGCACTGGGGTCTCACTGGGAGAGAGAGATGGTGCAGGGTTCTTTCTGGATCTCAACAAGAAAGGCCCAAACCCAAATGGCTTAATTAGATAACTGATATGATAAGAAAGAATAAGAAGAGGAATATGGACAGAGAGTAAATCTTATGTTCCTGCAGATGCTGGGCACCTTGTGTTCGTGCAGCGTCAGACAGAGTCTGGATGGACTTTCCCATGGCATGCTGTGCAGACCAGAGCAGATGCTGTCTGTGGAGAGAAGCTCCCCTAGTTTGGTCCTTTGAACTAATATAGAATTTCCTTACAAAAAAACCAACTCAGTTCCTTAAGGATGTTCTTGTTCTCCTGAGAACTTGTTGCTGCACTTTGAGATGTAGGCAAGGCCAGACAGGTGGTGTAATGGCTGGTACCCAGTGGGAGCTGCCTGCTCTGCTACAGGGAGCTGGTTGACGTTATCCTGTGGCCAAAGGGTTTGTGCTGCACGACACAGGCCTGCGCCTACTCGAGTTAACAGTTGTGTGCATCGCTGACCTCTAAAAGTTCAATTGTCTCCCGGTCAGGATCGACACAGATGGTTCCTATACAATCTCAATATTACAGTAAAAATAATAATAATAAAAAAGACTAACATATGACACCCCCTCCCGGTTAAAAGCAGGCTTACTGTGGATGCTGCAGAAATAATTCTTAAATTAGCAGACATACGCTGAGTACTGTGTAGTTGGTGTCATATATAGTCAAGGGTCACGTCCATTTTAGAATAGCTGGCAGATTTTGGGAACAAAAACCTTACAAGACCTGGGGCAAACTGCTGCTTCGGTTCATGTTTCCACTGTTTCACCTTTCTATTTTGATAGTCTATGATTTTATCAATATAGAGCTTCTGCTTACTATTTTTAATGCTTCTATTCTAATGATATATGAATTAGGTTTTTCGGCATGTTTTCCATATATTCTCTCCTGCTGGTTCTGGAGACCATGACATGGACAAACCTGAAAAACAATTAAGAGCAGGATGTATGCAAGAGAAGCTCATCAATCTGTCCTTTACAGTAGTGTTGTCTTCCAGGTGCATGTCTATTGGGCTGATTTAATCCATCTTCCAAGGCACAACACGCAAATATTATCCAGCAACAGTGTTAAGCTTTTCTCATTGCAAAGAATTTCTCTGAACACTCACCAGCATTTCCCTTAATGTCAAAACACCGTTGATGATCCTGGAACAGTATTCCCTATAAAGAACGATTTTATCCCTTTTTCAGAGCTATGACATAAGGCTGAGTCTGCTATTTCATCTATGAGCAGCACTAGTAAACTGAGTGAAACATCAAATTTTCAATCTTATCTCTAGCAAAGTTTCTGGAATTGGAGTCTGCAGAAAACTGGCCCTCTACTTCCAAACCAGACCAGTGGAGTCAAACCCCCTTTACGCTTCCTTTCCCAGTTGGTACTACATTGATCTGTCTCTTAGCTAACAGGATAATTTCAGATACTTTTATATCCTGATCAGTGTATGAATGAATAACTATGTATATAAGAGAGGGTACATTCATGTCAAATGCAGCAGGGAACAAATATTAACAGGAGAAAAGAAGGAAGATGAGAAGGAGATAGAAAAAAGGCAGTTTTTTTTTTTTTTTTAGACTGAAAGAAATGAGAATAGAAAAGAGAGGAGAAGGAATATAAAACATAACACAGGCTAGAAGCTGTTTAGCATTCACCAGAAATTAAGTGGGAGCCATTGGGTTTACAGAGCTGTAGAAGATCAGTACAGTAAATGGACCAAGTCTGTATAACCTGTTAGAAATATTATAATGCAATTCTCTGCTAAGATTCTCTGAGTACCTGAAAAAGAAAGAACATTTCTAGTTTCCCTCTTCCTTTATGTTTTTATTCTGTATTATATTAGAGTTTTCTTTCTAAAATATATAAAAGGAGACTATATTGCTTTAATACCATTCCTTGCATCCTCCTTCGAAATCTTTCTCTGAGCTCAGAATTCTCATTAGGACTATAAATGAAAGCAAATATGTCATGTTTTATTCACAATATGTTATGTTAATGTCTGTATTGCCTATGATGCTGGAAGTGTTTGGCTTTCCAATGTTAAGTTTGATTTTGCCAGATCTAGTTTCAGTTGCTTAAACATCAGTTTACTATGCAAAAAAAGACAGATGATAAAAAGCAGTTAGAAAACAGCAAGCTATAGAGCGAAGCAGAAATTAACAAGAGAGATTTGGGCTATAAATGCAGTAAATTAAACATTTAATTCTATTACATGTGGGAAAGAAAACCATGCACCCAGTTCTATATGTTAAAATTTGAGGCAAAATATTTTAGTGATTGATTATTCCTTTCATAGAAACCTCTGCTTACATTTTAGTGAAAAGAGGTAAATTTCATATGTAATTGCTGCATAATGGGTACAGTTGTTTGTTAAGATTCCTGAGTGCATGTAGAGAGGATGCTTAAGATCATTACAACCACAGCTTTAATCTTTAGTAGCTTCTCTTTAAACAACTAGCTGTCTAGGGTACCTCTGTATTCAAATTAGTTCACAAGTCTTCATGGCTTCCTAATTATGCTTCTCCATCATGTTCCTAATCTCATAGGCAGGAAAACCTTAATTAAAGGAATAGCATTTTTTTTTCCAATTTTTATTTTTTAGAAATGGAGAAAGGTTTAGATTCTTCCCTCCAAAAACTCCCAGCCTTACAGGTTGCTCACTTAGAAAGCTAGGCTTTTATGTCACCTGCCAGAGGTATAAGCTTCACAACATTTATCAAAAAATTCATCTCCATTTTACCTATGAAATTCAAATGTAAGAATGTACATTACCAGAAATTATGGAGAAGGGAAACAGGAAGTTCTGCCTATAGTCCTTATTAAAAAAAAAATTCAAAGGCTAAGGTATTTTTCTTTTACACAGTTGCTTAAAACACTCTGATCATTCCAAATGTAAGTGGAATATTAATATAGCATTAATGATGCTATATATTCATTTCTGCATGAGGGAAAAAAAATGATCATTTTAATTGATGGTACTGAAGTCTTTGAAAATTCAGTTTGTAGAATTTTTTCTTTCCAGTTCATCATAGAATCATAGAATGGTTTGGGTTGGAAGGGACCTTAAAGATCATGCCATGGGCAGGGATACTTTCCCCTAGACCAGGCTGCTTAAAGCCTCATCCAGCCTGGCCTTGAACATCTCCAGGGATGGGACATGCACAATTTCTCTGGACAGTCTGTTCCGGTGCCTCACCACCATCATCAGGAGAGGATTACAAGACTCCATAGTTGAGAATCATACTGAAAGAGTTACTGTTTTCAGGTGATTATTTCTGCTTCACTTTCTAAGATCATTTTTTACCATGTGAATAGATCTCATCTGACTCCTCTTCCTTGTTAATTTTATTATAATTAAGGTCCTTTGACATCAGGACAGTCCTAGCCTGATTTTTAATCTTCACATCTTTCTTGTATGAAAAATGGTTAAGTAGCTTCCCCAACTCACTGGAAGAGAAAGCAGTCAGTCATAAAAGATCATTTGTACAAATACGCTTCAGAGACTGGATAATGTTACCATAACCATAGAATCACAGAATGACTTGGCTTGGACCTTTGAAGACCATCTAGTCCAATTTCCCTGCCATGGACTGGAACATCTTTCAGTAGATCAGGTTACTCAAAGCCTTGTCCCACCTGACCATCAACAATTCCGGGGAGGGAGCATCCACACCTTCTCTGGGCAATGTATTTAACTGTCATTCTGAGAAAAGTCCCATGTTTAAATCTCATTCAGAAAATGTTCCCTGGTTATTTTAGTGAAAACAATATATGAAAAATGCCAAATCAACACATAAACAAACAAGTTCTCAGTTTGCTCTGTTATGTGTTTGTTTATTGTTGTTGTTGTTGTTTTGTTTTGTTTTGTTTTGTTTTTCTCCAGCAGTCCAGGCTATTACTTTATGAATTCTACTTTTCTCTCCACTTCTCCAGCCTTGGGAATTTATGCGCATAGCTGTTGGATATCAGCTATTTTACCCAGTGAGGGAAACTTTGCTCTGTTTATTTAATTATATACCACTTGTAGGAATTGGTTCACCAGTACATTGCTTTTTTTTTTTTTCCTAGTTTTCTGACTTGTAATGTTTACTACCACCCCTTCCATCGTCACTGTGATTGTTATTCAAGGTTCTGATACTGGTTGAATGTGATATGGAGGATGATACACAATTGTGTTGATATAGAATAGAAGATGAATGCAGTGAAGTGTAAAGCAGAATGGAGGTCTCAAAATCTTGCATTGTATTTTGAGACAGCAGGTTACAACATAAGATGGCAGAAGTTTCATTAGAATTGAACTGGGGATGAGGAATGGAAGAGCTGAAAGAGGGAGAAAAGAGAGAGCAGCAAAGAGGTGTAGAGGAGGTGGCTTCTTCACAAGATCCTGTTGTGCCATTTAATTATTTTCAGCTTGTTAGACAAAATATGTTTTACTTATGTTATGCATATGACATTTGTGCCAGACTTAATTAGTCTAGTGGAGTCTGTCACCAGTTTTAATCAAGTTGTCAGAACCTAAATTCTCTAGAGCCATAACGTAAACAATTCACAACAAGCTAGCAAGTACTGTATGAAACATTGAAACATCTCCAGACATCTGTGAAGCCTTCAGCTGCAAAGCTTTCTGATTTTTATTTTTTTTTAATTTATTTTTTTTTAATTTGGAGCTCAACTGCTTCTGCAAAATTTGATCAAAGGCTCAAATATTTTGTGTGAATATCAGTCTGTTTCCAGGACCAACCCATACTTTACAAGTTCCTGGAAAGAGCTTATGCTTCTCATTGAATCCATGCAAAATGTGGCATTTTCAGATAAGATTTATTCACAGTTTTAGAGTGTGTCAAACTCTAAGAGGAAAGACTTTTAATGTAGCCTTTTAAAGAAATATGAGATTTATTTTTCAGTTACTGAATGCAGTGCCAAAGATTCAATATCGAAACAATATTTCTCAGTCCACAAATGTGCACTGAACTCTTTGCAGTTGACATTATTTACATTCTGAAAAAAAGAAAAGATATATTAGATTTTGGTTTTGTTTCAGAATGTTGGCCAGTCTTGTTTCACTTATTGCCATTATTTATTAATGGAGTCTAGTAGCAACTACTGACTCTCATGGGTTAAAAACTTTACATTTAGAATTCAGTTCAAAACTTTGGAGATTCTGCTAAACCTATAATAATGTTTTTATATTCCTCATAGAAGCAAGTTTATGTAATTTTCTGCAAGGCATATTTCTCTTCTAAGAAAATTCACCAAACTTTTCACTAAAGAATTTCATCCCTTAAAACATTACCTGACCTTTTTTTGCTTTAAAACTTACACACATCTATATTTTGGATCAATAATTTATCTGTGGACATCTTCAGCTTATTTTCAGTCAATTCACAAATGGAAATAACTAGATGTAGTTTACTTAATAAACAATTTGCTGATAGATCCAGAGAATATCAGTGACACTATACAATAAAGTGGTACCAGGTTTGGTTTTTTTTTTTTTTATCTCTGAAACAAGAAAAATTGGAGACTTGCCATTGGCATATAGAGCTGTATGAGTTAGGGCTGCTTCCAACTGAGATACAAGAGACCAGAATCAGTGCTGGAATAAGTTAGCATGATTTCATTAAATACAAATGGAGTTGTGCCCACTTATATCAGCAGCAAATTTGAGAACATATCCATATGGCTTTTACATTTATAATGGAGTGTCTCCAAAACCAGTAGCCCAGAGATGGCAAAGATTAATTCAAGCACAAAATTTTTGTTTCACTGATCTGAGTAAAGTAGATCTTCTTCCATAAATGTGCATGAAAAATAGTCATACATCTTTAGCAACTATTGTCCAAGTTACTCATTAAGTTACTAGCTGTATGAATTCTCTCTGCATTTTGAGGGGGAAGAGCTTTGCCTCTTACCTCACTGAAATGTGAATGAGAGGAATGTGTATAAACTTTAATGGAGAAGTCTCTATAATTCCCAGTAAGCTTATAATTGCTTTTATTTGTTATATGTCCTGAAAATGTGGCTTGTTTTTTTCACCAGCCTACATGACTTTCTTCAAAACCTTTCTTTTTATACTTTCTCTCAAAAGTTTGAGTTTTCTTTCCTCATTCAATCAAATTTTAAATGCTTAAAAAATAATCAGTACATGTGGTGGTGCTCACCATTCTATTGATTCGAAACCAATGTATAGCCATGTAGCTTTTATCTGAGTTCCTATGCAGTTCATGTCTTCTTCCTACCTCTTCCCATTACACACTTTGCCTGAAACTGTGTCACACATTATATCTAAAGACAGTTATTACAATTCAGACTTCACTTATTATCAAGTTGCAGTGCATATCTTCCAATGCAGTGCATACTTTCTAATGTATTTGGTATAAGAGAAAATAAAAATGAAGGTGTTTCTTCTTAAAGGATCTTGAACAAATCAGAGTACTATAGACAGTGATGACTCTCAATTATCTGTATTTCATTTAATGTCAAAGGTGATACTGTTTACTAATTGTATTATCCTTCCTAAATATTACGAATTTAGCTGAGTTTATCATTCTTTGCTGTGTCAAATGAGCAAAGATGAGACTTTGCTTATGAACTTATTAGTGTTGAAGGATTACTGGATGCTTACTTGAAATGGTCCCAGTCCTGTTACTACAGGGTTGGTATCCATACTGCAAGAACTAGCATTACAGTTGACACAGGTTGACAGTTACTTGTTTTATCAAGAAAAAGTGCAGCTGACAAGGTGTATGGAGACTGAACTATCTTTTTCCCTTAGAGTGTTCCTGACAGGTGAGGTTGAGACTTGTAGAAGTGTCAGGAAGATGCTGATGGCCAGAGGATATGTTTCCTATGGTTAAGGCAGCTCTTGTTGTCAATTCCATTTTTTTCATAGGTACAACATTATTTTCAAGACTTTTTTGTTTATGTTTTGTTTCTAGTAAGGGACAAAAGTATCAGTGATCTATGAAGAAATACAGGTAGTTTCTGTGAATTTGCTTTTGAGTAAAACCACCACTTGTTAGTCTGTGCAAATTTGTATCTTAGGAGCTGAATTTTGTTTGAGTCTTTCTCAGCCATGATGCCAAATAAGTTATGATGTTGTGATATTGAATTCTTACTTAGTTCTATATTTAATGAAATAATAGATTTTAAATATGTAATCACATTTTTCCAAACTGAGTAATTTTTATTAATTCCTTTTCAGTCTTTTTCCCCTACACATCTACGCCCTTTCTTACTGTTGTTAAGACTTTAATTTGAACTTGATTGTGAAAAGTCCACATTAGTTAACACCAAACTCTCTTTTCTACTATGCTATAGAGAAGCTGATATGAAGATGACCACATTTAAAAGCATTTTTCAAATAACCATGTATACTAGGATTAACAAAGCCATACGTGATTTCTTTCCAGAGATGTTTTATGTACACTGGAAATATTTCCAAAATAGAAATCTATTACTTTTTTTCTTTTCCCTTTATTTTACCCCGTGAACACCTCCAAATAAATAAACTTATATAGTAACCTCTATTAAATTCTTTTTGATTCACTGGGGTTAGTTGTTTTGAATTCTTTTTGGACACAGTTTTGCATACCTTTTCGTAAGCCACAGTGAAAGAAACAGTAACTGTACATTTATAAATATCCTGAAGGTTATCTACTTGATAGTATTTTCTACTTGTCTGAGAGTTGTGATGATGTTTTCTTGAGCTCACTGGGGTTTTGCGAGGGAAGTTCATGTAAATATACCTCCTACTTGTAACAATAGGATGCCTGAACAGGGCATTGTTTTTTACTTTGGTTGATATGGCAACAGGGGCTTGTTTCATCAAAAAATAACCAGTATCCCCCAGGGAAGAAAAAAAAAAGTAAGCATTTTGAACAGACCAGAAGACAAGCACAATGGAAAGACGTACAAAAGGATAAGGACTGTACTTGGTAAAGCCCTTTGTTGGACAGATTGTGTTGCAGACACAGAAAATGTGTAAGTTATTCAAGGACTTCCAGAGATACTCTCAGCCAGAGACTTAAATCTTGTAAAGAGTCAGGAAATACCATTGCCAAGGTAGAGAAAACTCTGTGATCTCTGTCTGTTTGGAAATACCTAGTCTCTGACCATTTAAAAATTATTTTATTTACCAGTTCCCATACTTGGAGCTTCAGAGAGATAGTGTCAAATCTTCCTTCTGTTTTACTGGAAAAGAAAATAGAAGCAAGATTTCTACCCTTTCATAACACTGTGTTATTTATTTGAGTAGAATCAATATTATGTTTTTTTTCTGTATCTCCGGCAGAAACTGTTGTACTTAAATGAATATTTATTGAGATAGAGAAAATGACTTTCAGCTATTGTTTTAGGGCACCTGAGTGAGAGGTGAAAGCCTGGGCTCTTTTTTACATTTACTTAGTAATAGAACACTTTATGCAGTATAGAGTTCATGCAGAATACCTTATAGTCCATTAGCACTCTGCAGTAAAGTGGCAGACCTCAATTTCTGTTGTGAAGCAAGTAAGCAGACAAACATGAGCTTAAGCCTCCTTTTGCAAGATAACCGTCCCGACCTCTTCTCTGGGAGTGCGTTATTTCATGTTTCTCTCTGCTACAGTTTGAAGATTTTTAGACCTTGCTGCTCATTTTCAGTTAAAATTCTGCAAATTAAGTATTTGATTCCCATTCCTTTTAGGTGAGGAATTCTGAAAAATACTACTTCCATGTGAAGTCAAAATTAATTTTTAGATTTTTTTAGTCAAAGACCAAATAGGGGAAAGTCAAGCTGTTGTGTAATCTATCATCAGAAGGAAGAATAAGAGTCATGCTTGGTTTTTTTTTTTTCTGCATAAGGAGACTAAGCAGGTTGTATGGAATCCAGTAGTATCACAGCCTAGAGGTCAGCTGCCATTTCAGCTGGATGTACCACTTCAAAGCTCTCCAACATCTTGACGTTAAGGATCAGAATTTGATAACTGTACTTGATTAGTTAATGCACAGAAATTTTAGGTAATGAATGGCAGGACTAGTTTATATGATTACAAGTGTGAAGAAATTAAGGTTGTTGGCAAAAGATAAAGAAAATGAAAATGAATGTGCTTTCAAATTTTAAATAACGTGGTTGAAAACAGCTAGTATCATCCAGAAAAGTTAGTGTATTCCAGTAGTATTCCAATTATTATATAATATTTAATGAAAATAAGTAAAAAAGGTTTTGTTTTACTTATTTAAGTGAATACTGTAATGATTTTTGTTTTAGAAAGACCTGAAATAAATAAATATTTTTTTTCCTAGTAGGATATCCTTCAAAAGTAATGCGATTTTTTTTTTCAGAAATAAGCCCTTTTCATTGAAAAATTTCTTTATACAAGTAAACATTAAAAAAAAGTTGATTTTTTTCAATTATGTTCTTCTGAGCAGAAAAAATATCATCATATGTTCAGTTATGTTTTAACACTACTTCAAGATATTTTTGCATTTGTATGCCTTCTTCCAACACCAGAAACATTTGTTAACATTTTAGAATTAAGTGGAGCCCTACTATATATCTTGAATAGTCTGCAGAGTCTGCTTGAACACCTGAGCCATCTGAGGAATAAGTTTGAGCTCAGGTGCACCTGGTTCTTCATTAGCAATGAATGGTGCAATGTCAGGGCACGGAGGGAGCCAGAGTGTAGCTCCTGGGGTCTGAGCTTGGTGAGCAGAGCCAGGGTGCTGAAGGAGCATCTGCCCTTGGCATAGGGCTGGAGAGTCAATTCTTAGTTGCCCTATTGTGGTGTATGCTTCAAGATTTCTCTGATGTGATGTATTGTTTGTCAATCAGTTTTATTCTGTTTGTGCAAGGTATCTCTAGTTTTATTTTTATTATTTACTTGAAACTTTTTCAAGCCTTGGAAGATGAAGCTTTAGCTAAAGTAGAGGTTTTCAGAAAATACAGAGAGAGGCAGGAAACTGCACTTTACAGAAAGTTCCTTTGCTTTAGCCAAGGAGCTGATGCAGAGCTCCCTCAGAGATAAGTCTCCATGCTATTTTTATGATGGCAGCTCGCTAGCCAAGGGTACTTATTTCTGGGAAGCCTAATTAGAAACTGGTACTGTGTTGCATTATAGTGATGTGTACATGCTTACCAGAAGAAATATTTTTTGGCTAAATAGACAAATGTTTCTTAAATCATTGAGAATGAATGATGTATTCCAGTATCTGAATTTGGGATCCTCAAAAATCCAAGAACTGGCATTGAAGTAGTAAAAACTTAAAAGCTTGTTGAATATTCAAAATGGTCTTTTTGCAAGATTTTGGTAATGTAGATTTCTGAAGTAATAACAATACTGCTTTGTAACGTAATATAGAAATGTACTGAACAGCACAAACAAGGGAAAAATATTCCTCTATTCCTCCACTGAAAAGAATTAGAATGCTATGCTTTTTTTCAACCAGCTTTTTTTTTAGAATTTTTTTTGTCTGTTGCTCTGCCTAATTTGAAATTTTCTAGCTGATGTATTGTGTTGAGGGTCACCAGAGGAGATGGGATAATTGAGTTACTTTCTTGAGGGAGAGTTTTGTTTCCACTAGGAATTAAATTTGTGCTTTAGCTGAATTTGGTAGCTTTTGATGTATCTTTATGTTATTCGTATAGAGATATAACTGTGTAATTTCCTTTATTCGTGCATAAAATATTAATTCTGTACACATCTATCATAGAATCGTCTGGTTGGAAGAGATCTTCAAGATCATCGAGTCCAACCATTCACCCTGCACTGTCAGGGTCCTCAAACCATGCTGCTCAACACCAAATCCACAGTTTTTAAACACCTCCAGGGATGGGGACTCCACCACCTCTCTGGGCAGCCTGTTCCAATGCTTCACAACCCTCTCCATAAAGAAATTTTTCCTGATATCTAACCTAAATTTCATCTTTACAGTGTACTGGATTTATAATGAAAATTCAAGTGAGGAATTTGAATGCTGTGCTTGTTGCAGTACTACCTGGATCCAAGGTAAACCCATTTCTGTTTCAGTTCAATATGGTATCATTAATTGATTGTGTCTATTTAACTGTAATCCTGTGTTTTCATATTTCTGACAAAACATGAAAGAATTAACTGAAGCAGAGAACCATTGGGGAGGAAAGAAAGAGAAAAAGTTTGAATGACAAAGATATGAGATCTAAACTCAAATGTTTAGTTTTCTGTAATAACTATAGCACCCTTTTTTTTTTTCTGGTGTAAAACACTAGAGATATGTTCTAAATTGTGACTGATAAAAGCATGCATTTAGAAACAAACTGATAAATTAATATTGAGTTTGTGAAGCTTTTATCTTACTCATTAACACATATAGGCTTACTAACTTCTAGTGTCCAACTCAACATGAAAATTGTGACTTTATATACAGTTGGAGTGATGTCAATGTTCCCAGAAGAGTTATGAAAGTACTCTGCACTGTGTTGATGTCACTTAACATGCATTTAAAAGAAAAATAATCTTTCCAGTCTTCTCAGAAGGAACTATAACTTTTTCTCCATCCTTAATAAGAATTTTGAGTGTTAATTTGATAAAACCAGAGATTATTTAAACAGTGGCTTTCAAAATTCTTTCAATTAAAAATAAACCAAGATCATAATTTACTTTGGTATTTTGATTGCTATTGATTATCACTGCATTTTTGTTATGACAATCAAACATTAGTAGCAATCTTCTCTTGACACTGAAGATGATATGTAAAATCCTTGGAGTATTTAAAACAAGAGAGAGCTCCCAGCACATACCGGTGCTATGGAAACCAATATTTATTCTGATATATCAAGAATAACCTGACATCTGGATTTGTCAGTGGTTTTGCATTTTATATAGGGAAACATGCACTCATCACAGCATGACACTAAAATGAAAAAAATCCAAAATAAAATCAAAGAAAACCCTGCATCATTAGATAGAAACAGTGAAGAGCTGTTACTAAACTTACAGTACACGGTACCTAGTAGTATGGCATTTAGAACAACTGTGAATGTGTTACTGCTGGATGAATCCCTACAGTCAACATCTTAGTAGTGTGTGCTGCTTCAGGGACCAACAAATGAACCATCTTCTATGTTCCTTTCTTCTAAAAACACTATGGGGAGAGACCAGTTTTCAGTGAGCTGGGTAGAGGAGAGGGGGGTTTGGGTTTTTTTGCACACCTGAGGAGAGATGGGCTATTTAACCCATGAAACTACTTGGTTATTGACGTTTAACCCCTGTGGCTAACCAATTGCTATTCTGACTAATATATTTCTTAACATATTTCTACAAAGCTGGAAAGCACAGCTAAAGGTGAGGCTAAAGTGGTTGTAATTTACAAAGGAAAGATGAACTTACACCCGTCCCTCTGGAAAAGTCTCTGTATAGATTGTTTTTACTGGATTTTTAATTGAGTATAGCTGATGTAAATAGTACTCCGAGATGTAGCTACGCCTCAGATACCTACTTAAAAGAACAGAAGTACAATTTCTTTCTACACCACATGTGGTGACAGTGCAACCCAAATTTTGAAAACTGTCCCCTTTTGAGTATAAAGTATTCACTGGAAAAACATTCTGACTAAGAACAGGTTAAATCACAACTACTTTGGCATCGTTGCCTCATTTATTGTAGGTGTGCTACAACAAATGGTGTGTGCAGGTGGTAATACATATTTGAATAATAATTGCAGTTATGCATGTTATTTTTTATTCAAAACAAGAAAATTATAAAGGGTTTTGGGTTTTGTGTCCATTTGATTCTTCTCCATTACTTGCATATGTCTGTTTAGTTTAAGATGGTAACTGAAGGACAAAATAGATCAATGGTTGTAGCAATCTTCTATTTGTTGATGAAATAAAATATGACCTACTTAAATGAGCATTCAAAAATTTAGGACAACACAAAAGAGAAATTGATTGCTTTCAATATGTTCAATAAAACTTCAAACCAGCAAGACCAAGTGTAGGCTCAAGTAGGATGAATTGTTTTCAGCCCCGAATCCTGGTTAAAAAGAAAGATCTTACTTTTCTCTGTAAGATGTGCTCAGTATAATTCATGCATGGAGAATGGATGAAAACTTTACCTTAACTGTTGTTCTGGCAATTAGATCACTTCTTATCAAAATGCAGAGCAGCATCCTGGCAGCTGCTTTCTGATAGCTAGGTATGAGAGCTATGCTTGTTTAAAACTTAAGATAATGGAAATACAATTTGGATGTTAAGACGTGTTGACATCGACCAGTGCTATAAAACATAGTCCCTCTTTGTCTGGCTGTATAAGGTAAGAAAGTTTCAGTTTCAGGAAATTTTAATGTTATCTGAAATTTTAGGCAAAGTAAAAGTTTTGCTTCATCTGTTAACTTAAAACATTCTCTGCAATATTATCAGACATCTTGTGAAGTCATCATACAGGGATGTGATTTAGCTGATGCTTAACTAACTGGAGGGGCCTCGGAAATTAGACACTAAATCAATTACTTTCACTTAAATGATCGACTTTGTTATAGAACGAGTGGTAGATATTCCAAATGATTGATGTGTCAGAGACTCATGGTTGTGGGTGGAACTTCTGTCATAGTATGAAATTTCACCTCTTGTGTTTTTATTTTTTTTTTTCTTTGAACTGAATGCATGTTTTTAAATTGCAAAGCTTTCATGCTTCTTGATTCTATGTGTGTAACACGAAACAAAAAATACGTTGAAGCTATATGTTGAATTAGCAATGAAAAATTAGGTGGCTCGATTTCAATGTATGTGAAATATCCACAGATTTAGTACAAAACTGTTTAAAAGTGACTAAAGTAGTATTGTTGGCTTTGGCCTAATATGGAAACTAGGGATGTACTAGTGACTCTTCTGTGTTCAGACTAGATCATGACTATCATAGTACATATCTTTATCAAAGTTTCTTGTATTTAAGAAAAAAAAAGAAAAAGAGAAGGGGGTGGAAGAGGAAAGAACTGTCTGCTAGATCATGGCACCTTGAATTTAAGATAGTCAAACTGAATTGCTTCTTTGATTTTAGCTGTTTGCAAATTCTTTAAAAGAGACCTTAGCTTTCGCTAAAACAATTTTTCATAACTAAAAAGATAATTATAAATCTTTTGTAACTGTCCTTCAGGCTTTGATAATTTTAAGCTTCTCAGCAAGTAAGTATTTGAATATATTATCTAAATGATGAAACAGTTCCCATAAATTAAAATTATATTTGCTGTCTGACTTCATAGTATTAAAGCTAAAAGATAAGTAGCATAAAACTTCACACAAATGCATTGATTTCAACATTGACAAGCCTTTCTTTCGCTTTCTTATGCATCGTACGAAGTGCCACAGCTTTAACATGCTCTGCTCCTTGAACTCATTAACTCCTGCATATAATTAATTACGTATTCATCAAAATGATGACCCGTCTGCTGTCTTGACATTGCTAAATGCATAGGTAGAGTTGTCTCTTTTCTTTCTTTTTTTCCTCCAATGTCTGTAAATTCTGTGAAACATTGGCGAGGGGTGGGGAAATCACAAGGTCTTCGTGAGTCAATAGCAGCTGTTCTTGCTAAAATAAAGTTCTTGCTGCTCCATGTTTACAGTCTGAGATTAGGTGCAGGTCCCAAGCCTTTGCGGCTGTTGAGGTAGAGCCCTATGGAATAATTGGCATAACAAAGTAAGCATGGGGATGAGAGCTCAACAAGATGGTTAATGAAAGCCTTTCTCACAGAAGGCTAAGGGAAACACCTGCGTGTGGAGATACCAAGGAAAATGCATTGGAGTCAAGTCTGTTGGCCTGAAGTTTCCCAGTTCTGCTCAGTCACATGCTCCAAGCCCTTTTCCAAGGGAACTGTGTGCAACTGTAAGAATTCACCTGCTGTGCTGCTCTCTGAGTGATAGGAATTCTTGCCTTACAAATGAATGGAAGAACTGAGTTCCATTTCTCCCATAAACGGCACAATATTATGCCGTCCCAAGTGGCTTGTTTTTTGTTGTGGTTTCGTTTTTTTTGTGTGTGTGTGAGGTTTTTTTTTTTTGTTTGTTTGTTTGTTTTGTGTAGTTTCCTTTATTTTTTTTCCTGGCAGTATTTTATTAGAAAGGTATTATTTGAAAAAGTAGGTGTTTCATAATTTCTCTAGTGATGTAACTAATTAATTAATTTTATTCTGAGTAGAATAAAATACAGAACAAATATTGTTATGTGAGGATAGGTTAGGTTTTTTGTATGTTTCTTGGGCTGTCTGTCAACTGAGTTGCTAGTGTTGCATATGGGGGTTTTGCCCAAAATCAGATCAAGGGTGCCAATTCAGTCTGAGTTTCCAGCTTTAGTCATCTTAACTTTTCGGGAAACAGCACAAAAACCTTCATTTCTAAACATCAACACAAGTTTATCGTTTACCTATCTTTTTCACTAATCTATTTTTTTTTCAAGCTATACTGCACAAGCATTGAGAGGCGGATCTTTCAGGACTGTATTATAATGACATAGTAATGCAGATCACCTATAAATATTTACTGCTGGAAATACTTGTGTACTAATTTTATTTGAGAATATTTGAGAAATATTTTGAAGCTTATCTGACCAGTTGCAATAAATTGCATAGTCTGAATTTCTAATATGGGTGGTTATTCATACCTTTTAATACCAAAACATTGAAATAATGTTATAAATGAATGATAATGTATTAGAAAGCAATTATTTTTATGGACAATTAAAATGTGTCTGAATCGGATGTATAAATTGTTTGCTCAGCTTCAGTCACCACTTTTGTTCTCTCTGCCCCTTATTGATTCTTAGTGTTTTTCATAGCCTGCAGGTTTGCCTTTAGACTAACTAAGGGGAAATGTCTCCTTCAAGACAAAAAGACAGTACTTGTGGCTACAAAGGTTTCTTGGCACGTTCCCCATGTAGTTAGAATTGTTCCTATCATTCTTCCTAGTGACTTAACTCTGTGGCAACCATTTAAATCAACTGATTAGTTGTTGGCCAAAGGGAATAACGTTTTGGCAGCGAAAGCTTTTTCTATACGTGCTGCACATATGAGTGTGCACATATATGTGTTTGTCTCTTATCTTAAAAAGAATAGTTTTAAGGAACAAATGGGGAAAGAAAATTTAGTTTGAATGATGGTCTGTATGCAGTCAAAAACATCTGCTCCGAGTTCTGATTTCGCTACTTCAGAGATAGCAAAGTAGAGGAAGGAATAAATATAATGCAGTGTCCTATCTTGTAATACAGAACAATTTCTGTCTAGGTATTTAGTAATTTTAGTTCCAGATCTGCACAATACTAAAACCCACAGCATTCTGAGTGGAAATGTGCTAAAATCAACAATACTGTGCTACTGAAATAGGTCTGGTGTAAGTGGGATAAAAGGGTTTTAGTAGTGGTAGGAGGCACCAAATTAAATTACTGAGAGGAACCAAACTCAAAAACCCCATGAACTTTTGGATGTTCAAAGATGCTTGTTAAAGATTAAGTCACAAAATGATACTATTTTCAGTCAGATAAGCTTATCTGTTCCTTTTGCCACTATCTTAAATACTTAGTCATAGAAAAAATAAATTGCTTATAAAAAATAGTGGGTTAATTTGATTTTTTTGCAACAGGTACTTTAAATAAAAGTTCAGCAACTGAGTATATTAGAATTGTAGTACCACTTGTGTCTTTCCTGTAATTCAGTCAAAAGCAGCAAGTAATGAGTAATGCCAACAGTGAGTTCTGGGTCTTGGTAGGCAGGTATTTCAGCAGGATCTAGAAATCGAACAGGAAAAAAACATCATTTCTTAGCTGAAAAGGATTCTATTTTAAACCGAGAACTTCTTTTCACTCACTGGACTCAGACACTTTAGCTTTTTTAGCTAATTTCCTGTGCTTGATGAGATGAGGAGGTTTGAGAAACCGGCTTTTGTAATACTAATATCTGAAAATAACTTTAGACTCTCCAGATGTATTGGAAGTATTTAGTAATCTGTGCAGGTTTGAAAGTTGACAGAGGACAATTTCTGTTCATGTGAGATTTATAGCGTAGGGCTATAGATACTGTAATATCATTGGGGGGAGGAAGAAAAATGGTCCGTATTACTGATGTAGACATCTTGTGTTACATATCTTAGTATTGCACAGGTAATCTGTTTTTGAAGAACAGTAAACTTATTTTTTCGGGTGAGAGACTTGCAATATAGCCACATTTACACAAACTGTTCTTTTTCAACTGTGTGGTTTTTATTACTCTGAGCAAGGGGGGGGAAAAGACCAAGATGGCTTTCAAACACTTTTTTATTGTAAGTAGCATAATGTGTTATGAGAAATGTCACCGAGACTTTAAAGTGGAAGGCAAAGGGTAATAGGTAATAACTTTTGATAGGTGAGAGTTAAAGTGACTTAACAAACTCCTAATTAAGGTTATTTATTTAAAAGTCAAATTGCCTGATGCAATTTAGTGCATCAAATGCCTCTGACTTGCAGAGAGAAATTTCTCGGACCTCTAGGCTGTGATCTGTTGGGTAAGGCTTGTGTCTGTAATGTCAAGGTTTCTATTTGACAACTTTGATTCAATATCTATTTCCAAAAATTGAGTTTCTAAAGAACTCTGTTTTTCTAGGAGCAATGACTACTGCAGTGGAAATACTTCTTACAAAGAACAATTTGTTTTAGAGTAAATGAAAGACATAGAAGAGATGTAGCTGGATAAGTGGATGTGTCAACCTACATGCGTGGATAAAGAAGCAAATCCAGTTTCTTACTCTGTTACTTTTTCCATAGGTAACATATTCCTGGATTGAAAGAATGCCCTCACTCCTGAGTCTAACTGATCTTTTATTACCTTTTTACAGCCCAATGGTCTCTTAAAATGTTAGTTCAAATAACTGTAATTTAAATTGGCCATCTTTCACTACTTTTTCCTTTCCCATTCTCCTTACAGTGTGTATTGAAACTTGTCTATAGAAATTCTCTCAAAATCTATACTAACAATCACTTATTTCAAAAACCTCTGTTATGGTGCCTAGTGCAATGAAGCAGTCCCTCTAAATGTTCATTCATATATGATGTCCAACATGTTTCATCATTTTTTAAGGCCCCCATGACTTTCACATCTATTACAGGATAAGGTCAGATAGTTTTGTAGGGACAAATTCTGCAAGTGCACAGAATCTTGTGACTTAGATTATGTTTTACAGAGGTCAATAGTGCAGTCTGTAGAGTTTCGTATTTCTTGGGTAGAGTGATATACATGTTTCCAGACAACTCCTTGCTGATGATCAGATTTTATACTCCAAAATTGTTTTCAAACCAACATAATGTTTCCATTTGATTTGAGAATACCAGATTAGCATTTTATGGGGAACTGGAAATGTTGACAGGAAAGTTTCCCTTTCCATTGAAGAAAAGCCTCTCTGGGTACAGGCTTTGCATAATAATCAGCCTGGTAATGAGGTCAATGGGTGCAGTGACATTTGAACTCTTCAGGTATTTTTGGAGAAATGTGTTTAGGTACTGGAATCAGTAGATGAGGCTATTAAGCAGCTTATCTTGGTCTAATCTACTTTTTGATTAGAGCTAACATCAGTACTGTAGTTTTGCAGCGGAGAATCAACTTTCCTTCAAAAGAAATCATTTACTGCTCTGTGACTTTGACCAATGAGAAATTCTTGTTCTAATTTTCTTATCTAATTCCCCTTCATACTAATTACTGTCTTCATGTTTAGCTTGGTCAAGATCTTTCCATAGATGAGAGGGACAAAGTCTCCAAGAAATGCTAGTAACTGGGAAATGCCAGACACATGTACAAGTATTATTGATTCTCCAAAGTTTTAGCTGTCCGTAGCAAATAGGTGAGAAACTGTCCCTAGTAATCCAGTTCCTGTCACTTTGGCAAGGACCTGTTACAGAATTCAATTTAAGTGCTATTGTCAAAAGTCAGACAGTTGTAAGTTTACTACTATTGTGAAAACCTGTAGCACGGCATCTGGTTGCTTACTTTTCCTTTGAGTTGCTAAAAATTGTTCTATGTCCCGATGTGGAATTATGGTAGACTTATCTGTTTTGAAGAAAATAGTCACAGGTTAACACCTCTGTGGCCACTTTTTTAGCTGCGTCTCTAGCAGGCTTGTTTCTTGGGTAGTGAATCATAAAAGTAAAACCAACAAGAATGCAAAACAAGAAAACCAACCAACAATGGCTTGTTTCCTGAGATGATTCAAAACTGAGAGATGTACTCATTAATATTTTCACTTCCTATTGTATTTTTAATCTAGTTATGGTATTCTGTTTTGAACATAGATGTGTTTTCAAGTAAGATGACATTATCTCTTCTCCAAAAATTTTTGTTTTAGCTGTGCAGTAATTTTCTTTTTTTTTATATATATAGAAAATCACTCCATCACTTTGTATTTGAACTCTTTATTTTTACAAGCACTGAAGGTGTGCAGCCAGCAATTGTTTCTTCTCATATACAAAGGACAATCAGTCTGTGAGCTTTAATAGATACTTACAGAACAGAAAATAAAAACAGACTGAGGCGATATAATATCTCCTTTGAACAGGCTACAGCTGAACAAAAGAGATTTTCAATCATTGTAGATGGAGGATATTCTTTATAAGTAAAACTTTTCAACAGTGAAGGTATAACATAGGAAATCGTGACTAAGCTAAACTCAATTTGAATCCAGGTGTCTGAATTCTTGCTGGGGTTAATTTCTCCCATTCTGTTAGTAGGAATAAACTAACAAAACTCGAACTAATTCTTGAAGTAATAACTTTTCTATATTTCAGAGAAATCTTCCCTCATGTTATTGTTTAATGTTCCTGTTATTGCCTTTTTCATTAACTGTTTGGTAGATTGAGGACATGTTAAGAACCAGCAGAGAAGAAAAAAATTGAAAAAGTTGCCTTAGGAATTCTCAAGAGAAATGTAACATGAGGCTAGGATATTTTTCTACTTAGAAATGCAAGACGACTGGTATTTGAAAGATGTCACTGTATCTATTGACTCTTTTGCATGTTCTTGTTTATTTTGATATACTTTTCTTTTATGAACAACATCTGCATGCATAATAAAGGCATACATTGATTGGACTGTCCCGTTAGAATGATGTATAATTGTATTAAGAATGGAGTGTTGTAATGTGATGGTTTATAATGTATGGGGTTTTGTAAGCTGTGGTTAAGACTACTGTAGGAAATAGGTTGTGAACATTAACCTTTGATGTCAGCAGGGGACAGACAAAGGCAAGGAAAACGCAGCAATGGTGACGTTCTCCCTCCCACAGCCAATACATGGCACCGCCAATGCACCAAAGTTGCATCTGAAATTTGTAGGTCTTGTTTTGAGCTTTAAAATGAGCTTCGTTTGTGGTGGTTAGTCAGATTTTGACAGCACAAGCGTAACCCTAAAATCTGGACTCTAAAAGTCCAGCACTTTTTTTTCCTCTTGATCCATTACCAAAGCATTCTCAGATTTATCTCAAACAAATAAGAGATTATGGAAAGAGTGAATTCATATTCATAAATTTTCTTCCCTTCCCCCTGATCCTGACTTTCTTCCTCAACTCTCTAATGAAAAATTCTCTTCAACTGTCTTTGTTACTTTTGAGATCTCTTATTTCTCGCACAGACATTTTGATGAATAATCAGTCTAAAGTTCAAAGTCTTTATCTTAACTCTGATTTATCCATATTGCAGGGCTTATGGTTTTGGATATAGCAGTAAATGAATAGTATTTTTCCAGACAACTTAAAAATGTTCCCTGTGTTCAGCCTTCCCCCACCACAAGAATTTGCTGTTATAGAAATGTCTGTGTTTGTCAGTCCTCATCAAGAAACACCCGCTATTCTTTTCTCTGATCTTGAGCTGAACATCCATTCTATACTAGGCAAATGTTGTGTTTCCACAAAACTTTAGCTTTATCAGTAGGTCATTTCTGACATAACTTGCTATCTTCAGTATTCTTAATTACCTACCTGGCTAGTGAGGTGTGGTGGTAAACACCCTGTCATTGCTTCAAGGATATGGTGGTTCTTGTGCTGTCCAGAAATCTTGGGTTTCTGAAGCATTCACAGCTTTTAGCATGCTGAAGCGACCTCTCTGGAATGTGTCAAACACCTTGTTTGCTCCTCCTTCCTTCTGCCCTTGCTCAGATCAGTTAGCAAAACTGATTTGCCAACCTCTGAACACTGGAGTGATACTTTCATTCTTTCTACATAGTTAGGTCAACCTAATGTGTTCGTATTTTGATATAGAAAATGGCAGGTGTATATTTGGTTTCCACAGGACTAGAACTCTTTATGATGTTTCTTTCTTGATTGATACTCTGAGGAACAACATGTGGCTGAATTATAGAAAAAAGCTTTTTTAAATCCCCCTTTCACAATCGTATTCTCTCTCTGTCTCCAAAACAAAAAAATGGCCTCACTTAACTTCTTTTCTTAGAGAGCTAGGTTTGCTCTCACAGGACACTGAAACAGTCTTTGGTTTGGAGGGAGAGGGAAAAAACAAAAATGATAGTTCACAAAAGTAAAACTTCTGAGTTCTGTCATAGCATCCCAAATTGATTACAAGAATGCTATGAAGATCCTTTAACAAAATATACTTCAGGCCTGATAACTCTTGAATTTTGGTTTAAATGGGAGTCAAAAACATATTTTCTGTACAGAAGTTCTTAGTGCTTTTTTCAATGAAGATGTTATGGCAAAGCTGTCTTGTTATTAGCAGAAGGTTTTACACTAAAAAAAACCTCACAACCAACCAATCACACCTCCAAAAACACACCTCAACAAACTCAAACCAAAAAACCCGGTGACAACAAAAACTCTAGAAAATAAAGAAAGCATTTAGTATTTGGTCATTTGCCAAAATACCACAGATTCGTTTATTTGGCAATCCTGCTCAATAATGCAGAAGGAAGAAAGAAACCTACTACTGCTGCAAAGACATATTTGAGCTGTTGTTAAATGTTATGTTGGGCGGAAAGAGTATAACAGCTGCTTATAGCTTATCAACTATAGTTTTTATGAAACCCCTCATAGTCCTTTCAAGAATAATTTACATCATGAGGGAAGTCAAGAGCAGATATGCAGAGCAATTGACCTGAATTGCTAATTCAGCTTTCAAGGTAGATTCTGGTTTATACCCTACATTAAAGTGGATATTCATGAGCTTTCAGTAAATTCTTGGACTGTAAGCCTATGTAGAGTGACATTCAAGACCAGTTCCTGTAGATATAATTGCTTTCTCAAATTGAATGTACCCTTCTAGAATGCCTATGTTTGTTTCTAGATTTTAGGTTCTGCCTACAGATTTGGAGCAAAGAAATTGATGGGACTTTCTTCCTGGTGTATTTAGAACTATGTTTCTTAATACTGAAATATGTTTGGTTTATTTCCATATTTATTATTTGCTTTTAAAGAGCTCTAGGTAACACTCCAAATTACCATACTCTTAAGTGTTAGTGACTACATGAGAAAATAAAGATAAATATTTCTTTACCTTGAACTTGATTATTAAAACGTATGTGTAAGATTGAGCTAGGAACTTTTAGTTCAGTGTCACTGCTGGCATGCATTAGGACTTCTTCAGAGGGAATTCAAGATACTAGCTTTAACATTAAATACTGACAAAAGCATTTCCGAGTCTTTGGAAGATCCTTTTTAAAATGTATGTTAACATTAACAATTGTAAGTGAAGAAATCAGTTTTACTGACACCTTTTATAGCTGAATACTGATGAAATACTATCCAGATGGCCGTGTGTCTGTCTTTAGCTCATGATGATTCTGTTTATAAACTTTCCTTTCTGCTGAATCCCAACATGAAGTCTCAATTTAAAATCATTTTTGAACCAGAAAAGAACTTTTCGTCTGTTAACCATAAACAAGGAGTTGTACTTAACAGAAAGTATGCTGAGGATCTGATTTCCTAACTAATAGTGTGACTGACTGTGGGTTCTGCTTGTTGCAACAGTCAACACTGAATGAAACAAGTCATGCAGAAATTAGTAGAGTAGGTGTGACTTCTGCAGACTCTCTTTTGGGGAGGAAGAAAGTTCCCTGAAGAGTCAAGAAGGGATTGTAATAAACCAAACTTTTTTTCCTTAACTGAAGTTGGTGGCAACACTGCTGTTTTGACTGACTGCAGAATGGAATTGCTTTGCCAGTCTCAGATAGATTAGCTTGGTTGAGCCATAATGGGTACTGCTCTTATACCCCAGAAAGAACCAGCTTAGGTTTTTCTTCCGCTATGCACAAGGTGCTCAGAGATTGTCTCATGGACCTATTGGCTGGCAGCGTGATTATTGATGCTATGACTTGGTATTTGCTTTCTCATGTTATGTGTGATATAAATTAGAATATAAAATAAGGAATTATTTTCCTGAGTACCCATTGTGCTGTTACGAAAGTATAAGAAATATATTGGTTTCTGCTTCCTGAATATAAGAATATAATATCTTAAGTATTAATAAATAACACAGTATTTTAAGTAATCAGGAAAATAAAAAACGGAAAGCACTGTATGACTAAGTAGAAAGATATGGCTGTGAAACATATGAAGTTATATGTGTCTACTTCACTAATTTGATATATGCTTATTAAAAACATTAATATTTCCCTACAATTTTAATATCCAGATTAAAAAATAATTTTCCTCTGCTGTGTCCAGTACATTCAAACATATTTGTTGTTAACTTTTATAGTAAGTCGTTAAAAACGTATTTTATAGGCTTTGTAGCTCTTCTCAACAATAGCACCCTTTAGGTGATTTTTTTACTAAAAGGAATTACATTTTTACTAAAAGGAATTACTTGGTTAGGGAGTCTCTGGATGTACTTTCTATTGCATGGGCTAGAAATCTAGGAAAAAAAAATCTTAAACTGTTTCAAAAGGCATTCATGAAAGAAATGTGTGTGTTTATTATTGCTTTCTGGTTCTGTCCTCACTACTTAAATTATTTTTCTTCTACGTGCACATTTAGCTCATAGCTCATTAGCTCAAAGCTCCAAACTTTGCCTTATATGGAAATTATGCATTGACTTTTTGGATAGAATTAATCTCAGCAGTTGTCCATATATTTGCTATCCTTGTCCCAACTGTTAAGGGGCCAAATCTTCCTTTTTCCAAAAATGTATTAAAGTAACACATTCTGTTTTTTAACAAAACTTGTGTGCAACTCAAGTGTCAGTCTTCTCTAGAAACTGTTATAAAATTATGACACCGTTTCATACTGATTTGTAACTTTTGTTGCAAAAAGTGCTTTGTTTGGAAGAATCGTGTGTCTCGTGGTAGTTTTCCCCCTGTTTCTTATGTATTTTCATTGACACTGCGATGAACAGATTTCTGCAGAATGCTTATATGCTGTTTCATCATCAAATCACTAATTAAATAAAGATTGCAGTAATTCTGTGTTTAAAGCATTATTTGAGGTTAGAAAATGGTGTGTTTTGATATAATATGTTGTCAGGTATGTTGTCAGGTAAATGTAAGTGCTAGACTGCCTGGAGTGCTTGCTTTGCTTTTTTGTTGTGGTGGTGGTGGTGGTGGTGTTGCTTTTTTTTGTGTGCGTGTGTGTGTGACAGTGATATTTCCAAGCAGATGATTTTTGTTTTGGCAATTTTGGGAAAGCTTATTTTGTTTCATAGGAAATTCTTAGAGATCATGAACATGATAACAAAAAATTGTAACTTTATAATAAATTTTCTTGGGTTCTAGGCATTGTTGTGATTGCTTCAATTTGCTTCAGCTTTCAAACTGTATATGACATGGAATCTTTGGAATAGTTATAGGAAAGATGCTTAATCTTTGTCCTGACTCAGCTGGTGTTGAGTAGATCTGAAATATACAACTGAACTGTTCCTCAGTTCATAATTCTGATGGGATTTGGTGGGGGAGAGGGGGGAAGGAGAGCGATTGTGAAACTAATAATTTTATTTCAAAAGGAAAAAAAAGTTTTTTCTTCTTATCCCTTTGCTGTATAAGTAAATGGAAAACCTGGATATATTCTTTGTGTATCAGACTTGTTTCACTATATGAATAGGTAGGATTATGTAATATTAGAAGAATGTTTCGATAAGGCTGAGACTGAATTCCTGCAAGTTACATTTGATGTATTGGAGTACTAAATTTGGGCTTTTTTTATATTTCTGAATGCATTGCATAAAGTTCTTCACTGAATGACTTCTTACTTTGTTTTTTAAGATTACCTTTTCTCCATTTTTAAGATCACACATTTTTATAGTGTGTATTATTAGGAAGTTATGTTTTTCTGTTGAATTTTAGTCCTAGACCTTGATCTAGACTCATAGTTCGTTAGCTTCTACCCCTTGAATATTCTGTTTTCCTCTATACCTTTTATTGCACCCCTATTTGGAGGAAAAATATCGTAGGAATATACGCTTCTATAAAATACTACATTATCTTTATGAAAGACATGTTCATTTGCTATACTCCTTCCTTTCATCTGAAATGTCCTGTGCCTAGCTCAATCAGTTTCTTAGGAAATGGAAGAAGCAATGATGTTTGAGATTAACCTGGTTCTTCTTACTATGACAGTAAATAATGGTCACAAATTTGGGTTCTCCTGGTTGTCAGTCTAGATGGTGGGCTGTTCAGAATGCAGTTTATCATTTATTTGCTCTTTGCATATTACGTTTTCATGCATCTTGGGATCCTTTTGTCTGAATGTCAAGATCGTTGTGATCTGCCATAGCATAGTTTTACAGTATTTTATACAACAAATATGTGCCTTATTTACATACATGCACAGATAGTTATCATGTGTATGTGCTTGTGCAGTCATTTGACTGACCTACAGAAATGTTTTGACTATATGAGTATTGAGATAGGGAACTAATTGTTCCTTGTATCTATATATGTATGTATGTGCGTCATTATTAATTTTGGTCACAACTTGGTTGCTGCTACTGCAGCTGCTATTTCAGCCATTCTGTATGAATGGCTAAGAGCACTGGCCACTAGCAAAATCTGTTTAAATTGTTCATTGCATTCTGATATGCCCTTCTAAAGGCTTATTGCTGACTGTGCTCGAAGATGATTCCAGGAATTTTAAAACAGCTGATTCTAATTTTGTCTGTTTGTCTGAAATGTTTCAGTTATGTTCCTTTTTCTTCCAGTTCTTCATGAGACATAGTTTAGTACAACACCCTCTGAATGTCAACTAGGAATCAGATTTTCTTGTGATGATTTGTAGATGGAATGGCAGTTCTAGCACTAGATGTAGAGCTCTGAGCACATGGCATAATGGACAAATGTATGGTATCTTAATCTATGCAAAGTATCCAGGAGGGTGGGGAGAGAGATCAATAAATCAAAGTATATGTGTAGTTAAGATTGAATAAAACCCTTGAAGAGGTAGGAGAAAACTGTGAAAAGAACAGAGCTCTAGAAAAAAAGCAGAAGTGACACAATAACATGCTTGACATTTTTTCTAGCAAAATTATTCTAAACTACTATTATATAGTACGCATAAAATGTGCAGTCTAGGTTCCAAGGATGAAAGAGTACTATATTTTATTCTCAGAATAATAAACTAGTAGCATCTAAGGCTGAACATCTTCAAACTGCCCATTTGGGAATGCAACAGCTTCTATTTGACTGGTGCATCTAGGAATACACTAGGAGTTCTCTTTTTGAATTTATCTGGCTCTATGAGAATGAGAGCAAAACTACTTGTTTTTACAGGACCAATTCTCAGTGCTAGATGTGGTGATCTACCATTCCTTATGTCTATTTCAAGATCACTTCTCTTGTACTTGCCCACTGTTTACTAGCTGACTGCTTGTCTGTCAGAGCTGTAAAATCTTGAAAGGTTGTTATGCATAACAACCATTATGTAAATTGATTAAGACTTGTAGCTTTCTATGGAAATTCTAGGAATTTTTTAAACTGTTTTCAAACACTTTTCCCTAATGAAGTTGTTTCCTCTTTTTGGTTCTGTTCTGTTTTACTTCTGAACTGGGATGGAATCCCACAGAGCAAGTTGCCTTTTTTTTTTTTTTTTAATTTTTTTTCTTTTTTCTTTTTTTTTTTTGTAATCCAAGTGGTTGAAGTATTTAGGTAAACTTGCAAAAATATCTTTGGTGTCTTCCCCACCCTTACCCTCATTGTAACTTAACAGCTTCTGGATTTTCAGTCAGTATAGCTCACAAATTTCTTAGGTCTCTGCTTTAAGTTCAAGTCAAGAAGTTTTGAGGGGTTGTTTTGGAAACAAGTAGACCACCTGAATTAGAATGGTGGATAAGATAAAATTTCTGTTTTAATAGAGAGACAGAATTAAAAGAACTACTAATCACTATTCTAAAGAGTCTGTACAAGAAGGGAGAAAGATCAAAATTTCAATATGGAGAACTATGAAGTATGTTTCAGTTCTGAGTATGTTCTAGTTTTGACTTAGGCTATATAAATGTAAAGATAAAGATTTTTGAAATTAATTTAGAGGATAGGTGTGCTTTTTTGATAGCTTTTTGATAAATAACTAAATTTAGTGGTCAAAAAAAGCAGGAAATTAATAACAAGGTTTTGCAGATCGCTCTATTATATTTCAGTGCTGACCTGGAATAACCTGCTTTTCTATTGCTGATCTTTTGTGACTGGAAAGTGCCAATGAGACAGAACTGTGCCAAATTACTAGGTATTGGGTTGGTATTTTCTTTTCTCCTGCTGAAAAACATCCACAGAGTGCTGCATTATAATAAGATGTAGCACTTACTGCCACAGGTGGCAAACTGTGCACCCGTTCCTTGTTAGTCAGCCAGTCTTCTGCCTCGTGTTCTGCACTACCTGAATTAATTACTACTGCTAAGGCACACTTTCTCATTTTTGTCTTACGATTATTCCTTCATAAGTCTGGTGTCTAATTCAGCTTTTGACATAAATATGATGGCAGAGGTCCAATGTTCAATTAAGATGCCTCTCTTGTTAACTAATGGTTGAATTCTGTGTTTTTCAGTCAGGTCTATATAGGTTTGAGATGCTTTAGCTTCTCTGGCTGAGCTCCAGCCACCACAGCTGTTTCTCTCCCTGGTCTTTAAGCCTTTACTAATCCTTTCTTAATTTCAAGTGCAGTTTTGCCCTTGTGGCTGAAGAAGGGCAGAACACACCTCTGGCATTGCAGATCATCATGTCTTTTTCAGTGACTGTTTCACTGTCTCCATCAGTGTCTCCATACCACTTTTTCTCGGAGGTCTTTGTACTAACGGAGTAACTGGTTTTGCAACAGTTCACCTCTTCTGTAAAGAATATCAGATCTCTGATGTCATGGGAACTATTGTCCAAGGAACAGAGCAGTTGGACGATTTTAGGTTACAGCACTTATAAAGACTTGAGTGCGTTTTACAGATGTGACTTATTAGTAACTGTGCATACGGGAGGGATATGTGCCTAAAAGAGAGGAACAAGTTGGCAACTTCTGTTACTGTATCAGGTTCCTCAATATGATTATCACTATCAGGTCTTATTAATAAATATAGAGCTTCAAAATAATGGGAAGGAGGAGAGAGAGTCTGAATGTGTGTGGGTGCGTTTGTATTTTTCTCAGACTTTTTTTTTTCCCAATCTATTTGTACATTCTGTCAAGAGATTGTTCCTCCTGATTCTTACTTTTAGTAAGACTAGACTTCAGTTTTCTAAGTGTCCTATATGGGAACACTTCACCAGTTGGAAATTTAAGACTTAAGCATATAGAAATCAAATATTTAACACTATAGATGTAAATCAGAAGAACTCAAACTTCAGTACAATAAATCAATATGGTGGTGTAACATATTACATATACTGCACTGCCACTTGAACAGGTCCTTGTACTTTAGCATAGATTGTAGTTGAAGTTCATTAAGTTTCATTCATGTCTTTTTAAATGAATAACTCTTTTCCAGAAGGTTATGTGTACTAATTCTTCAGTTTTTTTTTTTGTCTTTTACTATTTAATTTGTAATCTAATGCAGTGATGAGAGATCTCAGTTTACGATATCGTAACTAGTCAAATTAATCCAAATTGTATGTGACCATATATAAAATGAAGTCAGTTTTTCTTAAGATTGGCAACTGCAGGTTCTGCTGCCAAGTTTTTCCTATGATGATGTTAGACTTTATTAAAAAAAAAACCCACCACCACACCTATTCTAGGCTTTTATATAGTTGATGGCTTCCCAAATAAATTTTGAGACTATTTAACCAAACAAAGAAGAATTGGATCAAACTTAGGCAAACTACTGAGATGGTTTTTAGGTGTTTGTGCTATCCATAACTGTGCAGGTAAAAAACAGTTATATTTTAAGTATGTATACTTTCTTGTCTGAAATGCAGAAACTTATAGGGGAAAATGAGGAAACCAATAGGGAAAATGAGTTTTCAATTGAATAAGGAATAATAAATCAAAACATATAGGTAAGTCTCCTGAATGGTTTTTAAAATCCAAATTTTATGAGGATTGTTTTCAGTGGAATAAAAGTCAGTTTTGAAAGAAATAGGGAACATCTTGTGTATATCTCAATCGAGGCAACTCTTAATATGGGAAATTCATGCTTTTGAAACCGATATAAGTCATATATCGACATTTAAATTCAAGCTTTTCCACTGCTCCTGGAAACATCCATGTTTGGAAACATGTTGTTTGGAAGAGATAGAGAACTATATTCTTTATCTGCATCCTGGGATGTATCAAGAGAAGCGTGGTCAGCAGGTCAAGAGAGGTGATTCTCCCCCTCTACTCTGCTCTTGTGAGACCCCACCTCCAATACTGCGTCCAGTTCTGGTGTCCCCACCATAAAAGAGACATAGATTTGTTGGAATGTTTTCAGAGGAGGGCCACAAGGATGATCCAGGGGCTGGAGCACCTCTGCTACGAGGACAGGTTGCGGGAGCTGGGATTGTTCAGCTTTGAAAAGAGAAGACTTCGGGGGGACCTAATAGCTGCCTTCCAATACCTGAAGGGAACTTACAGGAAGGCTGGGGAGGGACTTTTTACAAGAGTGTCCACTGATGGGACAAGGGGAAATGGGTTTAAGTTGAAGGAGAACAGATTTAGATTAGATCTTAGGAAGAAATTCTTCAGTACGAGGGTGGTAAGACTTTGGAATAAATTGCCCAGAGAAGTTGTGGATGCCCCCTCCGTGGAGGTGTTCAAGGCCAGGTTGGACAGAGCCTTGAGTAGCCTGATCTATTTGAGAGGCGTCCCTGCCCATGACAGGGAGGTTGGATTACATGATCTCTGAGGTCCCTTCCAGCCTATGCCATTCTATGATTCTATGATCTTTTAAAATCTTTCAATGCAAGACTCCATATTTACTGTTAAACCTTTTAATAAGGGATGAATGAATCGTTTCAACTCTGTCAAGTTTTTGCTGTACGTTTTAGGTCCAAGATTCTTTTCATCATTTCTAAAATGTTCTTTCCTGATTTGTTGGACTTCCTGATATGGAGAACTTCATACATGAAGTTGAGATAATATATGGGTTTATATCTACTGGAAGACCTGAAACTCTAGTTCTTATTGGTTTGTCTAGTAGTCCATGATATTTCTTTTCCAGCTATGAGTTGACACTGGGTAAATGTAAGGAAAGTGTTTTTCTTTCCCTCTGTTCCTTCGTTCTTTGGATACTGAAGAGACATGTTGTATGGCCACAGCATATGTCTTAGTGTAAGTTCCAGTACTGTGCTAACTATGTGAAACCAAAATCAACTTACAAACCACTTTTTCTTCCCATAAGTGCTCACATTATTGCAATACACGTACCAAAAAGGCCCTATGTGATTGCACTAGCACTGCGCTACTTCTAATTAAATCTGCTTCCTAGAATTATTCTCCGACTGTGCTGTTTTCCAGTGGATTATTATCTATCTCCAGTCAGGTCAACCACAGCCCTTCTCAGGTAGAAAATGCAGAATTCTGATATTACACTTTAATGATTGGATACTATCAGGTAGAAGAATGATCTAATAAAATGCATTTGTGTCTCTTGTGGTTTAACATTTATCAGTGTTGCTTTTTTTTTGTTTTGTATTTCTATGTAACTTATTCCCATTACATACTTTTTTCTTTTGCCTAAAAGTTGCTATGAAACTTCTGAGAGTAATTGTCCTTTGAATTTTTTTTTGTTCTTTCCTTAACTTAATCGCTTAGACATAGGTCTGAAATTTCAAAAGCTGGCTAAGCATTTTGAGTGTTCAATTTCCATGAATTTTAAATCCCTTAAGCAGCTTTGAAAAACTTAGCATAAAGGCTAAGTCACCCTAGGGTGACATTCCAACTCTGCTGAAGTCGATGGTAAAATCTACATTGACTTGAGTGCGACTAGGGAGTTTCCATAACATGGTAGGGGGGATAAGACTCTAAACTAGTCAGAAATCCATTCATTTGACAAAAACACTGAACCACGTTCTTAATATGAAGGGAGAGAGTATCTGCTCATTTTTAATGATGCTAATCTCATGCTTATAAGGTAAATTATTTACCGTAGAATGAAAGACAGATAAAGTCAGTTTTGGTCTCATTATAGTGGGAAAACTTGCTTAGATTGTCCAGAGGTACAGTGCTGAAATTGCATGAGGCAAAGAGAACTTGAAATTACTCTTCTTTTAAATTTGTTTTGTTTTGGGTGTTGTGGTGGTGGTTTTTTTTTCTCAATATAATTTTTAAAAGGAAAGGTCAAATCATCTCAGAAGTGGACATCTATCTTAATCTAGGTAGGTAGTGGGTGTGGACAGCATAACTATTTACAATGCAAACTTTCAGAAAAAAAAACTCATGAAAATTCAAATGTAACTTAATTGGGAACGTCTTTTCAGTTGGAAGTGTTTTGGTTTACACAAGTGTACTCCCTTTCAAAATGTTTAGGAGGCATAACTTGAAGTCATTTTTGGAGGCAAGTAAACTATATACATAAAATCAAATAAAAATCACTTTCTATAAGGTCCAGTATGGCCAGCATTGTTGAGTAGCAATTTCTGACAAGCATGTATATGTTTTCTAAACATGCCTTCACTAGACCTAGGGGCTACTGAATTTAATTTTCTTCTGAAGTATTAAATAGCAAAATTCTTTATTGGATTTCCCTTCTTATTAAGAGGCATCTATTTATTTAGAATGTATGTATGTAATGATAGAGTTCTTCCATGTTAAATATTTTTTGTGTGATTTGTGTAGCTCGAGATCATTAAAAAGTTGAATAGAAATAACATTAACCTGTCCTTCAACTTTTATGAACTTTACTGGACCTGTTTTCAATGTCTTGATATTTCTCAATAATGAAACACACTGCCTGGCCACAGCTAACAAAACAAAACCAAAAAGATTGCACATGCAGAATTAAATCTTCAGTCTTTAGAGTTATTGCAGCATAATTTTGTGCCTGTAAAATGAAAGAAAAGGCAGGCAATAGTTAAACTATTCATTACAAATCTGAGGAAAAAATCCTAGAATGGCAGTGTGACTAATGAGGCTGCGATCTTTTTAAAGTAGCACTTTCAATTAGATTATTTAATTTATGCTCTACTTTTTGTTTGCTCTGCAGATATTACAAAATCCTTTAAAAAAGTAACTCCATTGGATGATTAATTTTTGTGATAATCTTTATATATTTGAATACAATATTGACAGTGTTTTCATGTACCTAGCTCTTTATATCCATAACTTTGAGCCCAATTTCTCTGCCACACTGCCTCTATAATGTATAACAGTTTTACGTCAAACAGCAATCTAATTAGTAAATAAAAGCATTTCTCTACTAGTTTTCTTATTTTTAATGTTCATGTAATTAATAGTAGTGATTAGTGAATATTATTTTCTTTCTGTTTTTGTATATTGGTCTGGTTAGAAATTTAAAAGGTGCTTTGGGAGAAATAGTTCGGTTTCATCAGAATTAAGTTAAAAGCATTGTTTTTTTTTTAAAAAAAAGAAAAAAAGTCCAATTACCTATGTTAAACCTATCTTCAAAACTTACTTTCTTTTATTGAATTGGAAGACTGATTAAAATGAGGAAATACTTCAAGTGCTACAGCCTTTGCTGTTTTGAAAATGAAATCAATGAAATCTGAGTGTGTTTTAATGCTTACATGCGCTCACGATTTAGAGCCAAAAATGATACAAGAAAACTCTAGAACAACTTTTTTGTAGGCACCCGCTAGGAAATTTTTAGCTCAAATCTTCTAGTTAAAGCTGTCAATATCTATTTTGCTTCAGCTTGTAGCTCAAAGATGAAATTGCTGCTTGAACTTTTTTCCAGATAAATGTAAGACATTAAGACTAGGTGAACAGTACTGAAATTGTGAGGAATAATGTCTAAAATAACCAAATTTCAGGAGTTTTCTCCCTTCTTGAGGTTTTTCCTCCATCCTTTTTATTTTAGTTTATTTTTATGAACTATCAGTAAAATACATAGAAATGTCCAATTTTTAAGTGATTGTGATGTGAGAAGGAGCACTCTAGGCTAGAGATTTTGATTTCATCTGCATCAGTTTTATAGCTGTCAAACTTACTCCTTTTTCCACAAAAAAATAAAAAAATCAGATGGTTTAGATCTTTGTGTAACTCTACCCAGCATATGAATCCTGCATGGCTCCATGAGCATGAAGTCCATACACCCCTGCCTTCTAGGATTGTAGATTTCATTCTGGTACCTGCTTGTAAACTAGGGTGTTAGTGGGTTGGGTTGGTTTTTTTTTTTAAGTCCCTAATTCTGCTCTATTAACAAAATGGTACTATGACTTAAATCTTCAATTATCACATAAGCTTTCTCTTTACCCTTGACTTTCTTCCTCAGTTTAGCTTATGAATGAGGATGCTATGGACAAATAGAATAAAAGCTTTTCTTAAATATCATAGCTATCTAATTTTGTATCAAATGGTTTTAGAATTAAATGTAGCCTCTAAACAATCAAACTGCAGATGGCTGTTTGAAATTCAATGGATCAAGACTGAAGGAGAAGGTATTCCTTTGTGACATTGGCAACGTCATGAGTCTGCGTGCCAAATATTACTTAAATTTGTTACTAGTTGTTTTAATAATTTAAAGTTGAAATGTAATATAATAATTAAAAATAAGTGTGTGTGGTCACTTCATCATCTTTGTATTTTAGGATTCAACTTAGCATTTAATATTATTGGATTTCTTGCAACTCTATTATTACTTCTGAATGCAATACTGAATCTTTGAACACGTTCCCTGCTGTGGAATTAAAGTCAATGCCTTAGAATTAATCTACTGCCTAACAAACAATACTTTAAAGATGCAATAACATCTTGAATTTCTTTATTAGAAAATTAGAAGTGTACACTTAATTCTTAGTGAAGTTAAATGTGTGACCAAATGGACCGTTTACATGTTTCATGCTGATTTCATTAAACGTAGTCATTCCTATGGTTCTACATGTGTTTTGTACTGAATTTTAAATATGTCAAAATTGTTGCTGGTGAATTTGAGCACTGTTGCTGAGGATACTTAGATCTCAAATGACCAAATCAGAGACCTAAACCAAGGTTTTGACTTCACTGCATAATAACTTTTATCTTTGTCAAAGTGAATTTTATCTGTGTTTTTAGATTAAGCAATGCTTAGGTCTGCCCTCTTTATGGCACGTGCTTCTGATTTACCTGAAGTTTTGTGACAGAAAACTAAAAAGGCAAAGAACTTCCTGCATGAGAAGGCAGATGTTAATCTCGCTTAATTGGAGAAAACATACATACTGGATTCAATTTTCCCATTTCGACAGCACAGTGACAAACATGCAGAAATTACAGTAGGGGGCTACTCTTCCAGCTCATAGAAGATACTGCGTATCCCTGTGATAATTCTTTCCTTTCTTGTTTTAAACTCTTTAGGGAGGAGCTGTGGTTTTGAGATAGACACAGTGATTTGCAGCTCATGAGTAGCCTTCATTCTAAATGTAACTTCTACTTAAAAATGAGCAATGCTTACAGCTGTTTGCCTCTTAAGACCACAAGCTATCTGGAAAAAAGACCTTGCTTCTCCAAATGTTTGTCAGTGTTTAAAAGGCTGAGGTTGTAGCTTGGCATTGTAACATCTCCCTAATTGGAGTGAGTGAGTTATAGGGAAAGACTTGCTGGGTAACAAGTCTAGATCTCTTCTATAGTAGAAATTGAGGTTGTGCTAACAAAACTTACCTTCTTACTTAATAGAAACCAGCATGTTTTGATATAGTTTCTCCTGCTCTTCTAGATCCTTTCTCCTCGGAGAGTTAGAAGTCACCTTTCAATTTCCAATCTCAACTTACTACTTTCCTGTTCCTACATGCTCTTCCCACTTAAAAGACTTTCCGCTTCATAAATTTTATTTTTCGAAGAAATTTAGAGAGGCCAAATCTTTCAGTCTTTTAGCTTATTGTTTTGAAATCTTCTAGGCTTCTGTTGTAAAATATCTGTATTTCTTCTATTATCTAATAACTTATTTAGTAAGTTTTAAACATGAAAGCCTCTGTCAGAGCTCTTGCAACTTTTTGTTTAGTATTGCTTCTTCATGATATGTATACTTCGACTTGTTCCAAGAATTTTATTAACAAAATTTCATTTTCCATAGTAGTTATCTAGAAAGACAACCTGTCAAACTAGTTAAAAACAAAACCTAAAAACTTATCCTGTTAGATCTGAGACCAAACTTTTAACAGTTTTTTCCTTGTGATGCGTGATTGCTACAGGTAACCTGGATTCCTTTTGCACTCCCCTTGATTTTTTAATTATTATCTTTGTAAGTATTTTGTAGTATGTGATTTATGAAATTTGACTACACAAATGCTTTGTTGGCCTTTCATTTGCATATCAGATACTGGCTGGTTCACTGCCCCCTCTGAGAAGTGCCTCCTGCTATATGTTTTTAGTTTTAGTTTTTCTTTATGGCGATTCACGTACTAGATTATTCTGTATGTGATGAGCACATGATGTGCCAAATACCAGCAGATGAAAGAATTTGCTGTCCTAAATACTTTGTGTCCTGCTGAGAATCTATTCAGACAGGGTGTTTATAGGAATAGACTTATATTCTTTTGAAAATCTGTGACTAAGTATTTTTGGACCGAGGCCAGTAGGCTTTTGGGATGTTTGAATGTGATGGAGATATGGAGACGCAAGAGAGAAAGAAGCAACAAGGGGCAGTAAGTTATAGATAAGCTGTTGGAAGGCTGATGGAAGAGGATAAAGATGGAGGGAATGAAGTAGACAATGGAATTTAACAAATAGGAAGAAAAGCAGAATAAATGCCTATCGGGAAAATCACTAGAAATGCCCAATGTGAAGATAAAGTCCAGCGTTGCTTTTCTTCTTAACTTTAAATTTTTTAGGACAAGTATTCCTGGTGTAGCATCTAAAAATATTCTTGTACTTCCTCCTTTTTTTATGCATGCTTATCATGAAACATGTCACACTGCTTTTTAGTGCTGCTTCTCTCTATATTCCACCGCGCACCCCCCCCCCCCCCCCCCCCGAGAAATTGCTTGTAAGCAGTCTAAAATGCCACTTAAAAAGTACAAGGGCTAAAAGTAAACAAAAAAAAAGGATGCAAAACATCACTTCTGTGATCTACAAGTCATTCAGAATCTGCAGACAAACCCCACACTTTGGAACAGAACTGGATTTTGTTGTTGGAAATCCAGTTGAAGTTCGGATTACGCTACCCATCACATGTGTAGAAGTTTGTATTCTTCTATTGAGGTGTGTGAATTGCTTGATCAATGACAGTCATGTCCTGAACACAGTTGTTTTGTATTTAGCTTCTATCTAAGGATGGAATATTTATCTATCTTTTTTTCTTTTTTTTTCTTTCCACCTCCAATAAAGAAATACAGGTCCATGTAATCAAAGCGTGTGATGTGGTTTGCTGTTAAGCTTCTTTGTAAAGCAGTCATGGTAGCTTAGAGAATTTAAAATTCATCTTTTGCTCTTTCTTTTTTATCTGGAAGTTAGAAAATATTTTGTTAAATTCTGTAATATTTCCTTTTTTTAATGCTGGTTTCTGTTCTGCAGAACAAATACATTGTTGAGGGACAGCAATATCCAAACAGGAAAAATATTTCAGGAATACGTCTCTCATTGCTCCCTCTTCATGGCATGGAAATACTTGTACAGGTTCCTTTCCAGTCGATCTGCTCTTTTTCAGAGCAGTAAAGGGTAACTACTTTGACAACTAACTCCTTCATGTCTCTGCAGAACGCTTAGCAACAGATATTTTGAGATTCCACGGTGCTGGGTTAGGCTGCTACATAACGATATGCCTGCAGAAAGGCAGCGATCTACTACAGTGAGCAACTAATTTAGCCTCATCGCTGCACAAAATCGTGTCTGAAAATGGACATAGACGTTTTGGTGAATCGTGTAAACTCCCGGGCAGGGACTCCTTCAGAATTAACCTGTAAACACACTTTCCTTGTAACTTAGCGTGACGAATTAATTGATAATGCGTGGTAAATGAAGAACCTCTTTGAGCTCGCTGAAATGAGACAGACAAGTTAAAACCATTTTGCCTGCTAATACAATACAATCGCAGCATATTTGCTTGTGCTAGAGGTTTAACGATGTCTTCTGTTAAGTGTATCTTCTTGCTCGTTCTGCGTGATAGTCACGTTTGAGTAGAGCAGGGGCTGCCGCTGGTTCTCCAGAAGGTGGTAGCATCGCTCTGTGCTTGCTCAGAGCAGCCAGCGTCTCCGGCTGGTACCCAGCTCCTGTTACTTACAGGCCGTTCTTCGTATACACCTTATTCATACTCGGGAGCCATACTTCTGTAGTATGTTATATATTTAATCATGTAAAAGATTTGTTTTTTTGGTAAGTTTAGGGTGGTGTGTGTGATTTTTGTTGTTGTGTGCGGGTTTATATTTTTTTCCCTTCATTTTTTTCTTGCTCTATAAGCCAATCTTCAGGGATTTTGCTCTTGATTTGGTACTGAAATGATGAATTGTGACATGCGCACGAAGTAAATTTAGAAGATGCGAAGCCACAGTTCAACAGTATAAGCAGTCCCGGAGGTTTTTCTGTTTAGGTTTTGGCTCCAAAGAGGTGTAACCCTGTTGTACAAGTGAAGAAGCGAAGTGAATTGCTTGTAAGAACATGTCGCGCACACACATGCTGCACAATGCTGCTTTCAGCCCTTGGGAGCTGTGTGCAGGGGCTTGGCAGGGCTGGCATGACGGACCTCGCTCTGGGAGGAGGTAAAACTAGTGTGATGTCCCTCAGGCTGTGACACTGAGAAGGCTGAGCCTGCTGTGCAGCCCCTAAATTTAAGGTGGTGAGGCTGCTCTCTGGTTTGGTTCTTCACCGTCTGATTCATCAGTAGTAGCAGTTGTACCTGTCAGTTAGTCCTGACAGCGTATTTTTGAGGAGTAGAAGGCCTTCCCAGTGGGAAAAGCTGCAGCAGAGAAAATGTTTTTCTTTCTCTATTTACTTAAACCTCACAAACCTGATAGTAAGCCTGATGTTTTCTTACGTGGAAGGCTTAAAAGGAAAATTATTTATTTTTCTTAGGAGGAAGTCATACTAGGTACGCATACTAAGTCAGACAGTATGCATGAAGCCTGTCCAACTGATGTTTCAGGAGAAGAAGAATTAAAGATATAAGGTTTAGAACAGGCAAATCAACACTAGCTCAATAAAATCAACACCTATTATAGTATGAGATAATCTCTATAACTAGGAATAAGAAAGAAGCAAATTCAAAGCAGGTTACCTTGATTGATGAAGATTGTCTAAGGAAGTAGAGCGCCAAGTGGCCTTTTGAAATGCTGAAATTAGAAATGAAGCAGTAAGGAAGATTCTTAGTTATTATTATGAGAGCAGTTTATAGATGAAAAAACAATCTGTTTCAGATTCTTGTGCACTAAGTACTTGGGGAATATGAATTTAAACAATCCTTTTCCTTTAAAGGGCCTTAAGTAATAAAGTTTCTCCAGACTCAGCTGGGAAGTTAGCTCCAGGATGGTGAGGAATGACAAAGTGTAGGCATGGGTGGGGAAGGAGATGATGTCCTGCCTGGAGCTGAACCGAGAGAGCTTGGGTTCGGATCTGATGTAGTTCAGCTGTGTGAAAGCTGTTGTGTGCCATGGCAATGATGATGGAAGACTCTGACTTTTCAAAAATGGTAGCACTGGCATGATAGTGGACTTCAGGGCACCAGCTTTCTGTCGAGAAGAAGCTATAGATTCTGCCTTCTGCTTCCCTGCGAGAAACCCAGCAGTATTAGTATTTCATCGTAGCACCTTATTATAGCAAAGAACTGACTTCCTCTACCTGCACAGCCAGAGGGCAACTGTAGTGCAACACTGCACTCAAGGATGAGTAATGTCGGTTCAGTTGCAAGACGGGGCTAATAACGTATTAAACAAAAGTCTCTTGACAGCCTGGTTTGCAAGGATTTTTGTAATGTATTGCTATTTAATGTTATAAGTTTTCATATGTCTTGAAATTTAGACCAAGTGCTTAGTAGATGTGGAATTGCACCTGCGTGCACACCTTACCACCCACAAATACTGAATTAAATGATTGATCAGTCTGTAAATGCTGTCTTCCACACTGTGCAACTGCAATAGTTGAAATGTCACTTTTTCATCTGTCTCTGGCTAAAACTGAAAAATATGCCCAGTTTTTAACTTTTGAGTACAGTAACAGCCATGACGACATGCACACCTGGGACCTCTTTAAAGTATAAAATAATCTTTTTTCCCTGGAGTCCTTATTCTCTTAAACTATTAATTGCTCTGTTATACTGAAATTAATAAATGCTCCAGCAGTTGTTGAAGTGTACACCAGATTTTCTTAGCTCTTCCTCTCTTCTCTCCTTTTTACTGATCCTTTGCAGCATGTCTTCAATTATAGCCAGTCTCAGGTCTTCTACCTAATGGGGCAGTTCACAAAAACAGTAGAAAGAGCAAAGCAGAGCTAGACTGGATTGCATTATATTTTTACATCGTATTTTTCCAGGAAAGTTTAAAGTCTCCACTGCTTTCTATATCAGTCTTGGCTACTCAGCACCCCCTACTACTTTCCAGAATTTAAAACTTAAATGAATTCTAGCTGCATCTCCTTTCTGTGTGTAAATAGATGTAATACATTGTAAACATAAGAGACAGGTGATGTGAAACCTATTTGACAACAAGTAATTGTAGCTGTTTTCTTTTATTACTAATGGCTTTAAGACATTTTTTGTTTGAAGGATGACAGATATGTTGAAGTTGGAACAGGAAATCAGACTGAGGCAAGTTCTTGATGCATGAAAATTGATAGGTATCAATTGAACTTGAAAGTTTCCACGAAAAAGTGTCTTCAAAGGAACTTGTTTTTTTCTCCTTCCTCTCCCTTCCCGATGGATTCTCCAGTGCTGCTGGATGCTCCTCTGAATGCCTCCTTCGAGGAGAAAATTCTTTTCTGAGGTGTGCAGCCAATTTTCCTCTAGCTGGCGAGGCCACTTTAGGCTCCATCGTAGTAACTGAGTTATTGCTGGCCCCTGGTCCCCAAGGTGATACTGCCAATTTAGTCACTGAGAGAATTTTATATGGTGAATAACTGGGGAAAGGGTAGGTGAGAAACAGCTTATGAGCAGTTTGTATGGAGTACTTACTGAGTGATATATCTGCTGCTCTGACATTTTGCTATATCTCTAAGCTACATAGGATTTTTTTAATTTACCATGGAAAAATACACTGAAAATAGATGAATATATTCAGTTTCTTCCTTGCATGTTCACAGAGCATTAAAGACAAATTTCACGTGAAATAGAAATTAAATCTCTAATCTTTGTATGTTCCTTTGTTTCAAGAAGAATAGGCTACATCAAGGTATTGTACCCATTGGTGGTGCACTTCTCACGTGAGTGAAAACAGCAATGGTGGCATGTTGTTGGCACATCAAGTCGTCTCCCCACTGTTTGCTTGTTTTGTCGTACAGTAACAATTCCACACAAGCAGGATCACTACCACTGCACTGACACCACCCCTCCTTTTTTTTTTATATCAACTGCTTTCTTCTATCTTGTGTAGAGAGAACTAACTTGCTGAGATAACCCAGGAATTCTGTGGCGAAAATGAGATTTAAACCTTCTGGCATTCAACATAAGTTAAAGGATTTAACCAAGAAACTAGTTTTGTTTATTTTCCTTTCATGTAGGCTTATTCTCTATGTGTAAAATGTTGACAAACAGTATGTTCTTCCTCGAGATGCTCTGTGAGTTATCAAAAATGAAGAAAACTATTTACTCAGCACAATAAATCGGAAGGCTTGGTTCAGGGTGATAAGTACAGTAGTATCTCTGTTTTATAGCTTGGTTACAATTGAAGGAGGCTTTTTTAACTTATGGAACGATTTGAAGTAGTAATGTTATTTGTAATAGTGTTACTTCAGGCTGTACCTAAAATGATTACCGTTATGACCTGTTTTGAAAAACAAAACAGATGAAATTAAGACATTCCATAAAGCAATTTGTGAAAGTAGCACAGGAATGCCAAAGTAATTTTGCTAATGTGCTATTAATAGGCATGAGAAGCTCTGAGGTGATTCAAATGTTATCCAGGAATTTGAACTCCTCTTTGATGATGCTCATATATTTCTATGATATTTGGACCAAATTACAATCTCATTTGTAGCTGGTACTTTACTGTCTTTACTAGGATTAAGTTAATGTTAACTCTCCTGACAATTGGGCCGAAAGTAATGTTCTGCTTGGTTGTATTTAGCGTGAGTGTAGAAGGGAGGGCGGGTTGTGTAGAAATTGATGAGCTCTTTGCTCAGAGATAAATAGTCCAAAATTTCAGTTTTTCTTTTCCTGACACTGAAGCATAGTAATACTTAGGTCTGCATAATTTATAGCTTTGAATGTTCCTAAAAGCTTTCTTGAAGCTCAAATTTATACATATTTCCTGAGAATATGAATTGAAAACTGTACCTGCAATTTCAATCTAAACCACCTCCTGGTGTCTTAAACAGCAAAATCATGTCTTTATGGAGCCAATTTTCCATTCTGATACAGAAAGAAATATCTGTTGCTTCCCTAATATAGCAATGGTAGAAGCACTGTTTCTGAAGCTTTTGTGGCAGTGGCTTGCAAAAGTGATATCGTTGACTAGTAAAAAATATGATTAAGGAATTTATTTATACTGTTTGATTTTTTTTTTTGTGTGTGTGTAAATTGATTAATGCAAGGATGCTGATAATGAAGATAAGCTTATGTAAAGAAGAAACTTTCAAAACTTGCACGCGCATTCTCCAGAAAAGAAGTAAAGAGTAAACACTGACAATGTTGTTATCACCTAAATTTAGGTGGTTTAAAAATGATTTATAAAGTCCTGAATAAAATCTAAAAATAATCTGAAGACAATAGAAAACAATTGTAGATAAAACTTGCTAAGATCTCGAAGATGGATGTACATGGAACACTACCTTTGGCAAGTCCATGGAACCTAAGCACTCCAGTATTTTTTTTCCCTTTCCTCTTTGTAATAAATATTTCATACTTAGGGGTGTGTTATGAAAAGCTTTTCTGAAATTAATAGTCTTTAAACTTGTAATGAAATATCATAGAATTGGATAGCTGTGAAATGTTTCTTAACAAATTCTCTTGTACATGTTTCAAATACTTACAAATAATGCCTGAGACCGTTATTTAAATGGTACCAACGTAATACAGTAAGTTTTTTAGTCATAAGCATTTTATCTATCTTAAGAAGCCTGTAAAAATACTGTTAGACATCTAGAAACCTTGACTCAAACCCTAAATTCATTGGAGAAAGAGGAATATGCTGTTTTCCCAGGAAAGAACTGATGTATTTGTGCTTAGAAAGGTAATTACACTGGAAAACTTGCAGAAGATAAGAACTTATTTAAATCAATTTCAATTTCTGTTACTCAAAATGAGTTATCTCTGAAAAAATACTGAGTACAGCAGTTAAACACATAAAGACACTTTAAACATTCAATATGTAAATACTAGGGCAGTCAAATTCCTGTGCACTGCTATGTTGGATGCTCCTGAACTGAGTATGCCCCTATAATGGCTGTGTGCCATGGTTTAACCCCAGCCAGCAGCTAAGCACCACGCAACTGCTCGCTTACCTCAGTCCCCCCTCACTGGGATGAGGGAGAGAATAGGAGGGGAAAAAAAGATAAGAAAACCTGAGGGTTGAAATAAGAAGTCTTTAAAGATTGAAATAGAATAAAATAGCACTATTACTAAGTTGTAATGAAAAGGAAAACAACAAAAAAAAAGGACAAAACCCAAGAAAAAACAGGTGATACAACTGCTCATCATCTGCTGACTGTCACCCAGGCAGTCCCCGAGCAGCGATTGCCACCACTGGCCAACACCCTCCAGCTTTATATGCAGAGCATGATGTGGTATGGTATGGAATATCCCTTTGGTCAGCTGCTCTTCTAGCCATGTCCCCTCCCATCTCTTTGTGCACCCCCAGCCTCCTCACTGGTGGGGTGGTGCGAGAAGCAGAAAAGGCCGTGACTCTGTGTAAGCACTGCTCAGCAATGATGAAAACACCCTGGTATTAACACTGTTTCCAGCACAAAACCAAAACATAGCCCCGTAGCAGCTGTGTAGAAAACTAACTCTATCCCAGCCAAAACCAGCATACTGTGCAAGGTTAGCAGATAAATAAGATAAGGTTGCTAACATTGTCATCAAGTTATGCTCAGAAAAAGGTGTGCTGTGTACCTTAGTGGAGTTGTAGAAGAATGCAACGTTCAAGTCTTTCACTTACCTATTGCAGCTTAAAAATAGAACCAAGACTAGAAAAGCAACGTCAGTATTTTTGTTTACCTATAAAATGAAACTTAGGAGTGTGAAATAGATCAGTGGCATACTGGAACCATTGAAACTGCGCTAATATTTACGTGCAAAGCTGCTATTGTAACAAAACAACCAAAATAAGGTTTAGATTACAGCCAAGTCACTGAAGCTTGTGATATTGTTTTACTAAAATGCAATTTAAGAATGGCTCTGGAGTGGTTCTATTGCTTTTCAGAAATGAAAGAAAGCTTACATGATCTGCTGAAAAGAGCTTTATCAAACCAAAGTTCATATTTAATACTGCTGAAGAAGCGGGTAAGTAGAGGAGAAACTTACACTAGGTTTTAACTCCTCTGTCTGAACAGGTGTATTAATAAAAGGACATGAGAAGAAATGGGAAGATGAAATGTGCTCATGTTAATGTAAGAGGATAAAATTAATTAGGGGAATCGCCTTCAGGTAGAAGTGTTTCAGAGGGGTCATTCTGGTTCCATTCAGTGTGCCCCCGAGTATGCTGTGCATCTCATAAAACTAAAACAAAACCAAAAAAGGAGAAAGAGACAGGGCTGAAGCATTTGAAGTGGTGTTAATGAAAAAAATTATAAGTTGTTTGGGCTGTGAATTGTAATAATTTAAAAGACAAAGTTATTTCATGGATCTTTAAGTAACTGACAATTCTTGTCTTAGACAAGAGTTAATAAATCAACTTTTATATGAAAATTTTGCCTACTAGCACAGTATTCAATTTGAATAGCATTAGCAGGCTTTATTTTGAACAGATCTGTTTAGAAATTACTTATTGTGGACAGAGTACCATACCGATGTTGTAGGCTATGATGGTGCAAAGAGCCTTGCAAGTGTAAAGCAGTGACAACATGTTTGGAAGTCACAAGCTTACATTACAAAATAAGTTGCAATTGTATTTCTTCAACTGACTACTATGTAAAGGCAAAGAAGATCCAAATTTGGTCTGAAAACTGTATATCCAGCCTTCTTTGCAGCTTGCAAAAGAGACAGAATCAGGAATGACAGAAAAATATCTTTCCCAAAGTTTTCAGTGCTTATCCAAAACATTTGAGACTATCCTTTTATGCTTTGCTTATCACATTAGTAGCTCACCTCCAGGCTGGAGGTGACACGGAGGAGCTCTGTCCTTCTAACACGTCGCTGTACTTATTCACTGTACTTATATCTCTGTTAAATGCTAGCTGAATGTCACTGCTGCTCACCAGCCGAGCTGGCAGAATAAGGGAAAACCTCTGTCCCCGAGGTGCAGCATGAAGGCCAGACAGCTCCTCGGTGAGCTGCAAGGCTGGAAAGCACAACATGATTGACACCTTGTCACTGGTCATGCTGTGTGTGTCTTCAGTACCAACAGTTACAGGATGTGCTGAGTTTACTTACTGCTGATGCACATAACTGCAGTTCACTGAGATTGAGTGGCTTTTTGCACACCTGTGTTTTATGATTTTGTTCAGACGGGACTTACCTTCCCATTTTCTCCTCCACCCTGACCCCCATCCATCAGACTCTTTGAAGGCTTCAAGCTGCTATGTAGATGCCATTTCTTACATGGAGTCAGAGGCTTCATTGCACACTAGGGATGGTCGGTGCTTGTTCTGTTGTTCTTCCAAGTTGAAGTTATTTTATTGCTCCAATTCAGTTCCACTTGTCACGGAGCTAGGTTATACCATCCTTGTTCCAAGGTGCTTTTTCTCAGTTTCTTGCTTGACAAATATCTCCCTGGGTTGCTTTGGGGCCTACAGTAATGTTTGGGAAGTGATACTTCCCATGGATTGCTTATGCTGCTTTATGCAAAGTGAGACATACTGGAAAAGACTTCAGATACTTATGGATCTGAAAGCAAATGACTCTGAACACCAGGATGTAGTACCAGTGGGAGGGACAACACCCAGGTCTCAGCCTTGCTCCAGCATTCAAAGTCTTTGCGCAAAGTAGGACAGTATCATTAGGAGAGATGGAACAACTACGGCCTTCACCCTGTACTGTTGGAAGGAAGTGGAGGTGGAGGGAGATGTGAAAAATACTGCTATTGTGTGCCACAGGCAGAGTTTGAGACAGTTCAGTGCAGTGGCCTCATCTGGCAGGAGCAAATGGTCATTGAAACAAGGTCCTCCTCGAGGAAGGTGTATGGTTTCCAGTAGACCTGAAGGAGATAAAGTGAAATTGAATTTACTCTGGAGGATGGTGTCCTGGTTTTAGCTGGGACAGGGTTAGCTCTTCTTTTTAGCAGCTAGAAGAGCTCCGTGTTTTGGTTTTACTCAGAGGCTTGCTCTGAAAAGAATGTTGACAGCAAGTTGATATTTGTAGTTGGCCAAGGACTTTTCAGTGTGCCGGAGTGCAGAAGCACAGCGGGATAAGGAGGGAGCATATTTGGGACAAGAGGGCCACGATTCCCCTTGTGATTTGTGGTGGAACTTAAGATTGAGGGCCAAACTGACCAATTAGTATTCCTTATCATGCAGCGTCATGCCCAGTGTAAAAGTGAGGGTCAGCTGGACAGGAGGGCTTTTGCGCTTTGGCTTTTTCGCCGCTTTTGCACTTGCTGCACTTTTGCTCTATTGCTTTTTTTCCCTCTCTCTCCCAGTACTCCCACTCTCGGAGTACTCTCTCTCTCTCTCTGCCCCTCTCTATTTCGGGGCCTCGCATTCGTCCGGGATTGCAGCTTTGGGACGAGACGGGCTTCGCATACGAGCGGGTGATGAGCATCTACACTGTGTATTAAATCATCTGTATTAAATTGTTCTTATCTCAGCCCACGGGTTTCCCATTTCTCCTTTAATTCTCTCCCTCATTCCTGGGGGTGGGGGAGGGTGAGTGACCGGCTGTGTGGGGTTCGGTTGCTGGAGCGGCCTAACCCACGACAGATGGAAATATGTGGGAAGCATCTAATGCTTTTTAGACCTTCTCAGCTCATGATATTTTAATAAAATTGAGTAAAATCAAACTCAGTTATTTAGTAAAATATAGCTAATTGATTAAAAGATGAAAACGTCTTTTCAGTTTGATACGATAAACTGACACTATAAGGACAATGAGAAAAGAATGTGAACATTATTCACTCCTAGTTTAAACACTTTGGTTCTTGTTCTTACCTACCTTACAGGAAAAGGCACAAAAGCATGGCACAAAATCTACTTATCTTTTGGATGGATAAAACAAATTCCTACAAAGCGATTGTTAGGTTCTGTTCAGTAGACGCAGTTGTTAATTGTGGTACCTGATTAAAAAATACGTAAGTACAATTACCAAGTCCTTCTACACAAATTCTTCAGCATAGTATCTATTGTTACTGCTACCACAGAAGAGTCACTGAAACAGTAATCTTGGATTTATAGGGTAACATTTTGGTGTCCTTCTGGGATATGGTTTGACTCCTGCAGTCTCCTTTCCTCCAAGCAAACAAACATCAAAGTAATTTTCCTTACATTTTGCGGTTAGTGTTTCATACCCTTCTGCTTTTCCAGGAATTTTAAGGAAAATACGATGAAAAAATGTTCTGCTTTTTCTTTAGATCTTGACACTGGGGAGTTGGGGTAGGTTTTTTGCTTATTTGTTTTACTGTAAGTTCTGATACTCAGGTAATGATTTAAATGTATGGGATGTACCAAAATCTAAATATGAATTGAATTTATATACTAGTTGTAAGGGAATGATGCTGTAAAAAATATGCTACTGCAGACATATTGAAAGCAATGACTGGGGGTAAAAAATCTTCAGTTTAATATTTTAGCTCACTTTTTTATAGTCTTTACTGTGGTTACTTTCTTTTGGACTTTAGACCTGCATTAGATGCTTTAGACAGTTCTCTAAAGCTTCTGAAAATTACTTCTAAAGACTGAACTGTGCATTCATGAGTGATGTCTTGTCTAATAATCTTACTGAAACAAAATCTGGTTCTTGCATTTCTACAGCCTTCAGCGTTCTGTTGGTTTTGGTGTCAGCTGAAGGTATTGATGTTGATCTGTGGGAGTTGTTTCTTGTTAGACTCTTGCAGGCCTGCTTTTTGGTAAGCCGTATTAGCAGCTTTGGGAAAAGCAGAAGTGTTCACTTTACTGTTTCTGTTTAAAAGATGAAGGCAAAATATTTTCAGTAAAGTAGTAATGTAAATTCTAATATATTCAAAAGGTTTATGATCTTCTGAAGTCTTTGAGAAAGTCTTTCCTTGAAGGCAAGGTGGGATTTATGTATTTTGAGAGGAATTAATTTCAAAGTTAATTTTGAAGTTTGTCTTTCCACCCTGAAAGCCTATAACTGACTGCATTTTCTACGTTATAGGGATGTTATAATTAACAATATCATATAAATTATTCAGTATAATCCTGGATTTAGGAAGCCTCCAATTATTAAAATAAGAGGTTTATAAGTACTTCAGATCCAATAAAATAAGTTAGGAGCACAGTAGCTTTTAGATTATAACAAAATGGTCTGGTGACAAATGGTCACTCACTTCAGTATGCTGAGTAAAATGTTATGAAGTTATAATATCACGCATGCTAGAAAGAAGTTAAATATGTAATCACGAAAATGTTATGAAATCCTCTAGTAAAGAAACAAACATGTGAGGCTCTCGATTAGTAGTTGCCTTCTTGTGAGTCCTGACTGGATGCCAAAGCATGCCAGAGGTGTGCAATGAAAATCAAACAAACTGAACTTTTAATTTGCATTTCAATCACAGGGAAACTTGGAGGTAGTTTCACTGAAAATTATCAGTGTGCATATGTGTAACATCATGGTGAAGAGCATTGTTGATAGCATGCAGTACGGCATCAAAAGCAAGTAAGTTGGCTTCCTAATTACCTGCTAAAATTCTTGTTAAAAATGCCTCATAAGAGAAAGCTAACAAATACTTTGAGTGTATGTGAAAGTTCTTCAGAAAAACTTCAAAAATCTTCAAAGTATTTTGTACTCCCTACGTGCTAGTCCTTCTTTTTTAATAGCTTCCTCTCACATTTTTAGTTTTTCTTTTCTTAACAATATTTTTTGTGTTTTTTCTATGCTTTTAGTCTTTTTATTTATATCTTCATTCCACCCCTACTCCCTCACTTTCTTTGTTTTCACTCATCTGTTTTTAAAATTGTGTGTTTAGGTATGTGTATATGAGTAACACTAGAGATTTTTGGAGAGCATTTCTTCAGAGAATTCAGGTAATATTTTAAGCTTATTATCGATCTTACCCATTTAAACTTGTTGCTCTGAACAGTTCTAATGAAATGCCTCAAAGACATCTTTTTAGGAGGCTTTTGTTTTATGAATCCCTCAATTTTGGGTCTATATTCCATTTAAATAAAATAATGCATGTTATTGACTTTTCTGAATCAGTGGCAGTTTAAAAAAAGATTATTTTTTAAAATGCTGTTGTGAATCTCTTTCATGGTGTGAAATTTCATTTAAACTCAAGTCTTATACTGCAGATCTCTTAACAAATACTATTTCTAGGTGCCACGTGCATATATTTCCCCCACCCCCACCCCCTTTCACAAAGACAAGCCTTTGACAGAATAGATCAAAATGAAGTCATTCCTTCTGAAAATTGCATCCTGTGAACATAACACAACTTTCTCTTAGGTGTGTTATGGAACAAATGTGTTGCTAAAACTAACATAAAAAAATCATACATGATGAAACTTTACTGGAATGCTAGTGACATCAGGGCTGAATTTTAGTATTCATAGAATGTCATATCCTTTCATTTGAGCATGAACACCTTTATCTTAAGTAGTCTGCTGTATATAACATTACATTTAAATAGAAAAGCAAGCAGATTTTTGTAAATAAGCTGTTGAAAGGGATTTATCTGAAAATGTTGAATTTGAATTTTTTTATGTAATCTAATACAAATATCATGGAAAATATTTGTGAAGTGATACTTTATTTTGACAGTGGGGAACTGTTTGTCGAGGCAGGTATCCATATTGACCAAATATTCATATTTTATGGAAAGCTTGGGGTAGAATTGGGAAAATACGTACATATCATACTGAGCTCTAAACGAGACACACATGTCTTTGAACATGGTAAAGTACAAATATGAACTTCATTGTAATCAACATGTGATTAAATAATGGCCTAGGAAGTAAAGAGAAAGCTTAGCCTTTATTCTCAAAAAGAGTGAATATCATTTTCAAGGAGATTTTTTTGTTGTTGTTTAAAGGGCACATCACAAGATGGCTAACATGCCAATCTGAGTTACCTTTTAAATGTAATTCAAGGTGCAAAATGACCAATGATTATGTGCATAATTCGCACATTATTACTGTGATTAGCTAGTGCACAAAGGATAAATTATAATAAAAAGTAAAATACTTCAGAGATTAAATTCAGCAGTATAAGAGATATGCAATAATTGTATTAATATTTAAATATCTGATTATGTTATGGTATTCTTGCTGACAAAATTGTACATTCTTAAACACTCAACTAGTTTGATTTAAGTGATGATCAATAATCAGTAGTTCAGTTTTTTCCTGAAATCTCCTTTGAATCTTGACCAGTATTAACAGTTTCAGGAAGACTAGAGGTAACAGGAGTGAATATAACTTGATTGCTAAATTGTAGAGCCCTTGGCAGGAAAGTGCATAGCCAGTGTCAGTGTGCTCAGAGTGGAACTGAAAATCACATTTTAGTGAAGATGATTGTTTAGCATGAATATCTTTGGTGTTAGGATAAAATACTGAAAAAACTATGATAGGAGATTGGATGTGGTTCTTACCTTAGTGGTAGGTGTGTGATCAGTGTATATTGAGCACAGTAATATAGAGGTAGACCATACAGATTCCATTTGATTGTCCTTTGGTTGATACATACATCTGCTTCAGGCTAACTACAGTGCGAAAGTTATATTCTAGAAAATAAGGACAACAACTGAAAATTAGTTATTAAACCTACATTATCATTAGGTAGGTCTGGCAAGCTTATCAAATAGAGTGTGGGTTCTAAGATGGCAGCAGTGGAAAGGCTCTCAGCTACTGAGAGTTTCACTGTTTACTAGCTCATCTTGAAGTGTATTGTAAGTGGAGGTCAACGTTGTACAAGTCGTCAATTCTAATACAACTCACTACAAAAATTCACTTGCTTTGTCGCTAAGAGTTCATTACTGATAAAATATTTTGGAAGAAGAAGACAGAACATATAATAAAGAAAACCTCAGCAATTGGTTGTACAGACCTACAGAAAGACTTTAGCTGGTTTAGCAGGATGATCTTCAGTTGTGGCAATGAGTTACAGTATCTTAATAGAAATTATTCCATTGAACAGGGCTGCTCTGTTTGAGGACAGGACCAGGAAGGTTAAGGAACTTAACTTGTATTTCTTGGCAGGGTACCACTGTTCACAGTTTATCAACTTTGCCTTGTTGAAAGTCTGGAATAATTTTAGAAGTAGTGGCAATTTGGTGAATACCTTATACCTTATTCTCTCATTCAAGTAGAAATTTTCACTATGAGAAGCTGCTAGGTTGGCATGCCTGCATGGTGGTGGTTTTGAGCTGGAGATATCTGTGTGGTTTCAGGTTTATGGACAAGTCCTAACATCCAGGATGGACTTTGCTACTTCTTATAGCTTCTGCCAGGTGAATGGGGATGTAAAGGTTTCCAGGAACTTGTAGGCAGCACTATAAATGCTGTGTCCAAACACTGCATAGTATCCTGTATGCTCTCATATCTGTTGTAGTTTGGAAATACCAAAAAAGTTTTTGACAATAACTTCTGCCAAAACACAATGTCTGATGCAGCCTGGCTTTTTAAGCGCAGTTGTGATAAATGAGCCATAAAATTCAAGCAGCAGTCTGGAGTCTCTCATTTCAAATTTAAACAGGTTTTGCCTGAATACTTTTGTGTTTTCTAGGGGTCTGTATAGTTAAAACCACTTGCCTTCTGAGAAATCTAAGTGATCTTGAAGGCAACTTTGATCAGCTGAAATAGAAAGTCAGTTCTGATTCCTTCTGTAGACGTGTGCAATAACACGTCTTAAAAGTTTTAGAGGCAACAAGGATTTCTGTGCTGAGATCTGACCTGTTTGCTGACCTGCTGAACAGATCTCTGATCTGTTCTATTGCTATCTATTGAAACATGTTTATAAATGCTGGGTGTATACTGAGAAACAGCACCATTTTTTGCTTGCAAACATTGAATGGGATAAGCATGGAACGGAGTTGGGAGTGGTGAAAATAAGTACTCAAATGATAATCGTTATGAAATAAAAGGGGGGTGTGTGTGTAGAAAGTAAGTTATGTCGTTACTTCAGTGTAGCTGATAGAATGAATATTGCACATCTTCATGATTTGCTTTATGGACAATTCTGGTTTAGTAATTTTTAGTAGTTTTACTGATATGAGTGTGCAAACAGCTTCCAGTATGAAATTGTTCACAAATCTATTGCTTTTCTCTTTAGTCTTGCTCATTTACATTTTAATTGATTAAAGATTGAAGTCAGACCACTGCATTGAAAATGAAGCTATCAGTAGACCGACATGAATAAATAAAAATTTATCACTTCTTTTTCCAAATTTCAGTGCAGTTGGAGTAGTCTAATATATTCTGATACTATAACTTGATATATTGATAGTGTTTTTTTCATAGAGTGGGAAGTTACTTGGGTCTATTTCACGTATTTTATTTGCATATATTTTTTTGTTGTATTTAAGTCATTTCATATTTAGCTGTTAGTCACATGCTTTGAATGTTAAAGTACTTGTAAAATGTAAGCTGCAATATAACTTCCAAACTGCTATTTTGGTAAAGTTTGCTAATGATTAAAAGTAATGCGAGCATGTAAAATCAGTGGATTTAATCTTCTTTTGAAGAGATAAAATATTCTAGAACATATTAGTATCTTGTAAAGAAGTGACAAAATTCTTCAAAATATAAAATATTCTTGATTAAATGAATTATGCAAGACATTTCAAAGGGGAAAAAATGAGAAATAATTTGTGGTAACAATTTTTGTAAGAAAAATATGTACTTAAAGCAGTAATTATTTGGTGTTACAATTTATTGTCATATGACAGATAACATGAAAGCATTTAGAAGAGACTGCTGAGCAGATAAGATTGTCTTGCTCTCAAATAAGGCTACATAACTTTTTAAATGTTTGAAGGCATTCTTTTCTTGCTTTTGATACATAGTTAGAAATTTTTAGCTATGTAACTGAGCTTGATCTAACATACATTTATTCCTATAATGTTCCTTGATCAAATATTTTGAATATATAGAAGTCCATGTTCTAAACTTTGCATAAGTTTGTTTATAATTAGGACTTGCTTCATTTTTGTACAAGAATGTATTGTGAAATTAAGTTTTTTCTTGTGTAATCACTTAAGATGGATTTTTTTGTTTAAATTGTTTGTATTTGTATTTTGTAAATATTCAAATGGAGAAGAGCTGTTGAAAATAGCAACACCCCTCCTTCCTCCTTCCTCCCTCCAAAAAAAAAAAAATCCTGAAATTTAACAAAGAAAACAATTTCTTTGATACATAATGCAGTTTGCTTTGGGTTTTCACATCAAAGAGAACACAAAATTAATTTGGCTGAGTTTAACTCTCTTCCAATTGCCTAGAGACTGGGAAATCAACATTATCTATGTAAGAGAATACAGGAATAGGGCAAAGTGTAATATGATGCTTTCTCCCTAGTATCCTTCCAGTCTCCAGCTACTTGATTCTCAGGGCAGTCTTGACTGATTTCTGTTTCAATAACCTCATCTGCATTTTTTTTTTTCCCTTCATAAACATATTTACATAAGATTGAAGAGAGACTGGCCTTTTGGTGTCATCAAGGCAAATTTCTCCTTGGTTTAATTATGCATTGCATGAACGTTTTTTGATGTTTCTGGTACTGTTTCCTGATAGCTTGTTTTGGTGCATTACTCGTATCAAAAAAGAGAGTAAATTACTCGCACTTGGTGAGTCTCTGTTGCTTGTGATTTTACAGACATTACTATATGTGATTGAGTCTTCCTCTGTTTCAATATAGCACCCTACCTATGTTTAAGAAAGTGATAACAGCCTGTTCTTTTCAGACAAAGGGTGACAGAAAAAGGTAGACATCTTTGCAGATCCCCCTTTGCAGGAGGGGAAAAAAAAAAATCCCTTTAGGCTGCTAATGTGCACGTGTATAACTACTGTATGGGGAAAAAAATACATAACCTACTTTTTGACTGTTTTTGTGGAAGTGTAACAGGGAATTCATGAATATTCAACTTCTTTCAGTTGTAGTTTCATGTATTTTTAGACTAACTTTAATAGTTTTCTATAATTAAGTCAAGAAGCAAACATGTTTGTATGACAGTAATTCTGGGAATAAAATGAGAAGGATTTGAAATCAAGGACACTTGAGGGGCTTAAAGTGCAGAATATATATGTTTTTAAAGAAAGTTTCATTTAAATGGTTGTCAGTATCTTTTCAGCATTATCCAGTAATTCTGTTTAAGACTAATAATGCTAATGTCCTAAAATATGCTTAGCAGCAGCAATTCACTTCTTGACTGATTTCTCCTCCTTCTGTTTTTCTTGCCTTGAGAGCAACGTGTAATAGTAGAGCAGTATTACGCTTGACCTGAACTTGTGTTCATTTTGTGCGTACGTCCATGCAGCAGCAAAGTCAACTTGACAGCCTAATTCTACGTTAGGGGAAGGTTTGCAGGGATAATCCTATTCACACTGCGGGATAAGGCTGCCCTGCCTAGTGGCTTTGGCCTATAAAACCATTAGCTTTAAATTGTGTGCTGGCATCGTGATCTTCTTAGCTTGTAAACCAGATTTTTATTAGCAGTTTATTGGTGAGAGTGGGTAATTTTCATTGCCCATACCCACTTCTTTTTTTTCAAAAGTATAGTTGACAAATATATCAAAAGCTGCAAAGTCTTCGCTTCGTATGGATTGCCTAATAGAAGACACGTTGTATTATATTTTAAAGCTGTAAATGATTTGGGTTAAGCTATATTTAATGACAAAAAGATCAACCTCGTGTGGTGGCCTAAAGATAATGTTTTACAGGTCTCCATAAGCAAAGACAGAGAGAAACAAGGAGACAGAATGTTTTAAGATTTCTCTTCTGCCTCTTTCTGATTAACTACCTTACAGTAGGCCGGTATAACTCCTGTATATTTACAAAATGGGCTGCTGTAGTTAAGATTTTGGTTTGACTTCTGTTTTCCATTATGTTTTCCTGGGGATTCTGGTTGGCCATGAATCTAGTAAGTAGCTTAATTTTTGTATACTAATCTTTATACAAAGAAATTCAGTCCTAAGAATCCACATGAGTCTGTATTTTGTCAGCAGAGATACAGAAAAAGAAAAGCATAACTCTTCCAAATATATTGATACTGTATGTTCAAATAGATCTGTTTTTCTTCAGTATTTATAGATCTTTATTTGGAAGAACAAGTGGTAATAGACTTTCTTTTTTATGTAATCAAAGGCTGAAATATATTGTTTCATAAACACCAACAGTGTAGCTGAAATTTTATAGTAGCATGTACCTTCTTAATGTCTTGTACGCAGTATGGCTGCATTTAATCTTATCTAGAGGTCATTGTTCCACTTTCCCAGCTGTGGAAACAACAATAAGAAAGGCTGACAGGCTTTTCAGAGTGAAACAGTAGATGAGGAATGATTCTTGTGTTTGTTTTCAGTGTTAAACACTGAGCAAAGTAGATGCTTGCTAAAGGGTAGATGCCACTTCACCTGATCTCCAAATGCTGCAGGTGAACATGCTGCACCCATGACTACATTCAGCCAGAATGCCCAATCAGGGTGCACTTACACATATGTGCGATCTCTGACAGTAGAAGGAAGATACTAATACAGCTTGATCTTGTGGCCACTGCTCTTGATATACAGTATGCTGCATATTTTATTGCATTTATTAACCAATGTATTTTTGTACAGCTACAATCCTTGTATATAGACCCATCACAGTTCCTGTTTTTCCTAGTGTAGCTGCAAATTATGATATTGATTTGAATTCAGTTCGAGCCTCTCAGTCAATCTGAATTCCATTTAGGTGTTCAGTGGATAGTGCAAATTAAACCTTCGGCTTCTACCCTGTGGACACAGTCCAAAGTCCAGGCTTCGGCGCTCTGAATCTCACAAGCTCAACAGGAGATTGAACTCTGTAGAACTTACATACACATTTTGCATTAAAAGTCAAGGCTCACATGTCTACTATGTTTCCAAGTGCTTTCTGCATGCTAAGACTCAAGTCTTTTTACCCAGACCTATAATCAGGAGTTAGTCATGTTTATTGGAACTTAAGGTCTGTTGTGGGTTCCTGGTTTTGCAAGGTGAAAGCCTCCCCGGCATAACGGAAGCTTGAAGAATTGGTAATAAACACAACAATCAGTAAGAAATAATCAATGTTTCTTCAACAATCGGTAGAAAATCACTGAACTGTGACCAGAGTTAAGTTTTGCCTTGGGATTAGCAATTGCTCAATGTCTAGGAAGCTTTGAGAAGTTAGAGTGCATTGTGAGAATATTTTCAGATATCTTGTACCAGATAATTTTTTTTTGTGCCTGTTCACAGAACTGTTACTGTTTTGGGCATGGGAACTTTCTGCATTGCCAATCCAGTAGTATATGAGAGCAGAAACAGTTATTTCACTAGTAATGCAGTAAAAGTTAGATAAAGGGAGCAGAATTGAGAGATGAGGAGGGGAAAAAGGTATGGCTGCAGTGCATGAAATTAAAAACCTAAACCAAAAAAAAAAAAGGCTTTCTAAGAAAAGGATTATGCTTTTTAAGGCCCCTGGGAACTAGTTGGTTGGTGATATGCTGCAGAATAACACTTGCTGGATTCTTTTTTCCCTGCGTGCAGTATCTTTCTATTGTAGTAACAATGGGATACTTCCTTGATTTGTGTATGACAAATGTAAGCTTTTTCACATTTTTTTAAAATTTATCCAAGTATCATTCAATATCATGAGTGGAGATTTCTTTGTTGTTTGAGATGGCGCAGTGTTTTTGAACATCATGGTTTTATGTGTAATTACTATGATCTTGAATAGTTTTGTCAAAGGACCAGTGACAAAATTGTTTTTTGTTCTTTTTCCGGAAAAATAATACTACCTGCCTCTTTTTGATGCATATACTGAGGCTGTTAAGCTTTAGTAGTGTAGCGTAAACCCAAAATAACCTGCGTTTGCCATGTGACCTGTTTCAAACTAAAGATTAGTGGAGAGGTTTGTATGATTTATTGTGGCTTACAGTACTTAGTAATGCTCATTATAGTAGATGGCGAACTATAAGCATGGTACACAAACTTTCAGTGAATTGCTTCTTTGTATCTAAATACTTCAGAAGGTTAACTTGCCCCCCTCAGCGCATATTTATTTTTATAAGGCTACATAAAATTAATGATATTCTGCAAGCATTGGCAAATAAGACTATAAAAATAAAAAATGGAAACATTTCAAGTTGCGTATCAAAACATCATTGCTATAAGAGAACAGCTGGAATAATACCGATCTAATGGGGTGATACCCCTTTTATTTCATGTTTTATGAAAAATGTATGGAAATATGCTTGTGAAAAGAAAGTGAAACAATGAGATATGCTTAAAGTAAGGAAGCATTTTTTTGAAAATGGGAAAATTAGACAAAGACTTTGTTAACATGAAGTTATAAATAGCTGAGAGGAAATATAGCCTTTCATGCTAAGGATCCAGACTTTCTATGGGCCTTGTGAACATGATGATTCCCTTAAGGAGTCGTCGTCCTTAATTCAAGATCCACATATGAATAAGGTAGTATAAGAAAGAAGAGTGGCAAAGATCATGCAAGTTTCTTTCCTTTTGTACAAATTTGCATATCTGGCACATAGATATATAAAAAATTCTTTTCCCTTGAATAAATTATCAAAGAGTTGCAGAATCCTTTAAAATAAGTTTCCAGCCCTCATTGTTTCAAAGTCGAAAACAAATGTCAATTTAGTGCTGAGTGTAAATCAATACTGTGATGAGTGGTTTGCTAATAGGTGCTCTGTGCAATATCTAGCCCTAATAGAGTCAGTAGAAGACCCAGATAATCTAGTTAAGTGCGTTTGAAGTCAGTGCAGGGCCCATAACGTCCCTTTCTCTTAATTATTTGTTAGAATGAATGGCAGTGCCTAAGAAGTCACCAGTGTCTAGGAGTAAAGAACATACTTTGACATGAAAGTCAACCTGTACTTGAGCCAGCTGTAGCAAAAAGAATCAAGAAGGTAGGTTTTCAGAACCTGAGGTTAATGACAAATATATTTTAAAATCTTGTAAGCTACACAAAAATCTTGAACGTTAATATGACTCCAAATTTTGCACAAACTCACTCCCTGACATAAAAATGAAGGTATACAGTGCATGCTGGATAATTTGGATATACTCATGTCCCATTCCTATATTCTCTTTCTGTAGAAACAAAGTTTAGTCAGTGATCAGGAATAACCACAGTAACTTCTGACAGACTGACCTCAGTTTAGTGACTTTAGAGATTTAATTCTTTACTGATGAGGTTGTACACTCAGCAGACCAGTTTTGTAATCCCATCTCCAATAAATTAGTCGCACTTCTAGGGATTTTAGCGTACTTGTGTCCAATTTGGTTTATATGGGAGGACGATCTGCAAAAATCTCAATGGTAAAATCTATCGAAGTATTCTGAAGATATTTGAATTTTCTCTGGACAACTAATTTTCCTTGTCTAGTATTATGAGCCCCAAAGTGATACCTATTATACAGCTGATGATCTCCTGTATATGTATAACTTCCACCTTTTTTTCCTTGTTTTGAAACCAAAATAATCTATGTCCACAGCTGTGCTGTTTCTGATTGCGGTCCCTGAGGATGAATTAGGCTTGTGTTGATATGCTGGCTTGCTTTTTTCTTTGGCTGGGTGCTCTTACTGTTTACCCAGCATCAGGTCTGGCATTCACCGGAGCTTTGTGAGCTGATTCAGCACACTAACCCCAGAGTGTGAGGAAAGGCAAAAAACAAGATGTACCACTCTCTGGCAGAAGTGACCCGAGTTGTTTGAGCAATAAGTGTCACATTGCTCTCAAGGAAGAAAGCAAAACTGTGCAGCTGGGAGCAAAGAGGAGAGAGCAGGAGCGAGATGTCCTGTGACAGTGATCTGTTGATTACTTCAATGATCCTGGAGGACCTTGCCCCAGAGATGCTATTTCATTTGGCAGATACTGCTGAACATCAGTTTGTCAGTACTCCACTGCAGCTCTCCTCTCATCGGTATGGGTTACTCACCCTGCCTTACAGAGAGCAAGTGCAGAGAGAGAAAATTGAGAAATGTTAAGTGCTTAAAGTTATATTCAGTTTTGATTTTCAGTGTTATTGTGCGTACATAGTAATTTGACAACTGAATTAAGCAGTATGAACCAAAGAAATGAACAGTTTTGGGGGGGTAGAGTGATGCTTCTGTGGTTCAGAAGCGTGCAGGAGATGTCTTGCCATGAAACCGCTAAAGAGGAAGAGACTTTTTGGATTATTCCTGTATATCATAGAATATAAATCATACTGATAGATTAAAGGTTTTATTTCATGTGTGTTTTAGCTTGGGTCAAACTATGGGCCATAGGTTGAAAATAGTTACTTGACTATTCAGAATCTGAGATCTGTCAGAAACAAGGGCCGCCTTTGTATTTTGTGGGTAATGCTAATTGCATGTGCCTAGTATTTTCTTTGATTTCAGTCAAGGAACTCAGGCATTTGAGGCATTATGTATACAAAATGAAGGTGAAATGTATTTACCGACCAGAAGGCTTATGGCAGAGTAGTCTGACACAGGTGTTCTTTCCTGTTGTTGTAATCCGTTTGTGACAATAAAACTAGTCTTCAGATGCTGACTAGATACTTACTACTTAGGGGTGTTTTATTGGTTAAAAACTATGACAGCAAAACAAAAACACAGCCTGAAAAAGTGAGATTTCAATATGAATATGTTTTGATTTTTACTATCTAGCTCCTGAAAAGAGCCATTAAGACCTTTGGAGTGATACCTCTTGCTTCTTCATGAAGGATTCTGACTTCTCTCATCATAGTACATTAAAATGCCACAGCCTGCTACTGGCAACCAGGAAACAGCAGCTGTTTGTGGCAATGTATTGTGTGGATTACAGAGTTTAAAGCTTGCTTTATTTTTCTTTTTTTTTTTTTTCTTTTTTTAAAGTTATGAAGTAGTATGATTGCATCATGATTTTTTCTGTCAGAACTAATTAGGCTATAGGAGTGGGTCAGCAGATTTACTTCTTAGTCCCTAACGTACTGAAAATAGCCTAAGGGATACAGACATCACTTATTTTAACTTGAATAGAAGGAAAACTGTAGGCAGAATTTTCACAGCTGTAGATCTAAAAACATATTTGTTACTGAAATAATCTCAACCACACTATCAGCCTAGTAGCTCCTAATTCCAGGATACTTGACTGGCGTGAAGAAAACAGTACATGACACATGCCACAGGGTTGTTAATGATTGAAAGAAATACCAATTTTTATTTTGCAGCTTTCTTCCCCGACACACTGAGGGGAAAAGACGCCTTGTACTGCAGTACTCCATTTAGGATTGAAATGAAACAATGTCAGGGAAAGTATGAGATTGTATCACTTTGAGAAGTTTCTGTTCAGCTGAATAGCCAAACCTTCTCCTGTTCAGTTCTGTGCGTGAGTTTGTCATTAACCTTGTGCTGGTCAGGTCACAGCACTGTTTTCTCTTGATCTTAACTGTGACATCCAGTATCTCAGCTTCCTTTGGCAGGTACCTCTGTAGTGGTGGGGAGCCTTACTCTACCTTACAGAGTGACTAAAGGCATTTTAGTTTTAACACTTTCTCCTCAAGGTTGTTTGGTGGTGGTTTGTTGGTTTAGTTTGGTTGTGTATTTTTGTTGCTGGGTTTTGGGTTAAAAAACCCAAAACATCCTGCCCCTTCAAAACCAACAAATAACCCTAACAACCACAAAACCCACAGACAGTCAAAAAACCTCCCCAAAACCTCAACAAAAACCCCCAAAATAACCCAAGCCAACCTCTCTTTCTACATTCTCCCTAAAATCCTAACCCATGTGTGATATAAACAGTACTCTTATTAAATAGAAGTGGAAAGATTTTTGCTTCAGAAAAAACACAGCTTTTCAACTACTGCTGCAGGCATGTGAATATGTGTAAATGAACTTCCCAGTTTTGGATAAAACCATCATAAAAAAGGGCACTACCATCTCAGTTTTCCCTGTTCCTTCCCTTATGCTGACTCTATTGCTTGAGAAACACCACTTTTTCACATCACATCAATGGGATTTGACAACAGTGTTTTAGAAGACTTTTTTCCACCACGTGATGATTTCTGGTGACTTGGTTTATTGCATGCTCCTATGTATAGTTTTATCAGCACAAACATAGGGGCAGATCTGAGCGAGCAGGACAGGAAAGTCGTTAGCCATCTTCACTGCTCAGCAACAAAAAAATAGTCTTAGGAGTATTATGCAGATCTAAAATGTGATGTCACCTCCACCCCTCAAACAAAAAAGAATCAAAAACCAATCAAACAAAACAACAAAACTCACACAAAGCCCCCAAAAAACCCCACCAAAACCCCCACAACAAACCAAACCAACAACAAAAAAGTAGTTATTCAACAAATCTGAACTAAAATCTGAATGTGAAGGAAGACAGTGATACTGCAAGGTTGAAAATGAGGTCACCTCAAAACATTCCAGAAGAGCTGTGAAATACAGTTCTGAACTAAGCTCCTTAACATCTCCTGGATGAGGACTTGTGTAAAGTGTCAAGCGAGATTAAACATTTTCCTACAGTAGACTGAAATCTGCAGATTTATTTGTTAATGCCTATAATCAGACAGATTCGAGAAACTAAAAAAAAGATGACTGAGATGGCTTAACAGCCAGGGTGAGGACAGAGAGGGTGAGGGAGGCAAAAATCTGCTTGTCTTGTTTTGTTCAAGTCCTGCATGATGTAATTTTAAAAGGAACATCTGATCAATGTGCAAAACCATGTTTCAAATCACTCACTCTTTTTTTTGAAGTTACCTACAGCTGAATTGTTAAGAGGGTATGAAGGAAAGGCTGAAAGAGAAAAAGAGAATCATATTTTGGATCTTTTTTTTTTTCTTTTTTGACACCTACAATAACTGCTTTTCAGTGATTAACACTAGTCATCAGATCTTTCCCTTTCTCAAAAAGTATCATAAAGATCTCCTGCTGTTCCCAGCAGTGCCCCACTAATTCAGCTCACTAGCAAAATTAGCAGCAGGAAACAAGCCTTTGAAATTTTCATTGTTTATGAATAGCATTGTTCATTCCGTAAAGGATATGGGCTCCTGCTGTAATTGTTCCTGTGTTAAGAAGTCTGTAAGTTATTTTCTCTCCATCAGTCTTTTTTTTTTTTTTTAAAAAAAAAATCAATAGAAATAAATACACATACAATTAAATAGTGGATTAAACAGCCAACTGAGTGACTAAGAATTTCTTTCACTTTTGAACTCTTCTGTGTGGTTTGTTTTTTTTTCTCTCTCTGAGGGAGGACTATTGTGCTGCCATTCCTTCACAAACACTCGATAATGCTAAAGTGCTTTGAAGTTGCCATTGGAGAAAATAGAACAACAGATGGAGCATGAATAAACCCACACTGCTGTCTTTTTAATCGGAACAAAAGCAATTTTTCTTGGCAAAAATAGTTAATATTTAATTCCATTTACTTATAGAAGTTTGATCCCAGATGAGAACACAAAAAATGAGGAAGAGCTTTACATGCAACAGCTCAGTGCATCTATATCTTGGCTTTTATTAGGAGGATAAAAAAATTTCATCTAGCATGCATTGTAATAGCTGTGATAGATCTTGTTCAATACTGATCTGGAGGCCACTGGACCCAAAGGAATCTGTGAATTAAAATCTCACTAAGATGCTATTACTTTGTGGTTTCCATGGTGTAAAGCAAAAACTGTGGATCTCTCATTTAGTATGACTTTTCTCATGTGTAACTGTTAATAGTGTTTATAACTGAAGTTGCTTTTCTGGTAGTAAGGGTAGTGTTTGAACCTCAGATGTATTCTCATCTCACCATAAATAAAACAGCTGTGTACTTTTATTACTTATTTTCTGAGATTCTTTTTCTTTTGTTATACAGTTAGAGATGAGATTTTAGTGCCTTGTCTTTGGACATGTTTTTTTTCCACAGCAAATTTTCTAACAGTCCTTATCAGAAATGTTAAAACAAGCTGGTTTTGTTGTTTTTGTTGATCATCTTGTGGTTGAGACTTGGCAACACTCATCTTCTTTTCTTCCTCCTGCAGTTTTCACCAAGATGGATATTACAGATGTTTTTGAGGGGAAAAATAGTGAGGCAAGCTTTTTATATTTTTTTTTTTAAAAAAAAAATTGTAGACAATACAGGATTTCCTACTGAAATGGCAGTTGTGTTCTCTTACTCTCATGCCATAGCTGATCCTTATTAACATTCAGATGTCATGCGTCTTTCTTATAAAATTTTGTGCTGCTATGTTTTCACTGTGGAGTTTCTTCCTCCTTCTGACCTTCATGATGGAGCTGCACAGTCTGATCACTACTGCTCTTAAGTGAGTGGGAAGATACCTGCTGAATTAAGCCCTACAAGTTTAGGCAGTATTGCTTTTCCTCAAATTCGTGTAACGCTCAGGGTTTGAAGGACGTTCCTTCTTAATTAGCCCCTGCAGTCACGGACAGCATGGTTGACCTCTGACTTCTTTAAACTTGGTTAGAGGCAAGCTGTGGGAAAATCAGCAAACAATTAGAAGAGGTAAAATATAAACAACCTGTGCAAGATAAAAGAGTTTGAATAGAGGCACTTATGTTTCATAAAAGAAATATACCTGGATGGCATGACGAGAAATGATTTCTCTACACAGGGTTTGGTAGACATTCCAGTAGCTAATGGTAAGAGCAAATGGTAAAGATGGCCAGCCCGTAACAAGTCGCTATGGCTGGACCTCCTTTCCAACATACTTGCTCAAGTGACACCACATCAGCACTCCAGCACTCCCCCAAGTGCTGCACCGCTGTTGCATAAAAACAAGTAAAAAGAAAAAATCTGTTACATGGCAAGTTTTTTGAGAGAACCATGACAGGTGTTTTGGTGTGTGTGTTTTGTTTTTTTTTTTTTTTTTCCTGAAGGAAATGTAGGTGTGCTTGAAATGGCTTTATTGCTACTGAGGCAGTTCAGAACAACTCAAAGTGGAGGACACAACTGGAAGCATGTTGTGTATATTAGCCATGCTGCTACAAAACTGATATTCGAGTCTCCTATAGGCAGCAACAGACTAGTATAGGCAGAGTACCAGTCTTCTAGAATGGGAGACCACATGTTTTAATTTGTATGGTGCTACTTTCTTCCTTATCTTAAGCCTTGAGGAGCTGCTATGGAAGCACTTCCAGCTTTGGAAATGGAGTGTATTAGGCTTTTTTGTAGTGAGTAATTGTAATTTTTTAATATTTAAACCATGCATGGATTAGTTGCTTGCTCAAACCATCTTCTCATTCTTCCCATAGTTTTGAGTCTTTTCTACTCTGCCTTCTGAATCCAAATATTCCTCAATTGCTCCATTTTGCCAGGGAAAAAAAACAAAACAAAACAACCAAACACAAAATTTTCAAACTACTGCCTTAAATCCCCATTAAAAAAATAAAATGCAACACAGGAGAGTTGCAAGAGTGACCTGGCAGACTAAAACTCTAGCTGGTCTGCCAGTCCAGGAATTGTCTTCAGTGTCTGAATAGATACCTGTCTCTATGGGTATGAGACAAACACAATGAGACAATGACATTAGCACGATGCCAGCAGGAATAGCCCTTAAAGCTGATACGTGTCCAAGATACTTCAGATTGTTACATATATAAAAGTGGATGTTAAGAGGTAAAAATAACGCTACTGAATCAAGACCTCAAAGGAGAATATTTTTAAATACACTGTCATTCAAAAAAAAGGTGTTTCAGTTGGAGTTGGACTAGATGGTCCTTGTAAGTCCCTTCCAACTGAACTGTTCTATTCTGTTTCAGTAGCTTAACAGAAATTCAATGCACATTTGTTGCACATACCTTTTCGGTAAATCTTCAGAATTCAATTAAGTACAACATAGTCCTGCTGTGCTAAGATAAGAATATCAGAAATTTCAGAAACATGAAAATGTTATCTACACAGCATGCCTCTTCTTCTTGTTGTTGTTGCTGATCTCAATCAATTTTTCAGCTTTCTTACTATTCCTTCAATCATTACCTCCAGAAATACATCTAGATTGCTCTTGAGCTAATTTATATGCTTTGCAGCCACTGCCTTCCTCTATAATTTATTGTTTCTGCAGTAAACAATTTTGTTTTGACCAAATACGTGACTAACTCTCAGCTTTCTTAAAGGCTTTGTTCCCAGGTTAATTTCAAATATTTTCTTTAGCATTGAGTCATCAATCTGACTTCATTTTACGCTTGTCATTGCCTCTTAAGTATCTGAAACATCTTGGTTATGTCAAAATTTGCCCCTTCAGAGAAAATGCATTTTTATCCTGATACTAAGACTGAGATTATCATAGGATCTTGTCAGATATTTGAAATACAAACCTAGATTTTGCTAGTTTCCCACTGAGGAGAAACTAGATGCGTATCTGCACCAAAATAACATGATGAAACTAATCTGAACAAGCATGTTTGCATGCCTGGATTTGTTGATGTTCCTTTTTTTGTTTTGTTTTTGTTTTTACTTTGCTTTTAGTAGTGAGTGTTAGCAACCGCTTACAAGTGACCTCAATGTTAAATATACAATCAAGCCAGCATCTTCAAGGAATATTTATTCTTTAATGAACTTTATTTTTTTTTTCCCCCATTCCCTACGGAAACCAGTGTTCTCCCATATCTTTCCTTATCAAAGCGTGTATTTCAAGTGAGATTCACTGAGTGAGAAGCTCCCACAGCAAGTCGGAGACTATGACCAGAGTGAGTCAAACAGAACATGGACTTTAAGTGTAAAAGAACATGGACTTTGAGTGAAAAGCAGAAAATTATAGTTGTATTTTTATTTTTCTCTAAAGAAAAGGAACACTTATCTCGAAATATTAATTTTTAATAAGAAAAGTTTTCTTTAAAAAGTTAATGAAGAAATGAGACATCTAGGATTTCTGTATCTCGTTTCAGTTTCTGAGTATTGGAAGATAGTTTTGGATCAAAGCAAATGACAAAATATCCTTGTGAATATAGATGTATCTGGAAATAATGTATCATACAAGTACTTTCCGTAGAGCAAAGACTGCAGGAAAAAGTTCCTATTAGGCAGTTTCTCATACTATTGATTCCGAAATGTTTGCTCATTGTTAATAAATGTTTATTTGGGAAAGATACATATATATATATATATTTATTTTTTTCCCCCTTTTCCTTGAATGTTGTCTAATCTTCTGTAAACTGAGTGTATAACAGCACTCTGAATTGTTTAAGCTGCCAAAAGGCCTCGAAATGGCAAAAATTACTTCAAAATTAGGAAGCTACACCTGGGTAAATTCTGGAAATCATACAGGTAAATAACGACAACTTACACTTAAAAAATTAGTTACACTCAGGTTAACTTGAATCATTATTTTGAAGTTATAAGTTGCATTAAAAATTTCAGAAAGGTTAATGCTAACGTGAAATCTTTATTTCTAAGCTTTATCTTACAATTCAGTTGTTATAAGACCTATAGACTTTTTTAACGTATTTAAAAACCTTACTCCAAAGCATAGTAAATATAAATTGCCATTTGCGCGCTGCATTACACATGAGTATAAATTCAGAGAAAATAAACTGGTATTTGCTATCACCCATTGGTGGAATATCCATAAATGATAAATAGAAAGTTTTCTTAAACAAACATCTTTCATGGATACTGAAACAGAAATTACAAGGGGACAAACAGAATATCATTTCAAGGTGTTCATAATAATAATAATGTTCTTGATGTTGAGTATACTTACAGGAGAAAGCTTTTGGAGTTATGAAACATTTGAGTTTCACTTTGCTTAATAGTCCTTAAAAGCCGTTTATTTTTTCCTGTGCTCTTTGTGAATTATTCTTTGGATAACTGTGATTAAATTTTAAGATCTCCTTTATTTTAAGACGTTACTCTACACAACTTAAAAAACTGGTAACTTATTGAAAACATATTTATCTGAGTACACACAGGTGAGCCACTAGTAGGCAGTCTGGTTGGACTGCAGGATTGCAATTTCTGACTGAATTTTTTTTTTAGTCAAATTGAAGAAAAGAAAAAAGAGGAAGAACGTGAGGAAAAGGAGTAACTCAAATGTGGAAGATGCAGGGGAAAGGATTCTTTTCTTAATAATAAACAAAAAAAACGCCCCCCATAAAAATCCTTCTTTCCTTCCCTTTCATTGTTCTTGCAAAATTATAAAACAGTAAATAATAGAAAAAATTATCCTATGCCTTAAGATTCAGTTTAGATGCCTGAAATACTTTAAGATAGTTTTCAGTTATAGTAACTTCCAGTAATGAGTCATAGCTTTTTCTCAGGAGAAAAAAATCCTTTGACTATAATATTTGAGAGGTAAAATTAGTTATTTCAAACTGCGGTTTTTAGTAGCCACAATCATTTGATGGGTAAAAAGTCAACATATTAAGAAAAGCACTGGGATTTGTTAGAGAGGTTTTATGCAAGATAAGAGTAATAAACACAGGGCACTCTTCTGTTTCAACTGTTACTGTTGCTGCTCTTTGGGGTTAAATCACCTGAAGGATAAACAATCTTAACTTTGTAATGGAATTTAATTCATCTCAAAGTATAATAGGCCTCTCTTCAATATGGAAACATAATTATCCATTGATTTGGCCATTTTTGTTGCTTTTCATGCTCAAGCTAAACTTTGAATCCTAAATCATGATGTGAATGCAAAGTTCAGGTGTCAGTTTTAAGTTTTTCTTCCAACAAGTGACTGAAGGGGGTCATAGGGTCCCTGACACTGATCCAGAGAAGCTTTTACAAAGATAAAATGATGTTCCAGGTGAGAACATGAAGTATAATTATTTTTTTTCAGTAGGTCATTGCAGTATTTTCAAGTTTGATAGCATCTCAGATTACCCTTGAGTTTACTTAAAAACAGATTTTAATACTAAACAGAGCACAGCTGCAGAAAATAATTTATGGAAGGATTTGAGTTTGTCTTCTTCCTACATTTTGTCCTTAATTAAAAATAATTTACTATCATTAAAAACCACCACATAAATCTTATGTAACTTTGTTGTAACCTACTTAGTATCTCAAACCAAGAGTTTCAATGCATTGTTTTAATTTTGTTGTTGTGTAATTTTTTTTTTTTAATTTTTTGTGATGATCCTGTCTAGAAAGAACTATATCCTGAATATATGCATATCTTAAATTAGAGAATTTTTTGGTCTGTCTTTTGATGTATGCTATTCTAAACCATATGTATGGTACACTAGAATGAATAGTTTTGAAGCAGAACTTTACATACATAAAGTGAAATTACAGATTCTCTAAAGCTGACCATTGCAGAAGTTGGTGGTGCATTTTAGTTTGCCCTTCAGAAGGGGTAAACTTTCTATGTTTTGCAATGTGAACTGTATATTCATAATCAAGGAACCAGAAGATTTCACTTAACTTAGTGTCAGTGGGAAGTATTTGTCCTCCTCTTTGCTCCGCTGTCCCTCTGCAACAGTACCTGTCAGTGTTGCCAGAGCCATCCAGTGTGGTCCAGGAGGCCAGCAGGTTCTGAGAATCCTCTCACAGGGAGTGGAGACAATCTTCAATGCCTTGGCTTCCTTGATCAGGCAGGAGAGTTAAGACTAAGCCAATTGCTTTCTAAACACCTTTTCTTCAAAACAGGACTAAAATTCCTGCATAGCCCCACTATCCTATTAATTCATGTGTTGCTTTGTGGGTTGGATATGTGTGGTTGATGCTTGGCCACTTTCAGAGCAACATGGAATAGAGGGAAGTTCATGAGAGTCAGTCTTTTCAGGGTTTACCTATGGTGGAATGGGTGGCATTTCTGGAGTTGGCTCTGGCTTGCTTCTCTTGGCTAGATTAGTACAAGGTTATGGTTCTGTTCAAGGACACTCAACAAATCTGGAACAAAGACTGTATACAAATGAAACAGTCCTTTCTCTTACAGTATCCATGCTTAAGGGTTTGCAAATATATTTAGGTGTACTTTAGGACTTGCTTCAGCATACAAATTTCGGTGTGTTTTTGTTAATGCATGTCTAAATAATATTAAAAAAATTACATAAACAGATTCAAATGCTTCAAATTCCCATAGATCAATGGAAATGTTTTTTACACCCAGAGAAGATGAACCGTTTGTTTCTCTCTTTTTTTTTTTTTTTTAAATTCAGGAGTGAAGTAGCAAAAAAAAAAAAAGTATTTTGTGTTTTGCTTTAAAAAAAACCCCACATGAAAAACACAACACAAAACAAAAGCTGTGAACATACTAATAATGAATTGAGATCTGCGTTTTTATCTCTGCATATAATTGCATCATAATCACCCATTTCCCTTTAAGCTATGAAGTGGCTTTAATTGTGAATGTTAAGGAAAAACAAACTGAAAACTGAATGTGCATTTTTGCCTGAATGAAATGCTTTTGAACATCAAAGACAACTCTAACTTTTAGTACTGATATCCTTTCTAGAAAGACTCAGCACTTTTGCTGCAACATAAATTCTACAAGAATGATCAATTGTGTTTGAAATACTTTTTTTTTTTTTTTTTTTCTCCACTTGTAGTTGACAAATATTTACCGTGGTATCACCTTTAAGTACAGTTACATTGTGATGTTGCTAGAATGTGTGCTCGGTCACTAGGAAAATCTTGTATACTTTGGATTCATTGTTCTTTATTTGCTCTTCACATAAAAGTGAGCACTCTCTGTTGGCTCAGTACATTATTTTTTTTAAACAGTCAGTTAAAAATGGCTTTTTATTTCTATGTCATCTGAATATGTAGCCAATTACATGATTTAATTTTTAATGGATAGTTTTATAGCTAGCAGTTGGAATTCACGTATGTAGTAAATGTTAAGTTGAAGCAAAATAAAAAGCACAAATATGGAGATATCAGTACTTTTGGATAACTTTTAAAGACCTTTAATCTGTCTAATTTAGTAACTTGTCTAACTATAAAAATTGGTTAAAGAAACAAGTGTTCTTGATGACTGAAATCCAGCCTTCGAAATGCAGGAAAAGAAAGTGAGAGGAGTAGCCATATAGTTTTATTATCTATTATCTTCAAACAAAAAAATGAACCCAAGATAAAACAGGCGAAAACTGAGCACAGATGAAAACTGAACTACAAGGCATTCAGAAACCATGAAATGACTGAGAAGGCAAGCAGAGAGCTCAGTCTTAAAATTTCTCTAGAATTTTTTATTACTTGAATTATTTTTACCCTCTCGCTCTTTTTAGCTTTTCTTTCCAAACCTCTGTTTCTGTCCTACTGCAAGACTGCTGTTTTCATACCCCAGTATTCAAAGAGAGATGTAAGACTTAATCAGAGTATTATATAGCTCTAAGGCAACGAATTGAATGATTCAAGAGTAGAACTCTAAGGCTGTGTTTTTTCAAGGTCAAATGATGTTCAAATATGTATTTTAAAATAGATTTAAATGGTAGACTTTAGTCATTGCTTGTACAAAGAAAAAAAAAAGTGTTATGGTTACTTTATGTAATACTAACACTTAAAATTTGACATAATAAACTGACCTCAAAAGCTGAGGTACCCATTTCAGCTAAATTGACATGGTTTTCAATGATATCTTTTTTTTTTTTTTTATAATTCTTTCATATGTACTTATTAACACTTTCCTGAGAGACTTGGAAGTCTTAGTTTTCTGTTTTATTAGAAAACTACCTCCAGAACTTAAAGTAAAATCAAAAACTTTAGCCTTCTTCAGAAAGTCACTTACTAATAACTAATGATGTCTAAATTTATCTTCAAACCAAATGAACTTGCTATCAGTAGCATCAAAGTTCCACAGGAATAAATGTCTGTTATTTTCACTTCGTATTAGCTAAAATGTAGGTTGATTCAGTGCTTCTCACTGATTGAAAACTGATTATTTTTTCTACTTTTTTTTAGTTCTAGTTACATCTCTCTATTATTTCTGTGTCTCTGCTTTTCTTGTCAAATGTGTTTGATATAGACTTACAATTGCAAAATAAATTTTGATATCTATATCAGAATTTCTGTTTGATATCTGTAAGTTCAGGCTCCTTCTTTTAGATACTTAGCATGACATAATGTTTTAATTTGTCTAATAAATATAGTTTAGAGTAGGAAACACACTTTACTCCTACCAGTTGTCCATAACTTCTGTGTTTATGGCATTGTTTTCTGTTTAGTTTTATACATTTTGGATATGAATGTATGTCAATGATTTTTAAAACTATTTAAAAGTGGTCAGTCTCACCAGGTACACAAACAAGGATTGATAGAGGAAAAAAAGAGCCTTCCTGAATATCTTCTATAAGCAAAGTTTTATTGAAACACAATAAACAAAGAAACCTTTCAGACATTGCCTTCTGATGCTCTAGTGTGCATTTACAAATTACTTTTATCAAAACACAAGATGAGTGATAAAACTGATTGCTTATGCAGCAATGGTATATATGTCAAATAGCAGTCAAATGTGGCATCGTTAATTCAAGTTTTGAATTGGATTTGATTTAGATATACTAGAGTGGTTTTTCATCTGATCCTATAATGTGTGGGGTTTTTTTTTTTCTTTTTTTTCTAATTTCTGTTATGTACTGTTACAGATGGGCAAAACTGTTTTGCTATGGGTGTGCAATAATAGATGTACAATGTCTGGTCAGCTGCTTTCACTGTAAATCATTTTTAACTTAAAAACACAAGTTCATTGAGGTCATAGTTATGCTGATTCTCTTTAAGAAAAAAAATACTAGCGTGAAATCTTCTTAGATAAATAATGATATTAGAAAAGGTGAAGAAGGGAAAGCGGTAAAGAATTCAGCTTTAGCAAACACTAACAAGTACCTGGCTGGTGCAGTAAACGACCTGAAATGGCATTAGTTGTAGTCCACACAAATTAGTTAACTATAGTCCACACATTTTCATTATCATGTCTCTTACGGAAATTCAGGTGTAGAAATTTATTCATACGTTGAGGTTGTTCAAGAGGAAGACAACATATGATCTGACTTCTTTTCTGTTGAAAAAATTAAGAGATCAAAGCCATGAATTATTTTTGCTAAACATTGTTCTTGTTTATATTTTTCTTTTTCTTTTTTTTTTTTTTTGTTAACTGGAGCTGCAGGCACTAGACTACTGTCTGTAATAATGTCTGCTAATCTTTTATATTTGATTTTTAATGTTACTGTGGAACGTTTTAACCGGACCAGGCATGAAATGATTAATAATTCTCTAGTTAACAAGGGACTTGAGTATTTGTAATTTGGCAAAGGTCACTTTGTATAAAAAATACTGTCTGATTTGATGCATTAAAAAACCCACAAAAAACACAACAACCCCCAAAACAACAAAACAAAACCCATTATGCAATGTGTTTTTTCATTTGTGGGTTATGCATTTCGGGACAGAAGAAACATTGTTTTTTTCCCCTCCAGAAGCTTTTTAATTAGCCTCAGAAAATTCTGTAAAATCGAGTGGAAAATATAGCATATGTATGTTTTCTCTGAAATAATCCTAATCGTTTATTTGCAAAACATAATTGTGTCCCAAAGGACATAAAACTTTGTGGCCTCCCACTTAATGTGATGTTATTGACTTTAATTAACAATGTTTTTCTTGTCTTTATTCGAACGATAAGAAAAGATGGTTAGTGATAGCTGGTGGTTTAATTCTCTGCAATCATTTCTTTGAGTAGATTTGCTTCAAGATTTTTATATGAAATCCAGCTGTTGGTCTATGTGGGTTCCACTTCTGTAGTCAGGGTTGAGCATCTTAAGTTCTCAATTCTTTTAGATCTGTTTGCAAATATCATTAAATATTTTAAATTTTTTTTCATCTACATAAACCATTGACTACTAGTATAATATAGCAGTAATTTCACTCACAAGAGAGTAAAACGTGTGTGAGAAATCTTTTGGTTGCGATGAGAGTTACGGCAGAACCTCATTGGAAGACTTACTCTCTTAAGCGTGACAAGTTTCTATTTTGCTCCTTCCAGTTTTTGTGATTTTTTCACCTCCACCCCACCTGCATCTCCTGATGTTGTAATACTTCCACCGTTGCCCCTAAATATTGCTTTGGAAAAGTTATCTGGCAGTATAATTAGTTGCCCAAGACAAGTAACATATATTTACACTCACTGCTTCACACTATTTGAACGAAATAAAAAGCTTTCTTGATGCATAGGAGAAGTTTCAGGAGATAGTGATTGTTTCATCGAGCCAACAAACATTGCTGCAAACCCTTTTGTTAAAAAGTTCCAGGTTTAGCATGAAAATGACAGGCTAAATGGTGACATTTTTAGATTTCACTTTTTTTCTACTGCTTTCTTTGTGTGATATATTGGAAACTTACTGGGAAAAGAGAAGTGGTATCGGGCTGCCTTTAAATTCTTTGTGGCAACAATACTTAAAAGCCCTACTGCTGCAGATAAAACACATCTTTTCAAGTAGGTTTGCTGTTGTTAGTGATGTTTCGGAGCTTTTTACTCGCTGTCATTGGTAGAAATATTGTTCTGCAAGGCCAAGATAATAAACATTTAAAAATACGTTACTTCCTCGTGTTAGCAGTCACAGATGGATTACGTTTGAGAGGTATTAGTTCAAGATCTTATAGAAAAAATGAGCTTTTCTCCTTGGTAGCGGTGACTAGGGTTTCTGGTTTTAATCTGTAGTCAAAAAATTTTTCTTAAAAACAAAACAAACATCTTCCCCACTCAACCCTCAAAACCTGCAGCCTGTAGGTATGAAGGAGGTAAGGAAGCTAGGTCCTTGCCTTTAATGGAAGACTTTTTGTTATAAACTGTTGTAAAAGGGATTATGGGTTCATTCCCATTTTCTTTTGTACAGTGGAGCGTTCTAAACTGTTACCTGCACTGTGAAAAACAGCTTCACAGTCTTGTGCTGTTTCCTTCTTAGAAGAGCAGATTGTAACACCTTAACCCCTTTATTTGTTGTGAAACAGATGATGGTCTTACAATGTAACAATTAGGAACTTTTAATTTTATGGCAATTTAAGTGCCAGGAGAGCATTTTTAGGGCAAACATTGAAAGTAGTTTTACCTTGGCATATAAAGCTTTTCACATGGGCCTTTTTGTTGGTGTTTTTACTTATTTTTAAAATCTTCATCTCATTTAGTGTTTTACTATCTTCTATGCATAAATACCTTTGCCTTTATTGTTAGAAGAACTTTTAGATTAAGTAGCTAATAACTTTTACTCTCAAATCTATTATTTTGTTATCTGGCACTGCTTTGATGTCAATTTCTCTCTTATAATTTCACATCAATGACAGATGTGGAAGCGGATTTTTTTCGCTTATTTGTCCCAAAATATGTTGCAAGATGTGGAAATTATTGTCAATTAGATTAAGTTCATTTTTTTAAAACTTTCAGGATTGGGTTCTCAGAGAACAAACTCCTTTGCTCAGTCAGGAAAAAGTAATGTTTCTTACCAATATCATAAACCTCCTTAGTGACTTTTGTAAAAGTCCATAAAACCTGATATTGACAGACCACTGTTGGGACTTTTGAAGGTAAGCTGTCTGTTGTGCCACGTATTAAAGCCTTAACCAATCTGCTAAGCTTGAATACCAGTTGCGATGACACCATTTTTATGATGTGACTACTTCTTGTCAAGCTATAGATCTGTGAAAATTCATTTCTTCTAGGTCATGAAACTGGCATAAGATGAATGGTATTTCTTCGTCCCTCAAGAGTCGGACTTTTTAAAACTGGAAATTAGGAGAGGAAGGTTGTCAGTTCCTTTACAAATTTCAGACTCACTCAGACAGAAATTGTCTTCAGTTAGAGGAAGATAAAGGGAATACTGAAGCCCTGACAAGTTAGAAGGGTGCAGAGGAAAAGGTACAGATTGGTAGGTTTCTCTCTGTCTGAAATAATTTTAAAAAGTGTTATTACAAAATAAATAAAGAAATCTTACCAAGCCAAATTCCCAGCTGCACCTAGCTTTATTAGCTGAAGGCTAGATTTTATGGGATTTCCAGTAGATATATTACTGCTTTCTACTAGGTGCTAATATGAAAAACTGTTGCTATTGCTTTTAAATTACTGTTCATACTGGTTGATTCGAGATCACTGGATCTTTTTTGTGAATATATCTTTGGATATCTCTTTCAGAAACCATTAGCAGGGCTAATTAGATATCAATCAATTAATCACTTGAGACCATTTATGTGCCTAAGTAAAAATGTCACAGGAGTCCAGGTATTTACAGTGATGGGTTTTTCACTCTTATCCAAAATACATTCGGAATTTGTCAAGTATCTCACAAATTTTACAGTTCATCTGATCACAGAAGTCTGTGCATATTTCGTATACCAGTTCAAGCTATGAAAACAATTTTGTGCTTTTCTAAGGTAACATGTAGGTGCAGGTAAAATTCAAAGCCATCTGTGATGACAAATTACATCTCCTGTGCTGGAAGAGGTGAGATGAGATTCTGGTTTTGAGTTGATTGGATAGATTAGGAAAAGACTGGCCATCCACAAACTAGAATTCATTTTGGCTGAACCAATATGCTTGTGTGCAAGTGCCGCAGTTTCTGCTCCTCTGTCGGGAAGCAAAGCTCTTTTAGTGCACAGTATTCTAGATAATTGGAATCTGAATGTTGGAAGAGGAGAGGCAGCAAGAGTTGTAAAGGTCAATGTTTGTCACTTTTGGACACAGAAATATGTTCAATTCATTTCATGACAAAAAGGTGAAACCTGTGCCATTTCAGCTCCTGAATTCTGCAGGGAAAGTTATGCTAATTTTTACTCAGGTAAAAATCCACAATATAATGTATATAGTTTCAAGGAGGTTACCTTTTTTTTTTTTAATAATTGCTCATGGACAAATGATCATAGTCTGACATACAGTTTACAGTCTATTTCAATGTGTCTCTTTCTTCCTGTTATGACGAAAAGAGGTGGCAGCCTCTTCATTTTTGTGGACAGACTGTCATTTAGTAGTGCTTATTATTAGTCTATGTAACAAATATCTTAAGCTTTTCAGACTCACAAGTCTGAACATCCTGTCCATCTCCTATGTGATTAATTTCTATTTTTCTTACTCCATTTTGCATTTATTCTGTTTGTCTTCCTGAAATCCACTTTTCTCTCTTCCCTGCCTTGTCATATACTACTTATTTGCTCTGCTATGTTGTTCTGAGATTTTAATCTAATTTTAATATATATATACACGTATATTTTTAAGCATTGGATTCTATACTATAGTACTCCTGTAAGAACAGGAAAGCATAGATATCTCTTCATGGAACAGGACAATGGTAGTCTTATTATTCAAGACATATACGTATTTATTGGCCAAAACTGTATCCTAATAATCAGTGATTGTTTCATGATGGTAATCCATGGCTGTTGTTTATTTTTTTTTTTTCCAAAATTATACAAGAATGAATGAATGATAACTTCCACTTGAAACAAGAGACTGTAAAAACTGATTTTTCAAAACAGAAGTTTTCTTACGTTGCTAACATTGGCAACAAAGTAGAACTGGTCATGTATCGTGAAATCCCAAGAATGTTAGTTACTTGCACGTCTAAACTTTCCTGATTTTTATCACTCAAAGTATTTATGAAATTCCTAAGTCATTATGCTCTTAAAAATATCCGTACATGTGTAATACATGATACTTGCTGTTGCTCAAAATGAAGAGTTAACGAATTATATCATTTCATGAGGAAGCTTAATCATGTTAATACTGATATAAAATATAAATATCATTCCAGAAACATATTTTGAAACAGCATTTCTGAAATGTTATCTTTGGTCTATCCTGACAGTTAATAACATTTTAACTACTTGTTATTTTATTTAGATGAGAATGTTGCTTTTTGTAAGCAATTTTTTCACCCCACCCTCAGCTTAATATAAACTTTTTACCTTTATGTACTTTAAGTCTATTTCCCACAGTATCTCTATAGAATCCTTCCTGAAAATGAATGAAGAATTAAAACCAACCAAACAAAAAATATCAATTCTTGTGCCATACTATCTCTAGTACATGTGCATAAACATTACAATACGGTTATTAATAACATGACATAGTGTTATTTCCATGGGACCTTTGCCTCATTTAGCATGCAGATTGAAGTGCACACAGTTAATGATGCAGCTGTTCAATATTTATTTTTATTTTCACTGTTTAATGAGTGAATACCTCCCTCATTGGTTTGCTGCAGTCTCAAAGATCATGGTGAATAGGCATGGGAAACCCTGATTCCCTGTATCATTCACTACCTATGCTCTCTTGTCTATTGAAGCTGAAATTAGCAGTGCTATGATGATGTAAATGTAGATTTCTTATGTTTACAAATAATAACTCAAAGGTGTTCATTTGCATAAACACAATTTGGCCCAGAGTAAAAGCAGATCAATAGATCCCATATTACTTTCATATTCGTGTTCTATTATTCACTGTGCCCCCTTGAGTTTGAGTTTTGCAAGCTGCTGAGCTCTCCGAGACCAGTCTCACAAGGCAGTCTAAGAATTGGAATAATCATGATGCTATCCTTAATTTTAAGCCAGTGATTATTCTCCCTAGAATCAACAAAAATCTGTGATGCTTTAATTTGCAGGGCTACTCGTAAGGCTGACTGTTAACAAACTTGAGAAACTTACACCCTTAGAGGGAATCAGCCTTATGGAAATCAATAGAAACACTCCCATTACAAATGCTCATGAAGGTTCAGCTTATAAGATCATCTATGGACCTGAGGAAAATCCATAACTTTCAGCTTTGTTGAAACTAAACTAGACTTTTTCTTCAACTTGTACATGCATATTTAGAACAGAAAGAGTAAGATATTCAGTTTGTCTTCCTCCCTAACTAATGTTGGAATTTCTTACACGATGAAATTTCAGAATTGGTTCTGATGGTATGCCCTTTAGCATAACCCTTGGAATAATTTTTAAAAGACTTTTTCATCATAAAAAGTTGATTCTATCGATATTGTATTATTCTGGTTTCCAGTCATGATACATACAGAAGCAGGAAATGAGGTTATCTTGCCTTGGATTCATTTAATTGATATATGTGTGTGACTGTTCTTTGCAAAAAGTAGGAGAAATATTCCTCAGTTCAAAGATGTGTTATGGTTTGGGGATTGCAGAATCTGAATTACATCCCCATTTCTGTTATTAACTTTTTATTAAGTCAAGATTGCAATGCATGTTGTGAATGTACTTATTGATTAAAGTTCACATTTCTTCTTGGGTTGACATTACACCTGTGTTATTCATATACTAATCTGTTCATATTCAAAGTGATTTCTGCACTGAAAAGAACAGAGAAGCAAAAAAAGATTTGTCAAAAAGCATGCATGTGTTTTCCTTAAATGGAAGGGTTTATTTTGTATCTTGGTTGTTATCTCAGCTGTCAGCAGGTAGCTGTATCAATATCACCCACAAAGTTTACTTTTTCAGTAAGAGTTTTATATTAGATGTGGTACTCTTATTTAGGATAATTTCCCATGTGTAGCTATTGATTCTGCCAACAGTGAAATTTCTTCAAATCCTATGAATTACTTTTGACATTTTTACACAGGCATAAAATTGTGTTACATTTCTTAAATGTTAAACATCAATTAGTTCCATGTACTCAGTCCCCCTGAAGTAATTATACTTGTGTAAGAGAAACTTGCAGAACAGCCAAGGGCTGTGCGTACTGTACAAGCCGGAGAATAATTGTCTTGCACGGTAGTGTCAAGAAATGTTAAGTGATTCCAAGTTGAATGTGCTTGCTGATGTCATTTATTTTTTTAAAGTATTTCTGTAGAGGGTAAGGAAAAGCACAAGGCTGATATGCATGGAGTCAAAGAATCTTGGCAGTTCCTGTCTCGGTAGTTAAAAATAAATAAATAAAGTTGTCCTCAACAAATATTATCCTCAGAAACTCAAGCTTTCTTTTTCTTAGGGTACTGATATATGCAGTTAGCACAGATTTAAGGCATTGGCTACCAAAGAAGTCACGTATTGATATACAGAGTTACACTTAAAAAGCACTGATAGGCTCAGGTTAGATAACTCCATTTTTTTGGTATTTTCCACTATCTGCGACAAAGTGTGAGAAAAGTTCTTGGTTTTTAAATTATTTTCTTTCTGATTTTAGTTTTTAAGTTGCACACATACTGCCGTAAAATATATACTAACGTGGGTTTTTTCCTGCACCTTAATGTGCAAGAGAGCAGGTTCAGCAGTTTTTTATTGCCACCCTCACGCCTGAAGTTTATGTAACATCACAATGATATTAGAGGACTAAGCTTGTTGCTTGTTGTATTCTTTTCAATACTAATAAAAAAATCTGTTCTATATTGTCATACTCCCGTTTGATATGATATAGCTTTTCTCATAATTCAACAGACGAAAGAAATAATATGGGATTAACATGGTTGTTTGAAGAAATTTAGTGCCATATGTCAGACTGGAATATTATGCTTCTAGTAATTTTTAATAACGATATGCAGATGTTTCCGTCTTCCTTTATTATTCATGTTCACTAAAGGTTTGTAGATACACTTCTGTTTGGTTTCCGTGAGGACATTCATTATACCTTTGGCAGTCATAGCCAAAAGATCCTTCCTTCATAGCAAGAGCAACACTGAATGGCAGTGTTAAAAAATGATGGCTTACAAAACCTGTTCCCTCTCAGAGCTGTCTCTGCCTCATTGTATTTGTGACGGAACTAAGATAGCACTCTAACCTGACAGAAGATGGCCACTGCCTTCACTATCTAGTCACCAGAGATGAAGTAAGGAAATCCTATGGAAATATGTAGAATACTGAAAAAAGTTAATTTTAAGGGTAGTTGAATCCCATGGGCTTTCTTTGACTGCTAGGGAGTCAAAGGTACTCCTTGACACAGCCAGCCTGCTGGGCTTCTGCATCTCTAGGTCCAGGCAGGAGAGCAGGACTGTATTTGCAGCATGTGTGGTAGGCACAAGCACATATGTGGATTGCTTCACACAGCCTTTCCTAACACCCACATAAAACCACTGACAGCCCATGAACTCCACATCCCAGTCCTGCTCCTTCTCACTGGCTGATGAAGGCTGAAGCTCACTAGGAGATGCACGTATATGTGCACACACCCCTCTCTTGACAATCGTTCTCCTGTTCTCTGCAACCTCTTGGACTTTCTGGCTCTGCAGAATCCATAGGCAGATGTTGGCTGCTTATCCAGTCTCTACCTCAAACCTTAAGTCTTTCTAGGTGCTTGATCTCCTGGCTAGTGCAGTTAGAGCGTGCTCTGGTGAATCACATACACCTGCACACACAGAGAACAGAAGCAGTTGTCACAGAAATTGGTTAGGAATAAAGCTTAACAGCTGGTATAAACTGATTTAATCAGGTGCAGCGCTTGGCCAGGTAAGTGTGCTGACCAGCAGCTTCTTTAGGTATAACACCTCCCCTTTTACCTTCCTTCTCTCCCTTTTCCTCATGCTTGTTTCCTACTCGTTCACTGTCATTTCCCCTTTCTCTATTTCTGGCCCTTCTCCTAAACACCCCATAGTAAGTTGTATACATTCCCACAATCACTTTAACACATCCCATAATGTTTTACGTGATCCCACAAACTCACTCAAACACCCTGTAATAAATTTACTTTTTTGCATGAGGTGCTAACAACAACGTTTTGCTCCCCACCTTCTGAGCAGTTACAAAGCTCTGGCCAGTTCTTTCAGCACGCAGTCGTCAGTGGTGGTCTTGGTTACAGTCTGCATTGTCCATCTCCTGTTTTGGGGATTTGTATATCTACCTGTGGTTTTAATACTTGTCTCTTGCCTTTGGTTTCTACGCTCATAAATGAGATATTCTCCAGATATATACGTACCCTTAGATCCCCCATATCCTTACAGTTAAAATATGTGGATATGTCGTCGAGTGGTCAGAAGAAGGAAAATCTATAGTGAGGTAATGAAGTAAAATACAGTGGGAGTGGCCAAAGAAAGAGTAAAGATAGCCTGGATTCCTTGAATAGAGTTTCAACTTTTGAGCTGTCCTTAATGATGTTATTCCCTTCCCAGTGGTACTAATATAAGATAAAACTGCATACTTTTTGTGGGTTGTAGTCTGAATTTCTATATCTTAACATTCTCAGAAAGCTTAAAGATTAACTTTTTACATTACAATTTATGAAACCAATTAAAATCACGCTGTAATGTATTTTACCTTCCCTGACCCTTAATGCTATATTAACAGAACCTATTATTTCCCTATCTTACCTATTCCAGCGATCCATCTAATCATCTATTAGAAAGTGACATGTATGCTTCCTTCAGCTGCGATAATTCCACCTATGGTAACTCTGCAGTGCTAATATTTTATTACTGATTATAATACTGGACTTCCAGTATTGTATGGCTTTGCGTTTTCAGCATTTCAATGAGGATGATTGGACACTCTTGTAGTCTTTATCTCTTAACTTCTTATGAAAAGTAGTAAGTTCCAAAAGAGGGTTGAGGAAACTCAGGTGCAATCATCTGCAATCGTTATTATAGTATAAATCTAGAAGCCCCTCATCTAGCTCGCTATTACTAGCACCTTGTTTTTTTCACAAGAGACCTATCATTTATTTGAATAACAAGAGTACAGAGTTATAATATTAAAACCAAAATTATAAAGAAAAGAATATATATGGATTTTTAGAAGGAATATAATTCTTTTCTTCCAGGGCACAAACCAGTATCTATTGAAAGCTGGAATAAAACTTTCCCTGGGGACAAGTTATCTCATAACTGCCTATTGCTTTGTCTTCACCTGATATTACTGCATACTTCTGAAGTGGTGAGCCCAGGGCACCTAATATATGTAATATCCCTAGATTGTTGCCTGAGGCAGCCTTAAGATTCTTTCACGTTATTGCTATGTCACAAAAGACAGCCAGTGATCAGGCTCTGTTGTGATTATGGAAATGACCAGTGCAATAAGTAGAAGTTAAGCGTAAAATAAGCCAATACCTCCTTTTCTTTAAGGAGGAATTATGAGAACTACTTTAGGGAAAATAACTAATGAAGGTCTAGATCAGCTGCTGAAGTCAAAGTACTGCCTGAGGAGCTAGTCAACTGATTTCTTTCTTTCTTTCTTTCTTTTTTTTTCCTCTTTTTTTTTTTTTTCCCTCCCTCTCTGAAAATGAGAGGGTAGGCACAGGGTCCATCTTTGTGATGGAGAGTATTTAGATAGCTTTTTTCTAAAATGCATGTTGCTCTTATCTTTATTTTTTAAAGTGATAAGCTTCTTGTCCTATCAAATTCATTGAATTAAGCATGTATTTTCTCCTAGGGTTTTGTAGCATTAAGCCTCTAGAGCTTGTTGTATAGAATTAATCCTCTGAAAATTGAATTTTTTTGATCGCTGTTGCTAGTATGGAATCTCCTGCCTGGTGGAGAATTGTGTGTATGCAAGTAAGTACATTGCAAAAGGGCCTTTTGTCATTGAGTGGCTTTTGATCAATAATTTTCCCTCATAAAATGGTATACTTCTCTGTGGTTTGAAGCTGAATACTCTTACAGGTATAAAGTCTCTTTATTAACTGTCACTTCATGATGTTTTGTGTAAGAAATAGAAATGAAAAATTATTTGCATTCAGATTTTTGACATGAAATGACTAACATAAATTCCATTTACCTTTCTGCTTTTCTTGCTCATTTTCCTTATGCACGTTTCTTTCATCCCATAGCTCTTGAATGTAACCCTGAGTAGTTTTTACCTTAGTGGACTGGAATTGCCCATCTACACTTAAAAACAAAACAAAACCAAAAAAAGTATTTCTGGAAATAAATGATGCAAAGAGTCTTTCTCATAATATTTTATCATAATATTTTTGAAGAATTTAAAGTGAAGATACAACTATATGATATTCTATTTCTTTTAAAAAGGAAATATTACAGAAATATAAAAGTAATCTTGGTACATAGAAAATGCCCAGCAATTTATTGTGGCACTTATATGCCAAAATTAACTATTTCTTGTGATGTGTTCAGACTTGTCACACTGGAGGTCTACCAGGTACAAAAGGAACAGAATGTGGATGAAATAGCTTTGTATGTCTGAATAATGTGAAGTAACAAACAAGTAAAGATGTTTTTAGTTAAAATGGATACCACTAACATTTTTTTTAAATTGTCTATGTCTCATCATGATCTCTGCCACCTGTGTGTATATGACTGGTGCCCCGTTGCTTCAGCACAAAAGCACAAATTCTAACTTTTTTTGACCTATTAGAAACTGCATTGATGCTTTCAGAGGTAATACATATTGGTAATGTCATGCTGTTTTGGAGTAGTCAACCAAGTTATAGAGAAGGAAATCCAAAAAAGTAGGTAAATGGTGTTGGAAAGGCAGAGAGATTAAATACAAATATGATGCAAAACCATAGTTTGTTAATTTATTAGTTGATTTAAAAAATTGCACATGATAAATGGCTTGCTTTGTGATAGTGAGAATATTAATAGAACTAATGAGAGAATTATCTGGAGTTTAAGCATGTTAATATGTTTGAAAAATGTTCAGCTAAATTGTTCAAAACATGAAATAAATTGTTACAAAACACTTTTGAAGATTAATTACATTGTAGATCTGACTATGTAGTGACTGGTGTTTTAATATTATAAATTTCTGTTTTTATGAAAATGCCATGTGATGATTTTTTAGGATAAAAGATTTATTTACAAAAGAATTTGTGGTCTATGTAGCACTTAACAAGTTGGTAAAAGACTTATTTAAGAATTTTTTTCTCCTCAGCTCATTAAGCACAAAAAACCCCAAAACGTTGAAGAAAAAAGTCTTCCTATTACTATTATTTTCATGAGATACCTGAGGTAAAAAATATTAATTATATTATTAAATATTATTATTTCTATCTGCATTGCAATAAAAGTTAAGATACTGATATTTTTAGTTCATCTTTGGTTTCAGGTCAGACTTTGCCTTTACAAAAGCATGTTTTATTGCTGTTATACAAACAGTAATTATAATAAGGACGTCATTGTGCCATGTATTGTATAGACAGAAAGACACTTTTTATCCTTGAAAATTTTTTCACTCATTATATGAAGTGCTTTACTCATATTTGTTGCAAAGAACTGGAAACAACCGCTTAGGTCATCAAGCTCAGAATCCTGTTAAAAACTATATTCAAAAAAACCCCAAACCAAAACCCCCAACCAAACCAAAAAAAAATCTCAAGAAGTCCTTTCTTTGGTCCTTCGCATAAATAATACTCTTTTATTGCAATACTCGTAACTTATTTCACTGATGGTGCAATGTATTTAATAGTTCTTAGTGCTGCTCCATGTTTTTCTTTGTAGTAAAGGTCAGAGTATTTTATTGGAAACAATGTTAGTGACTTGCTCAGGGACAAGGTGTGCAGTGAAACACAATGGACTGCCTGGAGAGCTGTTGGCCTGCTGGGAAAGGAAATTCCGGTTTTGCTTTTTTTTAAAAAAAATTAGAAATAAAATTAAATTGCTTATTAAATGTCAATCTTTTATAATTTGAGTGTTGCAGAACTTGACATACAGGACACACTCAATCTAATAATTTGTTTATTTGAAGATGGCTAATCCAAAGAATAAATGGAAAAGAATAACGGAGTAACAGGTCTGGCTATGTCTTTTCTATTTAAAAAAAACCACTTTACTTCTGTATATCCATAGACATGAGTGCAAAATCAGGCTCCTTTTGTTAAAGGAATAAACGGAGAGTGTACTGAAAACGTCTTTTATTTTTAAGGATTTTCTTAACAGCTTCCTGTATCACATAGTAACCTTTAAGAAAAACACATCATCATGAAGTGGATTTGATTTATTTTTATTAATACACATTAAATTATTATAATATTTAATAAATCGTAATAAATGAAAACCTACATAAACTTATTTTTGTCATATATATTACATAGAACATTTGCACAAAAGCAAATTTGTTTCGTTACTACAGTTTTACTGCCCTTAAAATCCTCAAATCCTTTGTAACGGAGAGGGACTGTCAGATCAATCGGAGGGTACAAAAATGCATGAAATATTTTTCACTTGGAAATTCTGAAAAACTCAAAAGAAACTGAGCAGTTTTTGTCTGAAATACTCTTACCAGAATATCAAAAAAGGAAATTGTATAACAGCATCCTTTATAAGGAAAGTGTCAATTTAAGTGCATTCCTGGAGGTGTAGGCATTCTATGAGACTTACAGACCAAAGTCTCATTGGTTCTCTTGTTTCATTAAAAATGTTTCATAAATCTGTGAATTAGCTCCTAAGTGTTCTTCTCCTGTTCATTACTTGCACTTGGAGTCATAAAAAGCCTCTATGATGGGATGCAGCTAGCTTCTACAGTACTGTAGAGACATGATTGCTCTGCTTTAGAAAAATAGAACAATACGTAGGAATACCTCAATTGTGTTTTGTAGGCCACCATAGTGCTACTAATAACACAGCTAATTTTATTTGTCCTGAGTGAGTCTTCCAGGACCTGTCAAATGTGCCATGCAACACAAGCAATGAAAGAGTATAGCTGAAATATTCGCCTTTTACTACCTGTTTAATATCCTAATCCTGCAATCTTTCATATTTTTATATGTATATGCTATGATTGTATTTCAGTTATGTTGCAGTACTCATATAAACAGTTACATGCATGAATGATCGTTTTTATGACGTTCCTAAATTTATTTCTTGAAATTTGTACTTTCAAGTCAATGGAAATACTACATCCACAGATAGCTAGATTAAATCCTTACTTTCTTTTGCTGCTTCAGACCAGTCACTTCTGAGTGTAGCCAGGTGTGCCCGGCTGGTGAGAGGTTTTGTCTGGTTACAGAGAAGTTTTATGCTTTGTAAAGCTTGTGTGGAAGCTTCAGGATGCCTGAAGCTTACGTTGGCTTTCATCAAATAGAAGGTATTTTGACGTGTACAACCTTGTCTTAAGGACAACTTCATATGAATCAGCAAAATATTGGAGGTAAACAGAAACATTTTCATATATTTAAGGAAGAATATAGGAGTCCTTCATAAGGTGTAACATGTAAAGTTGCCTGCAGTGGCTGCAGTTTGTTGAAATTGTTACATCAGTAATAGTCTGTTCACTGTCTTTCAGTGTCGCTGCTCAGATATCCATGTTTTTGAGAGCAGCAGAATAGAAAATTGTTTCAGGCGTTATCGTCAGCGGTAAAACACTGAAAGTTTTCTAGGATTTGGTAATAAAGTTAATCTGTGAAGTGTCATGCAGACAGCAAAAAGGGAAACAGACAAGACTGCTCTTGCAGGTACCAAAAATGAAACCCTGCTGAAAAGCGTGCTGGCAACTGAGCAAACAAAGGAGAAAAGGAGAAGAAATGGGAAAAGGGAGGAGAACTATTCAGTTTGTAGTGTTGAAATAGGAAAAGAATGTGTGAACGAAACTGTGAAATGGAATGTGACAACATATGGCTTGAAGAATGCAGATTTGTTTCGGAAATGAATGATACGTTATTGAAGACAGAATAAGTTTTTTCAGAATAGGATGCTACATGTAAAAGAATACTGTCAGTCTGCTAGGTAAGGGCTAGGCTTTTTTAAGGAAGAAGGAAAGTTGTTCAACAGAGAACATTGTGAATGGAGAAGAAAACTATCTCTATTGAAATAGTTGAAGATATATTTCAGGCAATTCTTGGAGGTAACTAAACACATGCAGCTTCACTGGTTTTTCATTTAAAAATGTGTCAGGAAACTGCAAAAAGTTTATAGGGGGTAGCTGGGAAGAGAAATGCTTTGCCCCTCCTGCTTTCTGCTGCTTGGAGGGTATCTTCCATTCTAGGTTTCTGGCAGGCTGCTGCAAACAAGTCCCTTCAGGTGTCTCTTACCTATGGAGCGAAGTATCCAACATGAGAAATGACCCTCCTCTTCTGAGGGGAAAGTGGATTTTGTGTGTGTTTGGTGTTGTTTTTTTTGTTCTGTTTTGTTTTTATTTTTATAGTGATAAACAGTTTATTTCTTGGCAAAATAGTTATAATAGTTGTTCTACGTAAGTTACTAATGTTGCTTAATTAGGGAGAACACCAGCATAAGTTGTCCTTTTGGTGAAGTGCCTATTGAACCAGGGAAGTTTCTTTCGAATTAATTTAATAGGTATAATTAATTTTTATTTTAAAATAAATTTCAAGTATTACTTTCTGAAGCCAAACAGGTCTTAACAAGAGCTTTCAAAAGGTTTTGGTTTTTTTTTTAAACACACAAAAAAACAAAAAAAAACACAAAAAAACACCCACTATGCTAGCAACACCCATTTTTTTCTACACAAAGCAAAACACGTTTGTAAATAAATCTTTCTTCTCCAGAGGAAAGTGTACTTTTGTTTTAGTTAATCGGCTTCAGTAAATTAATTGAATTTCTTAGGACGAGAATGTCTGGACTTCAGATGTATATTTCAGTATGCGAACAGGATATGATTTTGGTTTTTAAAGAGTATCCCACAGATTTCTACAGCTCTTCAGAATGTTTTGTTGTTCTAAAGTACTGTTCTACTATCCTACAGGGGTGCTAATCAAAATAAATCAGAGTAGCTCTGTCTGAAAAGATTTGAAAGAACTTGACAATGGTTAAAAATTTTTGAATTCTTTTTTTTTAATAAAAAAAGTTTTAAAAAAGTTTGTAGAAACTTGATGAAAGAAGACCTTTCATGTTGTTTTCTTTTCAAGCAAGATAAACAAGCACCTGAACAATGTGCCAAATACCGATGCGTTAACTAACGGCTAATGTTTATGAGCATTGAGTCTTATTTTTCCTCCCATCTATTCTCTTTCCCCTCTGTCTTGAAATCCAGCAAGCTGTGTTGATCATTCTGTGAAGAATGTTTTATGTGGTAGTGTTGGATATTAGAAAAAAGAATAGCAGGACTCCTGACTGTTGAGGGAGAGACATAAAATGAAAAGTTCAACATGTTCAAAATAGACTTGTTCAAAATAGTCTTGCATGGTTTTAGTCAAAATCACAGTCTGTCTGGAAGAAACAAATTACTGTTTTTTGTTTTAGTATATTATGTTTTTTTTTCCCCCTCATGCCAACATCCCAAAACTCAGTTTTTATTTACTCTGTTTATAACAGTCTCTGTCATTTGTAGTTAACCAACTTGATGCTCCTCTGAGTAGCCAGAATGATAGTGTTACAAATATTCATAAAGTGAAGGGTGGATTTAGGATTTTAAAAATTGAATTTACATTGTTAGTTTCATTTTCAACTCTGACTTTCAGCTGTTAATATTTCATTCTTCCATTTTATATTCTCCTTGTGCTTTCTGTGATTGTAATCATGTTATTGTAACTCAAGTTTGTGAACATTTGCAGAAGAGATCCTGTAACTCTCTAGCTCAAAGGGTTCTATAAGATGGTATAGCCATGGCAAAATAAATTCTTTTGATTTATTAATGGATAGTATGCTGATAGAGAGAAAAAACAAACAAGTAAAAAAACCTCAAAATACAACATTACTTGCATTATAGCTTACACTATACTTTCAACAAATGAGTTTAAATACTTTTATGTTCTCTGTAATTCTGATAACTGTGTTTGTCAGGACATCTGAGTGGCTTCTTATCGGACAATAAAAGCTATCTACAAAATCTGTCAAGCATACCTCTTCCTCTTTTTCTCTTTCCCCATTTTTGGGAATCCTGTTTTATGACGCTATTTAGTTTTGTTTTCATGTGTGTAAGTAGTTATGTATTCATTTCAGATAAATTAAGATGAAGCAAAGGATAAGGTATGGAGTTTGCTAGGACTAGAATGATATAGATTTGATTTCCATGTTGAAGAGCTGTGCCACTACTGCAGCCTCTTCTGCTGCCTTTAGAATGAATCATTAGAGGGCATTTCACGCCTTTTAGGCCCAGCTTATGAATACAAGAGAAGTAACTAATTTAAGAGGTCTTACATCCCTTCCAATGAAAGGAAAAATTCTGTGTTCTGGTTTAAAGGCAGATAGCAGCTCAGTGCTTTGGTTAGAGGTAAAAAGTTGACCGTCGTCTGAGTTTACCTTTGGTTTGTTGGGCTGTTATTTTTTGCTTCTGTTATTTTAAATGTATCAAAATCACTTGTCAACTTCCTGCTCTGCCCTGAGTACGGAAGAGAATATGCCTTCACTTCCCAAAAGAGGAAGAAAGGGCAGAACAAGAGTCATGTATTGTACTTTATCACAGTGCTGTAGGGAAGCAATGAGAACTTCTTTTGTGTCTTTGTGTACATTGCTCTTGCTCATTTTATCAAGCTTAGAAAAAATTCTCTAGTCTACTTTCAATTTTCCTTTTTCCACTCTGGTGCCTTTTTTCATTTTTACCTTCCATTTACCTTTAAAGTAAATACAAATGAAAGAAAGGGAAGAGAAATGTGAGAAAATGACAAGTGTCATGTTTTAATTCAGAGGAGGTGACAGAACTGTGAAATATTCTTCTCATGCAGGTGCTTTCTGTTTGTGTTAATGCCTTTTTTAACAATAACTTTGGAGGGGGTTTTATTGTTTGTTTTAAGTTTTCTTGTAGTCCAGTCTAAGGTGGAAATTCTGGCAAGGTACTTGTACTATAGGCTTTGTCCAATATCAGATTAAGTTAAGCATCTATGACATTGTTGAAAAGTACGTGAAATATCCTCTGTTTGCACATGCAGAGCCTTTAGTCCATATTCATGAAGATGTCCATTAAAATAGAGTTATTGCATTTGTTGCTTGACTGTACCTCTAACGAATGTGGTGTATAATGACAGTAGTTGTCATCTTTTGAAATGTTCCTGAAATGAACTATTTTTTACTGGTGAGCTCAGTATTTAATTGTACATCTTTTTTGTCCAGTAACCTCAGGAAAATAGTTGAACTCTAGGTGAGGTATCATGCTGGACTTATCTGAAAATATTAATATAAAATGTAGATATAGATACATATAAATGCATATTATACATTCAAAGATATATGAATATCTTTGACTTAAGTTGCAGGGAGGAGAAAAGCTGTACACTTGGTGCTTGCCATGGTTACAGGAGCATGCTAGTACTAGTTCATTGAATGAAAAACTGTTATCCTGAGGGTTGTATTGTGTTAAGAAAGGTGTATTTAAGAATTTTAAGGGATTATTTTGTTTCACACAACTCACTTAATCTCTCATGGCATAAATGGAAATCTTGGCCATCTGTGTTAATGGAAGAGAATATTCCTAGAGCAGTTAATTTCTGTGTGCTTTTTATTTTTTCTTATGTTATATTTCAAGGCAAATCAGCCTGAACCATAATTTAAAAAGTTGTTTAATAGTATTACCCACAGTAATGCCAGAGAGGTAGAAGTACAGAGTAGATTCTTATTTTTAAGTAATTTAAATAAAATTCATCTTTGGATGTATTCTGTATTGGAAATTTCACAGCCATGTGACCTTCATCCTTGCACGAATTGGTGCTATTTTCACATATAAAAAAACTATAAAATAGTCAGACATTGATTTTTCACTGCTCCAAAAATCCAAAATTAGACTGTGAAAGATTTAGAAAAATGGCATACTTAAAAAATGAGGAAAAAAAGAGGAAGAGACAGGCATATTGGGTGTAGGGGGCGGAGGGGAGTCAAACTAGTGTTCCTATAGCCTAAACAAGCTTAATAATAATACACTTCTCAATAATAATAGATGACTTTGCAGAGGTGACTTGCTTTGAAATATTTGCAAACACTGAGGAAATTTTATGGATTTTAATGCTAGCATGCTTCAAGTTTAACTCTTCTTACAGCACTTGTTTTAGGATACACTAGTCACAGATCTTGAAAATGTTTCTAGAAATGCATGCTAGGTTCAAAAGGAAGCGTTCTTTTTAGAAAGTCTTGAGGAAGGATTGACCTCAAAGACATTTAGAGAAGATAGGAGGTGTAACTAAAATTAAAGAGTGAGCAGGAGAGGAAACATAGCAGTAGTGTGAACAGAAGCAGAAAAGCAACACACTATTTTTTTTAAAAAAATAAATAAGTTGGGTATATTAAGTGATTTACTTGAAATCAATGTATCTTTGGGCAGAACACTTTCGTTCTGTCTTCCTATCTTACATGTGTCTAGAAGTGTTTTATGCATTTGTAGAAAACTAAAGTAGGTCAAAATGTGTAAGAAAACCACCTAATAGAATCCTACTTAGTTGTTCTAGGCTGAACCTCCTACCAGGTCCAAAGCTGAACCCTGGAAAATTCAGATATATGCAACAATCCTATTTTGCTAAGATGTGAAGCTGCCTCTTCCAAGCACCTGAAATGTTTAAAAGTGATAGCATGCCCTTCCTCCTTACAGGCTAGGTTGTTTTAGTCTCCTGTTTTTCCTTTTCGGCGTTATTTTTCATCTAGTGAAAATCTCCACCTCCCAAGAAAACCAATACCAAGTAGAGGCAGAGTACATTAGGATGAATCCTGTTAAATATAACCTCAGGTTGTGCACTTCAAACGAGATGGATTTTCCAACCCATCATTACGGCACACTGTGACTTAGATCAACATAATGAGTAGTAGTGCCGGAGGCTGTGTCTATCCTAATACAACAGTCTTGGTCTAAACATTTTTGTAGTGTACTCTCTGGCAACTGAAGGAGTATAAATAAGAGTTAATAGGAATTATACATTAATTCTCTTTCTTTATGTAATGCAAACTAAAGCTAGTTAGGTGATGATTCAAATTAAATGAGCTTGTACATGTTTAGGGAAAGTACATAATTGTTTACCTGTGCAAGTATGCTTTCTAATTCCAGCAAGGGTTCATTCTGGTTTTAACTTTGGTGTACTATGAAAATTGTTTGTGGCCTCAGGATATAAAAATAGCTTATATTAAGTAGATGTATGTATGCACATGTGAGTGTGCACGTGCACATGCTTATGTTGAAGATGTTTGAAAAATAATCTAGGATTTGATGCAGGACTACAGTTTAGTTCCTTGGTTCAGAGCTTATGTTGTTCAGGATAAGCGGACAACAAATAATTCCAGTATAACATTCTTGTTAAGTTATTTGAGTGCAATCAAAATAATAAATCTGATGCTGTTTAAACTATTGTTTTTAAAATCGGTGTGACAAAATAGCTAACTTAATTACCAGCAGAGGTAACATACAAGGTATGATAATGGAGACTACAAGAAACCTATTATCTGTCTAAATTAAATTTTATTCATATATTTCTGAGAGATCAATGAAAAATGAGTTGTCTCTTTGCTGAACTGAGGAAGTTAATAAAAAAAAAAAATAAAAAAAGCAGCCCACTATCCTGACTTTCTGTAAATGTTAACATCCTTTCTGTCATACCTATTGCATTTATATCTGTTCAGTGAGGGTCAAAGTTGTTAGCTTTGTAACTTTGCTTTTGAAGATTTTGAGTTAAGGAAAAAACCCTCTTAAGTTTTTCAGCAAATGTATTCTGTTATGGTCTAGTTTGTTCAGATGTTGCCATAACTCATGCAAGTATACCTCAGTAAACAATTGCATCTCCTGAAACTGTCTTGCTCAGGAGATCTGGCTTATCCAGGTCTCAACGGCAGCTTTTAACTCACAAACAATAGGTATTCAAGTTCTTAAAACCACTTATTTGCTTGTACTTTTCATTGCTTTTCATATTAATAGAAACATAAATAAAGGTTGGGTTTTTTTTCTTCTATTTTCCCTTCTTATATCAATAAAATCAATATCAGTAAAATCAAATTCCATTATAATTACTTAGAAATCAAATAAGAAGGCCCTTAAAAGATGGAAGAGTTTCTTGAATGGTAGATCTGTGTATATGTATTTATGAAATCAATTAGGGTTGTCATTAATGTTAATTTTATGTCAAGAGACTGGTGAAGTGTGTGTGTAAACATATATGCATATGTGTGTGTATACGTGTACACGCATTGCGTGCAACAAGAGGGACTATGTGAGATATAGTTCATGTTAGGATTTGTTAGAAATACATTAGGAAAGGGTTATTTTGTTTCTCTTATCAAAGGAGTAAAAACCATGGGGTCTAGCTACTAGCACCCAGCAACTGAAACTGTTACTTTCTGCGACTGGGTTGTATTGACTATGTACAATGATTTAGAAAAAAACGTGGTCAAGTCTTTTGCATTTTGTGGAGAACAAATGGAAACTTTCGTTAAGACTTGCACAGAGATGTAATAGCATTTGACAAATTGCATTAATGTGTGTTTTCATGCTGAGAATACTGTTTTAATCTGCATATGAAGAAATTAGGGTAGTTCCAAAACTGGTATGATGCACAATAAGTAATAAAATTATTCAAGTTACATATTGTTTATCTGATATTAAATGATATTGAAATTGTAGTATGAATTTGTTTTCAGGAAATGAGGGAGTTACAGTAAGAAGGAAATATGGCTTAAGTTACAAATAAATATATCAATGAAAACTTAATCGAAATATGCCAATTCTTTGATGAAGTTACGGAGGAGGAAAAGTCTAACTTGGTGTTTATCTTGAAAAAATGTGTTGCTGAGATTTGATAAGAAAATAGGTTTGCTTTATTCAAGTCTAGTAAAATTGTCAAGGGCACAGGCTGTTAGTGAGGTTTCAGGTACACTTACATGCTAGAATTACTACCTCTTTTTATTTGTTTCCTTTAGTTGTTCTGCAGAGGATCATATCTGATGCAGTGCTCATGTGATGAACTGTAAAATTGCAGATTTGGTTTGATATGGTTAGTCTGTTTCATCTGGAACATTACTGTTCAGATTGGTTAGATATATTATTTCTCCTTCTTGAACATGGATTTACTCCTGTCGTAGAATTCCCTAGAAGCTTTGGGAAATATTTTTTTTCTTCTCTTTTACACTGTCTGCATAACATGAACTTTATATTATTTATCTGTATTCCTTTGTGCTTATACCAAATTAAGAAAAGATGCCTTAACAAAGCTGTTAAAGCCTCTAGCAATAAATTTAAGTACCAATCTTGTGCTAAGACAGCTGGCAGCACTTCCATTGTCTTTTCCCAAGTTGGAGTTGTTTTTTGCCTTCTGTTCATGAACAGTTGTACAAGCCCTGTATGTACTCAGCTATACGTACGTGTAAGAAAATGGCTACTTTGATAAATTTATCAAAGACTTGAGATTTGTTTATGAGTTCTTGGAATTTCATGCTTTTCATTTGGAAAATTGAATGAGAATGGACTGGATGGGTTGTTACATCTTTTCTTACATTTTCATTGGAATAGTAAAAATCTTTTTTTTTTTTTTAAATTATTTATTTTGCAAGTTGAGGTCTACCAAGAATTCAGAATGTTCCACTGAAGTAATGAATAGGTAAGTTTATCCAGCAACTTGCTTTGGGGAAAGGGGAAAAGCAGCATAGACTTTATTACTCTTCTGCATTTCAAATAGTAACTGATGCGATCTGCGCTTTTGTGAATATATTTTCTGTTCAGTAGTCCTGATCTGATTTTTTTTTAACTTCAGCTTTTTTTGAGAACAAGTCATACCTTGATGGGATATATGGTTAGTTGTTGTCTAAAAAAGATGTGTTGATAAAGAAACAGAACCAAATTTTCTTGGAAAGAAAAGCTTTTTCTTTCATGGCTTCATGATAGTATTCTAAATGTATCTGTCAAGTGTTTTAAGGTTCCTTTACAGTTTTTCTTTCTTCCAGTGTAATACCACATACTTCAGATTGTACATCCTTCTGCATCTGGAGTGGTTAAAGTCATTGTCTACAATTCTTTTCTTTGTCAGACCATCTGGTAGTTAATATATTGTTCAGATTCTAACAGTAATTGCAATTGGTGTCTCTATTTGTTTTTATAGTTGCTTGAAATAAGTCTCTACTGAGTCAATAGGGAAGGTATGTTACTTACCAGTGGTGTATTCCATGAAATCCTGAGACTGAATGTAATTTGCCAATGCATCCACAACTTCTATTTCCTTCCTGGTGGTATATTTCCTTGTTTCTCAGCATTCTGTAATTTTTATTCCCAGCCTCAGCAAATATGTCCAAATATGTTTTAATGGAACAGTTTTCTGATCAGTCTTTCTAGTGCTTTATTAACGGCACACTTTCTGTTAAACTGCAATATTGAACTTGAGTCATCCACAATTGCCATATAGTTCCAAGTGACACATTTTCTTTTCCTTTCCTGATTTACTGTTGTCTTATTGCCCTGATACAAAGCTTGAGAACAGTGTAGTGCCATATATTGCTATTAGATATCAAATATCTGTCCTTAATTTTATACGGAAGCTCCTTAATAACCTGGGAGAGTACTTATGGGGAAAAAAATTGTAATTATGACAGTTTTTCTGAAACTCCTGTCTTCAGAGTTTGAAAGAGCACTTCATTGTAGCTTGAACAAGATTTGAAAATAATTTGGCTAAGTAATTGAAAAATCCTAGGAATTATTCCAGTTGCTCAGTGCTTTCTACTGTAGACATTTATGTAATAACTTGCATTTTAGATACATTTGGCATGATGCCATCTTCCGTGATTGCACAGCCAACATAGTCTAGTTTAACTTACAGCTGGTTTAGTGAATTTAAACAATTTTTTCTAATATTTCTAAAATCTGTCAGATTTTCAGCGAGGTAATACCACCTATTAGCCAAGTAATATCATCTATCAATAGTTAGATTCTCTTTATACATTATATTTTAATTGTGTGTCTTAAACTCTTTTTGTAGTTCTTGACATATTGCTTATGGCACCATAGAATGTGATTTGACTGTATTCTATCTGTGAGATGGTTCCTTTAAACTATTGCTGTTGTAATACCTCGTATTGTTGATGCCGCTTCCAAATGCAAAATGTTTTCCTGAGAAATCATTTACCATATATACTCTTTATTTTCGCAGTAAATCAGACCTCTGAGAACCATAACGTCTTAATAGATGATGCAGGATCTTATTACTGATTTTTGACAAATTCTAAAGTGTGTGAAATAAAGCAACAAAAAAGTTGTATAGAGAAAACGAGCAATGAAAACAAAAGTCACATTCTTTAAAAAAAAAGTTACAGATGTCTAATATCAGTGGTAGTTTCCATAGAAACTAGTCTTGAGCAGAGATCTCATTGATAATGACAAGCTGTGACTGATACTGGTGAAAATAGGCTTAGTTACTTCTACAAATAGTCTTCTATCTAACTTAAGTATAATGTAAACAGGACAAACTGTAAGAAAGAGAACATGGAATGAAAATAGTAATTTAGATTTAATCTTTCAATTTTAGTTCGAGTTTTTTTTTAATTGTTCTTAAAATAGAAATACCTAAAATCAACCATAAACTATAATTAACATAAAAATATTTCCTGATATTCTTGTAAATTATCAAGTATTTGTTTTTCAATTTGAGTTAGCTCAGTTCAAAAATACTTTTATCAGTACGTTACATTTTTTCCAGATTTAAATTATATGACAAAAACACTAGTTGATTTTAAATGGGGAAAACAAAACTTTTTTCACAGATAAAACTATAGTATGTAGCTACACGTATGTCCAGCTTGGGGCAGAAGGGAACTCTGAAATAATTTACTCTAATTGGAAAATTATTCTTTTCTGGAAAATCGATGCTCCCAAATTTCGTGGAGTTATTGCCGTCAGTATTTGAGCAATTAAGCTTTGCATACATCTATCATCTGCTTTTGTATTCATAACAAAAGTTATATTCTTTACTGAGAGAGAGAAAAATAATTTTTCTTTCAAACTAATTTCTTAAATTTCAATATATTTTTTAAATATTATAAATACAATTTTAATTGGCAATGAAGTAGAAATTAACTGGAATAGCTGGTAGGTAGCTCAGAGAATAAGCCTTACTCTATCCCAGACAATTAAGTAGCCTTATGATAATGATATTTGCCTCCAGCACGGGATATTCTTTGCTTCCATCTGTTAAATTTGATCTTTTGTATAGTATGTGGGAGCCACAGCTACTAATCTGTTTTGGACTTCCTGTACCAGCTGAGCGGCTTCTTTTCTGGTTGAGAACTTTTATTCTTTTCAAACCATTTATCCAGAATTTTTTCCCTCACAAAAATATTTTGTTGAAAATCTTTTCCATCTGTAGCAATTAGTGAGTTAGAATAAACTACAGTCTCTTCAACGGCAAATCTCAAAATAATAATAAAAAAAAATAAAATTAAAAAAAAAAAGAAAAATGCAAATAGCATCTTCTAGTGGTTCTCTTCTCACATTCCTTTAGAAGACTTTTCTCTCACAGTACCTAGTCGGTCTGCAAAAGTTTTAGGGGAAGCGTATTGTGCTTTAATGCAAGAAGGACCTTGTTGATAGATCATGAGATCAATTTACTGCTATTGATTATTCTGCAATGGTAAATGCCATATATTTAGCAAAAAGCTTAGGGAAGCTGAGTAGTTAGATATGTTCTGCATTTTTCCTATATGTTCATGATATTCAGTTCTTTATATGTTCAGTGATACCTGTTTTATAGCAAGTCTTTCTGATTCATATTTACATTTAGCCCTAGAGGATCAATTTTGGATAGTCTTTTCATTCCAATGTATGGTATACAAACTTCAACTTATTGCCATCTTTATATTTCATGTTAATTTGACATTTCATGTTAGCTGCCTATCATACTAACAATAATCCACCTGAACCAGCATGCATGAATACCAATTACTGAAATGGTTTGAGCTCATCCCTGAATCTCCTTCTTTCTAGTGCAAGTAGACACAAGTCATGAAACAGCAAATATTAGAAATATCAGTCTCCCGGAGACTCACATACTCGCATATACTCTCCCTAAAATGTATAATATAAATAACTTAATAATATAAATAATATAAATGTATAATATAAATAAAATGTATAATATAAATAACTTCAGTGTGTTGTTTGATTTAGTATCTCCATACATCCGCTGTTTCACTTGATTACAAACCTTTCTCATTTATATTAAATTTTGAACATTGTTTCCAAATTTCAAGTTGCATGCTGTTGTCACATACACACACACAATTTTATTTACATGTGCTTTAAATATGAGTGTTCAAAAGCCACCTTTCCCCTGTAACACTGCAGTTAGCACTGGGGAAAGTGCACAGACTTTTTATACAAGTAATTTTTGACGTGCTGGGATCTGATTATGCGAAAGAGCAAGAAATGCTTTCAGCTACTGGATTAGAAGAGTTTAGAGCCTGGTGTATGCAGCCTTAAATGTGCAAACTAAAGGCAGGCAGATACAGGTGGCTGTAGCACCCATTTGCTTTAACATGTTGTCACAAAGGGTTGTGTAAATCATTCTTCCTTGTGTAGGAAGTTCAAATAGAAGAATAAAAGGGAATAGGTTACTTTGCAATCTCACCAGCTAACTAAGGTGCTTTTAGGAATGTTTGTTACTGTAGTAAATGCATATTGTGTGGAGTAAGCTGTGTACTTATTGTTATTTATAAAGGAATAACCCATTAGGCACCCAAACTAAAATATTTCCTCTATTGATATATTATGAACCCTCTTCTCAGGTTATACTGTTATGTAAATGTTACGATTATTTACTCTAATCTGTCCACGGAATAGAAAAGATGTGACAAGATCACTTTTGGATTGCCCTAAGAGTACCTCTTTAGTCCTTTCCAGGCATTATATTTCTGTGGAATGTGGCCTAAAGTTAATTGCACTCTTTCTCTATCTACCATAGTAGAATTTAGCTTGAACTGTTTTACTTTTATTTTTTTTTTTGGGGGGGGGTGGGGTGGGGATGGGTGGGTTAGGTGTGGGGGGGTTTTTTGTTTGTTTTTGTTTTGTGTCTCCTTTCCTCCTCCTCCTTTTTGTTTTCATACTGTTCCCAAATTTTAAAGACATAGCTATTAAAAGACCCTGTTTGGCTAATCCAGAAAAAGAAGAGGAATTTGTAGCAAGGCATGAGACAATATCCTTTATGTTTACAAGAATGGAAGTTTTCTGGCTGCTTTCCAGCTACACTAATCCGCACTTCTCCAAGTTAACTTCGTGTCAAGTAGCCAAACACTAGAATATTTGGATAGATGTTAAGAGGAAATTCATGCTTTTCTTCTTCAGGATCTAGTGTATTCCATGTTATTTGATTTAATTTATCATACTAAATCATAAAAATACAGCACAGGAAACTTATTTGTCATGAGCACCAAATCACTTTACAGAAACAGGATGTGCTTCTCAGGTGAGGTAGTAGAAACAGAATTTATTGGGGGAAAAAAGTGCAGTCTCACATATGTATGGGCTACTAATAAAAATGTTTCTTGGGTTACAGTGACTCTTGGATGGTCTGCTGGTTTTCTCTTCTTCTAGAACAGGACACAGTTGTTCTTCCCTGGGTTTGTCTGGGAGATAGTTGAGGGCACGCTGGTGACAGTCAGTCTCTCCTGAGTTTTTTCAGGTTCTGGGCCTTCATAAGCATAAAGGCTACTACCTCGGCACCTGATTTTCTGAGGATGGAATCAGTAGCAATTAGCCTTTATCCTTTTTATCTTGTGTGAAAATACTCCTTTTTACAAATATTTTCAAAGGGGATGATTCCATTCTTCCAAGTAAGCAGCAGTTCTTTGAACATCCTTCTGATAACTAAGTCTCCAGACAGATCACACTAACAACAGACAATGGAAAGCAAGCTTTCTTTTTCACCCTTCCTGAATACCTTGTTATTGTGTCTCAGTCCTAATCTGGAGGCTTAATTTAATTCTTGACCTTTTTTTTTTTTTAAAAAAAAATCTTTGTCTATTCTTCGTGGGATGGTCATGTTCTCATTCTTTTGAATATGCCTAAAATGTGTTCTTTCAGACACTTCTAATATATCAAGTACATTAGTCTCGTATCCGAACTAAACAGTAGAACTCGGATGAATTAAATTTATTTAATTGCTATTAATCTGTATTGCCCTGTAGCAAATAAGTTTAAGCTTGACAAAAAGTCTTATACCCTGAGGTCAGTCCTTGTAAGATCTATAGATTACACACAGTTTGTTGATTTCTCATGCTTTGCTAAAATAAGAAACAATACTGTTTATTTTAAAGTAATTTTATTTCAAACTTTAACATGACTATTTTTCCTTCACTTCATTGTGAGGATGAGTATCATCTGAAAAGCTGATAGGGTTTGCACGTGGGGTTTGAGGCAGAGAAACTATCTGAGTTAGCTGTGAGCACACAGGTCATAGTGGAACAAGGACTTGAACCCAAGATCTTTCAAACAGCTGGCTAGAGCTAAAATTGGTAGATCATTTATTCCAAATTTTGTACTTTTATGACTAGCTCTGAAGAGAGGAAAGAGTGGTTACTTTAGCTTACTTGTATTTATGGACATAAATGCCATCTTCTTAAAAGTATTTGTTTTAAGTATACAAGTTTTACAAGTTTTATACAAGTTTAAGTATATAAGTTTTCTTTGGTATAAAAAATATCAAAATGAAATGACTGAAATTTGGGATTTCCTTGTTTATGTACTATTGTAGAGATTTACAGTTATCGGAGCGGTTTAGTAGTTTGAAGTATTGAAATTTAAAATCATTATTCTCTTCTTAGTAACTGGAATATGTTGCAGCATTGTAGGTCATCTGTTATTGAGACTGTCCAAATAGAATATTGCATATACTTGTGTTTATTTTCCAAAAATTATTAGTTATTTATTTTTCATCCATTACTGTGCTTTCTAAATGTTTTTAGGAATCAATATTTCTTTGTCTATTATATAAATCCATTTTTCCAAGCCAAATCGTCCCAATCCTTCAGATACATGCCTGCCTATCTATATGTTTGTGATTAGCTTCAATAAGGTCATTCGATTAATAAATGAAAAATCAGCATATGTGTTTGCAGTATCAGGATCCTGTTATTTCAGGGCATCCTACGGGTGCTTTCGTAGTTTAATATATGTGTGCAGAGGAAAAGAAATGTCCTTGTTCCACAGCAGATCTGAACAAGTGCTGCAGTCTGAATGAATTCTACATCATGCTTTTTATCTGCTTAGTATGACTAAAAATTATTAGTTATGAAAAAAATACACTACATATGACTAGTTGCTAATGACAACTGAATGTCACAAATGACATTAACTTTGCTAGCAATGCAGGCAGGCTGAGGTGGAAAAATGAGATGATAAATATTACTCAAAATCTCATAAATCTGGACTGTTTCAGAAAAGCTTAAGATTGGTTTATGATTACCTGTGTGTGTTTTCTTTATTATTTTTTTCCCTGAACATAAATCTCTGACCTTTGTGATACTTATATGAAAATGTTAACCTCTAGTAGTAGACTGCTTTGCATTGCTGCTTGTAATAAAGACTTTTTCCTCAGCTTTTACGATGACTGGTGCACTTGGAAAAAATTGTCTACAGAATCGGCAGAATACGCAATAAATATTTCAGATTTTTCATTTTGGCTTATTTCCCATTAGTAAATGATGGTCATTTTGCCTTCTAAGTAAATGACCTTTTAAGAACAAAGTTTCTATGCTTATAATATGACTACGATTTGACCCATAGGGTCGTCTTCTCTAAAGCAAAATTAGCTCCTTAAATCTTCAATCCTGAGAATAATTCCTCTAGAGTGGGAAAAACTGCAAATGGTAATATGACAAAAGCAAGTGATGCTAATGAAAAAGTTCCATTCTGCACAGGTATGTGTGAAAAAAGTGCAAAAGAGAAACATTTAAAAATGATTTTATGAAGTACAGTGTGGTGTGGGGTTTTTTTTTTTGTCTGTTTTTTTTTCTATGTAGGAAAAGCTTTTAAATTGCCAGAACAATATTATATTTGGTTATCCAATTCTATGAATGTTTATCAGGATTATTCAGAACTATAAACTCATTTTGAGTAGCTATTTCCAAATAAGTCAATTTGAGACAGGTGGATATTCTTACTTAATGAACTGCAGTTGGACTTTTGGTTTGAGAAACTCTTTACCCAAGAACCTGCTATTGTTAAAAAGGTGCTGAATTTCACAGTACATTTTCCTTCTTTATTCTCCTGGGATCACTGCTAACAATGACTCCACACGTGTAACAGAGCACAGAATGCAGGTTAGGGAAGATATGCTGCATTCTTTGTTATTAAACTTCTTGTTTAGTAGATTGCAGGTCTAGTTAGTTTCACTAGAACTCTGCAACAATTCTTCTACAATTCTTTTGTCGTTAACTATTGAATCAGTAGATCTCTTTCAGGACAGATATACCTTCTTCTTTGTCTTTGAGTTTAGCAACTTCAAAATATTCAGCGTATGTAAGAATGACATGCAGTGCTGGCAGTAAGGTCTTATGCAGGAAAAGGATGTTTCTTGTTATCTTCTTTTAATCTTAATTAAATTTTATTACATGTTGTGTTCAAAATCGTGAGACTTGGGTCAGAACCAAGATTGATATCTAAGATGCTTAAGATAAAAAAAGTTAATGATATTCATTTTTATTTATGAAATTATAAACTTAAATTAAATCAGTGTTTAAAGTTCCTGATTATGACTGTAGACCAAAAATCTTATAAAATTGAAAGGATACTTCTATGTTAATTTATTTTCTACTATACAAACTCAAATTCATTTGTAGTCTGAAGGATCTCAACACGTACAAAACCAGCAAAGCTGATGGGATGAAAATGCCTTTCAAAGATAATATAAAAAGAGAGTATAAAAACTTTACTTACAGTTCTTTTGGGAGACAAATGTCATTTTTCTATGTGCTAAAATGACATCTGTAAAAACACTATTCCAGCTAACATAGTCTTGTAGACTGAAAGAATAGCTTGTGTAGTTTTTTGTTATAACTATTAAAAATTTGAAAAAAAAAAACCCCAAAACCAACAAATGAATAACTCATTCTTTTTTTCTCTGCCAAGTATTTGGGATATTGATGTAGACCGAATCACTGTATAGCAACCATAAAATTTAAGGTTAGAAAAGAATGGAAAAAAAAGCCCGAGGAACTTCCTTCATTTCCCGTTGTTGTGTTCTTTGTTGCTCACAATAGTTTCTGGTTTTACTGCCCCTTGAGCATGAATATGCTCCCAGGAGCAGGTCTGATCGGTGATGGAAAACTCTCACTTACAGATTATCCATGTCATGGAGGCTGGAGTCAGCCAGGTGTCCCTGGCCAGGGTCCTGTCTGGGAGATCTTGTGTAGAGAGGCTCTTGCAGAGACGGTCCTTTCGGGTAGGTAGCAAGTTTGTTATTTTTTTAAATACCGTTTTGATGTAGATACATAAGTGGGTGTAGGACATCAGTTGTTGCTGATTCCTGTTTTCCTGGGAGGTCAGTTTGTTATCAGGGTTTCTTCGTCCTGCCAGCTACTCCCTATCGAGGAGGTTTTGGCTGAGCTTATCAGGGATGTCCCTGGACTTCAGCTAAGAGAGATCCTTCTCTGTCCGTATGTTTGCTGGATCACCTTTGTGGAGGCTTCGTTAGAAGGCAAGACTAGGTGTTAAGCTAAAGATGTAAAATGATTCAAGTAATGTTCTAGGTTTGCTTCTGGCAATGGTTACTATCCATTTGTTAACTTTAGGTTTGAATGTCTGTCCAGATGACAACTGAGTCTAAGAGAAGTTGTACTGTGTGTAGAATGTTAACTGAATTTGAGTTTGCAAATGGAAAGTCAGTGCTTTGTGCTCAAAAGAAACAGAGGGAAAAACCCCATGACCAAACACAGAGTAAATCAAGAAGAATCTACCAGCATGGGTAAACAACAGTCAGGGGCTGCAACCCAAGCATTACAGTTAAGTAATTGTTTGGGTCAGAGAAATGCCTGGACCTGGATGTAAGATGGGTTCCAGAAGAAGTACTACCATCTCCTATAATTTTAATCAGGTCCTGCAAAATACTACCCCTGGACTAAAATCAAGCAAGGTTACGGTTGAATTTTTATTTAGGGCTGAATTTCTGGGAAGCTAGGTCAAACTAAGGTTGGCTATTGAATCAGAGAAGTTACTGGAAATGTGTTAGTTTTTCTGCATTACTGCTAAGGGTCATCAGGCTAGATTTAGTAAGGGGGTCCAAACTTGAAAGTAAGGATTATTTTATAGCTAGATTTAGAAGGGGAATTTTAGGCAGATTTTAGGACTTCATGCTACTTGTAGCCTCCAAAGTACATTTAGGAGAAGGAATAGGTCGCCAAACTAAAACTAGCTTCTGGATCAGTGTTCATGTCTGCATCCAGCAGAGGATTCACTGTGGCAAAGGAATCAAAATCCAGGTCTAGGCATGAATTTTTTGCATTGGCATTAAATGGTGTAATGAGTTGGCATAGCTTTGCTCATTAACATGTCTATCCCTCTTCTAATTGAACTTTTGAGAAAGAGCTTAGAGTCACCAGTAGTTCCTGTAGGAGCTGCTACTGAATTTTGTGGTGCTAGATCCTGAGGCTGGCAGCAAACTGCCGTCTTCCATGGCTGAATCACTTTCCTAAGTTAACTTCCATTTTAAATGTGAAAAGTTTTCTCAGACAGGTAACAGTAAGCTTTTTGCTTTTTTTTTTTTTTGTCTTAACTTCAATTTGATGTAAGGCACTGAATTAAAAATATTTTTACTTTCTACAATATGAACAGTGTAAGGTTTCTAGCCTTACAAAAATTCAAAAGAATTGCTGTGACATAAATTTATCTTCCTGGAGTAACTTAACTGACATGTTCTGTACTACAATTTTGTGGTGATTTTTCTTATTATAAAAAGAAATGAATCTCTCTGGATGACAATGTCTTTCAAACTCAACCTTCTAACAGGATTAAAATATGCAAGTAGTATTTCTTTAAAGATTTTCCTTGCATAATTCATATCCATTATTCTACAGCAAATGTTTCTTTCAAGAAAAAAAGGACTTATGGAGAGTATGTTTAGAAATTATGACTAAGTCTAACAGATTTAGCTGTAGATGTGACCAAATGTGCTTTCAAAGTTCAGGAGCTTCTGAATGTGAAATGGATTAAATTGCTGGCACGTTTTCCTATCTGTTGAACTACTACATAACTGTCTAAATTTTGGATTTCTTTATTCTCACAAAAAAACCCCAAAACCCACTCTTGTAGTGAAAGATTGGTTTTTCAACTTCAAGTGCAGCCTGAAAATGAAACAATTTCTTGGCCTGTGCAAAAAAACCTCATATTTTGTCTAAATTGTTTTACTTTGTGTTTATAAGATTTTTTTTTATTTGAAACTTCTTTTCTCAGTCCTTTCCGGTATTTTTATATCATGCTAGAAATGCATCCTTTTTCAGACATTTTCACGTCTCTAGTAACTTACCCTTCCCTTAACAATTCTGTAGAGAAGTCTTTTTATTTTTACACCATTTTCTTAGTCTTACACTTTTTAAGGTCTTATAATGGAGTCCTGTACTGCTTGAGAGTCTGAAGTGGAATAGCAGCTAGTAAACTTCTGGCTTAGCCTGTAAAAACATGTGTGTTTTATTTTTCTTTATTTAATAATGCTTCCACTTCTGAGAATACAAAAAAAAAAAACCATGAATTTGAATAGATTTTGTCCAATTATATTGGCAAAACCAATAATAAAAAAAAATCTTGAAATGTTAAAAATAATTACTTTTATATTCTATTTTATATTCATTCTGACTAGAATGAACCATTTCAGCATTTCCCCTAACTGACCATGGATACTAGGGTGGAAGAGTATCTCCCCTGGACAACTAGACTTTTTTAATATGGTTCTTTTGTAGCTTTACTGACTTCTTTTTTGGTGAATTGTTTCAACCTGAATCAGTGTACTATGAAATTGCACTATAATGTTATATTAGAAATAGAAAAATTTTGCTCTACTATTGAAAGGAAGAAGAGGATGGAGGAAGCTGAGAAGGCTCAAATTCAAGGTAGATTTTTCTGTTTAACATGGAGTATTCCCACTGTCAGAGTACATATGTACCTCAAAACTATGTAAAGATAAATAAAAACTAAGCCGACAATCAGCTCTGTCCAAGTATCAGTGAATCTCTCATCTCTTTTTCAGGTATGTTTTAGCATGTTCTTGCGTTTTGTTTATAGCTAAGGTGGTAAAGCAGACCAGGAAAGCCACTAATTCAATAATATGTAGTAATGGAGTTATTTTCTACTCCTGAGTCTTATTCAAGGGGAGGGTAGGAAGTTTGTAATTCGTGTTTATGTGAAGAAGATTTTTGTAGTGTGATTTAGGACAGATGGCTAATGCACCTATCAGCTATGACAATATAAAAAAGTTCATACATAAACCTTTAGAAAGTCAAAATTATCTCAGCTGTTTGTATTTTTCATTTTTTGTAAGTCTGTGCAGCACATACCACGTTAAGTAACAGATTAATATAGAAACTAAGCTTTTTCTAATGACTTTTCATGTCAAAATTTAATGTTGAATCCAAATGGAAGTTCAATGACTATAATAAAACTAATAACACTTTAGTACCCTATATATTTTCCCGTATATGAGTCTTAGGCTATACTGAATACTATGATTAATTATCGGAAGTGGTTTTTAATAGATTAGGTACATAATAGTAAATGTAATTTAATATTATTCTTCTCTACTGTCTCAGTGAAGTAAGTTTCAGAACTTAAGAGCGTTTTATTCACCTGCCTCATGCTTGTCTTAGATGATGTCACACTCAAGTCTACTCTTTTTTTTTGGTGTGAATTTCAGTTTATCAGAAAAGTAGAATATCTTCAAAACCATGGGCTATTGACAAAAAGGGAAGTTCATTTTCTATTTATAGTTTGTCCTCATCAAAGGTCTTTTCAACAGAATAAGATGCCTCTGGGTTTCAGAATACTTATATGCATATATGTACCTGTGTAAAAGATATAAGAATAGAAGTATGTGTTGCTTGGAAAATATGCAGTTTTGCATACAAATTAAGTAGGTGTTTAACACAGATTCATAGCTGTTAGATTCTAACAAATACTACTTATGTTTCTTTTCCTTACAACAGGATAGATATTTTAAAAGGTCTTCAAGGCTTACGAAATAGGAAGTAGAATACTTACAAAAATGAAGTGAAATAAATAATACTTGTTTATCAGAAAAGAAAAGCATTTTTATTTTGGGTTTGTTCTTTTATTAGTATTGTTTATTTATTTATTGGTTTATATCATTCTTTTGCATTGAAAGTTCATCCCAGTTGAGAGTGTAAAGCTGATTTTATTCTAAGATAAAACTTTTTTTTTTTGTTGGGATTTTTTGTTTGGTTGAGTTTTTTAGATTTGTTTGTTTGTTTTGTCTTTGACTTTGTAAATAAAAACAATAAAAATTAGAGCTTGCCTGGTAAATTGTAAGCTCCCTTGAAGTAGTGGCTGGAGAGACATAAATGCATGCAATGGTTGGCAGTGAAACCACAACTTCGTTAAAAATTTATTTGATTCAGAAACAAGACAATTGCTGTTTTACTTACCCAATCTCATGAGTGTTTTAAATCTGTCTACCATGTGCCAAAGGGAATAAAACCAAAATGAACCCCCCCAACCATGCCCAAGTCTGCAAATCAGTTTTCGATGTTGCTATTAAAAGTAGAAACACAGTTTGAGAAGCTAAACTTGTTAAATGGCTTCCTAATCCACAGATAACTCCCACGACCACAACCCTGGATGGAGTTGCATGGTTTTTGCCTTTGCCATTTGCTCTGAAGTGCAGTGTCGTTCCTTGCAGTCTCCCTAATGACAGATGACCTGTTGTCCTTACCCACTTGGAAACCCCTGTCTTTACCCTGCCTATAATATCACTAGTTTCATAAAACTGTTTTCCCCATCGTATTCCTGAAGATCAGATACCAGCCTTTGTTCAGGCCACAATACTGAGATGGTGTTGGAGAAGAGTAAGGCGTCTGTTTGGATTCTATGGCTGTTTGTTGTTTGGTCGTTTTTTCCCCCCTTTTGGTTGTACCCCATTGTTCTCTTCAAGTTTTTTTTTTTTTTTTTAAGGACTCTTAAAAGAATTGCAAATAATAGGAATGTAAAAAGAGAAATCTGGTTTTGTACTTCCTACTATAAAGCATTCAGCTGCTTTTATAATGGAAAAACAAATGTTGAGGTTATATGTCAATTTTGAGGCCAGGCAGTAAAAAAATTAGTGCGGGGCATTATTGCTTCTTGCTCTACTGCTAGCAGCAAAAGCTCTGTGGTTGGCTTTATGAATTTGAATAAACCATGAATTTGCATATGGAAATATTTATATTTTTTTAATGCTGAAAGAAAAAACACATTAACTAATCTTTACAGTCTGACAGAAAAATGAAGACCTCAAAGCTTTCATAGATATCATATGGACATATGGAACAAGTGAGTAGTTGGTAATGTAAATGAAGCTAACAGTAGTTTTGTAGTGTTCAGCTAGAGGCAATGTATGTCATTATCTGCACTCATTAAAATTCAGGGTATCTGTATCTATTTAAAAATGAAAAGTCGCTTTCTGGATGAAATATATTTTGGAAGGACACACCCCCAAAACAAGAACATTAGAAAAATCTACTACTTGCCCTGCCTTGTCCACTCTTCCATATAAGAGATGTTATCTAAGTTAATTTTAATGTTGTCTTTCAGCTTTTACCTAATGCTTGTTCACACTCTCCTCTTGTATCCTGAGGACTGGAGACTTGTCATCATTGTTCTCTGTTTTCCTGACAGAAGTCCTTGTATTTAAGGAAGGTTAGATCTCCATTTTAATATTATTTTTTTTTTTTTTACCTTGGTGACAAATTTTGAGCAATCTGTACTTTGTGTGAAATTATTGCTGAACAACTTCATATCTGCTCGTTATTTTCACAGATGCATATCTCAATGAAATGACAGGTAGAACGGGAAGAGTGTAAGACTATCTATAGTGGAAACATCTAACATAAGAATTAGCATTTTCTTATTTGTTTTCCTATCAGTGGTTCTGTCCTTTACCACTTCATTATTTTTCACAATACAGCAAAGTGTAAAGAGCTTCACGTACTGTGCTGATCTAGTGCCAGCAGAATTTCTCCTTCACAGTTGATCCCAGTGAACATAACTATCTAATAATGTTCCTGTAAATAAAGAAAGAACACTTCTTTAACTATGGGGTGAAGTGACATACTTTTTTATAAAGTTGGTCTTGACTCGCATAGCCAGGGAGATTTTGTCTTGTAGTTGTGCTCAGTGGGCCGTTGTATGAGTGAAGTGACCTGTAACCTCTGGGTTATGTGACCCCTTTGGAATCTACAAAGTCAGTGAATTCATATGGACTGTGTGTTGTGTAAATCGTTGCCCTGATGTTTGTCACTCAAATTAAATTATGTCCAATTGCCAGCCAGGTAGACTAACTTTGTAGCCTTATCTGTTCTCCTACATTTGTTAATTGTCCATATCTTTGCAAAATGACTTTCATCAGATGGTAAGGCCCATTATTCCTTGACTTAGTGCCTGCACTGCTATTTCTGATATAGGCTATTACTGAAGTTTATAATATGTATGTGAGGTATTTTGAATACTAAACAAAACCTTCTAGATCCTTAATGTGTGATTCAGAGGTTATTATCACAATAAAATGTCCTTCATTTACAAAGTTATACCGGCAGGCTACACTGAAAATTTCTTGTAAAACTGAGTGAAGCACTTTATAGAAAAGGTCTCACTGACTTTAATTTTGTGAAGCTATAGGTTAAACAAGTGCATGGAATGTGACACAGGGAATAACCCTTCTGATCTGTGTTTGTGGTCCAAAGCCATCAGTACAGAGCATAACTGCAAAGCTCGTGCCGGTAATACTCAAACATACAAGAGAGATGGGGACATACTGGAGATTGCTCAGCAAAGGACCATTAAGGTGATTAAGGGACTGGAGCATCTCTCGTACAAGGAAAGGCTGAGAGAACTGGGACTGTTTAGCACGGAGAAGAGAAGGCTCAGGGGGAATCTCATCAGTGTGTACAAATATCTGAAGGGAAAACGCAAAGAGGGCAGAGCCAGGCTCTTTCCAGTGCTGCCCAGTGACAAGAGAAGAGGTAATGGGCACATGCTGAGAAACAACAGGTTCCTTCCAAACATCAGGAAAGGCTTTTTCACCATGAAGGTGACCAAGCACTGGCACAGATTGTCTAGAGAAGTCGTGGAGTCTCCTTCCTTGGAGATGTTCAAAAGCCATCTGGACATGGTCCTGGACAGCCTGTTCTGGGGTGATCTTGTTTGAGCAGGGAAGTTGGACCAGCTGACCTTCAGAGGTCCCTTCGAAACTCAGCCATTCCTTGATCCTGTGTGAATGTCCCAAAATGATCAGCCTGGGTCCTGTCCTCAGGACAAAAGTCAGATTTATTTCTTTTTTTGGGTTACTTATAGTCAGCTTCTGCCATGTTATATTACATTGTGCTGTACATGATGTGATTTAAGATCATGCAAGTAACCCAGAGTGGAAGCAGGAAATTAAAGGATTTTTTTTTTTTTCCACTCTCCCTACAGCAGAATTTTAAATTGCAAATTCCTGGCTTATTTCTGTACTGCTTTAATTTGCTGATAGAAGCTGTGCAATCACCTTGACTTGGAGTGCTAGTTTTGTTATCCATCTAGTTAGTGTTTTAAGTTTATAGATAGCTGATCTGAATAGGATGGAGGGAAACAGGGAAACATCTCTCAATGACAGTTCAGTGGTATAAGTGACATAGACAGCAACTTCAAAAATAAGCAGGCATACTTTATCATAAAGCAAATAATTTTACATTCCTCTGACTTTATTATGCTTTTATATACAGATATTGCATAGCTGGAAAAAATAAGTCACTTTCACAATTTGGATTCTTCCATGCTTCCATTATTCTTGTGTAATATAATGTCTCAAAGTCTCAGAAGTAACTAATAAATCATCTGCTCTGATATCTGTTACTATTAGCCAAGAAACTTCACCAGAATACCCAAACGTGGCTCACAAGACGTTTAATCTGAAGTAATTATTAGTCTGAAGAGTATATTGAGATGCTTCATATTTCATTTGCATCTTAAGCTTCAACTGTGTCATTTCTCACCCTGAAAGAAAAAAAAAAAAAAGACCTAGAGAGTAATCATCTTGAAGTTGGCAAATGTTTATGTTTCACCTTGTGGCTGCTCTGAAAAAAATCCCTACAATACTTTATTTAAACTCGTTTTCCAGTCAATAGGATTTATTTCTGGACTAAGGGTGCCAGAATCAGTACAAATATTAAAATTATAAATTTAGTTAACAAAAAATTAAAACGAAATTGACTCAGGAATATAAAGTAAAAACATCTGAATATAGTGTGTGTATGAATATATATACACACGTGTATATACAACTTAAAAATTGTGCTTGTTAGGAATAGAACTATTCATACTTTTGTCTAAGATATGTTTTATATTTAACTATTTTCATGAATTTCTTCTAGTAATGGGAACATCAGGATTCAGCACTTATTCTAGTAATTCGATCCCCAAATGATAATGGCTTAAAGCTTTATAATATTGTACAAAAATCAAATTCAATTAAGCAAACTGTTGTTTTCTGTATGTTTTGTGCCTGAAATGAAAATGATACAGTTTACGGATCAGATTTAGATTCTTAACACAAAAAATAAAGAATCATTAAATACATCTTTCTTTTAATAGTTAGAAATCATTGTGCAAGTTTGCATGAATACATAGCTAATACAGAAAATTAGGTTTGCCAGTGCAATACTTATTTTAATTTTTGAAGCAAAAGTAAAGGAAAAAAGAAAATCTAGGAGAAATTATGAATGTTATTTTAAAAAAAAAGCCTTGATTTTAGTCTTTAGGTGCATGTGTAACAATGACATTTTCATAGTTCAGACAAGGCTGTAACACTTCAGAGCTGATTTCTCTTCAACAGGATATGCTAAGAATTTTTGTTTCTTTGTTTACCATTGATTTTTGATGAAAGAAGGAAGCTTAAATATTTTGTTGGCCTGTGCATCTGTCTGTGAGAAGGAAACTCTCAGGAGAAACAGATAGTAAAGAACAAACTAAATGTCAATGATCATGCATTGCAGCACGGTTTTTAAAGGCATTGGAATAAAAGAATTAGAAAATTAACAAAACTAAAGTGCTCTCTCTTTACTAAGTCCCTCATTCAATACTGCTGCATGTTTTAAGAGAAAATAGATGCTGTGATCCTATCCTAAATATGAAGAATATCAGTTCACTGAACAAAAATATGTGCTTCAGTGGCTCTTCTCATTAGTTGCCAAGCATTTAATAAAGTGAATAGAGGAGAAGCTGTAGAAGTTTGTGGGAATGTAGCACTAGTCACTGTTCTAGGCAAGAAGATATTGCTGATTTAGTTTCACAAATACTTTTAAAGAGTACCCTCTTTCTGGGGAATACACTGTTTGAGTCTGAAAAGTATCATATTTATTTACATAATTTATTCTTTTGAAAGAATGTAAGCCTATGCATGGTACAAAATGACCCAAAGTTACATTCTCAGAAGCTTTGTGGTTGAGTGTCTACATGTTCTAAACCTACTTTTTATCATTTCCAATTGTTACAGAAAGTTTTATACTAAAGTATTTGATAAATAACAATTAATTTATACTATGCCAGGGTGATTGTAATGCATGTAGATATTGCCTTTCTGAAAATTAGAGCTGGAAGAATTGAACTGAGATTACTAACCCCTCTAGTAATTGCAGAACATGATGTATTATACCCCTCAAAGGCACAACAATTTTCAGAGTTCAAGCTATTGTCCGATGACAAGATGTATGAGAACTTAATTTTACTAGCATTTATTCCTGAAGCATGAGTAACATATAAAACCCATGCATTTATAAGTCCTTAATTGCAAATAATGGCCTGCTCAATATGTAAAATCTAGTTCTATCTTACTTTTACTGTAAAATCTGAATACAAATTATTAATCTAAAGAAAATAGGTTGAATGTATATCATTCAACATAAGTAAAAAGCATGGTATTGCTCATGAAAATGTAAGGGAAACTAACAAACACCAGTAGGACCTTTTTTGAATATAGCAACAAGGAACCAGAGGAGTAACTTTTCTTAACTTGATTCATAATTTAGTGGTACTTTTGGACAAAGTAGGTCTTTGTTTCCTTTCTCAGGTGTACATTTCTTTGGGAAGGCCTCTTTCAGTCCCTCTTCCTCTAAATTTATTTCTGGCCTGCTGCTTTTTCTTCGTTACATGAAATATAAAGCTCTGAGAAGAAATACCTATTTTCATTCTGTAACTGAAACAGCTCCAATTTCTTTCTTTATATTTTCTGGAATATGCCACCTCTGACATCTTTTTTTCAGATTTGTTTTTCAAGGGTGTTGAATTCCAATGCAAGATGCTCTTTCTTGCCTTGGATACCTGCTAGTTGATAAATTACAGTTAGTGAAATAGGGTTGTTTTCTTAGCTGTGATAGGGAAGTTGAAGAAACTAGATGCATACAGAAAATTTTAGAAGTATATTGTGTAGGTTACGTTTACTAATCTTTAATAAACATTCTTATTTTTGATGTCCAGAAGCAGTGTTGTGCAAGAGACTTTTATAAATTATGCCATAATGTTGCGATATTAATATCTTTGTAGTTCTTGCTGCACTGGTTTCATTGACAATTGTTTCTCAGAGCCTTCTTTACTCTCCTTTATAGCTTGTTTTCTCCCTGTTTAAAACTGCTTCATGGAGAAAAGGGCTGAGAGAAAATAGGAGTCACAATATTCTGCTTTGAAAGCATGTCATCTCAATGATTTTCCTCCACATGTTTCTGGATACGTTATGCAGTACAGCTTACGAAGTATTTGTGTGTTACTGGACATGGTACAGGCTAAAAAGTGTGATAGTTACCTAGAAAGCCTTTGATGGTACTATTTCAACTTTTAAAGAAAGATGGACTGTGAAAAAATGTATTACATGAGATTTTACATTCTATCATGAGTTTTGTTAAGTAAAAATGAAACCTGTGTTTTGTAACACGAGAGAAAAAGAAGGGTAGAGGATAAATTCTCTCTGCTATGGCTGGGTTTCCTCAGGCTGAATATTAACAACATGATTAGCAGCACTAAAACTAGCAAAAGAAAGTGCCAAAAGAATGACATTTGCATGGAAATTTCAGGCATGAGTTAGGAGGTGAAGGGGCAGTGAAGACGGCCAGGGTAATTTTGCCAAAACTCACTTGTGTTCATAACTCGTGTCAACTCCTGAGAGGAGAATATTCCCAATTGCTTGAATTTCACTCCAAGTGAGAAAGTAAGGACATAGCTGAGGAAAGACTGACTGTTTGAAAAGTCAGAGGGAATCAGCGTTTGTGAGAAGCACATTTTAGTGTTAGACTCAATGTAATAGGTTGCTTTTATTTTTCTGACCACTTTACTTTCCTGAATAGATTACGATTCCAAGATAAACAGCAGCTGTTGTTTCTCCCAGCCTAAGGGGGAAAAAAAATAAAAGGAAAAATAAACCCTTGTTACGTTATGTTAGAGTTTTAAAACTCATATTGAAAATGTTAGGCAAAACAGATAGTTTAGTCAAGCTCTTTTCAATATTTAAAAAAGACATGGTTTGGGAGGATACAGATTTCAATTGTCACAGATTTTTTCACGTGAAATGTAAGTGGCCATTGTACAGAAATGAGTGTCTATTTTGGAGCTGGCAGTGTTCAAAGTCACTGTTATTCATGATTACAGATGCCTGTAAGCATATTTACCAAAGGGCAAGCCAGCCCCGTTACTGAGCTGGTGAGCAGTTGCCCAAACACTGTGGCCAGCCCCTGGTTGCTCGTGCCACACCTGTGCTGCCAGCTTCTGCAGATAGATGTTCTGTTTGCTGTCAGTGTCCTTGGGTGCAACAAGCACCCATGAGGCACTGACATTGCCTGTGGTGGGTCTGGTCCAGGTGCAAAAGGCAGAGCAAAGGGTAGGTGCCTCTGCATCACCAGCTGCTGGAAGATGTGTTATGCTGTGGAGGGGCAGCCAGTCCTTCGGACCCAGTTGAACACAGCCCATAAGCACTTGTACAGCCTTGGAGAATTAATACTAGTGAATTGATTTAAATTAAGTTATTAAAACTCATGACAAAGAATTTTCTTGATGTCTTTTCTCTGAATATCTCTGCTCTGAAATGCTACAGTGCATTTCACTCAACGTTTCAGCTGAGGTCAGTAGAGACAAACACGTTTAGCAAGTGGTATGCACCACCATGGTCCAAATTACATCATTAAAGTTTTACTGAATTCCTTGAAGGGCATGTTCTGGTGGGGGTATCTGAACTTCAATGGAGCTCCTTGAGTTATAGACTATAAGATGAGGAGTTTCAAACCAGTTTTGTTTCCTCTTCAGACAATTGTGTCAATGTGATTGCTGAAACAGATTCAGCTTTCTCATGGAAGGCTAGGAAGGGCCATCTCCTTAATTAAATATTTTACTACAAACCAGTGTCTTAATTATTATTCTGTTTTGTAGATTTTTCCTGTTGTTCCTGAAAGGTGGCATATTCTGCTAAACTGTGCAAACATTCAATAACAGCACGGGTAAGAGCGTGAATTATGCAGCAAAACTATTAGTTTATATACTTGTAAATTTCTTACAATCAATAACATAAGAAAATTCTTCACCAGAGAAAACATTTTCTCTTAAGCCATTACTCAATGATAAAGTAACTATTTGGAAGTGATAAATCTCACCAACCTAAAAGGAGAAACCATTTTTTTGACAGTCTTCTTTGAGACTGGTATATTAGGTTATTAACAGAAAAAGAAATTTAAAAAAAAAGGTAAATTATTGCTCTGGTATAACTCAAAGCATTTTCAAATTGCTATAGGTTTTAATACTTGTGTCATTTACCAGTTAAATATTTCTAAATAACTTGCCATCTGGTCCCTGCTGGAGTATTCAGAAATGTTATTCCCATTGAAATGAGTTAGACACCCATGAGCTCTTGAAAAATGAACTAAAGAAAGCTTAAGCAGAACCATGGATGCTAAGAGCTTATAAAAGAGACTTTGAACTCCTATTTTTTTTAATTATTTTTTTAATTTTATTTTTTCTTGCTTTATTTCAGCCCCATTTGAAAACATAAACAAGTTAAAAACATATTCTTCCAATTTTATTGCTGTTTTTACCACGTGGATATTTCAAGTACAGAAAATTCGTTACTGTTTAGCAACTGTATACCAACAGAAAAGAAAATATATCTATGAATAAGTTTATGGATGTCAAGTAGAGAAAAATAGGACTATTCTTCAGAATTTCAGAAGAATTCATCTACTGTTTACCTGCCTAAATCTTATTATCTTTCAGACTTTGAAGTTCATGATGTTTCTGCTACAGGTTTGTACTTGCATAACTCCTTTTATCTAAGTATGTAAATATTTTTTTTAATTATTTTTTTCTTTTTGGGTGGGGGGAAGGGGTGGGTGTGTTGTGTAGTTTTGTGTTTTTTCTTCTATAAATCTAACAAAGCTCTGGGACATAGGTCTCTGCACTTATGGATAGGTAAATGAAGGTAAAGAAATCATGCATCTTGCTTAAGATTTTAAAACTACATAAAAATCAGTAGCAAGTATTCTTTCCTCCGATTTGCAGTACAAAGGCTTGTGTTAAGCCTGTATTTAAATTGTGAAATTTTGTCTAAGTGATCTTCAAGGATAAGCATCCATCATATTTGCATCTCACGGTTAAATCTGACTATCGTATGTTGATTTTTTAAAGGAAATATAATAATATTTTTTTAACAAAGTATTGCTTTTTTAAATAAGAAATTTCACACAGATGATTCAAGGTATAGGTAAGTTTTTGTTCAAAAGAGTAATGGCTTTTTAAAACAGTGATTGTTGAAGAATTCATTTATCGAATATACTGTGATGTTTGTATATCTGAAAATTTCTCATAAGTTTATATTGGCACACATGTATCATTCCACTGGACAGATTGGTAAGGAATATAACATTTTGAAAGATGGGAAACAAATACAGCTGGCTGAAAAATCACTGAAATTACTTCTGTCAGCAACAGATATAATGCAACAATAAGTTTACTGATTTCTGTTTGAAATTAATGTCAATTTAATATATTCATGTTCTTTTCGATATTTTATAAATATTGTTATCAACTTGCCCTAACTTTCCAAAGAGATTTATTATGTTTTATCAAGTATCTCAACAAGTTTTTCAGAAACCTTTAATAATACAATTAATGAGAATCTTCAATACAGGTCTCTAGCATATTCCGAGAATGATGGAGTATTTAATCTTAAATGGGTGAAAAAGATATGGAATGGAACGATAGACAAAGCTTTGATCCTTTAATATTGTTCAGATATGCACATGAAAATAAACCTTGGAAATATTTTCTGTGCTCTAATTTTATCATATTTATATGCCCACAGCTAACTCGAAGCTTTTAGTGTGTCCTCTCCCCACCATTTCAGTCCAAAGGATCTGAGATTTAAAATGAAAATTAAAAAAAAAAAGTTGGTAATCCAATTTGAGGCAGTTGACTGACAAAACTAATTAACTTCTCAAAGACAATCTTCAAGGATAAAGACTATAAAACTTGAGGAAGAAAACAAGACAGAGTTCCTCTGAATCCTAACACTGTCACAAGAGAACGGATATTTTTCAGACATAAATTCTGAATAATATTTTCCATTTAAAATTGTCCTTCCATTAGAGTTTAATTGTGAAAGCAATATATGTAAATAGCCTTTTACAAAAATGTAATATTTAGAACACACAAAGCTTTAATGAGTTGCTTATCTCTTAAGATCTAATTAACAGCTTGACAAAATGCACTCTCTCTAAATCTATTAAGAAAAGAGAAGTCCATTTTGCTTCCTCAAATCACATCCATGACTAATATAATGAATATTTTACTAATTTTTAAAGTTATTCGTCACCTACAGGTTTCTATAGTACATTCTCTTTTATCTTTATATCTAAGGGGAAGAAAAGATGTAAATTGTTCAGTATCTTTAAAAACATCTATGACAAAAAGTACAGTCTCATGGACCAGCGTGTGAGACAAAGGCCACAGTACTGAACAGAATAAGAGTGACTGGTCGTGATTGGTATTAAACGAAATCTTTTTCTTCCATGTACTATTTCTGTAATCCATAATTCTACAATATTGCAAAATAATAACATTTTATGAGTGGGAAAACAGATCTGCCCAGCAAGTGACCTGGTAAAACCAGACATAGAACGTCAGTCTCCTGTCACAGATATCCCTGCTGCTGTTGTATCTTAAGTTAGCAGCTAATGAAATAATACACTTCGGTTTGTGCATGTTAACATCCACAAAATAGAAAATATAAGAGTCATAAACCGACTTTCATTTTCATCAATGACTTGAAACAGTCCGTTTAGCTTTGCACTAATGTTAAGTGAACACCGTTCCAGACTAAGAATGTCTTTTAGCTACAGTAGTCTTAGTGATAGAATTTGTCTAAATGTTTTCCCTTCAAAAAACAATAAAAATATTCCTTCCCTCCCCCCACTCCTTAAATGTACCATAACTGATTCTAATAGAAGAGAATTACAGCAGTGTAATGCAACAAATATTAACCACTTAGTTGTTTAAAATTATATCTATAAAAATAACTATTAGCTGGACATCAAAATAAGGCCAGTGGTAAGTATTTATATTTAAATTAATCCCCAAACTAAGAAAAAGGAAAACACAAAGGCTCATTCAGTAACTTGTTGACATTAATATTTCAGAATCCCAAGTCCTGTCAAAAATTTCCTCTCTATCTATGAATAAATGCATCCTGAGGTGCATTTAAATTAGTTCGTCCGTTAAGAGAGTTTACGTTTAAAAATGGTTGGACTCAATGATCTTAAGGATTCTTTCCAACCTAAATGTAAGACTTATATAGTTAAACAACATGCATGTAACTCAACAAAAGGAATGCCACAAGTGTAACTGATCATAAGACCACAGTAAAACAATGTGGTTTAAAATATTAAATGTCTTCTGCTATGTGGTAAAACTGATGTTAAGGTTAGCAAGGCTGTCCTCTAGAAAATAGTAAAGCGATAAATTGCACGTTCTCTTATAGTTTTATGACACCTTGCCACTGGGTGCTTAAGGTATGGAGGAGCGCAAGATGGGACAGACAACAAGGGCATGAGTAATTTAGTTTTGCAACAAAATTATTACTGCATATAAATTTTAAAAATCAGGTATGAATGAAAGAACTCTATCCAGCTATTCATTATGTGTCAAAAGTTGGGGACCAATAAAAGCTAAGTTTTTTTAAAAGTTGACGTGATTGAGATACAGTGCATATCTGTGCTTGCTAATAAAGTTCTAATTTGTATTTGTTAGACTGTGGTACGGAATATAACCATTTAAAATAAAGGAGCTGAAATAATTTTTTCATTATTTCAATGGAAGAACTTGGAGAACAGAAATTAAGTAGTTGATGGGCCTATTATATAAATGTATATCTACTTATTTATAACACGTAGGCACAGATATTTATATACTTAGCCACAAGAGAGTCCGATGGCTGCTTTAAAAAGAACCTTGGGTCTAGGTGCATTTCAGAATGTGCACACACAAAAATGTATTTATGCATTCACACCATCCCTTCAGAAAACAGTTAGAAGATGAGGAAGGCATAAGGAAGACGTGAGGTTTTAGAATGGGACTGTAAGAAGGTAATGGATATGTGTTTGTAACCTGTTAGCTAATGTTAAGAATAGGAGGGAGATTTAGCATCTGATCTCTGTCAGGGTTTATAGTTTCAAAATTCATGATGTCCGAGGAAACAAGGTAGGTGGTTAATGCATTGCAGTAATTTTTAGTATAGAATATTCACTTTCTATTTTAAGAAGATTAAATGGCATCAGCTATGTAGCATAAAAACTCGATATCCTACTAGTCCTATTTATTCACACAGTAAAATAAAGACAAGTTTATTAGGAATGAAATCACTTAATAGTTGCATTTATGACTACCGTTAACTTTTTCATAAATGAAAATTACTACTACTACTTTAGCTCACCCATTTGTTTTACATTATGATGCTTTCTGAACAAGGACTGGTTGTTTCAAACCTGCTGGGATATAAGGAGAGAATAGGGGCAGAGAAAATAAGGACAAATCATATTAGTTATGAATCTTACTGCTTTGATTACTGAGCCTGACCATGTAATGCTGTTTTTAAGTAACACCGTGGTACGGTAGCATTAAAAGAAGAGTGAAGTTACAGGACAGAGAATTGATGATATTAGCAAATCCTACTGATTCATCACTTAGAAAAGACCCAGCTTAAAGTTAATGAGTTATGGGTAAAGACAGGAGGATAGGCTTTATCTTAATGAGACTATTTGGGAAGATTTATGTATCAAAAAAAGACATTTAAAGGTTGCAGAATGACAGGGTTTCTTGGTTGTTTTTTTTATGTTGGGTTTTTTGTTTTTTTTTTCTTTCCCCTTTCGGAGGGATTTTCTTGTGTCCTTTCTAGCAGCTGCATGGAAAGGTTTCCTCAGGGTTCAGTGCCTTGAAGTCTGTGGGCCTCTGGGCAGATATTTGTGTCTCTTCAGCCACCCTGAAGTGTTGGCAGCTCTCTTTTGCGATAACAAACTGGCAAAGGGCTGTAGGTGGACTTCGCAGCCACTGAAAGGACTGTTTTCTCATTTTCCCCTTCCTCTCTGTGTGCGGATTGCCAATCAGCTTCAATATATGCAAATAAATACATTCTGAGTTTAGAAAAATTAACTACATTACAATTTTGCAGAAACACTTGGATTAGATTATCATAAAAAGTGACTTTCAGAGCTAAATCCAAATAAAATAAATCTATGAACACCTATTGATACTGTATCTGAACAGAATGGCTCAAGCAGTTATTTAAGTTTTTGGTTTTATTTGTTCCCAATAATTTTTGATAATATATAACCTTGAGTATTCCACCATATTCTGAGGATTTTATGCTTCTGGAGAAAATGTTTTAGTAATGGCAAGCCCCTAGAGATCAAGTGATTTCATTTTCAGTAAAAATATTACATTGTTTATGTTTTATCTAATTTCTTTTAGACTACTAATTAATTTTCTGAGAGATCCGAATGATCAGCAACTTAAATAGCCTTTTTCTCTGTAGAAGAGAGAAGACTGCCAAAGACAGGGAGAAAAAAAAAGATGACTTAACTGTCCTGGGGGATTGAGGAAACTAAGATCAGCATAGATATGTAAGAGGGCTGGAAATCCACAGATGCCTTTGCAGAAAAGGTATGCTTAAGGACTCATCTAAATGTTCTCTAATGCAGAATCTAGCCCTGAAGTGGTGTCTACATGTTTGTCTATACGTTTTGTTGTCTCACTTTAAATTATCAATTTATACTACATGCTGATGAGATACATTTCTCATTATTCAGTAATTTTTTTTTCTGCTTGCCTTCATATTGTATTTCCACATAAATCTGTGATATGGAAATGAATATTCTGTAGCCACTGTGCTCTTGATGCAGTTTTAGGGATCTACTATGTCTTAAGGATGATCTTTCACTAATGTATAGTGTTCATTTCCTGGGAGAAAAAGCTTGGTGATAGTAGAAGAGGGGAAGGATTAAAGCAAGCAAAACAAACAAACAAAGCCCTTTATGCTTGTATGTGCCCATTCATTCACGTTTACTAGCTCTGTACCAGTGTATTCAAGGACAAAGAAGGAAAAATGAAAGCAGCATGGCCCAGCTCTAACTCCATTCTTCCTATGTCAAGGGAGCTGAATATCTGTGCATGGCCCCAGTACAGTTCAGGGAAAGACAAAAGGTATAGTGTAGAAACAGCAGAGCAGTATAGGGGCATATAAGCTTAGGCTGATATTACAGCTATAGGGCAGTGCAGTAGTTTCAGTAGCAGAGGAGGGGCTACAGGGATAGCCCCTCTAAGTAGCTGCTAGAAGCTTCCCTGGCTCCAGGTTGAACCTGCCTCTGGCCTGTTCAGACCCACCTTGGGACATTGGATGGAGCTGGTCCTGTCGCAACCACTGAGGTCAGGCTTGGTGTGGCTGCAATGGAGACAGGAGGGGGATGTGAGAGAAACAACTACATGGGCACTTAGGTCAGTGAAGATGGAGGGGGAGGAGATGTGCCAGAGCTGAGATTCCCCTACAGCCCATGGTGAGATGGCAGGCGGCCCTCCTACAGCTCATGGAGATTAACTGTAGAGGAGAGATCAGCCTGTGGAGGACCTCACACTAGAGCAGATGGCTCTACCTGAATGAGTTCTTAGAGAACTGTCTCCCATGGAAAAGGACTCCCCTGCAGCTTGTGGAGATTAACAGTAGAGGAGAGATCAGCCTGTGGAGGACCCCACATCAGAGCAGGTGGCTGTACCTGAATGACTTCTTAGAGAACTGTCTCCCATGGGGAAGGACCCGATGCTGCTGGAGATTAATGGTGGGGAAGAAAGGCATTTGCAGTTCATGGAGGACCTCATGCTGGAGCAGGTGACTGTGCCTAAAGGAGCTGTGATTCCATGGGAAAAGTCCATGCTGGAGCAGTCTGATAGGTAAGAACTGCATCCCACAGGGAGGATTCATCAAATTAAATTGATTTGCCCCTAAAGGAGCCTGTTTTGCCTGTGACCTTAAATAGTGAGTGATCCCTCCCTGTCCTTGTCTCAACTCTCAAGCTTTTGTTATATTTTCTCCTCCCCATCCAACTGGGGTGGACGAATGAGCGAGCGGATGCATGGTGTATAGTTGCAACTGGGGCTAAACCACAACATGCAGTAACATTGATGCCTAATAATTCATAGAATCACAGAACAGTTTGGGTTGGAAGGGACCTTAAAGATCATCTAGTTGTAACCCCCCTGCTGTGGGCAGGGACATCTTCCACTAGATCAGGTTGCTCAAAACCTCATCCAACCTGGTATTGGTTTATAATATATGTTTATAATATAGGTATGTATTAGTATATCACCTGTCACTGAGCAGGTCTTCTTTTCTCTTAATATTTCTGTTAATATACACAGCGAAATTATAACTACCAGCTCTTGTTCTTCATGGGTTATATATTTCTAGTGTATATTCACATCAGAAAAGGATTTATGCCATCCTCGTTTATGTAGAGATTTCTGTGAATGCTCCAGTAGTTGAACTAGGTAGTAATCAGTAATAAAACCACTTGAATAAAATGTTGAGGTGTAAGTTCTTGAAAAACCTAAATTCCCTTTGTTACTGAAGTCATGCATGCCTGTTTTGTAATGATGATTCAGTGAAGTACAAACTATGCAAGCTTTCATTTTAGTGGGAGAAATCTCAACATGACTAACGTTTACAAAGGTTACCAATTTACTAAGTGCTTTATAAATCTTGTCTAGATGAAGATTTGCTTTTTATTTCACAGTGACTTGATTGCTTGGATCCTCATATTTAGCGATACATTCAGTAACCTCTATGTAATGTTTCTTTTCAAGAAAAAAGTTAATTTTTCTTTGAGAATACTGCTTTCCTTCTGAAGCTGACCCAAGAAAATCTTGGCAGACTCTTGTATTTGAAATCAGCAAAGATCAGCTTTATCTCCCAGGTGAGCCTGGGAGAAAACATGAAATACTTAGAGGTTTATGTGTATGAAATACACATATTTGGGGAAGTGAAAATATTTCAAGCAATAATAAGCCTGTTGAAAATACTTCCTCGTTTTTGCTCTCGCTTTAACAACAAGCCAAAGGAGAGCTTAACAAATCTGTATTTTCTGTCTCTGGAGCCTATTTTAACAATAATCCTTAATATTTTTTGAAGTTTCCCGTGTACTATATAAAGACAACAGGTATTTTGTTTTCATGGAGTTTAGTTTGATAACTTCACGTTCTAGACTCGTATTTCTAAGTGTGCTTATTGTTTTCTTTTTTATTTCTTGTGTATGTTCAGGCTTTTTATACGTATCTGTAAATAACAAATATCTAAATGTATCTTTACACTTATTTGAGAAATTTTACCTGTTCAGAAAATTATTCTTCTAGCTGAAGAAAACTATTTTAAAATGAAGAGGAGAATTTTATTTTATTTTTGACGTAAAGATACTTGAGTCTTTCTCGGGATGCTATCAGTAAGTCAAAGATCATTCATCTAAGCTGATAACTTAGCACGTTCTATTTTGCAATGAGCATTTGTACTGTTATTTTTAGAAATTTAAAGTTATTTTTCCTAGAATCACACTGACTTAGGCCTTTATTTTGACAGCTTTCTATTACTTCTGGGTTTTGTGCTGTAATTGTTATATTAGCGTCTACAAGTATAGACAAGAATCTTATTTTTCTAGACCTTTGCAAGATGTATCAGGTTATCTACCACTTAAAATATGCTTTTTTATGACTTTTTTTTTTTTCTAAATTCTTATTACAGTTTACTTTTCTTGTATTTGCGTGGCTTTATAAAACAGTAACTTAACTAATAGTGAAAATTAAACAGGATATAATTAGACTGATACTGAAGAACGATGACAGACCATGTTGTGACAATGCTTGCAGGAGCACTGCCGCTTCCCTGAGAATTCCGGGACCAAAAGGCAAGGTTGTCTCAATGGGAAAAGTGCGTCAACACAGGTAAGCAGTCTCCAAAGGCTTTGTCTGCCAGAACATGGGAAATGAATTCCGAGAGCTCTCTTTGAGTTTGTCTCTACTACAGGGCTATCCTTTTGGTTAAAAGTGGCTGCTACACCAGCAATCTGATTTGGATAGATTTTCATGTTCAATACTGTCAATATGTGAGTTGCAAAAGATGACAGCTATGATCAGGAGATAGAGAGGGACATTGGACTTCGGTGACAGTAGAAATCAGGTTTAAAGAGAACCCATCTGCTGGGAATCTCAGACTTCTCAGTGAAGTCAGTGGACATGTTTGCATAACTGGAAATACGTTTTCTTTTCAAAGAAAGGGAGATTGCTCCGTTTTGTCCGTAGTTTTCATATTTTCAGTAGGATGAAAGGGGAGTAAAATGAGTCTACTAGGCCCTTGCAACTATTAGGAACAGAGGACACAAATTTAGACTACTGTTTTTATCAATGAATATGAGAGAGAAGTGGATATCTCCCATTCTCATAAGATGTTAATGAAAGATTTAATTAGCAGTAGCAGCATTGTTGTTTAATAAATCAATTAATCTCTCCTGCCCTTTCCATTGTGAACCTTAAAAAACCGACAACTAATTAATTAAGACCTTTTGTCACTTAATCATTGCCCTACAATCCTGCAGCATCCTGTGATGCAATAGACGAAAAAGTCTTTTGATACATGTGGGATGACCCTTCTAGCTTGAACTAATTTGCAGTGGTTTTACAGAATAATTTAGAACAGACTCTTTGCTGCTTAGAAATTTGAAGGGACCTTCTCACTGGTATGCTGCTTGGTGAGGAAGATCTATCTATATATAATTAGATGTATTTTATACATATTGCGACATATATAATGTATATAGTCATATAATAAGAATTATAATGTAACATATAATGTACAATGCACACGTTTGGGTTTTTGTCCCCCTGTTCTAGTCACAGCACGTGTCTTTTGTAGCTCAATATTGCTAATCAGATCACAGAGGGAGAAACATCTGTGCTGGAGGTGGTTGTATGAAGGGGACAACACTAACTCGGGGCAGTTCTTTAATTTTGGAATGTGGTAAGAGCTTAGCTGGATTTTACCTCATATTTTCACATATCAAAATGCTCATAAGTGTTTGAAGTGGAAGACAATTGGGAGACTTGTCTTAATGCTGCATATTCAGAAGATGATCTGCTTAAAGAATGAAATGGGGAGTAAGGAGATGAATACGTGACTCCAGCCTAATACAGGGTCCTAGGTGTCCTTGAGCCATTTATCTTGAGCTCAGCCTTTGCTTGTTCACTCAATTACTACATCTATAAAAATAGGTCGATAAATCATCAAAGTTAATTAGAATGTGTTGGATATCTTCAGAGAGAAGATGGTGTTATTAATAGCTATCTTTTTATATCTTACCTTTATTCTTATTTGTGGAATAACATGCTAAGCGTGGAAGCACACATAACACTTAAAGGTGCTTTCTACATTTACCATATTCCTGTCTGAAATCCTGACACAAAATAGCTGCAACCAGCCTCTCCCCAAAGGTCAGCAGATGTTTGAATTACTTTTTTTGCTTTTAAGGTGACAGTGATTATAGAGTGACTCTCTCTGCTGCTTGGGGTGTGTGTGTGTACGCGCGCAGGGTTAAATACATTCAAATATAATATAAAAATTCAGAAATGAGTAATAAATATTTATAAGAAATTCACATTGTTGGCAAAGTTTCTTTTGCTGACACTGTTTATAAAAGCACAGGTGTGTGATAAAAGCTGTTGAGTTGAAAGAAATATGCTCCTTAGTTTTGATTGGGCTGTTCCTTTCTTTTTCTTCTGTCTTTTATGAAGCACATTCCATCTCTAACAAATTATCTACTTGAAAATAATCTAGACACTCTCAAGTACTCAAGTTGCCAAAAGCATTCCAAAGACTTTCTGCTTGTCTTGGTTTTCGTTGTCATATTAAAAGCACAGAACAAAATTTCGCTTTACGGGGGTAAATGCACTTTGATTAATCTTGAATGCTGAATTTTTATATGTAGATTTCAGATTGTGTTCTGAAATCTGCAGTGAGGAGATGCTGTTTGGAAGGCCTTGGAGAAAAAAAAGATTGATCAAGAGTTTTGCTAGCAGAGAATTAAACCAACAGGTGCCACGTTGACACAAGCAGACACCTGAACTCTCCTGTGCCGGTACCTAAGCACATCCTACTCTTCATGCCCAACTTGCTTTTTCTTGTGGTGAATGCTGTAAAAGAGAGCAGAGGAAAATCTGTTTGAGAAAGCTAATTTGGCCAATGTTATGAAGGTCCTTCCTGCAGTCATATCTTTGCCAAAAGAATTTATACTGTACCGTGTCCAGAGTGCTTCTTCTGAACTATTGATTACTGAGAAAGGAATGTCTCCAGAAAGACTGTCTGGACAGACAAATGTTGAAGGGGTCTAGATAAATGAGCATCAGTGTTCGTGAAGTAATTGGGTGAAAGAACTCCAGCAGTGTTGTTGGCTGGAGTAGCTGGCAGATATAGACAGGCTCTCTTAGCTTTCACATAAAAGACAAGTTTTAAACCTAATTCATCAGACTGTAACAAACCTGTTCTCTCCTGGTTGTCAGTGAATCAGAATGATGCAGAGTATCTGTGATTATTGTATGAGAGATTTCCTAGGAGTGCCAAGCTAGAATTTACTTGAAAAAGAGTGCACTAAAGCATAATTTCTATCAATCAAATTATGCATGTTTTTTTCTCAATAATTGATAATTAAAATTTAAACATTTTGATAATAGTTGATCTTCTGTTTGACAGATGGTTTCATCCCTTAAAAATAAGATATTAAAGCATAGAATACTTCTTCAGCTCTGTATACTTATTATAGAACTTCATATTTACACTAATGTGGGCAGTTCTTGATGATAATAAGGCAACAAAAATGAAAGTAAATCATTCTAAAATAAAATGGCTTTCAGACTAATTGACTTAAAAGCAATGCATTAAGAAAAATACTAAATGGCAGTTCAATTATTAAGAAATGATATATATTTAAGTAAGGACAAATAAAGACTTTCTTTAGAGGGGTGACAGCCGTGCTTGCTTTAAATGTTAGGTATTGTTTCTTTTTTTATCTCTTCCTCCCCCCCCGCCCCCGACAATATTAGATCATTAAATATAGAATTGCAAGTTACCACATTTAAGTCAATGATCTTCAAGCAATATATTAAAATTTCATGATGTTATTTTCTAGAAAACGTAAAGCCTCCTGCTGGGCATTATCCTTGTCTTTGAAAAAGGAAATGCAAAGGATTATTGTGAGGATAACCAAGTGAGAGCAATCTGGGATATCCTTGAGAGCTGAGAATAAATAGGAGGCAACTGAACCATTAAGGAATCAGCATTAGCCAGCATAGGTTTTTTCATTTTATTTTATTTTATTTTTTTGCAGCAAGCTTGTGAGCTTGCTGTTTTGTGTTCTTTGTGGGTCTTTAATTAGCTCTGTGCTACAATCTCTAAAGATACTGAAATAAAAATGTTACTAGGCAGATGTTGTGCTAGAAAATGGGTCCAGTTTATTAAATGTATTTGTCTCATTTAAATGATTTACTATAATTTTTTTAAAAAAACAACCTACTACTACTAACGATGCGTGAGTTTATTCCTTCTGAAAGTGAATATATTTCACTTATTAAAATTTAAAGCGAAAATAATGACAGTTGAGAAATTATAAAGTCTGTATTCTTTTTGTATGTGACAACAATCCATTTATATGAAAATTTATGAGTTTTTATGGGCGGTAGATAGTATATGAAGTTATTGGAAAGGGTAGGAAATGGAAGTCCTGAATTGCAGAGGCCTGCTGCCCTGCCCGATTTGTTTGCAGTAACTTAAAGTCAAATACACCTTTTTCAAATTTGGTTTTAGGCAACTTCCACCACCTTTGTGAGTCCTTGTTTTCTCTGTTTTACACGTCCGAAACTAATGATCTGTTTTTTTTTTCCATTGGACGATTAACGTTTCTATTTTAGATTTGTCATAATGTTTTGAAATATTTTTGAGGCATTCTTGAAGACAAATCTAATTTGATCAGTACCATATCTGATGATATGGCACTGCTGAACAAAGCTATGAAATGGTATCCCATGAACTTATCAGACAGCCGCAGATAAAATCTGTAGTTTTTGCTGTACTGCTTTTATGTCATAACTCTCAAATAGCTTCTGCTGGAGATACTCAGCATGAATTTACCAAGTGCAAATAGTGCTTGACCAAGCCAGTCAACTTCTGTGATGAGATAACTTGCTCTGTGGTTAAGGGGAGCATGGTAGACAGTGTTTACTTTAATCAGTGTACCCGCTCTTCATTTAAACCTCCTTTGGAAATTTTATGTTTTCAGGATATTCAAACTGCCTTCTTTGTGGAAGCCATTCTATGAAATACTGTGGAGTGGTCTAGGAATATTTTTAACATTTTATTTAATTATTCTTGTAGCTTTTTTTGTTTTGTTTTGTTTTCTGTGATGCAAAAGCTGGGTTGTCAATATTCATACCGATCTTCCTGATTTTTAAGAGCAACTTGGCTTTATTATACAAAGCATGCCTTTTGAAATTGATCTCTAATGAAGTTTCCTCTAAGCACTTTTCTCAATGATAAACGTTATTAACACCTTAAAAATTGCTCATTGTTATCTTTGTGCTATAGGTGATGAACTAATGTAGGCCCTATAGGATGACTAGGCAGAGGGTTGTATAAGTCTGAACTCAAGGCACTTTTCAGTGTGAGAGCTGGAAAATGTGTGTTATTTTCTTTCTTCTTTTAACTAACTTTTTAAACTCAGCTTCCTTCATGTAATAGTTGGTTAAATATCTGAATCTAATTCATAAATGTGTTTCTATTAGCAGCATGTGAGTACAGAAATATTCCATGGTAATATGCTTCTTTGTACAACCAGTTTTCTTGATCTTATAGCCCAGAAGTTCAATCTTAATGTAAAATATCTCAATGAATTTCTTCGCAGTCAGCTGAGATATAAATGCGCATTCCTATGGGAATAGAAGCAAAGTTTTCAGATGTTTTGCCTCTACGTCTTTTTTTGTATTTAACTTGATCTCCAGCGGTCTGTCCTCACAGCTGCCTCATAGTCACTCTAGTACCACAATCTTTCATCTCCTCCTTCTGGGTAGAAGCAACCAACAGGCTAAAGGATTCTAGTTCTTGTATAATTTATTTCGTCCTTCAGTCTTGAAAGTTTTGGTCAGTCCCTTGCCTAGAAATCACCTTTGCCCATAGTTTAAGCAGTTTTTGTTGGAACTTGCTGGTGATGCAAGTCAGCTCACCTAAAAGTTAACCAGAAATGGATATAAGCTATTGATAATGAGAGAGAGAAATAGCTGAGTCGGTCTTAGATTAACTATTGATGTTAGTTTAGGAAAAGTAACTCTTCAGTTAAAAGGTATTGGTTCTTGGAAGGAGAAGGGGTGAACCTAAAAGAGGATGTTTGTTTCGACCCGTCCTTCCAAGTGTTGCTGATGAGAAGCAAAATATGCTTTCAGGAGGGGTTTGTATTTCTTCCTTTTGTGTGTTGTGCCCTGTAAAAAAGCAAAGTTACCTGCTTTCACAGCCATTTGAAGACTTCAATGATCTTCATTATAAGCAGATAGATACAGATCTCTATGAAAGGATAGGACAGCTGTAACATCTTTCTCTCTTCTGAATTATCCAGGTACTCGGGGAAGGGGAGGAGGGGAAGCAAGTCAAGCTGTTTTCAGAAGTATTTTGTCATATATTCTTCATTTATATGGGAACTAAGATCCTCAGAAGTAATTTATTCTTTGTCTCAATGACTATGTGATTATTGTTATAATATTTTTGGATGGAAAGTGGCTCTTAGTGAAAAGAATGGTAAGTTACGGTACTGCGTAGTAGTCTAGAGCTAGCTCTCAGATCCCAGGCTTCTTGCACTAGATCTCTCTTGGCCCAAACTGAGAATAGATGTCTGACTTTTTTTTTTTCTTTTTTCCTCCCCTCTCTCCATATGTGTATGTAGATCTCTAGAATAGTTCTTTTTAACTGGTTGTATTTGTACTTTGCTATACAAGATAAGTGTGTGTTATTACCAAAGGGAGTGGCATCCACTTCAGCTGCTGCTGTTCAGTTTGACAGTAATCATGAATCAAAGCCATCAGCTGTCACAATTCACACTGCTATATTAAGTAAAATCAATGGCAATTGACATTACTACATTGAGCTTTGAATGGCAGCAACTAAAGTGGTCAAATTGCCTCTTTTTTAGTGATTTTCTCTGCCTTTTTGCAGTACCTTCTGGCTGAAAACCTTTAAATGGAGCCTAGCTTACAGTGCTAGGGTTTGCAAGAGCCATTCTGATCTGCCATTCCCAAGGGTAGAAGATTAATTTATTTTTAATAATAGCAATAAGAATAATAGAAAACTAGTCTGAGGCTACCATGGGACACATGACATTGTTCAGAATACTTTTTAAATAAGAAAGCTGTTCCTGTAAAATCTGGAGGGCAGGCAAGTCTTAGTGGAAACTAAAAAGTTGACATCTTTTCTAATAATAAAGCCAGCTGAACCTTGTATGATAGTGATCATAATGGGCATAAAATACCACACCAGAAATTAGTTTAGAGTTGATGCTGAGCACAGGTAAGAGAAGCAGTAATTTTTGCATATGCATTCAACTTTTTAAATGTAAAAGGAGCATTATTTGGCGTAAATATTGCACCATAGCATTAAAAGTCTATGTATGTGTTTCTTTTTATATGCTTCTGTAATTTCCCATCTTGATTACTTTTTTTTTCATTTTTTTTAATAGTGGATTTATGAAAGAGGTATTCCTTGCCGAATTAACTAATTCCAAGGACAAGCCTCATCTCAATGTCCAACCATCCAGTCTCATTATAATGACATACATATAGAAGAGGCATCATGCCCAAGTTCTAGCAACTTATCTTGATTCTATCGATTTTATCATCAGTGGAGGGAGATGAAAAGGCACAATGTGATTCCAATGGTATTAGTTTAACACTGTATATTTTCAAATCCACTGTTATTGAAAACTGTCACAGCTCTTAAGAAAGCTATGTAGGTATGAAACTAGTTAGACTGTTAACAAAATATCTTTATTTTACATAAAACATTTATACAGTTTGTGGTTGAATTGATTTGAAATGCAGTGAAATAATTAGAAGTACTGATTTCTCATTTTTTAACTCCAAATTATAACTCCTAGCTGATGTGTAAAATTTATTGCTTATTTGCATATGTATAAATTTTGAATTTTGTCTGTTTTTGAAATGCCAAATATTTTTTCTCAAGTTTTTCAGGATCTGTTTTGAAATTTGGGATTATTTCTACATATGCAAAGTGTAATCATACATTTATACACATATACAACATTCATATTCATTTAGCTTAAAACAAATTCAAAAAACAGGTATTAAGTAAATTCTTTATGAAAAATCAACATATTTTGTTGTCAGTTTACCATTGGAAACAACATTCTGGACAGAATAGTTTTGATGTGGCCAGAAAACAAAACAAACCAACCCAAAACCCAATTATGTTGTTGTAAAGAATTTGTTGACTTTAGATTTTAATTTTAAAAATTCCCTCTCCACATCTGCCTGGGATCAAATCTGTTCTGATTCCTTCTTGGATACTTTCCCTAAGCTGGATTTCTGTTCAGATTTCATTTAGCAATCTTTGCTTTTGTCTTAGACTTCTTTCCATACTTTTCCTCCATTCCAAGTCAGTAGCAACCTTATTTGTTTTATATGTTGGCTTTGATTCAGTTGATTCTCAAGCCGTTCTTTTAATATTTATTTTGTATTTATCTACCTGCAGATTGCAATCTAAATTGTTGAAATTTAAATTACAGAAGAAATTCTTGCTGCCCGTTGATATGAATAACAGACTTCCTTATTAGTTAGTCTTATAACAATTATTTTACATTGTAGTATGTAACTAACATGTTATATATGCAATTTATAAGTAACACACTTAATGCTTAATATTATTTTTGTAAATATAAGTCAAATATTCTGTTGGTAAAATCTTCAATGCATGTTTTCCATAGCCTATTTTTTTAAAATGATTTATCTATATGATAATCCTAATTTGATATTTTGCTGCATGTTCCTAGACGATTACGAGAGCAATTGCTTTAGCAAAATTTGACTGTCCAGAAGAAACGGACAACACTTGTGAATGGAGTAAATGTTGGTCATTTACCTTTTAATTATGAAATATTAGCACACAAAATACATGCTGAATGAAGTGTCCTCTGAACCTAATTGCATTATGTAACTAAATATTGATTGGACTCTTGTTAGTGACTGGCAGAATGTAGCCATTAGTTACTAAGTCGATTTTTTTTTTGCTTTAGGGAGACTTTATGCTAATGTTGTGATTAAACATAACTTCTATGTGTTCTAGCCTAATCTAGTTATATCTGACTAAAACAAGGGCCATTGTGAATGTCTGCACTCGTCCACATAAGCACAGACCCTGTGTATTCACTCTTACTGTGGCATTGCTTACATTTTTTATGATACCAGAATCTTTATTAGAAAAGGTTGTATGGAATTATAAAAGTTATGAATCACTTTACCATTTAGTCCTGCTTCTCTGCCAGATTAATGAGAAACAAACAATAGTCTTTCTCCCTGCTTTTACTTAATTTCTTCCCAGAACATTGTTGCACGATAATTTAGAAAGACGTGTACAACTGCTCATGAAACATGCCCTGAATCGTTTTAAAATCTGCATCCTTCCAAATTTTGCAAGTGACAACACAGCCACAAGCTTTACTTTATTTGGTTTTAATCTCTGAATTTAACTGTTTCTAATGCTAGTCTCTTGACACCTGACAGATGAAAACAAATCCTAAATTGTGTTGGATCAGGTGAAGTTTGATACCACAAGGCAGCTCCATATCACGTAGCTGTTCAGGATGACAGCCCAGGCTACCTCGGGGCATGTCATGCTTTTATGTTTCATGACACCTTTGGCCCAAAGATTGAACACTGTTAGCTTCCTTATTTTGATCCTTTTACAGAGTGACATTATTTTGGACTCTATCACGTTACCTTGATCAATGTTTTTAGCTGTGGTAACTGTTTTATTTAATTTAAAAGTGTGGCAATAAAAAGCTTTTAAGAAACAAAATATATCTGTCACAAAGGGAAGTGTCTATTGTTCAATTTGAGCAAAGATAACCAACCATTGACTTCATACCTATTAGATCTTATCATGTTTTATGCTGTTATTTCATGTACTGTGTAATTATTACAAGTGATCCTCAAATATTTCATTTATTTTATTCCATTTATGTTTTTATATCTCTTAAAGTTTCCAAAACACTTTTCCCCTCTGGTTTGCACTACAACTAGCTGCCATTGAAAAAAAAAAATGGCTTTGCAATTTTTTCTCTCTTGTTCCTATGTATGATAGTAGCAATGACAACATTTATGTACAAATTCATGAAGCCTTCTAAAAAGCTTCTCCATACCCATCCAATAATACTTTGTTTCTTATGTAGCTTTTGGTGGGTTAATAAATCCCACTTTCTTTTTCAGCAAACTGAACATCTCTAAATACTTGAGACGGGAAGAGTTAAGATGGTAATGAGTCATGATGGGAATATTGGTACTATGAAGGAAAAGAAGCTGTTAGAAATGACAAACACTGTCTAGTTCTCACCGAGTCATGCAAAAAGTTGCAGTTGTGAGGAAATTCTGTGCCCATTTTCTCATTGCTGTTCCATTGAGTCTGACATCTCACACCTACAAGAGTAAAATTTTCACATTTTCAAAGGGGATGGTCAAAGTCCAGAGTCTTTGCCTTTATACTGTCCTCAGGGTAACATTACCTTGAACTAAGATTTTAAGCTATCAGCAAGGTAAAGTGGCTACAAATCAGATGCTATCAACTTGCTAAATGGGTTAGGACTGATTAAAGAAAAAAGAATGTTTATTGATTTGATGTGAAAACTGTGCAAGTTCTTACTTTTTGTTAAAAAAAAAAAAAAAAAAAAGAGATCATACACCACAGAAAAAATATTGTAAGAGCAGTAGATGTATGTATTAAACCCCATGCAAGTTATGTAGAGATCTGTTACTGTCAGTCAGTTTTGCTCATTCAAGCTTCTAAACAAAACCTAAAATTTCTTGCAGGGTCAAATGAGAATCAATCCACCCTTCCTTTGCTGAACCAGGAAAAGGTAATAAAAATTTCGAAGGCAGTGGAAACTGAGGGGGAAGCAGGACATGGAACTTCAGTGGGAAAAAAACAACAGAGGAAGGTAGGCACCGAATGTGGAGAATGAGAGGAGGCAGTTCTTATTATTCCCAGGAAGTTTTAATCTCCATGTTGGTTCAGTAATTTGCAGGAAATTGCATATAAGATCAAATAAGTGACCCAGTTTATTGGTACCTTTCCTTTAAAGATTTTCATTTAGAGGACTCCTACAGACAAGCCTGGAAACGAAATCAATTAGAAGTTGATGGAGGCACTGTGTCTTCACATCCCTTAATTAAAACTGCACTTGCAGTTATCCATTTAGAGTTTACATAAATATATTTCATTTGTACGTGTGTATGTATATCTACATCTATACGCAGATGTGCCTGTAAAGAGTGAGCTCTTCACACAATCCTTATACAAAAAAACCCCAAACCACTCCTCTGTGCTGTTGCTATCTCACAGACCACAAAAGCAATGATCAATTGTCAATCAGACTAAGCTGATTATTGCACATATCTGCACTGTCTAAAGTACAGTGTAAATTTTTACTTTATTATTATTGTATCTGGTGTCTTTCTCTGTTCATTCACTATACCTAAGATGCCTTCTGTACTTTCTAAGTGAAGATTGTCATTACCTTTCTTCACTTGTATTTTACCTCTTTAGCTTTTCGTTGTGAATTACTCTTGTTATATACTCCTATTTAAAGATGAAACTGCAGGTAGGGTAGAAAAGTCTTAGATGGTCCCTAAATCAGAATGAATAGTAGTCTATTCTATGTCAAGCTTTTGCAACATCTGTATTTTCACAAGTTCACTACTGCTGACAGAGATGCTTAAGAGAGAGAAAAATTTTGCCTCACAAACATGAAAAAAATCAGTGGGATGGCTTTACTAAACTGACAAACTGTTTCCCTGGAGTTTTCTTGTGTAAGCTTTTACCTTAAAATGACAGTTCCAAAAGTAATGGAATGTAACAGTAATTAGATGTAAACCAACTTTGTGTGCCTTTTGATTACCTACATGTAGCACAGTATTTAAATAGAACCGGAAAGGTAAAACATTAGCTTTTTCTTTAAACCCTGCATTATGTTCGCTTGTATTTAGACTGGTTTTTCCTTACTCATTATAATTCACCCAGAAAATCAGCTCTTTGCAAACCGAAGTATGCATTGTTTGTGTTTGTGAGATCTGGATGAGTACATATTTAAATAAGGAAACATAATATGGGGATGGGAAAACATTATTTGCCAGTAAAGGATGTGGGCAATCACTGGAACATGTGGAAATCCTTATTCGATTAAAAAGCAATAGCTATGTTTTATTAGACTGAAACAAGAAAAGCTGGTGCTTGAAAAGATTTTGGTTTGGGTCTAGCTTCCACTGGTCACATCTGTGAAGTTCTTTGTTTTGAATGCTGAAAGAGATGGATCATGTGCAAAACAGAGGAACTTATGATGGAGGTCAGTAGTAAAAGAGGCATAGTAGTTGTGTTGAACATGGTTTAGTAAAACCCAATTAGTAGGGCATATTTCATCTTTGTAGCTTTTTCAAGAGCACTGGAAAAGGCTCAGTACCTCCTACTGCCATGGGACTTGCTGCCTTAAGCTAAACAGAGTTGTATGTTCTGGGCTTGGCATGCATCTACTCTCTTTAGACAGGTATTTTCCAGTTTAAAGGACAGTTCCCTGACAATAACATGCCGAATATAATCTCCTTGGTAAGAAATAGAAAAAGAGTGAATAGACTAGGATTGCTTTTTCTCAGTTTATGAAAAACATTGTAAGGAAAAAAACACAGGCTGATTGTCAACTGAACTTAAAACATGTAGTAGTAATGAATAATAGTGATATAATAAAATGGACATATTGCGATTTGTATCATTATTTTGATGAGATGACTGATGCGTGCAATGACTTCCTCTGCTGTCTGGTATTTCCTATCCATGATGTGACCTTTGCAAGGCAGGCTGACAGCTTTATTGAGAATGACTGTATAACCACATATGTAATTTTTCCTTCCATATGGTTGTAAACACACAATTATTCAATGCATTCAAATCAGTAAAAAGAATCATAATCATCTTACCATGCAGTTTCTTAACCACTGAGAAACTGAGAAAAATAAATTTGTGCAAGACTAAGCTTAAATATAGTTTACTGTATTCAAATTGGTAAAATACCATTCAGTTTGTGAGGTTGGGTAGGGAAATCCAGCAGTGCAAACAGAAAAATAGTCTTTGGTTAATGAAGTTTATCATCAAAATAGTGAGGAGTCAGGTAGGACTTGGAACTACATTCTTTCTTCCTTGCTACTTGCTCATATACTGGGACAAGGCTCTATTTCATCACCTCTGGAAAACAGAGTTTCTTTCTAGCTAATTCTAATTACTGCAATTTTTGAAATGGCTTGATAAACTGGTGGATGTTGAATAAAACCTCTTTTCCCATATAACCTACTGATAATAGATATGCTAATAACTCCAGGTGAGCTAAAACTGCCCTCTTTTTAATCCCTAAATTTCATAAATCTTTTTGCTTCAGTCCTATCATCATGCCAGTGTGTATCTGTATTTTTCTGCAAGCTGCAATTTTTCTTTATAGGAAGAATCTACGCTGTAAGTCATGCATAAAGATAAGTGGATACATTTGGGGCAAACTGTGAAAATTACTTATTTTTATTTATTTATTAGATATAGCCCACAGTTATAAATATTGCAAATGCTCATAAGAGTGCTTGTATTTGCAGGTACTGCACAGTGCACTAGTACTAACTTTAAATACAGGAGAAGTGGAAAAGTATCTAAAACACTTGAATGTTCATTTTTTCCCATCTTGACTATAAACAAGGTATGAATAAGTGGCTGCCCACATGAAAAATTAATTATATATGTGTACTGAGAACAATTAATAGAATATGTTGGTTAAGGTAGATGAAATTTAAATCTAAAGGCATCTTTTAAATATTGTTCCCTACTGGGAGATCACTTTGTTCAAGTTCAGGTACCATTATCTTCAGGGATAACACAAGCCAACAGGGTAGGTGTCCCTTGCATAGACATGCGTTTTTAGCTCGTCAATTCATTAGTGTATGTTAGTCTCTCCTTTGGAAAAATATTCTTTCTGTCACTGCCCTTGAGCTATTCTGTGTCAGCTTTATTTATATTGAATAGTGATAATTTATTCGGAACTACTCTGGTTGACTGTAAGGATTGTTCACACACTAACTACTTTACATATTATGAATCGTGACGTATGGGTATTTACTAGTTTTCCCACAATTTTGAGAGGAATAATGTCTAAATTAAGAAAACGTTAAAGCTACTAATCACAAAGACTTTGTTTTCATTCAATGGTCTTTATTTTTTAATAATTTCAATGTATTGTTTAATAGCTTCCTTTAAGAGTTGGTAATACGAACTGTGTTGATGATTGGGTCCAAACACCTTATTTTAAGTCTAAAACTTTTCTTTTTGCCCATTTATCATCATAGATTGTTTTCTATGGTTTTCTTTACATTATTCAGTAATGTCAGTCTGTTTAGGGGCTCTTTAAAAGAATCTGATGGCAGAAGAGGCCCAACAACCATCACAGACTATTTCCCTGGCTCTTCAATACTATGATAAAGAAGTATAACTTAAAAGCACAACTTAAAAATTTACATTCTGAACAAAGGAATACATGGTTTTGTATATTTGTCTTTTTTAAAAGAAATAATATTTATCTGAATTAATCTGCATATGTGTTTTTAATGCTGCTTGCAACTCGAATTTTCAAATTGCGACAAAGAAGCCACCTGTGTCTGATGACTGTGTGAATCGTTCAGATGCCGAAGATTGCTACATATTCTGCAATACCAACTATTATATGTAGGGAGGGAAAAAATGCCTCTTGTTGCTATCACGTCTTTTGTTTAGAAACAGATTGCATTCCTGAATAGATAGTGCTTCTCTGTCAATCTCACCTGGCCTCATGGTTGTTAGGTGGGTCTGGGATGTGAAATCTCATTAAAATACTGTGAATGAAGAGTAACCTTTGCTACATCTTATAGGCTTAGAGCAATGATCAGCAGAAAAATTAAGTGTATTTTAGTTCCATGATTTAGCTAACAGCTGAGAAGGAGTTGTTACAGTACATCCACATAAGGAAATTTTGCTATTAAAATTAAGTTGGTGGGGTTTTATTTATTCATTTATTTATTTATTTTTAAAAATTCTAGACTGTTGCTTTTGAGGCAACATGGATTTCAAACAGCTCTTCTTCAACTTTTGCAATCTCTCTTCATTTTCCAGAGTGTTGCTTCCGTGAATAACATAATGCAAAAGTTTTTGGTGAAATTTAAATTCCACAATAATCTATTCATAAAGAAATTTAGGAGGTAAACTCTTGAATGCTTGATGAATTTCTGTACCAGTGATAAGAGATGGTCTCTTTTTCCTAAAAATGTCTGGAAAGAGTGTCAGAAGTAGAGCGTGACCAGCTTGGAAATATGCAGCTAGGAGCTTAAGTAAAAGCTGGAATATGTTCATAACTTGCTGCCTGATGCCTCAATTGATTCTCTATGTTAAGGGTTTAGCTTTTATTAGTCCAGTTTTCTAGGATATTCTGATTTATTGGAATGATTAAGTAGAATAAAATATTTTTATAATTAATTTTAAATAGCTATTGTATGTGTTCTCTCAATTTTTTTTTTTAGTGTTATTTATAGTGTATAAATACATGCTTACAATGTCTTTTTTTACAATATATACTATGCGACGTTTAATGTCCATAGTCCTCAAAAATTCTGTTCTGGATAAGAACTTTCTTCCTTGTGACAGCATCAGGCACTATAATGTTCAAATATATTTGGAGAACAGGTCAGTTTTAGGGCCTGCTAAAGCAGGTTAAATTGTTTTAATTGATCAGTCTTGCCAGGGAAATGGACTGTTCTTTCTTACCAGGTCCACAGATAATTTTCTTTCAGTTTGCAGCTGCCGTGAGGTATGCGTGGAGTTGCACAGTGTCATTGATCACGTGCTATCTTCCCTGATTTCCCTTGTTACAGTTGTTTTGTGTGTGTGTTCATGCATGCAGATGGTTGTCAGTTGGGTTTATGACATTTAGATGTTTCTGTCTCCTGGAACTTATTGTGAAGTTGTAAACTTTGGCTGGTGCACAGCATTTTATGAGATTTGTTATGATTTGTGCATGCTTTAATGTCTGACAATTTAATAACTACATGCTACTTCTCTTCTACTACGTAGTGCTGAACAATAACTACACTTGAAGGTTTGTATTTTCTGCATGTTATTAAAAGGAAAGATATGCCTCAAGGCAATTTGTAAAATTCTGCAGTCAAAGGCAGAAATCAGAAGGGACAAAACTGACCTGACACTGCTTCAGCTCACATGAAACAGTAAATGTATTAACTTTGGTTCATTTGTGAAGTAGATATAATTTGGGATTAAATATCAGAGCGTACGTAATCAGGGTTTATTTCTTAAACAGCTGGAGCAGTACTGTTGAAAATACTGAACCATAAAGATGCAGACAAAGTACTGGGATTTTTCTGTTTGTTTTCTTCCTGTTCAGACATTCAGTACAAGCTGTTAAAAACGTAGTCATTGAATTTTGCTCATGCACAAAATGAAAAGGTATTTTTATCTGATTTAATATATTATTATAGTTATTCATATATATTTGGTGTATTGGAAAATAATTCTGTTAAAATGTAAAGGGAAATAATCCTGTCAGATATCCTTGAACTAGAAAAAATCCAAAATATTTGATTGGTTTGGAGGAGGCTCTTGAATTTATGTGTCTACACTGTACGAATGTTCTGACCACAGAGTCTCACTACTCAGGAAAGAGTCTGTCTCTTCCTTTCTTTCCCATTTCTCTCTCTTTTTTTTTTTTTTTTTCTTTGAAGAGGAACACTCCTATGTGTGCAGGTCCTTTTGTAAGAAAAAAGTGTTATGATTTTATTTGTCTGCAGCCTCCCATCTTACTCTCTCTTCTTTCCCTAGGATACTTCCAAAGTCTGTATTTCCAATACCCAGTATAAGGGCTCTTTCCTAATACCCAGCCTTAGTTTCAGTGTCCTGGCCTTTTCAAGTAGAATGATATTCCTCATGAGAATTTCCTACTAGATCTACTGCTGAACTCAGTGAATATATGTTCTTGTTAGCAAAATGGGAGCTGACTAGCTTTGAATCTAGCCCAGAATTTAGGAAAATCTAGCTTTTAAGTAGCTGTTTGCCTAACAAACTATCTTTGGCTTTAAGCTCCATATGTAATGAAGTGGTTTTTTGGTCTTGGGACAGGAGCCTCAACACCATACATAATCATATCATTGGTTTGCTATGTGCTGTTATTTCTCATGAGGGTAATGCCATAAATCTATTCATGCTTTACTGCAGATAACAGGTAGCAGACACCTTTGGCTCTTCTCTTAAAACGGTCAGCAAAAAGTTGCAGAGTTCCCAGGGCCCATTTGATTTCCCTTAGTGACATCTAGACTTATTCCAGGAAAGATCATACATCTTAATACCACCAGGATCTTGTAGATGTAAAAGAAAATATATAACATGCAAGCTGCTGTCATATGAGGAATTTTCATATATTTTATGTACTTAAAAGCTTGAGCAGTCATTCAGCTGTGCAATTTGACCTCCTGCATATTTAATGGCCAGAGGGCCATTAGATTGCTCTCAGTTACCTATGCATTAAGCTCAGTAACTTGTGTCCTGTTGCCTTCAGGAGCCTCCAGAACAAACTTATTTATTCTTCAAAACTTAATGTCTAAAGTTCATTTTCTAAACGCTGTGAGTTGCACACCTAAATAACACGATCCTCCAAAAAGGCTAGCAATTCTGCAACGTTCATGGAAAAACATAGAGTATTTACCCTAGCAAGTATCAGAAAACCAAGCCTAATGCTGCAGATGTTTGTGCTATATTTTTCGGTTAGAAATAGGATCACACTATAGAAATAAAAAATAGTAATTTCTGAAGTTCCATCTAGCAATGAAACAACTCTCTATTTCTTCTCTCTTTCATAGGCTATTACTCTCTCCTATGGCTGTCAATACAGCTAGTTTAGACATAAAATCACACAACTGAAGGAATATTTCCCACCTGACATTCATTCTATCATTGGTTCAATAACTGAAGAACAATAGGATAAGATTAGTCTAAAAAAAAAAATCTTTGTACTTACTTAGTTTTCCATTTGGTTTTGCTGTGAATCCTTTTTGCCGATGAACTACTTATACCTGTTAGAAATTAGCATATTAGATTTCCATTTTAAAGTACAAACTACTGAAAGGAAGTCTAGAAAATATTAGAAGATATTAATGATTCAAATATAGAAGATATTAATGCCCAAATAATTCAGGGGACATAGCACTGTTCAATGGTGAGTTGCTTGCTTGCTGGCTTATTAGTTTGTGATATTGCTTCACGACGGATGTTATCGTGATTACACTGAGCATGCAGATGTGTGCTGGGTTATACTGTCTATGCATGATTGTCCAAGTTAAATCCAGAAAAGTAACCAAAAACCAAAACCTTGCCTGATTTGTTTCAGCTTTACTAACAACATTTTTCTAATGTAAAAATAACAATATACCAAAAAAAAAAAATTTCAAGTCTTATATTTATTAATATGTATTTTACAGTTTTAATTAATTTAATTTTGGAATATAATGCAAGAATACATTAAGACTACTAATGGTTTTGATGCTATTTATAACTATACATGATAGCTTGGCTAGAGTTTCTATTTTTTTTCAGTTGTTTTCCTTTCCATATACGTGTTTTCCTTCTTTCTATGGTCCCTCTTCTTTATTTGCACTGCATTAAGGAGATGATTATTATTTTTTGCCAAAGGCTTGACTTGTATGCATTTTAGCTATATTTGCAGAGTACTTACTCTTAATGGTAACAGTTCTGACTAGTTTTGTGAGATTGTCAGCTTGATGTATAATCCTACATAAAAACCTGCATTCAGTCCTAATCCCTAAAATGGTTAACAAAAATAAATTAAAAAAAAAAATCAGTAGAAATAAGGCTTCTTGTGAGTTTAACTTCAGTCTATTTTGTTATGAAACCAGTTATTTTTCCCTTGTCCTTTTCTTGTTTTGATTATGGATTTTATAAATGATGCTATGTTATTAGCGAAGATACAAGATAAGTACATTGTGAAAATTCTGCTCTCTAGTTGTATGTTTAGAGCTGAGAACTCTATTTTTGCCAATAGAACTTTATTCACTACTGATAAATTAAAAAATGTAAATAATGGGGTAAAAAAAAGCATAGAAAATTTGTAGCACTGGATTTTTCTACTCCGTAAAATGTTTTATGTTCAGCATATTCAAAATACTTCTATGTTGAAATTCTTCAGGAAAATGAGACAGACACACTTTAGATCATGTTCCTGATAATTGAGGCAATTACCTATGATGTGCGAGTGTCAAATGATAGTTCTGTGTTATACATTGACCTTAGGTGGTCCAACAACCTAAATGAATAATATAACCTCCAGGTTTATGAATTCAGCCTTTTTCTTGTTGATACAGTGAATATTGAGCTATTGGTACAGTTCTCCTGCAAGACTTGAGAGACTAACTCGACACTGAACATTGAGACAGTTCAGAGTAAGAATTGGCTCTTCTTCCAGGGTTCAGACTCTCTACTATTCTTAGTAATTTTACAAAAAAAAAAATTCCCCAAAGTTTTTGCATTAAAAGCTCTTAAAACTAGTGAAGCCTTCCCCTAAGAACTTTATATATCAACAGATCACATGCTCTAATTAAAACAAAACAAAATCCACATTCTACCACCCCGCCCCAATGTTCTGCTTTATTGAAGAAAGAAAAACACTATTTTGACCAGCTTGGGAATTTATGAAGGCACAAAGACTGTGCTGGTCAAACTATTTTCTCTTTCTCCACCTCCCCCCCTCCCCCCCCCCCGCAAATAATGTTGTAACTAAAGTGATACAAATTTAGCAGTCTTTGAGGGCTATCCATAGGGAAATTCTTTATTGCTATAGTATTCTACTATCTTGATAATTTTTATATGTTATTAATCTTTTTAAGCATTGATCTGTCTTTGCTAAGGATGCCTAATTGTGAAAATTTTATACTTCCTAAAAGCTCAAATGCAAAATGGAGAAAAAACCCACCCTAGCCTGAAATTTTAGGCCTCATCTTATGTAAAGGTGAAACAATAATTTGTTTCTCAGAGAACTGTTAACAAACATACTAATATTTCTAATGCAAAATCCATTAATACTTTTGCTTGCAGGCTGGAAAACAGCGAGTTATTTCTTGGAAAAATCTACACTGTTTTTAATGCTCTGTGACTGTGTATCTCTGTATGTTTTGCTGGCTCTGATTCCCAAACCAAATCTAAATGTAAACAAAAAATAGTTTTTAGAAAGAGGAATAGCTTTCTGTTGTATTAAATTACATTATTTCACTCCACTGGGCTTTAAGTTCTGTTCCTTTAAATTGCGCTGTAAAAAGGCACATGAGTATTGGACCATTGAGACTTTCATTTCTGCTGATGTCAAAAGAACTTATATGCAGGGGAAAATGAAAAAAAAAATTGCTGAAATACAGTAATATATAAAATACAAATATGCAAAATAGGTACATTAAACTCTATAAATCCTAGTTAATTGGACTGGGGCTTGCTTTAATTTAATTAGATGTGGCTCTCTGGCACTAATGCCCAGAAAATGTTCTGGTCTTAAGGTCATCGTTTCTATAAAATGCTAATATTCTAAAGGTTTTCTTCCATTCCAATTGTCAGTGCAATCATGAATTCCTGTATTTTGTAGGGTTAAACACTAGGAACTAGAAAACAGTTCAGGATTCCGCTTATTTGTAAGCTTTGGCTAGTAATAATAATCCTGAGTTGGGTACAAGTAACTCCCATTGTCTCTCTGGGAGAATGCAATTCCATGTCATTCCATGTCATCCAAGTGCTTTTTACTCCAGAAATATGTTTCAATAGAAAGAAACAGTATACTGTTTAATCTGTATTTTAATTTATCTTTCACTTTCTCACAGTCTCTAATCAGATTTTAAGCTCTCTGAGACAGAAGCTGTCTTTGTAAACAAAGCCCTAGTAATAATTATGTCTTTAAAGAAAATGATGATATTTGAGCGTATAAGATTACAACAGATCACATAAATATTTTTTTTTTACTTTTCTTTTTTTCTCTCCTTGTCTTTATATGAAGTACTGCTTCCATTTAGTTTACATTAAAAAAGAATATTTTTCTGCGAGTTGTCATAACTGATGTCACATGTATGCATCCAATAAATGTAGCTGGATGATGATCCCCCAGTATGAGTGAGTTAACTCATGTAGTTAATTTTGTGAATGTAATAGAAAAAGAACCTCACAGGTGTCCAAAACTGGTTCCTAATACTGAAGATGATAAAAGAGGAAACATCAAAAATAGACAGAGACACAGCAGAGGGTAACTAACAATTCAAGACAAAAACTTAGCCTGAGGTGAGTTCAATTTTGTGCATTATTGCTTTTAAAATGCTTTGATATTTTGCAAGTAGAATTGGAAGATTAGCTTTACAGAAAAATTAAGTAAATATTACTTGAAACCTGGCAAAAAACCTAAGGAGCTGCATGCTAAGGAATATAATTTTTTTTTCTGAACTTTTGTTTTACAGCTGTGAAAGGGGGAGGGTGGAATTGCTAAAGTAAAACACGTTAGAAATTAAAAAAGTGAAACAACCCTCAAAGTAAAGAAAAACAGAGGGCATTCCATGCTTATTAAGGACTTCCAGATATTGATTTCTCAACTGGGAAATGAAAAGATTATTTAGAAACTTAAAATCCTGCATGCTGTCCTAGGACTTAACAGTTAAGTACCTTCAGGGATCTTAAATATATTCAATGAATAAGTCAAGTTTAACAACTCTTTTAATGATTTGAGACAGAATAAGATCCAGAACACTTACCAAAAAATATTTTTGTTCTACGATTCTAAGAGCTATGGTCCAGTTTAAACAGATCAGCAGATGGAGAGTGATGATACTATTGGTCTGGAATCGTTATACTAAGGTACTTTTCTTCACTTCCAGTTTACAGTTTCAGGTAATATTGCTGCTCTTTTCAGGTGATATTGGTGTGAATACAGATAAAAGCAAAAGTATTTACATTTGACATTTCAACAAATCCTTTTGTCTTGGGCACAAATGAAGAAATAGAAGATACAAAAGAATGTCGTAACTGCAAACTTTAGCTATTAATTCTTCTGGGAACTGCCAGTAATTTGTTTAAGGAGGTTATAATTTCTTTCTTACAACTGACAACTCTTTCTAGAGGTGTTGTGGGAGCACTATTGCCTTGCTTTTCCTTAAGAGAGTGAAGACAGGATTTATTTATTTATTTTAAAATTATACCTAGTATTGACGTTTCCTTCCTCTTGGATTTTTTTTCCTTTGCATCATTTTCTTAGGTCCGGTACAGTTCTGCTATGTCTGAGAACCAGATCATCTTTAAGGTGAGCTTCACGCTCCAGAAGTGCCAAAGTGAAGGCTTTCTTGCACACCTAGGTTTCCTGAGAACTTGACATTTTCTAGGTAAGCTTTTTTTCTGTAGAGAGTGAGACAGATCGATCTATCTCTCTATATCTGTGTATCTTCTAAGGGATGTGTTTAGAAAGTGTGACTTTTTATTGGTTAAAGACTGACATTCCTTTTTGTCAGCCATTTGTCATTTTTTTTGCTTTATGAATAAAATAGTGCATCCTTAGTTTGAGACACTGAAACTAACACAGAACAAAAGAAAACCAATCCTTTGAGTAGCACTTCTTCCAAGCCTACTACTGCTGCTGCTTTGTGCCCAACCTCACCTGCCTGACCTGCCCTGTGTCAGAGCTCTGTCTCAGCTGCAGCAGTCTCCGATGGGCACGCACCTCGGCAGGGGTGAGAAGTGAAGAACTTGGAAGTGTGATTGCTGGAGAGCAGCCTGTTATTGCATTAGCTCGCGTCACGTTCTCCGTGATATCAAAGTCAACCGAAATCAAGCTGGAAGGAGAAAGGTTTTTGAAAAAGGTGGACTCTCTAAGAACAGACTAACTCATCTTTCTTTAATTCTTCTGGCATTGGTGGAACTGTAGTGGCGAAGCATGACAGTATGAGAAAATCCTATTGGATATATAGAAATATAGATCAAAATGTGCCTACCTACAGAGCAGAACTGTCTTCTGTGGTAATTTTCACTGTTGGTAGCAATTATCTTATGAAACAAGTGTACATATTTAAGCATAAACAAATACTTTGAGAATTAAAATATATATCTAAAATATTTCATTGAAATATGAACATGTCTACTTACCTTCCTGTAGGTTTTGAAACTGAACGCAAGGTTGCTGTAAAAATGTATGAATATTATTAGTTCATCATGGATGAAAAATTATTTTCAAGTTTGACTGAACAGCGAATAATATTTACTTTCATCACAAAATAGGCATTTGTCTTGATATTGAAAAGAGCAAAAAGTAGTTAAAGTGTTTATGGTCATTATAGTAAATAGTTGTGGAGTTTTGATTTTGCAGGTTTGCCTACTTCTATATCATTTCAAACTAGCTTTGACGTTGAAGTGACTAGTTCACATAAAAGTCTATTCCAGTAGATTTGTTGCAGTAATCTTAGATAGTAGGAGCAGGAGTCTAGACTGTCACAGTCATTGTTTCATTTTATCATGACACTCGAAAGCATTGTCTCAATAGAATTTTTCTGTCAATGTGATGAGATTGTTGTGACATCTGCAAGCCCCTGAAGTTTATGAGGAAATTGGCATTCATAACAACCTATAAAGGAACTGGTATGTGCTTAGCGATTCTTTTTAACTCATTGTAACTATTTTGGTCACTGTACATCAAAGGCACTTAAAATTGTACATAAAAAGTACTTTAGCCATTTGAAAACTTGATTCAACCTGTCAATATGACTAGTAAGGCAATCTATACAGATCTGAGAAACTGGTCCTGGCTTCAGGATTTTTTTGTCTTAACTTAAAAGTGGGGTAAAAATGAATGTACTATTTAGAAGAAAGAGGTGTAACACTGTGGAAGTGGGTGCAGAGAACATCAATATAAGGATTGAGAAGTGTAAATAGAGTAACAGATTGTGTTCCCTGGTTTGCTTTTCTAGGACCGGATCTGAAGAGAAGCAAGATAGTTCTACTTCTGTCTTTTTAGCTGAAGAAATTCTGGAAAGACTCAGTAGACCGAAGTAGAAGATAACCTTTTCTGCAGAGAAACTGCAGCTCTGGAAAAAGGATACTGAAAATAATTGTAAGTAAATATCATTGTAATGATGCTGATTTGCCTGGTGGGCCCCAATTTTCATGTTTATACTTATTCCATAATTTAAAACCTTTCCAGATTGCAATTCACTCCATGCTGGCTTTTTGAATCCTTCTTGGACTTTATTTTCATGCTCTGTGGAGACTCCTGTTCCTTGCTCCTCTCCTAAGGCTTTTGGTCCCTGCTTTATCTTTAGCCACCTTTCCTGTCTACCTCTGCCTTTCCTCCTTGTGCCCTCTTTTTTCCCCTCAATCTATGGCAAATGGGAATAGATGCTTTATTGCCCTCAGGGAAGAAGCAATGGCTACGTGTTTCCAGGTGTAACTGGTGAAAAGCAGCTTCTGCCCAGCTGCAGTCTATAAGGGAACACAACAAACTGTGACATTTGATTACTGTGCACAGTCAAGTATACTAACTGTACTGTGCACCTGGAATAAGTACAATTTTTGATGTTGATATCACCATTGCTATTAGTTCATTAGTTCAAGTTTAATTTATAGAGTGTGGAATTTTTTATTTTGTATTTCCCCCAAATAAATCAGCTTGCAAAACCGAAGCTTTTTACAAAATTTTGAGAAGTGTTCTCAGCTGATTGTCTGCTACTGAAACTTTATTGGCATCTCTAAAAACCAGTCCTCTTTGGCTTAAGGAGAAACCTTTATTTTTATGTTTGTATAGAACAACTGAAAAGTGAGATCTCCATCTGGAAGAAAATGCTGAAGTTACTATGCTTAGTCTGAGGCTTAAGAGCACTGTGTTTAGAGGCTGTGACAGAACCGACAAGTTGATTTGTTATAGAAACCAGGCTCACTCCCTGAGTCATCCACTGACCTGCTCACTGAACCGAAGGCAGATGGATATGATGTTAGTCAGTTGTACGAGACTGGCTACTGACACTGATGTACGTTTAGCATGCAGTCCTTACAGTTCCTGTAAGCTGTGGGAGACGTATGGCTTTGATTTCTGGCTCGAGTTTGTCCAGTCCTGGTGCAAGAGAGAATTCTTACTATTAACTCTGAGGGGAGAAGGATTTCGTGTTTATATTTTCAGTCAGGAATGTTACCTTCTAGCAGATGGCTGCATCAGAAAAAAGTGATTTATAGATATTTTTTGGCTGTGGATTATTCTAGTGCAATACTGGCTCCCGACCGCATAAAAGGTCAAAGCTATTATAGATGGATCCATTTCATCTCCTACTGAAATCAATGGAAAGACTTCAATGAGTTCATAGGGAGCTTAGCTAGCATAAGAGCATCTTCCTGAGAAGTACTATGTGGCCTAGTTGAAACTCACCAATTAGACTCTGTTTTGCTGCAGTGTCTGGATAATGTTACAGTTATACAAATTCTCTATTTAAAAGCATGCTCCTAAAATTCAGATTGTGTCAAATTAACACCAGTTTCGCTATACCTAAAATACATAACAGCTACAGTAATTATATTATCTTATTTAACAAATGGGGGGCTTATTTTGATTTAACTTCTCATTCCATAGTAGTACTGATTTGCATTAGACTATGATCTTGTCCCACAAGTACATAATCATGTAAATAACCCAAATGTATTCAAGCATTTTCTTGAGTCTAAATGCAGACTCTGGAACACTCATTCTTACGAATACACTTATGTCCTAACTTTTTCATTATTCTGCAAGCATCCTGAAGTGGTGATCATCTGTAAATAATTGACTATGATATTCTGTTTCAGACTGGTGTTTTTCTTGATTCGAGGGCCATGGAAAATTTGTCATTCCGTTGTCTTTTCCTCTTTCCTAAGACTGAGAGATATCTTTGATTTACTTCTTTCTGAGCGAGTTCCTGCTCAGAAATAAATAAATCTCTGTTTTAATGTTATTTCTCCCCTTGGGTGTCTTTCAAATGCTTTTAACTAGAAGGCATTTTGCTGGAGTAATCCATCAATGATAGTAAGACCTCGTTCAAATTGTGGAGACCAGTAGTAGCAACGTGACTGGCTCTGAAGGAGGTTAAAAGAATGTTAACCTTGTATAAAGCCATGTCTGTTTCCCATAGGGATGTTCATCTAGGTTTGACAAGTTTAATTAAGGAAGCTGAGCAGAATTTGGAAACGTTCCCTGAGTTTCCTAACAGTTGGGAAACAGTTCGGATGTAGATAAAAGCATATGCTTTAGTTGCAGAGAATGAAAAATGCAAAAAAGGAGGAAAAAAAAAACCCAAACCCAAACCAAACCCTTTTCTGCTGTTATCAGCAAAAGAATCGGTTATTAATGCTACTACGGAATTATAAGGATTGTTTTATTTATTTTCAACTGATGTGGGAAGATAGAAGGGAAAGCCAAGTTTCAGGCAGTCAATGTCACAGTTTTCTCCAGCTATCAGAATTCTGATTTTTCGGTTTTAGAATCAGACGTTAAACTCTTACAGAATCAGACAATGAATTGTGATATATTTTAAATAATAGTAGTAAAGAAATCTGATACTGAAGTGTCAGTTCAGAAACAGTTCATAGCTTTCTGAATAATTCTGAAGAGGTCAATTATTGTATTCCTGGAGTATAGAAATAAAACAGCTAAAGTGAAAATTTGAAAATGATAACTGTTTTTTTGCATGTTCTTCGTGTTTTATACACATATCTTTTATTTTCCTTATTTTATTCCTATACTGTAATGGCCATTGTGCCCTGAATAATTACGTGCAGCTTGATATATGTGTATACTACTATTATTATTTATTATGCAGAATGCTTTTCAGCTATTTTGCAATGATAACAGAACTGAACAACTGGACACAATAACGGTCTTCCAAGGAAAGAAAGTATTTCATTCTAAGTAACTTTTAAGTACATAAATACTTGGAGTTCAGTATCTACTGTTTCTGGAGAGCCTTCGGTGCACATCCATTACACCTTGCAACTTGGTGCCAAGATAGAGATACCTGAGCTAACTCTGAGGGTAGTTGATATGTCAAGATGCTTTACTGCAGCAATATGCAAGGAGATCACCTTTTGTGCAGGAAGTAGGACCTAGTTATTCCTGTGTCTGAATATTTGAACCGTTCCAAACCTTTACATGGAAAGAAATTGAATGCAATCACCTAACCTACTAGTGTGGTCACTTGCCTGACACAACAGAAATGTCCTACTCAGTCTGTGTCATCCTATTACTGTGTATATATTTCATAATAAGGTGTTGCTTCATAAAGTGGATGGAAATGAAGGGAGAAAAGGTTTTAATGTTCTTGAAGAGAGCAATGAATCAATGTCAGGTGAGATGCTGTTCTCCCCATTGCCTAAAGGGGAACCCTGTTTCAGGTGTGTTTGTGGGTGCAGGTGCTGCGAGTGGGTCTGCAGCCCATGGCCTTTCGTGCCTTGCAGGGCACGACATGAGTGTTGAGCTGCTCAGGCTGAAGTGTTTTTGTGTCTCCTGACACAGAATTAAGTCAGCTAGGAACTCTAAATTAAAAATATTGGTGGCTATGGATTCCTAAATCTCCTCTTCAATAACAGAGAGAATTCTCTGGGCATGCTTTGGTGTCTGGACATTGGGACGTGACGTTTGCTTTGATGGTAGCAAATCCAGACCAGTGGAGTTTGGCAAAGAAACCTTGCAAAAACCAAACAGTGTTCACTGGAAATGTTGCTTCGTCCTTGACTGTTGAAAGTTTGGGAAATGGAGGAGGAAACTGACTGAGAAACTAAACCATCCTTCAAGTTGATGAATTCCCTTTTTTGCAGTTGATACTGTGATCTAAGGCTGAAAATTACAGGCACTATGGTAAATCAATCCCACTGGAATTAATTTGGGGATTTTTTGGCATTAATTACCTTGTTTCTTGTTAGGATCAAAATAGATCACAACTAATTCTAGTAATAATTAGTGACTATTCAGATGAACAAAAAACCTTGACATATGGGGATGTATCACTGCAATCCAATATTTATAAAGTGCTGGTTTTACATAAATAATGAAATGTGGTTATTCCCATGAGAGCTATTTTATTTTTTCCTACTTTAATGTTTTAATTAATAGACTTGAAATTGCAATTTGTTAAAATGCCAGCAAATGAAAAATCTCTTTTCTGATGAATCCCACCTGTTAGTAGACAGCAGAGGGACTTAATTTAACTGTTTTTCTGTAAAAAAACTGTCAACCTGTCTTAAAAACATGCTAATATCAACAAAGCCCATGCCACTGCATTTCTCTGTCCGTTTTTTTAAAGACAGTTCTGTGTCTGTGTTTATGTTTAAAGACTGGGAGGAAGAAAGATACTGCTTAAAAATACCATTCTCATTTCAGCTCCTATGTTCTTCTGTAATTGCTTGGGAGTCTTAATTGGACTTTGGGGAACAAAGAGTGTTTGTACTGTGTGTTGCAGGCTGATGTGAGCTGGCTTCTGAATCAAAATAATTCTGAGTGACTGTATTAGTGTAGTGCTGAGCTAAAGGATAACAAGCCCTGCTGAGAGGTTATGGAATGGTTTGCAGTGGTAGCCAGTGTTAGATCATACGTACACAAACTGCCATCCCTTCCCTCCCTCCTCTTGGGTTCATCCTTTGGATCTGGTGGAATACTGTGGATTTGCTGTTACATGATCTGAGGAGGAACTCATCAACGAGTAATTCTTATTGCCAGGAGGTACTAGTTTTGGGGTCAACCTAGAAAATATTTATCCTTTTTCTTTAGATTAGTTAGTCCTTCTATTAGCTAAATTACTTCCTGTGACCCTAACATGTTAGGACTTGTAGATACCTACAGTCATGAAAATATTGACACAAATTGCATTTTAAAGGTATTTACCTGCAGAGGTTCAAAGGATTCCAAATAACTATGAAAAGATATCCCAGATGTACATCTTCTGTTCCTCCTATCCCTTGAGGTAAGGAAAGGCAAAAGTTTTGCTTCTGTTTTGGTTTTAAGCTGTGCATGACTGCAGATTCATGCCTGTGCCACTTCACCACTTTTTTTCTTTTTTTCCTGTGTGCTTTTTGTTTGTTTGTTTTCATGCTGAATGAAAGCCTGCAGACCAAGTTACCCTATAATTCTGGATAATTGGTTTATTCATTTAAAAAACCTGAGCTGGTGGGAGGAAATAATCGCTGTGTCTCTATGAATTAGAAAGGTACCATTCCATTGAAACCAAGGTGAGACAATTTGTTTCTGGAATACCAGTGAGAACTGAGCTGCTGGAGAATGAATGCCTTTTGAGATAAAACTAGACTAAACAGCTTTAAACTTCCCTTTACTTGTTGGTGCCTGCAGTTCTGAACATTTTAATTGAAGTTTTTCTTTTGTTCCGTATGAAAGAAAGTTTTGTCCATCTGTTCAAAATGAAATGTTATTTTGTTTAAAAGAACACATTTTGACAGTTGAACTGTAATGCATTATTTTAAAAGCATTTGGTCATATCCTGAGTTGGTGTAAAATCCATACTGAAGTTAATAAGGACTATACACCAGAAGAGAATCTAATCCATTTACCTTTTCCACTACACTTAATTCACGAGAGGGCCAGCGTTTAACCATATCCCAAGGTAAGCAATACCTTTTTTGTTAATGTACAAGTGATTGTGTCTGTCCTTTTTGGTCTGTAAGATGTGGAAGTTTGGACACTAATTAAAAGATTTAGCCTTGAACATGATGTTTCTGTTTTACTTTCTTTACCTTCAAAATAGGAATATTTCCAAGTTTAAAAAAAAAAATATTTGCATAATTATTGCAAGTGCGATCCGTAAGTCTAAATACCAGTTATTGTTAAAACGCGTCTACTTGATTTTTCTTCAGATTCGAGCAGCTCTTAACTTCACTGTGGAAGAATGCAGTACGCAGATGACAACGCTAATATTTAAAGCTGAGCATCTGAAGATTGGCTATTAATAAAACAGTCTATCACCAAGCAACTGAATACGTTTTATCAGATGTCCAAGGAAAGTGACGAATTCTGAAGAAAGTGAGATGATGTTGTCACTGTTTTTAATAAAAAGACAAATACTTCAGGGGATAGGTTTCTATTTCCTCTCTGATAGTGACTAAGTTCTTGCACAACTGTGCAGAATATAATGAGCTATTGAAGGATGTACAATGTTATAGCTACAGTCATTGAGGACGTTTCCTTAAATGTGAGCTCTCTAATATTGCATTTAAGCAATCGTAATCTACAAAATCTTAGGGTAAGTGAGTTGTTCTTTGGAGGTGATCAATAACATTGTTGCTGTTGAACAGTTACTGACTATAAGCAGCTTAAAAAATATGGAAGAAACAAACCTTTAATATGTGTAAGAAGAGCAAAACCCAGAACAAGAAAAAAAAAATGACACAAGTTTAATTCGAGATAGTCACTAGATGATCCGTGAACTTAAAGAGGTTTACATTAGTGCATATTTACTTTGTTAAAGTGAGTGCCTTGAAAACATACTATGTATCATTATTTAATAATGAGTACCTTCAATAAATTACCTATGGCCTGACAATAATAAGAGGACAGTTAATTAACTCATTCATCAATCATGAAGGAATGATAAATGGAGATGTTTTAAATAATCGTTAGGTAATTATTTGGTAAAATATTTCTAGCTGAGAAAATAAAAGTGGAGTATAAAAATACAGGAAAGATGAGGCCCTCAAAGCTGCATCCTCCCTTCATAAAAATACTCTTAATTCTAAAAATTCAAAAAAGTTTAGATAAAGTTAAGATTCCTAGATATTCCAAATAAGATTAGTAGGGAAAACAAGGTCTTTCTAGCACCTCGTGGCAATTAAAACCTGCAGTATTGTTCAAAGATATAACATATGTGCATTTAATTTTCTTTTGATTTGCACAAACTGTTTTCCATGAGCTTTGCCTTGAAGCATCCTGCTTGGCCTATTTGCCTTGACCTTGATGGACCAATATTAACTATCAGATTCGTTTTAGGTAATGCCTACTTTTGCAATCAGTGAGAACAGACTTCAGCAGTAGCCAGACTTTCAGTTCCAAAGGCTGTCTTGAGAGAAGAAACCTGGATGGATAATTCATTGTGCATTATGAAAAGCGACTGACCTGCGGCAGAGAGCGTAAAACCAAAATTCCTCTCCCATTTGAAAATGTGGATGCCCAGGAGCTTCTGAAGGTAAGTTCGTTTTTTTCTTATTTTAGGCTATTTAGCAATTGTACCAGAACAGTCTGCAAGAAGAGGAACTTCAGAAACCAAGATACAACAGAGAATTTAAATAAGTATGGTGTTATATATATGCGTGTATATGTGTATATACATATATGCAATCAAAGTTACTGTCTAGCTGAATAGTTCAAAATACTTGCAGATCAAAAGACACTCTTTCCTGTTTACACCCTCTCTCCTTTCCTCAAAATACTGTGTACTGGTGTACTGGAAGCTGACCTACTGTATTTGGGGCATAGTGTCCCAGCCAGGGAGGAGCAGGGGTGTTTTACTGCAGCTGGGAAATGTGTTTCTAGTATCAGGGACCGTTGTTTAACGTGACTCTTCTTTCTCGCTGCAGCTCTTCTTCTGATCTTTCTGTCATGAGAACCAAGGGACTCTTTGATCCTACACTAAGTGTATCTTGCTCTCACATCTTCAAAATGTATGTTTTTCCCATCATGTGGCCTTGATGCAGCAGCGTGTCTTGTAACGGTCACTTGATCCAAGGTATCGCATCTTTTGGAAATGTGAGCCCATCTCTTGCCTATGAAAAACAGTACCATGTTGAAACTTAGCAGAACAAATAAAATACCAAGGACTAGTTTTATTTTTCTGTAAATAATGGACAAGACAAAAATGCAGTCTATTTCTTTGTGGTGCTAGTAGAAAGCCTGTGGAACTGATCAGAGGATTAGCTTTTACACCAGCTGCTGCTACTGAGTGAGAGAACACCAGTTCTAATTCAGCATATTTCTTCAGCACTTAAAGCACCTCTATCATGCAACCTGACTCCCTATAAGCCTACTCCAGCTCTATTTTCACTGAATTAAAGGAAATTTTGAATAATAATCTTCAAAATGTCTATATTCATAGTGCTGGCTGATGAATCTCTTCCTGAAATTATATAATTATTTATCACTTCATCATAAATTAGAACAAAAAGTCATAAAGACTAAATATATTTTAGAAAGGGATGTCTAGAAATCATTTATTTTGGAAAAAAACAAGTTGCCTGACTTTCTGGCTGCTCAACTGGAAAACTTGTGCTGAAAATCAGTGAGTTGAGTCAAAAGTATTTATATTGCCTCAAATAATACTTGAAAATACATTTCCACTCTAATTTGTTCTTTGAATGCATTGTTCTAAGTACCAAGAAATACTGAAACAATGTCCTATCTAAGTTTTTAAATTAGTATAGCCTTTCAAGGTATGTCTATCTATCTTGTTCTCATGCCCTAGGGAGTAATGAGTCTGAATTCTTGTGCTATGTAGTAACTCCAAATGAAATAATTACTGGAGATTCAGAGCCACAATATGAGAGACTGAATATTAATCTGGGAAAGTAAAAAAACGTTAAGAGACCTTGGTAGGGTGACAGAAGAGCCAAAGGTGGACAATGGGATTTGGTGGCTGAGAAAGATAGAGGAAGACACTCAGCCTGTCTCCTCTCTGAAAATAGGCAGTGGAGGATGACGAACAATGCCAAGCTTACATAGTAACTGCGTGTTATTGATTCATAACACCAAATGCCTCTAAAAATGGAATTATCTGTTATTTACTTGTTAAAATGTCTAGACTTCATATAAAGCAAAACATTAGAATGGCACCAGTTTAGAAACATTGCTACGATACTTCAAATTTCAAAACTAATATTAGGAAAAAACAGTATTGATTTCAACATCTGTGCAAATACTGGAAAAAAGGAGACAATAGTAATGAAACTGAGATAATATTGAATTATAGACATATTTTCACTTGTAAAATTCTTCTTCTGCATTTTCAATATTAAATAATGATGTTGACCTCATTTCTGCCAGAAACAGCAGTCTGCTTAAGGATGTGCCTACAAGCTTCAGAAACCAATTCAGAGAAAACTCATAGACTGCACAGTTTCTTAATTCCTTTTCTCAGCTGATTCCCTCGTAGACAAAAGTGACTGCATTTCAAACCTGCCAAGGTTAAATTTGGATCTCTTAATCATATTACAGTGTTACCTCAGATTGCTGTTATGCTCGGGACTTGTATGGGTCCCTACAACCATCCATCAACTGGAGCCCACCTACTGTTTGTGCAGGTGTATGTGATTTCGACAGAAAAATTTGTATAGTTAGTATTTGTGGAATCCAAGTAGATATGTAAGGTAGTCTTAGTTTGTTTTCTATCACAAAACAAAAATAATTCATACTGTCTTTGTGCTTAGTGACTTCCATATTGAGAAAAATTCCACAAGCAAGCAATCTGGTGAAATCTAAGTTCCTCATGACTGAGCCCTATGGTAGCATGCTGTGAACTGCAAGTAAAATTTCCTCTCCCCGATTACAAAATTTATAGCTCCTCTTGGTAGCTCAACTCCTTTGCTGGAGAAGCCAGAGAAAATACTTTCGCATGTTTTCACGAACCTGTAGAAATTGAGATCTTTTGAAAACTAAGATTTCTTTCAAATGATACTTCACAGTGATTTCAGAACTGCTAGAGAATGGGGAGGACGGACTGATTTATATCCGAGGAGTGTGATCGTGTGTTTTATATCCTGGCCTACTGTTTAATTTCATGCATGTGCAGAAGTCCTGATGATTTCAAAACCTGGAAAATGGCTTAAAGAGCTAGCTTCCTTATCTCCAAATTTAAATTTACTGCAGGAGATGAAAAATGGCATTTCAATGCAAACACTTAGCAAAGCATGGGAAAGTAACTTAAATTTAATAAGCCAATTATTTTCCTATTAATTAAATGTGTATTGATTGTTGCAAGAACAATTATTGAGTTTAGCAAGTATGAAAGAGATTAATCTAGTTGCAATCTAATTAGTTCAGTATTGCACTGGCAATACAAATACATAATTAGAAGACACTGCACTTGTAGGACAGTTAAGGATTTATTAATGAAAAATGCTCTAATTGTATGAGTACATACTGAAGAATTTACATAAGATTTCAGAGTAGTAACAGTTTTAGAAAACTGCTAGTTTACTATCTCTCCAGTTGCCTAAAGATGACACTTGCATGTGTGAAGATGATGATAAGACAGGTACTAGTCATGCTTATACCCTAAGTCTGTATTAAGATTATATTTATTAAATAAAAAGCAGTTTCCTTGCCACCAAAGGACTGAAAACCAGCTATAAAAAAACCAACAAAAATGCTGCACTTCCAATAGAGATGGCCAAAGGAGAAAATAATTTAAAAACTGCCTGTCATTTAAACATTGTGTTCCCTCTTGCAGGATAGAGGCCGTGTAGCAAGGAAAAGTACAGGACAGCTTGGATCTGTTCTGCCAGAGGATCCATGCATGTGAAAGGTCTGAATAAAACAGCTCACTGAGAATGTGTGTGGAACTGAGGGATGAGTGACACAGGCTGAACGAGGCTGAAGGGCCCCTTTTCCCTCTACACGTACACAGAGAGTGCTCCTGAAAAAGCTTACACTGTAATTCCTAAATGTTATTAAATTGAAATGGTTTCACTGACAGGGCTGAATGATTTTTATACAGGGATTTTTGAGGAGATGGACCATAAATTTTAGCAATGCTGGGCAGTATTTTATAGTTCTAGGGGCCAAATGAGGTTTGTGGGTCATTTTGAAGCCCTTGCTAGCTAAACAAGCAAGCAATGTGTTTAATTCTGTTGTCCTTAATGGGAAAGGAACTGTAGAAATATGTCTCATAAAATGCTTAGAAAAATTTGGTGAAGCATTATGTTTGGAGCAAAACAAAAGCAATCAATCAAGGAGGAAGGATGAATTAATCTTGTTGCTGCAAGATCATGCAAAAGAGACTTAAAATGTCAGGTAGTTCAGAAGAGCTGTAGTTAAGCATTTAAACTTTTCCAGGTGTACTCAGAGAAAAGCTAGTATTATAAGATGCATATTGATTTTTTTACTGATAGAATTAGTTATCTCGCTGTTGGATGTAGTAGAAATAGAAATGTAGAAGTAAAAAGAAAGTAAAAAAGAATTCTTGGAAATTTTGAGCATACAAATGAAAGAAAAGGCCTTTTCTCAGATACACAGTATAGAAAACCAGCATGTTTGTGAAAGATAATACAGAAGATAATAATTGCAAAAGACTTTGCTTGTGTCAGAATCCTGAGGAGATTTTCTTCAAGATTACATTTTCATTACTGTTTTAATACAAATATCGGTTCATAAAACTTTCCAAAATGTGTCACAGAAATTCTTTAGCCCTATTAGTAACTTTCTTTCAGAACATACAACAATGAAATGACTTGTCTGAGGTCAGAATGGATCAATAGTGTCAGTGGGGATAAAATCCCATGAACTCCTGTTTTAGTTCTTTGCTTTTGTTACTAAGCTGTTTCCCATCAATTTCTTTGGATATGACAATTCAAAGCCAGTCAAATAACTGTGCCTATTTCATCCTTGGTTCTCCTTTGTACTCTCTTCAAACATATTTATTTTGTGGAATGGAATGAAACTCCATCTGTCTCAATTTGTCTGAGTTCTTTCTCCTTCACACGCTTCCCGATTAAATATTCTAGGTCATGGGCTTGCTGCAGCTTGCCAGCTCCTTGCCCACGTCTTTCTCCCCATTCACAGCTTCAGTGCTGTGAGAGCAGGGGGCAATTAGCAGTCTTCTGCAGCAGCTTTTTCATCCATGGAAGACATAGACTGTGCATTACCAGCTTTTAGAGTGAGAAACCCAGTAGTGCCCCTTCACCTGTCGCTCGTGTGTCAGTGAAAGAAGCTGAAACAGCTGTTTCTCAGAGGACAGCAAATGTATCAACAAAACACTTTGAGATAGCTACCTCACACAAATCTAGCCTCTGGACCTAGATGTGGCGAATAAAGGCTCTTCTGGGTTGACATATATATAATAACATGTGCGCAGAGATTTGTAAAAAGCAAAGTTTGTTCTGCACAACTTAAATCTTTTCAATGTGTAGGGCCTAGGAAAAGCTGGTATTCTTTTAGGTCAGGGAAATGTGATTTGCAATGTTCCCTCCTAGGATAAACTTTGTGAAGGAAGGTAGAGTCACTCTGCTCTGAAACTGGGTCCTGACGAAGTTGCTGCTCTCGCTTCTTCCTGTCACTTTTTCCTCTCTGTTTCTCCTTTCTACTTGTGCTTTTTTGTTTATTAAACTCAATTAACTTGTTAAAATTTTCCTCGGTGCATGTTTCTGCAAGTCTTACGTCATACTTACTCAAAGCTTTTATGTTTCTCCAGGTATAGGCACAGAGTGATGGGCTTGCATCCAAACATTGTACACATGGTTTCTTGTATTTGTGTACTTACTTTAGAAGTCACACCAAGAGGAGGAGCAGAAAGTACTACTTTTCAAATAGCTATATACTCATATTCCTACCAATTACTGGGATATTCCTGGTATAAGTGCCATTCCTCAGTGTCATTATCTTCCTTTCTTATTTGATTGCATTCCCTTTTAGTCATCACTGATCTAGACTAATACCTACGCTAGAAAAGAGCAATATTCAAAGGATGAGAAACCCTGAAGCAAACTATTCAACATTCAAAATGTTTGTATTTGTAAGAAAATGGATGAGTAAGAAGGAACAGCTAGACAAACTGTTGTATTCTAAACATACTGTAAAGTATTAACCCTAGCTACTACATTAACTATTAACAACCCAATGCTATGTGTTCATAACATATTTCAATGAAAAACAGGAAAAGGATCTTGTGAGTGTCTGCTTTCAGGACAAGTATTGCAGTGATGGAATATCATTGCAAGAGAATATTCGATTCTCTTGGCGTGTGGTGGCATAACTGGTTTAAAAAAATCACTTCTCAAACTTGATTGATACTGTATGACATGGTTAAGAAATAAAAATGTAAGTCCAACATATGTCCATCTGATATAAAATTTGGATCTGGATCTTTGCATTTTTAAACACAAAAATCTCTTAAACCTCTTTACATAAGAGAAGGTTATTTGATTCATGTATGGTTTTGCAGGCATTTGTTAAGGAAGAAATCAAAACTTAGAGACTGAAAGGTGTGCATTTCACAGTGGGAGTGTCTTGTAACGAGGTAAGAAGCTGTGTTTTAAGCATGTAGGTTGTCAGAGTTTAGCTAATAGTAAAATGTATTTCCATTTCCAGTTTCCTATAGGCACGGCAGAATGCTGTTAACCAAGGTCATTATATCCTATAGTACAGACTATAGCTTACAGGAATTCAGTATGTTTCAGCTGGGAGTTATTATAAATCAGCTATTGTTAAATGCGATAGCTTAACCTTTTTGAAAATCTTATTTGTAGTCCCCAGAGCCTGTGATGCCAATTTAGACTAAGTGTTGAACAACAACCATGCATATTTTTAGGCAAATTAAATTCAAGCTGTAAAGACTGAAACTGAATTCTTTAGATAGCGGTGGGACAACAGAAATTTTCACTGTACTGCAATTTTTGTTACATTGTGATAGAAGGTCACACTGTGTGATTAACGGCATAAATAGTTTTGATATACCCCAGCACCTTTCAAGACTTCCTTGGGTAAAGAGTTTAAAGATTAGGCAAGATCTCTAGAGTAACAGAGCCTATTAATCCTGAAGACTTTCTCTGGTTGGGAGAACAGCTGAATATACAGGAATTTCAAGAACATGTGGAAAGCAGAATAAAGCCCAAAACACATGTTATACTCAACAGTACATAGAGCTATTCTAACCTGATTGGCACCACACTCTGGGAGCTATAATAAATGCATAGCTGTGAAGGAACATCAGACACATGTCTGGGGTAGTCATTTTTGGATCTTCCAGTTTAGGCATAGCCATTGTTGCCTATCATTTCCTCTGATACTATGAGAAGTATCTGCAGGATTCATTCCATATCTCAAAACCTGAATATTGATTAATTTTATTTGATTCCACTCTGCCCTCCCCTTCCCCACTACAGTTATTCTAATTCTGTTGTTGAATGCAATATCATGAGGCTACAAACTACAATGTGCAGCTAAAGTGTGTTCTGACTCATGGAGACAGAGCTAAATCCTCTTTCCTCACCATCAGAAGTCAGTGTGCTGCTCTCGCACTGAAACGGCTCAGGGCTATAGGGCAGCAACACAGATGAACTGATAAAATGGGTAAAGAGAGTATAATTCTTTGAAGTGTGGAGGAGAGGTAACATATTAACTTTTTGAAATATATTTGGGTAAAGAAATCAGCACAGAATCTCATTTTTGCCCTAAGGATCCAGGACGCATTTGCTCGGAATTGTTCTGTTTGCTTTTCTTTAAGCAATGTGTTCAACTGTATGGAATAATTTTGTGTTGTATCCTCTCCAGAAAACATTTTATATAAGAAACAGAAAATATCAACCTTGCATGTGTAGCTGCCACTGCATATTTGTGCTGTTTGTCTGAAGCATATAAAATAATGAATTTATGATGAAAATACCTAGAAAGACACCATGGCAAGCAATGCAAAATATGTTATGTAAAATCAGGAAAACAGATGAAGCAGAATAAAGTGATGGAAAGAATATTATATTTGTGACTTAACTGACAGTGAATACATCTGCAGTTCAAGTGGTATTACTAGTGTTTTAAAAAACAAAGGAGTTAAAAATACACCATTAGTAAAATATGTAGGATATGAAGTATCTCTCTCTGTTATATTCTAATGTCATCGTATATGTTCAGTAAAAGACATTGTCTGTCACTGGATTTTAGAGCTTAGTTTTAACTGTTAGAATGGGATAGTAGTTTTAAGACATTCTTCAGAATGATCTGATGAAAATACAGCAGCTTGTTAATCTTTTTTTCAAAGTTACAAACAAGGTGTAAGAGTTGATTTCTATAGTTACTGACCTCGCTCATATAAAAGAATTTTTTTTCGCCACTCCAGATGTTATGTTAGAAGTTGTTACTATGTCATGCATTGTTTTAGAAGGGTGAAACTATTCTTTTTTTGTAAATTAATTTCTACACTCTGCATGTGAGCTGTAGTCTCTGCAGTTGACTTCAGTTGCCACAAGGAGAGCAACACGCATCATAGTGTAGCAAACCTTGCCTGAGAGTCCATGGCTACTTAAAGCTCCTATTTAGGTTGGTGAGACTATGGATTATGTCTTGAGAATGCTGCACATCTAGTTCATCAGAATATTGCTTATGTTTTACGATTGGTTATGTTTTTTAGCAGAACTATCTGCTGCCTTCATGTTTGGTTTTGACGGACAGCATTAACAAAAGGAGAGTATTGGTGATACCGACCGTCAAACAAGTGGTTTTGAAAATAGATGCTGACTGGATAGTCAATGCAGCTAACAGATGTTCTGGTAACACGTTCTTTTGAATCACTAAAAAAGAAAAATAGATTCACTTGACCTTCTTTCTCTCAGCAGACGAGCTCTATGACAAACAATAGAATCCTGCTGGTTCCTTAGTCAATTGCAAAAATACATTATCTGCCTCAAGAAGACAGGAGAAAGACAAATTTCCTAGGGAAAAAAGCCCGTGGGTGATATCTGCTCTCTTAGTCTTAGTCAGTGCTCCTGAGAAGCAAAATTGAAGAGCATAGGCCTTCAGTACGCTTACGCTATACCTGTGCTATTGCAGTGCTATGTTGTTAATGCCTTTTTTTATTTGTTGTTTTGAAAACACTGATTATTCCTAATCATGACCTGCACAGAATTGATCATTATCAGCTGACAGATGGCAGATGAGTTTGAAAAATATTCTCTTTATAAACATTTTGTTTGGGTACAAAACAAGGATTAATACAAAAACAGGATCTTTTTTTTTTAAAAAAAAAAACAAAAAACACCTCAGTCTTATCTGCTGTTCATAGCCTGTGGCATGAACAGATAGTTATTGTGTTAAAAATAGGATGGTAACAAATACAGATTTGCAAAAAGAGAATACATGAAAATTCCCTGAATCTAATTTTGCCATACACTCCAGGAAGTGGCCACTAAGCAGTAGCCTTCTACAGACTAGTATCTGATACATTGTGCTTTGGGAATACTTTCTACTCACTTTGCATAGGTGACAGCAAGCCCTTCAGTGACAAAATAGATTTTATTGTCATCTGTTTTGTCAAATCTTTGCAAAATAAGCCTGTTTAGTATATATGTGTGCTCAGTCTTGAGGTCATGTTTGCCAAGTCTCAATTTCTCAGTTACGCAGTTAATAATTTAACTGTGGCTTAAGGAATGCAACACTTAGGCTTTTACTTTTGCATGTTTCTATTTTTATTAGAAGAAAAAGGTCTTTTGAAAATTTTTGGCTCTGAAGATGATATCTAAACTTTAATAAGCTGGGCTTCCAACAAATTTCAAACCAATCCTAAGGAGATGGATGACTTTCAGTGGATCAAAGCATCCATTTGTTACTGTGTTATTAAAGACGTCATTTGCTAAGACAAAAGTGCTTTTAAAAAGCACTATTTCATAAGTCTGCCCTGTTTCTTTTCACAGACTTGATCAGTGAGCTTCAGCACAAATTGACAGAGTCAAGTGAAATGCATGGCAAGATGTCTGTATTGATTGGCAGACTTGGCCTGTGAAGCTATTATGGGCATGCAGTGACTTTCCCTTTCAGAAACTGATTGGCATCTTTGCAGCCATAAGCAGCTTGATGAGGGCTAATGTGAGGAGGGAAGAGGTTCCAGCACATGTCCTTGATGATATAGGTATATATCTATTGATTTTGAAATGGGAATGACAATGTCGGTGTGTTGTACGTGTGCTCTGTGTAGCAGATAAGGGAGCCACATTCTCTAGGGGGAGATACATGTGTATCTTCCTCGTTTCGTCTTTAATTTTCTACAGGTTTCTTATTCAGTTCCGGGAACAAATTTTGGTAGTTATGGATGTAAATTCAAGAAATAAAAGTTCAACTTTGTGTGACAGCAGCTTCAGAAGATATTGGAGACACATTCAGAACATAATGCTCATAATAGAGATATAAACATATATAATTTTCTATGAAAAAATGCAGAAAAAATGAAACCTGCATCTCAGTATCAGAGGCTTGTTTTGTTTTGAGAAAAAAAGGAAAAATAAGTTTATTTAGTTAAGCTCCTAGTTCTGAAATTTTAAAATTAATTACTTTTTGTGTTCTGAAATTGCTTCTTGTTCTGAAAGTACTTTGCATCTGTTAGAGATCTCAGAAAACGATCGAATTGAAGCAAAACATTCATTCTTCAAATTTTTTTCAGATAATATGATATAATAAATTCTTTTTTTCTCTTGCACTCCAAACTGAAAAAATAATTCTGTAGAAATCCTTAAATTCCCGATAGACCAAAAGCTAAACTAGACTTCTTCCCCTTCTCCCTGTGTTCTTAAGAGTAATAATATAAACTAATTTCTGTAATATCTCCACTGTAAAAAAAAAAAAAAAAAAAAAAAAGAAAAAGTTTGTATTTCTAATTTGGGATACATGAATCACACTTGTATCATTATGCAAATATGCTACATGTACTCAATAGCAGCATTTATCAAGGTCCTTCAAGGACCTTATCTAGTTTCTGAACGGTAATTCATTGTCTCAGCATTACGGATCCAGCTGGAGGCTGGATGTGTTTTATTTTGCATTGCTACCCATGTCTTTCTCTTGCTTTCCACCTTTTTGTGCCACAGGAAGTATGAACATCTTTGGAATACTGACTGTATTCTTCTATTTCATCATGAAGTTCAATAATAGCTTTAAAGGAGCAAAACTGTTCTACTGTATACTAATTAAGAGTCCACTAAACAAATCCTCAAAAGCTACAGTAGATTCAGCTCCCTGGTTTTTGTTTGAAGCTCATTCGTTTCTCCTTCAAGTTAAAACTTTGTCTTAGGGATGGAAAAAAAACAAAACAAAACAACACCTATATATAAAGAGAATAAAATCCTTAATTACTAATCAGGGAGAGGAGACTCTTGAAGGAGATATCAGTGAAGAATAAATACTATGCAATAATAAATGCACTCAAAAATAACATTGCATAAGCGATGCAAGGAGCAAAGAAAAACATCATTAGGAGATTAATCAAGGAGATTCATGATTATGTATTTTTTTTTTCTAAATATGATGAGACTAATGTTAACATTTATCCAAAACACGTTTTTCATTTACTGCCACTTTGAACTGAGTGCAGTACGTCATACGTTCTACAAAATATATCCCATTAACCTTTCTCCCTTTATAGAAAATCAAAACGATCCTTACTCTTCTCACAACTTTTGCCAAATTATAGTTCTGCCACAGAAGTTTGCGTTTCATAGACTTGGCCCCATTTCAGATGATTGACTCTAAAGAACTTTGCTCAGAGTTTCTGCTTTACCTAAGAACCTTCTATCATAGGCTTTAAGAAAAACTGTAAGATCAATACTCAGATGACTCATTTTTCCAGAATATCAGAATATTGTAACATTTTAAAAAGCAGAAAAATTAAAGTTAAAAAGAAAAACAAATGGCAAAAAGCTGCTAATGATACAAATCTTTGATTCTTATAATAAAAATTCCTGCTTTAAACTATGAAGAGATATTTTGATATGTAATGTGAGAAAATTGGGAGGAAAAAGAATGAATGCAAAAAGCAGCTCACTGTTTGCTAAAAGTTGTTCCTGGGATGAATAAGACAGTTCAGAGCATCCTAAACTGTTGTAGATATATCTCAGTTGTGTGGATGTCATATTAGTGTCAAACTAACATCTTTTCCTCGTTTTTATGTAGCTCAAAATTGACTTATGTGATCTTGTACTATATTACAGGTTGGAAATCATGAAAGGTTTCTAGTCTTGCCATAACTGATTTTGATGGAATTGTTTTGTTTTGTTTTTCACACTACCCATGAATTCGACCTCATCACTTCCAACTCTACCATTCCATGCTGTGCATGCCATTGCAGTGGAGTAAAGAGGGAAGTTTTAAGCAGTTGAGATGGCTACTGTCACATCTCACAGAGCAATTTTTTTGTTGAGTAAGAGTTGCAGAGTAATCTGGGAGATGTCCTGTGGTGTCCTAGTTGCTTATTACTCATAAAGATAAGATAGCACAAATTATTTCTAGCTTTAACTATTGTTTTTACTGGCAGTTTGAGAAATGGAAATTAGTTCATTATATTTTGGCTTCCACCTGCAGATGGGGTGTTGAAAGTTCTGCCTCTGTCTTTGTGGCATGTTGGTAGTCGCTGACTTTTGAAATGGGAAAGTATTACAATCCTGTTGCCCCCAGACTTTCTGCCAGTTTTGCAAAATAAAATTCACAGATATTGTTATATGCTGAACTTCTAGAGATTCTTCCGTAACGTCAAGATTAATTCAACTGGTAAATGTTTCATATGAACCTTTGCAAAGGTTAAGATCCTGATTTCAGAATACAAGTTAGAGTAATTGGAATTTACCCTCTGAGTTATTGCTGTTCTCTTCTATAAAGGTGTACACTTGCTTTCAGAAGTCAAAATATGTTTTTAAAATATCTTTTTTTACTCTAACTTCACCAACTTTTTTACCCCCATTTACAAAAAAGGGCAGAAGGAGGATCCGGGGAACTACAGGCCTGTCAGTCTGACCTCAGTGACGGGCAAAGTCATGGAACAGGTTATCTTGAGTGCTATTAATGAGCACATACAGGTTAACCGGGTGATCAGGCCCAGTCAACATGGGTTTATGAAAGGCAGGTCTTGCCAATCAAACCTGATCACCTTCTATGATGGGGTGACCCGCCTGGTTGACGAGGGAAGGGCTGTGGATGTAGTTTTCCTTGACCTCAGTAAAGCCTTTGATACAGTTTCTCATAGTGTTCTGGTTGAGAAACTGATAACTGCTGGCCTGGATAGGCACACCCTCCTTTGGGTTAAAAACTGGCTGGATGGCCGGGCCCAAAGAGTGGTGGTAAATGGGGCTAAATCCGGCTGGAGGCCAGTCACCAGTGGGATTCCCCAGGGCTCAGTGCTGGGTCCAGTTCTGTTTAACATCTTTATCAATGACCTGGATGAGGGGATTGAATGTACCCTCAGTAAATTTGCGGACGACACCAAGCTGGGAGGCTGTGTCGATCTGCTCGAGGGTAGGGAGGCCCTTCAGAGGGATTTGAACAGACTGGATCGTTGGGCTGAGGCCAATGGCATGAGCTTTAATAAGGCCAAGTGCAGAGTCCTTCACTTGTGGTATAAAAACCCCAAGCATCGCTATAGGCTCGGGGAAGAGTGACTGGAGAGCTGCCTGGCGGAGAAGGACCTGGGGGTGTTGGTTGACTACCGGCTTGATATGAGCCAGCAGTGTGCCCAGGTGGTCAAAAAGGCCAATGGGATACTGGCGTGTATCAAGAATAGTGTGACCAGCAGGAGCAGGGAAGTGATCCTGCCCCTGTACTCGGCACTGGTGAGGCCGCACCTGGAATATTGTGTCCAGTTTTGGGCCCCTCGCTTTAAGAGAGATATTGAGCTCCTGGAGCGAGTCCAACGAAGGGCAACTAAACTGGTCAAGGGGCTGGAAAATAAAACTTATGAGGAGCGGCTGAGGGAGTTGGGGCTGTTTAGCCTGGAGAAGAGGAGGCTGAGGGAAGACCTGATTACGGCCTATAAATACTTGAGAAAAGATGGTGGGGAGGTAGGGGAAGGGCTCTTTACATTAGTGTTGGGTGATAGAACAAGAGGAAATGGGTATAAGCTTAGTCAGGGGAGATTCAGGTTGGATGTTAGGAAGCATTTCTTCTCTGAAGGGGTTGTCAGCCGCTGGAATAGGCTGCCCAGGGAGGTGGTTGAGTTCCCATCCCTGGATGTGTTTAAGAATAGGGTGGACGATCTACTTAGCGATATGGTTTAATGGGGATTAGGGATGGTTGGACTCGATGATCTCTAAGGTCTTTTCCAACCTAGAAATCTATGAATCTATGAACTTTTCAATGCTTACGGCAAATTTGACCAGAACAGTAGTAGCAAAATATACTTTTATTTTCTTAGATACAAAAAAAAATAAATCATGACTATCTGCATGTAAACAAGCATTGTAAGAGTCTGATTATGATTATTGCTCTTCATTACTTAACATCTGTCTACATCTTCATTGTTTCTTCCTCCTTCATCTTAATCCGTTTATCTCATTTTCATGTTACACCTTTCTTATTAAGATGATGAGAGATTACAATGAGACATAACTCAGTGCTATATTCTCTATGTCAGTATAGTGACAAACATCATAGTACTCAGCCTGGCTCCATGCTAAATTATGTAGTAAACCTGTGCTCCTAGTGAACGACTGAATGTATGTTCACTTGCCACCTTCCAATTTTTGTATCAACTCAGGCAAAAGTCTCACAGATGACAGCCTCATTCACTATGCAACCCTAATTCATCCCTCTGTCCATTCTACACAAAAGCAATTAAGTAATTAAAAACTATGACAAAATGCATACTTGCAGGGGGATACAGGGAATTAAAAATGCACAATCAGTGTTAATTCTGACATCTCTTTATTTTTCAGTGCTTGACTTTGCAGACTTAATGATCTTTTAACACTGTTTTTTCATGTAACTTGCTATGTTTAAAAGTAAACTGAAAGAAACTCAGAATGACTATCATGGGGGGACAGTATAGAGGCCCATGCAACTACCATTTAGAGGGGTCAAGTCAATGGTTCAGACCTCTTTCTATTCAGATAGCAAGATTTATAAGCAGTAAAAGTTGTAAATTGTCACCCTTTATGAAGGTCAGCCACAAGATGAAGATATGACATGTATTTTGCCAGGAGTTTTCATATAGTGTTTGCTGATAGGAAATTATACTATGTAGGAACAGTAGTTTTTGTTCCAAATTTTCTGTATATCGAGTCGCCTCTTCCCTTTGTGTGAACCCCTGGGTAGTCTAAGTTCTGTGAGTCTTCTTTCTATCTCTTGAGCTCCTGAGTTCCTGTTCTGCTCCTTTATCTATAAGATTATCAATTTTTAAGAGTATTAGTCATAACATTAGTAATTTTAATATGATTTTCCTCTGCCCTCCAATATTTTAATGTGACCATGACTATGCATGCCAAGGGTACAGACTGCCTCTGACTTCAAAGGTGTGTGACAGGAGCATAGATGACAATTATTTTAACAATATATAGAAGTAGGCAAGAAGGTAAATTTATTTAAAGCCTCTTGGCTTTATTTACAAAAGTGTTATGGTAAGGTGGAATGTGATGAACATTTATCGGTGTGAAACCCATAATAAATCTTAATAGATTAATTAATCTTAATTGTTGAAGATTATGGTGGGACTGCTGAGACTTTAGAGAAGTTCATAATCCAGGAAAAACACACCTCCATGCATCGTAGTGGCAATGTTAGCAGCATTGGTATACAACATGTCAGAGAGATTTGAGTATAAGGTGAAATAATCTTTATATTTTTCAAAATAATTGTGTAAGCCCTGTATTCATCATAATAAATTCTAGATTAACATGTATTGAAAAGAGAAAATATTTATATTTCACTTCTTTTTAAATGCATTTGAGTTCTTTCCCTACATTTTAATTTTGCCTTTGAAGCACAATGTCTGACCTTGCTGTCCAGTGGAATTATAGTTTATATGAAAATCCTTGTAATTTTTCATGGATCCCTGCAGGCTTTCAGTTAGAACTGTATGTTGGTGCATAATGCAAGGTGCAACTGCTGTGTAGTCCATCAACACGGTGACATTGGAAACTGATTTTAATGTAAGCTCTTTTTTTTAACAAATGATTACACTTGATTTAGAATCTATTGAATTAATTACTATAAACAATATCAGAATTTTCTCTGAAAATAGTTTGTAACTTGCTGAAGAGCATTGATGTATGTCTGCATGAGTATACAGTGATCTGAAACACTTAGAGGAAGAGGCGCGGCTTGATAGAATAGCATTAAAAGAAAATGAAATCTAATTGCAATAATTACAAAGTCAACAAAATATCTGTAGATATAGCTTTTCATCTAAGTAATCTAAAATGTTAGAGGGGAAAAAAAAAAACACGTTTGTTAAAATAAATATTTTTCCTCACCTAGGTCTGGCTTTGTAGATTTCGAAGTATGTAACAGCCCTCAGGGGAGGCAGCGCTGTTCTTGAAATGTGTGAGTGTAAGGCCTGTAGTGATGTTGAAAGGAATGACAGGCAGATGCCTCTTTGTACATTTGAGTGTAATGCTATTTAAAAGGAAATGCAATGTTTAAATGGTCCCTGGTCGTTTTTTTTGACATATTCAGATTGTAGTCAGCTCTGCAGGGAGATTTAACTGTCTATTCTGTCAGATGGAAGACTGGGAGCTATACAGAAGTTAGCAGAAGCCACAGATGAAACTTGTTTCTTCAATTACATCATAAGTTCTGTTCAAAAGAAAATATTGTATTCCATTTTCAATTTCAAACATGAAGTTTCCTTTCTGTTGCCGTCCTGCCAGACTCTGTTGATAACCTCCCAGCTGGAGACTTATATCAATGGCAAAGAGGTCAAAACCAGTGATTCCAGAAATGGGCAAAAGCTTGAGACACTCAAGACATGAAATTAAATCTAATTCAAGAAGGAGGTTTACAATGTCATGAGTCCTGGATGTTAAACCTAGGTACAAAATACTTATGTTTCTAATATGAGTGCGTTTGAATGAGGAAGTTTTCTTCACAGTGAGAATTATTCTGTATTGTTTCTAGGCTTGCTCTAGTGAAGAACCAGGACACTTGCCCCATACACAGGAGTACAAAGACAGCACAAAATTACCATCTCTGCCTGCATGTTGTAATGATGATGCAACACTTGAAAGGCTTTGTAATAGCAAAACTATTATCTACTTATCCTTTAAGTACATCATACAATAGTTGTGCATTAATTGGCTGAAGAATTTGCATGCATTTCTGCCGTGGAGTTATGAACATGATGGTTTCTTAAACATTCATCACTTCTATAAAAATATATAAATAACCTTCACTTTCAGGAAAGTTGCATTCAAGTGATGCATATCTTGAGGTAAGTCCTGATGTGGCAATGTTGAACAGAATGTATGAAAGATATTGTCTGGTTTTAAGCTCATGTGCTTATTTTAAGACTAAAGAAGAGAGAACGGGGTATCAGTCTCAGAAAGTCCCTAAGCTTCTCACTGTTGTGGTCTGGATAGTTTTACACAGGGAAGTATCATTAAATTCTTGCTCTATTCTTGTTTTCCTGCTCTTAAACAGCTGCTGCCTAGTTAGGTGGGTAAGTGCTAATTTTTTTGTTTCTCAAGGTCACAATAGACATGTAAATAGAACAACATGTACTTGCTTATGTAGTTAAAAGAACAGAATCTTCATTGTAAAGTTTAAAGTACTTCTAACTTTCAGCTTTTATAGGAATGTTTCTTTGCAATTTTCTACATCATTGTTCATTGATGATAAGAATTAATGTTCCTAATAAAACTGTAGATAGATATTTTTTCTCTCAAATGTGCCAAAATCATCGATGTAGTTTAAATGTTGATGTAATTTAGCTCAAGTTTTGTAGAGAGCTTCTTCACTTCAGAGATTAAATTTTACATAGTGACCATGACAGTGTTGTCTGCAGGTGCAGAGAAAATACTCCACTAATGAAGAAAACATTGAGTTACAAGAACAGCTAAGGGCAGGATGGATGAAAGACCATTAGTAAACTCACAAAAAAATGTGTGTTGTGTGTCTCACCATTTGATAGAATTGCATCAGTCACCATTCACATCCCTATTACCTAATACTTCATGATTGATTCACCCCGTTTAACCTATCATCTTCAACATTTGACTCAACTGACATTTTGGTGCTTTGTACAGCAGAAGCGTGAGGCACAGGAGCAAATCAAAGTGAGAAAAAGCTTTCAAAGTGGTTTCTGTTAGCCAAGATTCAGCTGAGCATTTTTAATGTGTATAGGCTAAGCTGACTGTGAGGTGGGATTTTTCTGCATTAATTATAAGGCAGGTTAAATACCGTCTGTTTTAGAATGGGTGCAATCTTTAGCTTGTTGGCAAGCAGAGAGGTTCCAATTCTGCCTGTAAATGAAAGGAACTAGTGTTTGCCAATTAAATCAAGCAGCTGTTTCACAGACAGTATTGCTAATAGCTACCAACTAAACTCCAAGCCATTACTCTGGATTGTTTAATGAACTGCTTTTAATACATAGTAAATGCTAACCTCTGTATCTCAATTTATAGAGCAAGAAGGGAGGGATATTTAAAGGCACATCTCCCTCCAATCTTCTGTAGCATCGTAGAAACTGTGCCAGTGAAGCACAGGAATTTGAGACTCTTTCTAACAAAACATAAATCTATAGGTACCCTGGAGACAATAGTGCTGGTTAAATTGTTTTTGACAGCGCATGACAAAAAGCACCATGATCTGATGTTATACAGTGACTATATTTTTCTCTCTTAAGGAGGTATTGTAGGCGCTTTATGTAAACTTGCAGCTTGTATTCTTCAAAGTTAACTGAACAAGACTGATGATAAAATCATAATATATCTCTCATTGGATATATCAATGTATGTAGCAGTTTCAGGTGGTAAAATTAATAATGGCATTGAAAACAATGTGTGGTTTTCAGCTAGAGACATGAAGAACTTAGGAATTCTACCCTGGGAGGGGGGGGAAGAGAGAGTGATATTTTTTCTTTACCCCAAGTCATCTCTAGTATTGCTTTTCTATTGCTCAGAAGGCCTTCTCTACATAAGCTCTGAGAATATGCATGAGGAAATGAGACATCAAAGCTATTTCTGCTTCAAACACTAGAAGTAACTGGTTCAGAACTCTGCAGAACAAAATTTCCTGTATAGACATGTTATATAAAATCTAGCTCACTTAATGCTGCTGTTCCTAATAGCAATCTGCTTTTCAGCTGATGGTTCTTTTAAGATTTCTATATGTCAGGTTACAGTGAGTCACCATCTTCCAACTCTAAATATCGGTAGTATACGCAGTTGCCTGTAAGTCTACAGGTATTTTTCTAGAGATAAGTGTAGAACTTCTGAGGTGTCTTAGAATGGGACTATTCTGTCTTACTAAGCTTCAATTGTCCAGAAAATAGCAAAAATATCTTGAGACAAAGTGATAAAAATGATTTTATAATTCAATTCATAAATATTCATAGAAACAGAAGATTGAGCTTCAGCACAAAAAGGAAGTACACAGAAGGTGAAAGCAGGGAGAGGTTACCCAGGAAGAGCATAGAGACACTGGGCATGCAAGGATGGAGTTAGGAAAGCCAAAATTCTACTGGTCATAAAACTAGGAAAAGATGTGAAGGGCAACACAAATTGCCTCTGTTAAGTACATTAGCTGTAAGAGAAAGGTGGTGGATAATGTTGGATTGTTGTTCATTGATGCCAGATGACTTGGTGTGAAGGACATGGAAAAGATTGATCAGTTGCCCTATAGGGAGAGGCTGCAGGAACAAGGCTTGTTCAGCCTGGAGAAGATTTGACCCATAAGCTGATTGTTGTTTTTGTCCGCAGCTTTCTGATGGGACTGTGCAGACAAGATCAAGACAGATCCTTCTCAGAGGTGCACAGAAAGCAATGGATATAAGCTGAAACACAAGAACTTTAGAGAAGATACAAGGAGTGATGGTGTTTTTTGTGGTTAGTGTGTTTGTATTTGTTTTACTGTTTTTGCTAAGACAGTTATCAAACAAAGGAACAGGTTGTTGAGTCTCCATCCTTGGAAATACTTGGAACTTGTGTGGATATGAACTTGAGCTACCTTGGAGCAAGGAGATGACTTAAACTATCCCCAAGAGGTCCCTTTCAACCTAAATTATTATTTTGTGATTGTATATCCAGTAACATGGCCTTACTAAATCTTTAAAAACTATGGAAATTCTTCTCTTAGAACCTTCTATCTTCTAATGAAAGTTATTTTCTGAACTAATTCAAAAATAATGTCAATGAAAATGCTCTAGTTATAGAGAGTGGTGTTGGAACATTTGGACTTATATTCAGGTGGTTTTCTCATATCAGTGCCTATTACATGTTCAGATACAAGTTGGTTTGTTTTTTTCCCTCAGGTTTCTTCAGATGATTTCTGAGTTGGTGAAACTGCATACAGAGAGAGCATCCCTAGTCCACACCTTGATTCTAACACTGTGTTTGTTAGAAAGGTCTAAAGGTCTTTTTATTGTTACTACCTGCATTTTACAGGCACTGTTACATCAACTTAAACTGCAGTTAGTCTTGCTTGCTATATTTCTTTGGTAAGCTTTGCCTTAACTATACAGAACGTGAAAGTAAATGGCACTTTTTCTTTCGAAAATCAAACAATCAAGAAACAGTGAAAAATATAAGCAGCTTTCATTTTTTGTTCTTGTCTACATCTTGCACATCCCTTAAGTGCAGCAGAGGATGAAAAATATAAATATTTCTAAGAAGACACCTTATTTTCTTTCCTTATTTCAGTTAACATCCGCCTTTAAAAGGGGAGAAAATGAAAAAAGACAAGGAAGGAAAAATTAAAGGACATTTCCATAGACCCGTTGCAGATGGCATTCTTGCTGCTTTTTCTGTTACTATTTTATGAGAAAATCAAACTAGAGAAATTAGATTTATAATGGGAGGTGGAGAGAAATAACCACAAACCAAACACACAAAAACCAGAGATGCAAACTTCTGACTTTACAGATGGCTGTTTTTCTTAATTATATGGATAACAGTTTAGAAATACCTAATTGGTCATGCTTGACAAGTAATAGCAGTTTTTCCAAGATAAACAAATGTTCACATTTTTCTTACTTAATCAGGGAGTTTATGTGCAAAAATGACCAAATGTATCATCTATTCTAAGCCTCCTATGTTATTTTGTAATAAACCGCCATCTGTACTTTGATTTTACAGAATCTGTGTGTGATGACCACAGAATCTGATTACATGGCAGATGGGTTTGGGGAAGAAACTAGATTTTATTTTTTTGTTGTTGTTTAAGTAAACTACTAGAATTCACCTCGTTAATTTAGAGATGTCCCCAAAGCAAGTTTATCTTGCTTTTGTCTGGCAGGTAGTGCTCTAAATACTCAGTAACTGTCTGTCTTTTGCTTTCCTGTGCCTTCCAAACACGTAGACATTACTTGAGTGTGTTCAGCTTGTGATATTGCGCGTTTGTTTCTGTGCTGTACGTTTATATACTGGTTGTTTATTTTCTGAGTTATTTTAGTGAATGAGCTTGTCCATTATATTTAAGATATTAATTTAGTCATATACTCAGAGCTTGGCAAATTACCTTTTTTTTTCCTCGTTACTTGTTTTATGAAACTTCATAACTCTGCAGGTTTTGTCCTAGCGAGTAAATAAGCTTGAAACAACTATTCTTTACTAACTTTTTTGATGAGTAGTTCTTCTTTCACACCAATAATACTTTTGGCTTTTGTTATTTAGAACATTTTTGCAACATGCTATCAGATAGGGCTGTGCCCTGACTGAGATCTGCAGCAGAGGGGGCCGTGGTACAGCTGTGGTCTGGCTCCCCACAGGTCAAAGCGTGGTCCTTCTCCCTTCCTTCTCAGAAGTCCTCCAGCCATGTCTCCAAGCCAGACTGGGCCTGCACCGTGCAACACATGATTCTAACTATGTGTCATTTAAGAGTGTTTATTTAGGAAGGCAGCGAGGAATAACTAAGTGCAATCCAAAATCACACCTTTAGCCTATTTATCAGTAACTTTTCAATTTAGAAAAAGTCTAATAATCTGAATCTGAAAGATTGTAAATAATCTGAAAGACTACCTTTTTCTCTGCCTCCACCCTGCCCTGCCTTCTGCAAATCTCTACCCCAAATCCTAGAAAAAGGGAATTTTATCACTGAAACTGGAAGGATATTCAGCAGCAAGCTCTCAGCTACTCCAAAAAAAACATATGGTGACCTGAAAGTCACTTACTCTCTCTTTCTACATGTTTTTTCTGGTCTTTCTTCCTGATCATTCTCAGTTTAGTCTTTAAGGGTTGCTCTGTCTACATTGTGCTCCTTAGGATGCCTTGAGCATGCTGCACTCCAGACCACTTTTGCTATCTACTTTTCATGCTTTCAGGGAGGACAGCTGACACAGATAGATGTTAACAAGATTCCATGTGATTAAAAATTGTGTCAGCAGAGAGTCCCAAATGGGCATAATCTTGGCCTCAGTGATCATGAGAACGTAACTCTCCACTGTCGTGCGCTAATTTAAGCTGATTCAGATAATGTGAAATGACAAGATCAGAGTGGAAAAGTAGTTTACTGTATTACCAGATTTAAAGCATCTTCCAGTTGGGCTGAGTTTTGAGAAGCAATCTATTTCCAGGCTATTGCAAGAGCATCTGCTGTTGCATCTCGTGCCTTACACGTTTGCTATTTTAGTAGTAGTTGATATGAAGACGAGAGAAAAACTGTCATTGAAGATACTCCCAAAATAATTATGACGATAGCTGGAGATGCTTCATTCTGTAATGGCTGTGGATTTTTTTTTTTTTTTTTTCTTTCTTTGGTTGCTAGTTTGCCATTAGAACCAGGTTAAGTTGGTCAGATATTCACAGCCTCAAATAATTGGTAGGGTAACACCTGTTATCAGGGAACAGAAGAAAGATTAATTACACTTCCTAATTACTCTTCCTCATGAGGGTTGCACGTCCAGTTTGAGCTGCAGGTGGGAATGCACTCTTCTGAGGGACTGAAGATGAAGCACTAGGAAAAGAAAAGTTCCTAATATATTTATCCATCTGCACGCTTCTTTTCGATTGCCCTGGGGCCAAGAGGCCTCTAAATCTTGGGAATATAAAACTTGAAAAGATTTACTTCGGATACATGCTCAGAAAAACAGAAATACTTTTATCTGAACTTGATGAGGTTACTAGATGTTGATAACTGGCTTGGACTAATTTAATGAGAATAGGCTCTCTCCCAAAATCGTTGGTACCTACTGTTCCAGGTCATGCTGGAACAGCTACAAGCATAAGCTTTGTTGTGATATTTCAGCACTTTTACTTCCAATCTCAGCTTGAATCAGGGAGTATAATGTATGCAAAATGGAAATTGGCTGTTAAAAAAGTGTCTTGGTTTGCTTGTTTGTCTGAAAGCTTTTAAAATTCAGTTTGGACTCGTTTCAATTTATGGGCTAGATTTTTTGTATTGCTTTTTATCACATAAAAATATGTTTTTTTTCTCTTTAATATATAGAACAAAAAGGAAATATAGAAAAATATTATAAGAAAATATGCAATGATACATACACAGTATATATAAAAATAAAATATATAACAACAATTAAACCCAAATTCTTTATTCTTTATACTGAGCAAAAACTTTCTAGAATTTTAATGTATATTTATGTGTATGTGTTAACCTTTACTAATGTGAAAGCCCCTATTTCTTAAATCAAAACATGAAAAAAAAACCCTAAGAGATAAATAGTAATATAGTAGGAAAATAAAAGTAAGACAGAAAGAGAAGAATGTTGTACAGATGATTTGCAAGAAGTGCATCTTACTGATTCATGTGCTCGCTGAACCTCATTAAGATCATTGGCTTTTTCTTCACACGTAATTTGAAATCCAAGTTCTTTATTCATTGTATCCCATTAGTATCTTGAAAGGAGTTTAAACAGTTTAATCTTATAATTTAAAATCTTTGGGATTAGACTAAGTATTCCCAAATGGATTAAAATGATTGAACATCATTTAGATATTTATCAAAGCTTGGAACACTGAGGAAAATGCCAGAGGACTGAGCAAAAACACCGTTGGGCTAATATATAGTAGAAAAGTTTGAACACGATCAACTTGATAAAGATTGAATAGTTAGCTTGAACTGTTGGATAACATTATGGAAATGCTCTTCTTAGGGGTAATAAGTAAAGGAAATCAGTGTGATTAATATCTATCATGGTTTGGAGAGCTGATTTCTATTTAAAACATTTGTTAGTAATTTTGATAAGATTCTAAGTTCACAGATGCAAATGTTGATGTTGACTTCTGCAAATCATTTGAGATTTGAGTTACTCTTGCATGACATTTTGATTAAAAATTGCCACTAAAGAATATCAATACACCTACATTCAGATGATTTTTCATAGGTATTATAACAGGAAATCTTCCTCCAACAACATGCTTCCAGTTAGATCCTTCAACAATCTATATTTAGCTGCATTAAATCCAGTATCTTCCACACTGATTTATAAAATATATAAAAACAATTACATGTAATGTTTATTTATCACATCAAAATTGTTGGGACAGTGAACAAAAGTAAATGTGTACTAGCTGAACTATAGTCTTTGGTAATATGGACTCAATTGAACAATATGGCCAAACGCAAAGTCATATATCTTAAAAAAATCTAAGCAGTCATTTTTGTGTGATAGAGTCAGTTATAAAACGGAAGGGATTTAAGACATTATATATTTATGTATATGTATGTGTATAGCCGTTTTATATACATTTTATGATATAACTCTGAACATAATCTTTAGGAGTACAAACAGGAGCGTGTCAAATGGAAGACAGCAGACAAAGATACTTCATTATACATGACAGGTAAGACAATTACTTTGACGTTCAGGAACGTCAAACATCCACACTTTTGAAATGAGATTGCAAAATTACAAAAGAGAACTACCAAAAAAAAAAAAATCTTTAAAGCAGCCTTAGCGCCTATCTAAAGTTTAGTATTGCAAAGAGTTATGTTTAACCTTGATCAGTAAATACAAATGTCGACATCCTTATGGTCAGTACTTTAAGAAGATTCCGAGAGTCAAGGGATGGGGGGCAGGGTAAGAAAAGGCTTAACAAGATCCATAGGTGGTCCACTTTTTGGGAAATGACACTAGTCAAATTAAAACTAAAAGTCAATGATTGTTTTTCCATAGTGAGGGAAAGTAGTTTGGAATAAAACAGGGATGCATTGGAACATTTTGAAATCTTCAAGATCTTGCTTATTTCTAGACTATAGTCTCAAGCTAAAATATAAATTGTTGATTATATAGAAAATGTTGTGAGATGCACCTGAGCAATGTTAAGATGTTCAGCTCCCAACTGATGTATAATCTGAGTTAGTAAAAAAACCACACACCACAAAAACTAATAATGCAATTTTGTGAAAATATTAAACAAGAAAGATGCACAGATCTTCTCAGAAGGTAAAGATGACATAGTAAGTTTCTCTTTTTCTCATAAGCTTTGAAAAAAAATACTAAAAAGTAGCTTAGAATCACAAAGTGAAAGTACAATAACAGATCAGAATTGAAATTGTACTGAGCATAAAACCCTCCCATACTTCTGGAAAGGAAGTAGTCTTGACCAAAAGCAGTCTAGGTTAGTTGTTGGAGTAAATTATATTCTGCAGTGAGCAAGTATTTATTAACTTGAAATGCATTTGTTTCCTTGAAGGGGACTCTTAATTTCCAGTTTGTTTCTTGATGAAGCTATTTATACAAAACATCTTTTGTCCTTATTTAGCCTAGTATTTTCATTTGATGGAAATAAATAAAAGCTAGATTTTTTTAATGGCTAATCACTTGAGATGAGTAATTTTGCCTCTTAAGAGAAAATGGAAAAAATGCATCCACAGATTCTTCCCCTCTTTCCATCACTCCTTGACCCTAGCAATCTTTTAAAGCAAAAAGGTCGATACTCTGAGCTGAGCTTCTCAGAGGTGCAGTATAAGTCCCACAGCACAGGGAGATGACGCGAGCCAAGGTTGTCAGTTGTACACCAAGAGACCAGAACCCCACGTACTTGTCTCTGAGACACTCAAGAAGTGATTTGAGCTGACAAGAAATCCTGCAGGGTTAAATCCCCCTGATTTCATCAGTAGCATTCAATTAAATCAACAAAGTCCTCTCTCTTAAAAAAAATAATTTCTGTTTTCCACAGAAAAGATGTACTACTTGCATTAGCCGTACCCTGAAACTGGGTAAGGTCCACATAAGATGAAGGTAAGTGAGATTTTCCTCATGGAGCATCTCTGTCCCTCAGTAAAATATGTCGACTGTTCAAATGCCACTACAAGAACTCTGGGCCTGTAGTCCATGGTAGTTAAGCAGTCTTTGGCAACTTTTCATCATTTCACGCATTTCATTAAAGGAAAGAGCAGCAGTTGCTGCCTTTTGCTTTGATCTAGTCATACTGGTCACATTATTATTCATATTACTATCTATAACTTTATGTTTTATTTTTAAATATTTTAATTTATCTGCAGAATCAGAAACTTCGCAGATGATAATGTCTCCCAAACTGTGTGGGCCCATTGTCCAGTGTGGCCCAGAAGGAGATCTACAATAAACCCTGTCTTAAGCAGTAGAGGATTCTCAGGAGTGTGTTTCATCGTGCTTTGCAGTGGATAAGGAACTTGGTAGAGGATCCCAACACTATCTTCTCTCAATGGGTTATTCCCTGTGTTTTCACACTAGAGGATATAAGATGCACTTCAGGTATGTGAGTCTTAATTATAATTAATTATAATTGCACCATGGATCTCATGCACAGTAGCTGTTGCTTCTCATATTTGTCTGTGAAAACAGTTGATGGTACAAGCTTTGCAGGTTACCTCTGTTTTCACGGTTGCCGTAATATGTTCCTGTTTTTCCCCACTCTGACAAAAGTTGTTCTAAATTAAGATGCCTTAAGATGTTAATACATCTTAAATACCCACCTCTCCTGCTGTTAATGTTCATCTGATAGTGTCCCAAATGTTGTTTTCAGGCTGAGAGATTTTCCTGTGTTTCTTAAAGCCCTGCCACGTAGTGTACCATGAGATCATGCCTAAAACTGGCTTTTTTTTTTTTTGAATGTTAGAAGCATACAAGCTGAGAGATGTCATTATTTCCTAATTCTTATTTCTGTAGCGAGTAAATAATAAATCAGTAGACATCTCTGGCAGATTTTTAGCGGTACATCTATATTGTCAACAAAGTTTTGCTGAGTTCACTGAAGCAATGATAGCCTACCCAGACAATGATCTGTTCCCACTAACGAAAACATGACAGGTTACTGCAACTGATATGTTCATTTTTCTATTGCTGTTCAGTCTGAGCAAACAGGACTTAGAAGAACTAGGGGAGAAAAGATTCCTTAGGTCAAGTACAGCTATTTGTTAGGGTGGGATTCACTCACCTAAGTACAGGTATGTAGGGAGTGACATTATAGATGCCTTGGGGTGTCCAAGAATCCATGTCAGGTTGGCCAAAGCATCACAGGGCTGACAAGGAACCTGAATTCTTCTATTAGGGTACACAGAGCTAAAGCAGAATACATTCTAGCATATCTAAACCAACAAAAAATGATTCCTAGATTCATATAAAATATATAGGTTTGTACAAAACCTTTCATTCAGTTCTCAGAATTTTTGCTACCGTTTCTCTGTTTTCATAAGCTCTTTATTCCTTTTTGCAAAAAAAACCCCAAAGTCATAGGCTTAACAAACAAAGAAAACACAAAACCCAAGAGACGTTAGCCTCTCCTGCCCCTATATAGGGTGTTCAAGATTCCAGAAATTCAGGAATCAAAGAAAATAGTTCATGAAAGATATTTCTTCTTTGAAACCTTCAGAAATCTATGCTATCATGAATCTGACATTTAGTTAGAACTGACTCATAGAATCAGTCTTTGACAAGTTAATAGATGGCTACCAATATTTTATTCTTTTGCAAAAATTTGAATATGGTTTTCTTGTTCAGTATTTTTATTAATATGCTCGAATTTTACTGTTACAAGCACTATATTGTACAATATAGCGGCTAATACTATAAAAGCTGCTCACAGATGATTTTTAAACTACTTTTTTAACCTTTTTTTGTTTTGTTTTAAACCCAATATTTTAAAGACAAGTTTTCTAGGACCAAAAGCTTGCCTTTTGTAAACTTTCAAATCTTGTTAAAAATTAAGTTCTGCATTCTCCTAATCAAAAAGTGTGTTCTATCCTATATATTTGTTACTCAATATAATTGAAGGTTTCTTTCGACTGAGCCAGACACCGTCTGAACCAGACATTGTCTTGATGATATTTTCATACATCATTTTGTACTTTCATATATCACTCTGTACTTTCCAATATTATTTGTACATTCAAACATATTTTGTGTGTTTTGGCAGCTAAAGGTTCAAGGTCATTCTGAAATTCTGCTTTTCTGTTATGCATAGCGCAGAATTTATATAGTGAATAGCTCCCTCTTACTACAGTCATTTATTTTCAACATTTCTGTTTTGTTAAGCCTAGTTCAACTTTTTTTTTTTTTAAGAGAAAGAGAAACAGAGTGTTACAAATACATTTTGATGCTGTGTATCTGTATGAGATGGGAGCTGTATATGTGCTTAGATTTTAAATCTATGAACACACTACATAATAAGTAATTTGGACAAGGATTGTCTCTTACTAATGGTTTCTGCTAGCCTAGAACAATGTGTCCTGGTGTTTGGCTTGGCTATGAAGGTGTTACTGCAATGCAAATAAGTGATAATAAAGGTGTTTTAAAGATACTCGTCTTGCTGAACTTAACCTATAACATCCCATTTCTTTAGACACAAGGCCAAACGCTTCTGCACTAAATCGATTCCTTCTCTCATTTGAACTTTCTTAAAATTCTACATGCAGATTGCCAGTTAAGTCATTACAAGGACATATCCCAGAGTTTTAGGCATTTGAAGGAACACAAGGGAATAAGGGGAAGCTTGGTACTTCCTTGATATATTTTTATTTACTGATCTTCTGTTTAGTGCACTTAATTTATGTCAGATAAATCACTTGAATTCTTTTCAAAGATCAAGTGGGGAAAATGTCATAGCATTAAGCATAAGTATCCATTTTTTTCCTAAAGGTCTTGTTGTCCCCAGGTACTTGCAAGTAGAAGGTTCTTGGAGACAAGCACATACCCTTTATTTCAAACTCTTGTTGTCTGATTTTTATAATATTCCAACCTTGTTTATATTTGGAATCAATTTACATAAGTGAAGATTAGCTGCTTTAGCTAAAACAAAGATCACTGAGATTAGCAGTTGAAAAAGATGTATCTGTATCTATGCAGCTGAAAATAGAGATTGTTATTTTCTCCCAATCATCAAGACTGAAGTCACCAGGTGGTGCTATTACATAGTATTGCAAGATCTTCTGTAATTTGTTTAAATGTTTTTTCAGGAAATCCCTTTGCTTTACAGTTGAGAAAAGCTATAGCAGCACATTGACTGTTGGCTTTTAGTTTGGAAGTAGAAGGGCTTTGTGGGAGGTGGACATTGGTGGCTAAAATTGTCTTCCTGTAAAACATTATGGTTTGCATTCTGATTGTGTTGCCTTTGTTACTGGTCTGTAATAATGCATAACTTGATGTGACATGCAATGCATTTTTTTAGTCCTTTAAATCACAAGGAAAACAAAATAAAGCTTGGCAGTAGGTCAGCAATTGTGTAAGGAGTAGAAAACAGGTATCAGAAAGATAACTATGCTATTGTTTGCATGGAGAATAATATCATGACTTTGGGATGTGATGTTTCGGGTTTTTTCAAATCTCTTTAGAAAAGTCTTAATGATTAGTTTCCTTCTTTCATTGGATTACATGAGAGAGAATAACCATTAGAGTAACTATGCATTCAGGTGACATTGATTTAGATTTTTGCCAGCAAAACTACTTGAAATCATAAAAATGTAAGTTGGGAAAAAAAAAGAAAAAGGTAAATAGTCATTATCTGCCAGTACGTGCTGTAGCATAATAGAGTGATGAAGAAAAATACCTTAATGGGAAGGTAGCCATCTGGAGTTTAAGAGAATAATGATTCAATCTGCTTCAAAAGATTCAGCAATTTTAACATAAAAAGTCTTGTTAGTGACTGAGATGAGAAACTTTTATCACCTTATACATGGAATGTGAATAGTGCTACTTACCTTACCTCATTAGCATTTTAAGTAATAGACAATTATGTAAAGAGAAACTGAATGGGGCGGGGGAGATTTCCAGGTAACTATTGATGTTTATTTATATAGTTCAGACAGACATGTGCATTTATTTTTTTCAAGATAGGCTTTATTTGTGAAAAAACATCTTGTGATAGTTTTCTTCCTTCGATGGGCTTTAAATGCCACACTATGTCTCTACAAAGTTGAATGCAGTCACTTTTAAGAATACCTAAAATTAATGGCGTAGCGACATGATGGTCAATATGAATAATGTTTGTCTTTACAGGAAGTTTTAAAGTAATTTTGTAATGGTTAATGCCTTTATGCCTGGTGACTTTGGTAGGCATGAGAAAAGTAGCTTTCTGATACCAAAATATTTTCATGGAGGATATCTAAAGTAGATTTGAAATATCATTCAGCTATGCTTTAGAAATAGACATTATTTATGCTTTAAATATAATTTCAAAATGTCATAACATTATTCTAGGTATGTAATGATTGCATATCTTAGAAAGAATAAGATCTTATGCTTTCCATCTTCCAGGGATTTTCTTTTGTGCTCTTTTTACTAAGTAGCTATGATAAAGATTGAGAGTTAATTTAGGACATGGCTGTGTTGGATGGACTGGGATACCAGTCCAATGCAAAAGCAGTTCTTGGGAGAAATCACGTTTTTTTTTTTTAAATTTACCTATCCCGTGAAACATTTTTTCATATGGATGATAATAAATAAAAAAGGTTACTGCCATCTGTAACAGTTTAATATTGTCTTCATGTTGAAGAAAATAATTCATGAATTTCAGTGTTACACTAGATTACTCTCACTAAAATTTACTTTTAATAGTTCACATCATTTTCATTAACCTCTTGATGCTTTATTCATCTCCATTAGAGCAACATCACACAATCAAACCAATAGAAAAGCCTAAACAGACTATTCTAAAGGCAGAAATGAGTAGGAAGTTATATAAGACAGGACAGATTTCAATGAGATCAAATCTTCACTTTTTTTTTTTTCTCTTCACTGATTTCTTCCAGCATTTCTTGCTATTAATTGCATCTCTATATTGCCTTCCATTCTGCTCAAATTCATTGATATGAGGAACTTGAAAACAGGCTTATGGTTGCAATGCTAAAAACTTGCAAGAAGATATGAAAAGAAGCACAGTTTTGAGTAACATCTTGATCTAACACTGATTTTACAGTACTGTTATTCTGCTGACATCATTAGACTTTCCCATTTCTATCCCTATATTTACATAATGAGAACTGAATCAGGTTCTCTGAATCCTCGAGAATATTTTCCTTTTGATGATTAACTCATTGCTTTTTTTATAAAACTAACACATTGCTAGTTTTCAAAATGTCAAGCTTTATTTTGAACTGTATTCCTGAGTTTTATGCTACAACACTTTGTTCTGAACCTTGATGATGTGTGACTCAGAAATCATATCCTACAAGGATTTTAATAAGGAGGAGGTTGGGAAAGTGGAAGTGTATCAAAGAAAAAAAGAATGCTTGCAGAATAGGAGAACAGTTATACTTACACGTGCTCTTTAGCTGTCTGAACACAGAAAACACAGGTAAGGTTATAAATACCTTTTCACAGATTTATTTCTTTATTTTAGTCTCTAGATAAATACACACTCAATGTCACTAATGTGTTTTTCATCCTGAGAGCATCTGGGAGACTTGACCTGTTGGGAGCTGCTCCAAATCTTTTGAGTTTAAAGAAAAAAAAGGTTAAATATAAGAATAGTAGTGTGTATATATATATAATAACTTGTGGGTCACTTGGGATCTCTCTCTATCCTAAGAGAACAAAAGAGGTCTTAAAATGAAAGACTTGAGCTGACTTTGGTCTTAAGGGGCATCTAGAAGATATCCCTTCTGGAGAGGTCTAGAAGAAAGAAGGTAAAACCACAAGAACAGGGATTTGGAAAAAGACGTGTTTTATCATTCGTGATATGCAATATTTTGTTCAGAGGTGAATGAAAGTTTCAAGTTTGTACGAAATGGGAGACTAATATCAAGGTTAAGAGAAGATCCAACTGGAAGCTGTGAAAATTTTGGAACCAGTGAGGACAATAAGAACACAAGCTAATGCTAAGGGATTTAAAATGTATTTGTTTAGCCCTTCAGGAAGTAATGTAAACTTACACATGGTGAAGTTTATTATCTCTAGTAAATTAATTCTGTTCTCATGGTAAAGAATTCCTGCTATTTACTGAGTTACAGAGCAGATTTTGCTTTGTTGTTGAGATATTACCTCTCAGTATTTTTTATTTCTTTAGAACAAATTCTTCTCCATCTCCCTCATCAATTTGTTATGCAAATTTTTCTAAACTTGGTTTTTAGTTTATATGAATCTAGTCCTAAAAAAGAACATCCAATATGAATAACGAAATCAGATAAACACCATCTAAGATTACTTTCTATCTATAAAGAATATAATCTCCCTAATGATATTACAGCTACTATATAGAGACATTTTCAGGAAATCAGAAGCAGGCTAGTAGGGCATGTAAAGTGTCTAGAAGAAGAATAAAGAAAATAACATCAAATTAATACTATTTTTGAAATGACCAAATATATCAAAATGTTTCCTTTTCCTTTTAGAGGACACATATGGAAAGTACATGGCTCTCCAAATATCTAACCAGGCTAGTTTAAAGCCACATTTCCTGGACTAAGCTGATTGTCCTATAATTTTTATTCCTCCCTTCAATTTGTGACGTCCCAGATGAACCTCCCAGTTCCTGAACTTTTTGCTTATGATTGAGTCTCACTTCTAGTATGAGCCTAGTATTTTATCAGCCCACTTTCCTGAGGCATCTCAACTGCTGTAGTTCACATTTACAAGGTGAGGATCTCAGTAGTTGAATCCAAAATTCTCCAAACTTCTCTTTCCTGATTAGCATTTTTAGTCTAGCCTTCCTCACAATGCTGCACAGATAAGCAAAATTCTCTTGTAAGAGGGACGGAGAAAAAAATAAAGTATTTTGAACTATATTTTCTTAACATATAAATGGGAACTAGAGTTCGTATGCACAATTGCATTTAGCAGTACATTTTAGTGTAATCTAACATGCTAATAATGTAATTTAAATCTGAAAAAGCCCTAATAGAATTTTGATTGATCAGGTCTCTGAATTACGTCTTTGCAGTTTTAATTTTATGTGTCTTTAATCTCCTCTATAGATTTAAAACCAACACTTCACTGATTAAACTACAGCAAGCCTATGCATTTCTTTGGATTAAACAAGTTAGGTGTTATTTTTAGCAGGAATGAGACATTTTCTAAAAGAATAAAATAACTTGATCTCAGAATTATAAAATTAGATAAATTTTCTTCTTCTAACAATAAGGGACATCAACTTTACATACATTCATTTGTATTGCTGTTGGTTTATCAAGGCCAGACTCTCCTGAGAATACCAGGATATGGTATTATCATCTATAGAGTTAGTCCCTGTTGAGATAATGAAATCATTTAATTAGTCTTATTAATTAATACATTCAAAAATATATTCAATATCTATTTTATATCACTATTTAAGTAGAAAAATGTTTATTATTTGCTTATTGAGTCACAATTTTATTAAGTATAAATCTCAGTTATGTAGGAAAACAATACCTTAAAAAACAGAATAGAAAAGAAATTTTCCTCAAAGATATAGTCTGTATTAGGGAAAAGTTAGGTAAAATTTAAGCAAGTTAATTGATAATGGCTCATGATTGTAAGAAGATAAAATGCAAAGAACTTCATAAACTTGATACACATATCACTAAGACAGTTATATATATATCACTAAGACAGTTATCAATATGGTGATAGGCGCTTTATATATATAAATATAAATATATATATATAAAAATTTAAGCAAGTTAATTGATAATGGCTCATGATTGTAAGAAGATAAAATGCAAAGAACTTCATAAACTTGATACACATATCACTAAGACAGTTATATGTTATAACATTTCTGAGCTAAAGAAAGCATAACTAAAGAATAAATATTAAACTAAACCAAAGAATAAATATTAAATTAAAATAAAGCCTATCATAAAGAAAGAACAAAACAAAACGAGGGACTCTTTAGAGTGGTTATGATGATAAGGCAGATAACAACTGACAATATGCATGTTAATGAACACCAACCAATTTATGTTCTTGAATCTACTTTGAAGGACACCACATTAAGAATGTCTCACAGAACAAATGACAATCACCTGACAGTGGTTCTTTCCCTGGAGGGAATTCCTATCTAAACCAGCAGAAGTGTTTGTGAAAAACAAAAGAATTTACCATACGAATCAAAATTAGGCAAGGAAAAGAACTCCAATGTGATGAAATTACTTTCATAAAATTACTTTCAATGAAAACAGGAAAAAAAGAAAGCTAAGAAGTTAGCTGGGGATGAGAAACATATCTTGAAATTCACAAAGGAAGAACAGTCTGAGTTTTCCTGTAATTCAGTTTATACTTTTACTTTTTCAAGGCTGAAGATAGATCTAGCTGGTTTATGTTAGTCCGATGACCTTAAAGCAGGACCAAAAAAAAATACATTTTTTGTATATTTTTTCTTTTTTTTTTATAGTATTTTTTTTTAATGTCCTAAAGAGGCATTTTTTAATGTAATAAAAGGATCCAAACTTGTCAACACTTAGACTCATTTAGTTCTTTACCTATGCGTAGTCCTATGGACTGCAAAGGAATACCTGTGTTATAAATCAAATGCTCATATAGATAACTGCAGTATCAGCAATATAATCTTGTCTGTGTAGTTCACTAGTGGAAGAGTCACTCAGAATACCAATTTATTTTTAAAAAAATAAGTAAATGTACTGCTATCATTGTATGTCAGTCTTGCGTTAACGTGTGCAGTGAATATATAACTACTGATAAAATCTAGGAATGACATGTTCTTGTATAGCACTATACTATATCTGGCACTATTACAATTCTTGCAGTCCACAGCCATGCTGGAAAACCCTGGCATCCAGCTTTAATCGTTCCTTTCCTCTGATACAGTAGGTGCCATTAATCTTTTAATCAACTGCCTCAGATAAATGGCCCGATCCCATAGTTTGAACCTAAAAAAAGTTTTATGGGCTGCTTCAGCAGGCTTAGCCAGGTAATTAGCAATTCAGGACTAAGTCTAAAATATCTGTAGAAAAATTGGTTAGGGATGTTGAGTAGGATTGGACTCCTCTGTGAATGCAGCTATTCTACATTAATTTAAATAACTGCAATATACTTTTGTGTTTGAAATGGTTTACTAGAACAAATACACGGTTGTTACTTTGTTTTGCTTTCATGCATAGATCTTCAGACGAATAAGGCTTTTTTTTTTTTTTTTTTCTTTCTTCCCTTCTTTTCAAGTAGGGGTGGTCTGTGTACCGAAGCGCACAAGCTGTTTTCATGTTCTCTCAAGTAAATCATAATATGATGGGTGAAACAACAGGTGTTCAATTCATAATTGCCCCAGTGAAAATGATTTATCATCTGAGCAAAACTCCCACTAGGAGCTCAGAATATTTACTGTATTTTTTATCGTATTGGAAGAAAAACCTTATGAAATATATAGATATCTCTGCTGCATTTAGATTTCCCTGGATATAGTCTGTCTTCTGATCATTTAATTTGTCTGTTATATATGTTGCTAAATATATAGGTCACATTTTTCAGAATGACTTAGGAACCTTAAGACCAAGTTTCAGCTGACTTCTATGACTTGGAAGAGGGATTAAGCTTTAACTCCTTCAGACCTGCGCTGAGTTTTATGTTGATTGATAGGTACCGTTTGACACTAGAGCCAAGAATGAATAATAATTATGATATAGTATGTTTGTAGCTTTCTGTAACAAGGTAGAGCTTAAATAAGGAAATGGAGAAGAAAGGACTGTATTTCTGTCTTAAAGAACTTAAGCGTTCATCTGGGCTGACAAGACTGAGATTGAGATGTCTTCCCTTGGAAGGCTAACTTGTCTTCCCTACTGGAAGCTTCCCTTGTCTTCCCTACTGGAAGCTAACGAGCAGGGCCATCTTCTCAATTTCCAAATCTAGATCCAAACTCTTTTCTCCAAATAAATGGTGAGAGGAAGATTGGGAATAGGGACAGTTTACAGAAAAAAGCTTGCTACTGAGACGTTCAAAAGTTACATCTATCCTCAAGTTTCCATTTATTAGTTCAATGTCCCGCTAACTGAGGATAATCCTTTTAGGTTTCAGGAAGGCTAGCATCTGGTTTACTTAGGACATAGGCAGAATGTGCTCATGTCTGCCTGCCAGACTCTATATATCCATATTCGACATCTTGAAATCAGTATCCTATGTAATTTTTGGCAAGTGTAGCCTTTCTGCATCATTAGTGATCTTGTTGAGTCAGTACTGCAGAAGTACTTTCAGTATCAGTGGTGACGCATTGATTCTTTGCAAAGACCAGCACCTGGAGTGGAGAGCACTTAAGTATCTTGTTTAAATCTTTATTTTGTATCACTAAGCAAGATTTACCTAGTGAAGAACTCTGTGCTGGCATCCTGAATGTGCGTGAACTTCACAGTATATATTTGATTTTGGCACTTAGTGTGAAGATACACGCTGGAAGAACTAGCTTCCATTTTATAGTTCCTAAGGGATGCTAAGCATTAACGCTCTCCACTAGCTTCATGAGGCTTCAAAGCGCTCGATAACTTCAGTATTATGCTGTTAATGTGAACTCTGCGGGGATAGATTAGTCATTCATAACCAGTTAAGATTTTGTGTACTATGTATTTGTTTCCTTTTAGGAAATATTTACATATACTTTGCCATCAAATATAAATGTATAAGCAAAAGTGAAAAAGACAGATATAACTTTAAGGTCCTGTGGCTATAGACACATTCTTTGAAAGATTATAAAGCATTTATTCTCTGTTAATTCTCACTTATATTGACGGGGTTCTCGGGGTAATTTGCATGCTGTATTGCAATTATTCCACTAGGAATTGCTTTGATGGTAAAATTTAAAATTAATGTATTTATTCAGGTCAGAAACAGAATCAGCAAACTCCAAAATGCATGCTGATAAAAATTGTTTTAAATTTAATTAAAGCTGTATAAGCTAAAAATATCTATATTGATATGTGCATATGTTGAGATATGTTTTGCTATGGTTACAGGTGATTATCTTTTAGCTTATTTCAGTCTTTTAAGTCTCCTGAAGTCTCATTAAGATATGAATGCTGACAAACTAGAATGACCATAAAGAAAGTAGAGATCTGGAAGGAAAATACATGTATATTTTTAAAATTTATTTTTATTTATTTATCTAGTGTCCAAGATGTCATTAAAATATTGCTGCATTGTATAGCAATGAGATCTTGTGCAAGGTTCAACTGAAAAAGTTAAAATGGCCTTACCCTGCAGGATAACAAGGTACCATAAATGAGATCTACTTTGAAATGTCAAAAAAAATTTGCTACTTTCGCAAAACCTGAGCAATACTTTAATTCAAAGTTTGCTGTGTGTATTATTTTTATTATACTTTATTTCATAGGAGGAAAAAAAAATAGAAGAAACTATTGCAAGACTGCAGAACTAAGCAATCTCCAGAAGCTAAAGTTGTTTTGCTAACGTTTAAAAAAAAAAATCTGTACTAACTTTCTATTTCTTTTCCTGTAATTAAATTACTGTGGAAACTATATAACCAATATAACATATATATTGTTTAAATATATGTCGTATGACTTCTTTATTGAGCCAATATTTTAACATTTTTTTAATGTCTCTAGACCTCCGAATTGGCAATCTTGCTTAAATCAGAAAATTAGTAGTAATAACATACTAGGTTATTAGAAATATTGACACGATGGCAATGATAGCAATCAATCAATCAAAACTTTTTACCAGCAGGGTGGAGGTTCTGAGCTTTATGCTCATGGTCTGCCCTCTGCCTTTGAAAGGTCTTTGGGTATTTCCCTTCTACCTTTCTGGCCACTAAAGCCTGATATCTCCGTTTAATCTTTGACCATTCTTGTACGTCAATCTGTGTATATGAATTTTGCTGATTTATTTTACATTGGCATCTCAAGATCTGATATTTTTTCCTTGTTCAAATGTTTAACCTTTCCATTACAAGGTTGATGTGTTTCTGTCAGTGATGCTCTGTCATTATGACCAATTCTCAATGTTCTGAAAAGCACGTTGGAAGTTTCTCTGACTCTGCACAAAAGCATTGTTGTCCATTGTCATGTCATCAGTTTATCCTTTCATATGACCAAATGTGGTACTGTTTCTGTCATCATCCTACCATACTGGAAGTTAACAACAACTAGGCAGGAGGTAAATTTGATCCATCATTCACCTTTCAAGTCACCATAACACAGAAAGTGCAAGGGATGTTTTTTGATGTTATTGCAGTGTTGAATTACATTTACTTCTTCCCACCTCACAAAATCTCTGTTTTTAAAGAATATTAGACTTTTACTCTTGCAACTGTTTGTTTTAATACCAGAATCTTCTGGAGAGCAGAGATTCCTACTGCTATTCCAGTCCTGCTGCTTTATGTTTTCTTTTCTTCGTTTATGGTGGCTGTCTGTTTCTGAAAAGAAATGTATTTTATTTCACAAGGGTTTTTTTTGCCATTGTGTAACCCTACAGAAATGTTGGCATATAAGCCACATTTATGTGTATCTTCTTTGAATTCTAAGAACTCAGAGTTCTGAGAATTTGCTATATAAATATATTCAAGGCTGTGAACTCAAAAAGGGCAGAAATTGTTTATAAGTTGCAAATATGGAGTGGTATTTTTTCTTTGTCTTTGTGATAGGATTCAGCACAAGCTTGGAGGTAATAATTAAACATCATTGAGTAAGTACTACTGGCAAAAAAAAAAAGAAATGAATTTTTTTTTAGCATATTCTACAAATTAAAGAAACTCTTGTAAGACCTGTTTGATGTACCACTATTTGTCAACAGTTCCCATAAAAAGGAATAGGAGAAGGCAGGGACATGTTGTGAGTCTGCACCCAGGTCAGTGTAGCATCACTTTCTCATACTGGATGGGTGATTTATTCATAGAAATCAACTTTGCAATGCACTTGCATAACATTTACCTTCTGTGTGTGAGACTTCGCTTTGTCAATAGCTTTTGGTGTTATTATCTCTGACAGAACAATAACAGATGATTGTCAAGAAAAAAGTCAGCGTACTCTTTCATGTAGAGAGGAAATGGCTCCTATTGTATGTAAGTGTTTTTATTTGATGCGCTATTCCCCAGATGCAAAATAAATATTTTAAAAGTTGGTACTGCATTCCCACTGCCTGGGTAGTTATGCCTTAAAGAAAAGTGGTGGGGTTTTTTTCCTTATTTTTTTGGTTGATTGTTTTTTTTTTCTCTCATCGTTTGTTACTGTTGAATTACTTGGTCTCTGTTTAAAGCCTGCTGCTTTAACTGCAGTAGTCTTTTTCATTCTTTGTAAACAAGATCTATTCTGGTAGATTTTTCTTTTGCTTCTTTACTCCATTTGACTGTGAAAAGGACATCTATGTATAGTTTTTACTAACCTACAGCAAACTTCGAAGAGTTTCTTAAGCGTATGATGCTGGAGAGAAAATAAAGGGAAGAATGTCTGATTGCATAAAAGTTAACAGACATCCTTGACTTTTCCCAGATGCTCAATGAATAACTAAGTAAGGAAGCAAATTTATTTAAATCTGACAGACAATTAGGAAAAAATATATGCCTCGTTTTTCTTGTATTACCTTGTTTTTGTGAACAAGACATTAGAAATATAATTCCTAGGTATATTAAGCTATCAAGGGAGGAGGGGAAAATTCTTAGGTTCAAATAAATAAGAGGAATCATCTTTTGGAGTCATACTAAAACCCAGTGGAAGGAATGCAAATCTATAGAAAGGCATTTGAGATGTTAAACTATCAGAGAGTTCTATGGACAAGTCAGTGAGTATGGAAACTGGAGAAAATCAAAATTGTGGCTCTGAGTTATTGCACTGAAGACCTTAATTAGTATTTCTAGATAATTTTAAAAACTAATCTTCCTTTTTTCAGTATTGTTTTATTTTGCCTATGAAAGAATTACCTTAACACAAAGATCCTTTTTTGTTCTCTAATTTACTAATTAGAAGTAACAAATCATTATAAATATACTCCGCAGCTGTTCTCATGACAACGTTGACAGTGGGAATTTAGAGAAGCCAGGAAAATGTTTAAACATGTTTAGCTTTAAAAAAGTAAAGTTATATAGATAAGTGAAAAAGACCAAACCCCACCCTCAAAACGAAGTGAAGTCAACTAGTATGTATTCCTTCATCGGTCTGACTTTGATAGGCAAATAGTTTTTAGTTGTACTTCCAAATTATGCATGCTGCTCTCTCATAGAGAGAAACTGCAAGTTTTCTGCAAGTGTGTGTTTGCAGTATCTTTCTCAGTATTATAGTTTTACTGCATAGATTTTTCTTCTAAAGACCAAAGGAACAAGAAGCTCTCCTCTCTTAAGAAGATGAAGCTGGCATGACAAGATTAGGGTCTACTGGAAGTACTTTTTCTCACTGGATGACAAATATGGGCACTAAACCAAATTTTATTCTGTTTTAAACACTGTTAAAATAGATTTATTAATAGCCTATGAAAGTTTCTTATTTATTATTTGTCTTTGATTGACATTGATAACAACAAACACTTGCAACAAATGAGATAATGAGCAGTCTGCCATTTGCAGTACAATGGAATTAAAACCTGAATTAGAACCCTTTTCAGCTTTGATACTAGAAAAATTTGTAGTTTGTAAGTTATTCAGTGGCTCTCCCAATAAATTCTGCTGACATAGTTTAAAAAATAGCTCACTGATGTCTTCAAGTTCTTAAGTTCGTACTCTGGATATGTGTGCATATTTAGCCAAGATGTAGCAAGAAACATCTACTTTTTCTATGAAGAAGGGTAGTTGATCTGGAGGCCTGTTCTTGAGAAGCTGTGTAGTCAGGGAAATAGATAAACTCACTGCCATTTTGATCTGAGTACTCTTCACAGGTAAGAGATTGTCTTGGGGTGCCAGTACTGTGGTGCCTACCCACAAAACGGGCTCCTTTCCTCTGCTCGCTGTCTCACAGAGGCTCCGTCTCTGCACCAGAGTGGACTGTGGGAAAACAACTTGAACAAGTTGTAGAGGCTTTGGTGCCTGATCTTGTAGGCTTTTGAGTTCTTGTTGTCCTGAACATTCTTCAGGACAGGATCTTAAATCTGTTCTACAACAGATTTCTTAGTCTTCAGTACTAATAATTCCCTGAACAGATATTGAGGAGGTGAGATGAAGGTGCTCAAAAGCAATTGCTCTGCTTTTAAGCAGGTTTAAATACTAGAAAAAAAATGCCCGCAAAATAACAAAAAGAAACCTGTTTACTAAAAGATGTGCAACTAATTCTCATTCCTAAATTCCCAGAACACTATCCTTGGATTAAGGAATGTGTATTTAGCAGTATGACAACTATCCTACTCAGTTGGCTGAGATCCATTCTTTCTATAAAGTGGACCGCAGCAATTTTATCTCATAAGTGACGTCTTTGATGAGTTTGAGGACAGTATTTTCCCCTTAGAAGTGGAATACCATTGTGACAGGTTTTTAAGTTATTGTTTGTCATTTCAGATGAAGCATCCTTTTTGATTATAATTAAAATCCATTACAATTCAAAGGTACTTATGAAGGAACTGAATTTTTTAATATTTGAGTACTCTAGGTACTTCATAACTTTGGTTTTCATACCATTGGAGATAAGGCAGAAGGTATTTACTTCATAGTTGAAATATCATCTTTTAGAAGAAAAAATGTCATTAAAGAAGTAGTGAAGGCAGACATCATACTATATTATCTCTTTTGTGTTGGTAAAGACTTAAATAGTTTAATTTATTCCATTAATCAGCCTCTGGGGATGTTGACTGAAATGCTGATTCTGTTAAAGCTAAAAAAATCCCAGTGAGGCCAAGAATTTCACCTGAATAAGAAATATATAGACTGATTCCAAGTTGGACTGGCATCTCCCAAGACACATGATGTGCTTTTAAAAATTATTCTATCTTATTTTTCATTCTATAAGAGCTAGAAGGCAACATTGTTTCAACAGACACTGCAAAAACACAACATGAAGTGCAAGAAGTTTTGAACTAATAAAAATCTCTATTCTGACATCATCTTTAAATAAGTTACGATACTTGCTTAAGACATTATTCTGTAAGATCTATTTAACAGGGAACTTTAAAACTGGTCTTTTTATGTCTAGCAACTGGTAAGGATTTATGACGTTTGTGGATTAGATAATACATAGGATATTCAGACGGAAGATGCATTCTCTGGCCAGTGATAAGGAGAAAGTTAATTTGCAAGATAGTATTATTTAGTGAAAAGGTTTTTCATAGTGCAGATGTAGGATGAACAAACTTCCAACTAAAATTAGGGACATCTAGGGATTAGAAGTGAACATAATTAGGTGAGAGCTACTTCTTCTTTTATACAAATGATGCTTATTTGAAAATGCAGTAGCTTCAGAGTTTGTGCAAGCCGGTATGATGCTCTTTGCTGCCTGAGTACGGTTCTGAATCTGATTAATGTTTTTTGGACAAAATGGTGTAATAGATAATCATCACTTTTTTCATTTGATCAATTCACATAGGTACTGTTGAGATTTGTTCTATCAATGTGTGGGTACCTCTGTTCTTGTTTTATTCCAAAGTATGACTTCGGTTTCTTTTTTTTAATAATGATGGTCATGAAAGATGTTTTATAGCACTTGTGGAGTTGGCAAAATGTCTCATCTCCAAGTAACCAAGAAATTCAGAAAGATGAAATAAAAATTTTAAATAAAAAGTAATCTCAGCATCTAGCAATAAATTCTACTGTTGTCCATTTGGCATCCAAATGTACAGTGACAGTTCAGTTGAATCACTGCTCAATGGAAACCATGAGCTCCAAAGTTGTATGGCTGGATCATCATGTTCCACTTGGAAAGGAAATAAACATTTTAAAAGTCAATCCTCAGTTCTGAGTGGAATAAAACCTAGAGTTGTAGAAATTATCCGTATCAAATTGCTTTTCAAGCAAACTATTTTGAAAATATTGACATAGAGTCCAACAAATCTGCCTATTTCTTTCTGGTTTATTTTATTTTTTCCGTTGGAAATTGGATTCTAAATGAAATTATTTAATTATATGAAATGTTCTGATTTCAGCATAACTATTGTAATGAAATATGATCAGGAAAAATTGTTATGACCACGGTAACTTGGTTATAGTTGCTTATGGTTAATACATTTTAATTCTTGGTTAAAAAAGTTTTTGAGGTTTTGCTACAAAATGCTACTGAAATATGTGAAACATCAGATTAGAACAATGTCTGCTTTACGGACATAAATTAATGGAATAAATAAAAATGTCAAGCTGTAATTTCAGATTTTTTGAATCTTATTTTTTTTACAATTTATCTATGTTATTCTGTATATATTTTTAGTGGACCTTGGCAGCATTAGAAGGCTTAAAATGTTTAGTTTTGTTTTTATTTGTTAAGACCTGATAGAATAGATATAATATTAAACTATTTTATGCTATAAAGTTAATCAAAATATAAAAAATATAAATATTTGTTTATCCTTTGTCAATAAATGTGGATATATTCATGGTAGCTTTGCAGAAAAGTATTGTTGAATTAAAAAAATGTGTTATCTGTGTGCATGTTTGTGTTGTAATGCGGTATCTATAGATATGTGTGTATAATTATCTATCTAGCGTTTTATTTACCCTATAGCTGTAAAGTTATATTTTGACAGTTGTCACGTCGTTTCAGAGCTTTTTTTCACTTTTCTTCACTTGTCTGATCTGAAAACTGTGTGATAAAATTCAGAGGCTCAGACATCCCATTTTCTTTGTGTAATCCCCTGTAAGCTTTAAGCATACCCGTCTGTTTTGCTCCACAGGAATCTTACAAGACTATTACTCTAGTGATCACTCAGAGTTCTATTCATCGTTCATTAAATTAAGAAGCTTAATGAATATATTAATTTCCTTGCATCTTTCTCGTGTTGAAAAACACGTTGGTGTTTAATATTTTTATATTAAGAAATTACAGTTTAAAATAAGAGGAAAAAAAATACAGAATAGCTATGACTCCTTTCATAACTGTGCTCCAAAAGTGGTGACATAAAAATTAAACAGGAATGGAATTTGGCCCACAGGTTCGAATGGCTTTTAGAATAAAAGAAAAGGAAAAAAAAATAGTATTGAGTGTATATTAACTGTGGCTGTCTACAAGCCAGGAGAGAAATCTGTTTGTCCTTACCTTCGGAATGATTCATTTATATCTTCCATCAGAGCTCCAGTTTTCTTCTCATACTTGTCGAGCATTGTTGTCTGTAGCTCCTCCATAGCCCTCTTTTTCTTCTTCCAGTTCCATGATTGATTCATGTGAAAGTGTAGCACACATAATGCTGTCCTGATGATAGCTTTTCTGTGTTTAGTTATTTCTGGTTTGAGGTTCCTCAGCTCCTACTCAGATCACCTTGTTGATGGCACCCTGACAGCTGTGATCAAGAGATCAAGCATAGAGCATCAACATTGGCATAATTTGTCCAAATTAGGGACTCAGTATGGGTTCTGGTACTTAATCTCAGTCCTTTATGGACACAACAAAGTGACAGTCTACCATCAAATGTAAGAAGTTAGTGCATGCCATGTACTGATACATAAAACCATGAGTTTTAAGAAACGTTTTCTCCCTGTGTCTGAAATTTGTGTAATAGTTCTATGAAGCACATTTGTTACCACTTGATGTTGTGGAAACAGTTATAAATAACTGGATGTTAGATGTAAAGTAGAGCTGAAAGTTGGTTCTGGTATAAAAATTTTACCTGTTATGACCTCAGTTAGGGTCTATTGAGCATCATTTCCGCTGCAATTAGGATAGTGACTCTAAGGCACTTCACAGTGCGTGCTTCAAGAGAAGTGCTCTTCAGACTTCAGAGTCTTTTTTAGCACTGCTTGCGCATCAGGTAGTATGTCCACTGTGTCCAAGAAATTATATTAACAGTAAGACCTATAACCTGTATGTTACCCTAAAATAAAACTTGATCAACATAAGCAACAGATACCATACTTCTGTGTTTTCTAGATTACAGATTGACCCTGTGCTTTTGCATGTTTACAAATTTTATGAGAAAAGCCCAATTTCTCAAAATGCACTACTAATCCTGGTGATTTATTTAATGTAAATAACAATGGCTCTAGTTTTTTAATCTTCACAATATGACTTTTGTTTTCTAAATTGCTTATTTTAGTTAATCAGCTTTATCTAAATGATTCTGTTGCTATGAATAGATTTTAAGCCCCTCTTTGAGCCTTAGAGGAAAATGAAGCCATTCAAGGTGAAAATATTTGACTCAGGCTTATTTTTGTGCATTTTTTAAAAAAAGTTATCATCTTTGCCATTGTTTTTGCAAGTTAGTACTTATTTTAAAATAAGTCTGCTGATACGAAAATTAGATGCTGAATGTCACTTTTATATTTCCTGTTGCTGCTAGTCCTGCCATAATGTGATTCATTTTCATACCTTTCAACACATACTGCTACTTTTAAAGATTTATTTTCTTTTTATTTGTGTCATTTAAGTGGAAGCACAAGGAGAAGTCAGTGAATATCTTTTCAAGCGAGAAGGATGAACACAGGTCCCACAACTTCATAAGAAGTAAATGCTAATCTAATATCACTTTCAGGATATGCATTCGTGGAACATTTGTTCAAGAATTGTAGTGGTTTTCCCAAAAATTCACTGTTAGCAAAGAAAAGGTGTGATTTTTAGATCTTATGTTCGAGTCTGCACTTTGGTAAGAATTAGCTAACCTGTGTTCAGCCCTCTGATTTCATCAAGCAGGGGTCTAATTAAGAGTGTTTTAATTATACAGTTACCAGTACAGTTTCTCAAAATGTTCAGTTAGGATGACTTCAAGGAATACCCTTTCACAGGATGTTTAGATAAGTGAGATAAGATTTTTAAATTTAAAGAACAGAACAGTGATTGTTGTATAAAAGGATAATTCCTTGCCATCCCCAACTTGTTCCTGCTTTACTAAGGACACTTTCCTCCTGTAACATTGTATTTCTGGACTGAAGCACAAAAATACTTCACTGTTTTGATAACATAAGTCAAGGGATTCTTATAGGTAGGAGATGATTCTCAGCTTGCTGTACTTCGTTAAGCTGGTGCTCTCGTACTGTCGCCCTATTTAATAATTTTCTCTATCCAGTTAGAGCATTTTCATCTTTGCTTTTCTTTTCCTCGCTTGTCTTAATGTTAAGCTTTTTCATTACTCTTGGTATCAAGACTTATCATTTTGCATCAAAGAATAATCGTATAATTGCAACAATTTTAAATAGTTCTGTCATCATTTCTTATTTAATTTTTACATTAGCATGACTGTAACCTGTCCGTGTCATAAAAACAATCAGTATAATCTCCTAATATAGAAATTATTTTTTAAGAATAACTGAAGAATTGTTTATTCTCTGTTCTTGAAGGCCAGAGGTCTAATGATCTTATCTATTTGCATCTTAAATATAAGCATTGCAGCCTGGAAACATGCCTTTATTGCGTAGTAATTATGTGCTTTTTGTGGCATGGCATACAACTATGAAAAATATTTCCTTGTAAAATGATTCATGTGATGTGCAATTAAATAGCCACAATATAATTATATAGCAGCACTAAATTAATATGTGTATTAGGTAGCACTGAGCTATTACTGATTTTTAGATTACTTACTACCTGAAAATCCTTCCCTTAAAGATTGTCGATATGTAGTGCGTTTTCACAGTTCCTTAAACCTGGTAATTTCTTTCATTATGCAGATACTACTAACTGATGAAAGGTGTTCTGGGGAGGGATAAAAAAAATGGAGAGGGGGGATATTTTTATGGGGAATATTCATTTTTGAATGTTACTTGTTCCACTAAATTGCTATAGGTCTGATTTCCATTTCCAGCTGAAAACGCAAGAAAGCTGGAAAGTTCCTCAGAAAGATCTGTGACCAGACACAGTGTTAATGTAAACTGTAGCTTCGTTGATTCAGTAATATTCTTTAGGTGAAGCTGACAACTGATTTTTAACTATCCTTGTATGATTTGCCATTCACACAATTGGCTTGTGATGGAAGAGGGAAGGTAACATGGCATCTCTACTGTGCCATGAAGAGGGAGCTACAGGAGACAGGCAGGTTGTGTAAAGCTTGAGCCAAAACTGGGGAATCTGTTTGCCTAAAAAGAGCTCTCAGCCCTCTTCACCTTCCTGTGCCAGGAAAGCGCTGGCAGCAAAGCTGACTCCTTGCCTTGATCTCTGTGGTTTCAGTAGGGCAGCTGTGCCATGTGGCTCGTGAGACGATGACTGCAATCTCCATGGGGGCTCTGACTACTGCTCTATGAAAGATTAACATCTCTGAGATCTGTGTCCGATACATAAATTATTCACGGGATTATGTCGCATAAAGGTATGACTGAGCTCATCTTACAGTGGTGACTTCAGTTCCCTCTTCTTTTACAAGAGGATTGTTGGAGGTTTCATACTGAGAAAGGGGAAAGTATTAGCACCTGATCATCTTTCCTCTCCATTAAGTTTATGCACTTTGGCTTTGCTTTACAATGCACAGCATGGTGGAACAGAGACTCCTATAGAGAGTGCTGTTACTCTTGCACAGTCTATACTGCTGGTATGGTTGAACATGCTCGCAAAAATTTTTGGAAGTCATTACTGCCTTGGAGTTTGCTAAAAAAAGTTTCAGATAAAGCAGTGATAATTCAACACAAGTTTCTCTGTTTAGCTCATGAAAAGGTCCTGATGAAAAGCTTTTAAGCCAGTAAATTCAAAATTAAACTAACATTGTGTCCAGAGTTTATTATACCAAAAGAAGACAAAAGAACTGGAATGAATTAAAGATGGAACATCTATATAATTTCTGTGTTTCTATTTTAGGTCATTTTGTCATGCATTAATAATTTTTACGTTATTATATTTAATTGTTTCATGTCAGTATAAAACAAATGAACCATATTTTATGGAAAATTATAAACTTTAATCTACATACTTCAGGACCATAATGACTCCTTAAAGCAATATCTGTTTTTTTGTTTGTTTTTTTACGTGATCTTCATTCAGTCCATTTGCAACGATGCTTAGGAAATCTTATTCTTCCAAGAATTTACTGGGTTTAAGCATGTCTTATTAACAATCAGTGTGTGAAGTTGTTTCAGAGTAGAAAGAGAATTGATGCATGTAATGCAAACTCAGAATGTCTCAAAGTGGTTTTTGAAAGACAGATCTTCATTCACCATCTCTCTTGAGTCTTTACACACCTGTTAATAGCACTTGACAGTGATTTTCTCTTCCTTTCTTCTCTCTTTTCTTGTTAAAAATTGATCATAGGGATTTGCATAAGGAATTGAGCTCTTTCCAAGTGCCAAAGAATGTATTGATGATAATTTCTCTTATCCCTGTATTCAAAAAAAAAAAAAAAAAAAAGGAAAAAGTTAATCTTCAGATATATAGGGGTTACATCAAAAGTATCCTCCCTGCATTCAGATCCACTAGATGAGAAATCAGGATTATTTTCCACCTAGGATAGGTCATCTCAGCAAAGCAAAAATTTTGAGGATTTAATCAAAAGAAACAAATAATTTTTGCATCATTCACTTGCTTATAATCTCTACTTAATCTGAAATGCAGATATCATTACTTTAAAGCTGTTCTTTGTGTTCACAAACAACTAAGCAAAAGAATAACAAGGACTTACCAAAGTAGTGCTTAAACAGGGATTATGAAGGCAGGGACTTTGGTTGGTTGGTTTTATTTGTGGCTCCTGGAAAAGCAATGGAAGATTTCGCTCCTCAGTGGGGGCATACTTTCTTAGGATGTGCTTCTCCCTTTCAGAGGGCAGCTTGAGCATGTTGGCAGATTGTATCTGATGCCAGTTTCCATGAAAAAAAAAGTAACATTGGAGGTCACACAAGTATTTTCTAAAATGCCATTCCGTGACCTAATGCCCATCAGCCTTGTGTATCCATAGGCGATGTTTATGAAAAGAAACAACAGCAGCAAAAGAACCGTAAAGCCGAACCACATGGACTTTTGTGCGTGTGCTGTTAGCACCGAGCTGCTTCTTGCAGTCATTTTGACATGGAGAAGTTAACTGTGAGTTAAGGAAGGAAGTTGCCAAACTACAAAACGTAGTTTTCCTACTGAACGGAAAACTGGGTGAAGTTCCCTGCTGTTCTGAGAAACCTGAGGTGATCACCAGTAATCCCTTAGGCTCCCTCTGCTCTTCTGGTGATAAAGATGACGAGCGATTTGGCTGCCTGCTGATTATTTTGCTGGTTTATTTACTGATTCGAGGGAAGGGTTATTTGATCACTCTTTTCAAAATCAGTTTTTATTTTCTAAAGTTCTTGATGGGAACGAGCCTCCTCTACAAGCAATCTCTGCAGTCCTGAAAGCTTTCAGTATTGTTAAGCAAGGCGGGACATTTGCTTAATATAGGAATATTTCAAATCTGCCACAGAGGTCTCATGTTCAGGACATCCACATATACTGCTGAAAATGCATCTGCAAATAATGCTGTGTAAGCTATGAGATTTTTCAGCATGTCATTATTTTGTTTATTTAGTATTAGCAACTTGTTAATAAGAACAAGCAGCACATTTATGTGAGCTATGCTCATTATGCGACAAAAAGGGAGAGATATTTTTTTTCTGGTTCCTCACAGGGTTATATTTCCACAAAGCAGTAATGATGTGGTGTTTTTTGTAAATGTTGGCAGCTTAATAACTGTTTCTATTTGAAATTAAGATTTTACTTAAAATTGTGATGATCATCGATATTTTGGACAAAAAGATTATTATCATTGCAGATGCATTATTCATAACTACAAGAGGTATTGTAAGGTATGCTTCCATAACTTGCAAATGTCTTGTAATTAGATAGAAGACATGCTTACATAAAAAGCCATAGGCAAATATTTTCTGCTAGTTTCAGCAAAAGAATTTCCATCAACTGGGAGTTTACTGAAGTGAAGCAAGAAATAATTTGGTCAGTCAGATTTTACAGAGGGATGGATACCTACAAGTGGTCTTGAAATGGCAGTTTCACATAAAGAGGTGCTGGACATCTAAGTATTTCAAACCCAGAGCAGATTTTATATTCACAGAAAGGTAAATTTGTATTACTAACCCTCTTGTGTCAAATAATGTTAATGATGAATAAATGTGTTCAGAGGCAACATGTGGTGACTAGTTTATAAATTACTAGTCTGCATTATTACTTGGCAAAAAGTGAGAAAGGAATTGTGAAAGTTTTTATAGTTTCTAAGTAGCAAACTGTGTTCCAGTTGTTTTCTCAAGCGTTGTAATTCTCTTCTTGGAACCCTGATCCTCATTCAGGCTGTTGGAATGCTTCCAGAAATTGGTTACAGAGATAGATAGATATAGACATAGATACCTAACAAGATAAAATAATCTACAGGGCAGACAATAAAATTCAATTTTAACGTTTGATTCTTGCTCACGTTCCACTTTTGTACTGTTATAATCACTGATTATCTTTCTCAGTCTTTCTTTTGGCTGCAGTAGTGAATAAGTGTTCTAACGTTTTGTATTTATTTTAAACTTTGAGTGGTTTTACATTCATCTAAGAGCTAAATTTTTTGAAACCACCTTAACGGACTCAAATTTTAAGTGTAATTTATAAATATAACCTCATGCAAAGACTATAGTTAATGGAACTGGAATTTAATTTATTGACATATATCATGAAATATAAACTGTCAGCAGAACAGTCAAGATAAATATTTTCTTTTAAATTTTGTTTCTCTTACGTGTGTTGTGTTGTAACTTCTCAAATTTTATTAACGAATGAGGGTATCTGCTCTCTCCATTTTCAGTTTAGATCACAATCAAGAGATTATCCTACTGATAGTTCCTTTCTTTCAGGGTTACATTGTTAATCATATTTATTTTCTAGCTGCTTCTTTTGACTTATATCAAACAAGAAATCATTTCTCCAACTGTTCAGTGGGAATTGCCGTGTAAGTAAAGCAAAAGTTGACGTGTAAGCACTGTATTAACTAGACCAGTTCACCATAGTGTACCACTGTTAACAAGCTAGCGTGCAATTAATTATTTTTTTTTATCCCATGTTGACTAAAACTATTATACAAAAAAACCCTATGCCAAGGTGACAAGAATCACATGGTATTACACTTAGAAATTTTTCTGTTATCGAGAATATAATGCAAACATTTTCAAAAGCAAGAAGAGAAGAAAGAAGAGATGGTCTGTTTATTAAAACATTCCATACAAATCAAATCTGTTAGCAACTTTTTCTTTCTGTTGCTTAATTATTACTCATTACATTTATATTCAGGAAGTCTAGTTCAATATTACTGTGTGAAAGTTATTCATAGGTATACTATATGTTGTTGGATAGGGTCAACAGTCTACCTTTTCTAATGAACACCTTGTTGTTAATCTTGGCAGTGCTATTCCTGGAGAGGCAGACATTTTATGGCTTGACACAAAGTGGAAGAGTTTCAGGAGGATGAGCCAGGTCATCTCATCCCCGGTACCCAGACTGAACTCTGTGCTATGTTCATAAAAGGTAAAAGATTTTAAATCTTCTTAGAGGAAACTGTTGAACTGTGATTTCTAAAACTGAATGACTTCTAAGCTCTTTAACCTTAAAAACATCTGATAAAAAGGGAAATATATACACATATAATTGACAGTCTTCGAAATAAAAATCACTTGTGCCTATGCCAGTGCAGGAAATTCTAGCTCTGAACTCCAAGTTTCTGAAGGTATCTGTGTGTAAGTGTCCTGAACAGGGATTCAGTTTAAACAGCCACCTGTACTGGTGTGTTAAGTTCAGCCACTCTCCGTGTTCACTCTTGTTAAACCTCTTTTGAGATGCCTAACGCTCCTAATAAGTTAGATAAGAAATCTAGAGCCAATTTGAGGATATCAATATGTTACAGAGTCTAAGTATATATGAGATATATTGTTGTAGTAGCTCTGCCTGTCTTCTCTCTGGTTATTAACTCTTTCTTAATTTTAAGAAAATCTTTCTCCAGACACCATTTTATCAGTTTTCCTTTTACTGTTTGAAGGCATAACACTGGTCTATTAGAGTATTATATACTTCACTTTTTTTTTCTTTTAATAGTTTAATGTGTCAAGAAAAATATTCCTTTATCCATGGCCATCAATAATACTATTTCTAGGAGAAAAATGTCATAATTTCCAGTCTGGCACTCACGTTCTGTTCAGCTCTGTAATGAGCAAAAAGAGTAGAAGAGAAAGATTAACACATTGTCTTAAAAAGCCCTTTTAGGGAAAAATCTAAACGTGCTTTATATGATATCTATAATTTTACATATTTAATGACTTCAAAACTATTATGTACTTACACAGTCCTGCCAACAAGTAAATCTTACTGACAAGTGTGCTACAGAATAGTTCTATGTTCTTTATGCTAGATGGTCCTTTCTTTTGTAACAGATATGACTTTTAATTTTGACATTATGGCTATAACTGTTAATGGTTAAGAAAGGTGGAAGGAAAATGGTCATAAGGGTGGTATGCCAGTACACACATTAATAGTGAAATGCCATGACTGAATTAGTCTTGCTTCAATATATATAAAAAAGAAAAAAAGGCTGCCTAATTTAACATTGGCATAATTAAGCCATGCAATTGTAGATATCCACTACTTCAAATTGACAATTTGGTAATGGAAAAATTCAGCAGCCTATGGTGTACATGAGGTCAAACTTCATAGTGACAATGATCATCTCTGAATAACTTGTGAATCTATATGGATGAATCATTTTCTTCAGGTCTGATTTAGTATATCATTTTTTCTGAAAAACAATTCTTAAAACATTGAATAAAATATGAACTTGTCTCATGCCAAATTTCTTGAAACCAGTCATTAAGATTTACTATTTCCATTATGAATAATGTCCATTATAAAAGAAGAAAAACATGACTGTAAGGCAAGCATATATTTTCTGTCATAGCACTGCAGTTTGTCTTCAATGACTGATGTTGTTTGCAGTTTGGGAAAGTAATAACAGAGGAACAGCAAGTAAGAATTGTATTTTTAGCAGAAACTCATTGTTCATCGCATACATTATTTTCATTCTTCGATAAAGTGAATGCTTATTACTGTCAATAGTGACAACAAAAACCCAGCTGACCTCTTCTCATAGCTTAAAAAAACTGTAACATTGGTGAACAAATCATAATATAATAACTGTTTATGGCAGACCTCACCAAAATGTACACGTCATGGCATACATTATGAAGAAAACTTTCCTTAACAAGACATAATTGTCTCCTATTCTTCCTTAATGAGAAATAGTTGGAACGTGGCTGTTAGATAGACACCGAAACATGTATGTTTCTTTAAGTCTTTGAGAACACAGTGCTAGTTTTGGCTCATGAGTTAGCAACCACATGAGCTGGAAGCAGCTCAGCTCCTCTGGAGGTAGGTTGCAAGTGGTTTTACTTCTTCCTTCTCATCTGTTCTCCTTCTCTTATTTACTCTTTGTCTTTATAGGAACACCTTCCAATCTCCTCTTTCTCTTTCTGCTGCTCTGTTTAGATGAGCACAATTGCAGTCAGCAACTAAATAGGCATTTCCTGCCTAGTGTAAATACTTGAAGCCAGTAATTAAAGCCCAGTCTCATTTTCCACCCCTCACCCTCACGTTGAGGAACTGAATTGCTGATGACTCTAGGGAACCTGAGCTGCTGCTGACTGCAGGCAACTAATAGTTGGCAATATTCTCAACCTATTTTGTGACCTTGGAGGGCTGTGGTCACCTGCTTGAGAAAAGAATGAAATAAAATGCTTACCCAGAAGCAAGAAGTTATTATCAAAGTAACAGTCATTTTCTGTGCAGTATGCCATTGGAGGAATTTGGTGTGTCCTCATGTGCTTGCTTGTTCAGGCTTAGCAAGGCTGCTGGGAACTTGTACACTCTGTAGGTGGTGCAGGATAGTATACAGGAAGTTTTCTGAACAGGAAGAGTCCCATAGCACATTACAGAATTCACAGCTATTTCCAGTGCTCCTTTTCTTTTTGGTCTTGCCTGCTTGCTTTGTGTATCATTGCAAAGCCAGAGACTGTTGCCATCTCATCTCTTTGATTCCTTAGGGATCAACTGTGCTTGTCACAGACCAATACTGGTGCTGTCACTGAGCGTAGCAGAAGGTAAGAGAAAAAGCTGAAAATGAGAGGACAGACAGCAACAATTCCTTGTGCCTTCTCAGCTTCTACCTCCAGTCCAAGTCAGTCAGTACAACCTGTGGCTGTTACGGATCAGTCTGTGGTGGCCATTAGGAAGGATGCAGAAAAATCTCTTCAAAACACAAGTATTTCCTTCTCAAATACAGCTTAGAAACCAAAGAAACTGAACTCAATTTGTTCTGTGTAATACTTCAGATGCTTAAGGTGTTCTGCAACTGAAAAAGTTATCACAAGAAAAAACTCAACACTTGGACTCTAGGACTGAAAGCATGAGGTTTAGTGTCAGGCCATATTTATCTTACAAAATAATACTATACCAGTCTTCTATCAGCCCTACTATGAAATATATGGTGGTGTCTTTTTTTCACGTGGATTCTGACTCTTTCTCTCTGTCAGTGGAAATCCCTGTCAACTTCTGTGTGAATATCTAAAACAATTTCATCTAATATGATGAAAGTGTTATAGAAAATAATTTTACACAATGTACAACAGTGTGTAGCTACAATATATTTCAAAGCATGACCATTATTATCTGTGTATCTATAATGAGATTTAGATTTGCTTCTTCGCTATAAAACAGTTTTAGATAAACTTTCCAAAACAAAAATTAAAGAACACTTGAGGAACAGAAGAAATAAATTTGTAATGACGACTTAGTGTTCTGTACAGATAGTGAATGAAACTTTAGGAATACGAGTATTTTTCATCGTAATTTTTCATAGTAAAGATGTCATTGTAACAAAAGTATGTTTTTAAATTAGCGACATTTGCAAATTGGTTTCAGATTTATGAGAAAGCTGTACTGGTGGGAAATAATCCAAGAAAGAAAAGTCAAGAATCTGTTAATTACGAAGTACAATTCTTGCTATGTCATCAGCTACTAGTAATATCTGCTAATTGCTACCAGCCATCCCCTTTCACTTCAAGCTGATCTAATTAATTTCAGAACACACTTGAATTTTGGAGCATGGATTTCAAGGTTTCAGAAAATTTATTTTCTCTTGAAGACTTTAATAAAAACTGACATGCTATCTGAATCAAGGAGGTGTTTTCAGGTAGACCCTATGTTACGTAGATCCATGGCATGTGTTTCTTCCCATGCCCTTCTTTCTTTATATAAAATACTTCTGATATACGAGGTGCTCGATATAAACTTTTGAGATAACTGTGCTTGTAGTCAGGAAATGTTAACTCTACTTGTATATATCACACTTAATAATAATTTTAAAAAAAAGCTTTTTTTTTTTAGTGGCATATATTGATGCATATTTTTTGTTAATCCCTCACCTCACATGAAGACGAATTATTGCAGAAATTAACCGTAGATTGTAATACGTATGTTATATTTTGCATTCTACAACCCTTCTTCAGTTTTTCACCTTGCTTTCTATTTTGTGATTAAGAGTTATCCTGGACCCCTCTATTATTGTAACAAATTTGGAACCTGTATTTGGAGACAAGGGTATTGTTTTGAAGAGTATCTAATATTAGAAAATATTGTCTGTAAGCTGTTTATGAGAAGTATATTTGGGTGGGGGTAAGAATTCTGAAACATAACTGTACATTAAACCCAGATGAAAGTGGAGTTAGCCATTGAAGTAGGTCAATGCTATCAATTGCAAAAAGATCACATAGTAAGTTAAAGTTTACACAAGTGTGCAGAACATTATACTTAAAGTTTTTGAAGTGGAATGGGAAAGTGTGTTCACATTATTTCCGTAGCAATATTTATGGGCTTTCTCGCCACAGTGAAATCAGGTGTGTGCTGGTAGGTTGGTTTGTTTATTACCTGCAGAAATTACAGATGTGATGAAGGTGTTCAGCTTTTCCCCAGCTTGTTCTCTCCTGTGTAAAGGCAGACTTTGGATCCCTGGTGAAGTCTGATGGAGAGACTGTTAGCTTTAGACATTTGACTAGTCAAAAAAGCGTTTAGTGAGCAACCACCAAGTATGCTTTCCTTCCAGTATCCGACCAATGATCTCCCTCTTAGCCTGAAGCAATAATTGTCTGTGCGTTTTAACAGTTCATTTGCTTTCACTACGCTACTTGTTTCTTAGCACATTGGATTTTATGCAGTTCTGAAGTAAGCCCTTGTGATGGTTCAAATGAGCATTTCTATTAGATGCGGCACAGTGGAAGAAATTACTGATACTGGCTGTGTACATTTTTGCACGGATAAGCAGTATTTATGGATGCCATCTCAAAAAGGATTTATTTGTATCTCTTGTCTTGTAGCAATGATAGATTGAGGTACCGCTTTTAACATATAATAGTATTTTCCCAAGTTTTGTTTTTTCAAATACAAATAGAACCATAAATCAAATACCCTCTGTGGGCTATCAGAACCAAATTACAGAGATCCATTTATGTAATAGAGTCTTAGTGGTGTCCAACCACAAGAATCATTTCCCAGATGGATAAAGAAAGCAAAAGAATTAAGCACACTGATTTCTGAGCAGTCCTTGGGCTCAAGGAACTATGTGAGGATACTATAGTATTCATGAGAGTCCTATAAAGTTAGGCAGTCAGCTTCTGTAGCAAAATAGCACTCTGTGCTAGAGTAGTAATAATGGATGAACTGAAATGTGTGCTGCAGCCTCAAGGGGCAGCACGGCTAGGGATTATAAACACACTTTTATTCAGTTTAAATACCATACAGTGAAATGAACCTTATTTGAAATGCTTTTTGCTATTGAAGTTTGTTAGCGTGAATTACTAAGGTGTCTCTCAATACAGTGGAGAGCTTGTTATTTACAGCAGAACAACTTTGGACCAAAGAAATTGGAACTGCATTTTAACACTGAAACAGGGAAAAAACAGAGTAAATACTGAAGTATATTGTGTTCTATTACTTTAGCAGGACTGTCCCTTCTCTCCAGGTTTGGTCTTTAAAAACAAAAATAAAAGATGGAGGAGAAGGGAGGCTTTGTTTTTCACCCTGTGTTGTTAAAATATTACAAGCAAATGTGTCTTTGTAAACTCCTGTATATCTTCTTTCCTTGTGTAAAATTGCCTAGTATAATACCTGATTTCTAAAAAGTAAAAATAATAAGAGATGTTTAAAGAAAAAAAAGATGAGGGAAAATGATTGGCCCATGTATAATTTGCGTGAATGTGCTATTTTCTTATTGTTTGCTCTCTGAGATATTTTCAAGGATTATAACACTCTTCAGTTAAGAGGGACTTGCTGCGTACAGAGGTTTGGTCTCCCTCATTCAGAGGTGTTAAGTTTAAAAATATCTTTTATTGAGGGCAAGCAGCAAGTGCCATACTATACCATACTTACTTTCCTTCCTTTTTTAATTGAAAATATCTTGTACTCTGTTCTCAAACAAATTATCTAGGCCTGCAATACGGCCACATGCTGTTAGCAGCAATCTGAAAATGTACCAAAAATGTCAAGAAGTTGTTTTCATGTAGACGGTAACAGGTTGCAACGTTTATAGAATGTTATTATTGTCTTAAACATATATACAATGAGGTGAGGAACAAACTCAATGGGTATCAAAAGAAAACAACAGAGAATTTTGAAAACTGGAGTTTATCCTAAGTATGCAGCTACTGAAGACAGTTCTGTACCAGATGGCTATCTGCTAGAACTTTCATTTACAGTTTTATCTCACAAATTTATTAATTTACAAAGTAAGTTCATTCTTAAAGTGATCTGCAATATTACTGGTCAATAGTTTTTCATTCTGTTATTTTGGAAATTATTGAACTTCTAGGAATATGTTATGATATTCTTTAAAAAAAACCCAAGTCACCATTTCCTGCCTCCAAGGCATTCTTTAGACATCAGTTGGATGACAGAAGGTCACAGTATGTCCCACTATAAGTGTAAGATGTGCCTAAATGTTGTCAGTGTACACCTTTGTCTTTCATGACAACTTGGTAAGAAAAGTTTAAAAAGGAGAAAGAGATGCATAGAAAATGTAAAGTCCCTGTGGCAGTGAAGCCTGACCTTCTGGATTATAGGGATGTTAGCCATTACAAAGGCTTAAGGAATATTTAGGTTTTAGAAATTTTTAAAAATTATTTAAATCAGTGTGAGTATAATGCAGTGTGATTGGACTTTTGTTTTTCTGCAGCTGTTAGCAAAAAAAGGTGTGTATTACTGTTTTCAAGCATAGCTAAGGTATTTCTCTGTTGTGTTCCATGGTGTAGTTGTGTTCTAATGTTACGTTAATTTTTCATGTCTTTCATTTATATTCCTGGTTGAACTACTAACACAGGGTAAGTCTTTAATGACTCTTCTTGTTGTCTTTTTTTTTTCCCCTGATCATGTCACCAGAAAGGTGAATTGTTCTCTTTGGTTTTAGACTGAGCTGTATGTTCTGAGATTTAAATGTACACGCACACACAGGTTCAAAGAATTAATAAAGAGTGATTAAGATCACAAGAGTATATGAGATCACAAATCATAAGAGTGATTAAAAAATGGTCTAACCTCAAATCAGGTAAACGCTTAGTGTATGCTTATCCTGAGTATCAGCACTAATTCAGCACTGTGAATGGAAAAATTTAAACATGGTAAAGCAATAAAAATCATGCTCCCAGTAAGGATACTAGCCAGGGTGAAGGGATAACTGATAACTGAAGTTATCATTTAACTGCTGATAACTGATAATTTCAAATTATTAGAAGAAAATAAAAAGATCTAAACGTTTGGTTTTATCTGGACTAAATCATATGCTGCAAACTGCTAAGGAATAAATAAGATACTTAAGTAATTAAACAATTTTTCAGCTATAAACTGATTAAATATGTGTCAATGACATAAACAATGTTATTTGGAACCTTAATGGAAATTAATTAGGCTTTTTTAACCAATGCTAGAAGACTATACCCTAAGAGATTTACTCTTTCTCTCTACTCATCATCTGTGCATTCCGTATATGACACGGTGTGAGATCTTGTCAAAATAACAAATTTAAGATTATCAGTTAATCTCCAATAAAAGTACAATAAATGACACGTCATGAACAGATAGCCTACATCCAAACAGAATGCCTGGGAAACCAAATGTTGTAGCACAAACTCTGTGAGCAAAAGTATTCAATCACAAAGGAACAGAAAACACTTAACCAAGCTAAGTAGAGAAAAAACAAGCATTTTGTAATCAGTAGCGTTCTTTACAAAACTATTCCTCCTGCATTCCCTTAGTCGCTATTCCTAAGGGAAACCTACAAATTACCTTCAGAAGTTGACCCTGGAGTCATAAATCTAAAAGAGATTAACAAATTACAAATCCCAGACTCAGCAGATATATTAGTTTTCTGGCATACCATAAATTTTCTCACACTTGACTTCTAGCTAAATCGTCAATGTTCTAAAATCAATATTTAGCTTTCTCTGTCCAAGAGGGCTAATGACTTAATCATCTCCCTCTCTCCTAGCAGTCTTTTCTATTCTTCCGGCTCAGATAGACGTTTTACCTCAAATTGTTTAATTGATTTATATAGTAAATTAACCCCAGTGAAAAGTTCTGACGTCTCCCATTTCTGTTTTATATTTGTCAGTCTTTTTGAAAGATATTTAAGAAACAGTAGAAAAGCTAGAATCAAGAATATAAACTCTTCAGTGACTTCAAATGACATTTGTACATAATTTTAATTTTACTTCTAATACAAAGGCTATATTTACGTGCTAGAAACTGTGATAATTTAATAAATTATGAAATTATTAATTAAATTAAATTTCATAACTGTTACTTACCAGAAAATTGCTCTATCTGCTTAGCGCACATGATTTGGAATTAGACAAATACAACGAAGACATTGTAAGAGCCACAATTTGGTGCATAACAGCTGTACTGTCTTCACGCTTTTGTGTGAACATTAGCTACAAAGTCGCTTCTTACCAACACATTTGAAATTACTTTCAGGGTAGTGTGCTCAAATCAAATTTTCACAGGTAAAATATTTTAATTTTCTCTAATTTTTTTAGTGGCTATTTTTATTCTTAGCTAAAATGTTTCTCATATGTTTCTGTAGGCCAAACTGCCATATCAACACCTCATGCTGTAAAATCCAGTGTAATTATTATGGCAATGCTTTTACTATTTATTTCTGTGAATTGTCTGAAGCCAGCGAAGCTTAATGAGACATTCCTGGTGCGATAGGTGGATTAGTGTGAAATTTAATTTGTGTTAATCCACTTTACACGGCAGAAGTATGGGGTAAGAAAATGTAAGCAGGAATTACCTATTTTCAAGTACAGCGTCATTATTATTAAATACTCATCCTTAGGGATGTATTTTATGAGCTGTGGGGGAATCTAACCATGTGACTGCTATATCTGTATTGGATTATACACTTCCAGGCTTCTCTTACATTAACTTACCTTTCTTTTTTGAACTTAATTTCATATTTTTCAGAAAAACGCTTCTAGCTAGTCAACATTACAAACTGTCTCATAACATGCTTTAAGGCTCTGCTATCAGGCATAGATGAGGACTGTATAGTTTTCATTGTATGCAAATGAAACATATCCTAAGGGTTTTCAAATATGGAATCACTAGTTTCACTAGACTCCCCCAAAATAGCTAAAGTAAACTAAATTGTACTAAGGGCCTCTAAAGCTGCAAAGTAAATGCTTTACTTTTGCAGGCAGTACCACTGGAATTTAGAAAATTAAGATAAATTATTAATATTTCCATCTCAAGGGAAAGAGTGCACTTAGAAACACCTGAGCAGGTCTGGAGCTTCTGTTCCGTTTTCTAAATGCAAGATATTTGCGATTAATAAAATTTAGGAACTTTCAAAAATTTCATCAGTTGGATAATAGAATTTGCACACCAATCTTACATTTAGATCTATTTCAGTAGTTTACCATTGACTGATATATATACATCAAGAACATTGTACTAAGGAGACTTCTATACGCATCCATTAATTCTTAAATGCTAAGATCTATCATTCTTAAAAAACAACAAAGCTTTCCAAAACAAATAAAAATTCAATCTGATAGCACTTACAGACTTTGGTAGTTTCGAAAGGGATACAAGTTGACGAAGAGTTTGCCTTGGAGGTATGTATAAAACCATCAATGTTTTCCCACCCACAGTAGGAATCCATAGGTTAAAGTGAGATTTCAAAGACATGGATATTTTCAAGAGTTGTCTCCCACCCACCAGTACCATAAAGTCTATGTATCTGTGGAAGGGGAAGCAAAAACTAGCAAATTTAAGAGAAAATAGCATCTGCGAACCAAGGAAACTACTAAACTTTATCTGCAATGACATATGAAAAATTTTACAAAATGTTTGAGATTGAAGTATTCTATTAAGGAAAAATTTGCGACTATTCTGATTAATTACTTAAGAATCAGGAAGGGTTGAAGAAGAGCTAGAAGATATCTTTTATATTTTATTTTTTAATTTGAAAAATAAAAAAGATTCCTGCCGTGGAGAAGTAAGGAAGGTATTGGCCTTAAACAACTAACAGTTAAGCGAACAAAGATGTTTTAAAAAAAACTGTATTTAAAGTTTTGCAGTCATATAGCTATTGTGGCAGTCAAATACCCATGTATAGTGAGAGATTGCTGTAAAAGTGTGAAATTTTAAGGCAGATGAAATGTTGTTAGTAAATAGCAGACCTTTCATGATGTCATATATGTGTGATCTCCTTTGGAAGGAGAGCCTCCAGCTTCACTTAGAATCTGGAGATAAACAGAATTTGATAGAAATCTGGTAGGAAAAGCTTAGACTGATACCATTTAATCTGTTGTTTTGAAGTCTACCCACAGATACATTTTTCTGAGGTATATTGCTGGTTTTGTACATAGACTAAGATACAGGACTGGTCAATGGAGACTTCAGGTGCTAGTATGGCATAAGTATGAGTACATTGAGGGGATGACAAAATTTAGATACAGAAGCAACAAATTACGTAGCTAACGAAAGAATATATAGCATCATTTAGTAGCATTTTTCTTCTTTGGTATCATAGTATGTAGCATTCTTTTAAGGTATATGGATGAGAAGTGACTTTTCAGTTTAGTTTAGCTAGCAAAGCCCATGTGTATGTAGGAATTGTAGCTATAGTATAAATAATGCAATTTATCCTTAAAAACAAATTTCTGTCTTCAGCAATGAAGGAAATACCTTGTATGGAAAAGAATGACGGTCCTCTCTGAGTATGAAACCCAGCACCAGTTTTCTTGCTATGATAACCTAAGACAAATGCTTACACAGATGATTTGTTTAATTGACCAAGTCAGAGAGAAGTCAACTTTGAAGAAAAATAATCTTGGAAAGTTTATTATGCCCAGTTTGAAATAATAAGCCAAATAAGCCTTTGGACTGAGGAAGAGTGAGCACCATTGCTTGCTTCTCGTCTGAGGGGATGTGGACATATTTTGCCCAGCAATTTGTCAGAAAAAGACAGGAAAGTGTTTTCAGGCATTAGCAACAGCTGCATTATCTTGGCATTCAGGAGCTGAGCATCAAATAAAATTGGCAGAGCTACAGAATTATAGCAGATAAAGTGAAGTATCTGTACCAGAACTGTCTGTAGAGGAGACCATTGAAGATTACTATGTCAAACACATATGGATGTCTCTAAAGACCTCTGAACTAGCTTATATACAAGACCCGTTTTAAAATGCTTTAATGATAATAGAAAAGCTGATGAAAATAAACTCTTTGTTCAACCCTGTTAGTATCTATGGAATATACCTTGACTGGCATTGTTTGATGTAGTAAATCTCTAAAATTAAAAGTAAAGGAAGGTAAGTGAATTGGAGAAACAGTTGGTTTAGAAACATGAAAAAGTAACATTCAGGGCACACACTACCAGGATAAACAAAAAACAAGAAGAGTAATAGCTGGCAGATTTTTCATCACTGTGAGAAGAGTCTCAATCTCAAATATAGTATAAAGGATCATCTTTATAATCAATTAAACAAACAAAACCAAAAAAACCCAAGCAAACAAAGAACTCCTCCACCCCACTTTTCTGTAAAAGTGACTACAAAAATTCTGTATGTCACCAGGAATATGGTTTTTCCTAAAGGTAAAATACAGAATTAACTTTCCATTCATTTCAATGAGTGCAAGTATAGCAGAGATGCCGTGAAAGGTAGCGATTGTGTAGAAATCTCTTTAATTTTGATAGCAAAAGCTGGACAACCCGTGCATTGTGGTATTTCTATTTTAATAGTTTATATTTTTCTGCCCATCTTGTCTTTTACATTTCGATTGATTATAAGTTCACAGAGGTTTGGTTATCATGTTACATGATACATAGATACTTTATGTATAATTTACAGTATGTCATGGTCTTTGTGTAAAGCAAAGATTTTTGTTTGTATCCAATAAGTTGAGAAAAAATTTTTGATTGGGCAAGAATATCACTCTTATTATCTTGCTGCAATGTTGAAGTCTTCTAACACATCATACCTAGGTAAATGAGTGAAAGCTACGTTGGTCAAGAGACCGAATATCTCGGTACTAAGGTCTCAGTTGTCTACTAGCAATTACCGTAGCTAGCAGCAAAATACATTATTTTTATTTAAAATACAAAATATTTATCAAATTACATTAAGGGGATCTGATACCTTATTTATAAAATATATAAACAGAAGGGAAAAATCACTTTGTCCTTGAATTTATATCTAGATTGGGGAAAAAAACAAAACAAAACAAAACCATAAATTCCAAAGAAAAGCTTTTGCAATATATTTGGAAACTAGTCTGTAATGTTGTTCGGTGTGGCACGAACTCAGTCTGAGGAGACAATGTAATTGAGATGCATACATGTTATATCTCGATTACAAATTATTGTAATTAAGAAGTAGCAGGATACTCTTGGCCAGATTCCTAGTTGGTAGAAGTAAATTTAGTATATAGATTGATGCCAATTTACACTGTATTATGTGGTCCTAAAAACGTAATTAAAATAAATTTTTTAGATTATTTGCATTTTGAAAGACGGTAACTGAAAATAAGCTATGCAATTTTCAACTATGCAAACAAAAAAAAATGTTTTCTTTAACTTTTAATTTAGCTTTATGTAAACATTCGGTGATGACATTTGAAAAGTTAAAAAATGTTGATTAAAATTCAAATTAGGCTTTTTAATCAGCAGTTAAAAATCTTCCAAATACTGGATTAATAATAAATGCAGTTTTATTCATTACTGTGGCAATTTGATGCTAATTTTCGTGAATATATTGGCTTTTAAACTTCCACATTGTTTCCAGTTATCATATAAGTGTAAGAATATTTGCACTTACATACTTTTCTACTGTGATTTTAGCTGCATATATAGTTTTGGCAGACGATCTTGACATAATATACAGATCTTGCCGTCTTCTTCCGCACTGAGAAAAAATAACATCCAGTCCAAATATTTGAATCGGGGGAAGTAAAAATTCTACTGTGTTATTTTGCCAAATATTAAGCATTCATACCAGCTACCCTCGCTTTCACAGGTTCCCATGGTCCTCTTCTGATTTATGTGGAAGGCGCTTGTACTGAACAGCTTTGAGAATTAGGCTGCTTTCCTGAATGCTTCCATGTAGATTACAGCATGTGAGTAAGGATTCCGGTGCTTACATGATGGCATCTGACCTTTTTGTAGTTGTTACTCTTCTTACTCATTCCTCAAAAATATGAAGTATGAGGTGGGAACTCATGCTTTCCCTTTCCAAAGTGGGCAAGATTAAGGCGATGCCTTGCTTCGTTCTATCAGTGTTTATGTCTCCATTAGCTATGCACTCAGAACCATGTCTGTAGGGTTATTAAAACCAAACCGAAAAATTTGAGTTTGTCATTGACAAAACAGTCTTTACCAAGTGATAAGTATCTACATTTTCTGAAATAATGATAACTTCAGATAATTTTCTAAATGAACAAACTGGGTTCATTATTGCTGCAACAATATGTTTGATATATTTTCACAGGGGCAGAAGTTAAAAAAATATTCAACAAAATCAGCAATATTTTAAATATGCTTAACATACCGATTCTCTTTAGATTTTTTTTTTTAAAGTTAATATTAGAGAGGAAGGATTAGCTTTTTAGTCTCATCTTATTTCTGTGAAGACATATCTTTCCAATCTGCTCAGAACTTAGAGGGAAGTGCAGAGGTGGTGGGAGTACAGAAACCCCTCCTGGAGAGCCTAAGTACGATGCTAGCTTAACTAGAGCATCTCAGGAAATAATTCAGTTTATAAAGAACCAGTTTACTTTTACCAACATGAGCGTGTCCTAGGTTTTTTTTTTAGTTCAATTTTACAAGTTCAGCTTTACAAGTGAGTTTTGTTATCCAGCATGCAGTACATGAAAAGATGACTGTCGCTGTGGGACACGTCTAGTAAGGAAGGAATTGTTTAACAAGGAAACTGAAATAATAGAAAATTAGGGTTGTGATAGGACTCAGACAACTGGGAATACAAAATTTCCAAGGAAAAAATTAAAACTTGCAGGACTTGAGAGCTACGAATGCAAGAACTAACTCTGGATTTTAGAGATAAGAAAATGAAGGTAATATTTCTTTATTTATTTTTTATGTATGTATTATTTTTTCCAAAAAATCTTAGGAAGAAGGGGAAAGTGGATGATTAGAAAAAATGGAGCTAACAGTGCCAGGAGTAAAGCCTGACATGCTGAAGAAGCTGATAAAATTGTTAATTAGTGCTGTCATTGCAGACAGCATAAGACTGTAAGAGAACTAGAGTGGCATTTTTTCTGGTTTTGTTAGTTTGTTGATTTTCTTTAATTGCTGGACTTTTGCAAGCAGCTTGGAAATATCAAAAACTTGAAGATACTATAAAATTTAAGACAATCTAATTTTTAGTTTTTAGTTTTGACAGAGGACAGAGTCTAGAGCTCTCAAGAAATCTAACTGTTCTATTTAAATTCTTTGAATTTCTACTGCTGTTTTGAAAGGGCCTTCCATAGCCAAATGATAGGTAATTACATGAAGAAGAACAAATAAACATGAAAAGTAACAGCCCTATCAGCAAAATGAGCTATTACAGTTTTTGTTGAAGTAACTTAAATTAGACAATACAATTACTAAATCAAACTGGGTCAGTGGATTAACTACAATTATAACACCCAGCAGCCAGCAGTTATCAAATTAATACAGCCAATAATAGCATAACAAGATTAATTCAGCTGATAGCCAATTCATATGAATTCCAACCTCAGGAATATGCAAAGATTGTCTCGTTCCAAAGCACAAACCAAATGTAATGAATAGGACAACGTAACATTTCAAAATAATCTTAGAATAGTTTATCATTCGCTTCCTAAAGCAAATGTGAACTTCTGATTCCCCTGCAAAATACTTGACTATCAGAATGTAAAAAAAAATCACCAGAATTAATACAGATCTGTTTTGCTAATATTTTTGCTTCAACTCTGGCAAGACACAACAGTTTTAACAATTTTGTTTGCTTAGATTCAGGGAACTATCATGGGTGTCTTTTTCTGGAAAATTCACGCTAAATTTAGGTGTGCAGAATTCGTATCTCTGAAGAAATTCCGCAAAGTCATGCTCTTTTTAATGAAAACTATTGCAACTTTTAGTAATGTAAACTCAAAAAAGGAAGGGGAAAAAAAAAAGTAAGAGCTATAGAAGCAGCAATGAAATGAAGCAGAAGAAATTCATCCACCCCAGACACTTGTTGAGGTACTGGATAATGAGCATCTTTGAGTGTTGTTAGTGATGCAATTTATTTTCTATACCAAGATATAATCCAGAAAATTATGACAACTTCTCCACAAATTATGAGTTTTATCGGACCTGCTAAAACCAAACAGATATCTACCTCTGATATATGATTTTGTTTTGAACCCTGTGTGCTGGGTTTATTTGGTGGGGTTTTGGTAGCAGAGGAGAGGCTACAGGGATAGCTCCTGTAAGGAGCTGCTAGAAGTTTCCCTGACTCCAAAACCAGTTGGACCTGCCTCTGGCGAAGGCTGAGCCAATCAGCACCTCTGTGAATAAACATATTTAAATGTTAAAATAAACATTTTAAACAAAGAAACTCGTGCCATGCAGGACCTGGAGAGGGGAGAAGAAGGGGACCTGGACCCTGGACTCCCACACTGGCAGCTGCCTGCTCTATGTAGACCTGGCCACGGCGGTGTAGCTTGGCGAGCTCTGAAGTGCCCCATTCTCGGGGCTCCCGCTGGGAGGAGTTGATTCTTGTTGGGACCCCCAAGGTTTGTCGGGCCAGTTGGGCTCAGTGTGGCTGCAGTGGAGAGAGGAGCAAGATGTGAGACAAACAACTACACGTACACCAAGGTCAGAGAAGACAGAGTAGGAGGAGATATGCTGGAGCTGAGATACTCCTGCAGCCTGTGGTGAGATGGCAGGTGGCCTCCCTGCAGCCCGTGGTGATTAGCAGTGGAGCAGAGATCCACTTGCAGCTGTGGAGGACTCCACGCTGGAGCAGGTGGCTGCACCTGAAGAAGCTGTGACTCCATGGGAAAAGCCTATGCTGGAAGAGTCTGATGGGTAAGGATGGGATTCCACGGGAAGGACTCATGTTAGAAAAGTTAGTGGAAAACTGTCTCCCATGAGAAGAGACCCCATGATGTAGCAGGGGAAGAGTGTAAAGAGTCTTTACCCTGAGGAGGAAGAAGTGGGAGAAACAACGTGTGACGAACAGACCGCAACCCCCATTCACCATCTCCCTGGGCTGCTGGGGGGAGGAGGTAGAGCCGGGAAGAAGGGAGGTGTTGGGGGAAGGTGTATTTAAGATCTGGTTTTGTTTCTCATTATCCTCTCTGAATGAACTGGTAACAAATTAAATTGAGTTTTCCCCAAGCCAAGTCAGTTTTGCCCCAGGCCATGGTTGGTGGGTGATCCCTCTCTGTTCTTACCTTGACCCTCAGAGCTTTTGTTCAGTTTTTCTCCTCTCTATCTCATTGTAGAATTGGGGGGAGGGAGCGGGGGGGGGAAGGGGGGACAGGCGGCAGGAAGGAGTGAGCAAGTAGCTGCATCCCGCTTGGGTTCTGGCTGAGGCTAAAATACGACACCCTGAGAGCCTTCAAGGATACTCGTAAAGCAAGTAATTCCAAAGAAAGTCAGCAACATATAAAGACTGTTAACTACCTCTAGATTCTTGTGAAAAACACATGAGTTTGCAGGATTGGTTTGGTCAGAGACTCGTAAATAAACAATTAAAACCATAAATGAGACTTATCTGTTTTAAGGAATTTCAGTGCTGCATAAAAGCTAAGGCCACAGCAAGAGAGTGTACGAGCCCTACCAGCAGCACCGCAGCAAAACCCAGCACCTCACAGCATTTTCCAGTAGAACACCAGCAGATGTGTGTGTACCAGAAGCGGTGTGTGCTCAGAGAAAAGGAATTGCAGGCTATGTTTTTTTGGAACAGAACAGTTGCATTGATTCATCTTTGGGCACTAGTTGAATGTTAGAGTCTGGATCCAAGGTGTTAGTGTCGTGAAGAAGCCACTGCTGAGTGCACCCTCATGATCACAGTGCGCGTTATTTAGACTCCAGCCTGTGATGTGAAAATAAATCTCTGCCCAGGATAGTCACTACTGGTGGCAGACACGCTGAACAGGGCATACCTTCCTGAGCATGACACAGATGGCACTGTGGAACAAGAGACAAAGTCTATCAACATGCTACATTACCTTCGCATCTGGGAGGCTCCAGGCAATCCAGCAAGGCACTGAAGAGGATCGGGTGCTGCAGGCAGAAAAACAGTGCATATTATGAGGATGGCCAGAACTGGTGATGCAGGAGGTTACACCTGTTACACCATGAGAACTATGTAAAGTATATGTATTCAATTTATTGAATTATTCAGTAATAATTAATTTATTGAAATTTGTATTGAGTTTGTTTTAAAATTCCTTGAGTAGAAATACTGACCGATTTAAGAACTGACATCAAGAAACAACCATGTGCTTGAAATGTCTGGGCAAGAACAGTCAACCGAGAGCTGTATAAAGCAACGTGTATTGTGCAAAGAGACTAGCGTCAGGCAGGAAAAGCGAGCTTTACAGACAGATTTGTGCAATCCCGTTCTTAACCTAATGAAAGGCTGGAACCCAAAGGCCATGCTCTGCAGACGGTGGCAACTTAATAGTCGGGAGGTTATTAGTTTAGTTCATAGAGCTGGACTTTCTGAAGGAAACTTAAACAAGACTGAGGATCAGAAAATTAAAGGTACATTTTGCCAAGTATTGTAGATCTGACACGCTGTGATTAGTAAATAGCCTGAGCACAAAGCCACACAGTTTTCAAATGTTCAGAGCCAAAAAGAAATTTGAATTCAGACTGTTCTTTCAAGATACTTACTATACAATAAGGAACAGATTTTTTTTTTTTTTACTAAGCCGGGAAAGTAATGGTCAAGGCAGAAAAGAAGGGGAAACCTCCTTTCCCCATGTGCCTGGAATCACTGGTCCAACAAAGATACTTTCAACTGTAGTCAATGCAGTGGATGGTATATCCGCAATTCCTTTTCTGTCTGTGTATTTAATTCACTTACTACCTTTATCAGAAATAGTATTGTAGAAATGCTGGGTTTGGGCTGTTAGCTCAAGTGATTTCTGAACACTACAGGTGGGGTTGTGATTAGAAATAGGTCTGGCTGCAGGTGACTTCCCCAAGGCCTGTCAGTACTGGAGGGAGCAAATTTCATGAGATAATGTGCTTCAGCATCATTTTTTAATGCTCTGTGATTCATTTGGGAGTAGTATTAAAGAGTTCTGTAGAGAAGCCTGTACTCAGAAGCGAAGCGAGAAGGTCATCTCTACTTATTCTTCCATGTTGCTCCTTTGCCATTGGGGGAGAGAAGGGAGGAGAGCCACACAATAAAAACTGCTGGAAGTTTCAGAATACTTCCTCCCTTCTCTTGGAATTCAAGGTAGGTGAGAAAAATGTGCTAAATTTTAAAGGTGTTTTTTTTTCACATTTTTGAGGAAGATAATAGGGAGTTAAGTTATTAATAATTATGCTACCATGAGATGTAAATCTGAACCTTTAGCATCTTTTTGCATTGCAGCTGAAAGAAAAAAAACCACACACAACAAAAACAAACCCTAAAAATCAATTCATGAATACTTAATGAATGAGCAAACATTTGCATCATATAAATATTTTCTTTCTCCTCGTCAGTATTCAGGGGTTGTATTGCCATCTGGCAAAGGTTTCAGTTGACTAACGCTGAAGCAATAAATTAATACAGTAAAAGATGCTACCAACAGTTTTAAACCAATTAAAATGCTTGAAGCAGACTCTATGCATGTTAAAATGTCATGTCATGATCCTGCTGCACAGAACCAAAGAACTGTAACGAGCCAAATGTGAACGAGCAAAGATTGCAGGATTCAAGGGTATTGCTTAGTGTGAGCCTCATGGCATGCACAAATATTATTGTAATTCAAAACATTAAATAGTCTGACCCATTAGAGGGTGGATGCTAGTTTTACTATAGAACAGTTTGTCTCATGCCTTTGTAGTCTTTAATTTGGATCCAATAAGAACAACAACAACAAAAAGAGTAAGCCAAGTGTATATTTTAGCTCTCCCATGACCATCCAAAAGCTCCACGGAAAAATGATTCAGAAAACTCTCATGTTAGGAAGGCATTGGCTGCCTGAAAACAGCAAGCAGCAAAACGGAGCGCTGGGGGACAACCAGGACAAAGCAGCAGCAGCCTCTGAAGGTCTGTCTTGCCTGGGCTTGGACCGCAGGCTAAGGTCTGGACTGTGCAGGGTGCCTCTGTCCAGAGTTACCTCCTCAAGCCACAGTACCTGCAACCATCCTTCCAAGAAACCCAGCAGAGCTTGCTGCTGTCTTTTGAAGGGGCTGGTTTCCTCCAGCTCTTTATGGAGACTGTAAAGGTGAATGATGTGCTTAGAAGTTTGAGACTTTCCTTGCAGAAACCCCTTGTGGTCCGACTCCGTTTTTGGGGAAAAATGTCACTGGATTTTCAAGCTACATGAAAAGCTTTGTAACAGTGACACAGAGCGATGCCATAACCTCTCATGAAACAAGATGAAGAATTTTATTGAATTTTATTGAATTTTATGGATTTTTTAATATATGTTTTTTTAAAGCAGTACAGCATAATTTAAAACAGTCTGTCTAAAGGATGCTATCGAAGATCTTTCTCGAGGCTTCCAAGGCAGCAAATACCTGTGGGACTGTTCAAGAAAAGGAAGAAGCCTGTTCCCAAACCCGTTTGGTTTAGTGTCTCGGTTTTGTATAACACAGGGAGGAAAGAAAAGAGAAGAAAAGTTCCCTATCCTCCTCCAAAAGCGACTGTATCAAAAATGTAAAAACAGCCTTCAAGAACATGCCACTCATTTACTTTCATCGAACATTTTTTATGATGGTAGCGATTGTGTGGCAGTGTCACTAGAAAATACATAACACTGTTCATGTCTTCTGCAAGTAAAGTGTTTGTTAAGCATAAAGATTACAAGAATGTTTTTGATCATAAATTATTATTATGAGAAAAAAGTTGAAACAACGCAGTAAGACCTACTAAAGGCGAGATTATGCTAAGATGGTTTTTTCTGTTAAGAGTCTATCAGTAAGCATCAGAGCTAGCTGAATTACACATGAATAAAGTATCAGGATAGATTTCTATCTTTTAGAGATACAGATGCTAATAGATGATTGCTACTGAAATATTTGAGATTTTAAAGTGATGTATTAGAACAGCTGTAAGTATTTTGGAAAGCACAAACGATCCTTTTAATGTGGGCTGATCACATCACTGCGGGAGAGAAGAGGAAACTTGTCCTTTTTTCATGAGTGGCAATGATTTAAAGGATGCTAAAGGAAAATACCATTTTTCTGTGTTTTTTTTTTTCTCAAGTATGTATTGCTACTGCCTTGTACGCTTGTACAAGTTTTCATTTATGATAGAAAAAAATGTTTTTCATCTTAATGAGTTTTTAAATAACTCATAAAGTTATATCTATATTCTACTAAATTAACTTGTGTATCTGTCTTATATAAAAAAAAAGGAAAAAAGCACAAACAGCTTCAAATCCATTTACTGAATGAAAATACCATTTTTGTTTGGACATAATGTCTGTCACAGTGAATTCAAAATGCTGAGATTCAGAGTACTGGATTGTTATGGGAGAATGCTATGCAGATTCCTTAAGGGTCCCTTGATTATATAATGTTATCATTTAACATATTAATTTTATATCTAGAGGAGGGTTTTTTTTTCACATGAAATTTCAGATTTTAAGTAATTTTTGATTTATTGAAACCTAAATATTTTTCACAAAGATACTTAAACAAGGTAAGTTTATTTTTCTTTTATATATGAAGTGAGACATTTGAGAATTAATTTACAACTTCCCATGAAAATTCTTCCCCTTATTTCTGTTTTGCAGTGGTCTGTTTAAAGTAACATCCATAGACTATTGTATTTCAGGGAAAGAAGAGCAAAGCAGTACTCAAGAATTGAGGTTTGTTTTCTCCACTCTCATCTTCATGATCATTAGGAACATCAACTTTCACTTAAGCAATCTGCACCAATCATGCAAAAGTAAGTTCTGATTAAGTAAAAAACGAACAAGTTCAGTTAATGTTGAAGATTTTAAGGTCTTTCAACAAAACGATTGTACTGCTGTTGTGACATACCTCCAAACATGTCTGTCTGTTCTGGTAGTCCTGTGATTCCTTTGGTGGGGAGGAAAACTAATTGTAGATTGTTTTCTTTCATAAACACAAAGAACAAATTCTGAATTATCAGATTTTGATCTGTTGTGTGATATGTGAGAAGGTGATTAACTGTAAGAGGACATACAGTCTTATTTTCGATAACTTCCAGAGAGAATAGCGTCTCCAGTGTTTTCACTAGTGTTATGCTAACAACAGCAAGCAAAGGTCAATTATCAAAGATAAAGTCATTTGCTTCTAGAACATCTTTGATGTCTCCTACTCTTCCTAACCTAGTTTCAGAGCTACCTTGGAAAGAAAAGCAAACAATGGGTTTTTGTGTGGTAACCAAATGCTGTAAGAAACCTTTAATTGAATGGGAGGTTATACACCGTTGGAAATACATGAAGCAGATGTTTTACTAAATATTCTCCTTTTAAATATGGGTAGATCTTGAAAATGAACGCTGCTGAAATTTTCAGTCCTGGTCTGTGTTTACCCATAGGAAAAAGGCAAGTTCCCCTTGCTGTACTGGAGGGTGCACTGGGCTCGGTGCGCAGCAGCCTGCGGAAGGCAAACAGATCACCTCGTCCCACCCTTTTAAGAGATCATGACGTGCAGTCAACGGGGAAACCAGGTACGCCCTTCATTGCAATCCATGTAGAAGTGTCCTTTCTGTCTGGCTGCATAAACTATTACTTGAGGTCGCATCCTCAGTCCTTAACCTTGTGAAGCGAGGAGTTTAGTTACAGGGAAATGAAGAAGCGTCTGTGCATCCTTCAGTGACAGATAGTTGAAGGGAGGCCGACTCCTCTGCTGCCTTCCTTCTCCTGCCCAGCAAGGAGAGTGGTAGAGACAGCCCTCTGCACTGACCACCTGGGCTCCTCACACAATATACATTACAGAAAATACAACTTCTGCTCTATTTAGCCCTAGGAATTATCTCAAATGTATTGAGAATTTTTGCTGCTGTTTTTCTAAATACTCTCAGATTTAGGCAATTTGAAGCTTGGCTTGGCTCATGTATTGTCATCCTATCTCTAACAAGATGACAGTGTGGCCAGCAGTCAGTCACAGCCTGGACATCCAGGAGTTTTCAGTTTCTACCCCACTATTTTTTGTTGAAAAGGGCAAAACATGCAACAGAGCAAGATAAATCTTTAAATTCAGACACCTCGGATCTTCTGGAGAAGTGAATTAAAATAAACAATTGGAAAGTGTATCCAGTGCCCTTGCAGAGCATATTATAGCTGATAGTGCTCTTCTATTATTTGAATAATGTAGTGCGGCTATTGATGTTTAAAATACAGGTAATTATTTTGTACCTTCCCAGTTGCTGTATCTTAATGAACTAGTACCAGCTGAACGGGCTTGAGTCATTGGCCTATTGGCCCATGCTCAAAATAACACTCAGGATTTAGTCCAATTTTGTCTGAAATTATACAGGGCACATATAATCTCCAGGGAAGGCTCTGCATAAAACAAAGATGGAGATGCTATTCCCAGACCAGGTAGACAAAATGATTGAACAAATCTTTTGCAGATATTATTGTTATTGCTACTGCTCACATTGAGTTTTAGGTTGTCCAGAAAAACATTTTTGTTTGTTTCAGGGTCTTTGCAAACTGCTGCTGTGTTAATTTCAGTACAGTGATTCCAAAAACACCAGCTTGAAATATAAGCAACTTTTAAATAGAAGACCAGGAAAACTGAGAAGTGTAAATCGATGTATTCTGTCATAGTCAACTTTATTCGTGCAAGCTGCAGATAATTGTTTTAACTGATAATAAATAAAAAAACCCACCTTTTTGTTCTGAAACTAAAATATTAGCAGTATGCAAATTGGCAAAACTATCACTTCATAATATTCTGCCCCAAGCTTGCTTTGATAGCCAGAGAAACATGTAGGTTGAACTTCTGCTCAAAGAGTTATCAAAGCTAAGTTGCTGTCTTTGTTATATCATTTTCATCGCATACTTCTTGTCCCAAACCAAACCCTAATGGAGTTGTTAATATGCATTACATCCCAAGCATGATACTTCTGCAAAAAAGAGAGAAGGATTTTCAGCAACTGTAAAAAAGAGACTTTGTGAGGTTCATTAAGACTTCCTAATACTGAAAATTGGAATGGAAATGAAGATTTGGAACTTGGAGGCTTACCACAAATTATGTAAATTTTGTCTTCTTAAAATTTATTAATATAAGATTTATTTTTTTTTAGTTAGTATTCATTCTACAAAAGCCTGGAATATAAACTAGAAAGGGGTAGAATTTGACAATACCCTGAGTGTCTTGAGTCAAAAATATTTAAATTCTCAGCCACACTGAGACAAAAAATCTAGTATAAATATTGTATAACAGGAGATTTTCCAAATTCCTGAATTTCACCTTAAATTCCTCTTCTTTAATTGCCTTATTCAAATACCCTGCTTTTCTATACACCATGAAATAATAATTTAATAAAGGGAATAATTTAAAATATATATTGATCTATCAGAGTCCTGTTTTCTCAGTGTGAAATTTAAAATCCAATTGTCTTAATAAACAGTGTTGTAACTTCACTTACATGCTACTTGCTATTCCTGTTTGTTTCACACATCTATTGTATCATATATATAAAATTGCGTGCTGTTTAGAACATTTTGCAGAATATGTTTTGCTACATAAATCAATAATAATATTCTAGGCTACAGTTGCAACTACAGTACTAATATCAACTGCTGTTTAATCAGTTGATCAAACAACTGTTTGGTATGGTGTTATCAGATATGTTGACTTCCATGGAACTACGGCTACTCTATAAAAATTTACAGAATTTGAAAGAATATTTAGAAATAAGTGACTTACAGACCTGAGAGTGTATCTTCCTGAAGTCACATATCATTGCAGTCTGCTGCTTCTACAGAAATACGTAGGGATTGTAAAGCATTTAAAACTTGGTGAGTATGAAGAGGAATGTTTTGAAACAAATTGAGAAAGCGGGCTGCAGAACGTCATCTAAGTCTCAGGCAACAGAAGAACCCAAGCAGAACATGCTATTGAGGCTGTATCCTCCCAGGAAAAAGGAGGAGGTGGAGAGTTGCATAGGAGAATGACATTACTTTTCCTGACTGGTGATCCTCTGGTATAGCTCTTCAAAAGCAACTTCATTTGGTGCCATGAGACTTTCTACCGGTGGTTCGTCTTGATCGTGTCTGTCTTCACTAAGATGCTTCTTACAAATATTTTGCCATTAAAATAAATGTTAGTGTTTTCCCAGTAATTTCCCAGTAGCTTTTCATGTGAGACGAGTCTCAGCCAACCAATGGTGCTGTCTGCCATGCTGCCTATGTCTACAGCTGTAGTATACATACCGTGCTGTAATGCAGATGATCTGATCACCTCTTGTTCTCTGTCACCTTGAGTGACTTGAGTAAACATACTATCAGTGGTGTGAGAAGCACAGGACAGTACCTCAGCTGCATTTTGTTGGATAGAGAGGAATTCTTTCCTTAATGTTCTCCGTCCTCAATGTGGAAAAGTCACATAACCAGATGAAAACAAGCATATATTCTAGATCCTGTATAGCTCAACTTCTGTCTGTTTGCCAGATACCTTAGTGTTGATTGGGTACCAGGCATTTAAACTAAATGGAAAATAGATGTTAATAGGACAGTTGACCTAACAAGTAAAGGAAAAGGTTGACGATAAACATCCTGGCAAAACTTAAGAAAGCTGAACTGTTATTGCAGGGTAACAGGGTTTTTTTTGTCATTATTTTTAGCAGAAACTGTGATTTAGATACATGCTCCTGGCAAAATACTCGCCACAGAAACATCTTGAGTCATCATGACAGGTATATATTGTTCTGGTTTATAGTTATATAGAAGCATCTAGATTTTTTTTCTCTCTTTTTGTAGTCAATGGAGAAGCTACTAACTGTGTCATTGGATCCCTGACATTTGTAGATCTGTTCATCCTCTGGGGGTTGCATGGGAAGGGAAGTTGCATGCGAAGTCTTCTTCATACAGGCTATAAAATGGTTTCTTCTATAGCATTATTTTATGTTGTGAAAGTTTTATCAGGCTTGACATTGTCTTTTTTTTTTGCTACAATATGAGAGAGTGTTATTTAAAAATTGTCTTAAGCCAATTGAAAAAAAAAAAGCCTATGTGTGCGATGAATTAGAGAGAAAGCCATCGTCTTGGTGTTTCTTAAACACCTTTACTTTCTGTTGTGACGGCTTCTCCACCCTTCCCCCCCCCCTCCTTTGCTTTGTCACATCTGAGGAGGTTTGTGGAAGGAAAGTGTAAAGTATTTTTCTCAGTTTCCTAGGCTGCAGGCTGATTAGACATGTTGAGGTGCACTTTGGCTCTGTGACAGTGCTTGACGAAGCTGGTAGAGCTGGTGATTCCCTTGAGGGAAGTTTTTAGTACATCACTTTTAAATAAGAAAACATCTGCTGTTTTTCTTACTGTGTTTCTCTGTTCTCTTATTCTATCTCTCAAAATTAAAGACGCAGGAGGCAATTGAAAATAGTTTTATTTTCCCCCTAGAATAAAATTATAAGCCCTTTTTAAAAATTAGTACTTCCATATACAAGTTAAACTGTTGTTGAGGTTCATCACAAAGGCAGATAGGTCAGAAAATCATCACAGAATTGACATTAGTGCCCGTAATTGCTAGCTTTTTTCCCTTTTCTTTAAAAAAAAATATCACCCAGCTCTTGACATGAGTGTTCACAGAGCAAATTAATTAAGCTGTTTATTCTTCTTTGTGATATAAGAGCAATCCTAAGGTCTTGCCTGGACACCCGTTATAAGCAAATAAAACTTCTTTATAAATTACTCTTCTGGATAGTTTTCATATATCACTCCTAAATTGCCATCTTTAGAGATCACAAAGTTACTTCTCAAATCGACATTAGTATGTTTAGAATAGAATCGTGTTAAAGTCAAAGAAACAAATAATCCCAAGTCACCTGGGGGTAATGCATTCACATCTAGATGACAAATATTGATAGAAAAAGTTGCTAAAATGTTTATAATCTTGGAAACTTGAAGACTGCCTTATGATGTATCCAAACGGACAGTACTTCCAGCTCAAAAAAACCACATTTACTCCAGTCATTCAATTATTGGTAAACGTAGCTCAGATAGAACTATGCAGACATTTTCACTAGAATTTATGCACCATCTTAATGCTTAATTTCTCAGGATATTTTCTGGCAAATAATGCGCACACAGTAGCCCCTTTCTGTATTATGCTTGGAGCAACAAACCGTGTCGCAGGTTGTGTCACATCTTACGCCTTGGCTGCTTCTCTACTCTATGCTGACTGACAGAAAACATTGAGCTGGCATCCCTGATGCAGCTGAGTTCAAGGTATGAAGCTCTTATTTCAAGGATGGCAAGGTCCCACTATTCCACTTCCTTGAAAACCCAGCACAAGCTGATACGTAATCACAATAAATAAGAACCGTGGCAAAATGCAAAACATCTTTGTAATATTCTAACCTTTGAATGTCTAAGTTCCATGGGGGCCTATTACACTACAAAGGTTTTCAGGAGCTCTATGAAATGCTTTTATTTCATGTTTTCACACAATGCAGTGAAGGAAATTACAACCTGCTGCAGAAGGGGAAAAGAGAGGAGTCAAGAAAAGTAGTGTAGAAACATGAGGAAGATATTTAAAGCATAAAAAACTCTACACATTTTAAAAGAGATAATGGTTGAGTTCTGTTCTATAACACTAAGAGTAACATTTTGAATGTTTGATTGTTTGAAAGTTTTGAAATTGATGGTTTTGATCAAAGATTTAGTGTTGTAGGGTTATTTTTCAGTCTCATCAAGTAATTAAGGAAAAATTCACTTTGAATAGTTTGACAGGAAGATTTCTAGTAGTCCATTTTCAGAGCACAAATTACCTATACCCTTGTGTTTGTGAGGTTTTAGGGCTTCTACACTCTCCTCATAAAGAAGCTACTGAAACAAAAATTGCTTTTTTCCAGTTAGATGCATTCAAAACCTTGCTATCAGTTTTTATTAAAAATGCGAAATGAATTTTTAGCAGAGCTTTGACACTTGCATTGTTAATGTGCCTTCAGGCATGTAATTAGTAGGAGAGTTTAATCTTTTATATTCCCTACTTTGATCAGAGTAAATAAGCTCAGAGAAGCTATAAAGTATTGACCAGCATCTTTGATAAAAGAAAGTTGTAAGCACCACTTGAAGATACTTTCATAAACTTGAATGAACATCATTAGTTCTGCACATAATAGAGAGCATGTTCACTTATTATTGCTATTATTGGTATATCAATCCAGCCCATAGAGCATTGGGTTTTTTTTCCCTCCCTCTCCCTGTGTTGGTTTAGAAACTTATGTTATTTTGCAGTATTCATGGAAAAACTTGAAAACTGCTATGTGTAGCAGCCTGATAAATAAATGATTTATTCTATAGCTGATTCCATGCTAAAAAATTTAATTGATCATTAACAAAACATGTCTTGTATGCTGACTGGTAAGATGAAACTCTTTGCATTAATATTTTTGAACGTGTAATGAAGACTGAAATTAAGGTGCCATTAAAGTAAAATAGGAATTTTGTCATTGAATTAGCAGAACAAAAATATAGTTTGAAAAGTCTGTGCTTTGCATTATAGTAACTAGATTTGAAACTGTTATAAAAGATCATGTTGAAAGGTTTGAGTTTCTTAGATCTAGACTTTTCTCATACTTGCATTGATCAGACCAGTCATGCAGATTTCCTTTCCTGGAACACCCAAAACTGTTCCTGATATTTGGAGCTAGAAACATTCAAAATAAAATGAGAATTATGGGATTTTTTTCCACTGAAAGAGAATAAATATCTCAACTAACCACAAATAAAAATTTTTAGACACCTCATAGTTGATCCATGAAAAAAACCTAAGAAACTTGAAAAGACATGTTGGTTTAAAGTCCTTTCGTTTTTTTAAAAAGAAACTCACAAGCACACATGATTTCTTCTGATTAGAGCACTTATCTAAGAAAAGAAGAGAGGGGGAAAAAAGCCCCCACACTGTTTTGTCTGTTTTATACTAATATTTCCTTTGTTTTTTAAAGGCTTTTGGTGCTCCATTTCTGTCCCCCCTGTCTTCTGCCCCCAGTGTATCACTGGTGAGCCTCCACATACCCCTGATAAGCAGTCTGTCAATTCAGGCAGTTGAAGTGGAGAAGTCAAAATCAAATGTTTCCAGCTATTTGTTTGTTTGGTGTTTTTTGTTGTTGTTGTTTTGTTTCTTTTCTTGTTATTCAGCATAAATAACAATGCTGTTTAAATGAGTCTAATTCTTAGTTACTTAGTTCCTCAATAGCTATGTAGGCAGTACCTCCCAAAGGTGATAAATTTCACTTGGGAATCCTGAAGAGCCTTCTGCCACCGTTGACTCAAATCTTGACAAAAGGTGCTGAGTGTTCATAAACACAATTACAGTCAATGAAAAGAGTCTCTCAGCAACTGTGAGTGTAGCTATTTTCCTGCTTCATCTTCCAGGTGGCTTCCTGCATACAGCTTGTCTGGCATGCAATAAACCACAGAGAAATTTGAAGTTCCCTGCATATAAAGAGTGAATTTCTGGCTGCACCTACAGGTATATTTGCCATTAGAGGTAAGTTTCTTCTTGAGAGAGGTGTTGGGCCCAGCCTTAAGAGAGAAGACAAGCTTAATCAGAAAGTCTAATGACCAAATTCTGATAATGTTTTCTTGTTGCGTTCATTTTTATAATAAAAATGAAAATGTATTTTTTTGTCTCTGAGTTTTACAAAACTAGATTGGTATATTTGTGACCTGTGGTTCAGATCATACTAAAGACAAATCCCCAAAGGAGAGTTCTATTGTGAAAGTATGTATGTTCAGTAGGTAGTACATGAAATACAAGACCACATAATGAGAAAAAAATATGACCCTAAAATAAACTTCATGCTGGTTTCAGAAACAATGACAATAATGTAACTATATTATTTATTCCATATAGCACTCGGTTGCTTCACAGTCTACAGAACACATTTAATATTCAAAAGAATATCTAGAAATAATTCTATATAATCTGCGAGGAATAAAAGTTTATGTATTTTAAATATTGTTTATATAAACAAACCCACTTAAATACAAAAGCATTTTAAAGAATTGTCAGTATCATCTCTAAATTATGAAACTAAAAACAAACTCATGTCTCCAATCTATCTTCTTCACCAGAAACCTGAATCCAACATTTGCATTTTACCTCAAACTGTTATCTCGTTCCTTTCTAGAAGGAAATAGCATTAAGGTAACAAGAAACTATGATTTAGCACCAGGAAAAGACAACCTTTTGAAACTTCCCCTTTTTCGTCTCTTTCTGCAGGGCAGATCACTGCTTCTACATTTTTGGGAGGACATTACTAAGTCTTCAGGCTTGGGGGTAAAAGGAAATTTGACAGACATTGCTTAGAGGTTATGTATTTCACATTCTTTTGCAAAATAAGACAGTAACAGTTTCTCCTGTCAAATATCAAAATCATTTAGATTAACTGTTCCTGAAGAGAAGACACACATATAACTCTAAGAATTAAATGATATAGTGGATTTAATGTGATTTTAATTAATTTACCTATCTCCAGACAATTTCTCAATTTTTTTTCCCCTTTCGAAAGCTCTGCTCTTTTTTTAATTAGTTAGATTTGCTTGTTCATAAACTACTTGTTATCTGTGAAAATACAAAAGTGAATCACTTTTCCATCTTTATTCTAAATTATTCTGCCATGCATAACTTGTGTTGATTTATTCATCAAAACAAAATTCGTTTTGAGACTAATATATTTTGATCTAGGTTATCAAAAGAAATGTACTATAACCAGAAATAACCTTTCTAAGCACAGTTTTGTTAATTTCTCTCAAAAGAGACGTTTAATTTAGGGATTGTTATTGAAACATGTTACATTTATTGTTTTATTTTCTTTTTAGTGATAATAAAAATCAGATAGTCATAGTTTAATGTATGGCTTGGAAAGATGAGCAGGAAACTCTAGTGACTAAAAAGGAATGAGTTAAAACTCATGAAATTTTAAATAACAGCATTTAGTTTGTCATTATTTTTTCTAAATTCAAGAGTATATTTTAATCAAAAATGCAATACTTTACACACTTAGTACCCTCTATATTTAATCAGTACACTGAAAGAGATAGGAGTCTGTAAGAAAAAAAAATAAACTGGTATGGTTCAAGCCTACACCATAATGCATATTTACAAAGAGCTCAGTTAAAATACCAGAGATCACCTTAAGTTAGCTTTTCTTAAAAAGTCTCTGAGAGATAACATTTTATATTTTCAAATTTTAGATTCCTTTTGCATATAAGATTGTGAGCCAATCAATTTGAAAGACTATTAAAAGTGAAAAAATTATCTATGTTACTTAAAAACTGTGTAAGTTGTATTTTCCAAGAACTTTCTAACGTAACAAAAAAATAATTGTATTATTTCAGCTAATAAATGAAGCCTGTAATTAGGTTTTGAAAAGGTTTAAAGCTTACAGATATTGAATAAAGTCATAATGTACATATATGCATTTGTGCTAGGAATACAAATCTGATTTTTCCCCAAATCTATTATAATGAGCTAAATCGCTGTTTGTTAAAAATCATACGAAGGATTAATCAACATTATAAGAAAATGTAGCAAGTTTTACCCTGAAAAAGAATTTCAGGTGCAGAGTAGCATTACCAGATCCATCATACCTCGTAGCTAGAGTCTATTCACTGTGCCTCAAGCTTCATTTAACCTGGGCAGTGGCAGGGCAAGGGAGACTGTCCCAGCTAGTGACTTGCTGATGGTTTTCTTCCTCACCTCCCTTCCAGGAGAGCCGGCTATTGCTGTAGATGACTGGTGGTGCTGAACGTCACAGTTGAAACTTACCTACCAGAAGCAGAGTGAAGATGGATCGTCTCTGGCCTCAGCGGGGAAGTGGAAGCTATGGGCTGTGACTTGGCGGTTAATTTAGAGAACAGCTAGATAAGGAGACTTCCCAGTGAGGGAAGGCAGCAGCTGTTGGACTCCCCAGCAAAGAGGAAGCAACTGCCCACCCAGGTAGGACGGGGACAGCACCCCTGCCATCGATTCTGGTCTGCCATGCAGGCTCACTCTACTTGGAGGGACATGAAAATAGACTAAACTTTCTACTTTAGCGAAGGAAAGTCAGATTTCTATGTCACAAGTTATCTTTCCTTTAAAAAGTACTGTCCCCTGTGGCTAGTGTAGATGTAGCCATGAACATTCATATAGGCATACGTTATGTTTTCAGCCTGAGACCAGCAGACATGATGTATACGCTCAGCCTGAAATGTGTTGCATATGTAAGATGTGACAGAAGTGACACCAGTACCTCATCACGCATGGTTATCCTACCACTTTAAAAAAAATTACAAATCTAAATGTACTCTTCTTTTGCTTTTCTTTATATCCTCCTTTAGCTTCCTCATGATTTTAATGAGCTGTTTGTGTTTTGTATGTAGTATTGATACGATGGGTTAAAGTCTCTGGGCAAGAAGCTAAGTGCATTAAGGGTAGCTGGGAGAGTCTGAAAGAGGGCTGGAACATGTGGTTTGTGGTACGTCTTAGTTGTGAGAATGGCAGAATTCTTGTCTGTCTGGTGGAGCAGAGATGTCACGGGCATGAATGCCACAATGTTAAGGAACCGTCAGCAACATAACTCTGACTTAGAAGTGTGAAGACTTGCTTAAAATTTCTCTAAGGGAAGAAACAGTGCTTAAAACTACACATGGCTTATTTCTATGCTTTTGTGTCAATAATGGAATCCTCCTAGGACAGGAAATAGAACATAACAGCTGTTTATGTAAATTACTTAATACATTTTTTAAAAAAAAAAATCAATGTTTTTAGAAAATCATAATATAGACTTAATAGTTGTTGAAGGAAACATGGATATGGCAATATTATCTATATTCAGCTTGCTTGGAGGCTGGAGGATTTTCCCCAATATTTTTTTTTTTTTTTTAATCTCACAAAATTTACTGCTTGAATTGGTGATACACAAAATGTTAAAATGTCACTTCATTTGTTTAGATGAAAGTTAACAAATCCTACACGCTGAAGCAACATTGAAACTAAATTTAACAAAAGTCAGGTAGTTGTTATTTGTGTACTATAGCATGAGTGCTGGTAACTGTGCAGTGATGGAAGATCAAAGCAAAACAAACAAACACAATACTTCTATGATTCCCCAAAACAAAACAACAGTAATTAACGTTGGGTAAAACATTTTTGGCTGTAAGCTGTTGAATAGTACTCACAGAATACATTATCCTCCCGAAGTAGCTGTTATTCATTAAATAAATTATTCAAGAATAGTCTTTTGCAGTATTTGACCATCTCTCTATCTGGTTGAATGCCAACTCATTGAACAAATTGTTCAAAAGATAACAGCTTGATTCATGTATAATGTATTTGAAAAGCTTCTTTTCTAGTTCTTACCAGCTCTGCTCAGACTAAGTAATATCCTGTGCAGTTATTAATAATTTGTCATTTGGCTGGCAAAAATGAATAAAGGCAGCAATAAAGGACAGGATCTGACATCTCCTGAGGTCAGTGGGAGTTTTTCCCATTGACTTTAAATGGGTCCAGGGTTTCACTTGCAATGTTTAAATGATGGCTTGAAATGTGATACACATTGTTAGTGTATTTAGGTTTGTCTAAACTTTAAAGTACTGAATGTATTCTAATATCCTACAATAATGACAATGTACCATAACGTTTTGGTATAAACTTTCTACGGATGATTGATGTAGGAACAGAATCTTTATCCAGCATGAACAGAGCTGTGTTTTTAAGAGTTACCTCTCTTAAGAGTCATTCTTTGAGCTTATTATCAATTTGTAAATCACAGAAAGTGTGGAAATTGCAGTATGAATACAATGGTGATTTTGACATCTTTTGGTGATAAATATATAAAGAAAACACCCTGCCAATTTATATTGTCTCTCTGCTTTATAAGAAGCTAGAGTCAGAGGTGATATACAATAAGCAAGTTTCCAGAAGCCTGTTGGCTGAGCATTCCCTGCATGCTGGAGACGAAGTGACAATGATAAAAGACCCATGCTGTTGATTACATTAGACAAGACAGGACAAAACAGCACAAGATATATTAATGTTGAAGTTAAATTTAAATCCAGGTCTAAACGACTTCAGGCAGTGTGCATAAAGCAAAAGAGAGCTCAAAAATAAAGGACCATGCATTTATCTAAGGCTAGAGGTTCACCTACCCGGGTTGTGAATGCTTTTAAGATGATGTTTGCAACAGCAACGTTGTAATTTGACTTGGAAATCCATGGATTGCCTCACCGCTTGCAGGCACTGCATTGTCCATAGAACTCATGTTAATTTTCCTTGTAACCTTTCAGCATTTTTCTCAGGCGTTACTTTAGATCTAAAGTACAGTCATCTTGTATGTGTGACCTTCAATTTCAGCTTATTGTAATTTTTAGATGAGATCAGTTTATTAAATCTAATATTGCCCTATTCTTACAATTATGTAGTATTCCAGTAATTGTTTGAGGGGGAGTGTTGTTGTTGTTGTTTTTTTTCATTCATTTTCTAAATGCATTACAAAGATATTTTTATACCATTACGCTTTGGAAAGTTGCTTACAAAATCCCTGCTTAAAATGCTTGGATGGTAAGTACATAAGAACTTTTTAAGAAATAATTGTTTGCTCTAGATTCCTGTGCTACTTAGTAAAAATGTCATACTTTACAATATCAAAGTGTAACTGTTAAAAGGAGGTTTAAAGCCTGAGACCCTACTGCAAAAGACAGTCTTCCTGACTCATGATTACAGGTGTAATTGGAGTCACTGATTCATATTTTGCTTGTTATGGAAGACAGAGGTAGGAAGAATATTCTCTGGGAGCGATGAAAAGCTCTGGGACCTTTTCTCCATCTCACTCTGAAACACCTTTAGCATGACAGCCTTTTTCCGAGTTCTTATTTGATTATCCTTAGGGATGTCTGATACTGTGGGGTGTTAGTGAGACCTTTTCTAATGTATCGGAGTATTGACTGAGTCTCATGACTGCTTAATGATTTTATGGCACTAGAAGGATCATCCTATCATTCTATAATGTAATCAATCTATTCAGGTACCTGAAATATTCACACCTGCTTTTATTATTTTTTTTTTTAAATTTAATTTTGAATGAACTCTACATTGACTTCTTTTAGTAGGATTTTCCAATGATTGGAAACATTTATCCATGTGAACTAAGGAGGTGATTGATGATAGCTAATGAGATTAGAGGGTTTTTTTAACAGAACAGTCTATTCCCAGAAGAATAACATAATAGAATAAGGCGCTTACTCTAGAAGAGCTAAGAGTCTGTGATTATCAAGACATTGCAGTACAGATGGTGGATAAAGAAGGGTGCACCTGCATCAACAGCGTGCAGGTGTAATATTCTTTCCCTTCCCTACCTCTTCCCATTTTGCTGCTATGTCCTGCAATTCAGAGGGGCAAAGAATTCAACCAACAAGAAAAAAAGCAATATTGAATGTGTAAAAACATTTGAACATGAGTAACCACAGCTAACCAAATGCTGTCAACTTTTTCCTCTAGCTCTTCAGCTTTGAAATAAATCTAGAAATATCACAATGTTTTCTTTTGGAGGGTGGGTAAAATATTTGGAACTGTATTTTAGCTAGTGATTGAAAAATGTGAACCCAGCTCACAGCACTCTAAACTCATACATTTGAAGTCAGTATGTGTGACATATTTAGATGATACATACTTAAGATTAGTTTCTTGTACATGACTTCACAACTCCAGATCTTGGCATTTTGCTTTTCTTCCCATTGTTCTTCAAGTTCCGTTATAGCATACAGATGGCAAAGCAGAGCTTTGGTTATCAGATTTGATTTCTTATGTTACCTTATTCCACTCAAAACATAAAGGCTTTTTTGAGAATTTAAAGGCTTGGAAGTTTCATTCTAATATCAGCATGTGCCCCACACCATTACACTTAACTTGAACTTTTCATTAGAAAGAACAGCAACCAGATGATTTTTACGTTCTGAACAGAGTGATTATGATGCTGGTCATGGGGATCTATTATTACCAACACTGAAAAGATTTATATCTCTATTTTACCATTGCTTGGAACTTTAATTGTAGTTAAAACAGCTACGGTGGTTCTGCATCAGAATAACTGGAATACTATTTGTGATGAACATGTTATCTTCTCAGAAGGAGTCTCTTGTTTATTTTCCATTTTTCTCTACTTTCATTAAAAGAATTGTGGCAAATTCAATTGCCTAAAAATGAGAATTCAACACTTCTAATCAAATCCTGCTTCTGCTTAAGTAGGAAGAAAGGACAAGAAAACTTGATCAGACCATGTGAATGTCTTCAAACTTTAATCATATTATGAAAAGAAATATAGCACTTTGAGGGAAGTATTCAGACTCTTTTATACATATGGAAGATGTTGTTAAGGAAGATATGGAATATGTATGAAATATGGAAGATACTCAACACAATTAGTTTCTGCTTTGTTTGGAAGTTTCAGGTTTTGTTTATGAATATTTTTTTAAGTAGAAAGGCTCATGTTGGTGAAGAAGAAAGGAAATAAGAATACAATCTGAGTTTAAACAAAAACTTTGACACAATTTACTTCTGTTTTTAGTAGGGATGGGTCCTTTTAATTATGTTAGTCCATATATAACTGGGTAATTACTGAAGTTCACTAAAAGGTGTGTCTGTTTTCACCTCAGCAAGAGGCATTCAGACATACATCCAGGATGTTAATTTTATCCTTCACAAATTCCAGATGTAATGAAAAATGATCTCGGAAGAGAACGCTTGGAAGAGGAAGAGAAACATTACACTGAGAATTTGGTAAGTTTCAAACAAACAAAAGCATATTAACTTTCCATTATGACTGATACAGTAATTTACAAAGCAAAAGATGTCTAAACATCCTTAACTGCTGGTGATAAGTGGTATCAAACTTGACACATTCTAGATGACCTTATCATTAAGCAATTCATTTGACTATGAGGAAATTACTTGAGAGTTAAGATCAGTCCAGTTCCAAACAGCACAGCAAAATAATACCGTACTGGCAAAGAATATAGGAACAAATAATTTTAAGATTATTAATGTCTGGGTCAGCTTCAATAGAAAACAGTCTTTCTCACTATTAATTTAGAAATTCTTTGGGTGTAAAGTAGAGGTGCTTGAGGGAAGAAGGAATATAAGGCAATACTGAATCAATACTAGTAGGTCATGAATGTAAAGTGATCTTAGATACCTACTGTAATGGCTGTTAAATGAGTCTGAAGTTCTCTGCAAATCTGCTGCTGTTCTGCCTATTTGTGCACCTGCCAGAAATCCCTATTCAAATGCACATGGTGTCTGAAGAGCGAGATAAGGTCAGGCTGCACAATCGCTCCAAATTCTACTGAAACTTGATCTGTCTGGGAGAAAGAGGTATCACAGTGCATAAAGAGTGGAGCTGATAACATCCCCTCTGAAATGAGGCTGACTAGACTCACTTCTTAATAGAGATGGAAGCAAATGAAAATTCCAGATTTGCCTCAGAGTTCAGGGCTCTATGTAGGAAACTCCAGCTTGTATTAAATGCTTTTGTTGCTGCTCATTACAGTATGACATTTGAAAGTATGACATTTGAAATGATCTTTAATGTTTTGCTTATTTTGCATTCCTGGGTTTTTTATTCTACTTCTTTTATTAATCTTTGAAAACAAAGCGTATATTCAGTTGTAACAACAATTTACATCATTGCTTTCCATGCTACAATAAACTTCACTAAAGAAGAAGAAAAAGAAAAGATTTCTTAAGTTTCTAGTTCTAATCCTGCTGTCTTAAGGAGGTAGTCTCATATCATCCTCAGCAACCGTTCCAAAATTAAATCCAAATAAAAATCTAGAGATCCAACACACTTTCTAGGCTGATAGAGGTCATTAAAAGCACCTGAAATCAACTAAATGCTCCAAGGAGAAATATCAAGTAGTAATCATCATAATTTAAATCTGTCCAGATATGAGCTGAATGCCTATTTTATGAAAGTCATTGTAACTTTTTTGGAACTTATTTGCTTAGTTTGGGATGTTTACTTTATTACCTATTATATTCCACTGACTCTCTTATGTTTCCTTTGTCAGGTGAGGAGAGCTGTGATAACAACATGAAAAGCAATAGATCTAAGTAGACAAACTATTAATATTTCTTGTATTATTGGATGCTTTATACGTATTATAAAGAGTAAAAGACCAGTGGTAAATTAAAGCAGAATACATAGCAGTGCCCATGCAAATTTCATTCTGATGGTTTGGCACATCATCAGCAGTAAGATAAAGATAAATGATCTCAGTATAAATAAAGTAAATATTCAGCAGATAAACAGCCTTTTACATCTCAGCTACAGTAATGTTCCCAGGTGTATTCTCTCTATAGTTTGCTCAGTTTTGCTGCCATGTAGAGGGAGTGTTTTCCCTGAAACATAATTACAATCTTGTCTACATGATTCTGTGTAATAACATCAATGAACGACAGATGAAGTTGTCACTTTCTTTTGCTTTTTTTTTTTACAAATATTTTGTACTTTAAAACAGTCCACTGTTCAAAATCTGAATTTGTTACATATGCTTTTGCTATGAAATGCCACACTGCAAATTCACAAAGAGTGGTTATTTCTTTGTAAAATATGTAATGAAGAGATTTCCTAGAAAAATTTCCATTTCATTTCAGGTAGAAATGGAACTATTTTCTCTTGAAATGTTGCCATACTAAATGGAACTTTCATAGGGCAGGAACTTAAGCTTGTGCATAATTCTTTGTGAGATTATAGTTCATAGATACTGCTGGAGAAATTACTTTGGTGCTCTAGACCAATTTTAATATGATATTTTGACTAAAGGAAAGGAACTTTCTTTGAAAAGGCATAATGAAAAGTGAGAAGATATAGCAGCTTATCTCTTTTACAGTCATAATGAGTACATCATTTATTTGCCCTGAAGAGCTTCTGATCTGAAGAGATGAGGTGAACAAAAGAATAAAAAGTGAACTGCATAAGTTCATGCAGCAGGTCAACACCAGAACTGCAAAGAGAATTCAAAGTGTCCATTAGACAGCGTAACTTTGGAAAAGCTTGTGTGCAATGCATAAATGGACAAAAGATTATGAGAGGTCATTCCTGTATAGTTGATTTTAAGGTGTCATTTTTTTATATATATATATATATATAATAAATGCAAACCATTCTCTGTATCTGTAACACACAGGATTTAACTTTTCACTTTAGGCTTTAGCATACTAGAAAAAGAGGCTGCAAAATGAACAGAACTTGTCGTAACTCATTAAGGAAGTTATGGATTTCCCCCCTCCACCCCCCGAGAATTACATCCTGTCTAGATCTAGAAAGAGGAAAACAAATTAAATAGCATTTAGATTCTTTCTACTGTGTTACTATTACCTGAGTAGCTACTGATGAAGCTGTATCCACAGATAACTTAGATTTCAGTAGCAAAAATCACTACATGTCTGTAGTTCTGCTTTGTTATCTGCTACTTAAGAGTCTTAGGAGAGGTCTGCAGGTCATTGATTATCTCATGTCTGTCTCAAGTTTGTTTTAAGTCTGATCAGGTTCCATAATGAAATGTTTCTTAACCTACTCCATGTGAGGACATTCTCTGAAATGAATGTCCTCTGAGAACAATTAAGGACTCCGTTTCTACACAAAAAAGCAGTCACAACTTTTCTTAAATATGATTAAAAGTACAAGTGATACCTTCTTTTTCCTATTTCTTGAAAAATAATAATAATAATTAAAAAAATCCCGCAATGGTGCTGTTGTCTCAGCACTTAAATAGGAATAGAAATGTAGGAACATTGAATTTAGTGCATCTACTCATGCTCTTCTCTCTCTGAAATAACATAAAACTCTATCTTACATTTCTCTGGAGACTGCATCAAACAGTGTCCTATGAAAGGCGACGGTTCTCACCCATGGGATTCAGTAGGGATTACTTTCTAAACTGGACAGAAGACCCTGAGTTCAGGCCCAGGTTCATTAAGTGGCTTGAGCCACTTTCATTCCTAGTCCCTTTTTTGGAAGTCCTGTTGCTGCTGTATGACACTATGGTGGCCCTTTATAACTTGGACTTTGGCAATGCATCTGCAGGAAGCAAACTCCGTGCTGCAGGGTTTCTTGCTGTGGAAATGTGCTGCCCACTACTCTGTGTTAAACAAGATGTGTACATAAGCAGGACCATTGCAGCCAGGAGATCAACTCCTAGTTCCCATTGTTATTGAAGCAGCTGAGGCAGAAAGCACTGTGGGGTCATGCTGTCTGCTGTATCTGAGCACGGAATGTTGTGATACAAAGTTTTAATGCCAGTAGCTGGTGTTCCCATTCTTCAGTGACAATAAGTGACTGATAGTTCACTCATCTCAGCCTTCCGTCAATGTCAGCCTCTGCACTATGGTTGTTACTAATTCTTGTTGCTTAGTGAAAAATCGGTGCAAGTCCTTTAGGGGTAAGGAAGAGAGAAATCAAAATAGACATCTGTCTTTGCCCCTGGAAACCTCTGCCCTTCTTCCCTTTTTTTTTTTTTTTTTTCATAAGGAAAACTTTTACCCATCTCAACATATTGTAAGTTTTGCCTCTAGGTTGCAGAAAAGTCCTGCCTCTAGGTTGCAGAAAAGTCCTTTAAGAGAGTCCAGGGACTGTGGCTTCTAAAGCTTGCTCTCAGGTTGTCTCTCTCTAGTTTGAGTTTTCAGCTGGCTAGGAGTACCTAAAGTCAGATATTAAGGTAGAAGAAGTTTTTAAAACTTAGTTCTGTAGCTTAATTCGACATTCAACTAAAACTATACTATTTCAAAGACACTCATGTGCCGTTATGTACTAGTCATTTCAGGTCTTCAGAGAAAAGAGCAGGTTTTTTACACAGCTATAGTTTGTTATTTAGGTATGCAGCTTCAAAGCAGTTCACCTTGTGTTTTTGAGCTAAAACAATCTACCAGTCTGGAATATCCAGCACCAGTTGTCATCTCGGGACACTCTTATGATATCTCCTTAAGTTTTTCAATGCACTGAAAGTTTATGTTCATGTGTGCTTCTCTTATATGTTGATGAATACTGTGACTTCTTTGGCAACCTGTGTAATTCCCAAACAAATTCTTCTGAAATGAGAAAGGATCACTGTATTTTATAGTGGGACAATGTGACATAACTCAGCAGTGCAGTGGCCTGTAAAATGGTCTGCCAGGTCATGAACCCTCAAAAGTTCTTTTAGAAGCTGAGTGGCACAGCTCAGACTGGCCAAGTGCTGGTCATGTCCAAGGTATTTTAAGAGTAGAATCAGAGCAAGAGGTCATTCCTTCCATCTTCCTGCTTTGCTCTGTCCATATGCAAACTCATTTGCATTGAACATTACCCAGAAAAACTTAATCAGGCGATGTGAATTCCATCCTATTCTGCATCAGTTATTTTCAGATTACAGTTTCTGTCAGAATTTCTTCTTTCACTATACGCTCTTCACATGTATAGAACACATCTATTCCTCTTCCTGACGTCTTCCACTTTGTGTCTAAATTCTGCACATAAGAATGCATCTGAACTTTTGTGTACTCTGCACTTGTCCCAGTCTCACACTGGACTGAGAAAAAAGGATTGAAAAGTCAAAAATGCAGGCTGGAAACGGTAATACTCTGTCTTGGACCCATATTTGAATGATTGAGAGTACAGGAACTAAGTGCTTTTTATTATGCAAATACTGTTCATTCTTAGCATAACCTTTGCTGCCTCATGAATGAATGAAATGCCCTAAAACACATTTTGAAATGAATGATAATTCATTCTTTGTGTGAATTGGATTATGGGGTATATCATATTTCAAAAATAGTATGTAGTTATTAAAAAAGATTAATTGAAAACAAAGGCTTTGTAAACCAAATATTGAATATTGAATCAAGCGAGTTATCTGAAACATGAGTGGATTTTGTAACACTATCATCTCCAAAAATGCATATCCAAAAGTATGGAAAATAATTCTTCAAGGTTGCACAATGACAGCTTTGCATGTCCTCTGTCCATGAAAATTTTGAAAAGAACATTGCAAAGATTTTGCAAAGATTTTGCAAAAACAGATTCCTGCTCTAGAGGAAGCCTGCCTATCTCGATGCTCAGCTACAAGTAGCAATCTGGTCAGCAAGACAGCAAAACCGTTTTTCTATAAGGCAAACAGAGCTGCTGCTCTTCCCCCCCCCTTTCCTTTTCCCTTCTCTCTCTCCTCTTTTTTAATACGTTCATTTTTAAAGGTCAAAGCTGGGCTCAGCCTACCAGTGTTCTCTTATCAAAATAAATTCCCTAAGTCATGGTGAATGTTTTCAGACTAAACTGTTGAACTTATGATAAAAAATGTCAGTTGTCATCAACAATCAGATGCTCCGTACAAAGAGACAGGAGAAGAAATGTCTGCAGCCTGACACACATCGTGCATAACAGATTTCTGCATGGGCTTGAAAATACTGTGCACATCCCTTTGTTAGCTCCAGAATTCTGCACTGAGCCAAATCTAAACAGGAGAATAAGCTACTATCTTGACAGTGCATCAGAGCATACCTGAAGGAAGTAAAAATGTTTGTTTTTTAAAAAAGTATTCATTAAGTAAAATGGAAATCTTTGGAGAAAATGTGATCAACTTATTTTTCTCTATTAGGCAAATAGATTTCTTTTGGATACTCACAGAAAATGCTTTTAAAGTGTAACTTTCGCAACAGATAAGAATGTCTTAAATCAAAAACTGGAAACCGAAAGCACAAATACTTCCAAACTGAATCACAGTAGATCTACCTGTACTCCATGCCTTTCTTTCCCATCTCGACTATAGCATCACATTTTGCTGTTTACTTTCTAGTTTTGCTTTAAATGCAGCAAAGTTACTGAGAGAATGAAGTGTAGGATAGAAGAAATATCATTAGTGCAGTTCATGTCTTGACATCGTTACTGCTTTTGGACACAAGCTTCTAACCAATTACTCAAATATCGATTCAGTCACAAGGCCTAGCTGATACATCTTAAAAATCTTGGGCACAAATCCATAAAGGGATTTAGTTACTCACCCTTATGATGTTCTCCCTGGGCTCCTGCAGCAGAACAGATTTTGTTGTGCACACCCTGTGTGAAGCATAGGGGCTTAGGCACATCAGGGTGTGATGCACAACAACTTACAGCATTTGCATTAAGCAGTCATTGGCCGAAAAACGCCATATATAGTCCTTAGAGCAGAAACGAAAGCAGAGTCCAGCTCCTGGATGCATGCCTTAACTGCAAGGCCACTGAGCCCTACTTTTCCAGTCTATTAAAAGTGAAAGATAAATGAGAGATGGAGACGTTTCCCGATACTGCAACACACTGACTAGCTTGTTGTGTAGTGTGTAGTTAGTGTGATGAGAGTTCAAGTCTACGCAGAAACAAGAAGAATGAAGTTGAGTCCTTTCTCAGCCTTGATGAGTCCTTTCACTCCAGAGCTGTGGAGCAGAGGGCAGTGTGCGCTGCCACCAGTTTCCACTTCTGTGATGCCTTGGAGAGTCGTACCTACCCCTGAGACCAGTGTGGAGCTTGATCCTATCGATGTGGTGGGAGAAGGCCAACGAGAGCAGGTGTGTTGGGAAAGGGAAGTGAAAGGTACGACCTGTGCATTCCCAAAGGCCCCCTGTGCCACTCAGATGACCAGCTGTCCAGGCTCATCATCAGAACTGTACTGCCTAGAGAGCTCTGAATAGGGAAACTTTGTTGTCTCCAGGCTTAAGCAACTGTGGAGCAGGGTTTAGCACAGCTAATGTTGGATTTGATACCTAATGCCTTTGTGAGTTGGCCTCATTGCTAGCACTTGAATTTGCGTTGCATTGGATTTTTTTTTTTTTAGATCCTTTGTATTATGATATCTTCCATTAATATCAGAGACCTTTATGGTATCTGTGGTTCATATCCACCATGAAAGAAGATCCCTCCTCTGAAAAATTTAGTACTGGGCATCCTTAACCCTGGCTTATGAGCCATCTGCTAGAATCATTATTCCCTGTTCTCACAGTCTCTGAATAGTCCGATCCTTTTAATAAAGGAGAAGTGTTATTTTCCATACAGATGTGAAGAACAGAAACAGTAAATATTCTGTCTAAGATGCCCTGTGAAATTTTGGGCTGGGAGAGAGCCAGATGTTTAATTCAAAACTTTTACCCAGTCCAGAGCTTTCATCCCAATACTGTTTGTAACATCAGTTGCTCATACATGGCAGAGTAGCTTTCTGGTTGCATCTAAGAGTTCCCTTAATGGAACAGCTGCATATATGATGCAGCCAGCCAGTTGACTTTCAGGATTCCAGTTACTTGTACTCACCTGGTGAAGACAGTCAAAATCCTGAATTTTATTGTGTTATTTTATTTTGAAAATGTCATACACGTGCTTGCTGCTTTTACTTTTTTTTTTTTTTTTTTTTTTAAGTAAAAATAAATCCCATCTTTCCCTTTAGCAATCACTGGGAACTGCTTGATGCTAATGATTACAGTTGAGATTGTCTATATTTTTACCATTAAAAAAATCACAATTCTTATCTAAAATTCTGCATTGCTCTAAACAGTTATAATTCATCATCTCAGTACTTAGTTTTAGAAAAATATTATTTCTCTTCAAAATTCTGAAATTTACAGAAATGGAAATTGATAACAGTCTATGCTAGGTTTTCAAATGCTCTTATAAAAATATTTTCCTCACTGAGTGCTGAGCATAAACCTTATCAAATAGCATAATAGCATATCATAGAAACAATAGCAATAAAATAAATACCTTGCATAATAGAGTGTCTCAAATATAAGAGTAGTTTGTCAAGAAGTATAAATAGCTTACAGGAGATATAAAAATGGATGATGTGGTAAAGCAGAAAGGAGAATATCACCATAATAGATGTATCAGTATTCCTTTTTAATAGGGAAACAAGTGATGGGGAGAAATATGACAAGAACAAAATACACAGGGGAGCAGGTGATGCAAGAGATAATTTAGAAGCAGAGATCAAAAGTATCAAACTGAGTAGATCAGACAAAATGATTGGGAGTAAATGAGTATTCTATAATTGTCATATATTTGAAAATATTTGAAGTGCTGATTGAAAACTTTATACACCTTCCCGTAATGCTGAAGCATATGGCAATAGCTCTTGCTTCACAATCTGAATCCCCAAATAGTACAGAGGCTGAGCTAATTAGAACAAACTGCAGTTATATTCTATATTACCGTATTTGAACCAGCTAAAGACTCTGGCTTAGAATATTGAATGATGTCTGTGAGAAAAGTTCAATATAGGAAATCTCTTTTTTTTAAAAAAAGTCAGTATTTATATAGTATCTTCTGAAAGCATCACTGTTAAGTGATGCTTTGACTCCTTTCTCACATCCAGCTTTTTCTACTTTGCGACCACTTTCATGAAAAGTTAGTTTATACTCCAAATAAAGTTTATATATTGTGTGATTAAATGACCTAATCTTTTTCCAGCTTCTGTATAAATAGTGGTGGCTTTTTAAAATATCAATACTTCATGCAGGTTTGATCGTCTGTTTGTGCAATTCTTAGGCAAAATTTAAACTGAGATTAAAGTGAATTTTGCATGAAAAATAGTCTGTTAAGATGTATCAAGCAGTCCAAGAGTGGCTGTGTTCCCACCAGCAATGTGCTAGTGGGGTAGAACTGGCGAAAGGCCTGCTTGTTGATTAGACTCTCAGTCTGTGGAAAGAAATGTGTTATCAAGGGCTGATAAGTGGTGTGTCATGAAGTTATTCTAGAGCCCAGAAATATATTCAGCCTGGCCCTTTCCAGTGTGGAACCATAGGTCCCCAGAAAACATTTTTCTCTTCTGCTTGTGAACTCCTGGCATGTCAGATATTTTTTTTTTTTTTTGATGGTTTGGATAGGAGCTTACAAGATCAAAAAGATTAGCTAGGCGGATTTAGACAAGACTGTAAAGATAACTGGTTTTAAGGGACAAGTATGTAAAAGTGTGTCCATTCCAATAAATAAATAATCTAGAGCTTCCTAACTTGCATTGGCATGCAGCCTAACTCTTCAGTTACTAACACTTGTCAAGATCTGACTTTTGGCAGAGCTAAAAGCACCTTGGTTTTCAAAACCCTAAGCAGTTTCCCCTGTATGCTTTTGGAACATGACTGCCTAATGTACATAAATGCAATATATTATTGTTTTGGTTGAAGGTTCTCAGGTGTCTATCTTCAGCTAGAGGAAAGATGATTTTACCCAGCTTTCTCCCTGGGAATTAAGACACATCTCTGTCATCAGTATCTGATGCTACTAAACTGCTTATCAGAACTGAACATACTAACCTGAGTACAACCCAAAAGGTCTTTGATTCTTTCAAACAGTTACTAGTGGCGGGTAATGATATATCTACAGATTGAGTCAGCCATACAGGGGAATAACTTACATTTCACAGAACGTGAGAGACTTTAAATAAATTTTAATATCATCTTTTTATGAATGTGACTCTCCTCTGTATAACAATTAAAGTGTTGAATTTGATTGTCAGCATTCATTTGAATTATGCACTCAGGGGGTAAATTGGCAGAATTGTATTACCTTTGCATTTTTAACAGTTACTTCTAAATAGCTTGGAGATGAATCAAATTTTAGTTTCATTACTCTGATTTAAGTTATTTATGCTAACAGATTTGCACTAGAAACCAGCTTTGTTATCCATTTCTGAGATTATTGATATTAATGCTGATGATGACACTTAAGAACGCTGAGGAATCAGTGTCCCCACTCTTCTGCCCTCCCTTTCCCTTTTTCCTGAAGATATTATAAAGCTGCTGACTGGACATCTGCTTGAATTATCTGGGAGAAAAGATTCATGTAGATTTAATACAATTATTTTTTTTCATTACCTCTTGTTTGTACCTTGTGCTCTCATATCGAAATTATCTGTGGCCATACTTATCAGGTTTTATTTGAATGGCTCCTACCTTTATTAGAAATATCTCATCATGTTCTGTGACAACAGAGAAAAATCAAATTATTTAACTGAATCATGCTTAGTTGAGATGGAATGTGGACAGAAAAGGCTTTTCTGAACAGTTATTGATTAGACTATAACAGCATTGGCTGCATGCTGTCTCAGGCATTCTCCTTTAGGTTGTAATTACCATCTTATTTACAATCATTATTTGACATTTGAGCACCTGTGTGTGTGTTATCATAACAGAATATAAGAAGCAACTGCAATGAAAGCAAATACCTTATGCAAGATGATACTCCCCCTGCTCTTCCTGATTTTTAAGCAGTTTGATAAATTATATAAGTAATGATATTTTACTGCAATGGATACAAGCAAGTTGGATAGATTTCACTTGTAGCCTTATGAATCTTATTGTCTAACACACTTCTAATTGCATAGGTTATAGTCTCTAATGTTTAAGAGTTAAAAACTAATGACATAATAGAAACCGAGCTACCTTTACTATTTCTGCTCTCATTTCCTTCATATAACCATGACATTGAAAATTTAGATTTTCTTAGTGATAGGAAAAAAAAACAAACTAAATATTTGAGTTAAATTTGGGACAGCAACATCTTGGTTTGCAGAATGTATTATGGATAGAGAAGGGTGAAGAAATTTTAAAAAGAAAGATATGCAGCTGAAAAAAGCCAGTAGCCCACTGATTAGGACACAAGGCTACATGACCAATTTGGAATCCTGTTACTTCTCTGCCTATGATCTTTGTATAAAAAAAAGACCCAAAGAGACAAACTCATTTTGATATAACTATGATAAATGAAAACAAATACTCAAAATTATAATGATGTGAAAGACTCAACTTTCTAACCCTAGGTAGCTGTATGAAATTGTATAAAAAATGTGTAAAGTTCTCTTATACTTAATTCTTTATATACAAAAGAAATTATTCCATTTAGAAATTTGAGTCTTACATATTCATTGAGTCTAGAAACAGGTTGCAAGTTTCCCTCCTCTGTTTCAAGGGTTTTAATTTTGCAGTCCAACTCACTCTAAAAACTATCAAGGGCAATTCAAAAAGTGCTGAAAAAATATAGATGCAATTCCTTCAGGCAGAAGACAGGTCTGAATCTCTGTCTCCTGTATCTTAAGGGGAACACACAACTGTGGAGAGAAAAAAAAAAAAAAGAATCATTGAAAAATAAAACAACTGTCTGCTATTTTTGTGGTTTTAAAAACACTATGTTTTAATATTATCATATTCTAGTAGTATCATACAGAACAGTTGTTTTCAAAAAAATCTTTCAACACGGACATGGCTTCATGGTCTACTCTGGCAAGCAGCAGATTTAGTCACATTGCATTAACTACCTTAAAACGTTGCTTCTACCATCATTATATTCCTATAATATCCTATTCCTTATTGCGTAGTCCAATAAGATGATATATAGAATGACAAGTGACTCAAATGGCACAATGAAAATGAGATGAATTCATTGTTTGTTCCTAAAACATATTCTTTGTGACTCCATAGCATAAACCTTTCCAGTTTTGGGGAGGGGGAGGTGTTGTCAGACATCTCTGGTTCATTTAGTGTTTTTATAAAATATTAGCTAAAGAAAAACAAAAATAAAAACTTACTGAATTATCAGTTCGGTGGAATGATATATAATGTTGCATAATGGATTGGTAGAATTAGACAGAAGGATGATGATTTTGAAGAAGAATTTTAGAATGTGATTCTAAACCTTTGGTAGGTTTAATGGCAATACCTTACTCTTCCCACAGAGCTCCAGCAGGAAAGGAGAATGCCAAAGTGGGGTTCGAGCTCCGAGGGAGTTTTACCATTGTTACACAATCTACACAGAGATGCTTTATTTCCCGCACCTTGGTGTTATGCTTGGTTCAAGGCAGATATGGCTGCAGATTCCTGGGCTTTTTTTCTATTGCGAGGGAAGAAGCATTTGTCTTTTTATGATGTTTTCAGCTATCGTTTCGAAAGAGAGTTGCCTTGTCTGTACAGCTTCTCTTTCCTAAAGTAAATGGCAAATCCTTTATGACTGCGTTCAAGGTGAGTTTAACTCACTAGGTCCAAAGGTATTTCTAGGTTTGTGTATCACGAAGAATACAACGGCACCACTCTACAAACTATGACAGGTAGAGAACGTATGCAACAGCAAACGGAAGTGACAACAAATGGTTTGGTTCATTATGAGGCAGAAAGTGATAAAGTAACAGGCTTTTGTTGGGTTTCTGTTTTGGGTTTTGTGTTTTTTTTTTTTTTATGTAATAGGCAATTTAAACACCATCAATATTGTCATTGTCATCTCAACGTTATACATACTACTGCACTTGGAAATAGAGATTTGCCAGATGTTAAGACTAATTAAGCAGACACAGGGATTGTTAATAACATCTAGAGTTTTTTAACAAACAGTTACATTCCTTTCTCTCCCAGCTTCCTCCATTCTTTGTCTTAACCTTTATTCTTCCATCAAGGAAACAGCAGGAAACGTATTATTTACAAATCAATCTTATTGATGCCAGGATCACTTAGCAGACTAGTAGCCACATGGATGTGAGAATAACTTTACTTAATATTGTAATTGAAGTATATGAAAATTCCCGGTGAGTATTCTGCATAGAAACAGTAAATAAGAAAAAAAAAATAATCTATTGTCAGTCTGACTGTTTTCGTGAGTTCAATATAAAGACAGAAATTCTGTCCAAGCAAGACAGAATTCAAGAAAGAGGAATGTTAAATTTCACATTCTCTAATATGAGAATGCTCAGGCTACTGCACTTGAGATACTTGATTAACTATTTCCAATCTGTGTTTTCTTCTACTGAGAAAACCAAATAAGGTGATAACAAATTTTGAGATATAACATACTTTCATGACATGTACTTACACCCATTAACTTATGAACTAAGACGGAGAACTGCAGCACCTCTGTTGTTTTTAAATACCCTGAAGGGAAATTGGATGGCTTAGTGACCTAAACATTGTATTCAGCTCTGTCCTTGCTCTGCAAGGTAACCATTTCCACTGGTAAAATGGGGATAAAACATGTTGATCTTATTTCTGTAGTTCTTATATATATAGAGAGAGAGAGTTACAGTATGTATTAATGTTATTTCGCTATGTTTGGGATAAGGTATGGAAAAAATGGTAAATTCTTTCCTAATTAATCTTGATTACTTCACTTCAACTTAATGAGAAGGATGTGAAATGGCCTCATCTGGCCTTCCTACAGTCTCCTGGCCACTTCAAGCACTCTTTTATATTTGAATACCCTCAGGCTGATGACAGCCTGGAACTCCAATTTCCATTTGAGTACATTTGTCTGTTTCATATAATAGGCATGGTGATCCCGTCAACAGCTCATATAAAATAAACTGCATCTCTGCATTTGTAGGGAGCCCAATCCTACCCATACCTTCTTAATGCACTCTGAAAACCCAGACTATGAGTCATTTGTCACACAGTCCTGAGATTTCTGGGTCAGCTTTGTCGTGTGTTAGATGCCTTTATCCTTCCCACCTTCTACTTTTCTCACCTGGATCCTAACCTTAAAGGTTATATTTCCTCTTTCCAGTGGGATCTGATGTGGTGGGTTAATATGAATGACTCTGAGCTGACATCACAAAATAGTTTTTTAAAATCTCAGACCTTTACTGGGCCCTATTTGCATTTGGAATGCAAGTTTTGAGGCTAGCAGAGATAACATTTGTCAGCTTTGCAGTTTAGAGTTGGTAATTCAAATTCCAGAGAACGCCTCCAAGGTGACCTTCTCATCTTGCCTGCTCTCTTCTTTTCCTCTCCTGTTAGTGATTTGAAGCAGCATTTGCTGTGCAATTTTCTGTTTCTCTAGCTAATGGTAACTTAGCATTGCCAGCGCTGCGCAGCTAGTTCCAACTTTCGCTGTAAATACTTTCTGAGCAAGTCAGTAATTAATGTTGCACTGATGACTGGTGGCATCTGTATGAGTTTATTATCATCTGTACTGAAACACAATGCACAATGAAAACATGAGGGACTCTAAAGAAAGAGTCTAATAAATTTACATGAATTAACATTAAATTTAATTTGCCACATGCCAACCAAACTGTGCAGCAGATCTAAATCCTTTAAAAGATATAGATTTCTCTGTTGTAGCTTCTTCCCAGGCCTGACTGCTACACTTATTTCAAGACTTTGCACTGGGTTTTTTTTACCAAAAAAAAACCCCTTTCTATACACTATGATTGATATGTATGGATTATTTTTTTTCTCAATGAGAGAAAAAGAAAAACTTTACTTTTATTTTCTAAAGAATATTTAAACTGTTAATTTACCCATGCATATAATATTATGCACAGAATAAATATGGTGTGTTACCGTAATTTTCTCTCTTGGCCCAAATATGAAGAAGTACTAGAAAGCTGATATGAATGAAATGATACTTTTTTTTTTGGTAGTATTTTGGTTAAAAACATGATAGCATTTAAACATGATAGTAACATTGAAATAAATGGGACAGTAACTCCTGGTAAAGAATTTGAAGTTATCTCCTTTAAGTTAACTTAAAGTTAACCCCTTCCATAATGGACTATGTGGTGGCTTCTGGTATCCCTCCAAAACACCAAACAAGTGAAATGAAGAAAGTTAATATAATATTTGTCACTGTTTTAGTAACCATGGTGTCAGAGTCCAAATTCGGAATGAATATAAGATATACTGAATAGAAAGAAGATACAGAAAGACAGATAGCAACAAACATAAATTTTATCTGATAAGTTCGTTGCGCTTTTAAAGCTCACAAACACATCTTTGCTCAGTTTTATAAAGAAATAAATGTGAAATCAAAGTCCAAATACAGGCCTCAGCATAGTTTATGCTACCTTCCACTAAACTCTGGAGTGTACTGGATTTCACAGAAAAGAAAAGTTGTAAATTTTTCCTGAGAACTTGCAGGTTTTTTGATGAGAAACTTCTAGGAAACTGGTTTAAAACAAATCAAATCTGCCAAACCAATGCATTCAAAATGACATCAGGTTAATAGATTTTTGTATTTTTTTGAAGGATCTTTGGCTTGATTAACTGGATCCAACGAAGACCTGAAAATGGAAGAACTCTGACAAGTGCAGAAAAATTTGCTGATTTTAAACTTTGACTTAAAATCTTGGCAGTTGCTGCAGTCCATCCATGGGGCTGGCAGAGCTGGTTCCCTCCAAGGTCGTGGGGAGCCATGTGCTCTGCGTAGCTGAGGTGCCTCTTCCCTGGCACCTACTGCTTTAGCTGCAGCTACAGCTTCTGAGGGCATCTGGGTCCTTAGATCTCCAAGACTGAGACTATGCATAATCTCAGATAAAAAGCTTTCTGGATGTACTGTGTACCAGAACACCAGCTTGATTTTACCATCTGTGCTTTAGAGGAGAGAGCGTATTTAAGCAATTTTCCACTGGCTATGTTGGTTGCTACTCCTACTGTAGCTGCTTTAGTAGGTCAGAAAGAAAAAAAACCAAACCATCAGTGAATATATTTTCAAACATAGACTATGCATTTATCATAAAAGCAAACTGTTCACGTATTATTCTGGATTCAGCCTAGTTTGCTGTGGAAAAGTTTGGTTGCCAAGTTGCTAATTTCATAGTAACAAACTCCTGGAAGAAAGGTAGTTAGTTCAGGTATGTTAAAATTAATGTAATAAGAAAGCATATTATTTCTGTTAACTCGTCTTTTTCACGACTTGTCAAGGTATATCAGTAAAAAGAAAATAGCAGGATGATGGGTACTTATTTATCACAAAAGGAAGAAAAAAGATTTGAAGAAAGCTGAGAGCTACGCAACATTTTCATCAGTCATGTGCATGTTATCACAGATTACATCAGAAAGAAGACAGGTGCTGTCAAGCCAGCAGTGTTTAGTGAGTATACTAAAATTAGATTTTCAATCTAAGAAATATGATTAAAAGAGTAGAAAATGTAATTAGTTACCCACTTTTGTTTCTAAGAGTCTTTCAGTTTACATAAGGATTTTCCAGTTTACCTATATTCTGTCCTTCCTTTTCTCCTTCCTTCTGTCCTTTTTGGCAAAAAAAAAAAGAAGATAAAAGAAAAGACTAGTTGGAAATAGGATTAGGTTAATACTTTCAACAAAGTATTTTAATGAGACTCTGAAAAAAGAGCTTCTTTAGTAACAAGAAAGCTTCAATACCGAGAAGCCAGAGCATCTGTGAAAAAATTCTGTGAAACAGTATTTTTTTTTCTGAATGAAATATAACAAGTTCTATATTACATTTTTAATTCTAAGAAGAAACCAAAATATGCTGTCAGCTATCTTTGATATCTGCTAAGTCAGAATACTACAGATATTTTTGTCAAAGATTTCACAGCAAAATAAAACGTTCTGAAAATAATTGCTACCTTTTATTTTCACTTGTCTAAATGTACCTTGTTTCCCATGTACAGCTACTTTATCAAATAGCTTGATAAGAAAACTCTTTCCACCTCCCTTTTCAGCTATGTTTTCAAAGAGATGTTCTAGAGCCTGGATAGGATTTTGGGCAGTGCATACTGACCATAGGTGTTCATCCTTTGCAGTCTAGATCCTGACACCTACGTTCAGAAGAAATTTAACATGACTGCTCCAGATGTTAACAACTTTTCAGCCTACAGACTGTTTTAACTCACTATAGGGAAACTATAATTCATTATGTAGGGAAACTGTAGTGTCCTAAAGTTGACATATCAATGCTTCATGTTACCATATTCCTCTAGTGCAAAGCCTGATCTTTTTCTCACCCTACATGTTCGGTTCTTTCGTGTTTAGTTTTATCTTCTACAAGTAAGTCGTGCTTTCTGTTCAGGTCTTCTGACCTTTGAGAAGGATTAAGTGTTTCACCTTAGTCTGTTCTGTTGTCAGATTAAACAGTGTGAAGTAAATGGAGAGAGAGAGATAATTGTACCTGAAGCTCTACTGAGCACATAGGAGTGGTTATTCTGAAAGGATATTGAAACTCTCAGTCCATACAAGATTCACCTGAATTTTTTTCTACAGCCTTAGTCTACAAAACACAGCATAAATACACTGTCCCAGAAAAAGCTTAAAAAGAGATCAAGAGGGATCTCTGCATTTTTGTGAGACTCGACTGGACAGCTTTTTCATAGCTTCTTCAAAAGTCAAATTATGCGACCTTCAGCACTGCTTTATCTGCAATGTCAAGAATAGCATACGGCCAAAACAAATCTGCCATCTACGCCTTGTCCTTCTCTCCCTACTTTCTCCCTTGGAGAAGCCTAACAAATAGGTAAAAGATCTGATTTCATAGGCAAATATTGTCTCAGTGCTCCTCAAAACTAAGACTTTCATGTGCATGTGCTGAACTTTCATTACTCAGAGATTTTTACTAGGGAAAATGCCTAAAGGAGTACCTTCAGAAGATTTCAGATGTAGACTTAAATGTCTAAATTCTTGTCTAAGATTCATTACTTGTATTTGAATGGTTTTTTGGAGGTGGATTTTTGGCTTTAGTTCCGAAGGTATACATACCAGCTAAGGAAACCCAGCTTCTCTTAAGAAAATAATTGATGAAATGACTGTGCAGTATAAAGCTTCACTAGCTTTATAACTATAAACTATGAACTTCAGTCACAACAGATTTATCCATCAGTGCTTGTATTACTAGTGCACAGATGGACAAAACTTCAAAAGTTCAGGGGAAAAAGTTGCTTCTTCCAAGTATTTTAAGTGGTACTCTAAAAGATGCCTTGTCCTTAAGTGATAGTATAACATTACTATATTCAATGGCTATAACTGACCTCTCTCCTTCTCTATCATTAGCTAGCATTCTGAGATTTCGGGATGTATTATGTTTTTATGAATGCTGATCCAAAAGGAGTTTTGGGAGAGAAGTGCAATTTTCAGAAAATTATATTAAAGTTTAAAAAAAATAAAAGAAGCCAAAAAAGAAGGCAGCCTTTTTCTATTCACTTATTATCCAGTATGGCCTACTCAAAGAATTGCAAAGGTTTGTGTGTTCATCACTGGAAAATAAACTGCAAGTCTGAATGTTCTATGGATCTTCTTTAGCACCAGAAAGTCAAAATATTTGTCATCCAACTTGAATTTCTATGAAGAATAAAACTAGAACATTTTGTTTCTCACAGTACATTCAATTCCAATATATCTTAAATCACTTTCCAAACTTAAAATAAATTACTATTGCAACATACTTCCTTCAGGGAAAAATGTCATCTGTTTGTCAGAAATTAAAGACTCAAACATATCCAACTGTTACTGAATTAACTAAAGATGTCATCTCTTTCACTTTCTGGTGCTCACTGCATAAGGTATCTGGTTAAAAGAGAACAGTTGCCACAATTACTAGATAAGAGGGTTTGATAATTAAGAGCTATGTAATCACAGGTACCTATAGGAGGATATAGAAATCAAAGAGAGAGTACAGGTGTAGATTTGTTAAAGAGCACTGAGTCAAGCAAGAGAAATACCAGAGCTGTATCTTTTAAAAACTCTCCAAAATGCATTAAGGAAAAATTTGTTTTCATAGAACTTCTGTTCGGATAATGCATATTTCTAACATAGAAAGTGTTGTATTTGAATTAAAGTAATTTTAGATTTGGAACATAGTATGCCACACAAAGATGAGTGGAAACTTACGATAGCCTGGAGAATAAAAATCTGCATCTGACAACAGTTCCATAGAAAAAATGGTCTCTGTGTGTTTCATACCAGATATATACTTAAGTGCTTACCTGTTAACTTGATGTGCTAATTCAAATGGCTAAATCAAATTATAAGCGCAGTTGAAGGGATGATGCTAGAAAAGTATGAGTAGAAATAAGGAGTTCTTTAGCAGAAGACATGCAAGTAAAAATGGGTGAAATGCCCATCATTTTGCTAAGTTTGTTATGTTGTCCTCATCCTAGGCAAAATAATGGAAAATATGTGGATGAAATACTGTTTACAAACTGTTACATTTCTGAAACTAATTATACAATTTCATTTATTTTATTAAATAGAAAATGGGTCACACCAAGATGGATTTACTGCATTTTTGAAACGTCTATACCTGGCTGGTAAAGCAACTTGGAAGACCTGTTATATTTCCACTTATGCAGGCAAAAAGAGGATGATTTTTTTTCTCCTCAGCAGCCCTGAGGAGAAGGACTTGGGAGTACTGGTGGACGAGAAGCTCAATATGAGCCGGCAATGTGCTCTTGCGGCCCAGAAGGCCAAGCGCATCTTGGGCTGCGTCAAGAGGAGCATGGCCAGCAGGTCGAGAGAGGTGATTCTCCCCCTCTACTCTGCCCTCGTGAGACCTCACCTGGAGTACTGCATCCGGTTCTGGAGCCCCCAACACAAGAAGGACATGGACGAGCTGGAGAGGGTCCAGAGGAGGGCCACGAAGATGATAAGAGGGCTGGAGCACCTTTCCTATGAGGACAGGCTGAAAGAGTTGAGGCTGTTCAGCCTGGAGAAGAGGAGGCTCCGGGGTGACCTTATAGCGGTCTTCCAGTACCTCAAGGGGGCCTACAAGAAAGATGGGGAGAGGCTGTTCAGGAGGGCCTGTTGTGATAGGACAAGGGGTAATGGTTTTAAAATAGAGGGAGGTAGATTCAGATTGGATATTAGGAAAAAATTTTTTACCATGAGAGTTGTAGAACACTGGAACAGGTTGCCCAGAGAGGTGGTGGATGCTCCATCCCTGGAGACATTCAAGGCCAGGTTGGACGAGGCCCTGAGCAACCTGATCTAGTTGGAGATATCCCTGTTTGTTGCAGGGGGGTTGGACTAGATGACCTTTGAAGGTCCCTTCCAGCCCTAACCATTCTATGATTCTATGATTCTATGATTAAAAACCTCAAAATATACTTAAAACACTTAGTAAAAGGACTGTGAATTTGCCTACTTAGATATGAAAAAGTGTCTCAACAAAAAGAATCAGTAATAGTAAATAGCTGGAGGGAGAGGTACTGCAGGAATCTGCACTAGACCTTGTAAGATGCAAAATCTTCATCAGTGATGGGGAAATTAATATTAAATTACATGTAAATCACATTACAATTAGATCTGTAAATTATGCCAAGGTTGATGAAATTGTAAGAAGTAGAGTGAACAATCTCATATCCTTAACTCAGGTAAACTCACTGAAAAAAAAAACAACACAACTTTTTATATACAGCCAGAAAGTCTGCAGGCCGTGACTTTGGAATGATAGGCAATAGGTGCATCCATGTTATCAGTTTAGTCACGTGCAGAGCGATCTTCACGTGAACCTCCTGCATCTGTGGTTTGGTTCTCACTGGCCTGTGCTGTTTGCCAGTGTAGACCGAGCCAAGGTCTAACTGATGAACGTAGTGCAGCCCTAACTTAGGTATGTGCCTTATTCTGAATTCCCACAGTGATACCTTGCAGAAGGGGCTGATACTGTCCTGAGGTGTTTCATCCCTGTGATGGTGAGTAGAAATGGGGAGCTGAGTTCTTCCTCAATACCTTTCCCCTTTACTAATTACATTAGTTGTAATTACATGCTGTTAGTTGCATTACTAATGATATTAATGAGTCAAATGCTTTTAACACTGGGCTCGCTCCTGCCAACCAAATTTTTACAAAGGCTGTTAAAAAGTTGGAGAAGGTTTCAGAAAAGATCTGATGAATTATTCAGTGAGTAGTAGACATGTCTTAATGTGAGAGCTTTAGAGAATTCAGTCTCAAAAGATTTAAAGGTAACTTGATTATTCTGCACAAGTACATTCCAGGAGAGAAAACAGTAGATCCTGAAGGGCACATAAATCTAACATAATAAGAGCTAGAAACCAAAACCAAACATATGTTTGTTTTTCCTGCCATATAGCTGCACAGAGATCCCCCACAACCCAGTCCTCTTTGAGGCAGAGAGTATTCATGACCTATGTTGTCCAGCCATATTAATGAATGACTCTTACAGAATAACCAGTGCAACCTATGTTATCTTTGAACAAGCTGGTTTGGATTCTGGGAGGAGGTGTAGTCTACTCAGGAAAGTTGCCCTTCATCTTGGCACAGACTGTGTAAACCACTGTGCTGATCTACCTTTTGAAAGCTGGGCAGAAATGATAAGATATTTTAGGTTAATAAAGAAGTCCTATGTTAAAATCACAAAAGTGTCTACTCTGTTTCTGACAGAGTTGCATTCTGTAGCATTCCTTTCTCTTCTCTGGCAAATCATTGAACCGTTTTAAACTTATCCCATCTATCAAATGGGAAAAAAAATATTTGCCTTTCTCTAAAGAATATTTGTATTTAGTTGTAATTTTTCACATCCTGAAAAGCAAAATCATAAAATATTAAAATTATTTAAAAGATTCCTCAGATATCAACATTCGTTCTAGTTTCCTACATTAACAGTTTTTTATTTGGTTCTTCTGTTGCACTGGTATATATCAAGATGAATTTTTCTCAGTCTGTGGAGTTACACTGATGTGAATAATAGAACCTTTTCCATTTATTTGATGAACCTGATGATTTTATAAAACTGATTTAGAGAACTGTTAAGGAGAATTACCACTATATGTCACACTCTGGAAATATTTAAAGCAAATTCTTATTTGATGCTGTGTACCTTTATCGGCTGGAGTTTGATTCAATTCAGCTTGGGAAAAGTGACTTATGCTAGACTGGTAAATATTACAGGAACTTAATGACAGCTGTTGTTTCAGTGGTTTTCCAAGATTGAAAAATTGTCTTACATTAATATAGCCTATGGAAATGATCACCCTGCTGAAAATAAAACCACTGTATATTTAAATAAGCAGGAATGAATTTTAAACAAATTATTTTATGAACAAGTCGTATAGAAGAATTTGATGAATGGTATGCCCTGTAATATGTACCTTTCAGTTATCACATTTGATTTTGATAGCCTGTATTTTTAATGAGCTCTTGAAGTTCAATAGCAATTAGATAAATTACAATCAGAGAACTTTAATACAACAGTTAAAAAATATAACTTGAGAGTATTTTTCGTATTATTCTTGTAAATGGACATATGAAGAAATGTCCTAATGTTTTGCTCAAATACGTTGCTAAGTTAAAACTTTGCCTAACATAAAACTCAAAAAGATTTATAAACTTTATGTACTTTTTCTTGGAGTCTAATAGGTTTTGTTTTTTTTTTTAATATAAAGTTTATGGGACTTCAGTCTGGGAAGCAGAGTCTAAGGCTGTCATTCTTTTAAATTCTAGGTTCATTAGATTCTGAAATACGTGTAACTGCAGAAAGAGGAACATTTACTTGAGCTAAATCTCTACCTGAAGAATCAATGACATGGAAGTGAACGAGTGACTGAGGCGTGCAGATTATGATTCTTGGTGCACTTTTGGTGAGCACAACAGCAAACTTCAGACCAGAGGAAGTGTAAGTCTCTGTTTTGGGGGTGAAATAGCTTGGAGTGTAATTTAAATCAGCAATTGGGCCCTGCCTAGAAACTCCACAGGCTTTGACTGTAGCTCAGATGCTCCATTTCTCTCACAATTCTTAATCTAGATCTTGCAAAAGATCTACTAGAATCAATTTTATGCCCAAGTTGTTCTTTCTAATTCTTCGATTTCTTTTTAAAATGGATAATTTTTTTTTAAGGATATGAATTTTAGATTATAATGTTTAAGAACACTGTATTTACTTAATTAAAAGCTATCCAATGTATATTAAAGTAGCCACATGAGCAAATACAGGAATAATTTAATGGCAATAATCCAGTATCTTGTGAACAAAAATAATTTAATTACTTGCTTCTGTGTTCAGAGAAGAAAAAAATTGGTTAGACAATTTATGTGATATTCTGACTCTGATATAGAGGCACATTTTTTTTATCCTAGTTCATTTTCTTTAGGCCAGGTAGGAACCTATGTCTGATATTTTAAGTGTGTGTCCTCACGAGAAGGTCACAGCCTGTGAGAGCTTCTTGATTTACCTCAAATCTTTCCCTCATCTTTTTGCCAAAAAATCCTCCTGTCTCACTAGCACTCCCAAAGTAATAAAATCCTTTCTGAGGCATTTCACTGCAAACTGCTTGGTGGGATTGGAAAAATGGAAAATGAGAAGGCGTTTATGAGGAGAATAGTTTAAAAAGAAGAGTGGGTGATTTAAGAGAGAAGATGTCTTATTGCAGTAAAAGACAAATGTCTGGTTTTAATTGATAACTATTATTATTTAATATGTCAGATAAAAATCAAGCTACTTAGAAAGTATCCAATTATGCACATGAGAGCTTAAACAAAGGATCCTTTACTTTATACTTTTAATTTGGGAATGTCCTGTCGCTATACTTGCTTTCTTTACTATTCATTTTTATATTTTTCCGCAGTGAAATAAAAAAGAGGGCGTTCCTTAGTCTCTTCTTTTTCAGAAGTCTTGGCTGTCTCTTTACAGCTGTTACACACAGACACCCCCCCCGCACACAGTAGTTTGTGTGCTATGCTTCTGTGCTTCACCAACCCTGAGAAACTATTAAGTCATTAAAACTTTTCTAAACAACTTTCCTACTTAGTGACTGTTTGGTGGTTTTGTTATTAAAAATGATTAAAAAATAATGGGAATTCTGAATCCCTAGAAGGTTGCACTTAAAACCCAATAAAACCTCTCCTCATTACTAAGTCTAATAATGTTAGATGCAATTTAGCATGAATATTATTCAAAAGCTGCTATGGTAGAGGTTTGCTGGTAGGATCTACGTTATTGTTAATGCTAAACTGCTGTTGTTGCCTTATACTCTACATTGTCATAAAGTATCTAATAATTTTACAGACTTTTATTACAGTCAGCAGGATTTCATTCTTCAGGTGCCCCCAGTGGGACATTAGGAACATGTCGGAAACCAGAACATTTGCAGCAAACCTTACATAGCACTGCAGGAGTTCTGCTTTGTTCTTGCTGTGATTAGTCACCTTCAGGTAGAAATGAAAAACTTGTTAAATCTTTTATTACTTACACCTATTACAGAGGATATTTACAGTGCTGTGGTTCAGAACTTGTTAGTTTGGAACATCTATGGATTCTGAAGAAAGCCAGGTTTTGCGGTTTTCCCTCTGCCCAGTTCTTCCCTCTCCTCTGTTTCTGCTTCATTCGCTAAAGCATGTCAATCATTAAGACCAATTTTGCTCTTGGAAGGTTTATGTCACTGCTGGATCTTTACAAATGAACTATTAATGTGCAAGTATCAGGATCCTCCATTCCCCCACAGTAGGCACTTCGTCCCTGAAGCTTAGCCTTCCACCACTCTGACGCACACCGTTGGCAACCTCATGGCTTGGAAAAGTGACTTTTTTCCATTTGAAGATTCTGTGTATACTATGTGGCCCATCTATCAATGACTTTCTGATTATTAATTGCTCATAAATGTTCATGAATTTGTGTCACACTGATGAACTTCTTAACTTGCGTACAAGCTATTAATTATTCATTTGTAAGTAATTATGCTGATGATTTTTGCATCCTCTGTAGCTGCTCATTATGTAAACTAACCATGTTAACAGTCCCTATACTGATTCAGACTTGAGATACAGCTCTCCCTGACAGCAACTAAAGACTGTAAGATCAAAGACTTTTGTAACAAAGTAAAAATTAGTTACTGATAGATATAAGTTATTGCCTTTGTAAAAGACAAAATGAAAATCTTTGTTCACTAACATACCTACAAATATAGTACTTTATTCACTTTTAAAAACCCCTAATCATTGCCTTAGTTATAAATAGGAAAGCTCAAGTACTAAATATTTTTTGAAATGGATTATTTTTTTTCTGGAGAAAAACATTTAGTTAGATCATCGGACAGAGAGTCCTTAGGGAGGGATATTATGGGGGTATTTGGGAGGGGTCTCTGATAAGGGGTGTCTTGGGGTCCCCAGGGAGATATTTCAGGGAGAGTTTGGGGGGTTGCCAGTCTAAATTGCACCACAGTATTTTTCTAACCCCTTATTGATGACCAATTTTGATAAGGTGGACACAAAAAGATGTTGACACTATGAAAACATCCATTGAGGTTAATAAAATAGGATATTTTGATCCCTAGGAAAAAAAATGAGCTTCTAATAAAATTCTGCATCTTCGGGGGAGAACAGAAATTTTTCTCAGAAGTAAAGTGTCATATAATAGGAGTACAGTGCTCTACAATAATCTTTTAATTGGAAATGTTGATTGCAAGACAAGTTTCAGGATAGGTACGTGGAGAAAAAGGCACAATATCCAAGGATGAGTTATCAAAACCATACTAAGTAAATTCATGATTTACTGAGATGAGAAAGCACTTGTGAACTCAAAATTCAATGAGTTGTAAAAAGCTTACGAAATATTTTCAAGCGTTATGGAAATCAAAGAGTGTTTTTCTTCTTTTACTTCTTTTTTAGGAGAGGAAAAAGGTGGTGGTGAAGGGAAGGCTAGAGAGATTTATTTTATTGCTATTTAAATTCTGCCACTCTTGGCTTGCATTTATGCCCCTGGGTTTCTATTCATACTGTTCTTTTGGGGACTGACATGGCAAGATAACAAAAAAACCCAACCCTGTGAGTCTTGGGTCTGGATCTCCTGAAGATCCCAACTCCTTTGCATTTACACACTTCACAGCATTGGAGTCAGGGATGTCCTCTAGGTAGGGCTCCCGGTAACTCCAGAACAACATTATAGGGGCAGTCCACAAAGTAGGGAAAACCATCAACCACAACCTGTTCTCCTTATTCTTGCTAAGAAGAATGTCCTTTTGCTTAATCAACATAGGAAAGAAAAGTAATAAACTGTTCTTTTTCCATTTACTTTCATTCATTTTGTGCATACTAGGTAGCAGAGCTTTTTGCTATTTCACACATATTCCTTACTGCAGGACTGGTGTGCTGCTATACTGGTAAGTCTTCACTGTTCTGCGCTGAGATAATCCTCTTCTAATTTGCAATATAGATCTTTTGGATAGCTTGCAGTGTGCTTAAAGCCTTCAGCTGACATACAGAGTAATTTAGGAGTTCAAATTATGTAACGCATCCACTTTCTGTCCATTTTCTTCTTTTTTTTTTTTCCTTTGGGAAAGAGCCATATTAACTTGATAATATATTATTTTATTTAATAATAGAAATGCTTTTGAATATATTCGAGTGACCACAGGACTAAATAATATTTGCTAATAACTATTGTAGTATTGTCTATAATTCCTAGATTAGTAATAGCTTTAGACGATTTCTGGTTTATATGAATGGATACACATTCAGGGAAACTACCAAGCTGGGGCAATACTTGAGCTGCAAGGATTACTAAAAAAGTAGGAAATCATTTTTTAAATTGTTATATATTTTGGCAGTGAGGATGACAAGTACGATTTAAGCATTTAATCTCGTGTAGGTACTTGCAGAAAGCAATCAATAGTGCAGATTCATCAGAGGCTTATCACCAGCCAAGACACTACGCTTATCAAAGTTCTCTTCCTTTCAACTTAGGTGTACCATTCATATTAGTGACGTGTTAACTATCTTAGTTTGGGATTTTGGATCAGTTGAGTAACAGTTAAGATGGTTAGTTTATATAACGAGCAACAGCACAAGAAGCAAAATCTTCGGTATAATTAATTAGAAATAAATAATTAATTACTTACACATATACTAACAATTTCATCCGACTGGCGTACTATAAATGCATGAACATTTTAGAAATTAAAAGTCAAAGTGAAATAAGTGCATGACAGTTTGTTATTTTTATTCTTTTTGATCAAAATCTTGCTGTCTACATCAGACTTCAAGCTCTAGTGAACTGAGTGGGAGCTTTGCCTCTGACTAATAAACAACCAAAGGTGGACTTGGGCTCAACCTGTACTGGAAGATTCTCACAGGAGTCAGTGCTCATAATCCCTAATCTGAAATGCATTCATTGTTACAAACTGATACAGTATCAGTACAAGTCCAAAGTTTTGCTTTGTTTTCTGCATTAAACAGCACACATTAGTTTCAAAATTCAGAAAATATTCAGATGTGAATAATATCCTTTTTGATTAATAGATCTAAGAAGATAAAAGTATATAAGGTGTAGCTTCTGAAAGAGTATACAGAAGATACTAGTTCTTTGTATTTTCAGTTACTCAATTTCACATATATTTGGGATTAGGGGCCTGATTTCCTGTGAAAAAACACTCAGAGAACTATCTTGTTTTTATACATGTCTGATGAGCTCTCTTGAGTGATAGAAGTAGAGAGTTTCCAGGGACCTCGAGCTCTTACACACTAGTGAAAGCAGATACTTGGCGTACACCTGATAAAAATGTCTCAGGTGAGAGAAAAGGCAACAAGTTCCTCTTAATACATATTTTAGCAAATCCTTACAAAAGACAGATCTTATAAGTAAGTCTACTGTGGGAAAAGTTTCAGTTTGTGCTCACACCTTTCTTGACTCAAAAAACATCCTACCATAGGACACAAATCAGAGGACGGGCTTCATTAGTGCCAGTTCTACAGTTTCATTGAACTACTTCTTTGCTTTTGTTTGTTTTTTTTTTTTAACTGAAATCCTTGGTGGGTTAATTCTACGTTATCTAATTTATTGGTCAATGATGGTAGTTTTGTTTTCAATTTATGAATGTTTTACATTATTTTAATTGACATTTCTGGGCCTTAAATTATTTCTGCATGGAACTCATTCTCAAAGGGTTTAATTTGGTTGTGTGTAAAATTTGATGAACGTACAGAGGAATGTGAAAGAATAAAAACAAAGAGCTGGATACAAATCTCTCAACTTAGAAATAGCTCCCCAAAGGGAGATTCTTTCAAGCAGATCAGTGTCTTTCTGTGTTGAAGTCAATGGAGCTACACTGGTTTCCACCTCCTGAGGATCTGGATACACACCATTAATACCTGATTCAAAGCCCACAGAAATAATTTGCTTTTAGTATTGTAACTTTATGACTAGAATAATCTGTTGGTATTTATGAGCCTCCTGCTTAATGAGTTCTGACATGTTTGTTAGGGAGCCTGTGATCATTCCTTGCCCAGGGTAGATCTCTGAGGAGCAGTTTCTTTCCTGGGATGCTCTTATAACAGCGCACACCTTAGTGATTGCTGGATATAAATAGGCAATCTAGCTATTGCATTTGAGATGTCGACCACTTGGGGGGTTTTACTCGTTTGTTTTTTTTCTTTTTTTTTTTTCTGAAACCCATCTCGAACCAATTTTGGCCTCTGATAGTAAAAACTGAGGTTGTTAATTGTGAAGCCCGCATGAGAACAGTAGTGAAACCTAATGCTTAAAAGAATTCAGTAAAATGTACTCCCCATTCATTTATCAGTAACGATATGTCTACTAGGTAATTTGTTCTTCTAACTACTTAGATACTTATGTGAAAACAGAGTTTGTTTTGTGGTTTTTGCCCTCGGGAACAGATAAAGTGACAGACCTTGCATATCTGCTTCTGGAGCTGTTTGAGAAAATGATCTTTCTACTGCAAAAGAAAAAGTTATCCTGAATCTTGGCTGAAATAAGCTTCAGAGTCCAGAATTGTAGCATAAAAGCGAGTGAGGGATGACTCAAGTGTATGTTTGGTAGTGACTTCATTGTTTTTTATTGTTTTAAAATATGAACATTTCATAGTTTTTCTTTTTTTTCAGGACTTGCTTGAGAATCTCATGAGACCAATGAGAATTTTATTAGGACACTTCTGTATGTTCTCTTTTCCAGTAGGTTTCAGCTATAGTATTTTGGCATTTGTACTTCCAGTCCCTGAACAGTTAAGCCTGGGCAACAGTAAACAGTAAGCAACATGCCAGACAGAGAGAGCTTGAGGAAATACAGATGGCTATTCATGAAGTTTGGGGTTTTTTTTTTCTTCAATTTCAAAATTATCTAGCAATACATGTCACTCAATAGGTGGCTTATCACTGTTTTTTCAGATGGCCAATACCTACCAATTATTTTTTGAGGGTTTGGGGTTTTTTTTGTAAAGTGCCAGGTACATGATGAAATCAGTGCTGATGCTTTTGGATGCCTACCAAAGACAACAAAAAAATCATGCTCACCCCTCCCTGTATCTTAATATACAGGATGTTGTGTCTTCATCTCAGCCCATCAAGATGTAATGACTATCTGCTACTCCAACAAACAATATTAAGAATTCAAAATAACTTGTTGGATCTCAGAGAACACATCTAATAAGTTGATGGGATGGATGATTCCATCTTTATTTATCCCTTATTAAAAGCCATTCCTTGCTGATAGGTGAAATTGTCAGCTAACTATCAAGGTAATCAAAACACACTCAGATCAGGGAACATAGTTGACAAATCACAAAAATAGCACGATTAGAATGCTTTTCCTGTTTCACTTGGACTTCAGGAAAACCTTTGCAATTACTCCTGTGCTTATGACCTTGAAGTCTTACACAATTATGTTGAAATGCTCTTTTTGCCTAAAAAATTCAACATGACAAAATACATTGAATACTGCCATTCTTAAGGCTGCATCTAAATCATAGTAATGACAATTTAAAAAAAAATAACTCTCAAAAATAGAGGAAGTGATTGTGATTCTCAATCTGTCCTTGTGATGCAGACTTCTTGCTTGATACCATTATTGTTCCTTTGAGCCCTTTTTTAAACTCCTGTGCATGCATTCCATAGCTCTTAATCTCAAGCTGCATAACGCCTACATCATAAACTGTGAGAGTTTTTGAGTGATATATCTTATATAATACTTTTAAATAAAATGTTCATAAAATTTTGAAAGTGACTTCAGAGCTGAAAATACTGACATGCCAGAACATCTGACTTTTCTTGGATCTGCCAGTGACTGAATATCATAATTAATTCTCTTTAAAGGAGGAATTAATTTCGCTTATACAATATAGTTTATACTTTTAGGGGGAATAAAAATTCCAAAAGCCCGGACCAGAACATTTGCATTGAATTTAATTGCTGAGATAATTAATTTCAGTAGTGTTCAGTTCCCACTAAATACTGAAATTAAAAGAGTGAGAATCCAGGGAACTTGAGAACAGTGACTGTGACAGCTGAAAGATGATTTTCCTATTTGCTAGGGAGCTTAGAAGCTCTGTGTCTATGGCAGTATTGCCAAAGTGTGTGGCGAACAGGAGACTGGTATGTCCTAATTTCATGGCAAACTTCCATGCTATCTGGCAATGAACTGTGGGGAAAAAAGTGCCTAATGACATGTAAGCTGTTAGGAAAGTAGGAAAATCTTCCCAAAACATAAAATTATTTCCTCAGAGACAATTTTTTTGAGTCAAGTTGTATTGCCACATTTGACAACTATTGAGGAAAAAAACCACAACTGTTCTGGCTCAAGCTTATGGATACAGTGACTAAGAGGGCATTTCAGGATTGTTTATGCATTTATTGTGCATTCCTTTGTCAGTATAGTATCCTGTATCAGTGATAAGTTCTGTTCATGGAGATATGGCATGGTAATATCAATTGTCAATAGAAACTAAGAAACCTTTTATGGATTAGTTTAATATTGCTGCCACTTAGAACTTGTATAACACAATATTACTTCCCTACTTTGTTGTGAAGCCAAGATGGTAAATATCATTGTATGATGATGTTCAAATACTGTGGAGACAAGAGCTATATCAAAATTCTAAACTTTAATGGACAGTTCCTTTGGGATAGCCAGAGGGTTTATGTGTTTTTTATATGTATTCCCAGTATGTTGGTTCTAAACATACTTCATAGGTTTCATAGATTTTCTAGATTGGAAAAGACCTTAGAGATCATCCAGTCCAACTGTCCCTAATCCCCCATTAAACCATATTCCTAAGCAGTTCATCCACCCTTTTCTTAAACACATCCAGGGATGGGGACTCAACCACCTCCCTGGGCAGCCTATTCCAGTGGCTGACAACCCTTGCAGAGAAGAAATACTTCCTAACATCCAACCTGAATCTCCCCTGACTAAGATTATACCCATTTCCTCTTGTCCTATCACCCATCACTAATGTAAAGAGCCCTTCCCCCACCTCCCCACCATCCCTTCTCAAGTATTTGTAGGTTGTAATCAGGTCTCCTCTCAGCCTCCTCTTCTGCAGGCTAAATAGCCCCAACTCCCTCAGCCGCTCCTCATAAGTTTTATTTTCCAGCCCCTTGACCAGTTTAGTCGCCCTTCTCTGGACTCGCTCCAGGAGCTCAATATCTCTCTTAAAGCGAGGGGCCCAAAACTGGACACAATGTTCCAGGTGCGGCCTCACCAGTGCCGAGTACAGGGGCAGGATCACTTCCCTGCTCCTGCTGGTCACACTATTCTTGATACACGCCAGTATCCCATTGGCCTTTTTGGCCACCTGGGCACACTGCTGGCTCATATCAAGCCGGTAGTCAACCAACACCCCCAGGTCCTTCTCCGCCAGGCAGCTCCCCAGCCACTCTTCCCCGAGCCTTCTAATTTAGCTAGACTTTCTTTTTTTTTTAACAGGATTAAGTAAACTGGCAGAGCAAACACCGAGTCAAGAGCTAAATCAGGTGTATATTGAAATTTTCCATACTTCTCTTTTGTTCGTTGCCAATCTACTGTGTTTCACAACTCAGAACAGAGAGAGAACTTTTGAACCCTACAGAACTGTACGTTGATTTAATTACAATACAATGCATGGACATGCACCTCTAATGAAAATATACAACTGTAAGGTGGACTGCTACAGTAAGTAGGCTGCGATCACATCTGCTTAAGACTTACCTTACATCTTTGTCATAAGCAGATAACAGACGTATCCATTAATGTGGATACATCAGTAGAGTTTCAAGGCTGCAGTATTCCTTCTCCTCTAGGAAGTAAAAGAATGAAACCAGTAATTTAATTGCCCAGAATCACACACTGCTGAGTTACAAGCCAGGAGCAGTGACTATTTAAAATATACTTTTTTTTTTTAATGTGACTACTGCGTGACCCTGAAAACGTCGGCACAAAGTATCTTAGCATTCCTGTTATTTATTTGAAAAAACAATCACCTTAATGCTACAGGTATGTACTACCTGTGCCTTTTTAAAATAGAGCTTTTAGATAGAAACCTATGCCTTTTGAGATTTGTAGAATATATACAGTATCAAAAATGTTTAATCTCTCCTTCCATTCCCTTTCTTCTTAAAGCAGTCACTTGTTGGATAGCTAAGTTATTTTATGAAAGATTATTACTGTTTCTACTGTTCTGGAAAATTACCTTGTTATAGCACTTCATATATTTATAAAACTGCTGTTTGAAAAAAATAAGAGATGCTTTAGCATCAGCAGGAACAGCAAAAAATATATATGCCTTGTAAAGCTCACTGTAGATACGAAAATAAACACCCAGAATAAAGGCATGAGCTTACTAGAGAAATATAAATGATACAGATAATATTCTGCAGAGATCAACAAAATCCCAAATCTGATAAATTTTGTATTAGAAGAAAGATTAAGGCAACAAAGGGCAAGAGTAGGGTGAAAAATCATTTCTTACATTTAAACTAGTTGAAGAATTTCATAAACACTTTTTCATAGACTGACTTTCAAGTGTCACAAGTGGTACTGAGCTCTAGACAAGGTTGGGGTAGAGGGCATATACAGAAAGTTCTTCCTTTTTTTAATGGTCTTAGCGTTCTACATCTATTTTACGCCTCAAAAGATAAGAGACAAATTTTCTTGTATGCTTTTCTCTAACATTGCCGGAGGTCACCTGTAGCACTGCTCCTGGAAATAGCCCCTCAATGGAATTATTTCCCACAGGCATGGATCTTGTTTTATCAGAGCTGTAGTAAAGTCATGTTTTCCAAGAGAAGATGTTTTTAATTATACATCAGATCTACATTATTCAGGTTTAGAAAGGTACTTTGAGACTGGTTTTCTTTCTTTTAAACTGAAACGGGGATTTTTTTTCTTCCCTTTCCAAATTTTCCACCCAGAAAAGGCCTGAAAATAAATATCTTCACAAGTTTTTCCTAATTCATTTAATTTCTGTTGTGATCAAGGGTACAATAACAAGAGCCAAGCTCCCCAGATGAGTAACTAACAAAGCATTGTGTCTTTTTTCTGCATGAACACTCACTCACATTACTTCAGTCATCTAGCGCACCAATCTTCTTTTACTCCTTTGAATTAGCATGATTTCAATCTCTGTATATGTTTCCTAAAAAGCAAGTAGAAAAAAAGGGGAAAACGGCACAGTTCTGATAATAACAGTCTGGGTTTATTTGAAATTGCAGGATGTCCTTCTCTGCTTACCTCTGATTAGAGGCAACACTGGTGAGCACCATGTGTCTCTCCTGGACAGAGGCTGGAGTGGAGAAGGGGGATGAGTGGTGAAATTTAGGTATTTGTTTTTGTGGAGAAGTGACTTACACAGCTGAGAAGAAAGCCCAAGATACAAATGATCTCGGGATATAAAAGCTCACAGAGTTTGATGTGGGCATATCTTCATTAGGATTTTCCTACCAAAGAAGTAAAAAAAATTAATTTTTTTATATTAACTTACGTACAGGATAAATACTGAAGACACTAAAGGATGAAATCAAGGTTAATTAAAACACTTAAGTCTTTGATCACAAAAGTGATAATTACCATAGAATAAAGAGCGAAATAACTCTTATTGAGTAGCTCCTTATTAGATATGCTCAACCTTTGCTGTCAGATCCTCAAGGAGACTTTAATACCCTTTCGTCTCTTTATTCTTCTACCACTTGTGCCCTAGAAAGAGAGAGAAAAAGGAAGGAAAGGAAAAAGAAAAGAAAGGAGGAAGAGATAAAAAAGTTTTGTTACATCTACTGAAAATACCTATTTCTGCTTTAGGTAACCTGGTTCCATCCCAATATACTTGTTTATTTGCTTTCCTTCCTTGATATTGGTAATGTAGAATTTTACTTCAAAGGCTGAAATGGGGTGTGTTGGGTTTATGTGGTGGGGTTTTGGTAGCAGGGGAGGTGCTACAGGTATGGCTAGAAGATGCTAGAAGATTCCCCAGCTCCAAGTCAGACTCACCTCTGGCCAGGGCCAAGCCAACCAGTGCCTTTGTGAATAACATATTTAAGAAGGGACAAAAAAGCTTGCACCATGTGGGACCTACAGTGGAAAGAGGAGGAAGATGTGGGCAGCTGACTGTGCTGGGCCTACCTGCCCTGGAGCGGGGGGAGGCGGCAGCTGCTGTGGTGGTGTGGCTTGGAGCACTCCAAAGCGCCCTGCTCCCTGAGCACCCACTGGGCAGAACTTGTCCCACCGGGGCCACCAGAGTTCATTGGGCTGACGGGGCCTGGCATAGCAGCAGGGGAGAGAGGAGTGAGACGTGAGAGACACAACTCTGCAGACACCAAGGTCAGTGAAGAAAGAGGGTGTAGGAGGTGTGACATGCTGAGATAGCAGGATGTCCTTCTGCAACCCATGTAGGTTAACGGTGGAGTAGCCCTTGAAGACTTACGGTCTGTGGAGGACCCCATGCTGGAGCAGGTGCCTGTGCCCAAATAAAGCCATAACTCCATGAGAAAACCCAGGCTGGAGCAGTCTGTGTGTGAAAGACTGCACTCCATGGGAGGGACCCACATTGGAGAATTTCATGAAGAACTGAAGCTTGTGGGAAGGACTCACATCAGAGAAGTTCATGGAGATCTGTCTTCTGTGGGAAGGGACCTCGTGATGGAGCAGGGGAAGAGTGTGAGGAGTCCTCCCCTTGAGCGTGAAGGAGCGACAGAAACAACATGTGATGAACTGACTGCAACCCACATTCCTGTCCCTCCTCTGCTGGCAGCGAGGAGGTAGAGAAATTGGGAGTAAAGTTAAGAGAAGAGGGAGGGTGAGAGCAAGGTGTTTTAAGATCTGGCTTTGTTTGTCATTATGCTCTCTAATGTGATTGGTAACAAGTTGATTTATTTTTTTTCCAGAAGTCAAGTCTGTTTTGCCCATGACTGTAACTGGTGAGAGTTCCCTCCCTGTTCTTCTCTCGACCCTCGAGACTTTTGTTATATTTTCTCCTCCTCATCCTACTGCAGCGCGGGGATGGGGAGTGAGCAAGCAGCTGCGTGGTGCTTAGTTGCTGGACATGAGAAGAACCAAATATTTCACAAGGACTAAGAGGTACAGCTCCTAGAATAACTAATAGAGACTGTACTGTCAGCTACAACTGTGACTTTCCAGGAAGAGAACTGTAATTGAGAAAGGCACGTTTCTTTTTATCTTCCACTTTTTTTATCCTTTTTCCACCTTTATATGTAGTCTATATGATAAAAAGACTGGACTAGACTGTAGCAACAGGAGTAAAAGTGCCACCTGAAATATATTGATTCTTTTCCCAGCAAGGGCACTTCAAATTCTCGGAGAGAATAGCTGAGAGGAAGGAGGAACAGGAAAGATTATTAAAATGGATTTTATTTAAGGTTGTTTTGGGGAGGTTCACCAGATGGCACTGTTTCATGTAGTCAAATACATTTTTGCATAATGAAGAATGTGCTCCCTGTTTGAGGGCTGCCTTAGTGCCTTCAAGATTCATTTTTTTTTGAGGCAGGTGTGGTTGGCAGGGTTGAACGTACCCCTTGCCCATGCCATCCAGGCTGAAGTAAGCTCTCGGTAAGCGGATGCCACCTGGTGTTCAGCTTCCTCCAAGAGGCGTCTCAGTGGGCAACTGTTCAAGGGCTGCTGCTCAAGGACTTGTGCAAGTAAGCAAGGGATAATAGCACCATTAATGCTGTGGCTCTCTGAAAAATATATCTTGCCTAAAGTACTTCTTTCCATGATCATGGCTTTAAATGACAGGCATAACTGCGTTAATGCAGTAGACTTTGCCGGGATGCTTATTCCACATAACATCTTGATGATCAACAGCACCGTCTTGAGTCAGAATGACCCATATTAAGCAGGCTGAGATCGATTAGGCAGCAGTGTGAAACAAGGAGAATCATTACATTGCAGCCTGAAATGGGCCTCCAGAGGTGTGCCAAGGACAGTCTTTTCCAAGTTTAGATGAGGACACTGATGCACCGCTTCATGGCTGGTGGAGTGCAGGAGAGGTCTGATGATGATGGGGTAGCCACAGCTGAGGGCTCCCAACCCTGTGGAGAGCGAGTGCCTTGAGAAGTGACTGAAGAGAAAGCTGCTTTACAGCCAGGTGAGCCCCTGACAACATGGTAAGTGTGGGTGTAATCTCTTTTGTATCGAGGTTTTCTTGCAAAAGGCTTGTCGTGCCTTCAAGGTGTCCTGTTACCTTGCATGCATCACGGGAAGTCCAAATATTGTGACTCTGAGTAGCCATCACCTTGGAAGGAAATGGCTGGCTCATCCTGGCAGTGTGCATGTCTGGATGGACACTGCCATTTAAATCCTCTGCCCATCACCTACACTTCAAAAATTACATAGACTTCAGAAAATAGCAAAGGGGTTGGGCTGAAGAGCTCGGCTGTGATCACGAGCTGCGGTGAACTTGGGCCATTTCGTGTAAGGAGGGAGTAGGAAGATGGAGGGAAAGAGATACTGCATCTCCTGCCTGTTGTTTAGCTGATGCACAAAACACTGCAGCTTGAGAAGTATCGCATTTAGCTGTCTTCATCATAATTAGCTGCTATTCTTTATTTGCTAAATAGCTGGAACAGCATTTTGGCAGAAGGGGCTGGGAGTGTTTTTCAGCTGTTTCTTTTGCTGTACCATATTCTTAGTCAATTAATTTTAGTCTTTCTGTATGTTACAGCTAATATTACAATATTACCAGAATAACAGTGCTTTCTCTGACATCTTTAGTATTATAAAATTAAAAATGATTAGAACTGAAAAGGGCATTTTCCATTAAATTCTTCATTATCTTTTGTAGAAACAAGTGAATTAGTTTTGAAATCCATTGCTGTTATTTCATGAATGAATACTTTATGTTGTCAGTAGGCAAATAGTTTTTCTTCTGTTTTCCTATTAATTCCTATAAATCTGTCCTTGAATTTTAAAGTGGATCTTTAGTTTTATTTCTTATCTAAAACATTATTTTGACTTAAATTTTTGAATTTCATTATTTTAGGGAAGACTACCAATATGTTTATGAAATTAGCTTATAAAATGGTGTTACAGAAACAGACTTTTCAGATGATGGCGTTACATGGTGATTTTCCAGAAAATCAGCCCTCTGGCTGCTCTTCTGGTGAATAGAGTGTGAAAACGTACTTGATTTTCTATTTCTGCCAAGTTTAAATATTGGTGTTGAGTAAACAGGCTTTCTAATTATCCTTTGGATGGACAGCCATACATACATACTTTTGACACTACTTTCAACTGTAATTTTACCTACACTCAGGATCGTTTCACCAGAAAATACTAGAAAAAGGAAATCTTAATTTGTTGTTGGTTTATTTTATTTATGTTTTTTATATTTTTGGTCATACAAAGATAGAGGATAATGTTATAATTTTCCTTTTCCGAGCTATATTATTAGCTACTGCACTAAATTACTTACACGCTAAAAGAGCTTCCAAATTGATATATATTACTGAGACAGGACTGAAGAAATAAAAAGTGTTTAACTCCTGAGACTTGTCTTAAAAGAGAAGACAATCTGAATATATTCAGTCATTGCTCAAATTGTGACTTTTTCCTGTGGTCAAAATCAATTTGAGGTTTTAATACTCTTTATTTTCCCCCAAGTATGGTTAAGAAACCTATTTTCTCTGAAGTATAACTAAGTTCAGTAAACTGAGGTCGGTAGTGTTCTTTCTCTTATGGCTGATACACGAACTTGAGGCTTTGTCTTAACCTCAAGGGAATTTTTAGGAAAAACTACTTATTTTCTAGTGTTTTCTTTTTCTGAGTGAGTTTGTTAATTCTAAAATTGTGAATGACAGGTTTCCTTTACATATGAATGCGTCCAAAGTTTCTTTGACAGGTAAAATCTCACATAATTATTTTGAATTTTCTGCTAAATTTTAGAAACACAAGTGAACTGTAATAATTGTGTTCTCTTTCATTGCAGTTTGATTTTTGATCGGGTATCCTAGCTCCTCTTGATATAAAGTATTAAAATTCTTCGCTTATTCTTATGACAAGGTGTATGACCTTTCTCTTTTCTCACATTATTATTCATCTTTCTCTGATATCATTGGCATGTTATTTTCACTGTTCTGACATTCCTGGCATTCTGCCATGTTCTTCACGCTTTTGACCCAGAAATGTTAGAAAGGGAGGCACGTTTTCAAAGAAGTTTGTTCTTACAGGAAAGGTAAACACATTGTTTTAAAGAAACTGCTTTTCTTCTGCTCTTTAGGCTCTTGGTTTGCTTTGTTATTCTTTTTTCTGTGGACAATTAATCTTGATGTACGCAGTCACCTGGTGGGATAGTAGTTTGGAAAGTATCTATGGACTGACAGGCTGTGAGGTAAACTCACATCTAAAGTCATATAGCTATTGTGGCATAAAACCCGAGTTAAAGCAGATTGTACGTTCTTTTGTAGTATTCCAAACAAAAAAGTTCATTGTGATTGGTGAGATACAAAATAATTTAAAATCAAATTCTTGATGTAAAAGTCTCCAATTTTGTGATATGTGATAGACATATCTAAAAGATCTGAATAATATTTCTATAGTCTATATCCTTATGTAACAAAGAAAACATGTTTCAAATGTTTCAGATAATCTCAAGATAAATTACTTTAGGGAAGGGTAAATGTCATGCACGCATTTTACACGAAAAAATTCTTAGGAAAAAATTCTTTGTCTCATAATTCTATTCTGCTGTTTTCCAGTGTTTGAAGTCAACATGAAATCCATATCTAAAGTATTATTGCAGATAAAGTATGAAAATTTTTATAATGGATTTTTTCCATGAAATGTAGATCACTGCATAGTGATTGCTGGCTTTAATTTTATCTGTGCAATGTCCTGATAATGAATAAAAGCTGGTTGCTTTTCTTTTTATTATCACTAATTGTAAAGGACAGATTCTTTAAATAAACGTAATGTGCACTGGTTATTAACGGCATACTCCAGGAAGGCTTGCTAACACATACAAGTTAAACTGTCATCAACATTTTTGATGCGTGATTCCTGGAAAAGATCTTAAAACTCAACGCTCCAGTGTCCTTAGTTTATACATGGACGCATGAAGTTGTGCAAGGAAGGCAATGCCATGAACTGGCAGAGGTTTGCATGGAATTTCTCAACAGAGGTATGTCTGCATTTCCACCATACTCTGAGATTTAGGCATCTAAATTGGGTCTGCATCTCTGTCCAGTCTATACATAAGAATTCATGTCAGTAATAACCTTTGACAGTTGTGATAACTCATGGGCTATAAAATTCCTGCTTAGGAGGAGCAGGAGATGATATGCACTACTTGACTGTTCAAAAATCTAGAGGCTGGAGCCTTTGTCCAGCCAGTGGGTGGTTCACATTAAACTGTCTCTAGATAAAAATGTGAAGCAAATCTGAGAGGGAGATCTTCACTCTAAAGATACCTTTTTTTTTTTTTTCCTGCTGTGTGCTCTATGCTACCTTTTCCATACTCCTTTTCTAAAAGTAGGAATTTTACATTCTTTGCTATACAGTGAGCCAGCTTGGACAAAAAGGCCGTCCACTGGTTCTAGCCTCTAACTTACCAGTAAGGAAACTCCCTCGCAAGGTATATTCAATAAATTTAAATACTGGCTGGAAAATCATGTCTTTCATTTTCTGAATGAGTCAGTTTACTTCTGAGATATTGAATAAAGCAAAATAACAACATCTCTTTTGTGCCTATGTTAAGAGACAAAAGGCAATAAGAATGCATTTTGTGACTGACCTGCACCTGGTCGGGTGCTTTGGGCATACTCTGACCTCAGGGATTCAGGTAATTGTCCATAAATCTTTTGGCTTGCCCTGGGACTTAGCTATTTAAAACTGCATACATGGTGCCTTAACCAGAGTTGTGGTGGATTTCTGCGCATTGGGGATCTGCAGGTGCACAAGGAGTCGCAGATTTATAAGGGCTGCCCCATTTGTTCACACTTTGTTTGTCGTTTGTATGTCGTTTATCCTGGATATGTGTGAACGCTCCTCTTTTGATGAGCTAATTCTGGCTGTGTTTCAGTGTAACACTTCTCAACGTGACACAGTATTTTGCAAGATTCGCTCAAGACTTCAGTGGCTAAATGAATTGTCGGAACAACATGCACCATGCAGAAAGTTCCAGTACCAAATATACGACTTTAATATAGCCCAATGAGAGGGCTTTTTAATGAATGTTCAGCAGACAATTAATATTACTTGAAAAAGACCTAAGCAAATCTGACTTGTGACTCTAAGTGCTCTCTAAGAAGGAGGATAAACCAGAAATGCATGTCGCTTTTTATAATCAACTGATTAATTCATCAGAATTAATTCATTTAAACTAGTCAGCTAACATAGATCAGTAGGACAGAATTTAGACTCTGTCATATATTGAATGAAACCCTTTTTCCTTCTTGCATCTGTTGTTACCTTGTTAGCCTTAGGACAATTATGACATTGTTACTGAATTTCTCTTTACGTTTGGAGAATATTTTTTTTTTGCAAACTCAATAGATCTCAGACAGTTTTCAATTTGAATTATTTTTTGTAAGATTAACAAAAAATTCATATCCATTTTTCATTCAACAGTAACAGTATCAGGAAGAAAATCCTAGGACGTTTATACAGGTCTTTTATTAAAGTGTTTTCCAACCCTTCCTTTGATTGATGGTTTAAAAAATATTTGTCTCAAGTTCCTTGCATTTACAGATGAGATAACGTGCATTCCTATATTGAGAAATTATACAGGAGGATTGTGACATACAGTGTTACCAAATGTTCTGACAGTAATTTATTGTCTCAACAGTTCTTTGCCTTTGGTTATTTTACTGTGAGTATATCACTTAAGACATTTTAGTAATCAGCAGTCTACTGTAAGTAGTGTCTTTAAAGTACTATTAAAAACTTATTTTCATCCCTAGATTAAAAGGATAATTGAAGACCATACTATAATCTCATAAAAATAAGATATACAGTTCCTGCCCAGCTGAAGTTCTTTACCAGTACATTTTGAATGTCCTGCAGTAATCTGACTGGAAAATATTGTTAGATCTATTCCACATTTTGGAATTTGAGGAGTTATTTCAAGTTCTATTAGTTAATTGAAACAAGAATATGACTGCACTACAGAATTTGACTTGCAGATTGGAGAAATGGAAAAAAAAAATTGTAATCATTGTCACCTGGTGAATGAACTGTGTTTTCTTGCTTTTCCACCACTCATTAGCTGTTTCAAGTGAAATATCTTATCTTGAGTTAATTTCTAACTTTTCCACGACTTTTTTTTTCCTTTCCTCTGGAAGATCTGCTAGTTCAGGTACTTGCCTTAATTTATACAGAAGGAAAATTGTAAACAGTATTTTTTTTAAGAAGTTTTATGTTACCTAAAATTTACTTAAGTGTTTCTGCGCCACACAATCTTTTCAAGACTCTTACAGCAAAAAAAGGTGAAGATTTGACCCAATCTTTTTACTTATATGATAGCTCCATGTTAATTCTTAGAATCTTTTTTTCTGATGAAAAACGTGGGTGCACAGGAGTAATGAATGGCAAGAGAATGATGTTTTAATGTGAACTATGGACTTGTGAAAGATCTTACTGGTGGCTCTCTATACAAGGAGTTTCTCCCATAACGGTTGTGAATATGAATAAAGACTTGTCTGACAGAACATGAAAGTTTAGCCTCTACTAACCTAAGTGGCCATGCCATTCACTTTTAAACAGGAAATTAAGAACACTTGTCTATATTTTAAATCTGAAATTTGTTACTTAACACACTGTCATTTCCTCCTTGGATCCTTGGCTTTGCTTTTCTTTTAAAAAGATATGATAGGGGTAAAATAAAAGACTGAAACATAATAAAATGTTTTAAAGATTCTAATTTATCACCTTTTACCTGATATTATATGACATTTTCTCCAGAACTGTGAAAAGGCTATTGTAAAACAGCAGATGATTAACCTGTTAGGTTTAGGTAATGACTGATTAATATGTATTACCTGAAGATCTTTTTATTCCTGCTGCTCTTTCAGATATATGTGATGTTGAATAACTGCATAGTAAAAGATATTTTCAGTTTAGATTTTGAGATTACTTAAATGACTTTGTATGCATATTATTTCTTAAAGTAATAGAAGCAGATTTTTGTAATGCTTTATGGGTAAATCTGTGATAATAATAACAGCAATTTAGTAAACTGAACAGACTGTGCTGAAAATTAGAAAACAAGTGAATTGATCAAAACTAAACCTGCAATGAAAATATTTTACTTTGCAGCATTCTCCCTACTTACAGTAAAACAGAATTTTTGTAGATGATATTTTTTAATAGCATGGAAAAATGAACTTGGACAAGCAAACTGGTTAGATTAATGGAGAATGAGCTGACCAAGTCACTGAAGATTTCAGACATAGCAAATCACGTGGCAGGATATAATGCAACCAACACACACACACACAATATATAAAAATATTATTGACACACACAAGTAAAATGGTTTACAAGGCAGTGAGCTTGGTGTGTGAGAGAGAGTATAGATTACCCTGGGTAGACAAATACATTGGATTTTGCTTTTCATAAGGCTCAACTATGATTTCCATTACATTCTTTCTGCAGCTCCTATGTTTACAACATGTCATTAGTTGTAACATTATTGACAGCATTGTTTCTTTTGATGGTGGGGTTGGAAGGGTGGTGTGGGGTGTGTGTGATTATTACATTGACATTTTTCTATTTCATATCAATGTCAAATGTTATATTGAAAATAGCTGTTCTTTAAGTCAACACTGTGCAGCTTCAGAATTCACCACTGTAAATCCATTACGCTTCCTTTTTTCCAGACAGTTTGATCTCTCTGGGAAAGTATGTCATGCATCTTTATAAACAACGTGTTCTGCTCTGTGGAGATGTGTGTTAGTGAAAATAACCAACACAGAAACAAAACAAAACAAAAACCCAACATGGATTCCCTATGTAAAAATACTTTCCAGTTGGTGAGCCTTCTCCATAGTCATGCAAATTAAATTTGGCAAGATTTTTGTGACAGCAACAATGCACTCGTGTTGACAGTCATGTCAAGATTAGAATTGTAGGTAATTATCCTGTAGATTTTACTATATGGTGCCATGTCTCGATCTGAGACACAAAGTCACTCACAGTGAAATCCACCTGCTTATAAATATTGATGTTCCCAACATGACTTGTCAGATTGGTGATGAGTACAAGCTCTTCCTTATAATCCAGCGAATTATTGAACAACATAAGTTCACTGTTGTTTATCTTGCCAGCTTTGTTGTGATCAATTGCTGTATACCAGATGTCAGCTGCCAATGCAACACATTGAAGTCATCTGTGATGAACAGTTTGCCTGCTGCAGGATCTTTGCCAGTGCTGCAATGAAGGCTATTGAACTCTTTTTTATTTTTTTTCCCCTGCTGTATCTGGGCTTTTTTTGCAAGTTCTGGTGGTAGTAACGTAGAACTTAACCACGTAATGGTAGTAGCATTGGCCTGAGATTCCTGCCTGTTGATGTTTGGGTTTGGTTTGGGTTATTTTACTAGGCTACATAACTTTTGTAATTGCAAATTATACAAGGTTATTGGCATTGCCTGGGCATGGTCTCTGTGTCTGGATTCCAGAGATGATTAGTCCAGCTGTGACTTCCTAGATCCTCTCTCAGAATTAGTATGGTTCTACAATATTCACAATACCCTTTACTCCAGTGATGGGAAGGGGGCTGTTGTTTTGTCTTATCCTTCACTCGTATCACTATGGGCGTGTTAGTACTGATCATCTGTCATATTTTGAGCTGTCACCAACTTGCTTCAGTTCTCAGTAGGATCATGTACGTTTTTCCTGTAACATATACACACACATATATACATCTGTATATCCCTTTTGCTTACAAGGCAAACTGGTTGTCTTTGAATCATACATTCTTTAACAAAGGAATTTCAGCTTAGTAGCTTCAGTGTTCCATTTTTTTTGTTTTTTAGTAAACATGGGGAACAGTATTGAAGATCTTCATGTAACCTTATCTATTTAATGTATTTCCTCTAGCTATACTGAAACTGACGCTGTTCTGAAGGGCAACTATTGTGCTGTCCAGGAACCGCTACACCTAATATGATTAGAGATTTTAGTTTTTTTTAAAAAAAAGGTGGATCAGTACAGTTGTAAGGAACTGGCGTCGTTGAATTGGACAGTGAATAGTGAGTTCTCTCTTACTAAAGGGATAAGGAAGACATGCCGAGTACTCCTCTCAGAGCTGTTCTTTCAGCAAGCAGAGTGATGTGCATGTTAGCTATCATCTAGATCATACAAAAATTACCACATTAGCACACAAACAGTTGAGGAAAGCTTCCGAGTAAATCGCTTGAGTTTTTCTCCTGCAAACCTCCATTCTTTGGAGATCTTTCTGTCTCACTCCTGGGCTTCATTTCCTGATCCCCTGGTGAGTCTATGTTTACAAGCTTATTCCAGTAGAGAAATATTACTCGGTCAGGTTACTTCCTCTCCTTCCTAGCAGTCCTTTGTTGTCCTCGAATGAGGTACTATGATTGAGGAAGCCAAATTGTTGTTGATGACACCAGCTCTGCAACCAGGTGTTTGTCAGCTGATAATCATCAGCTCTGAGCAAGTCCTTTGCAGCCGATGGGGAGAGCTCCACCTGGAGAATCCATCTTCCTCCCTGTGTCTCCAGCCCTCCAAGACTTCTTTTGATCTGCTAAAAGTTTTACTTGGCTGTATCACTGGTGCTTACTTGAATAAGCAGCAAGAAGTATATAGCTTCCTTCTTCTCTCCTGTGTGGAAACAGAAGTCAAAGCTCAACAAAAATTGAGAGGTGTAAATGGCTTTGTTTAGTCCTGCTAGCACTGATGTGCTTTTAGAGAGCTGCTGTATGGCGTATTTGAACATTCCTTTCTAAACCAGATCTACTTTCCTGAAGGAGTGACTGGGGGTTCTGTGAGGAATAAGTTTGAGGATGATACAACTACAGAAAAGGTAAAGCACTGCTTCTCTTAGTTAAGGCATCTAAATGTCAAAATTAGGCTGTGGTTTTTTTCGCTCGTGTGGGGTTTTTGCAATACTTGTTCCATTATTGCAGTGAGCATATGTTTAATCGAAACATGTATGTATTATCCGTGCATTTAATTTTCATATTGCAAGCAAGTCGCTCATTCAGTATGAAATACTGTGATACCCAGCTTCTTATTTGACAAGGATACATGAATTCAACATATTATAGGGAGAAGGAAGACTCACTAAAACTTGAACTAAAAGACCAGGGAGTTCTGACAGGTCATTCGGTGAGACTTGCAAGTTTAATATTTCTTCAGAACCCCTGAAACAGAATAGTCCTATTTAAAATTGATTATGTTTTTGTTGCTATACCAAAGAAATATTTGGATTTTAGTTATTCTGAAAGGAGATGTAACTTAATAGCTTTAACAACTATTTGTGTTAGTCAGCATGTTGAACTTATATAAGCGTATATGTATTTAAAATATTTTAACTTCCACAGCAAAAACAGATAAATGAGAAATATTTTAATAACATTGCATGATCTGCAATAAACACAACTGAACCAGTCGGTGTTCAGTGTGAAGTAAGAATAAATGAATAGAATAAATGTGTCAGAAGTAAAAAATGAAGTCTAATACTAACCATAATTTTAAAAATTCCTGACATTCTAACCTGCTAAGAGAAAATAAGATTCTATGCCACAAAACCAATATCTGCTGGAAAAATTAAATAGTTGTACTTACAGATATGGAAAAACGAACATTGATTAGAGTTACAGATAATAGACTGGTAAAAAACATATATACACACACACGGAAGGGGATCAGTATCTATATATTTCATATAAGATGCATGAGAACTCTGGACCAGAAATAAGCAGTCTATTTAAACTGTCAGACTTAAATGATAGAGATAACATTTTTGAAAGCAATATGAGTGCTGGAAGAGATAACATAAAATCCCAATGAATCCTCTGTAGTCCAGATTTGAGTCCCTCTGCTCAAGCAAGAAGAAAGCCTTAATGCAAGCGATGACATTCTTCCAAAGAAATAATAGACAGAACTGTATTTCCTGGAGGGGGGAAAAAAAAAAAAGTCAAAATAGAAAAATGCATTTCTTTTGCATGTATAATGAACTGAGACTGGTGAAGCAATCTAAGAAATATAGTTGGAATTGAACAAAAATTATTAAATTATATTTTTTGCTTTTGAAGTAGAATGATGTGCTGTAAGGTATTGTTGGTCTAATGAGTAAGTAGTAGTTTCTTTCTAACTTGAAGTTTCAGCTGTTGGAGGGTAAACAGAGTGTTCCCTGAAGCATGTTAAAAACATCTTAAACTCCATTGGAAGGGGACATTGCTCTCTGTATAGCCTTCTAACACAGAAACTTGTCCAATGATGTACATCAGCGTGGAATTTAATATGGCTGGAACAAATACCTGAAATTAAACACTTTAAAAGGGATTTAAACCAGTACACTCCGATGTTCACAGTTAGCTGACGTAGCAAACATCTTATATATGTTCACTTGGAGCTCAAACCTTACAAATCATTCCAGTACAAATCTTTTGTATCTGATTCACCTAAAAGAAGGAAGGGAGGACTTATCTTTTTTTGTATAAATTTGTGACTGTAGAATCATGGAGTATGCTGAGTTGGAAGGGACCTACAAGGGTCATTGAGTCCAATTCCTGATTCTAGTGTTGTCCAAACAGTCCAGGAATGGAGCCATGACCACCTTTCTGGGGAGCCTGTTTCAGTGCTTGACCGTCTTCCCAGTGAAGAACTTTTTGCTACTATCCAGTCTGATGAAATCATGTAAAGCAGGCGACAGCATCAGAGATCCAATTATGTAATATGCATTTATCTAAGTGACTACTAGATATCTGAAACAGCAAATGCAAGTATTCTGTAGGTTATTCACAATATAAACGGACAAAGGTGGAATGCACTTTGGTCCTTGGCCTGTGTCCAGTTGACAGACTATAACAGGACATGGTGTCTGTGGTGGGAGTACTGGAGAAAGGGAGCAAGCATAAAGGTAAAATAAGCTCAGCCCTTCTTATAGAAGGCAGTCTCCTCAGGAATACTTAAGCCAGTTCCAGGATTTTAGAAATCATAAGCACAGGCCAGAAAGATATGAGAGAATAGAAAGGTTAATGGTAAGGCAAGGTGTTAGCTTTTAGAATGGAAATAAAGGGAGAGAAGGGGAAAAAAATAAATCTTTCCCAATGACTTGCTTGCTTGGTAGATAGAGGTAGATGTTCCAGGGAACTCATTGTCAGTATTGAAGAAAGCCCTGAATATAAAACTTAGAAGTCAGAGCCCTTTTAACCCCAATCTGGATAGTCTTAAATATTTTATTTTCATTTCACACTCGAATACTGTGTAGTAGTTATAAGGCTGTTAGTCTTATACTTTTTTTTTTCTTTCTCTTTTATTATTTTTTTTTAATCAAATAGTATCCTGGAGAAAAATTCAGTGCCTATCATTGAATGGAAATAACATAATATCTTGGTATATTTTGTCTGTCTTTAGTCTTATCTCCAAATTTCTAATTGCTGACTTACGGTTCTATCAAAAATAGAAAGTAATTTGTAATATGTACACATTTCATATATTTATCAAGTATCTTAATATAATTTTAAGAATTATTTTATATCAAATAATTAAAAATATTATGTGACTTAAGTTATATCTATCCTATTATATTAACTAAAAACCCCTTTTGACCCTAGACTTTCCCATTGCCCATGCTGCATATCTATTGCTTTGACTTTGCAATGAACTAGTTCACTCATCTGATAGGGAAAATCTTAGCATATAAACTAGTAACATAAGTCGTACTTTTGCAAACAAAAGTTCTGCAAATCCTCTTGGGTGCATGGCTGATGATGTGTTCTCCAAAGAGTGTACAGTTTTGTCTTCTATTGGAGCAATACTCTTTAAGGAAGTGTTGAAATTGTTGCTGAAAGAAACACCTCTGCAAGGTTAATCAGTGCCAGTAGAGTGATGAAGGCAGACTCATCCAGCAGACTCTGAGGGACATAATCGTTGAGCTCTTTACCTTTGTGTGTTCCAGAAGAAAGTGTGACAGTGCGGAGTTTCTAGAATGTGTTTTTCTACCACAGTTGCCCATCACTTGTAACCTGCACAGAAAATTCCAAACTAATGTGAGGCAGAGGGAGGAACATTGCTTTCTGTGCACAGGCATGCTGAAAGGCTTTGATACATATATAGTGTAAACATGTAATCTGAAATACATGAACTAGAACTAGTAGCAAATTTGAATGTGTTGCAGAAATACTGTATGGTCCGGAGCCATTTGGTGGCATAATTTATTGAAATATAAATTCCAGCAGAGTTGCAGTAGTAGCTCAGGTGCTCTCATCTAGATATATATACATATGTTAGACAACAGGCTAAATTATTTTGCATGTGATAGATCACTTATACAGAAGAATGTACTGCTCCATGATCAGTTAATTTTCGTTACTTTCTCTGACACTTTCTGGATAATGTGAAAGAAAAACAGTTTCCATTTACCAAAGCAAGTTCAGTAAGACAAAATGATTTAATCTTTCTTATTGATTCATTTTATGGAGGTTCAAATTAATATTTTCATTGAAGTATTAGGAGTTGAACTTGCAAAGAGAGAGCCTGGAAGGTTCTTTTCAATCCTAGCAACTACGTGCCTAGTACAGATACTCTGACAAGATCATTTAATGGTAAACAAAGAGCAGATTCCTAACTTCCAGTTTGCCAAAGTATTGACTCTCTTCCCGCTAGTGTCTCCAGAATATTTAGAATATTTGCCTCAGCATCATAGATAGAATTTGGTGAAGTATCACAAATCCATTATAATATCTTTTCTGCTACCATAAGGTGAAATATTTGTCATAAAAATATTTGAGAAGTAGCTTTTCTCACTCTACGGAGTCAAAGTTTGTGTAAAACCTTTCTCTCAATGCTCTTTCAGTAAAGTTTCTTAATAGTACCAATTCATTTTAATTTTCTTAAGTTTAATCTCCAACCATAGCATTCTGAACGTATGCATTTTAGAATGAATAAATGAATATCCTAAACCAAATTTTCAATAAGCCTTGGATAGCACTTAATTCAACGACAAGTAGAATCTCCTTAAAAATCCAGATGCAATTAATCACCTCTGTGATAAAGTAGTCAATGCTTTATGATCTTAAGACATTTTATAGTAAGGTAAGATGATCTCTGTACTTTATGGAGATTTATCATCCTCATTTACTAAGAATATATGCAGTATTTTTTCACCTGATTCAACTAAACCAGCTGAGTGATCCTGAAATTTAGGTTAATTAAGTTATAAATGATTTTCTACTGACATATGGTTTCTGTAGAATCGTGAAACTAGATGTAGTGTCAGCAATTTTTTGTGATTAAAAGAAGTTTCTCTAAATGAAGACAACCTTGTCCTTGCACAAACAAATTACAACCAATGTTTGTTTTTTTTAGTTCCTTTCTAACTGAAGCTGTCTGAAGTTTTTTTACTTATCTCACAACCAGGTTAAAAAGATTTTGAAGTAGCCTTTTGTAAAAAGCCACAAAGGTCAAATTAGAAAGGAGCAAACAGATTATTAAAAAACAGAGTATCTACCTGGTTCTTATGAAGGTGCATTGGAGTATTCTCTTCATCTATAATATCAGTTTGCACTGACAGATGTTTGTCTAATTTTTAAATGTTATGATATTTCATATTCCTTGTAATCCTTCAGTTTGTTTAGAAGTTTACTTTTGCTTTATTGTTATTTCCTTTGTCTAAGAAAAATGTGACCGAACTCACACGTTGTTCAGAAGTTTATAAAGAACTTTCTATTTTAGGGTGTTAATATGAGATCTTGAAAACATATGTATAAATTTATTCACACAAATAACAGAAATTATTTGCTACAAGGGACTTTTAAGTCACTCGTTTTTCAGTCTACTCTGAAACAGAATTTAGTATATATGTGGAATCCCTATGCTTAACGGAATTTTGTAGATTTCAAACAATGAAATCACCTAGAAGATAGAAAGTATTTTTTAATACATAACTGGATTTATATTCATGTTTATTAATTTGTTCTTCCAGAATTCTTGTGCTGTCTACTCTTTGTTCAAATCCTAGCTGACATTTAAGGCAATCAACCACTACCTCCTGTGTAAAAGGAGGTCATGTTATCATTACACTGATCTTATTCTTCTACTTTTGGAAGACAAACTGGATCTCCTTACGATCTCCTTGGACTGTTTCCAATATGTGTATAAGAAGGCTATAATAATATATAATGGCTTAGCCCTGGCTAGCAGCCAAACCTACACTTACCTGCTTACTCACCCTCCCTCTCAGTGGAACAGGAGAGGGGAGAATAGGAAGAACAACAGTGAGAAAACTTGTGGGTTGAGATGAAGACAGGGAGGTCACGTATCGGTCACTGTCAAAGGTAAACCAGACTCATCTTGGGGAAATTAAGTTAATTTATTGACAATTAAAATAAATATTTAATTACTGAGTAAAGTAGCAAGAAACAAAAACTAAACAAATATTTGCACGCTTACGGAAAACATCTTTCCTCCCCCTTTCTCAGGCTCGACTTCACTACCGTGCCTATCTCCACTCTTAGCACCTCTGCTCACCCCTTTGTCGCTGCAGATTATGTTCCTACAGAGGTTCCTTCAGCGAGGCAACGGGCAGCATGGGGTGCAGGATGTGGTCAGGACTAGTGGTTTCTCTCTGCTGCTTCTTCCTTCTTTATCTTTTCTTCTGCTTTGGCATAGGTCCTGCACAAGCTGCAGTCCCATCAGGGAGTACCTGCTCCAGTGTGGGTTCTCCATGGGCTAGTTCCTTCAGGAAATATGTCCTCTGGTGTGGACTTATCCTTGCACTACAGTCTTTTCAGGGGTGTACCTGCTCCAGTGTGGGCCCTCCTCAGGCTGCAGTCTCTCTGTGGTAGGGGGGGTGGGGGGTGGCTGCTCTGCCATGGAGCACTTCCCCCTCTCATGACCTTGGTGTTGTCTCTGCTGTTTCTTATTTTTTTTGTTCCCTCTTCTTCGCTGTCTGCTATTTTCTGCCCTTTCTTAAATGTATTTTCACATAGGTACCACCAGCGTGGATGATGGGCTCAGCTATGTCCTGGGATGTGTCTCTTGTGGAGCCATCTGGAATCAACTGTGTGTGACACTGACCAGCCCCTGACGTCTCCTCACAGAAGCCACCCCTGCAGCCCCCCTGCTGCAAACACCTTGCCATTTATGCCCTGCGCAAGCATCTTAAAAAATTTGCTTAGAAACAAGGTAGGCATATACAAAGTATGTTCTAAAACTCCTCCCTAAGGCTGTAAAGGAAACTGAGTAAGTTTCTTGTGCTTTCCAGATGAGTACTATAACCAGCAGCCTGAGGGAAAGGGAATGCTTTAGGTGTGTTTTTAAAGTGTTGCACTTCCAATACGCAACCATTCTTTTAAAGTTTATTTTCAATTGAGGGTTCATTACTATGAATCGTGAATATGAGATGGTAGCAAAGTTCTTAATTTTGGCTAGGGTTTAAGACAAATTCCTATTAACAGAGTTTCCAATTATTTAGTGATAGACAAGATTTATTAGCTAGGTTTCACACCATGGTAACTATTGTAATGTTAGCCCAACTCTAAAATGCTTCTCTCAGAAGTGGTTCAAAAGAAAATTAGATCAGGTAGAAATATCTTTCCAGAACACAATCAGTTCCTGGATTGCTCTGGTCATGTATAAACTTATGTGGTAAAGAAAATCAGATTTTCTGAGACTAGCATCTTCCCATTTAATTTTTGATCTGCAACTCATTGAAGGAAATCCAAGTTTTTTTGATAATTTAATGGTGTTGGTGCAACTTGCACAAAAGGTTTCGATATCTGGTTTATTTCTTTGTTTCTTGTAAGGCCGAAAAGATGTCTTTTAAAAGTGCTGAGCCTTATATATTATTTTAAGAAATGATACTAGTGCTCATCATGCTTATACTTTTCTTTTGTTTAACATAGACATATTGAGAATGCCCTACTTAGCCAGACCACTCATGCATCTAGCACAGTGTGCTGGGACCAGAAGTAACACAGGGACTCTGCTGCCCTCATACTCTGCCAACATCGACAACTGTTGTGTTAGGGCTATTTGAGGGATTTTCACTGACTAATCCTTTTTGTGTGCCTGTTGTCCAGTAATCTAATTCATACGTCAACCTGCTGATAGTGTCTGCCTCCACATGCTTTTGTGTCTGCAAATTCTACTGCCTGCTATGTAAAAAAATATCTTCCTTTATCTCTCTTCATCTGATCCACTACTACTTTTATCAAGGATCCATTAGATCTTGTCTGCTAGCACCAGCTGTGCATAAATTGCCTCTTGTCTTCATGATTTTGTAACTATTGATCAGCATTTTCTCTTCAAACATAGGAGCCCCAATCATCTTGTGCAGCAGTTGCTCCATGCCTTTGATCTCTTTCTTTAACTCCAGTGTACTCTTCCAGAGATGCAGAAACCAGAACTACATTTAGTGTTCATAATATTGGTTCACCAAGTTTACACATGGTAACACAATGACAATTTTTGTGTTTTTCTCAAAACCTGTCATGCTGATGTATACCATCGTTGGATTGTTTGCCAGATGCTGAACACTGAGCAGATGATTTCCAAGAACTCTAAATAGTGATTAAAAAAAATCTCTCCTGAACTGTAACATCTAGTTCTGAGGTAAGCGTTGCAGAGGCATGACTCAGGGTTTTTTTTTCACCATTGAAGCTGATGACCTTTTTGTCTGCTTATTCAGATTTGTAAGGTCATTCATCATTTGAATGACATTTGATTATCCATTCACAAATCTTGAGATTTCATTGAATTATAGAATCATTTAGGTTGGAAAAGATCTTTAAGATCATCGAGTCCAACCGTAAATTTAACACTGCCAAGTTCCCCCCTGAACCGTGTCTCTAAGCACCACCTCTACGGTCTTTTAAATCCCTTCAGAGATGGTGACTCAACTACTACCCTAGGCAGCCTGTTTCAACCCTTTCAGACAAGAAATTTTTCTTAAAATGCAATCTAAACCTCACCCAGTGCAACTTGGGGCCATTGTTGTATCACTTCTTACTTGGGAGAAGAGGCTGACGCTCTCCTCACTATCACCTCATCTCGAGTAGTTGTAGAGAGCAATAAAGTCTCCCCTGAGCCTCCTTTTCTCCAGACTAAACAACCCCAGTTCCCTCAGCCACTCCTCATAAGACTTGTTCTCCAGACCTTTCACCAGCTTTGTTGCTCTTCTTTGCACGTGGTCCGGCACCTCAGTGTCTTTCTTGTAGTGAGGGGCCCAAAACTGAACACAGTGTTCAAGATGCAGCCTCACCAGTGCTGAGGACAGGAGGACAATCGCTTCCTTGGTCGCACTGGCCACACTATTTCTGATACAAGCGAGGATGCTATTAGCCTTCTTGGCCCCCTGGGAACACCGCTGGCTGATCTTCAGCCCACTGTCAACCAGCATCTCCAGGTCTTTTTCCGCCAGGTAGCTTTTTAAATTCACTTCCTCTTCCAGATCATTGATTGAACATTGAATAAAACTAGTCCCAGGACCAACCTCTGCTGGGCACCTCAGCTGATCCTTCTCCATTCTGGAAAATGACTGTTAACTCTGCCCTTTATATCTTTTCCTTTAACTGTCTTTCAGTCTCTAAAAGAGCCTTTCTTTCAGTTCTGCAGCAGTTTCTTTAAAAACCTTTGGTATGACACTTTGCCTAAGAGTTTTCTTCTTATTCCATGTTCTTCAATGAATTGAAGAGTGAATTTAGGCTGGGATAGTGTAGATTTTTCTATTGGTTATCATTAATATGCTTAATAATCCCACCAGAATTTAAGAACTCAAGTTTTCTTATCTGATAATCATTATTTTTTAATATGAGACCAGGCATTTGAGAGCAGAGAGAAGATTGCTTCCGGCTTCTTTTTTTTTTTTTTTAATTTTTTTTTGCCAGGGGCAAATATTTTCCTGTTTGACACCCTGTTTCAACTGAGAAACCTTGTGTTTTGCTTCTGTAAACAAAATTAGTCTGGTTGTACACCAAAATTCTGTTATTATCTCGTATAAGAGTTTACATAAAAGAGTTATATGTTTACAATAGGATATTCAAAGAAGTCTATTGATGTGGTCCAGTGCAGTGCCACTGAAAGGAGAACACATAAAGCTATAATTAATTTTTTCACGTTACATTGGTGGATATGATCCTGGTCAGTATCTTGAGGACTTCTTATGTTGTTTTATTTGACTGTTTTCTCCAATTACTGAATAAAACTTATCTGTCACTTATAGAAACAGAAACACATCAGTGGTCTTCCATACATTTCTTCTCTGGACTAGTTTAGATAAAAGATATAAACACGTTTTTTTTTTGATGTTTCTAATCTGAAGTGGAAACTTTGCATTTTGACAGAGATTTGATAACTCTGTTGTCAGATGCTACTATGACTCGTGTGAAGGTGGAGAAAAATATGTCTGTGTATTTGTGTGAATCGATATAAGGTCCATTGGCATAATCATTGAAAAGACAGGTTTTTAAATTTAAAAGTAGTTCTGAGTAAGAAGTCAGTAGAGATGTTGTGATGATCTTTCATTTACTGATGTCACCGTATTCATATTTGGTTAAGAGTAAATCTCCATTTAGGTATAAGACATGGCAAAGTTAGAATGTTTTAGAGATACAGAATAATAGACGGAATTATTATTTTTTTTTTTAAAAAAGAAGAGATAATATCAGGCTAAGCTATGTTCGAGTAAGATGTCCTGTATGTATATTCTGAGAAAGGTTGTGTTTGCCATGGCTATCAAGGACTGTGGGTGACAATGAGCTATTAAATCTTTATAGATCATTAATTTGAGTATGGAGAACATTAATTTGCATATAAGCTTTGGAATTGGAATTAAGGAGTTTTATTTTTAAATTAGTTTTTTAAAACCTGACTGTTCCATGTGTAGTTGTCTCTGCACAGCTGAATTTTAGGTGGCAGTATTTGTCGTCTCAGTTTTGCTGCCTTTCATTAGGCGGTAGATAAATGCCACACTTGCTCAGGTGTTCGTGCCATAAGTGACACAATGGGGCTCTGTCATCCAATAGCCCCTCCTTAAAGGGGAGAACTCATTAGGTTGTGAGTGTCTTCTGTAGTGCTCAACATATAAATTGAAAAGAGTGCTCAACGTATAAATTGAAAGCTTCCTTGAAAGGGCTACTACTATATAGTGAACAGCAGTATGGAACAAAATTTCGGTAATGATCCATAAAGGATTGGTTTAATAGATTTTAAGGCGAGTCTGACCTCAACCATGTCACTGACCATAGAATTTTGCTCATTAAAGATTTCAGTAAGGAAATAAGTTTTCAATGAGTAGCTGTACTATAATGATCTTTACTCTCATTTACTGTATTCCAGTACTTGACAGGGCAGCCTCAGCTTTCTGGGGTGGTTTTTGGAACTTATTCTGCTTACATTGAAATCTCATTTAATTTTGCTTACAAATAAATAATTTGCAATTTTAGGCACCCAGTAATATGAAGACAGTTGTGAATAAAGATTTCAGTGGATGTTATTTTTTTTAGTCATTTTAAAAGGACCATAAAAGAAAAAGATGACAGAGTTATAATGCTGGTACAAGTTGGAGTAATAGTTTGGATACTTTTCTGTAAATTAATTTGCACAAGCGGAGCATTGTAATATAGTAATTGTGTCTTGCATATTTACATGTTGTTGTTCGTTTGTTAAACGTTCCAACCAGCTCGCAAAAATAAATATTGAAGGGAAATGTTAAAAGGGAGACAGATTGCATTCTGAAGGTCAATTAAAAGATGGTGTAATCAGGGAATTTTGTTTAGATTGTGTTTTAGAAAGTATGAAATGAACAAGATTGGAAATCAGTGGACGGAAATTAGTGCATTGCAAGTTATCTTACTGTGAAGAAAAGAATAGAAATAATGGCTATTGTGGCCATAAATGGCTCTTTGTCCCTTCTGGGGTCCTGTTGTTGTTCTTATGTCATCTCTTGGGCATTATGTTTGAGTTCCTCCTGCAGCAGATGATATCGGTATGGATTTTATGGCTTTCCTTTCTTTCTAGAACCTGTGTAGTCTGCTCATGCCCTTGCAACTTACTATATTATTTTGGCGGATACTGTTCTACCTTTAGGGGTGTCTGACCACCATCTGTGTCTCATGATAGTATTCCACACATATTTGAATCCCTGTAATTCTTAATTTCCTTGATGTTCTTTGCTTTCTTTGGTCCTTTTTCTCCATATCACTTTTTCTTTCTCATTCTTCACTTCATCATGAAACCCAACAGAACTGTCTAGCAAAAATCATTAAAAGGCAGACAGTCTAATCATATTTGCTTAAGAGCTACGCAGTGGCCTTAGAAGACAGAAAGAAGACTTATTTCAATTCCGTGCATTTGTCAAGGCAGCAAAACCATGATTATTCACAACTCAGAATTTAGCAACAGAATACATTCTTTTTTTTTTTCCCCACAATGGAAAAAAGTATTAAAAAAAAAAAAAAGTAAAATAATCTTTTCAGAAAAAAACTTTTCATTCAGTTTCTCAAAACTTAAGTTGATGTTTCAATAAGTTTTGAAACTATCAGTGAATTTTCTACTCTTTGCCAAAAAATCCATAACCCTAAATGCAATCTAAACCTAAGGCACTGGCATATTATAAGTGGTGGATCTTTCTGTATATTCATTGTATTAAAATTGATAATCTGTTACCTTTAAAATTTATTTTGGAGATATCTGTAATATTTTGACAGTACTCACATAGTCTGCTCTGTTTATTCTAGATTTCTGATATTTTTAATCTATGAATAAAATATATAGAAGGCTGCTAAGCCCCATAGACTTTTTAGCAGAACTAAAATTGGGTTATTCAAGATCAAATTCTGTATAGATTGATTCAGCTTTATTGATGAAAAGGCATAGTGCCAATTTCTGCCAGCAGAGAATTTTCTCCTCATTTAAGGCTCTATCAGCTAGTTGTATTTTGCCCTTTTCCCCGTGCCTCTTCTAAATACTCTTTCATTATGTGATCATGGAACGTTATGTTACCTAGCACAGATTTAATGCATTAATATCAAGGAATCATCCTTTTCTTTGACTGCAAATGTCCATACACATGCTTTGTTTCCGTATGTTCATAGCCATTTGAATGATAAAACAACCCTAGAGTGAACATACGTATTTCAGATAGCAATAAAGTTGGTATTTTCTTATCTGAATCTGCTTCAATAATATGTTACTGTTGTACCAGTTCTTGAATATGCTTGCCTGCATCTCTGTTTTTCGTGTCTACTTTGCTCGACTTTTGATTTTGACTTGATGGGGTTTCGAAACCCATTATTAACCTTTCCCTGTCGGTTATTTATTCTGCTCCTTCCAGATGATCTGGTGTATGAGGAATTGAGACAGGGGCTTGAATTCTCATAAAGATTTCTATTTTTCATGTTAGAGTGAGTATAAGGCTGCTCTCTCTGTGACCTCTCTTCTTTTATTACGGTCTGTTCGACTTCTCAGCAAGGTAGAAAGATACCGTTGCAATGGGACATGCTTAAATTGGCTTTGCTTTTATAGCCTGTCATCCATATATGCAATGCTTCTTGAACTTCAATTTCCAAATTTTCTTCTCTAACAATCTGCTTTGCTACATCTGTGCTTGCTCAATAAGTATCACTTAAGACATGCTGCCCTAAAGGGGTTTGGTCAAAGCACTGATGTTGTTTTAATATTCCCCTACATACAATTCTTTCTCAGCTTCACCATTACTTTCTTCGTAATACACCCCAAGGCCAATTTGGGTTGCTTTGGAAAGCCTTGAAAGACAGCAGTTAAACATTAGCAATTCAGGGGAACAAAACCTTCTAGCAGCTATGCTGGAAATCTTGAAATATTTACTGGAAAACAATGGAGACAAAACATGTCCTTAAAGATTCAACAGCAAAAGAAAAACCAATAGGCTGGTACAGAGAAGATCTTTCAGAAAAAAATATAAACCACATTGTTTATTTTCTGTGCTGATGATGCTATAACAACAATTAGGCACTGATGAAAAGAAAGGAGAAAACAAGGCTGAAATGAAATCTTCTAAATGTTTTATTCCAAATGAGTGAAATCTAAGAAGCCATAAGAATCATATAAACAAGAAGTTATATAAGTTGAAATAAAACCCCATTTGTTTTAACCATTGTTGTTCAAACATTTTATAATTCAAAATATAAGTGACTGGGAAAATATCAATGCTCTACTTTCTCTTTAGGAGTGTTATTCACAGTTGTAAATAATATTTCTTGCAGTGAGATGCTCTCCTTATTTTTAAGTAGTTGCTGACTGTCCTGTACAAAGTCTGTATCTTTTTCTCCCCAGCTTCCCCACATCAGCAGAATACGAAAAGAGTTACTGTGCTTTAGTAAGCCACCTAAGGTTTTCTGCAGCAAGTACTACAGGGGGAAAAAAGAACACACAAAAATATCCCAAACCAGTCTGTGATCTTTGATGGGACTCACAGAATCAGGATTTGCTATCATACTGTCAGTGAATAAGTAGTATATCACCATGAACCCATACCTTATCAAAGCTGTCCAAAACCCTAGAATCAAATTGTATACACAGATGGCAGAATATAAATCAGGTTACTGGATTTCCAGTGCACTGTTTTGTAGTGTATTCATTGCCATTGAAGATGCAAATGTATTCTTACTGTCTCACAGCAGAGGACTTTTTAACAAGGGTACCTACCAAGCAAAACAGAGAACTATTGAGTTAAGTGTTGTGTAAGTTAAGTTTTACATAGGTGGGTCCTGATGATGTTCTTCCTACAGTACATAAACATTTAACTGAAATAATGTCTAGGCCATTAGCAATTATCTCTGAGAGGTTTTACAGGACAAAAGGAGGGTCCCAGAAGAGTGAAGATGGGAAAAGACAAATTACTACCTTAGAAAAGAGAGGCCCTAGAGAATTATGGGCCTATAAGCCTCAGCTTGCTAACAAGAAGGGTTTCAAAGCAAACTGAGAAACATTCTGTTTATAAACACCTCGAGGGGAATAAGTTCAAGTTGATAAGAAACAGCTGTGTCTGTTAGTCAGCATAGAACTGGCTCAGTGAATGGCAAAAGCAGAAGATGCAATAGTTCTAATTTAACAAGTCCTGCTGAATTCCTCAAACATTCAGAAAGTTGTTATAAACTGACAGTGATCCATTACCCCTAGAGGTAAGAAAGGAAGAATGATCAAGCTAATTTGACCACCACATATCTGTATTCAGGTTGATAGTAAGATGATTTTTTTCTACTTGCAAAGATGGATTTTTCACTTGCCTAACAAAGGCTGTAGAGATTTTCAAGAACTGACAGAGATCTTTCAGAAATAGTCATAGTCAGTCCTGCAATATAATCAGGAAGTAGATTATATGACTCATGCTTTCACAGTGTTATATCTCTGCCTCCAGAGGAAATGATTTTTGCATTGTCAGACCTCACTAATTTGCAAGGAAATCAAGGACCTCTACATCCCATCCTCAGTTTTCAAATGGGTAGATCACAAGAAAAATTGAGTATTTTATTGTTAAGTACATCTTCTGGCAAATAATTACTTGTGAGAAGAATGAAACAATAACTTCCTTGAATGCTGTATTTATATGCAACAGTAACGTTTTTTTAAGGGTAATCAATCATTTCTGGAATTCAAACAACAGTAAACAGAGTCCTATTGTTTTGGTGAAAAAACTAGAAAGTTGAAAGAAAGCAAGTGTTGAATATATGGAGCCCATAGCTCTGTTTATCAGGGCTTCATTTTAGAGAACATTTGCAGTAGTAATGTCACCTGTTATTTTGTTCTTGTCCCATTTCAGCTTGTCCTCCCTAAATATTTAGTGTCTTGAATGACCATCTCCCAGAGGGTGACGATGGAACAACCCAGAATGGGAGGACAAGCTATCTGCAGAGCTCCCAGCCAATGAGCAGAACAGCTCATGTTAACTCATCATTCGGCTGCTTTGCCTTGACTTGAAAATACCCACCAAAATAACCCAACAGTTGGACTCTTAAAGGCCATTTCCAACCTAAATGATTCTATGATTTTTATCCACCCTTAACTCATGTTAAAGGAGGATGATATGAGGGCACCCGGAATACAGCTTATTAGAGAAGGGAAAAAAGAGATGGAGGGATATAAAAAGTTCCTAAAATAGAGCTGAATGAACACAATAAATAATGGAATTTCAATCATATAACAATCATTGTGGGTCTCAAGAGAGCAAGGAGCCTTCCATATTTTGGAGATCTGCCTCTGCAGACTTTTTTTTAGACATGTGCTGTTTGCAATTCCTCATCGTATTAGCAGCATTAGCATTATCATGCTTACGTGCAGCTTGACCTAAAGCACTTTGAAGGACATTCTGGTTGCTAAATATATCCCTCAGAGTGACAGCACACCTTTCTTGAGCTTTCTCCCTCTGCGAAAAGGTAAGGTGTCCAACACTGCCAGTCTCCTCAGTCTGCAAAATACAAAGTTTATAGTAAAAATAAGAGAAGTTTATACAGTAGGGTTCAAGGTTAACTTTCAAGTTACAGAATTGAAAGCAAAAAGTTACAAGTAAAGCTAATACCACTAATATCATGCTTGTTAGTTTTACAGCTGGACTCTAGTTGCTTAATCGACATTCCAAGTAAAAAAAAAAATCTAGGATACGAGGGTTAGCTCTCTCAGAAGTGTTGGAGAAACATGTACTCTTCAAGGCAACACTCACAACCTAAAGAAAGCCTGGAAAGCCTGTCTGCCTAGTTCTGCATGGTCTGGGCTTACCATAGCTCTAGAGAAACTATTTGAGTTTCTTGTTTCCTTTTTTTTTTTTTTCCTTTGGTTCTCTCTTAAACTTTCAGAACCTGTGACTTCATTTTCATACATAGCAACCCTGCTACGGTCTCCTCAACTCTAGATACCTTCTTCGGGCTCTTTTTCGTCTTTTTGCAATTATGTAGTTTTAATTACTACGATTTCCATTATCCTTGGATTTGAAGGGTGGGGTCATAAGAATAACATCATTATTGTCTAAGGGACTTAGCTGTTCAGATGCTGTTATGCCTCTTTCACCCATACTAGTGTTTATACGTGTGAGATACCTTTGTAAGCACCCTGATGACTGCTGCTCTGCAACTGTCCCTGGAGCCTGGAATATCTGTTTCACACTCTGCAGACTTAAGTGGCAGCTGCTGTTTTACTTAGTGTGCATCAGGCACACTTATTCCATTATTTCAAAAATTATTGTGTGTTACTAGCTGTCAAGGGAGAATAGCAGTGATGTATTCATTAGCAAGTTGCCTTGCTTGGACCTGACTGTAGGATTAGCTCGTTTCTTCCTCACATCTTACAGAAGGTCCTTCAGCATGTGCTCATCTCTAAGCTCTTAACTGTGTTTGCTACTATTGAATTTTATTAACTAGAAATCATTGCAATTAAAATAACTATTCAAGTCACTCTTCAGTAAAGTGTATTAGCAGAATCAACCTTATAACTAATTGGCCACTGGGGAACATTAGTGTTATATGAAATTGTTGCTCGAAAAATAATATTTTCTTTGTACGTTGAAAAGCAGACACAACAGTTTTAAGTATGTGCAAATTTTGTCTTGTCTATGACCAATTATGTTGAATATAATGGATAAACTAAAATAAAAAGTTCCCAAATTATAAGATATAACATTAAAAAAGCATAAAAAGAAAAATACTGAAGCATAAAAAGACAGATGCAGAAAGAGAAAATGAAAATTAAATTGTATGGATTCCAGCTGGCTGTTATAACACCTGCTAATAGGTGTGGAAAAGTTTCTTAAATTAAATTGGAATACATTTTTTTATAAACAGAAGCACAAGACTATTATGTAACAGATCATCTAAATGTATATCTCCAATACGAATAAATATAGTTTTAATATTTAGAAAACATTTTATATTTCTTTTTTGGTATTCAGATGCTCACAATTCTGATTTTAACTTTCTGCAAACTTCTGTACTTGGTAATCTATCATACCACTATTATTTTCATTGGATTTTGTTTGCTTTATTAATAAAGGTCAAATTCTAAGGCTGTATTTCAATTAAAAAGTATCTCAACAGGAGAAGCAATATCTCCATGCTAGATTCCCCACAACTCATTAAAATTTCCGATTTCTTTGTATTGCAGTTGGCAGTGGAGAATAGATTATTTTTGTAGGCATCAGCCACTCGTGTACATTTATACAAGTGGCTTAAGTCCTTCACAGAGTAAAAGTAGCTACTCTAAATTAAACACTATATTGTATTTTATGATAGGAAAATTAATATCACTTAGTAATTATATAACTTTTCATTTTAAAAATAGTCATTTAAGGAATCTCTTTAAACTTTCAGAATACTAAAATATTCATGGCAATCTTATTGCTTATTTTTCTTGAAGTTGTAGATGGTCATAAAATAGAGAAAATGGGAAATACATAAAATGGCAGGCATGATGTTGTTCCTCCATATTTCAAAGCATCTTTTGTTTTCTGACAATGCAGTAACCGTGCCTGCAAAGTAATTGCACAATGACAGGAGTAAGTTACCTGTTTGTTTCTGATACTTGATACCGTGTTAGCTAAGCAACTCACAGTGCATAATGCAATTTCCCTCAAAATATTGTGATACAGAGATAATTACATGCCTTTTAAGAGCGCAGAACTAAGAACCTATTTTGTGCCTGGAATACCCACCGGGATGCTCTGTGGTGAGTCTTTGGATCTAGATCTGCCCATTCATATCATGGAGTATACCAGAACACCCAGTAAACCCCTATTTGAAATTTACTCATGTGAAAAACAAGCTGCAGAAGGGAGTTAATGTGCATGTGAATGTGGGCCTAGAAAGATTTTGAAAAACAGTTGCTACGCATCTGTTGGCCTGTTCTTGCATCAAGGACTTAGCAGAGAACATAAGGACTACACTGGTGATATAAAAAAGCATATATAAAAATCACATATATACCCTAAGAACTAAAGCTGAGGCTTTGGCTCTCAAAGCTGAGGTGGGAGCTCTATCACCTTCAATGCACCTTTCTCAGGCAACATATAGCTAAGTTGAAAACTCATTGCCTCATTTTTAGGGTTTTTTTGGTCTTCCTGTGTCTAGACTCCTTAGCCTAAAGGTCAGTCCTAACCCCAGCAAGGAGGTTTCTTCTGCTGAAACCGCCAAACCTGTAAATATTCTCAGATCACTGTTATTATTTAGATGCGATGTCAGACTCTTCGTAGAAGGGAGATGAGTGTTGTGATGTTCCCTGGTATGCTGTAACATGTGACTAAAGTACTAAAATTCAGGCAAGACCATTTTCCTTGTGAAGAAGTTGCTATATCCTAGGAATTTGAAGAGCTTTTTTGATTTTATATCTCATTTAGAAGATATCTTCTAAACCACTACGTTGAACAGCTGGAATTTGTCCTCAGTTACAAGAGACTGTTGGTAGGGCTCTTTTCTTTCACAAACAGCTTAACTTTTCTTTTTTCCATTTACTTTTTAACATAACGACAATAAGATTTGTTATGCTCTTGATAAATGATCAAGAAAATGTAGATGAATGTTTCTACTTGAGTAGGAGGATGTTTCTAAATGGCTGTTAGCAGTGTATAAAGTTGAAAGGTACTTTGATTCTTTTGTCTTTCCTTTTTTTGTGAAAGAATAGCAATTAAAATAGTTTGGTGCATCAGCATAGTTTTTGTTCTAAGGGTACAGTCATTCTCCAAGAGTAGTCTCAAAAATTATATTGCTGGCTGTTGCTCAACACAGATTAATATAATGTGGCAAAGGACCACAGCATCCTAAGCTGTGATATCTTTGTGAGACAGCAGAACTGTCACTCCTTAAATAGTAAAACTGTAGAGTTTTGTATGCTCTTTTCAGCAGCATTTCACAAATCTTGATGAGCATGTTGTCATCATCACTAGCTGGTGATGGCTTGTGTCTTTGTCTGCCTGGTAGTTCAGAAACAGAATAGAATTTGACTGCAGCAAAGATTGGAGCAGAACTTCTTGGATTTCAAACTAAGTTTTGATTTGTCAGAACCAGTGAATGACAAAAGAATATAGGAGTAAAATTATGCTTCCTCGATGCATCTTTAGGATCTTAAATGTCTTTATCTTGTTCTCTACAGCAAAAATTATTATTTCAGACTGGAGTTGTTTTTCTTTCTCATGCCTATTTTTAATGCAGGAATACTTTTGAAGCCTGTTTTGGCTGTACTTCAAAGAAGGTGGCAGCATTGCCTAGAAGAAAGTAAAGAAAACTGAGAATTCAGAACTTTTACACATAATCATGTCTCTACTAGTGACTCATTGAGTGCTTGAGTGAACAACTGACTTTTGTATGTGCCCAATCAAGTAGTCAGGCAGTTTATAGGATTAGATTGAGCTCTTAGCCTCAATTAATCTTTTTTTTTCTTTTTTTTTTTTAGGTTTAAGTTTTAAGGGCAAAATTGCTTCACTGCAGTGCTGATGAAATTAATTAATAGTCTATCATTTTTCAAGGACAGTAGGCTTGTGGCTGCGAGAAAAGTGGTTTTCGAAACTTCTATCTTCACCTAAATGTAAAATTTTGATGAGAAATCCAGTTTCCCACTTCCTTTTAATCTCACTATGGAAAGAGGGTTGTCATTACTTCTGATATAGCACCTGTTTCTACTATGGAGTAGTATAACCGAATTGGTAAAACATCTTTAGAAACAACTCTAAGATTAAGAAAGACTCACAGAAAAATACTGCGTGTTAAGTGTTGCAAAAGATACTACATTCAGTCTTAAACTGAAAAGATGGAAAACCACATGCAACATAAAAGCTAAACTGCACGGAGATGAAAGACACATTAAGATTGTATATCTCATGCAGCAATGTATGGATTTTTTTTCAAGATATATAGATAACATTATCTATCATGTGTGAAATATCATCAGTCAACTAACATTATTTCCTCTTCTGTTCTGAATTTTTCAATATGATATTGAAAAGCCACAATGAAAGTACGTAAAAGTAAAAAGTAATACGTTTATTAACAACTTGTTTGTCAAAGGCCAACATTTAAAACAATAACCAGAATTTTTATTTTGGATATCTAGTACAAAACATTTTAAAATGGTCTGATTTCTTTGTTTTGCAATAGTATATGATGATGCTTTTAAGAAATTCCTATCTGAGAGATTGAAACAGATGTGAAAAAGCCAAATTTTCTTCCTTTTTGATGTTACAAAATATTTTGGAGCAGTTTGTGTGTTTTCAAGTGTCTAATTTAATTATGCATTAGAAATGCCAATCACTTTTCTAGTCTGTCTAACATAGAAAAATTGATGTACCTAATGCGTCCACAAAGGTTTTCCGGTGAAAATTTTGCTGCACTTAGTTACATCTCGCGGTTGTTTTTTTCTGCACTACCTGAATAAGTGAGTTTTAAAGTTTCAGACCAGTTCAGGTTAAATTCAGACAGCTAAACTTCAAGTAGGTATAGGCTGCTTAGGATTGGTCTTCATTGCACTGTGGTGACATCAGAAAAATCTTCTATTCGTGAAGTCAGAAACTTTCATTTGCTTGGAGGGCTCCCAGTGTGACTGGCAAATCGCCGATGAAGGTGTCCTTTGAGCTTTGTTCTCTAATCATTATCATCTACTCGTGAATTCCTTGTCCTCTTCTTGCTAGTAACAGTACAAAGCTATGCTGAAGGTCAACAGGCACCTTCAGTGCCAAGAAAACTTTGGAATTGATTTTGATAAATGTTACTGTTGCAATATATCCCTTATATTTCTCTCTAGAACTCTACTGCGGGACCAGTTACAGTGATAAAAATCTCTCTCAAGCATATTGTATGATTATCTTGCATTTTCTATAGCCTTTGCTGAGGAGAGCTTATACTTTGCCCTTGCTTAAAATTGCAGCTCTCAGTCAAGCAGAGATTTCTTTGTTGAATTTTGTTCATGTGATTCTTCTCATAGTGTGTTTATTTTATTTTTTTTGTGTACGAATGCTGATTTTCTTTTGGCTTCTTCTTTGTAATTTTGATATGGCCTTCAAAGAGGACATACACAGATGAGGTAACATCTATAACAATGGCTGTTGTTGAAATCTTGCTGAATAGAGATTGTTGTCAAACAATTTTCCTTTGTAAAATCTGATAACAATGTAACTCCAGAATTACAGTATATTAATCACCAGAAACATTTATATTTAGTATGTCTTCTGTGTTTATTGTTAGATATATATGTTAGAGTTGTCAAACTATAAGAACTGATGGCTAAAAATGCTTTTTTTTTCCCTGCCTTGAAATAGTGTAAGTTTCTAATATGTATAGTTTTCAGTCTTGTGAAAAGTAAAGGAATTTGGGTATATTTGAGAAAGAAGTCTTACTTCATATAGTACATTTTATCTCATCACAGATCGTAAAAACTACCTATAGTTCCCAATTCCAGATAACTTGAGACCCATATGTATTACTGGAACTTTTAAAAAGTTATTTATGATAAAACATCGGATTCTTTATCTTAAAGAATTAGAGTTTTGTAGCAAGACAGTGAAATGTGATATGAGATAATTTTTTTTTTTTATACGTTATAGCTTCTTTGTTTATCTCCTCTAAGTATTTATAGTTTAATGTCTGTTGTGGTCTTTATATATTTCAGACAGAATGTTAGGATATGTAAGTATTTAAGGAAAAACTGGCATAATGTTTGCATGTCAGTCCTAACAAGCTCTTTTATGTCATTAATATACAAAAATCAATTCTTAAAAATGAAAAGCACATTTTATTATCCACATATGCTGTTGTTATCCACTAGCTGCTGTTGGGAAAAAAGTTTGCAGCTGAACTGTTTCATTTCTGTATATAATGCAAACATTTCAACAGTGGACAATTGTAGTAGTGAGAAAGAAAAAAGAAATTTATTCAGCTACAGTATCCTAGCAACTGAGAAATATCAGGATTTTAGGCTGACAGAAGAAAAAGTGGTACTGGTTGAGACACCCATTATAGATTTTGAATGTATTATAAATTTATTCTCTATCTGTTTGCTTTTTTATTGGCTAGCTCATTGCGAATAAATCCTTATTTTCTTTAAATTATGTGTTAAGAGATACTGTTATTGGTGTGGCAAAATGTTTTTCAGCTTATAAATGGATATCTTTCTTCGTTCTAAATTATACTTTCTTCTAAAGTATCCCCTCTTAATCAAATGGAATTACTGAGAAAATAAGCATCAAGTCATGACAACAGATATTTGTGTGTATCCTGAAGTTTTCTCATGACCAGGTAATTGGAAGAGAGAAAGGATGAGTTATAATTTTAGAATTTCTTGAAATGGATTGAAATAACCGTAAGTGAGAATACTAAACTCACTTAAAATTCAGAAATGTTGAATGACTACATTTGGTTGTACATTTTCTACATCAGTTTGCTCTCTTTTGGGCTTCATTGAATATTGTTGAAGAAATTATTGCTTTCTCTATGAAATCAACAGAAAGCTTCTTATTGGTTTAGGTGGATGTTGGATTGTGTTGGAGTTGTGTTTGTATTTCCATGCCTTTGTGAAGGCAGATCCAAAACAACAGTCTGTCCTCGGCCATTCCCATTCACAGGTCTGGTCTGGATTTTAGGGTGTGGTTCAGGGGAAACATTTCTGGTAGACTCAATAGCCACTGGGTCTTGAAGTCTTGTGTTCATTAGCTGTTTGACTTTTTTTTTTTCTCCAGCTGAGACAAAACAGGTTATTGGATATAAGGGAAAAATAGTTATTACGATCTTTTTTTTCTTTACACCAACCACCTTGGCTTCCAGTTTGTGAAACAAAAGATATACATCATTATCTCACTATTTTTAAGATTATTCTAGGGATAATCCGCACAGCATTGAGCACAACTTTTGTACGGTCCAAACTCATATAAAGAAACCTTGAAGCAAGGAATATTTTCATAGCACATTACATAATAGACTAGGTGTGAAATTAGTTTTATGGTGAATGGACACCCTGAAGGTTGTTAGCCTTTTATTATGTACAGCTTCTCTTATATAGCTACATTAGTATTTTTTTAATAGATAAGAAAGTATACTTCAATGAATGAATTATTCTTAAAGTATATAGAGAAGTTCCTAAATATCTCCTCAGTTATTTTCACACTTATATTCATAACAATTTAGAAATTTTCATCATCTACTTTGTTTACGAAAGTTAAGATGTCAAGAAAATGATGAAAATTTGTTACATTTGTGAAAGTTTAAGTTTTAAATTTGTGTCAGTTCTCTGGTTGGACTTTCTCAGTATCTCTCTGGTATATCATTTTAGTTATACTGAAAAGGGATTAGGAAGAGTTTTCTATTATTCTAATGATATAGTTTTTCTAATGTAGTTTTTCTGATGTAGACCTCATCAATGCTGCTGCAAAGCTTTTGAATATATCTTCCCAAGCTTCTCAATTCCAAGAGAAGTGTTTTTGATATCTATGTTGTTCTGTAAAGCTGAATTTCAATTGTAGGCACACATAAGAAATCACCTATGTACTATTTTAAGTTGTTTAAACTGGGCATTCGCGTATAAGATAGTTTCAGCTAAAACTATTTAATCAGAATATTCTGATTATACAGCATGAAAAACTGGTAAAGCTCAAAACATGCAGAACATTCCTCTCCAGACAAAGACCAAATTTGTTAATTGATGAGATTGCTTTTTGCTGGAAAACATCTATTTGCTCAGACAGAACAATTTCTTGTAAACGTACTAATTTTGGTCTAACTTAGCTCTAGCAGTATAAGCCTGTAACAAATCTAATAGTTCAGCAATTGGAAATGAATCAGTTATGTAGGAGACGTAAGGTTTTTTTTTTCTTCTCCACCTGGTTCACATCTAGATTTTAAGCCATAGCTCATCTTGGCATCTTCTGCCTCTTTTTTGTACACCTCTCCCACTTCTGATGTTACACCAGCAGAACTGCTATCTGGTCACAGGTTAAACCATGTAACGGAATGGGTTGTGAACTGCGTATGTGTGAATATATATATATTTTCCCAATGTAGATGTCTGTGTGACTGTAGCATCAGCTGTGCTGACAGAAGGACACCCTGGAGAGTGCGGTGGGCTGGCAAGGTGAATGATGCAGGAGCCGAAAGCAAGGCTTGTCAAGCTAGTCCTTCCAGTCTCAATATTTTTAAGCATCGAACTGTTCTGTGATAGCACTTGAAATGGTTTGATACTGCTGTAATGGGAACACTTAAAATCTCAAATTCAACAGCTAGACAATCATTTCTCATTGATTTCTGTTACGCATTTTAGCTCCTTGACCTAGATTTACATCCAATTTCCAAGTGATGTCAATGCACGTTCTGTCTGAAGAGTACGCAGAGAGTATGCACTCAGCATTTTAGAATTTTTCAGTATAGATTGGTAGCTAGGCATTAAGTTTGCCTTAGCAGTCGCAAAATAGGTCATAGATAATAACTATAAACCATAACCATTTCTATTTAGGCCATGTAATATCCTATTAAGGTGCTGGTTGAGTGGTTTCATGACATGTCTCATCTTTAATTGAAATATTTATTGTTAATTTGGAAGCATCTCTTACTATAAGATGTTTCATATTCTTTCTGTAATTTCCCTATACTGACATAAATCTGATTATAGGAAAGTCCTGCAGAAAGTCCTCTGGGGAATACTGAAACAGTCAAAAGCAGCACACTTCTTTACCTTGAGAGAAATTGCAAAAGGCAGTGCTGTCCAGAAAGCAAGAGCAGTTTGGGCTTGTACTCAGTCAGCGCATACCTTTTGACAGTCTTTGCCTCAAGGGCTACTGTCGAAGCTTCACTGGAAATTAAAACTGACCCGGACCAGTGGAACTCCTAAGAAAGGAAAGACAGATTTGTCTTTTCTGTCTTGAGAGTCATTTGGATTTGAGTTGCGTTTGCACTTCCGTGTACAAACTACATGAAAATTCACCCCGTGGTTGTAAACTTCTCAATTCAAATACCTAAAAAATTATCTGAACTGAATTTCTCTTTTGTAAAGAGACTTTCGTGGTGTTTAAGACACACCAGTAAACTGAATGCATGTAAATATGATATTCCATATAAGCCTTTCATATGCTTTTTTTATGAGAGCTGTTTTACCATTCAACACGTGAAAAAATAAACAAACAAAACCAACCAAACAAAAACCCCACCAGGAAAAAAAAAACACGCCTAGCTTTCCTCGGGATTTGGACTTTTCTCTCTGTAGATGTGTTTATATGTTACAGAGGATAACAAAAATAGTCACAGGCCTTGATACCTACTTCTAAAATAAGTGACCATAAGCTATCTTCACAGAAGAAAAGTGGAAGAAGAAAAAATCTGTTTGGCTAGTTCATTTGGAGGGACCATAGAATGTACTATGTAAGGAGATGTGTTCACATAATTAAAAAGGTCTGATGTCATGGAGAGGAGAGGTAGGGGAGATTATTTTCATCAGCAACGCACCTGTAAGAACTGAAGTTGGCTTTTGAAGACTTAAAATCTCTAGTCAGAAACTTAAGAGGAAAAATAGGAGGAAAGAAGTTTCTAATTTCCAGCTTTATTCAGAGAAGAAATAAAATAAAATGTATGCAGAGACATTAAATTTATTTATGAAATATCTTTCAGAGAAAAGTGGTACTACAGATAAGAGTAATTAATTTAGTAAGTAGCCTAGGAGATGTGGTAAGTCTATAACAAAAAGTCTTGTTGCATTGATCCCTATTTGCAGGTTGTGTTCCAAAGACGGTGCAAACTGGGGAAAGAAGTTAATGTGGTGGCTTCCAAGGGACTGGATAACCATTCTGCATTTTTTGTGATGGTTCAGAAAGGAGATGCTAGTGATCCAGCTGTAGCCTAACTGTAAATCAGCATTGTTTACATAGGAGAGGGCAACTTTCCAGGGCATTTGCAGGATTTTCTATGGAGACAAGATGTGTTGTGATTTCTCTGGCATAGGTTTCTATTGACCTGTATTTCCTGCAGTCTCATTAATTCAGGTCGTAACATTGTTCTTCCTGTTTCCATCTCCAGAGCAGATAAGAGTATGTGGAGACCTATGCAGTCTTGTGTCTTTCTAGCAATTTAAGAACCCAATTCCTAGTAAAGAATTATTAAGAAATTGGTTCTAATAAGGAAATCTGATTCTCTGGTTTTATATTATGATGTTGTTACATAAACGTTTTAAGGATGAGACTAACGTTTTTGCTGTTTGAAAGTAATAGTGATTGGAAAAAGACATAAAGAATGAAAACTTAATGAGTTCATTTAAGGGAAGGATAGTGAATTTTGTTTTAAATAACAGGAAGGCAACTAAATCAAACAAATGATTACAGAATTTAAAGTGTCATAGCACGAAATCAAAGACGTAAAAATCAGGGAAAGGGGCATTAATAATAAGCAGGGGCAAAATTAAGCTAGAAAGATTTATACATAATTCAGTTCTCTAAAAAAGTTTCAGTAGAGGTGACGATTCATAAATTTTCTTAGATAATTTATAGTAGCTCATTTTAAAGTTCTATTTTCTCTAAGCATATCAAAAGAAAGAATTCTTTCTTTTATTTGACAGTGTCGGGCTTTGGATTTTCCTCTTCATAGATTTCCTTATCCTGTGTAGATACAATCTTCCTACGGAACTCTTTCTGCATATGTACAATTGCATGCTGAGGACTAAAATTCTATATTTCATTATTATGGTAGGAACTTTGCATGTACAAAAAGACGTTGTTTGCAAAAATATGTAACTTAGACTACGAGTTCCATCACAAGTAAGTCTCCTCCAAGTTCTCTTGCTGTCAATATATTGCACAAGCAGTATTCCAGTCCCAGCTAGACTTTCTTAAATGCACATGTAGTATAAACTGTTTGTGCATCAATATAAAATGAATGATGGCTGTTATGGGTGGTGTGTTCTGTTAACTAAAAACAAAAGGAAATTATATTTCCACAGTTACTGTGAAGTTCTTCACCCTCTACTTGTTTTTAAACTAATTTATTCTCAAACTAATCTTACATTACAAAGTCAAAAGTTTCATGTGTGTCACAAGGCTATTGACTGTATATTTCTGATCAGTGGCATGTTTTCCACTTCAGTGTAAGCTATATCAGCCTGTAAGCGGAAAGACTCTCTCCACACAAAGATAAAGTAAGTATGCTCCATTGTGTACAGGTAACACCTTATTTCTGAAAGCCTGAAATTACAAAAAAAAAAGGTAGTAATATTCTTTTCATAGAGTGATTATATTAAAAAGAGAAATTAGTTTATTTGCAAGCAGTTTTATTTAGTAATTTGTGGTTTGCATGTTATATATGTTGGAATTTAATTAAAAAGTTTTTTGTTTTGCTTTTGTTTTGTTTGTTTGGGTTTTTTAAACGGAAACCTCATAAACCAATGACAGGAGGCTGGATTTGACAAGAGCCTGTCTCTGTTTCTGAATTTGCCACTAGTTACTGGATGATTTTAAAATATAAGATGTGAATTTATAAACTTATGCTATAAAGAAAAAAAACCCATGTTTTATACATTTTCAGGAAATGAATTATTCTCTGAAGTATTTTAGTTAGATTCCCACATAGTGTGTTCGTTTCTTTGAACTCATCCATTGTGACGAGTTTAAAACTAGATAATAAATCACTAACTTTCACATCAAGCAGTCAATGCTCAGAATTTCCTAGCATTAGGGAAGATTCTTACTTGCTTAAGGATGTCATTTAAGGCAACTGTTGGAAGGTGGAGAACCATACTGTGGGGAAGAGATTGAGAAAAACTTAACTAACAGACTCAAGCATCACTGCAGATTTCAACTTTTAACTATTTAGTGAAAAAGTTTTAGATGTTTCCAGTTGTTGACCTAAGTGATAGAAAGTTTCAGTGCATGATTCATTGTACTATAAGTTACTTTATATAATGTCATTTTTACAACAAATATATGTTTGGTTTTTTTTAAAGGCTAGGGATAGGAGAGGGGGAAGAAAGCACCAGATATTCTAATCATGTCTTTGATAATTAGACTGATGACTTAATCGTTCCTAAGAGAACGTTCATTGCATTTAGCTTTGAATATGTGTTATTTAATTCAAAATTACTGCAGTTTTTAGACGGAGAAAGCTTAATAAATGCAAAATCGAATAATATTTATATTTCCATGTGTTATACATCATTAAGTCTTCAGGGAGAATGCTATCTCTAACAGAACTGGTAATAAAATAAAGAAAAATAAAATAGCTGAAATTAAAACTCTGTAATTAATTCTGTCCAACTCGTTTTCATACTGAGATTGTACATTTTCATTCACATTTTGGATATGAATATTTTTTTACGTAGTAAACTGAAAAAAAATATTTTACTCAGAACCTCGTAGGACTCCCTGAAAGCCAGTCCAAAAGAACGTAAGGCTGATAGAAAACCCTGGCAATTTGATGTAAACTAGAGGTACTGTATACTTAGCTGTGGAGGTCTACAGCTCAGCCTTTTCAAATGTTCACTGTGATCATCGCATAATTGGAGGCTTGATTGAGCTGAACTACTGCTATGGGGCAACACAACCTGCTGGTAAGTGAATATTGTGCTCGTGCCCTCTCTACTTTATAAACAGAGGGGCCACTAGAAAGCTTCGTCCATTAATTTAAGAGAAGTATCACTCTCAGCATTGCTGTTCCTGGTTTAACCAAGCAGTTAGCTTTTGCACAATCCCTCTTTGTTAGACTCTATACCGACCGCTATTGTGAAGAAACACAGGGTGCTTTCTGGGCTACTTTTGTTCTTTCTCTGGTGTCATTTGGACGCAAAAAGGGTTATTCAGACTCAAACTATATTTGTTCTTTGTGGATGAAGAAGTCCGAATCTAAACTAGTTACTCCTAATAATATCTGAGAACAGGTACTGTGAGAGAGTGAAGCCAGTCATGGGAGGGTAAAAATTTCAATAAAAATGCAGTGCAGAGTTCTCAATAGTGCATCAGGTGTAAGGGAGAGTGGAGAGAACTGTGTTCTGTAGTAGAGGAAATAATAATGATTAAGGTGACTGTTCTGCTAATAAATAATAAATCAACAAGAGAGTTCACTGGTAATAATACTATTAAAGAGCAGAAAAGAGGCACTATCTCTCTGTAAAGTAAAGTAAGGATTTTACACAATGTGAACAATTTAACACACTTCTGAAGACTTTGCTCTAGTTGATCAAAGAGAATTTTATGATCAAAGGTACTTTTTAGAGATGTAAAGGAGCAGTGAGAAAATAACCTTTATTGAATAAGCATGAACTCAATATGTAATTCATGACTTCTAACAGCATAAAATCCTATATTATAGACAAAAATATCAGTCTGTAGTACATGCTAAGGGGGGAAAAAAGCCTTTGTTTTATAGGGAGAAAAGAAATGGGACAGTCTTTGGAGAGATATGCAAGAAAATGTGTTTTAAGTGACTGACAGAAGCTACAGGAAAAAAGAAAAGAGGAGGTTGGGGTTTTGTTTGTTTGGGGTTTTTGTGGGTGTTTGGTTTTTTTTTTTTTCCCCTCAATCGATGACCCTTCACAATTACAAGGAGGAAGAGGCTGTATAAGGTTATCTGGTAAAAGCTCAGCTTCCCATTGACATGGGTTTTCAGAAACATGCAAAGGAAAATAATGCTATTGAGCTTTTAGAGAAATCTCCAAATAAATGAGTATTAACTGGCTTCTCATTTACAAAGGTTCAAAGTTTGGCTGAGTGTTTCTGGTGCAGCACTCTGTAAGGAAGTGCACTTGCCGAGCTCTGTGATACAAAAAACTCAAAATGACTGAAATAGTAATTTCAAACAATATGTTCTAGGACTTTATTTTCACTTATTTTAAAACTAATCACTATTGAACAAGTTAAATAAATCTCAGATAACCTCCTGGTAAAATGTACTTACAAACAAAAAAGTTATGGACCAGATAGGATTTCTTTTGAAATAAATAAGAATGCGTTCATCTCTTAACCAGGTACAGGTTACATTTATTTGTGTGATCCAGATCTAATTCTGAACACAACAAACAAGATTTAAACCTGCTCTACATATTAAAAAAAAAATGTGCTAGCCTATGAGTTGATGCCCTTAACAACGCACTGCTGAATTCCCCAGTTCCTTTCTGGCGTTTGTTACTTGTGCTGTAGGGTTATTCAGACACACCATGTTATTGTCAGAGGGGTCCAACCCTGCTGTTTTCTGTTCCTTCACATGCTGTGCTTCTGAAGATATCTCCTCACACCTGGACTCTCAGGAGGTGGTAGGTGATTGTTCGAAGATAGACAGACACACTCACTCCTCCTGCAGCCCTTTCCCTGCTCCAATAATAGAACTAACTAAATAAATAAATAAACAGAAAACCCTGCTCTCCTTCCTGTTGAAGCCACTTATTTAGTATTTATTACATGGCCGATAATATTCCATCATAGTTTTATCGGGCCTCTTCACGTAATTTATTTTTATAAACAAGGTATTGATGACATAACTCTAAGTCAGAACCAATATGAATCAAGAAAGCTATTTTTCCAGCTTACATACAGGCAGAATCTTTAGATATTCACATCCTTATGTAGACTTAAGTAACTTACACTTACAAACTCATTCTGTGGATCATCATCTTGCTGTGAGAAACATTTCTCCATTAATTATCCCTGGGTAAATTTTGAGGAAAATTGATCCTGTTAAAAAAATTAAAAAAGAAGAACTTCTGAATTTAGAGTGTCTGCTGTTTGTAAACAAAAAAAAAGTATATAAAATTTAATATTTTATTTTCAAGGCTATGGTAAGAATTAGTACAAAAATAATGTTTAAGAAAATGTTTTGGTTATTTTGACAGAGGGATTTCAGGGTTTTAATGATTTAATATCTTAATTAGCTAAAAGGCCAACATCACAAATTGTCTAGCAAAGAAACAATGTACATTCTGATTTGTGGAAGGTCATTAAAGGGCAAAACTTCCATTGCAACTTCACGATGGAATAAATTACAGGGAGATGTTTGGATCATGAAAAGAAAAACAGTCTTACACCACTACCAGTGTGTGGAAACACTTGCTGCCCATTTCCTGGACAGGTGATCCAAGGGAAAAGAACAGTTGAAAGACTTCAGTTATTAGCAATGCCTGGCTGACTAGCCTAACACCTGTGGTGTAGTATGAATGCAGATCTCACCTATTTTCATTTGGATAAAAAGTATATATATTAAAAATCTGAGATGAGAAGTCAATATTTTCACCTTTCTTTATGAAAAGATATGTTCATCTCTTTTCTCTTTTTGTTTTTTTTATCTGTGGATACATAAGTCTTTAGTAGTCCATACCAAATTACTAATGAAATAGACAGTAGTTTCTCTATGCTAAAAAATAATGTTATTCCAAAGCAGTTATTCTGAAATCCCCTAAAATTGTCTCTATGTTATAAAGGAATGGGATAAGAAGAATGAGGTACAATAACTCGTAGTTGAAGTAAAATTTCGTGATTGTATAAACAGAGTCAGTTTCTATGTTTGCTCATTAATCTATTTAAACTTTTCTCATTACGTATGCAGGGAAAAAATCAGTGAATAGATAATCCTGGAAGAAGGAACTGTAACTCAGAACTCTCCAGCTCCAGGTGAGTGCTCTGATCGCCCTACTACAGAATCGTACCCACCATTGTATTCCCCCTCTTTCCAGACCAATAATTTTTTCATTTCTTCTGTTTTGGCACAACCTCAGTAAGAAGGTGAAGAATGCCTCTGTACTTCTGTGGAGATCTATGGTAGAAAATACCTATAAGCCTGTTAAGTAAAGTTCATGGTTCAAATGTGAGAGGAAAGAGTGTAAGAGGCATTAGATCTTCTCGGACTTTTAACCACTGAAATATCTTGTTGCCTAGCCATTAAAATCCTGTATAAAAATCGGCTAGAGGAACATGGCACTGCAGACTTCATTGCAAAACAGAGCAGCTGCACTTTCATGTTGTGAGGAACCTTGTCTGGTTTGTGTGTTGAGCGTGCTTTGGAGATAGCCTACTGTATGAGCCAGGAGCATCTGTTTTCTAGATGTCAATCTGGAGAACCGAGGCCTTTTTTGTGTTCTTCAGGCCATTTTACTTCAGACTGGGCAACAGTTGAGTTTTTGAAACACCAAATAGCTGCCGACTAGGAGTTGCTCAAGTCCTTTTGTTTCCATTTTGAGCAGAGTTGTCCTTTCCAGAAACAGTCTATAACTTATGTGTAATGCTGAATATGAGTCCTGCTTTGGATTCTAGTTGCATCTTTTTTGCTTGACGCACAGGTAAGCAGCATCAGTAGCAAGGTATCAACTCACTTTCAACAGAGGCTGTTCTATTCTAATGCAGAGGGAAACAGCTCTGAGCAAGGAGAAACTTTTCGCACTGCCAGTCATGAGTCTCAGGTGAGAGCACCAGGTTCCAAGTGAATCTGACACCTGCCTGTGTGAAAGTTTTTTCCTTATTCCCTTGTCAACTTCTTTGTCTCTTAGTGGAGTAGTACTGAAAAGTGCTTGAACAGCACGTATTGGTCTTAGGTGAGAGGTGGCAAATGTCAGATTCTGCTTGGAGGCATCACTCTTAATTGTCACTTCTCAGCCTAGGCCAATACTTCGATATGTAAGTACCACCAGTTTGTTCAAATTCCAAGTGAAACAGGTTGGCTTAAGCCAGAGCTCCAAAACAAGTAGAAAAGACACTTGACAGCTGGCATGAGTCACAGTGGTGATGTGGCAACTTAGAGCTTTGCTTCTTGCAGGCTTGTTCACAGACCATAAAGACCTGAGCTATAAGCTGCTTGGCTTCACTTCTAAGTGAATGCCTTAATCTCTGGCAATATTACTGAGAAAGAAAAATGTGAGCAGTTGGATGACTGACATGGAAGAACCATGCACATCAGGAGTGTAACTAAGGACCTTCCTTGCAAACGCATTTGCTGAATGCCCTTCTGTTTAATAGATGTTAACAGGATATCAGTCCAAGAGCTCTGCTGACTGTCAGTTTTCCTTTAATATTTTGATTTTGTAAGCTCCAGAACTCTCTGCTTAAGTGCCTGGTTTTTATCGTGTGCTGGAATAAGTGAGTAAGTTTGCAGGGTTTGCTTCATGGATCCCTATGGAGAAAGTTTTTTGTTTCACTTTTACCATTTACATCTTATTTTTTAGGATAATATTAAAGATCTGATTTCACTACTGAATTTGACTCTGAATCTGTTGAAAAAAGAAAATGGAACCATAGCAGATTCTTGAAAGACCATGATAAGTGCACATGAAAATGGACTAGTTTGACGTTGAAGTTAAAAAAAAAAAAAAAAAAGCCTGCAAATTGATCAGTGATAAGTATCTTTAATGGGACATGAGAGAGAAAGGGTTAGCTCAGAAATCACATTCTAAATGTAAATGTGTTTATAAAATGATCTATCAAGCTGAATATTTGTATATATCGAAATCCTCTAAAGACTTACAGACTGGGATTCAGACTCATTATTTTTATTCCAGAGGAATAAAATTTTAAGTGTATGGTTGTAAATGGAAAGCAATGACTTTAATTAAACTTAAAAGATTAGAAAAAGGGCTGAAGGTATTAAACAAATTTGAATATATTACCGAAATGCCTGCTTGAATTTGGCTCAATCCATGAGTTTGTTCTCAGAGATACTTTCATAATGAAACTGCCAATAGAAGATTTGGAGTAGCAACAGTAATAGAGAAGCTGCATATGAAAAAACAATACGAAAAGACCCAGCAGCCATTAGGCAATATGGTAGTTCAGAAGAGAAAGTCTACCTGCTTAAAATTAAAGATATGCAACTGTGACAGTGCTGGGAAGAACACATTTCCATTCAGCTCAAGGCTTAGTATTAACATGCAAAGAAGCTGAGGGATGTCTTTTCAATGCATAAGGATTTATGAAGTAGATGACTCACAAAGGGGCAAATCCTGCAAATGCTTCAGCTCAGTAAAATTAAAGGGGAATGAAATTACTCAAGGATATATTAGCAGACTGAGCCTACTGAGTGGGTAGGCAAAGGACAGAGAGGATTACAGTGGTTGTGGAAGTTTACCTCCCCACTGCCCTCAAAATGACTATAATTTTATTTCGATTCTGAGAAAGCAAGACAAAAATCTAGCACTGTGTTAAGCATCAGCAGAGGAGCAATAAGGCTGGCTATTGACTGGTTAATTAATCCACAGCTTTGAGTTGACCACCACTTCTGTGTTGATAATACTAATTTACATTGCACAGATATGGTTAATGTTTTATTTGTAACATTTCTTTCATAAAACTGACTTTTTCATTTCCCTCTTAGGTGACTCATTTCAAATGAGAGAATAATTTTGTTACTTTTATCAGACACACACAAAGCCGTTAGACTGTACCTGTTATCAAGGAAGCTCCAAAATTCAGTATTTTCGAACACTTAATTAACTGTTAATACGATTTAGTTAGACATTGAGCAGATACTTTGTTCTTCATTCAGTTTCTTAAGAGAGGTTTTAAGCTGTACTGGTCCCAGTAGGCAGGATAAAACAACTCCAAACTGTATCTCTACCAAAGCGTTTACTACAAGGAAGACAAAAACAAGAAGAAAACCAGATTACAAACTGTACAAAATACAGCTACTGTACTTAGACACAAGTCGCTGCAGTGACATTCAAATTGATTACTCAGTATGCTGATCATCTGAAAATATTTTAGATTTAAAAAAAAATCAATTTTCTTTACAAAATATTAAATTATGAAGTTAACTTGGATTGAACTAATTGTTTAATTGAATCTACTCACTACAGCCTGTGACTTACAAATGCTTTCTAGGAGTTTTAATTTTTTTTTTTTTCCGATGCACGATATGATAAAGAAGATAACATGAATTAATGGGTTTTTAATGTAAAGAATAATGGCATTAATTAAAAAATATAGTTTAAAAATGTTAGTTGAAACATACAAAACTGAATGTGTTTAATGGTTCCAAAAGACAAAGTGTTCCCCTAAAAATGTTTAACTTTTATTACTTTCCTCATTTTTCCATCCCTCAGGAAGGGACTAGGAAGTAAAAAGAAATGAAATTACCATATAGTTATCCACTGTAGGTAAGAGTCAATAAAAAGTGTTATATATTTTTATATATATATATGTATAAATATAAAAATATATATATAAATACAACAGGAGGTGGAAAGGAGTGAGAAGATACCACAAAACCTAAAAGTAAAATGAAATATTCAAAAATTTATTGAGGGAGGGATGTGCATGAAGGATATGAAGAGACATTTTCCTGTCAGTGATGATCTGAAAGGCAATTTGGACAGATTCTTATGCGTCATGCTTCAATAATGATAATGAAAATAATATTTGTTACAATATTTTGACCAAATAACAATTCCACCCTACCAGAGGTGAAAATATTTGAATTAGTCAGTCTGTTACTCATCAGTAAATAGTTCAGCCTGAACAGGAGTGCCTCAGGTTTTTTTCAAGACAGCAGGAGAAACGGGTTGGCTTAAGAAGTGATGCAAAGGATTTTTTATTAGAGTAAAGGAAGAGGCAATGAAGTCTCATGACACATTACACCTAAAATTCTAATTTAGCACAATTTAAAGGGTAAAATTTCAAGTAATTAATTGAAAATCAAGCCATATGATTTTCAAAACTGTAGATTCCCAATTGCATTAACTTTTTATCTGAAGAAACTAGTTCGGTTGCCTCTGAAACCTCTCTCTATAGAGGTCTGCCTCATATTCATAGAAGAAATTTCTCAAGTTGTCATAAATTTGTAGATTATCATTTGTAGGTTCACATCATCAGTCAAAATTATTAATTTTAATTCATATAATCTTCTAAATACTGCTTATGTATGGGTATTTTGTGGATAAAAGGGGGTAGAAGTACTCAAAATATCATTTTATCTTGATCTCAAAACATTTAACTGAGATGATTCTTATTTGCTGTAGGTGGGAAACACCTGAGGAGTACGTGTGTTAGCTCTGGCATGACATTTTTTAGGACATCTTTATGAAGATCAAAACTTTAGTGTTCTTACTGTGATGCTGTGCTGTGTATATGTGCAGGTTTGTGCTGATGCTGGATTGATGGGGGAAGAGACAAAGCCTCTGTGCCAACCTCATTGTTCAACCTAGCAGTACCCCTCCGATAGTGTTTCCATATTAAGATGGACCTTTGAAAATTTTCTCAGCTGAGGGAAATATCGTTTTTGTAAATAGTAAAATAAGCTTAAACTTTAGGAAAAAGGTGTGGAACTGACCTTTAAATGTTCCAAACACCAGTAGTTCTGTGGCATGACAATTTATTTAACCTTTGAGAGAGTGTTCATTTAAGTCACTCCAGCTTTATTTTTTTTTAACTGTAAGAAAATGAATTATCTTACAAAAGGTCTTTTTATTCTTATTGGATTTCACTGCGTTTTATATTTTTAGTCATTCGTTTACAAGATGTGAATGAGTCATTTCGTATGCATGTCTCATAATCTTTCTTTTATTTTTATTTAAAATACTATTTTTAGGACAATATTTTCTGTGCATTTTTCCTCCTTCATGGCATTGCCCTTTCAGATTTTTACACTAACAACGTAGGGCTTCAAGAGACTAAGTGACTCTGCTATTAGCTCAGTGCTTCCTTTATGTCGTTAATATGAGATTAACCTTATATTTCAGTTGTAACAGTGCTGCATATCAAAACATTCAAGTAATAAACATTAACAGTCATAAGAATAGAGGACTTATGAGTCAATCTACTCCCTCCTTTTTCTTCTAGAAAAGGGACTTTCTTAATCTTCATTTCAAGAGCAATGTTCAAAAGGTTTTATTTCATGCACGGTATCGAGCTATTCTTTCATTGCTTCTCCTGACACCTGTTGCTCCTGAAAAGCCAAATGGTGTTTATTTACTAGAAAGAAAGATTTTGACTTGAGAAATGATTTGGGGAAGAGGGTAAAATGGCGCTCCTTCCCTGTGAATATATCGTCTTTTCCTTCTAACAGGAGCACCTGGACTTTGTTGGTGAGAAGCACAATCACCCCTCTGGATATTTAGAAGTGATACGGTACTATTTCAGTTATTGTACAGGCTTTAAAATTGCCAAAAATATTTGCCAGTTTTCATGAATGGAAGAACCAATTCAGGAGAAGCAGGATGGCATTATAGGTATTGTATCTGTTCACAAGAATCTGCTTCAGGTCCTCCAGAAGAAGGATTTAAAGTATTCTTGGATGCATCTAATTTGTAGAAAGCATGTTTTCTGCTTCTTCAGCAAAATTTTGAAACTGAGACAGACTATTACATTTCATATTAAAGGAAAGGCCATTGAGAGCCACATACGTTTGGGACAGAGACATTTAATAGCAAAAATTAGATATATCATGAAAGATGAGAAATCTCAAGTTAAATGTTAAAGTACTCTTCTGTCATTTCACATGAGCAGTTGGCTCTGAAAGTCATGACATGCAGAGCTGCTTGAGTACCTGATCCTGTCTCTCAGCTCCTCTGTCAGTCTGTGTGCCTGGCCTATTGTTTGACAAAATCCATTGAAAACACTGGAGAATTTGAAGCTGTCTGGGTCAACAACTTCAGCATGTCTGTAAATTCATCTTTTCATGAGCAGAAAAATGTATGTCTCTAAAACTATCCCTTGTCTTCTTTGTGTAGACAGACATTCACATAATTTCCTTTGAAATGTGGAAAACTCTGTGGACAGCTTGCCACTTTAAATTCTCTTAATATTATATGCTTTCCACAAGTGTATTGCCTAAGTTAAATGCTTTTAGTGAAAATATTAATGCATGTTTAATGAATGGGGGCTTATAACACACTTTTAGATTTTAGCTTCATCCAATATATCTGAAATTATTCAGAAACCTTATACATTCAAGCGATCCGTTATGTACAGTATTCACCAGAATGTACTGCTTTCCAGACAGAATTATATTAAATGAGAAGTATAATATAACTTTAATTGGTTAATAATATGCCTACACAATTATCTTTTAAGTATGTATAAGTAATATTTCTGACAAAAGAACATATTCTACTAAGTACTTTCATTCTATCAACTACAGGTTTTTTCCTAACTTCCTGTTTTATTGTTTAATTTCTTTTTTTGCCATTAAAAAAAAACCCAAAATAAACTCAGAATTCTACCTACAATGCAATTCTGATATGCCAAGTGAATTTATAATAATGGCACCGTTAAAAACTACGTTATTTTCTTGTTTGTCAGGAAAACTTGTGACATGATAATCTACATTACCTCCTTGTTATTCCTTAATAACTAACCAAATTTCTCATAAAATCCAAGCATAAGTTATGTTCTTGGACGGATTATACAGCCATTTCACAGTTTCATGTAGAAATGTTTTCTATTCTATATTTTATAAAAAGAACATAGCTGAAGATCAAGAGGAAGTTTGTCTATCTATGCTATAAAGGGTTACTGTGTACTGCAAAACATGAAAGCCTGTGAAGGGAGAAGGATATTCCCTTTTCCCTGAAAATAACAAAAAAAAAAGTAAGGAAGTGGTTTCTCTTCCACAGGTACCAGTTGAAAAATGGTGAATGACACAACAGTACAGAAACCTGCATAAATGCAGATTGCAGTATTCCTGAAAGGAGCAAGAACTTACATCTAACAGAGAGAAGATGATAGCCTCGCCTCAGCTGTGATATAAAAAGGGCTCAAAGGTGACTCTGTGGAATTGGTTTGAAAGTTCCTCCTGCCCTATCCAAGTTCAATCATGTGGGCCGTCTCAGGACAACAGTAAGAGATGGACAGATTTCAGCAGTGCTTCTGCTTTACTTGTCCTCTGAGCGCCTCTGAAGTCTGTACTTCTACTGAGGTACCTCTGTATAGCTAAATTTCATTGCATTACTGCCTTCTCCCTTTGGTTTTCTGGTTTCACACTGGAGGATGTGGTGGGCTCCTCTTTAACACATTTGATTCTCATCTCAGTGGGACCATTTTACAAAAAGATCTTTGTGACTACTTCTTCCCCTATTTTCCAACATCTACAGTAAGGGTTAACTCTCTCCAGAGTCAGGCTCTATCTGTGGCTGCAAGGGCAACTTTTTGTTTAGGAAATATAGGTTGCACATGCAAGAAATATATATTTCTTTTATCTGACTTCTCAGCCTTTTTGTTCCCTATTTTAACTCACGCAGTCATGTGTCTCACCCTAATGTTATCAGCCTCTTCCTCTGTCCCAACATATTGGTAGAATATCTTTCAATGTAAATTGTGCTTTCAAGGGGTAGTTAATGTAAAACATTTTAAATCCTGGGAAGAAGCCTGACTGCTTCCATCATTTCATTACTTCTTCTGTAAACCACCCACTGAGATGAGACAACAAACTGGGAAGCAGTACTTACCAGCAGTACAAATGGATGACCCATTCCATTTTCTTTTTTCTGAACCTTGGGCAGTAATACTCTGGGATTATCTCAAATTACTGCAGGAAGCACGACTTCTTTCACTTTTGGTATATATTTCACTATCTTACAAAGCAATGATTGAGTAAGCTTATAGAGCTTCTCCTTTTAACAATTTTGGGGTTTCTTCTCCGTACACTCAACTTTATTCAGCAGACATGGCCTTTTACAGGCTTTAAGAAATAAGTTGTTACTAGACCCTTTTCCAGTTTTGGAAAAGGTATTAGCATCCACCTGGGTCATCAGAGTTCCAGAAAAGTTTATTTATCTGTTTTTTGTTGTTTGTTTTTTTTTTTTTCATAAGGTGGTATAACTGTTTGTACTTGTTACAGGAGTGTTACTTCAGCTTGAGTCCCTTTGTTCCCAGTTTCAGCTATAAGATGCCCAGGTTTGCATCCCTAGTCTGTTACCTAACAGCTTCCCTGCCCATGACAGGGAGGTTGGATTAGATGATCTCTAAGGTCCCTTCCAGCCTATGCCATTCTATGATTCTACCAGGGCTTTTGAGTTGTCAGTCACTTATCAGAATTTGAGCATGGTGCACCTGAGTCATTAATGAAATCTTTCCTGTGTGGTCCTCTGTCATATTCCTCTAGATAAATTCGACTTACCCATCGCAGCTGTGTTCACCTCTGCCAGATCTTTGGTGGAGCTCTTTGGTAAGTAGAGATCACTATTTTGATTTTGCCTAAACAGATCAGAAACTGCTTCAGAGGGGGTTGGTCCTCCTAAAAAGAGTAATTTGTCTGCCTCTTTGCTGGACTTGCTGTTACACTACTCTTTTGCCTGTCCTGTGCTTCGAGGGTGAGTTTATTATTGTGGGTCTTCTACCAGGATACTAACTTTAAAAACTATCCTTAACAGAACTCTTTGGGCTATCCAAGGATTTTTATTACTTCAGAAACTGCTATTAGAGGAGCCTAAGCTAACTGTCTCAGGACTGTGGTTAACTTGCCTTTTCTTAAATAGTATGCCAAAGGATAAAATAAAGTCTCCAACTGCCTTAAACATAAGTTATGAGTTGTTGCATAGTAACAAAGAAAGCTGAACTGTTTGGTGAGATAGATGTGTGAGTACTTTCATAGAGTATGAGACAAGGGAAAAATTAAACTGCATAATCGTTCTACTATGTTTGCTCATGATAGGTCTTCTCCTCCTCCTGATTTACCTTCTACTCTCACTCTCTGCATGAAGGCTCATTGCTTAGTTTGTGTCTCATGTGCTGCCCCTTTTGCAGGTAGCTGAGAAAGCTGCACCAGCTCTACACAAGTTGCCACTTTTGCAGAGAGCAAGAGTTTCACCTTTCTGGTAGGTTGTATGTAGTTGAAATCTCATGGTCAGTGAAACTTAAACAGATTGCCTTTTTAGTGCTGCATTTTAAAATAGAAATACAATGTATAATGGACAAATTGGAAATAAAGCTGTAAAGAACTTACATCAACCCAAGTCTCCCTATAAAATTGTGCAGGAAAGCATTGTGAGCTTAAAAACACGGAATTTGTGAGAGAGTTAAATTTTCCTCTGTTCATATTGCCAGCATAAAACTTGATTTTTGTATAAGTTCTCAGGAAAAAGGCTGTAGTTTCTTCCAATTTAATAACTGTATTACTATTTTCAGGGGACCTATGCTTTGTCCAGCAAACACTTAATCTCAGATGTTTAAGGAGAGGAGATGCTTGCTCTACTGCAGCAGTGAAAGTGAAGAAAAAAGAGCTTTAAAGAGACTTTTTAACTTCCTAGAATTTCCAAGTTAAGAACAAGTTGTTAAATATTTTGGGGAGGGAATAACTTATTTTCTGCAAATGAGTCTATCAGTTAACAGAAGCAATAAGAGATCTTCACTAACACAATTAAAATTAGGTGGCTAATAGAGATTTCCATCTGGAATCTTATTGTCAGAAGAAAAACAACAACAATAAACAATTTTACTAGACTGATGTTTTCTTCCCTTCTTTGAATCTCAGTAGTAAATGTAATTAGGATCTCTGAGCTCCAATGACTAGTGTAAATTTCTGTCTTTGGCTTTCCTTTGTGCAGACTAATGAAGACACCTTTAAGTAAAATATTATCTTTCTTGTCTACTAGAGAAGTATTCTAGATTCTAGCTTCATGGTAGGCATAAATCAACCCTCAGAGTACTTTATATCCTCTGAATATCTTGAGGAAAGAGAAATTCATCAAGAATAATACCATTAATGAATGCCTGGAGGGCAGCCATCTTATTTGCCTAAACCAATGAATAAACTGCAAGTATACAATCAGAGTTTTAATTTATCAGTATTTGCATGGAAAAGGAAAACAAAAAGGCTGTTGTCATATTCTTTTTAAGGTTTGAAAAATATTTTGACTCCAAGCTTTTATTACTGATATCTATGATATTTTTTGCTATTTCTGACAAATATTTTGTTCCTAATTTCATGTGGTTTTTTTTAATATATTCATTATATACTTAATAAAAACTTTTAAAAAGAAAAAAAAAAGAGACAAGATCTTATGCAAAAAATATTGATTCATTTTAATCACTTTCAGGACATAAAAATACACGACAGGGTTAAGGTTTGGGTTTGTTTGAGGGTTTTTTTAGTATTGCATGAGGAATACTTCCATAATCTGTAACTAAAATTACTTTGAGAAACCCTGAGATTCTGACTTCCATCAGCCTAAATATATATCTGTACTCAGATGTATCTATGTGTTTATGTGAGCTTTTTCTCATTCTGTGATTAAAAATTTAAGTACATACTATTTTTAGCATGAAAAGCTGCCAAAACTTTGTGTTCAAGTTGGCACTGGAAAGTCTTCTAATACATTAATTACTATTTTAATTAATCTACTTCAATATCCAGAAAATCATGTTTAATTTTTTTCTGTAAGATTTTAGAAAGAAATGTAAGATTACAGTCAGATGAAATTCTTGCAGTGTTTTTGTTCTACCTGCTGCAAGATACTTCCCTGTTATTTGATCTATGTTACTTGACTGAAAACATTTACTTTTCCAAGAGAACTCAGACATATTAATAATTCAGACTTATCTCATAAAACACTGAAAAAAAGTTGGCTTTTTTTTTTTTGATTAAGAGAATCACATGATTTTGAAGGACTTTTTTAAAACATTCTTTTGGCAAAAATAATTATAACAATGTCTTCTAAGGGGATCAGAAATTCCATGTTGCAAGATCCAGATCTACTTTGAAGTAGTCTTAAAGGATGAGAATTGGTCAAAATCGAGAACACCTATTTTTATCAGAACAGCTATGAAAACAAAAAGCACAATTAAAATGAGAGAGAGAAATAAGACTGACCTATAAGTCAACAAAATTGTGGGATAAAAAGTTACATTTTCTGTTTTTAAATTCACAGGACTGGTCAGTTAAGTAAAATATCTGTGGCTTCCTTCCACTGCATTTTTGACTCCTAAGCCAACTCAGTACTCTTCATCTTAACATTTTTCCATGGAAATATTTATTCTACTTTTCTGTGTCCCATAGTGTTAAAGCAGTTAGTTTGACCACAAATGAGTCTTTCAAAAAGTGATGCCTTGAGACTGTAGGAATTGTATAGGGTCTATTATAAGGGACCTGAGTTGATCACTGTTTCCTGCTGCAGAAGAAAAGTTACATGTTTCTATATAATCTCTAGCTGTGCCTCTGGCAAAATTTGTAAGTGATATGATGCGATTAGATTATAAATTCACATTTTATAAATTATTATGAACTGGTTTAATTAAAAACAATGTTTTAAAATGCATAATGGAGAAGAATGAGGGTACTTTCATATAGCACTTCCTAACTTCCGACTGTTCTATAGTTTGTGTTTGTCTTTTTAAAGAGAAGACAATCAGATATGTTCTGATGACAATTTTACTCTCTTTGCAATGCTCATGAAGTATTGGTACTCTGCACTTTTCTCCTCACCTGCTTGAAATAGTGGATGAAAATTCACCTAACTCAAAATGTCTAGGTTATCAGTGATGCCTGTTGAAAGAGGGACTCCTTATATTCCCCAGACTAATGAATTGGGATTTTGAGCAGTTCAAGGTTATCTGTTCCTAGTACGATTAATCACGTGAGTCTTGGTCTCTGTTCTTCATCAAATACAAGTCATGTACTTTAGCATTGCCTCTTACTCCTCCTTCCAGTTATATCTATAAGTGTTTGTTTTCCCCATATATGAACTTCACTATAAACACTTAAAAAAAAAAAACAAAAAAAAAACAGCCAAGGAGCGATACTGAGTGTTGGACAGAACCTAGAGATTTAGTATAGGCAAATGATTTTACAATCATCTTTTCTTACATGGTCTCTTACTATTTTTCCTCTATTCCCTGCATAGCCTGTGCAGCAAGTCTGAGTGACAATTAGAATGCTTTTCAATGCTTCTCAGAGAAATCACTTAAACACCTGTAAACCATATCTGAATAATCATGCTGCTTCTTGGTAGTTTCTTTCCTGTATTTATTTTATCTCTTTTTGAGTGTACTTTCAATTCAAAGCAAGAATTTTGGGTGCTATATGAATTCGGTTGATGCACGTATTAATTTTCTTTCTATGGTACTTAAAATTATTTGTAGTTTAAAATTCAAAATGGACTTGGGAAAGAGGATAGTCTTTGAAATCAGATGGATATACTGCTTTTTGAAGTAATTAAAATTATCTCTTAAATATCTCCTATCTTTGAAATAGAATACAAAAATGCTTTATTAGGTATTTGCTGAATAAAAATTTAAATATCATCACAGATACTTTGGAAGTTTTTAAATGAGCGTGACAGTGGTAGGATCAACATAAGAAACATTTTAAGTACTCTATAATTATTTCTTTCGCCTTCTGAGACTAATGTGCTTTCAGAAACATATCACTGAAGTTCTTCCCCTGATCTATGGGACATCCAGCAATCAAACTTCAAGAAGGAATGGAATTTTAATGGATACTCTTTCCCATCAAATGACATCTAAATACCGTATTTCTTACTTTAATTCTAATATATTTTTACTCTGTCTACAATTATGCCGTTCAGTCCTTTGGTTTCACTGTGAAAACTGAAAAGCTGTGATATGCAAGATTTCTGGTGGCTAAGTAATTTAGAGGAGGAAATTCAAAGACCTCGTAAGATCAAAGTGATAATGGTCAAAGCAGGTGAAACCTGAATTTGTAGCCTAGCTAAGCTCCTGCTTTGTAAAAATTAATTTTACTGTTTTTGTGAATGCAGTTTCCTTTGGCAATGAAAAATTAGAGTATGTTATCAAAGGAGGAGGGTTATAATGTTTTGGGTTGTTTTTTTTTTTTTCCTCTCATTTGAGACCATTACTTAAAATATTTAATTTGTGTGTGGTAATACTAGAAAAATAGTGTGGTGACTTTCATTGCCCGTAATATTACTGAAAAGTTCATTTATACTTTTCAGGCAAAAATATGCTGTGAAACCTTTTAAATAAATTAGTTAAAAATTGCACTGCATTGATTATTCAACCTTACTTACCCAAGACATGATTATACGAAATAGGGTAATCTGTTCCCTGGCTGCAACTTAGCTAATAAAGTATCTAACAGGAGTTACCATGGTAATCAAAGTTAGAAAAGTGCTTTTTCAGACAAGTATTCAGAAAGTAGTGGACTCTTAATCTTGTGATTTTTCTGGAGCAGAGGTCTGCTTCCAATGATTTTAAAAGCGTGTTAGAAAAAGCAGTGTGAGTCTTAAATTCTTCACATTTAACGTGTTCTGTCCAGAAATACTTCTAAATTTCATGGTAATTACTGTTGCCTCTATTTTAAACTCCTCTTCTTCTATGTTCCAGTTATCATCAGTTGCAATATTTTGCTTGTCATAGAGGAACTAAAAAAAGACATAAGACTAAACCAATAGATTATTAAGACACCTAAAATTAGAGCGCTGCAGTTCTTACGCTTTTGCTCGGAATCAGGAACATCGAATTGAGGAAACATATGTTTTTACTTAGCAGATAATACAGGGTCTATAGAGGCATCTGTCTGCTTTTTCTGACAAGCTTCTTTAAAAAAGAAATTTAGGTAACTTAGTTTTATGGTTTATCTTCATACAGTAAAAATGTATAAAATTAGTAGAGTAATTTTAAAGAGTAAGTCAATTCTGCAGTCTGTTAAGAGTGAATGTACTAGCATTTTTTTTCTTCAAATTTCATGCTGAGATTATATTAGAAGGCTCTCTACAGCAATCTGCATAACCTAGAAAATGAGTTCAAGCCACTACTTAATTCAAAGAACTTTTACTTCATCCTTTACTTATGCTTAAACCAGCTAAGAAATATTTGACTTATACTTTTGTCAGGCATTAGTACTTAAGTGTTGACCTTACATAGTGCATAACTAAAAGTCTCATGCTTTTAAAATGCCAAAAAATATAAATCACTTCAAAAAAATTAAGTCCATGTGATAGATGATGAGGCAAAATTAAAATAAGCTAAAACTCACAGCATTTAGTCATGTTAATCATGAATAAAGTGAATGGAAATATACTTTAAAAGAAACCGTGTTCAAAAAAGCTTATGGTACAATGTACATTTGTGTGCAGTTAAACAAATATCCAGGTTATAGTTCTTGGATAAGGCTTGGGTGGAAGGTTGTGCATTGTGAGCCAGATTTGATTCTCATCACTGGGAAAGAAAAAAACATTTCTCCCCATTTTTGTTTCTTTGGGGTTTTTTTTTGTATTTATTTCAGACCAGATCCTCAAGTCCCTAGCTAGTCTTTGCTGCTGCAAAACTCACATGATCAAGAGTATTTCTCTTGATTAAAGAATGAGTCAAGTAAATTTGCCCCATTATTCTAATTAGTGAATGTGTCACTTACTGTGAGGATATCCCAATAGTAACATTACACAGCTCTGTGATTAGACTCATACTTAGCACATAGAAGGGAAATTGCAGACTGTGGAGATGAAAGTATGGAATTTAAATATTGTAGCTACAATTTAGGATACCTAAGCACTTAAGGCTTTATAAATCCTTCAAGTTAATTTGACTTGAAATGTCAAGGAAAAGGAAAGGTCTGCTATATGTGTGAACACATACAACTTATGTATGTAGGGCAATCTTTTTCCACAGTATTGACAAGAACTTAAGCAGGCAATGCAGAGAGAAGTAACAGCACTGGTGGGTAAGCAAAACTCATTAAGCTGGTGAGGTGAGGGATGTGAGTGAGGAAGATGTGAGCAGAGCAGCATGAATACTGAAATACCATGGGTTTTGAGCAGAAGGAAACTCTTTGAGAAGATATTAATGTCAGTTTTTGTAATAAAGTTCTCCAGCATCCCTGCATGCTTTGAACACATTATTTTAGGCATGATAATTTTTAGAGATACTTCCAGATGCTGAACAGCTACTGTAACTGCCTTAGTATCTTCTATTCCTACTAAGCCAATAAGGTTGAAAGATGTTTAGCAATTTCAATCCCTTCACAGGATTAAGCCAATTGAAAACATTGCTTAAGGTATATTTTGCTTCTTTTCCCTAGCACAAAGCCTTTTTAAAAGCAGAAACTGATTGTGGCATCAGTCTTATAGCAGTATGAGGGACCAGAAGCAGCCAAAAGGAACACAGTCTAGCCCATATATTTGCACACTAAGGAAGAAATGTGTAGGGAGTGTTCTGACAGTTCCCAACTGCTGTAACAGCCTGTCTAGACTTTTCAGAAGTGCCTTCAGAAGGACAGAAGAGCAGGGGAGATTTAAAGATGTCGTACTGCACATGGATGTGTTTTATTTTCCCTGAAAATTACTCAGCTATAGCTGACTTTCTGGCTCCAAGCTTCCTGCCCCATTGAGCTGACATTCCTGACTTTGCGGTGGCGACTCCTGCACTGCTATGAACCTTCTGAGCTACCTAGCTAAGACAGTAAATCTGCTGAGAATCAAAAATTAGGCACTAGGAATTAGATGTATGTTTTAAAGGGTTTTTGAAGAGGTAGGAGAGAAATGGGGGAGTTCCAGAAGGTGAAGACCTGAAGGATACCTGGACTGATTTCAAGTGTTAGCAATTTGCAACTGTGTATCAATTACTAAGTTGTTGCCAGAGCTTAGATTTTGGCTGGGATAAATGAGATAAAGTACCTGAAAGTAAAAGATATTAAGTTTAAGGAAGCTTTTTGATTTGGTATAAGTGCATTTAGAGGTATAACTGTTCATAATATAGGGTACTGTAACTTTGGTAATATTAACAAAATCAAGTAGAGAAGCAGGAGTGAAATTAGTAAATGAGAGCAGTTTCCCTATATTTTATTTTCAGACCCTCCCACCCAAATGTTTCTAAATAGTATCTAATATTTCAAGTCAGAACAATAATACTTGTCAAATACAGAACAGCTTGCTTTACTTCTGTTTCCTTGCATTACCTCTGCTTACAGACTTTACAACCCGGTCACATCCAAATATCTCAGTTTTACAATCTGTCCAAAATATAAAACTTTCTGATGCACCTGTTCTTCCATCTATTATGCATTATAAATTTTCTCTCTTACTCTATCGTTTATTTTATTTTGGAAGCTTACCCCTGCTCAAAAGTTGTTTCTACAAAGTTATAGCAATGAAAGAAATATTGAATAAAGGCTGTACTACAATTGTAAACATTTTAAAAGAATATTTCATCTAAAATCAAATGTACAGTTCTTATTGCATTTCATTGCTGAACAGATTGCAAGACTCATGTTCTTTCCCAGCATAACATCAATAAGCTATTTTCTCCAGCAGCTGCTCACAAGTTTGGTTTGTTGTGACTATTAACCATAGAAAAGCTACTTCAGTATTGGATCTCACTTGACGAAAAGACTCGAAGCATCTCGATTTCTTGCAGTCGTGGTTGGGCATTTTCTGGTTAAAGATATTTATATTGATATCAAGTTTTTTGCCAATCTCTAATATTTATAATTCAGACAAGCCTTGCAAACATTTTATATTGATTTTCATAATCAGCTCTGTAATTTCTGTCATGATTCTGCTTAGTTTTTGAGGCTTTATAAAAAGATTGATGAGGGAAATATTTTTCTCATAGTCACCTTCTCATTAGATTCATAAATATATGTATATACATCTATGCGTAAAGGTACATGTATATATGTATATACATCTACATATATATACACACATGTATTTCATGAGAAGTGCACAAGTACGTAGAGATATTAGGTAGAACTGGTTACAGACCGAAGTTATTTTTTGAATGCTATGTTTTAATTAAGTCACTTGGTCTATGGGTTTGTTCAAAAATAAACTTTCTAACAATACATTTGGAAACAATCTCCTGAAATATAAACACATTTGCATTTCTGAATGTCTGGGAGAAGTCTAGATTCCACTTTATGGAAACGTCAGTGAGCTTTCATCAGCTCATTGCTGGGAAACTCCTGAGCCAGGAGTTACTGCAATGATCAAAAGCCATTTCAGAATCTTTTCAGCTAATAGGATTATTTTGCTTATAAACTAATACAATACTTTAAATATACATTTTTATTATAATTACTCATATATACAAATTATTTTTCTGAATTTAAAAAACACCCTTTCCCCCCATGCTACAAATGCAGTTTTATGGCTCAGAACAGATGGCAGTTTAGAGTGAAGATGTGCTAAACTACTACGAAGGTATAGTTACTGAGATACTGTGTGGTGGCAGATGTTAGTAAGAGCTTATGAGTTTGAGGTTTTTTTTATTCTCTTTATTATAGCTTTGTAGTGCATTTCATGCAGTTTGAAGCAACATAATCCTATTTTCCTTCAGAAAGTTCCAGTTTGGGTGTTGATTTTTTGCTTCATAGACATTCTTGGATGTTCCTAAGTTTTCAACCACCCTGTTGTTTAAATTTGCCTTTCTAACAAGCATTTGAATACAGAAATAAAATCTAATAACATATACCTTCATTTTTACTCCTACAGAAAAGAAAGATTATGTCTAAAGGCAATAGTCAGAAGGGTTCCAAAGATGATACAAGTGTGAGAGAATGGAAATCTGTACCATGCTGAACAGACTTGGAGTCTGACAGAGCATATGAGAAAGTGAATCCTTAACTGGCAAATCTTTACTGAGAATGAACCTGTTAACCAGAGCAATTTAAATCCAGACAGTGTTAGCTGGAGTGCTTCAACTGACCTCAACCTTCTCACAATAGCAGAGGGAAGCTTTTAAGGGTTTTCCACAACTGAGTGGAACCGAACCTATAAATGCACCGGAAAACAATGCATTTCTCGCAGGTTATTTTTGCGTGAATCTAATTATGTCTAATCAACAGCCAGCCATTGCCTCAAAATAGAATTCCATGTTACGTCTATGCAGAAAAGTGTGAGAAATGCAAGCAAGCTAGTTGTAAGAATGGGTTATACTAGTGATTTTTGGATACTGTTTTGTTTTGGTTTTCTCGATGCAGTTTAGGATTTTTCACTCTAATCTGCACTCACTAGATCACTCTGATCTAGATGCCCAAATGACATTGCCAGCTGACACTCTCTTGAGAGAATTTCTCAGGCAAGGAAGTGGACTTAGTCTCAAGCACTGTATTCTCTGCAGTTTTTAGTTCAGTTAAGCTCTGGGAATTGCAGACAACAGCTGAAAGAGCATCCACTTTAAAGAGAAAGATATGAATGTATGACGTGGGAAAAGATTTTTCTGACTGTGAGATTTGCCCTGAGAAATTGAAGACGGGTTTCTAAGGAAAGCAAAAGAAAAGAGCTGTCTCAGAATCAACAGGATCATGGACTGTACCTGTGAAACAGAGATTGAAGATCGTCTATGTAGACATGATAGGATTTGATGGATTGAAGAGGAAGTTCCGGTAATTTTTGTGGGACTGAAAATAGCAAACATTCAAATTTATGAGTAAAATGACTTAGTGTGGAAAGAAAGTCAATTTTTATAATATAAAGAATAGTCTTCTAAAGAACAAAAACCCAACAACATTTACCGAAATATTTGTATGTAATGGAGAGATGAGCAGTGATATTATCAGACAAAGTGAGGGATAATGTTTAAAGAACCTCCAATAGGAGAACTGAGAATAAACTGCCTTTAAACCCGTAAGTCAAGGTAGCTTATCTTTTCTGTGGACAGTTCGTAAGTATTTCTTGTACTCGGAGCCATAGGGAACATCTCTATAATGCTGTCATTTTGTGTGATAATTGTGTCTATAAAAGGCAAAACTTGAATGCAAACACGGTTTGAGGATTAAACACTAGACTAGCGAAATTGTATTTTGCTCCAGTGTTGGTTGTAAGCTGACATTGACCAGCCTAATGGTATTATTGATATTGCTATTCGTAGCACTCGTGAGCTTAGAAACAAATTTGTGTATCTACCTTTTCTCAGGGAGACTGCAGTTTTGGTTTTGGCAAAGAATCAACAAAGGACTGCGACAGTAATTGTGAAGTTTTAGGCAAAACTCAAGCAGTCTAAGTAAGTATCAAATAAGTATTTTCTTTCAAAATTATTACACAGCCTACAGAACCCGAACTCTGTCTACAGCAAGATTTGCAATTGCGTTCTTCATTAGCGTTTTGCAAAAGTACATCTTTGGTGGTATGCTTAATGGGCAGATTGTCATTCTAACAGTGTTCTTTCTAAAACCTCATTAAGTGCCAGTAAATATGAGGGGAATGAAAGAAAGCAGAAAGATTAAAGGGGCAATGATGATCCAATAGAGGAAAGACGCGTTTTCATTCACTGTGTAAACAGAATTGCAGTTGCCATTTCAGTGTTTATGTATCAATGGCAAATAACTTGTCTGCAAGGAGAACATTTTATATCTGTATACTGTAACTTTGTGGGCATGCAGGCAGTGGGTAATATGCAGCAAGTATTAAATGGATAAATATGCATAAAGATTGTATTTGGCTGGGCAGGATCCAGAAGCCTGGCAGAGGGGATCTTGGTGACACAACACAGCAAGCTCTGTGCGTCTTGTTGGATTAGAGACTAGATTTGTGTCTTAGCCAATATAATGTCATGTTGAGTTATGTAAATCCCATCACAGAAATGCAAACACAATGCAGCAGCAGCATTCTTTGGCATGGGCTCTTCAGCTATTTTCCTGAAACCAATTTGATATCTTGCTACAGATTGTTTTTCCCTTGCGGCACAACCACGCTGTTAGTTGAATTCACTTCTTTTTTTGCTGAATTATTATGATGTAAACCCCATAGTTTAATAACTGCAATGTTTTTTTTTTCTTAAGTGCAATTCCTTAGGACAACTAGAAAGTTGATATCATAGTAAATAATGAAAATTATATTATGCAGCTGAGGAGGCAAATAACATTCTTATTCAGCTAACAAATATTTAATCTTTAAGGCAAAAATGCTGACTGATCGTAACATACAAGCATTCATATAATCAGACAGATTTTCTAATGTGACTTGCAGAGACTGAAAATACTGAAGACTAGCATTAACCAGCCACTGAGCTCAGTAATACCATTCCTCAAACAATCAAAGATCATCTTATTTGCAGGCTCAGACTGGTTCAGAGTGCACGGAGAAGAAAAAGCTGCGCATGGGCTTATTTCACCTCTTTCCGTTAAGTGGCTACCAAGAGGACAGCGCCAGACAGATGATGGAAAAAGACATGCCAGTCCTCATCTCTCTGCAAAGCAACAAAAGAGGAAATCTTCCAGTGGGGAAAAAGGGGTTAGAGGAGCAGAATAAGACAGCAGTTCACAATAACTGTGGGTGAGTGGAAACCTGTTCTCTGATGAGGTGTGCTACAACGGTCAATTTTTCATCTGCTTGAGGCATCGTAATTATGGTTCTAAACTAGTCCTAAGTGCTAGAGCTGTAATACTAAGGATCCAGCCCTACTACCCTGGCATTTTATAACAAACTCTAAAATCATTTTAAGGATAAAAGTTCAGACTTTGAGCTTTTGGATGCAAGCTGAAATGATGCCCTCAAACTGAAATGCCTACAGGTGTCTTCCTTTCACTTTTTCATATGTTAATATTAAGCCTAATGTAGCTAACATAGCAGGGAATTTTCTTTTAGGATAGCTTTTTAGGGCCTACACTGTACATGATAGATATTCTGAACATCATGAAAAAGGATTTTTCGCAAATGTCAACTTTAATCTGTGTAGTGCATCCCTTAAAGATTAAAAGAACATCAAGATTATAGCATAATATTCTTAAATTACTTATATTGGAATTTATTTTCCTTTATAATATCTTACAATAAATGTGAAGTCATTTATCAGTGTAAAAATGTAAGCTTAGCAGCATTATTTTGATAACATTCTTTGATTTTATAGATCTACTTACATTTACTTCCATGCTCAGGGATATTGAATAGCTGTGTGACATTTATAACTTCTCTTTCCAAAGCCACTTTCAGTTTACAGTAAAAAAAAAGAAATTAAATTGTTACGTTGGGAAAGTCAGTAGTCCCTTGGAATAAGTATTTTCCAATGGCGCTATAATTCTCACGCCTTAAATCTTCCTTTTCAGAGTATTTTGGTTTAGTTAGGTAGGTTTGACGCTAATCATATGCAACAGTTGTTTGCAAATGTGCAGCAACACTGTCTGTTGAGATCTGTAAAAACACTAATAGCTTCCGGAACTGTTTGCTGCAGGAACAGTAGGTTGATTGCAACTGTTGGCAGTGATGAAAATGGGCATCAAGCTGAGCCAGTCCAAGCTTGTCCTGATGTTAAAGGATTATCCACCTACACAAAAGGGAGCTAATTGGAATACTGGATCAATGATTCAGCTTTGAAGTCACTGGTTCAGGCCACAGGTGAGGTGATTTGTCTTGCCTGTAGATACTAGTTCACATGAACCCTACATAATTTAATGACCCACCGCAAAATAACAATTTAGTCCCAATTCATCCCTGTGTCAAGAGAGGTCTCATTATTAGTTTATCAAAGCAATTCGAAGGTATGCTAACATTATTTAGGAATTGACTAGAGCTTCACTAAAGTGCATTTGCACTCCCTTACTATGACAAGCATTAGATATTTCTGCACACTTTATAACTTTAAAGACAATGTGCACAGCAGCATCTTCTCGTACTTACTGAGCCTTGCGAGAAGATGAACACATTCAAATGAAGACAGTGGCCACACGGATCTGAGAGTGGGTTTTACTCTTACCTATAATAGTTGCAAAATACACGATATAGCCTAGCTTAAGCCAACATTTAATTTAAAGTACGTACCTCCATTACAGATGTTTAACATCTAAATGACAACCAGACTGAATTTTCACTACTTTTACATATTTTTGAAGCTTCTATTAAGTTTAAAATCAGTTTATAAAACGTTGTAATTAAGTCTGAAAATATAATAGTAGACGCATTACTTTTCAAGAAAACTATGTCTTAAAGCAAGGAAAGCAAAATCAGAAAAACCTCAAAAACCCTGTGTTTCAACTCTCATGTAAGTATGGTAAACTTTAAATATGTATCTATCAGTCAAAAGGAAAAATCAAATTCAGAGACATCACAGGCATTGTCCAGCAGGCCTCAAGAGTAAGGCACCCTCTGGGAAGTAACCGAGTCACTTACACGTAGGAAGAAATGTAGTTACCTCCAGATGGGATCCAGGACTACTGAGGATTTAATGCGTGCTCTTAGCATGATGGTAGATGTCAAGAGGCAGTTAGCAGACGTCCCTGAGGTCAGTGAAGTACTTCATTGAAGAGCTTTCAGTACATGGATCCATATGTCCTGGAGCCTAAACAAGAAAGTAGGCAGCCTTTCTCTGTGGACACTGCTGGCCTTTATCTTCAGAAAGTATCAACACTGTTGTGTTAACATTCACCTTTGCTAAAAGGACTTGGCACTTCTTGGAAAGGAAGATGAAGTTGTGGGTTCGTTTACATCCTCCTATATGTCAAACTTGCAGCTCTGAGGGTCTCCAAACCACTTTTCCCTTTAGTGTTTGAAACTGTAAATATCAAATTAATTCATTTTTTTTGAGGAATCAGCTCTATCAGTTATATTCTGAGAATTGCTACTCAAAACCCCAAGAGGCAAAACAGAGAAATCCTCAGCTCCTTGATCTTTACTGGGAAAAACACAACACAGAAGCTGAGCTGATGTTGAAAAAAGAGTCTTGCCTGAATATTTGCAGAAACAAAACTGTAGGCATACAGTAGACTTAAATGAGTTTTCAGGTACTGTGAAGTGTACCACTTGCATTAGGTAGAATTTACAGGATTGCCAGTATTAAAATTCAGATTTAGATGACAAAATAAGTTCCTACTTCAGAAGTTTGAATCTTTGGTATGATTTTAGTTGAATATTTACTCATTGTTGTGGATCTCTAACAGTAATAAAGAGAAAAACAATAACAAATTGAGATTGGGATTATAAATTACAAAATTTGACAGGATGAGTTCATACGAGTTATCACAGAAAGAAAATTGATTTTTTTCCCCCTTTTTGTTATAATTTACTTAGTTTTATAATGGCAATTAGGAAAGTTAGGAAAATCCAGGGAGGAAAGGTATGAAGGAGTCTCTTGCCTATTTTGTTAGAAATTGGGTAGGTCAGGATCTTTTTATTGACAACTATCTAATTTTTATTTGACTTCTCAACAAGAAATGTATCAAAAATCTGAGAAAAAAAGAAAATAATTGTATGTTGTAAAAACAGACAACAATTTATTTTCATAATACCAGTTTAATTTATACTATTTAAAAATTAAAATAGCTATAATACAAATGCAGAAAAAATAACAGTATTCAAGAACAGAAAAAGTAAAAATTGTCAATATCATGAGCTTCACACTTTTATGAAATATCACTGTTGGTTTTGGGTCGTAAGAATGAGAGCTTCACTTGCAAAAGAGCAATGAATCATTTGTAGAAGGCTTGGGAAAAAAAAAAAACAAACGAGCTTTCATCTAGATATTTCTTTATTATTAACCAGAAAAATTATTGCCTTATCTTGGAAACTTCCACTCCATCTGGAATCTACTCTATGGTTGAAGGATCTATGAAGATGTGCTTCAGTGGAAGGAATACATTTATGTGAAAGCATCACACCTGATGTACGATGCACTAAGCTTTGATTTCATGGTCTCTTGCAGACTGCTCAAATATCACTCAGTACCGCTTTTACTAGGAAATGACAGTCAGGAACGGATGAATAGGAGCTAGATACCCTGTAATTTCAAAAGCTTACTGGCTGTATTTTAATTCATTCAGTTGTTGGAAGTTTTAATTCTGATGGGATTAAAACCTTCTTCTAAATGACAATATAATGATACACTTGAATATTTACCTCAGAGTTGTCTTTGGTGACGAGTGAGTTTAATTTCCTTGAAAATACAGGCAGAAGTTGGATGCTCTTAAAATCTAGGTTTTTTAATCTGTGCATGAATGAAGAGAGCGATGCTTGGAGTTAACAGTCAAACTACATTTAAAAAAAAAAAAAACAACAAACAACAAAATAATTTGGGTCTAAGGCATATATCATATTGATAGGCATTGAAGGTGTTACTGAACTGAGAAAAAAATTAAAGAAATTATAGTCTGTAACAGTATACCAGTTAATACTTTCACTCAGCTCCCTTAGACATTGATTTTAAGCTTTATTGTTTTGTCAGATTTTGGGTGACTTTTCACAGGATTGACACAAGCTCCCCTTTGACAACTCCCTGCCAAATCTCAGCGAAAGGATTGGCAAACTGCTTCTTGTGAAGCCTCTTAGTACATTAGCGTCCCTGTCTCCTTTGCCAGAAACAAAGGAATCATAGAACACTTCTCTGAATCATCTGTATAGAAAATGCAGGTGACTAGGATGGGTTTATCCAAACAGTTAAATTTTGGATGGTGCCATGACTGACCTGAGGCCAGTATTCACAAATCTTCTGTTACATCCGTTTAGAAACCGTGCTACATATTTCTTTAAACTCAGAGGAAAGCTGCTTGAGTTACCTATAATAATATAAAGTCATTTATTTTAGAAACCTTGCAAAGAGCTTGAATTTGTATCTGTGGTCTTTATCTTACTTTCAGACCAGTATTTCTTCTCAGTGTTGAAAAGGATGAAACCTACTATTCTGCCCTACCTGGAGATCAAATTCCATTTGGAACCTTGAATAAGTTCACTAGAGGTACAGTACACAAACATATTAAAACATAGAGTCAAAGGTTTAGGCCATTATCCTTGTAATTATTTTGCTCAGAAAAGTAAAAGTAGTAGAATTTCTATGAATACCATTTACTGTTAGAAAAAATAATTTTCTTACAAAATCACTCAGTTAATTGTGACTTTAATAATTTTAATTTTTCCTATCTAAAGGGTTGGAATGTGGTTTCTTCCAGTCTTTTCATGACTTCTCTTTTTAGACTTTATCTCAAGAGAAACATAGTCATTAATGCAGTTATGTTTGGAAAATGTCGTCTTCGTTGTTATTGAAAAGTTCCATATGGGTGGCAGCTGGTTCTATCATAAGATTGTTTCTGGTTTCCTGATACTAAAACTGTGATTTAATATCTAAGTCTATCTGACTTCACTGAATCTAGTTAAAGACGGGCAATAGCTTTCAGTCAAGTGCGCACACTTCTTACAAAGAATTCGTTGTGATAAATTCCTCTCAGTTTTTTCTACAAGCATATGATTTCATCCTGCTATGTGTTGACTGTCACTTGGAATTGGCATCTTTATAGGTTATGCCAGCGTTATGATTTCTGAAAACTAGTGTTTCAGCTTTTATTAACATCACATAAAAGCACAGAAAATGTGTTTAGGGAAAATTAATGATTTGAAAAGTATTCAATCTCACAAGGAGCATTTACGAAGAAAAAGCTAATAGATATAGCAAATCTTCCAAATGAAAAAAAAAAAAGTGAAAGATGTAAAACTCTGTCCTAAAGTGCTATTGGCTTTGCAATTTATTGTTTTAAAGTAAGACTGTACTTTTATATGCCACACTAACAGAGCAAAGTGGTAAATACACATTCTACACATACTTAAACTGATGAATTAGTTTAAAAAATACAAACTTCTTGGTGTTAAAGGCATTAATTTATATATTACTTACAGTGAAAACAGTGCTATAGATCAGCTTTGAAAACAGTGCTATAGATCAGCTTTGTCTCCGTTTTCCTTATTCTGTCATAAACCCATTCCTTTTATTTTGATTTTCTAGTGAGTATAGAGAATGACACAAGTCTAATAGATGAATTAAGTCTACTGGAAACTTTGTTATGTTTCATTAACAGAAAATAGCAAGAAATAATGTCAAGACTATATCATAATTACCATAATATAATAAATACATTCTGCAAATGTTTTTTGATAATATGTTGTGTTATATTATCATAACATGATAGGCTGTCAGTTGAATGAAGTACCTTGTGGAGGAACTAAATAGTTGTGATAAGATTTAGAGCTAGTTGTAACGGGTTTTATACCCAAAATCGGCCCTTACCCTTTTCTCTAATAGGCACCACACAAGCTTTCCGCGGTCGATACGTTTATTCATACATCTGAAGAGGGTTGGCTAGAAATTTTAACAATGGAATACCTTTAGAAGTACGAGTCTGTCAAAGGTGAGACTTTTTTTAGTTTTTTAATATGATAGTTTCAACAATGCGTTCATCAGGATCTCACTGGAATCTCAGTGCTCTACATCCTGTAAGAGTGCCATGGACACTAGCCTTTTTCATCTGTTTCTGTCCTCTTCTTTCTCTTTTTTGTACTGTTTTCCATCCAGCCCTGCAACTGAGAAATGAAAGACTATCCCGAATGAGCTTTGAAGTTGAAGTAACCTCCAGTTCTCAAAGGCGATGTTTGGTCGCTTCACCTCTGTGTGCCTGTTTACCTTCTTCTGTTATTTCACTCTGAAGTTCAGGTAAGCTATTTGACAGGTGGTAAAACACTTAGAAAGCAAACACACACACCCCCCTTTTTCCTACTCAGTCTGGAATTAATATAAGATCTTTCCCAAAAGGTTTTTTAAAGGGCAATAAGATCTCTATCATTCATCCTTAGAGTGTCTAAAAGATCTGGATGTCCTTTAGTGCCTGAAGAAAAGGAACAGATCAATAGCATCTCCCCGAATGTGCACAGGCATTTTCTAACTACTTTCCAGTTGTGATGGATAAATAAACTTCGTATATTCAGTAATCTAAAAGTCAAGCAGCAATAGTATTGGATCTGCTGTTGTAAGGTGCTAAGCACCTTGCGCCTCCTGTGTGGGGCTAAGCACTTAATTGATGCAGTTCATCAGCTGCAAATAAGTTTGAAGGCACTGTTATATGAGAAACCATTTGTACTACAATACTGAAAGATGCTTATTGAAAAGTATCTCTCTTTTGTAATAAGTGAATAAAAATTTATTTTTTTACTGGTATAGTGAATTACTGAAAGTCTAGTTTGGCTTTTATCTGGATGGCATATCCTATAATCAGGAATATCCTATTTGCAATTCTCTATTACATTGCAATTGCCTAGCATTTCATGGAGTGTTTCATACTTTCATTGCCACCAAGAAAATACAAAATGCTTCAGCAGCAGAAAGTAGCAGTCATCATTTTTTGTTTGGGGGGAAAAATATGTAGGAGAAAATATCAAATTTCCCATTCAACATAACTGATCATTAAAGCCTTTATGCAGACTTAAGGTAGGATAAATAATGTGACCAGCTAATAACAGTCTTCCTAGTAACTCGTCTTGCAGTGCTTCTTGAACAATTTTAAGAATTATTTAATGCAAACTGAAGCATTTAATTAGATCATAAACAAAAGGAAGACAACACTCTATCTCACAAGGAATTCATGTGCTTAGTTAGCTGTTAAACATTTTTATCTACCAGAACATATGGTAGATAGTTTTCGCCTTCATAAATTTATTGTCATCTATCAAGAAGCAATAGTACCTTGTAATAACAAGTTATTGTATGGTGAGTCCTGCTTTTTGGCACTAGATGGCTGCAGTCTAAGAATACTTAGAACACAGGTCTTCCAAGTGTGTAACACTTTTTTAACGTTATTGATTTTTCTTTATTTTTTTTAATTTCTTCTGTTTTGTAGCTAAATCTTTAATTAAACATTACTATGCTTCATCTCATAAGATAAATTTCTAAGCAAGCAGCATATAAGTAATAGATACAAGAAAATGTTCTTGATTAAAGAGAAACCAGACATATTTCTCCTGAAATACAAAACTATTGTTTTCATAAAATTCTTTAATAAAAGTCACATTACCTTGCATTTAGAATACTTTTTTTTCAAATATTTTACAGTTCTTATAATTATTTATACATTATTTGAAACAAAGGAAACAAGTAAAGAATTGTGGAGAATGAGTCCGAAATTAGTTAATACTCTAAAAACTTGTGAAATGTAATAAATACAAGTATATAAACATTGTATTATACAAGAGCAAGCCACCTATTTATTATTATTTTATTATTTTAAATAACATAATTTACTCTGACCATAGTCTCCAAACATGTAACAGCTGAGAAAAAAAAAAAAACAACATGAAAATCCCAAAAACCACCAACCAAAAGAAAGTAGCATGTTACTTTCAAAAGGAAAATTAAAAGCTAGGGACCAGAAATCAATGCCTCAGTTATCACTGTGTACATAAGTGTTAAAGTTGATTAATTATAATTAATTTAACTATAATTCATGTTGAATCACTATTATTAATAATAATACAAGTTCTTCAAGTCAAATTAACATAATGCTCATATGTCAATAAACTTAAGGCAAGAAAGACAATACCAAGGGAACTTTAAAGTTTCATTATTTTCTTTCCAAAGCTAGACAGTAAATTTCAAGCACTGGTCCTTTGAAAGATTCTAGCTGTGTTCATTTTTTTTGCACTATTTTTGACAGTAAATGTCAGTCCCATGCTTGCTGGCATCTTGAACACGAAATATTACTTTATAGGTTGTCAGCCCTCTTTCAGCTGAAATAACTTAATGAACACTTACTTGTAGATATTCTTTTAATGCACAGAGTACACAGTTTGCCTCTTTCAGATGTTCCCTGAGACACACATTGAACACAGCTGATCAGTGTTGGCTTTTGTAACTGAGACATGTCAGAATCAAGAAAGTTACTACCATCTCTGTTTTTTAAATGCTGTTGAAGCCATCTTAGCCTAAACTGGGGTTAGAAATAGCCTTAATGTAAAGGTTTAGAGAAGTAACCTATAAGGTAAGCGAGAGTGCTATGAAAGAGGAGCTCCTCTCTTAGGTTTGAAAGAGAAGCCGCTAATGTAGTTGCTGAGAAAATCAGAAGTGTTCCTTCACCTTACTTTGTACTATTTTTCAGTCTTGGCTTAATGTGAAGTTTTGCTTAGCATGTGCATTGCTAGCTAGCATGGTGTGGGAACAGAGGAACACTAGAAACATTTTTCCAAAGTATATTTTTGTAGGTAGCAAATGTTCGTTGCACTTTCTGTAGACTTTCTGCCCACTCCTGGAGTGCTTACTGTTAGTGTGTCACTTGGAGTTCAACAGATCATTGTGTTGACATGTACGCAAGAGTAGCAGTGATGAAAAGAACCAGTGGTTGTGGACATGACCATCAAGGTTATCAGAGTTTCTTTTAATCTTTTTAAGATTACAAGTTACTTATGTTACTTAAATTTTGCATCATTCTTTCTGGAATCATTGAATTGAGTCTCAGGTAAATGCTATCATTTGTGTAATAAATAATGCTCAGTAAATAACACGTATGTAATTTGAATGGAAATGCTTAAAGGAGAAAGCCTTGAGTTACTTTCAGACAGTTGCCATTACAATTACACTGTGAGAAAATAAGAAATGTCATTTCCCTGGGAGCCATTGAAGGACCCTTAGCTCTCAACATAGGTAGGAGTTGGAGATGATGTCCGTGCTATATTTAGTAAGACAAGAACTTAAAATGATGAGTTCGGTAAAAATAACGTAGAGTGCATTTCAGTAAAATTCAAGATAGACAATTACTGTGAGAGAGTCTACAAAATAGTTTTAAGACAATAACTATTCAATTAATCTATGCAAAATATGGTATTTTATTCTTTCAGGTTCCACTGAACCAGGGCAAAGCCTAGGGTCAGTGTTAGGATTATGGCTAGGGGTAAGTAGGCTAGAGATTATGGAATCATGCTGAGCCTGATAAACTGTAGTCTGATTTGATTTTAGGACAGTATTCGGGGTGGGGGTGGGGGAATAATTATGGCTCCTTAGCATGCCAGCCTGCCTAAGATTGCCTTCAGATTTGAGCTATAAAGGATAAGGTTCTGTAAAGGAACATATGTGAACTGTACTTAAAAGTTCCATTTTGGAAAGGACCAATAATATAGTGTTTAGGCCAGTTCTCACTAGGTTACTTTGTGAGAAAATAAGCAAAAGATTTTCAGAAAGGTAAAGTATCTTATATAAACTTCTTACTGAAGTGTCAGTGGGAGGAAATCACTATATAATCATTAGGTTGTGTTCTTTGAGAACATAATGAATGTCATTATTGTGCCTTCAAACATAGTCTGAATCTAAATACACAGTTTGGGCTTCCAAACAAGATACAATGGAGTAAAGAATAGTCACTAATTTTCAAAGCACAGATATAAAATTTGAGGCAGGTCCTTAAAATTAAAGGTCCTCGAACCTGCAAGTCTAACCTTGCAGACCTTCTTAGTCTCAGCAAGTCTTACAGAGTTTCAGTAAAAAAGAAAAGCGGGGTGTGGGTTGAAAAGAGTCCTTAGCATGCTTCGAAAGAAAGGCAGGAACTCCTTTTTTTAGTTACAGGTGACTAAGGGCTGTGTCAGTGGCAGTCAGTTTATCCTGTAGCAGAGTATTAAAGAGGAATTCCTGTTTAACAAATGCACTGAATTTTTCCCTTCTGCAGGCAATACTGTTTCTCAGTTCCCTATCATTCAGGATGATTCTCCTTATCACAGAGAAGTACTTTGAACTTCAAGCTAGACAAAAGCCTCCACTCCAGTAAAAGGGACTTGTCAAAACTTTTTATTTTTTTTGTGTAGGAGAAACACTACACTGTATTATGTTGCAAAACGTGGACAGGCCAGTATTTGGCAAGGTTTGTGCCAGAGAAGGATACAGTAGAGCAGTAGGAAAAAGCCAAGGTATTGTAACATAGCAGTGACTAAGAGCGGCTGCTGGAGAGGAGAGATCCAGTTTAGGCTTTGGGTATCTCCCATTGGGCTACTTCCAGAGAGAATAAAGAATCATGCTCTTCTCTCTGTCACTGAACTCCACCTCACCCTAGGGTTAGGATTTAGGGAAGTGTGAATTATGGAGTGTGAGAAGGCTTTGGGGGGAAGAGCATACTAATCAGTTTGGGATCCATCCCATCATATTGCTATGAGAGAAGAATAAGAACGCTATTTATTCAGGCATGATTGAATGGCATGACATTGAGACTGATGTAAGGCAATCTACACCCACATAAGTTCAGTATAATATTTTTTGCAGTTCTCAGGGAGATAAGGAATTTTTGTGCTTTTCCTATATCCTCAGTTTCAGTTTGAAATTAGAGCATTCATGTTTGTTAGAATATATGGAATGTCAGTAGGTGTAACACAGCTCAGGAGCCATCAGAGTATTCAATATGTGACTTGCAAATGCCATTTGAGAGAATGTCCTTGAATCTTTTCTCTGTTGTGGGTTAGGATTTAATACAAGGGTAGCAATCAATTTATAGTACGTGCCCCAAATTATTGTAGGATAGCAGTCAATAGTTTTCTTGAGGAGAAACTAAATGTATAGCTTCTCAGTTTAAGGCAGATTTTGGGTCTACTCCTTGAAGTATCTGTCTTTGTGGAGGGTTCCCCACCACATCTGCACTGCTGGGAGTGCTCAGAACTGATGGGGGCTGTATCACGCAGATTACACCCTCTGAACAGACAACAGGGTACGTGTCAGGGTCATACTTAGCAGTCCCTCCCATACTACTTTGACTGCAGAAAATCTTAGTCACAGGGTCTCTATACTGTTGTCTCCATGTTCTTTGGCAAGTAGAGGTCCAGGCACCATCCACCAAATGAGATGCGTCCTGCCTGTCAAACAGTTTCAGCTCTCCCCCAGGGCACTTATCGCTCACGGTGAAAAAGGGCCCGATACAATGGCATATGACTTAAGAGGATTTCTCTGAGCTTTAAACTGGAATGAAGGGTTCTGCTCCTTTGATGAGGCTTTGAACCTGCAACTTTATGCTTGCAAAGCCTGTGCTAGCACCATCACCTCCTCCCCATGCTACGAGTGTGCTTCAGGGAGAGCTAATCCACATTCTCATTCCATGAATTTAAAACTAAGGGAGACTTGCAGCAAGTGTTAAACTTTACCTTAGGTATTCAATAGTAAAAAAGCACCCAGATGTCACTCTGGTTCCAAAAGTAGATAAGGCACTCAGCTGCATTCTTTAATGCAAATCCCTCTAAAACCTTATATGCTATTAGTAGTCTGCTAGTTATTTGATGAAAGAGAAAATTAACTTTTCAAAGAGCAAGGCAAAAAATAGAACTGAGTCTATTACACCAACCAATCCAATATTCTGCACAATGAGATAGTGTTTCTTTCTACTCATTATGCCTAGCAAAAGCAATCAACAGAAGCCTGAAATGATAATTGTACAGAAATGAGATCTGATTAAAAGTAGAGATCGGCAGGTATTGGAAATAACCCACCTATCTCTGAAAGAAAGTGCCAAGTCTATAACAGTGCAAGTGTTGGCTTGTTTAACTCAGCATTGCAGGCCTGGTTTTCTTTCTAGCTAAATTTGCTGTGGTTTAAGACAACTGTGGTCATAATGGACACGTGTCAGTTTAAAACTGAAGTAAATAACGTGAGAATTAAAGCCATAATGTTCATTCAACTCAAAGACTAAAACGTACGTTAATGTTGTGATCTCTTTGCCACTTATTCTACCCCAAAGCATTCAGTAAGCTACAGTAAATCAGAAGCTAATTCTGGGTTACACCAAGGTTAATTAGAGAAGATTAAAGTGGTATTGGATTTGCCCATAAATTCTGTAGCAACAGTTATTAACCATTTGGTGTTTATCTAAAATCACCAGATAACACAAAACTGTGCCATTCATGATCCTATATTATAGTCACATTAAGTGGAGGGAAAGATATTTCAGATACTGTTATTTGAGAATTGGTGGTGAGTGGCAAACTGTCAGGGAAATTGCTTCTTTAAGAATAAATGGGAAAAGATAAGTGTGAGACACTTGTGTGTACTTTTTCACATACCCACAAGCAGGCTGGAGACTCAGCATGTTCAAGATTAATTTGATAAATAGAAGCTCCTTTTCCAGCACGTTGCACTGAATCTGCTGAATATAGGAAGAGATGGAGGGAAAATTCATCTGAGGGAAAAGACAAGAGGGTAGATCTAAAGTGTACCTAACTCCTGTCTTTCACAGAGCGGGATGATTTATGTATGCTCCATCTAAACTGTATACAATGCCTTTTCTCTCTTCTGGCACAGTAACTGCATTTGGAAATTATTTTTGTCTTCATATCCTTTTTTATACCTCTTTCAGTCTGTCTCTCCCTCTTCCTCTCCGCTTCATTCAAAGCAAACATTTTCCATCTTGGGTTCCTACTGCGTTATCCCCACATTGCCTAGGGAGTAAATTCCAGTTTGCTTCCAAGGGATAGGGAAAGACTTGAGCTGAAGATCTTCATCAAGAAAACATAGGGGATATGGGGAAAATCTCAGACAGCAGGTTCTGAGGTTCTGAAGAGGCTGAGGGTGGAAGAAAAGTAGGAACATTAAGGCTGAGAGACTCCATACAACTGCAGCCTGTATTGGCATGCTGTTTTTCAGCAGTAGCAGCAGCAAAAGGGTTGTGCCAGCTGGGAAAAAGACTGAAAGGGTCCATCCTCTCTCTTTAGGCACAGGCAAATCAGGTGGTCTGCTGGCCCCTGCAAGCTGCTGCCAAAGGCAGCTGAGTTCTGCACCTGTTCCTGGCGCCCGTTCTGAGACTGACCTGTCCCTTAGATGGATCTGAGAGTAAACTGGTATTGTTGGTGTGTGCAGGAAAAGGTTGCTAATCATTTCCCTGAAGCTGTACCCCTTAATAATAGTCAAGTAAAGAGACTAGTCAGGAGAAAGCCGTGAATGTAACTATAGCGGCAATCAACAGCAGAAATATTTTACAGCCAACAACCCTGTCAGTGAACCAGCTGGAAGAACAGGCATAAAATTTAGATAAAGATGACAAGATGGCTGATTATGTTAAAGATGACAGAAAAATAGATAAAGCCCTGGTTTTCAGAAAGCCTTGGGGCAAGCGAGGATTTACCTGTGCAGACACTCGATGTAGCGTACACACCTAAGGGCTCTCAGCCTAGTGGAAGTGCTGGTTTTGAAGTACAGCTTTCTACCATCCCTAACCAACTGCTCCCCATGACAAAATCAGCACGAAAAAAAAAAGCAAATAGAGATTGTGGTCACCTAAGAAGTGTTCTACAGAGTCATGCCGATGATCTGCCTGATGTTCTTGTCTGATTTTGTGTCTTTGACAGTGACAGAAGACAGAGGCGATTTAGGGAGCATATAAAAGCCAGACTGCTACCTACACTGTAAAGAAGCATTTCTTTTGATCTGTTTTGAACTGATCACCTGCAAGTTTCATTGAGTGTCAACAGTTCTTTTATTTTAGGATTTGAGAAGCAACAGCTCTGTCTTCACTTTATAAAGCCATTTGGAAGCAATGGCCACTGTGCATACAGAAAGGCAATCGGCTGATGAGAAATAGCCCAAGTGGCAACTCCAGGCTTGCTTCACATCTGCAGCACATCTGCCATGTGTAGGAAGTGGAATCTCAGCTAAGCTCATTTTCTTCGGACTCTGACTCCTCCTTATTGCCACAGTGTTGCCCATCTCAACATTTCCTCCGCAGTCACTGCTATTCTTCCTTCAACTTTTATCCCAAGTAGGTTATGATAAACGTGATTACTAATAAAAGTAATTTATTAATGTTTACAGGCATTTAAGATTTTTAATAGGCACACTAGAAGAATTACTTTGCAACATTTGTATTTACTGCTGTCTATTGAAATTTGATGTTTTAATTTGGTCTTTAAAGCAGCTGCTTAAAGCTGATCACCCATACAAAATAGTGGAATTATGTCTGGGAGAGATAAGATAACAGAATGCAAAAGGAATGTCAGTGGTACAAAATAAATACCTTTCCTTGCAAAACTGCAGGAACTAAGGAATGCTTCCCATAAATATTTATTGAGGACCAAAATTGTGCAGTACCTCTGCCACGAGGGACTTGTATTCTAAAAGCAGCGTAGAAAGAGAAAGCTTCTGTGCATTTTTCTGTCTTTCTCCTTCAGACTGTACATATTCACGATGACATCCATTTGCTACATTGCATTTGATTTACATATTTGACTGCTTCATCTGCATGAATCTCAATTATCCATCTTCTCTGTGATGACTTGCTTCATTCCAACTCTTCTAAAGGAACTATAATTTTAAGAAAGAAAGAAATAGAGGAAATAAAAAGGTAAATTAAGATTCTAGGGTCCTAAATGACAGAATAATCCTGATTTTACATTCAGGATTGATGATAATCTTTCACAGGCTATAATTTTAAGGTTACAGAGTTAGGGTTTGTGTCCTTTTGGCCTTTAGAAGTGAGGATTTTATATCACTGTAAATAAGGCACTGTCCTATATGAGCTGCAATACATGTCTGTGTTTGGTACTGAGATATTGTCTGTTCTGCTCTTATTGCTACTTTATACCTACCATCTAGGTTGTACTGGGTACCTTTTGACAAACAGACATGCAAGGAGGTAGAAAAAAATTAATTTAAACTGTTGTTGAGATTTCTAAAAAGGATAAGAATTTCATTGGCTGAAAGATTGCACATATTTTTGTTACTTTCCCTCCCAGACATGCTTTTTGCTGAAAAACATCAGATTTAATATGTCTTTAACTTTACATTTATTTTATCTGAGTTATAACTCGTCTCATTTGAGGTCTGTAAACATAAGCCAACAGTAAATATTCGATCTGTTTTTAAAGGGAAAACAAGGGAGAAAAAAGTCCCAGAAATTTCTTTTTAGAGAAAAAAATTGTCATAATTTTCCTGTGTGTGGAGCTTGCAGAATATTTTTAAAAAGCAACAGCCAAAAACCCCCACACATACCCCAAAAAGAACCCACAGAAAGTGTTCTGAAAGATTCCAAATTCTAGAATTTTTTACCCTCTAACAAAGGGAAATTACAATACACATTACTGTGTCCTATTATCTGTCACCCGTTTGTGTTGTTAGGGTCATGAAAAAAGAATAAGAATGAGAAAAGTAAGCTATTCATTTCATATCTTGGTGCATACTAATTGTTTTATACTAACAGTATTTGCTATTCTGTTCATTCATTATTTGAGTACTACATCAAGCATTGGTAGTAGTAGTAGTAAGAAAGAATAACTTGTCAAAATTAAATACTTAGGCCAAAATTAGGAAACTACACCTATAGCTTCTGCTACCTTTTCTCTAGAAATTGCACAAAACATAAGGGTACAGTCTGCCTAGTCAGTGTCCAAACTCTGTGTATTTATTTTAAGGCTACAGTTCCACGGATTCTTTCTGTGACCTTTAGCCTTTTCTGCTTGATTTTACTTTTCCTTAAAGAAACAACACAATATATTTTCACTAACAATGTTTTTTGATGCTAAAGGTATTATTTAAAGACTAAATCATCCCATCCTACCTCCAACCAAATGCCAGACCTACATAGTGCTACATGAAATATTTTAGGAGTGAATAACCATTCTTATTAAGCAACAGTAGAGCTGGAAAAGAATCTTTTCACAATCCTAGACCCTACAACCCAAAGAATTACCAGCTGAGATAAATATATCTTACTATTAAGATGTATATTCAGTATATATTTTATACTCAGTAAACATCAGAATGTAAAGAGCACAGAAAGAACAGCCCACTGATGTCTCGATAACCATCAGAAGTGTTGGCAGCTATTGTAAAAGCAAAATGATTTTAAAATAGACTATTCTTATTCAAGATGCTGTGCCCTATTACATGGCACTCTAGAACTTGGAAAGTGGGTAAATAAACAACTCAGCATCTACCTAAGTAACCCCCTCTCACGTATATTTGTATATGTGTACAGAAGTACAGAAATACATATGTCAAGTTTACATGCACAAAACTCAGGACAACTCTTATTAGCACACTTAAATTTCCATTTCTTCCAATTTTCCATGTACATCCACAAGTAGGCAGTCAGATTCTAAACCCAACATACATTTTGTTAAAATAAGCATTTCCCATGTTGCTGCTGGATACTTCAGAAAAAAAGCCTTATGTTTGATTGGTTGTTGTTTTTTGTTTTGTTTTTTTTTATAGAAAACTGAGATATGCTGCTTCTCAAAGACAGTTGCATTTGAATGTAATAGAGGTAGTCAACTGGCAGCAAGGTCACAAACAGCCATTCCAATTTGCATGGCCAGTTGCCAGCTCTGTAACAGATTTGTCTTTCATGGGATTAATGTTCTACAATCCCTTGTACCAAAGCAGGTAATTGAAAATTTTTATTTTTTTTTTTTTTAAACAATTCTTTTGGCAATGTGGATTCCTATCCTAGTTTTAGCAGGCTGGTGTTCTATAAACATGTTATTTTTGTATGACACACCTAGGATTAAGTGAAAGTAAAATAATTTTCTATGGCATTAAAGCACAAAGGGACTTTGCTAGAAAAGCTGTGTAAACATTGTGACAGAGATGATTCCTGTTCAGGAATGGCAGAGAAACAATGCATGAATTAATACGCTATGCACTATTCTTCTTGCCAAACCAGTTGGGGAAAGGTGATAAAACGGGTAAACTTGAATACTTTTCAGTTTTCAGTTCTGATGGATACAGATTAACATGCATGTTGCAGTCTTCAGGCTACTTTGAGACCACACTGCCAAAGGAATGCTGCACAAGTGTACTTTATTTAGGCAGCATCTTCGAGCTGCACTGTATACAATGAAATAATATCAGAAAATCTGGCTGTGTAGCTGTATATTCTAGAAAATCCTAATTGCACAGTCTCTTCACTGACCACTCATACTTGAAACCAGCTTATGCAAAATCTTATTTTGGATACTCAGGGGGAACATAGTTAAATAGGATGAATCATGTAGTCTTAGCAATTACTGTCAAAGTCTTGTCATTTTGAAAGCAGAGAGATGTAAAATACTTGCTTAAATTTACAAATGAAAAAATAGAAATGGAAAATAAAGAAAAAGCCATTTCAAAGTACTTTCTGTGAAATCAAACAAAAAGAACACAGAGGCAAGAACAACAGTGATGGGGTTTTCTACCTTCTTTCTTTGCTATGAGAAGGTCCATAGCAGTTTAAACATGCCCTGATTCAGTCTTAATCTCAAAGAGAAATCAAGGAGAAAAGACAAATTTTCAGGCTAAATGTAGAATTCATCCTCCAGCCCTATGATTTGGATAGCTTAAGAGAGGGAGGAGGACAGAACAGGTGATAGGCAAGCTGTGGGTTTACAATTAACCTGTCATCTTGAACTTTCTGTTTGCTACTCCAGCAATACATGTGCTCCAGAAGTCTATGTACATGAGTATGTTCAGCTTCAGAAGACAAGATCAGTGCAAATAGCAGGCATAAAACTTTGTTTACTATTTCCCTTTTTTTATCCAAATCCCTTTTGATGTGGTTTTATTTTTAAAATCTGCAGTTCAATACAGGCATGAAGTCTGATTCTGATTCCACCGCACTCTTGTAAACTGGAAATAATAACATATACTAATTTGAGTTTACAGGAAAAACCTGCAGCTGAAATTACCTACAGAGATAAGACCTACAAAAGTATGGAGACAAACTTGCATAGATACAACAAGATTTAAGTCAATAAAACAACGTGACACACACTGACTGGGGGAGAATAAAACCAAGGACATTTTTTTGTGTCCCAGTAAACCCTATCACGGCATAGGAAAATCCTGAAAAAGCAAACAGGACCAGACACTAGCTTAGTCAAACTGGGAAGCCTCGGGTCACCTTATCCAGGGGCAGTCAGCTACTGTACTGCACAATGACAAGCAGTAGCCTGTCAGTCTTCTTGATGTAGTACTGAAAATAGCCACTCATGCAAAAGCTGAATGTTCAAAGATCAGTCAGTGTGATGAGAATTTGAGAACCTAAAATTATTTGGAATGATGCCAACGGGTATCAGTGCCACTGACATGACTGCATTTGTTATCTAGTGCTGACAGATCAAGAATACATAAAGTAGAGGACCTAGGGCTCTCCCCATGTCCTGAAAGTGAAGTGGGTCAGAAGCATAGAAATTGCTGATAAAATGTGGCTTAATGATTGGAAATTCATAATAAGAAATACCTGTGGTCAGATTCTCTTCATGATATAAACACTCTTCTTCAATATCAGAAATCATTTATGCAAGAGAAGAAATAAAGGAGGAAGTGAGGAAGGTATTTTGTATTTTCTGGTAAGACAGAGGTGTTTCATGGGAGCAGAACATGACTTCATCCCAGTTCATATATCAGTGCCGCCTCTGAGAAAATGCCAAGTCTTTACTGAGATCATGGACAAGCTATGCTTAGGGCTGACCCTTCGTTTATTCCCATGAACAGTTTCTACCATTTAATATAAGCAAAAAATTTAAATAAAAAAAAAAAGTTTCTGGTAACAAAATGGATGTTCTTAACACTAAGAAGAGGTACAGCCAGACTGGAAAATGTAAAACGTTTTCTTAGATGCAGGCAAGTGGTTGGGTCACAAATGTTGCTTTTTATCTGTTCTCCTATTTCTCCAGGCCTGTTCATGTCTGGTATATTATCCTTTCTGTTTCTTTATTTGGACATGCAACAGATTTGTAGTTTTGATGTAGGCAGGTAAGAAGTCTTGGGAGATAATATTCTGATTTTCATTACAAATCAGTCTCTAGATTACATTAATGTTTTGGGGAATTTTTTATAGCAAGATGTCTTCCAAATAATTGTGTCTATTGTAGTGGGTATAAAAAGAAATTATTTTGTTTCAGTGAAGTAACAGTTTTTTGACCTTAATTTGAGATGGCTTCTTTTGTAATGAATGAACCATAATGAAAATTGGAAATAATAATCTTATTTTTATAAAGTATTTCATTTAGGAAAGTAGATCTGCAAAGCTCTAGCTAATACTTTATGGTGTATGGTCAATTATTAACTCAGCTTCCTATCTACCCTGGATGTTTCATTGCATTTTCATAAACTGCCACGTACTGATTCTGCTGGTTGTAATTGATTCTTTCACTTTTTAATGATCCAAAATGAGTTCCATAGATCTAAAATGGATCTAAAAGAGCTGTTCATTGCTTTTATCTTTGCACACTCTCAGATATAATATCTCAATCTATTAAAATGGTAATTTAATTTTTTGATTAAACATAGATGGAATGTTCTACTCAGAAATGGGAGATGATAAGATATGGAATAAATTGATAAACTTCTATTTAAGGTAGGACACTGGGATTCTCTCTGAATGGTATTGATTCATTCATTTGCAGCTGGATTTGGTGGTTTGCAGTGACAATACTGGTGAATATTTCTTGGGTTACTGAAAATTAAACTGCAGTGAAAGGAGTCCTTAATAGGACTCTGCTCATAAGAATATTGAATTTATGTTCAAAGGAGGAAGGAATCTATATTAGGAGAAAATTATGTGAACTAGCTACAAAATGAGTCTTCAAATGTGTTTTTTAAATTACTTCTCAAACTTGGCATGACAAACTTTAGCTCAACATTTTAGCAGCTTTTACAAGGAATCCCTGAGAATACACATAAAATATTTGAAATATAAGATCTTTAAATTTGAAGTACTTTAGATCTTTAAATCGCAAGCAATTGAAATTTTAGAAGAGGATTTCCTTTCTTTTTTATAGTGAACAACAACTGACAATATTTTTAGTGCCAAATGCAACATATATAATTGTGAAATGTCTTGAAATTGGAAGTCTATCGTTATATGTCCATATCTAACTATCTGGCCAACTGATTTGACTAAAACACTGAGCATCATGTTTTCCCAAAACCAGCCCACTTAGATACACTGCTGAAATGGATTTTGACACCTAACGATGAACATTTTCGATGCTAATTTTCAGAGTTGCTTAAAACTGTGAACCACAGAGGTACAGTGTTTCAACACACTGGATTTCCCTGTTGTAAGCAAATGATTATGTTCTGGTTAAATATAGTACTAAGACGATGTTGCTATGCAATTGTATTATATTGAAGTTGAAACTGGTAATATCAACTCAGGAAAGCATTTTATTTCATGTTTAGGTAGATAGCCCACTAACTGTGTAGAAAGAAAAAATTTGTTAAAGAATCAGGTGCTGTACACTAAGCACTGTGTATATTCTAGATGTTTGCAGCAGATATCATTATTCTGGGGATCCTTCAGTGATCTAGAGTAGGATAAGACCTACATATCAAACATTCCATAGAGCTTTACTTCCTACTTTGTTGCACAGAGACCACATCAGGAACAGAGGCTGATCATGTTGAGAGCACTGAAAATTATGCAGAGTGATGTTAGGTTCTAAGATAAATCTGTCCCCATTAGCTAAGTCAGGTTATAAACCTCCCCTTTTCAACTGTATTGGGGCTGCATGTGTGAAATTAAACTTACGAAAAATAAATCTTTGCAGCCAGTGCTGTTGATGGAACCTACTGGAGGGACTAAGATTTCTCGGGCATCTTTTATGCATTTTAAAACGGAGAGGATATCTGCAATTGATAATCTCAAAAGAGAGGAGGGGTTTTTATTTAATTTTATTTTTAATTTAAAAAATATGCATGCCAGTACAGCTGGGAAAATATGACCTTTGAAGTACGAATGTCAAGACAGAAATGATAATTAATTAAATTAACCTCAGCTATTTCTAAATATATTTAAATAAATAAATAAAAACAAGCTTTCCTTTACTGAATGTCAAGATGAAAGAATGCTGTGTCTCAGCTAAGACATCAAAGCCTTGAAAGAGTTTGGAGAAGAAATGGAGTGCTAATTCTTATTGAAAGCAAAAGTATTCCTAAGGGAGCCACTTCTTCTAAACCATATGTCTTTGACATAAACTGGCAATAAAGGAGAAAACTACTGCTGAGAATGTGAGAAATGCAGCTGAAACGCTTGCTCCTTTTCAGAGATACTCAAATAATTTGACCTCATTGGAGATACATTGCACATCCTTATTTTGAGGCTCATATAATCTGCTGAATTGAGCTTGGCACTATTCACTGTGTTAGAAGAAACGGAATACATTTGAAAGCAAGCTCTAACAATAAGATTATCGTATTACTAACTGGAATGAACTCATCAACAGAGTTCACTTGGAGTTTATTTGGCATATTTTCTAAATGCAGGACACAGGAGTGCTGTGGTAAATTCCCAGATCTGAGTCTAATTGTTTTGGTCTATTATGTTGTAGATGTGGCACTTAGGGATGCAGTTTAGCAGTGGACTTGGTAGTGTTAAGTTTATGGTTGGGCTTGGTGATCTTAAAGATCTTTTCTAACCTAAATGATTCTATGATTCTATGTACGTCCTAACTCCATGTGACAACTAGACAATCAACCACTCTTCCACAGTACTGTGATTACTATTTGAAAGAAACAGAAGGTTTTGGTTCTCTTCCAGGTCTGTCTTACAGTTTGAAAGAGATTCAAGGCATACTCTAGCCAGGACCCTTCTCTCAGTGTTTGGGTTGGGCATACCCAGACACAGGGATTTCGTCCTCCAGTGTACACTGAAGATGCTCTCAGTTTCTTTTCATTGGTATGATGCAAGAAAAACTTTTCTAGGAAATGCTTACTGCTGCTCCGAGAGAAACTGCACCTCAAAAATAACATGCAGTTAACGCAGTAAACAAAAAGATGTATCATGAAAAAATAAAGTTTTCTTCCAAAAGCTACAGAGCTGTAAATAGCAGAAGTTTAATAGTCGAAGTTGCATCACATAGTTAAATTATCACATTTCTCTGGCCTTCTAAGTAACTGAGTTTTATTATGACACCTATTACCAGTTGCTAACTTTTCAGAACTGGGTTAGAACTGAAATGTTGGCCATGAACCATTATGTGCACTTGCAGCTGAAAGAGGCAGTAAATGATAAATTTAAGGAGCAGCTTTAGCTCCTTTCTGATTTCTGTGTAAAATCTCCAGAGCAATTTTATTTTTTACATTATGTTTACATTTAAATAGAACAGAAATCTGGCTAAAATGCTTATCATTGTATTATTTCTGCCGTAAACACTCTTAGTGGGTAAAATGCAAAATCTTCTTTGTTTTAGGGACCTGAAGACAGCTTTTTCTCCCACCCCACTAGAGAAATTCTGTGACCGGTTTTGTTTATACTCCCTCTTTCACCCACTGAAGCTTGAATTAATTTCTGCACAGTAGAATAACTTTAAGGGAATGAACTTATTCCTTCTGTCTTGGTAATCAGCCCATAGCCTTTCAGTAAGGGTGCTCATCTTGGAAAAAAAAGATGAATCTTGGAACTCAAAAATACAGGCAGTAGCCATGAGGTTTCTCTGTCTACTCAGGCTTGATTTTAGAAGGAAATGTCAGTTTTAACTTTGTTCTGCCTGGAGTTTAACCTGGTGGGCATCCACTGACAGTGCCTGTCATACTGACCTCCATAGAGTAGGGAAGTGTTCCTTAGCCTAATTTATAAGACTTTGAGGATGGAAAATCTGAAGTATGAGTCAGAGTAGTATTTTTTTACTGATTTACAGTAGTTCTGCTCACTAAATGAGCTGTAAGAGAATGACGTATTTGTTTACAATTTATGAATACACAATTTATATATATTTAGAAAAGTGTATGGTTTGAATGTTGTAAGAGAAGTTGCTGACTGCTTAGGACTCCTAAAAATATGTGGCGGTTGTTTTTTTTTTTCTAAATGAAATTCAATATCTAGAATTTCCCACTGAGCCCATGATCTACATGTGCCAAATCACTGCTTTATAGAAAGGTATATAGTAAAATGTATTATGTAAGAGATTAAATCAGGAAAAAAAAACTCCTCCCTTACTTTTCCTCTCACATAGCTCCTTTATGATTACATTTTTAGTAAATGGGGTTATGGAAATATTTCTTATAGCATTTGCCAAAGCTGCAATAGTGAATCGTTATGCCATGATGCGATGACATAGATATTACAACATCCTACTTTCTCAACTAATTGTCCATGATACCACTCACATGAGAAAATTTCTGAGTAACTAAACAGTTACGTTATTCCTATATAATTTTGATAAGCTGAATTAATTTTATCTTTATCAGTACAGTGTTTGGAAACCTAATTTCTTTTTCCTCTGACTACCACCTTCTGTTTTGAAAAGACAAATTATTTGTCATATTTTCCTATTATCCAAGAGTAAGTAAAAGAAAATTACTCAAATGAATGTATCTTTTCAAGATTGAGCCAATAGAGCACTAGAAGGTAGGGATGCTTTTTACTGAAAAAGAAAAGAATAATTAAAAATCACCTTCTTTTAGTTACAAAAATAATTATCACTTCTTATCTACGTTATGTTATCAGATACTCAATTAATTTATATTTTTATGTTATTTGAGATTCAGTATTTTAAAATGTTGGGCTGAGAACTTTAAAAATATGTCATGACTTCTTTTACTTTGACATTGTGTGTTTGATTTGAACCTGAATCGAACAGACCAACTGAAAAGCAGTAGTGGTAACCATTTTGATTCCAAAATGGAAAAAAATGTGTTGTTGTTTGAGCTCCTCAGTAGCATGTTTCATGCAGCTACAGTCAAAACCAAAAACTAAATGACAGAAAACTTAGAGAAAGCAAAGACAAGGAACTGAAGAGCTTATATCCGAAAAAGAGAGACTTGAAGGAAACTAAAATTCTTTTTCAGTTAATATAGGAACTACTTCCACCTGTTTTTTCTTTTTTTTTTTTCCAACTTTAGTAAAATAACACTTCTGTTGCAACAGCTACAAAAGCTAGTGTTCGTCCTATTTGTCTCCTCTTCTAATCATGACTATTCTTCTTTCAATGAACGAAAAGCTGAGGAACAAATGAGATTACAGTGACAAAATAAGACTGATGAATTTGTTACATTAAAAATCTTGTTATAGGCAAAAGACAGCACAGCTTAAACATCATGTCAAGAACTTCTTAGTTAACTTAATGTGAAATGGTCTAATAAAAAGACACAGGTATATATTACTATTATTAGTCCAGTTGCAACACTTAAGAACACAATTAAGACCAGCATGTACACTCACATCTTCAAATCTGTCCCTTTTCCTTGGTGTTATACTCACCACCCAGGACTCCCCTGGGTCCTTCAGGTTTCAGTTATACTGAAAGGGAAGTACGTGGTGGGGAGAGGGTGACAAGTCGTCATCAGCAATCTGAGTCCTACCCCGGAGGAAGTAGAGCTCACACTAAAGGCTTCTTCCTCATCAGATTTGAGTCTGCTTGAGGTATATTTCTGTTTCCTAGTGCCATCTGTTTACTTTCTTCATCAATTCCCAACTGAAGTTTGGTTCTCTTCAGCAGTTACCTGTTAGACAAAGTATCACAACAGCTTCCCCCAATGCCACCTAATGGAAAGGGCTGCTATTAGTTACTCTGTGGCTGCATAGGTTTGTTAGACCCCTAATGTTTGTATTTTGTATTTACGGGACCAACCTAGAACAGGTTAGCAGCAGTCACTTTGCTACCCCTGCTAAAACGACCTAAAATCAGTCTGCCTCAGGCAAGCTCAGACGACTTCAGATACTTGACACCATCAGGTCAGTGAAATGGGTGGTTTTTTACTAGTGATGGCAAAACCATATTCACTGGGCTGCCAACTTTCTATTTCTCATATCAGCTCTCTAATACTTCATCTGATGATTTGTAGGGAAGCCACAATGTCTCAACTAAGCTCTGAAATTGAATTTTTAGAGGAAAATGGTTGAGGATTTGTTACTTCTTTTCAGAAAAAAAAATGTTGTAAAGTAGTTGATGGCATGTTATTTTTTGCTAGAAAGATAGATCTTAGTCGTGGAGCAGTAATGTTTATTTTAACAATGGGAGTGTTGGGAATGGAACTTGAAAGCAGTGAATTGTTCAGAGTCAGCACTAGTTCCCTTTGTCTCTCCAGCATACCCGTTCTCAAAACTTACATCTATGTGTAAGTGATGTTATTCCCCACTTAATAATGCTAATATAAATAAAAATAAACACAAAACTTTGGAGCAAAGGAAACTCCTGAGCTCTTTCTGCATATTTTTATTCTTTTCTTGAAAGAGAGGCAAATTTCATAGATTCTGAATTCTTCAATGAGAATATACAATACTTGTATGGTGTATATATATACAGTCTATATAATTGATGCATGTTTTTTCATACAAACTTTTACTGGTGAAAGACAACCAGATTTTATGTGATTTGAAATACAGTACTTACAGTTATTTGATTAGAATTTAGGTCTTTGTCGATATTCATACCTGTGTTTATGGAAGACTACCATGAACTAGTGGGACAAAAATATTGGTGCATTTTCTGGTTCTTCAGTGCTATTTACTGGTAGAAATATGCAGTTGGTTTGGTATTTTTTTGCTTGTTTGTTACTGAAGGGATTTTTTTGGTGTTTCTTTGTTGTTGTTGTTAGAAATTCTGTCCAGAATTTTAATATATCGCTACAGTGTTTTACAGAGCTGTACTTCAAAGGAGCTATAAACTATGAATAATATTTCTTTAAAGAAGAGCTAAAGTAATTTTCTTTGTATTGTGAGCTGTGTTCGCATTACAGTAACTTTCAGCATATTCATTGAAAAACGTAATTCCCTTTACTCTTCCCAAAGCCTTACACTTTCAACTGTTCCTAACAGTAAATTGAAACCCAATGAAATCTAGTTGCCTGGTGCACAACCTGAGAGACATTTAAAGAGAAATTAGAAACTCTAATTATCTCCTAATTTTTCTCCATTTATGTTACGTTTGCAAATTTAACTTCCTATACCTTTAATTTTCTGTCTACTTCTTTAATTTTGGCTTTTCATTAGTAGTAGTGCTAAACTACTGTCTAGCTGCATCAATATACTGCAAAATTTTCCTACACAAGCATAAATCAGTTTATTTTCTCTGATGTTTATATTGCAATCGAAATTCTTGGAAGAGGTTTGTTATTATAGAGAACTTTGTTACAGAAGATCAAGTAAAATTACCCAAGTATTACTGGAACATAAAGGGACATAGTCTTTCCTGATGCAAGATTTAAGATATTGGATTTTACCCTCAAAGTCTGTTTGGCTTTCTGTATATCAGCTACTGTTATAGTTAATGAGAGTTCAATTTTTCTCAGTTTACCACCCACTGCAGAGAGTGTTGATTACAGACAGATGTATTTAATTTGCCCATTATTTAGCTTGCAATTTGAATGTAAAGCATGATGTACAGTAAGTTTATAATTTTTAATTAACATTCCTGTACTGTTTCCCATGTATATGGAATATATTTGAACTTTTAATATCTTCAATGTGTAAATATGTGTGTGTGTGTGTGTTGACCTCTGTGGAACAGTCAAAGTACTAAATTAAAACACTTCAAGTTTGTAAGGTCAAAATGTAAGAACACAAGACTGCCTGTATAGATATTTAAAGTTCATCTGGGCCTGTATCCTGTGTCTAACAGCAGCCTACAGTGAATCCTTAGGAAAGAATGAACAAGACAGCCTGGTGGTGCTCGTTTCCCCAGACATCCTTCCATTGTCCAGAGAAGTGCAGTTCAGTGCTGTGCTCAGCCATAGATAGCTCCTTATGTTTAGCAGCTCTTGGTTTATTTGTAGTAACTTTCTTCAACCTCTGTAAACTTTAAATCATCACAAAACCCTCTGGCGGGGATTTGTAAGATTAATTGCAAATTATCTGAAGATGTGCCTTATTTTGTTCCTTTTGAATTTACTATCTGATAATTTTATGTGATATGCCATCCTTCTTTTACAGAAAAGAGTATAAATGAATCCACTTCTTATATTCCAACCTGAATGATTCCCCCTCTCAGTAGGCCATTCATAAGAAGATGAACTGTGTCCATGGAGTGTGCAGCAGCTGTTTATTGGATTAGAGAATTATATTGGCGACAAAGTTATCTGGGATTTAGTCCTCCTTTTGGGAGGTGTTTTCATTCAAATTGTTACAGGTAACATTTACAGAGAGAACAGAGAAGCTTGTTGAGGTTGCTCTGTTTGGACAGAAAAGTTAGAAGAAAGAAATACTGTTTTAAAATTAGCTTGATCTGGGAAACTCAAGCTAATATTGTAATCACGTGGCTCTTCCATGACACCACAATAAAGTACAGTTAAAGTAATATTTATTATAAAGTTAGTATGTTTAGGTCTGATTTTCATATATTGAAGATCATATCAGCATATTTAGGCCTACCTTAATTCTGAATTTCTTTAATTTTTATATTCATCGTAACATTATGTTTTAAAATTGAATTTTTGCAATCTCCTGTATTACTTGTACATAGTTGGAGTTTTTTCTTATTTAGCACTGTTTGTGTTTCCATGCAGTCTGAATGGTTTAATGCTGAAAAGTGAAGCAGTATTGAGCCAAATATCCATACTTCTATGGACAATTGTGCATTGTTTTGCTCAGGTACTTATTTGTTTGAATATCTATGGTATGTAAGAGCTGCACTAAATGCTGAGACCTCTGAGCTGTATCCAGTTGAGCCTGCTCTAGAACCACCAAAAAAAATAGCTGCCTAGTGAGGCAGAGCTGCTAAGTTTAGATGCAGTGCTCTGTTAAGCAGCTAAACTGCTATATGCATCAAGCTACTGCCACTATATAGAATCTGTCATGTGGATGTGCTTTCATGGGACCTCTGCACAGTTCTTTGTAGGGAATATAAATGCCTTAATTACTCCTTTGTCATATACGTACAAAGACTCTATATAGAAAATGATTAAATGGCTATTGTGTGTACACAGATGTCTTTATTTGCTTATATTGAAATCTTTGTTTCTGATGATCCTGAAATTTGTTTCTACATGCACGTAAAAGAGCCGTATATCTTATGCTTTCTATAAGATATATATGACACATGAAATTTCTATAAAAGGTGTTATTTCTAGGACTTGAATATCTGGATACCTCCCATTATATTACTGGAAGTACACTAACAGAAAGTAATGCCTTATTCTAAGAAAAAAATATTTTAGTATTCATAGATACTTAAATCTGCAAATTGAAGATATATCTTTCAAAGTTGTTCTGTTTCAAAATTACATTCCTGCTAATCCACACATGAGCTGTGAAAATAAGATTTCAATTTCTACTTTTCTTTTGTGCTTATGTAGGTTTTTCAAAAAGAATTGATTACATGACTGTGTGCTAGAAAGCTTGCCTCATTGTTCCCCATTATATCAGCTGCTCTAATAAAAGATATTGCCTCTGCCAACAAACCTCATTTCTTCCTTCTGAAACTGCTTTAGAAACTTCTGTGCTTGCTCGAAAAATATCAGCAACCAGTTGTGTAAAATGTTGCACTTAATGCTAGAAAATGTATCAGATATGAAATATACTGTAAGTTTACATTAATGATGGAATAACTTTGCATCATTTAGCATCATAACTGATGTGATTTTTTTACAGCTTAGTGACAGGAAAGTGAATTCTCAATAAATAACAATACCTGCTTAAAGGATTAGGAAAATCACAGTGACCACTAAAATTAGAACCAGTTATAAGGTAAGTGAAATGCCTTAGCAAATAAAAATGAACTTGATTTCTACTTAGGTACATACAAATAGTGTACTAATACAAATTTAATTATATTAATGTTACGGGACTGATTCTGCATATACTACATGATATAAAATATACTTTCAAAGGATTACTTCTGTTTTTCATTCGTAATTATTACATCTAACTAATTTCAGATAATAAACGAATAGGACAAAAGCATGTGGTAAAAACAAAATGTTGTAGATTGAGAGTCAACTCTGGTCAAAGTGAAAGTATTTTAATATTTAGTAGAATCTGACCTTCATATCTTAAATTTCCATTCTACAGTCTCATTTACTGAGGAAATCTCCCCTCCTAAAGCTTTTACATCCTTGTGTTGAACATATGTCTGGATACCATTGCTACAGCTGTAACTTTGGGACAAATCTGAAAAAGAATTTAGGTGTGCCTAATTTTTAGGTATGCTGAACTACCACCAAACCCTCTAATATCTGAGGTTTGGTAAATATCAATATATGAAGGGGGAAATTGTTGTTTAGCTGAGATCTAAAAACATGTCCTAAAAATAAATCAATGACAGCAGCCATTCTCTTTTAACCAACAGTGCAGTGGTCCAAAAAGCTGTTCAAGGGCAGAGATCAATTGTCACATTCATTCGAAGGAATTGCAGCTCCAATGTGCAGTGCCATACCTGCTAGCCTGTCCCACAGCAGCCCACCTGCAGCTACAACACCTTTCTGGGAAGGCAGAACATGGACATGCAATAAAAGTCACCTGGGTAAGAGTCATTTGTTCCATTCCATGCACCAAATTTTAATTTAACTCATTCTGATTTAGATTCAAAATCTTTCCTTCACCTTCTTGTAAGATTTCTTGCATGTCTTGATCTCTGATAATATCTGTCTCTAAGCTAATCATTATGAGTGTCTGTTGTAATCAGTGGAGTTCTAATCAGTATCATCTGAAGTAATTATTTACATCCTGAAGTAGATCTCTAGAAGGCTAAATTAATTGCATCTTGAAAGTGGCTATTTCTTGCCATTTGACCATGAAGAAAATACAAAATGATTTAGCGTCTGTAATCTGTACTACGGAAGCCTAAAATTAGCTGAGATGAATTGTGTAATTTTTGCTGCAAATAACTTTTTTAAAAAAACAACAATATCTTTAGAAGTACTTTCAATCTGATTTTTGTAACAACATGAGTAGTCTGTATTACTTCCTCTTGTGGACCCTCTAAGCATCCATAGATGCCACAAAAGAATTTGGCTTGTGGTTGGGTTTTTTTTCCTGTCTTGTTTTCAAAACCTAATTTCAAAGTTTTCTGAAATTTCATATATGAGACTGAGACTGGCTCTGAACTGATTACAATATTTCAGTTCATGTTGCAGTTACACCAGTTTTACAACTCTCAGTATGAAACTATCAGCTGTGCTGTAGTGAGACTTGATCTTCTGCTGGAACTTTCACAGAGAAGCAATGCCTGGAATGAAGCTTAGGTGCACTCTCTATTCCAGTTTAGAGCGATCTGTGTGCTTTGCCTTTTATGATCCGAAAGTATCATCAAGTAGCATGTCCCTTTTGCTTACACTGGAGAACTTCAGTGTACTTTGCTGCCTGTCCCTGATCTTTAGCAAGACTGTGTAAACATCTTAGTGGAAAATAAGCTTATCTGGGATTCTTGCTACTCTTAGTTATACACAGGTTTCAATTTAATCTTTTGCTGGTATTAAGCCAGGTTCTCTCCACAAATGCCTGCACCGCTTCATTGTGATGTTTTTGTCAAGTGAAGGGCCTCAGGCTTTTTTATCTATGAAAGCCCTGTATTGGAACGAGTGGCAAAGTGTTGAGGTACACAAAGACTCATCTCAGCGTCGTATATTTATGTCTATCATAACACGGTTTCAAGGCCATGTTGTTTTTAAGGATTAAACAATGACTTTTATCTTCCTCTCATGGGCATCTTGTGAAAAAAAAAAAAAAATAAAATCCATTCCCTAAAGAATAAAAGAAAATATTTTTCAACTTTAATTTTATTTGCTCAGTACCTTTCCAAAGGTTCCTTTCTGAGCTAGCAAAGTACTTTCCTGTTTCATCATAGCTAAGCACTGACATAGTCCATATTAAATTTTTAGTCCTAATACTTAAGAAACAAGGATGCTGCAGTGGCCAGATGTTTTTTCTTGAAGTTACAAAAAATATGGGTGAATAGGTCAACAAAATAGTAAGTTTGTTTGTTCTGGCTCACAATTGTCAGTGAAAAATATAACATCATATTTTTGTAAAGATAGTGTGAGTTCAGGTGTCTGCTTTCATTTTAATTTCATTTGTATAATTAAATGCTCCCTTTTATGGGTCAGTCAGGGCTTAACAGCTTGACCCTGCTTTCCCACATTTACATTGACATCTCGGGTTACTTGTGAACAGTTCTAGAAGAATTCAAAATATATGATTAGGTTAACAAAAGGGCGTTAAAATAATCAGTATCGAAATTCACACAATCCAACACGTTTCTTCAGCCAAGATTTTGTTGGTGGTTTTTTTGAAGGCTAAAGTGTTTGATTGTTATACACATGAAAATAGCATTCTTTAGCCTAAAATTGCTCCTCTTCTATAGCCATTCTTAAGGTGTAGTTTCAGGTATTTTTTTGTTGTGTTTCTTTGTTTTTTGAGAAAGAATCAAATACAAATAATTTCTGGGGCTGAAAAAATGCCTTATTTCAAGGCTTTAGGAAAACATTAATTTTTCATATGAGCAAGCTGTTTTTCAGTATATTCGCTTATATTTACTGTATGAAACTATGTTCTCATCTGTATTAGTTAATATATTTTAAACATGCCTTCAGGTAGAGCTGGAACTATAAAATACGATATTTTTCTAAAGTGAACAGAAGCATTCTGAAAATTTATCTGAACTCTTGACAAAAAAAGAGATTAACATGTCAGCTGAATAGCACACCTTACTATGTAGTTTGTTATCAACCTACCTTGCTCCCTATACTCCACAATAGCTTACTTAGCGTGCTATAAACTCCTCAGTATGTTGCTGTCTCAGCACTGCGCACTTCCTGGCTTCTCTGACTCCTGACCTTGGGGAATTTGTTGACTCTGTTATTTAACTACTTCAGATTTCCACTTCCGTAAGAAATTGTGTGTTTTTAACTGATTTATCCTGTTTCAGAATACTTCTTTTCCCTTCGAAAGCCTATTCTTCGCTGAGCTGAAATCCTGCTTTCAGGTCAGTTCTGGATTGAAATAAAAGTAACTACATTTAAACAATGCATTTGCATTCTTTGCACGTCCTTAAGCTAGAAACTTTTAGCAAAAAATGACCTTCTTTAAAAAAAAAAAAGCAAGCACAATTGGACTAGTTTCTTCTGGGTTAAAAAGAGACAAAAGATTCAAGAGTCAGTTTGGAAGCCACTAGGTCAGCACAGCGGCAGCTGTTATCCCTTTAAAGGCTCCATAGACAAAGTATGAAGGCTTGTTCTTTGTTTCTGCTACCATGTATTGCAAGAGAGGAATTACAAGTGAAAGTGGAAATGTCAGCATTGTATTTGCTTTACAGTTACAGACAAATAACAGGTGTTGTATTGACTGTAAGTTCACAGAGACAGATTATTTCTGTTTATTTGCTGTATTCTGACTTCCATTAGAAATATGGCTTGTAATTCTGTGTTGTCTAGGTGCTCTTTTTTAGAAGCTTCATAGTATGTGTGATTTTTTTCACTTTCGTTGAACCAGAGGATACTACATCTTCAGTCACCTCCTGAACTGTTCACAAACTTAGCATCTGAGAAACTAGCAGACTACTCCTTCACTTCTGCTCTGCTTAACTTAGAAAAAAAGACACCATAAAACAAACCCCAAACAGATAAGTATACGGTGAGAGACAGATAGAGAAGGGATGAAAGCAAAGTAGAGTGCAGAAAGGTTTTTAAGTCTTCAGCTAGATCCTCAAACAGGTATGAAAAAGCTTAGGTTTGCAGAGTTGGGGAATTTTTTGAAAGGCTCTTCTATTTGTCATGAGAATCTTGGGATTTGATTTTTATTTTTCTTCTGCACAAGACTGTTGAAAACAAACACACATACAAAGTTTTTCCTTTTTTTAGTCTTGTTCACTGTAATCAAGCAATAGCCTTTGGCTATGCAGTTAAATGCTTTACCTGTATAAAAAGAACAAGGTACTGCTTTCTATACTGTCATTAAGGCTGACTATAACATATGGCAGCACAGGCGTGTGATGAGACTGTAAAAGAGTAAAGCTGCTAAACTCTTTAAAGTTTTCCATGTTTTGAGTGACCTTAGAAAGTCCCTCGATTTCCATAATTGAGGAAAGACATAAGAATGTGTGGGTCGTACATTATTCTTTCAAACTCACTTTCTCAATTAAATGGTAGCTTTTTTAAGATCTGGAAAGATTTAGAAAAAATAAGCACTAAATCCTTAGGAACTGGATGAAAACCATTACTTAAACTAGTCAGAGTTATATTCAGGAGAAGTAAAAAAAAAAAAGAAAAAACCCCAACAGTACATAAGTGTCTAATCATGTATATTAAGCATAGATGCTTCTTTCAGCTTTAGATTTGCAACCATCCAGATATTTAATCCAAGCCACTATGTATAGATTTCTCATTTCTTCCAAAAAAAGAACAGTCCCAGAACAACCAGTAGTTGCACAGTTAAGGCAGTCTTACGGAGATATTCGGATTTTGACAATAGGATTAAATTCATGTTGAGGGTACTCCAACCATGGACTTTACAGTAACTGGAATTTTGTTAATACAACTAACGTAAGAATTGAATAATGAAAATTTAAAAAATATTTAACAAAAAATAAAATCAGCTCCAGACTTTTAATGACCCTCTGCACACTGGAGGTTCATAGTGCAAGAAATTCCTAAGCCTGCGCACTGCTGGACTTCAGAAGACATGTCATGTCCTGCGAGACTGTCGTTAGGACCCTCTGCTCTATGTCATACTGAAAGGGTCCTGGGCAAGACCTGGACATTAATGCAGTTTCCTCTTCGTCCTTGTCACCCGTCTTTCTCAGTGCACCCGTGGTCATTTTTGCACTGTGGCTAACGACATTGCTTGTCTGTAGACTCCAATGGGGAGCTTTTGTGGTACAGAAGTGCTCATCCTGTAAAGGCAAACTGCATGGGATTTGTAGCTCCAGGTGCTTCCATGCCTTATGTGTGTATATATGAGTGTGTGCACTGATGATGTTCTGTCGATGCTCCAAGAGAAACAGACTCTAATGAAATGAAAGCTAATTTCCAGCCCTCCTGCAATTTCTTCCTGGATAATTTCCTTACTCCTTCAAATCAGTCATAAATTGTATTTCTCAGGTGACTAAGCAAAGCGGTCTGTGTACCTTTGAATACTCTTTGAGTACTTGGACTTGCTATTTCTACTTGTAAAATGGTGTAATGACCCTTCTCCAATTTTCAAATGTGTTGTAAGGCTTTTTCTACAATGTTCTCAAAGGACTATGGTACTACAGTGTCGAGTGCTTTAGAAATGCCTCTGCATAAATAAACATCAGAGGTAAGGCCTTGAGTAGGATCCAAGGGTCCTTGGATGTTCTAAGTGTGGTGAGCAATCCATAGAAAGAAACATGCACAGCCATGGGAAATGTTATTTACTTTTCTTGCTCAGCATCTCAGTGAATTATAATTTGATTATGAAGTACAAAAACTGACAAAATGTAGAGGTCTGGCCTTTGAAGACAGTGGAATGGATTTGCTACCTGCAGCGAGATCTGTTTGCCAACCACCTGAACAAGTTCCAAGCAATTTGGAACATGTCACTGTTCTTTAAGGTGTAAATGGTTTCATGGCAGCTGGGAGGAATACATTTCAAATTTGAAATGAATATTCTGCAATCGTGCCAGTGGGCAAAGAAAAATAAAATTACTGTGCAGCAGTTTATTAGACATGACCATCAGTGCCACAGCCAGAGTTAAATGGAGCCTGTTCTGACACCACAGTGTGAGATAACTAACAGATACAAATAAATTCCTAGAATATTTTTTCACAGATAGTACAGTAATATTTTCTGACTGAGGTGTTAAGAAATCGTGTCATTTTGTGAAATCCTTGGGAACATTCCTCTCAGCACTTTGATCCCAATTCTCTTCCCATGGACGTTTTCATGTTTCCCACCCAACGTACTTTATAAGTAATGCTGAAAATCCAAAACCTCAGGTGTGTGTGATCTGGAGAAATGCCAAACGAAACAAGTCGCTACCTCTGATGGTGTATTTGCACGTTTTTCAGTTTGTAGACTGCAGTCTCCTGAGGGGCTGCAAGTTATTTTCAGGAAGTCAGGTAAAGGAAAGGAGAAGTTGTTCATCTGCTATGCCACGATCCTACCTTGTGAGATTTGTGAAGGTTCGAAGACTACCATGAGGAGGGACCTCCCCCTCAGTGTTTACAAATCAGAAATTAAACTAGAAAATACCAGTACAATCAAAAAAAGACTTGATGGCTAGATGGACAATCGGATACTTTATTAAGCGTTTTCCAGTGTGTCCGAGAGAATATGACAGGCTTTAACTTCCCATAAACTAAGTAAATGTTAAGAGAAAATTATGGCGATTGTATAAGCTAACGGTGCTGGCTTCCAACTTGACATTTAGCTGAGACTGCAGCCAAGGATAGCAGGAGTTTTAAGAGTATCGTTGACTTCGGGAGGCATTACAGGGATGTGCTTCTCTGCCATTATTTTCCAGGTTGTTCCGCTGTTAATATCCACTCATAAACACATAGTGGTGGCTGTCAAACCAAAAAGCAGAAAGCACAGTGTTTAAATTGGGTGGAAAATAAAAAAACACAGTAAACTAAACCCTAAACAATTGTGCTTTTCCAAACCAAGGTGTGTCTATCTATGAATGGCTGTTACAGGGTTTTAGTAGCCATTTAGTAGCCACGGTGCGGCTCAGCCCCTCAGCCCAGTGGGTGGCACCTTGGGGGACTGGTACTTAAGAAAGGGCAAAAAATGCCGGACAGACAGAGGAGGAGGGTGGAAAAAAAGAGTAAGGAGCAGCCTTGCAGACAGCAGGTCAGGGAAGAAGGAGAGGGAGGAGCTGCACCTGGCACTGGGGCCGAGATTCCCCTGCAGCCCATGGAGGACCCCACACTGGAACAGGTGAGTATTCCCTGAAGGAACTGTAGCCTGTGGAGAGGGCTCCATGCAGAAGCAGTTTTATCCTGAAAGACTGCAGGCTGTGAGAGGGACCTATGCTGGAGAAGGGGAAAAATATGAGGAGGAAGGAGCAGTGTTGCAGACTGACCGCAGCCGCTGTTCCTTATCCCTCCGCTGCTCTTGGAGTCAGGGGGGAGGCGGAAGATTCGGAAATGAAGTTGTGAAGTTGAACCTGGGAAGAAGGTTTGTTGTGGGAGGAAAGGTGGCTTAGTTTTTGTCTTTGTTTATCACTGTCCAATATGGTTTTAATGGGCAATAAATTAAATTAATTTTCCTCAAGTCGAGCCTTTTTTGTCCTTGACAGTGATTGGTAAGTGATCTCCCTGTCTTTATTTTGACCCACAAGCTTTTCCATCTTATTTTTTTTCCTCTATCCTCCTGTTGGGGAGAGGGAGTGAGAGAGTGGCCGTGGGGGATCTTGTCCCTTAGCCAAGATTAATCCACAACACTATCCGGACACAGAAACAGAGGGCTTTGGTTAAGCTTTTTATTTATTTTATTTAGCTGCTGGCACTGTTTCAGATGTTACTTGGTGTCTTTTCACTGAATTCACAAGTCTGCTGTTCCAGAGCAGAAAGATATACTTCTAGTCAGGACATAGAGGGAGAAAAGGTACAGATATGATTTTTTTTTTTTTTTAAAAAAGCTACCTTTAGATTTCACTTCAGAGTGGATTTTTCTGTTTTGCCTTTGGTTTACCTTTTTCTGAGGATTAAAAACATAAACTGAAACAGTGTGGGACAGAAAATATATCTTGGTCAAAAGAATAGTAACTGAGAATATTTTGTCTTTCTATAAGATCAAAATTTTTCCATTACAGCTGAAGAAGTGGAAATCCCTATTTATAACATTTTAGAAGAAGAAAAAACACAGTTAATATATTTTGATGCATTAAAAATTGATTTTTATTACTGTCCTTGAATTCTACTAAACACTTTTATTTGAGTAGAATTCCACAGAAAATATAATGTCTTTTCTTTTTTCAAATCTACTAAAATCAGTTTACTTCTATGTTCGTAGCCTTCCTTTTTATCTAAAGTTATATGGTATGAGTGTTGAGAACAAGGTACTTCTCCTTGCTATCAAATAATTTGCTAGTTTGTCCTCTCTGTTGCCTTTGGTTTTGCAAAGACTCTTTAATTATGTAGTCTTTGATAATTTTCTGATGGGCATTAAGGAAGGTTTGCACATACATCTTTCTAAAACCTGCAGCATGAGGAGGATGTATGTTCACAGCCTTAAAGGCACTTTTAATGTACTCTGTGGTAAGTACGTAACATATTTTTAAAAAAATCTCTTTTAATATATGCTTATGACTATTCAGTAACTCTAACTATCTGTTGTAATCTTGCTCTGGAAATTCTTAACATAGGTTTGTATGCGTCTGTGTGTGTGAGAGTATATGTTTGTGTATCTATCTCTGTATTTTTATATGTCCGTATGAGTATGGGACTTAATCTTTTTGAAGAAATTATTTTTTTGTTTGTTTATGTTAGGAGAAATTAACTTCCAGAACATAACTCCATGCTACATAGGTTATGAAGAAACTTCTGTGTCCTAAGTGTTCTTCTTTAGCATGCCATGATCAGCTACCTGGTTGTGTGGTTAACACATAATCATATATTCATTATTAAGCACTGCGTGAAACATCGTCACTGCAAACTAAGTACGTTATTTCAGTCTGTCTAAAACTAATGAGTTTTCAGTTTTGGCAAAAAAAAAAGACCAGTAAAATTAAGCTGAAGATGAGTAGCATTCCTTGTGCCTACAGAGGAAAAGTAAAAATTTAACTCCCTATTTTCCATTTAATAGTACTGCAGAGCCATACTATTTAAATACATATCTGGCCATATTCCTGCCTCCTTATGACAACTAGTGAAAGCATCTACTGTTCACCAAAACCAAAAAATATTTATAAGTAGATAACTCATTTTTTGTTTTTATGGTGATTTTACACAAAGCAAAACCTTGCACAGCTGCTCTTTGGAAGATAAAAAGGATTCAAATTGCTGTAGCAGACTTGTGAGTGGAAATTTTTCAGATGTTTAGCAAATCAAATTGCATGAGGAAAGGGCAGGTTTTATTTGCTGTGGATTGTTTGCCTCCAGAAATATTTTATCCTTTACTTATTCTTAATTGATTATCTCTTCCTCATAGATATGGGATTTTTTGCTACTGTAAAATGCATGGAGTGAAAGAATAAACAAATAGTTTAAGAAGTTCACCTTGTAATCACCAGAAGAGACGTGCACAGTGAGAACTTGGCTAAGGTAACAATTGGGAATGCTTGGCTCACAGGTGTTCTGATATTGGTCCAGGTTTTATGTCCATGATTTACTTTTATTATCTACCAAGGCACTTAAAAAGTGCCCATCACCTTACACAAACCAGTCACACAGCCTTCTTTGAAGTAAACTTGGATGTGTGATAAGAAGACCTGTATTTAATTATTGGCTATAAAGCTAAATATTTTATAGTGAAAATAAACTGCTATGATAAGAGAGAAATGCTTTATTGAAGGGAAATACGACAAGTGAATAAAAGCAGAGATAAGAAGAGAACTAAGAAGGAAAAATAGATTTTATTTAAAGGAATTGCGGAGGATTTTTTCTGCATGGAAACTAAATGTGCTATTTGAAAGATTGAATTTTCTTCAAAATTGCTTCCCTATTCTGAAATGAATGTAAGGGTAAGCTGAGTTTCTCCTCAGATTCTCAAAATCACTCATCATCTAGATTTTATGGTGTCAGCATGATGGGAACTATGTCAGGCATTTCTTCTCACTGCTTGATTTACTAGGAGACATGTCACGAAATTCACCTGGCCTGCAAATCGGATCTGAAGAGGTGGAGGAGGACAATGACATGGCTTCGAGCAGTCAATCATTCATTATATAGAAATATCCTTCAAAAGATCTGTGCTTGCCTCAGGTAAAATAGATGTCAAATTTGCCCGAAGGATATGGATCAAAGACCACTGCCAACTCATACTACACACATAAAAACAGCCTACAGCTGAATTGCCCTTTTTCTACTGAAGCAAAGTTTCTCTTTGCGTAGGTGTTGCATAAAATACATATTTTAATCAATTTAAAATGCATTTTAATTATTTGCACTGACCTCACAATTTTCTCTATGGAAAAAGAAATATTATATAAGATAATTGGAGGTGTTGGACTAATTCTTGTTATCTCAGACCTGTGGGAAGATAGGATGTTTAACCAGTTTGCAGTTGTTTGTTGTTTTTTTTTTAACTGATCAAGGAATTTTTTGGCAATAACTTGTACTTTTCAACTATTGTTTCACTACTGATTCTGTCTGTTAGGACACACACACTACACCACCCCCACTCCCCCTCCCGTGGTCAGATTCTGCCTCCTGCAAAGTTGGTCACAGAATCATAGAATGGCATAGGCTGGAAGGGACCTTAGAGATCATCTAATCCAACCTTCCTGTCATGGGCAGGGACACCTCTCAACTAGATCAGGCTACTCAAGGCTCTGTCCAACTTGGCCTTGAACACCTCCAGGGAGGGGGCATCCACAACTTCTCTGGGCAGTTTATTCCAAAGTCTTACCACTCTCATACTGAAGAATTCTTTCCTAAGATCTATTCCAAATCTGTTCTCTTTCAACTTAAACCCATTTCCCCTTGTCCTATCAGTGGACACTCTTGTAAAAAGTCCCTCCCCAGCCTTCCTGTAAGTTCCCTTCAGGTATTGGAAGGCAGCTATTAGGTCCCCCCAAAGTCTTCTCTTTTCAAGGCTGAACAATCCCGGCTCCCGCAGCCTGTCCTCATAGCAGAGGTGCTCCAGCCCCTGGATCATCTTTGTGGCCCTCCTCTGAACACGCTCCAACAAATCTGTGTCTCTCTTATGGTGGGGACACCAGAACTGGACGCAGTATTCGAGGTGGGGTCTCACAAGAGCAGAGTAAAGGGGAAGAATCACCTCTCTTGACCTGCTGACCACACTTCTCTTGATACATCCCAGGATGCGGTTGGCCTTCTGGGCTGCATGAGCGCACTGCCGGCTCATGTTGAGCTTCTTATCTATAAACACCCCCAAATCCTTCTCTTCAGGGCTACTCTCAACCCACTCTGTGCCCAGTTTGTATTTGTGCCTAGGATTGGCCAGACCCAGATGAAGGACCTTGCATTTTGACCTGTTGAAGCTCATGCAGTTAGCACTGGCCCATTTCTCAAGCCTATCAAGGTCCCTCTGGATGACATCTCTTCCCTCAAGTGAGTCCACAGCACCACACAGCTTGGTGTCGTCAGCAGACTTACTGAGGGTGCACTCAATGCCGTCATCCATGTCGCTGACAAAGATGTTGAACAGCACTGGACCAAGAACAGACCCCTGAGGAACACCGCTTGACACTGGTCTCCATGTAGACATCGCGCCATTGACCACAACCCTTTGAGTGCGATCATCCAGCCAGTTCTTTATCCACCGAGTGGTCCATCTGTCAAATCCGTGTCTCTCCATTTTAGAGACAAGGATGTCATGTGGGACAGTGTCAAATGCTTTGCACAAACGCCTTGGTCCTATCTTCTTACTATCAGTAACTTATTTCCATCAATTCTGCTAGGAATATTCCAGGCTCTTAGGATGTGGGAGCCAAGGGACATTTATTCCCACACAGTTCCAGAAATTAGATTCTAGCTTTGGCTATTAGGAGCCAGGAGATTCACTCCCTTAAAAAAAATAGTAATTTTTGTTTACTAAGGAGTCAATGCATCTGGGTGGACTAAATATTCATACTATTTATCTGCTGCTAAAAAGTAGGCTTGTCTTCAACCTTAGCCAGTTTACCAGGCAGGAGAGGTCTAAAGCATGCTAACTTTATCAAAAATATATCTGTTAAGTGGTTTGTAGCCGTATTTCTTGGATAACTAGAGTACATTGCAAAGTATCAGTCTCTTGGAGCATGTACAATTTTATCCACATATTTCCTTTTCTTGCCAACAGAGAAAGACTCTGCTCCAAACCTGCCTTGTAATGTGGCATTTTCAGAAAAGTTCAGTTAATAGTAAACAAAGGTCCTGGATCAGACACGTGAACCTCAATTTCTCTCTCTCTCTAGATGTGAAAAACCTCCAAACATACCTATGGTTGCACCACAAAGAGTATAAGAGGAGTATTGGATCATCCTATGCCATGTTTCCATTTTAACCTGGCAAGAGGCCACCAGACATAGCTCTTGCCTCTTGCTGAAATGATTATTGCATCCGTGGATTGATCCCTTTGCCCCCTTCTCTCTGAAGAGAAGGGGGCAAAAGGATCATAATTAAAAATTATGACTGTAGTTCTAACTAGCGATCTCTGAGATGTCTCATCTGCATTTGAATACTGTCCTGGTTTCAGCTGGGACAGAGTTAGTTTTTCTTTTTAGCAGCTAGAGGAGCTCTGTGTTTTGGTTTTAGACTGGGATTTGTTATGGGAAGAGTGCTGATAGCGCACTCATGTTTATAGTTGGTACTGAGACCTTGAGGACCTTTCAGCTTGCCATGTTCTTGCCAGTGTGCAGGAGCACAACAGGCTGGGGGGAGCATGGCTGGGACAAAGGGCCCACAACTGCCCTTCTGATTTGAACTTAGATTTAGGATTGAGGGCTAAATTGACCAGTGAAGTATTCCATATCATGCAATGTCATGCCCAGTATATAAAGGAGGGTTAACCAGGAAGAAGGGCTTTGGCTCCTCCAGGAACTCTCTTCTGAGGACTCTCTCAGACTCTGAGAGCTCTCTCTTGCTGTCTTCTTGTATATATTATTATCATTACACAAATATATATTAATATATTATTATTATCACTTTTAATTTTATATTATTATTATTAAATTGTTCTTATCTCAACCCACGAGTCTCCTTCCCTTTTTCCCTTTAATTCTCTTCCCCATTCCCAGAGGGTGGGGCAGGGTGAGCAAGTGGCTCAGTGGTGTTTAGTTGCCGGCTGGGCTAAACCACAACAAATAATAATGCACAAAATGCATTTTACCCCACATATGCTTTTTTCCAGTTGAGCCATGACAGTTATTTGTCTATGCCAAAATAAAAGGGACTGTAAAAGACCAAACTGAAGTTCAAAATCATTAGTTAAACAAAAATACAAAACATCTGATGCACAAATGTTTTTGTTTGCATTTACTTTCTAATGCAAGTAATTCATTGCTCAGTGGCACTGGATATATTACTTTTCAAAATAGTGTAAATCATTCAATAGGTTGAAGTGCCTTTTGCCAAGTTCTTTCCTGTACAGTACTGACTTTTTTTCTTTTTTTCCCTCCCCTGCCACTAGAAAAGTAAGGAAAGGTAAAACTTGGAAGCTTCCTGCAAAGCTTTATGATTCTTTTACAATTCCAAGTGTTGTTCTTGCTAATAAAGACAAAATATTCTTTCCAGTTCAGGAGATAAGATGTCATTCTTTTATACACAATGCCATGAACACAGAAACATTTAAGAAATCAAATTGAGATAATTTTCATGGTAACAGAGATGAGAGCAACCAGGATTGTTTTGAATACTTGTTGGAAGAAACTAATGAATGTGAGAAAAGTCTGTCCTAAAGTATTTCATTTTGAATTTTGGGGAGAATTTTTCTATTTTGTTTCTCATGGCTATTTTGTTCAGTCATTCTTATTTTAAATAGCTTCTGAACATGCCAGACAAAATGTGATGCTGCTCTTTGCCAGTTTACAATGCCCTTTTCACTTCTGCCAAGTATGGCATGTATGAGAAAAATAGTTGAGTTCCTTGATTTGTCCAGAAAAGACAGTTTTAAAATGAAGAATTTTAAGTATAGAAGTTTTTTCACTGGTTTTTGAAATGTTACTCAATGTGGGACTAGTACTGCTTTCCTGGATTAGTTATATGGTTCAAGGGGGCAGTTCTGAGGACTACCACTGCTCATACTGTAAGAGATTAAAAAACAAAGGATTCTTTCCAGCTGGGATTACTGCCGTCATGGTGAAAATCTTTTCACAATGTTGGCCATTTTTCATGACCACATTAACACATTAAATGCTTTTTTTCTCTAAGACTGGGAAGATTTCATTCTCTAAGACTGGGAGGATTTCATTCTCTAAGACTAATGAAGATAGCTGAAACAAAGAGCTTCAGACACTGATTTTGCCATGACTTTTTTTCGTTGTAACCGCTGAACTTACAGCAGTTGATCATCTGAGTTAACCTTAGGTGTTTTAAAAAAATATATTTAAATAGTAAGTAACCACTTTGTGTTTGTGCTTGGCATATTGTACTTTTGGAAATCAGTATATTTTGATATTTTTGAGGCCGGGGCTACAATGGTGGACCTTTCAGCCTTAGCTGCTCCCTACAGCACTGTCAAAGAAAGGTAAGAGATGTATCATCGGTGACCCTCCCACTCTCTAACCTTGTGATTTCCCTGAAGAAGCCTGGATGTGAAGGCTGAAAGGGAACTTTGTCAAAGGGGTCAAGTATCCCATCAGGACCGACTAGATGAGATTGCAGTTTCTTTGCTGCACAAGCATGCAAGGATACAAGTCTGCTAAGTATTTCCTCTGTAGCACTGACCATGAGTTATCCAAGGATTAGATGAACTAAAAGGAAAACCTTGCATGTAGTCTTTCCTGAATTCAATTTTGTGCAGCTTAGCCATGGTTCACTGCCTGACCTTGTGTTTACAGGATTTCATTATATGAAAACATTACCCTTAGGAAAAGGTCTAATAGAATTTAATAGAGATTAATCCAGAGGCCCTAACCAAATTACTCTAACAGACTTTAATCTGAGAGAATATTTTTTTTCCATGGATATTCTTGAACCAGAAAATCCTTTGTAAAGCATTGAAGAAAACTGTATGGATATGAGCACTGTAGATGTATCAACTAATGTTGGAGGGCTTGCAGATTTGACACAGAGTAGTTAATGTCAGTTATCAGAACGTAATAAAGTACAGCTTTCAAAGAAATAGTTACATACATAAGTAACCGTAAAGTATTTAAATAACTATAAAGATAGCAATTCCTGATCTTGGGGCATAAAGCTGTAGAAAATCAGGTATCTACACCCAAAATTATAGAAAGTAGTAATGAGAGTTATCTAAGAAAACGGTATGTGTTTAAATAAGTATTAGAATAAATACAAACTTCAAATAAACTGCAGTTGTGTAACTAAGCAATTGTGTTTTACACCATACTGCTTGACATCTTTTTTTGGTTGGTAGAGTGCCATAAGTAGAAAGGGGCTTAAAAAAGGGATCTGATAATACTCTGCACACTCTACCATGACATGTTCTTATGTTACGTGCATATGTATCTTATGCAATATGCTATCCTTAGTTACGTATTTCAATTTCAGTTGAATGTCAAAAATTAAAAAAGAAAGATATGTTAAACTTTTTATAAATGTTTTTGTCAACACATTCCTTGTAATATAAAGTACGTCAACACACTGCAAAGTAGTTCTAAGTTGAATAAAGTAACAGTGATGCTGAAATATGTGAAAAACAAGATATAATAACAAAGATTAATTGAATTAATTGATGGATTAAGATAGTTTTATTTCTTTTTTAATATAGCCTACCATACATTGACCTCCAGTTTCAAATTCTAATAAGTAGCTATGCAGAGGATCTAGAATAATTTTAATGATGGCTGTCTTGTATTCCAAAGAATCTTAAAATGCAAAAAAGCAAAGCTGCTGTTAGTTAACTGATAGTAGGCAGAAGTTTTCACAGGGCATCACGTTGATGAGGCCTGAATGGCAAAAAGAGATGCATAAGTTTGTTTCTTGCCACCCCAATGACAAAACAAGTGGTTTTGACATCATCTGCAGAGTATCACAGCTATGCTCAAGGGTAGGGGAGGAGAAAGTTCTGCAGGAGATTTGGCAGGAGTTAGAGGGATGACACTGAGATCTAGAATGCTCTCTGAGGCCGGAGCAGAGTAAGAGCAGCATGTTTCTTCTGTTGTCCTTTAGATGAGAGCTTTTGATCACAAGCATTCCGCTGAGGATTCTAGGAAAGAGGCTTAGGAAAGAGCTGTCCAGCTGCAGACGTTCTGTGCCTCCGGAGTCTGACTCTGCCTATACCCACAACTGCCACTGCACTCTTTTCCACAAGAACATCTTGCTGGAATCTCATCCTGAAAAGGCCAGATTTACAGAATGATACTAAAAAGATATGATCTCGTGTTCAGATCCAGAGGTAACTGAAAATAGGTTTGTTTCTCCACCAGCTGATGCATATTTAGTGCAAATCCTATTTATTGACAGAGGTGATGTTTTTTTTTTTCTTTCAGCACATTAGTGGGTGATACTATATTGAAGTAAGATATAGGAAATGGGATAATGTAATTGAAAGCATGAAAATACTAAACATTCTATGTGACTGAAAAAATGGTTGACAATTTCATGTTACATAGAGTTTAGCAAGGCTTTAAGTTATTTTTAATGGAAAATCTTGGATGCACTATTTGTTAATTGCTTTTTTTTTGAAAGTTACTTATTCTAATTATTAGCAATGCATTATTCACAAACTGTTCAGTTCTGCATGAACTATCCAGCCCAGTTCTGAACAGCTAGGGTTTGGAGAAGTGGAGTGCGCTTTTCATTCAAATTAAGATGCTAACCAAAAACAACTGATGAAAAACTGCAATAAAGTATATTCATGGAACTCTTCTTAACCTGACAGTTTGAATATAATTTTATTTATTCTTTTCTTTCAATGTATGAAAGATACAAAGACTCCTATGTGTAGGTGTTAGCAGTGTTCATCAAATATCCTTTTCATTCTGTGTTAAGACAGATGGGTCAGTTTTGACCTTTTCACAGTTCTTATTAGGATCTATTGTTCTGCCAATTTTGACATTGCTGATGCCCAGTTCATTGTCAGAAGTCAAAAGGGACAACAGAAGGTTTCTAGCTCTGTTTTGTTTATAAAAAATTCAAGCCTGCAATTTAACACTTTTTCAGAACATGCTGATTTTTAAAACTGATCAGATTGCTTGTGTTTTGCTGCTTTTTCCACTTGAATAACAAAGATAAGTTTTGTTTGGTTTTTTTTTAATATACAAAGCCAATAGTGTTTCCTAATTTTAATTAAACATGTAAATTATTTGCTTACATAATGCAAGATATTATTTTGGCAAGTATCCTTCTATTGTTTATATTAGTACTGTAACCTCACATTACAGTATCACTTCATTATTTAATCATCATCCTACTTGATGTCATTCATGATTGGAGCGGAGGAGCATGCCATTTTCAGGATCCACATGTTGCATTATGCATAGACACATACTGTATTATTGTAAGCTGTCTCTGTCATAAGCGCAACTTGATGCTTGATATTTTATTTCTCTGAATTAATATGCGCTCTTTTTTTCTTATAAATTCAGTATTTAAGTCAGTGCTCAATGGATTGGTCAATGAAAAATGTGAAGTACTTATTTTTGTCCTCTTTCCATCCAGCAGTAGCAATCCTAGCAGCTGGCTCTGACTACATTTCTCTTGTTACAGAACTGTTTGGAGAGGCTAAAAGGTGTCTTTTGTGTCACTTGGCCTGCCCTGCTATGCAATGTTCCTTTTTTTTTCTGTGAATATCTTTCTCAATTCAAATCAGATGCTGAGATTTTGTTGCTACATGGAGATATTATTTCATAAAAAGTGAGTTAAACTGTTTTGTACGTACTTTGTGGCACTTTGTGTTGGGATGATCCTCATGGAACAGTTAATCTGGAAGCACGGATGAGCTTTGCATGGACAGAGTGCGGCAGGAGAAAGAGTGGTCCAAAGTGTTAATTCTCTCCTGGTAAAAGCCAACGCAATCTGCTCATCATCATGAAAGAAAAGATAAGAAAAGATGATGAGGCTGAAAAAAGTGGCTTTGAATAAATATACTGTATCCCTCAGTATGAAGGCAGTTAAAATGAATAATGTGAAATGCTGAAATAAGCTAAGCAGTTTTGTTAGGTCAACAGGACATTCAGCATCTGTGAGAGTAAGGTTTTTTGATACTCCATGGAAAGACTTATTATTTCTCAAAGATCTCCTTAGTCCTTACAGTACTAGGTATGTGCTTATACCATGACTAGAAAACTGTCACGGTTAACACCTGACTTAAATTTCCTCACTCAAATTGTACTCATATTTCTCAACTTTGTGTCCAGGTTTTTCAAAGCAGAGCCTACCTTCTTTAGTGAAAGCCTAACCTTGTTTAACTTCATGGAGCACTTAGTGTGGGCAACAGAAAATGCTTTTCTGCCTCAATGAGAAACTTCTGTGTTCCGCTCCAGGTTTTTCAGGACTTAAACTAATTAGATCCTCTGCAAGTGAAGGAAATTCCTGCAAAAAATTAATAAAGCTCAAATTACCTGTTGTACGAGTGATGTCAAACAGAGTTAGTTCCTTAAATGGATAAAAGCTCTGCAGTTGTACACAGAATGAACGGCAGAAGCATAGTTTAAAGAAGCAGGTAGCACTGACCCATTCTCTAAATCCTTTGCCCTGAAAATACGAGATCACCAGTGAACTTTCTGCTGCAGTATATGACATACATGTCAGAGCCACAGTGCCTGAGTACTCTGTATTTTTATTTTGCATTTCTCTCCTCGCACTGGACAAACTCATTCTTTAACTCAAGCTAATCTCAGAAACTACAATAAGATATATTTTAAGTTTCAAATGTGGCATATTATTCAAAAGGACTACAGTTGTGAACATTTGTCTTGCTTTGACATTTTTAAAGGACAAATAACTGACCTAGCAATTGATCCAGTAGAAATGATACTGAATGTCTTCTATCACGTTTTCCTTTCACAGTTTGTGGCACTGCCGAGGAGGATTTTTCTGCATGTTACTGTATTTGACCTAACACAGATATTACCATGTAAGACATAAGTCCTTTATGAGCACATGAGCACACTTGTCACCTCTGCTAATATATTGAAAGAGCACAGTGATGATTATAAAAGGGACATTACTCAGAGGTACATTTTAGTAAGTGTACACGTTGATTTTATCAGCAGACCAGTTAGCAGGCTAGGAAATTCTGTACCTCCTTGTAATAATTTACAAACAGCGAACAATTCCCCTTACTCTTCACTTGCATAAATAGACAAAGTTGTTCTTGAATTTAAGGTTAAGGTAAAGTCAATGCCTTCCATTTTGGGCAGATATTCTTACTCAATATGCATAAATGCTGAATGGAAATAGTAAATAAATTGTATCAAGTTTAAATGCATACCTAACATTTACAGTGTATATATCAACAAAAAAATCAGTTTCAGTCTTATGTTCCCATATGCAGTGACAGTCCAGTGTCAAATAAAATACATCCTTTAAATTATTGGTCAAACACTGTTCTACAACGAATATTGACTCTGAGGGACATTTTTTTGAAATCTGTCTTGACTAGAAAGAACAAGGATTTGTGATCTAATTAGTGGACCTGAAAGTTAGTCTGAAATCCAAAAAATAGTCTGTGATCTGACACTGAAAGTCTATAAAAGAGATGCCTTTGGTTAAACTCTAGTAATGGTAGCTGTCTCATGGATTTCTGCATGTGAAGTTACTAAAACTTCTCAGTTGTGCTGAAGAATCATATGTTTTCTTCTGCAGCTAATGAAGAAATTAAAAAATTAAAAGCTCATTGTAGTTTTGAAGTCATTATCTTTAACAGATATCACTTGTGACAGCTATACGCCTTCGTGTCTTCAGGGCACTAAAGTAATTGCAGCTAACTTATCACAACTATATGCTGAAATATTTTTCTACATATGGCTTTCGTGAAAGGAGTTTTGGTATTACTTATACATAACACATCGTACATAACTGTATAAAACCCCAATGTTTTTAGACAAAAAAATAATAATACCAATTACATTTTTTTACAGGTTAACTTATTTGGTGAGAATTTGTATATTAAATAAAGAACTGATTTGTTTCTCAGGACCTATAACGAAAGATAGAATAGTGTTCAATTACTTGATTTACAGCATGTGGCCCTTTAAAAGTTCTCAATTTATACTGTTTGCTCACCCAATAAAAATAGAATCATAGAATCATAGAATGGTTTGGGTTGGAAGGGACCTCAAAGATCATCTAGTTCCAGCCCCCCTGCCATGGGGTAGTAGTCAAGATCGAGAATTCTGTATTCATTTTGCTACCCCAGATATTAAAATAGTTATTTCAGGAGCAATTCATCAGTTAGCTGCTGCTGCCATTTAATGAAAGGTACTGAGTTTTATTTCAAACTGGCTCTTGTTACAATGATAAATTATTCAGAATGGTTACTTACCTCATCCTTGGTGGAAGTGCCTAGAGTAACTATCGATTGTTGCTCATTTGCATTTGGGACTTTATCTGAAATTTTATTTGGTCTCTCTGTATTTCCTGCCAAACAGATCAATGGCAGTACATAGCTATAACTTAGTGTATATTTATAATCAGGTTATTTATTTTGAATAAACTATCTGTTGTCCTTTCCTTTGTAGGACTGATTTTCCTACCATTTTCCTCTTTACTTTTTCTTAACCTACTTGGGATGCAGATCTTATGCCAAGCTAAACATTTTAGGACCACTTCTATTGCTTAGGTACTGTAAATAGAGGATTGTGTTGCCTGGAGTCCTGTCTTTATATTGCTTAGAGCAGTGGAAGGTCCATGAAGTAGGGTGTGATTAAACAGACTCATTCTAGTTTAGGCAGATCTGCTTGATTCATGTAGTGTGTGACTCAGGCATTTGTTGGGCTATAGTTAGTTATCTACCCAAACCTTACTTGCTTGCAGTATAATAGATTTCAACACTAAAGTTGGTTTGATTTAAAAAGTGTGGGGAGAAAACCTTGATACAAAAAAAAATCTTTTATGTTGCATGGGGGTTATTATTTATTATTTTTAGCCTATTATATGACAGTGGTTAGCTAAAGAATGTAAATATCTGGAAACAAGTCAACTTCCTAAAGTATGCATTGAGAGCCATGTTAAGTTTTAAATCTTCACTGCCAGAATGGAGTGTAATCTCTTTGAAGTGGCACTCAGATGCAGAAATTCAAATTGAAAGCATTTAGAGCTAATAAAAAATGGATAGCTATGCAATTCTAAATAAGAAATTGTGCTCTAAAAATTTCTGCTTGCTGACTCTGTAACCACATGCATCAAAAACATTTGCTCTAGATCATCACCTTTTTTTCACTCACAGCGAATGCATGTGATTAATGCTGTCATTTATAAATGTGAGTCTGGATTGCTTTTAAGGAATAATTACCTACCTATGCTTTTACAGTTTTCTTTCAGTGTTACAGAATAATTTGTCATTAGGAATAATCAGACGCTGTTCATTTTCTTCAAGTAAGTTGAATATTTGAAGTAAGTGGTAAATGATTTCATGCTAGGCTACATCAGAAATTCTTCTGTTCTCCCAGTTTCAGTCCTTGCCTCCCAGCCCTCCAGCATATATGCAAGTATTCTAATCAGAAAACATATAGTTTGTGTATGGAAATCTACTTATGTGTTTATCTGTGTAGTTAAAAAAAAATATTTAAACTCCCTCCCCCCCAAAAAAAAAGTAAAAGCAGGATCTGACTGTATTATTTTATGATTTTAACTATGTAAAAATGCATCTTAAAAATCAGGCTCCCGTGGCATACTTGTTTCTATCTCCTGGGTTTTTTGTTTGCTTTTCGAGAATGTTTCGAGTCATAAAAAGATGAGTGATGCAACTTTATTCAAATCTCTTTGGCTTGTGCTTATACTATGTATGCATTAGATGTTTAAGTGCTGGGCTTTAACCTCCAAGCCTAATGACCTACTGCTATCACAGCTGTGGTTGAAGGCGGTGATTGAAGCTTATCTTGCTTCAATTTGGCTCCAGGGAAATCCACAAGAAACTGCTGATATTTGTTTTTGTGGAACTGACAGTGGAATTTGCAATTTAGCTCACACTTGGGTGGGAACTTTCCAGCGCATGAGATGCATCAAGGAGCAGTTTCTCCAGTGTTTGCTCAAGGCAATGCTCCCGCGTTGCTGTCCCTGCACTGACCCTGTGACTAGTGGCAAACTGTGAAATCCATAATCAGGGCAATTATGGCCCAGATTAAAGGTATGGATGATACAAAGACCAGATTCACATATTGGCTTAATATATAGTATTCACAAATCTTTCTCGAGCCTGGCAACGTTAATTTTTCTTTTTCTGTCTTGTTAATGGATCTACTCAGACTCAGAATGTCAGTCAATCATCAGATAGGAACTGAAGACATTTCACGTCTGCCACTTATTCAGTAAAATTACTGTGGGAACTAAGTATGTAGTGATACAAACGTGACCTGGGACTCTGTGTCTGGGAACAGGTGAAAATATATTAAGGAGGTAAGGAAGTATACTTGTGTTGGATAGTTTTATTAATGTAACTTTAGCTTAGTATTTTATCCTCCTTTAGAAGGACTAAGAAAAAGATAGTAGTTAAGATGGAAATATATTTCATTACCTGGTTAAACAAGTTATCATTTGGGTTTAAATTATAAAGAAAATGAAATTTCTTATGTGAGTAACTATGATCTGTACTTTTAATATTACGATAAAGGAAACAGAGTTTATAACTGAATAATGGTCACATCTTTATCATATGCATTGTCACAGAGCAAATATTCATTGGAAAGAAATACTTTAAATTAGTATCAGAGGTTTATTTTCAAAGCTGTTACAGCACGTAAGCGTCTGGCGAGTATGTCTCTTGCTTGGTCGATGTTGTTATGTTATCACTGAAGACAGCTCCATGGTCCCGAAATACCTGGTCCATGATCAGAATGAGACCATTGCAAAGCATATGAGTTCTTGGAAGTTTTCTTTTCCCTGAGAAGAATGGCTGACTGTAACACACACTCTGCTAAATCAGCTTTCAGGTTCTGGCTTGATGACAAGCTAAAATCACGTTTGCCAACACTGCCATATGATCTGAATAATCGGACAAGCGCAGACAAAGGTAAGTCAAAGAAAGTTTTCTCAGCTGTCTCCCTTGCTCCCAAAATGCCCATTCTCACTGCAATAATTAGCCAGAGCTGACTTCCAAGGCTCTGTGCATTCGCTGTCTCTGAGGTTCGTGCTGACTTCTTCAAAGGTAACCTAGATTAAGTTGCACTCTGAAATGTATGCAAAACTTCTCTCTTTGGTGCAGGTCTTGATCCTTACTCCATGGTTTGGTATAATACCTTTCTCCACTCTCTGCTATACTGTGTTTCCATGCACAGAAACTCGGTATACATAGAAAAAGCCACAGCACTCTACAACCAGGCATACTGTTCCAATGAGTGGGAGAACAGAGCTTGAGGGAGAATGCTATGCAGATTATACATTTCAACATTTTGACAAATCCCAGAGTTAGGTATTTAGGCTTCCCATATGGAGCAGGGAGGATTAAACCTCATGTATGTGTTGGTCTGAAGATTGCAAGTTTGGATGTTAAAAACCTAACATGAAAGGTAAAGTTTAAACACTAAGTCATTAATTTATTTCATTACCTAGTAAATCATTAACAGCAACAGTATCCTGGAGTTGGTTAGAATAATTTATGATTTTTCATTATAGTCATCAGTCTGTCTAAACTCCAGGGGTCCTAGATCCAAAAAATATTTAGTCCTATATAGAAGCAGATTTCTCTTCACAAAATTATTTCACTGTGTGCAAACTGATGTGAACCTAAGCCTGTGCTACAGATTCTTCAGGTGTTTTCTTGATAATGTCTTTAACTGTTAATGGATCTATTGCTGAAACTTCACCTCAGTGATGCCTGAGATATCCTCACATGTACATGTTTCACTGAGTTAAAAGCTGCTCTGCTTTGTGGAGCAGACTCTAAAAGTCACAGCCATGCTCTCCTCAAGGGCTCCTGAAAAAATGTCTTTGTCTTTGTATGTCTATGAATGATAGAATGAAGAGCAGGGGTGAACTAACTGCTGATTAAAGCTCAAATTTTGTAGCTTCTTTGACTGGTGCTATGGAATAAATTGTAAATTACTTGGAAAAAAAAAAGAAATTTCAGGGTAACAAATCGATACTTTCAGTTAAGTCAGACGTCAGCTCTGGCTGAGTGACAAGTGTTAGGGCAATACATGAATAATCTTTTTCGTGAGTAATTTCTGGGGCACATTGGGTTGATTACTTTTAAATTCAGTATATAATTATCAATTGAATGCTACCGAAGTTTTTATTTCTGCACAGAACAGGGGGACACGAACTCTTTGTCCAAGAACATACCTATAAATCTATCAATAATGTTCAAATAAAATGCATTGAGTCTACATAAGTGTCCTGATTTCAGCTGAGACAGTTAGTTCTTTTTAGCAGCTAGAAGAGCTCTGTGCCCCAGACTAAAATCAAAACACAGAGCTCTTCTAGCTGCTGAAAAGAACTAACTCTGTCCCAGCTGAAACTAGGACAACAAGATTGATAATTTGTGAAGACTGGTGTGTCTGTATATACATACGTATCATATAGGTATGTCTGTACATACAGATTTAACACTTCTTTATAGGTGGGTTGTGTAGCAGACTAATACCTTTTGAGAAAAAAAAAAAATTGTAGTGTTAATTTGGCACACAAGGCATAAAGACAAGAATAGGAAGAGGATACAAAGTTGTTCAAGAGAGTTGGTTGCATAGGAGTAAATATGTGAAATAGAAGAAAATAAAGGAGATCAGGACATAAATGAAGTCAAGCAGGCTCCAGAATCTTTCAGAGATGAGGCTCAAAAGCTTCAAATAGATGCAAAGTAGAGGGGGTTGTTTGATGATGCTAGAGGTAATGAGGAGATACAGTCTAAAAAGAAGCAGAAGGAGTGCTCATAGAGAAGGTTTGCTGAAAGCCAGAAGAGAACTATGTTTGTTCACCTCTGCACCATTTGGGGTGCAACTACCACACTTCTGCATAGAAATAAAACTGATAAAATGTTAAGTGTTATAAATATTACTAGACAAGGTAACACTTGCTTTGGAGGTTGTTTGAGCTTATTTAATAATAGCAAAACGCAGAGTCCAGGGTTTAAAATTCAATATGTTCTATATAAGACTCTCGAGATCAGTGTCTCACTTTTTGTTGGATGCATGCTGTTTTCTGTCTTCCTTATATTGAGATGTTTCAATGGACACATAATATAAATTGCTCAGAGGACACTGGAAAAACTAACAGTGATATAGAGACCTTCCTTGACTTATCAGTGCTAATACAGAGTATTTGGAAAAAATCAATGGAGCTTGTCCAGGATATCAGTGAGCGTCTCATCTGTATGATATCCTCCAGTCCTTTTTGAAAAGACATAGTATGTGCTTGATATCTAAAAGGCAAAGAATATTTTCAAATAGCAGAAGTGCAATGACTTTGTCTTGATAAGATTTCCAGCTACCCACATAATATATTGCATTAAAATTCTATTTCTAAGACTACATTTTTGCTTACTGCTATTTATGAAATCCGAAAAAACTGAAGTTGAGGTGATTCTTCTCTTCATTATTTTGTGGTAGTTTTTTGTTGTTTGTTTTTTTTTTTTAAATTTGACCTTTAAATTATTTCTAATAAAAGATGATATAGAATCCTTTACTGATATCTATTGTAGAGATTTTTTTAAATTAATTTTACCAATCTAGAAAATGGAACCAGGCAGCTCTTGAAAAATAGGTATTAATCTGTGTAGCTCTCAAGTTCCAGTGACCTTGGTTGCCATTTTTTATTTTGAAGTAGAATTAACATCCATTTATGTGACTTTTTCCTATATTGGTTTACTTTCTGAAACATTAATTACACACACCTACACACACATATATATCATTCCATGTCTTTCTCATTTGCCTTATGAAAATTTCATAAGAGCCGCTATTCTTGCACCTAATTTTTGTGAGGGTTTTTTTTGATGTGACTGAGACAGATGTTTATGCAAGAAGCTAACTCCAGTTTCTGTGGCTTCATTCAGGCACTAAAAGATAGGCTTTTGTTTCTTGAGTTGTTTTCATTATAATAACGAGTATCCTACTCCTTAGATTCTTTGGGTTTATCTGCACACTTAAACAACGGAATACCAAAACTTTATTTCATCTAGTTTATTTTTTTTCAAAAGAGAGCATTGAGTTTAATATGGTTTTAGTTACTACTTGTAAACAACATTTTGTTTTCTATTTGGACGCAGAACAGGTGAGAGACTTTTATATCTGCAAACGGGTCATCAGCTTTTTGTATCATGCTGATAATCACTTTAGGAAACTTTGTTTGCACAAACTGCAAAGTCAGAATTCATAAAGAAAATGTTACTAGATGGCACTCTTTTAAAGAGTTTGAGATTTTATTTTCCAATAGTAATTTAATTTTTGACAAACTAACCTTATTCATCAGTTCTTTGCCCTGGGAGTTCTTTATCCTGTGTTACCGCAAAGAGAAATAGATTTATTTAACTTTATATTCAAAAGCATGTATCTCTGTCAGATTATATGCAAATGAATGAATCAAGGGCTCACTCCCAGTCCCCTGGAATAAATTGAATATATGTCATTGACTTTAAAAAAGGTAGGATTGAGTTTAAAAAATAATAATCATTCATAGAGCTGATTATCATGGATTATTTTAAAATATGCTTTTTTTGGCAAGCCAGTAATTTTGTATTATTTTATTTTAAGATGAACAGTGTAGATATAGGAAAGAAAAAGGTTGAATCAAATGATGAAAGAGAATTGGGTATCTAATTCAAATAATCAAGTCAAAGGTGTTTTACTTTGAAATACCCTTCAAAATTCTAAAAGATTCACAGTGTTGCATTTTCTTCTCTTATCTGGATTTTTTTTCAGTTTTGTTTATTTTTATTGTTATTGTGCCCATGCATTTTTATCTTGCAGCTGTGTGAGATTTGGTATTACCATGTTGAAGATCTCTGTCATCCGGACACTTGAGAATGGACCTTGTTCAGGAAAGTATTTAAGCATGTTAACTTCAATATTCAATATAAGCAAGTGTATGACCATATTTAGATATAAGTGTGTTAGAAGTGTTTAACTAAACTGCGTATTATACTTCTACAATTGAAAGAAACCTCTGAAGTGTGTGTCTCATCATGAAAATTAAAAATCACTGAAATGCAGACAGGAAACAAACATTAAACCCTAACATTTTTTCTTTGGTATCAGACAATTGCATCTTTGGGTAGTTGTTCTTGATTTGCTATTTGATACACTGACAGAGTAAAGTTAAATCTGAGAAATATTTAGATCGATAAATTGAGATATATTTTCTGTTTGTTTCACTAAATATATCTTTTAATATTTATACAATCCAACCTCTGGTTGAAGATATCTTGAATTTGGAGACATTAGAGACTGGGAAAATACACTGAAGAAGTTTCCGTGTGTGCATATCCTGCTTTTACGCTCTTCCAATGGCCACTGTTGGGTAGTGGATTCAATGGACCTTTGGCCTGCTTGGGTAAAACTGTTCTTATGTGTACTGAATTAAAAGACAAGGCCAAATGGCTTTCTGTTGCACTCAAGCACAAAAGGCTGTGGGTGCCGTGGGCAGTGATAACACCTGGAATGTGGGAATTCTCAGATACCGTTTCTGTCATTTTTGTGAGACTTCAATACACAAGTGATATGTTGATAGAACTTGTACCTCTCCAAACACTAAAGATGCTTCATTCTCTGTCATGCTTTATTAATGGCTTTGTGTTTTATGCGAATCAGTAATATAGTAACTTGTCCCAGCCATGCTCATCTGAGTAATTAAGACAAAAAAAATGAACAAATGCTGAGGATATACGTTGAAGACTTTAAATTATCAAATACGAGCAGCTCTTTTTGACATGTTGAAAATACCGATGTATTTTTATGCCTATGATCCATGCTGAGTGCTTTCAAATGTCGTACTTTAGCATCATGAAAGTGAACATACTGAACTTGACTTAACAAGTGCCACCATGCCACAATATTCATCTTACACAGACTTGAGTTACAAGCAAACATCACCTTGAGGCTTATGTGTTCTACAAATCCTACAAGATCATGACATATATGTCAGAATTTAACTTTTGCAGCACTGCCACCTTTCTCGACATATTCAGCCCTTTTTCTGATTTGTCTAACTGTGGAGTCATACTTTGGAGAGCACTTATGCAAAGAACAACGTTGTATTTGTGTTTTGATTATCTCTCCCCAGTATTTTTGGTAGGACATGGATCTGTTGGAACAAGTCCAGAGGAGGGTCACAAAGATGATCTGAGGGCTGGAGCACCTCTCCTATGAAGACAGGCTGAGAGAGTTGGGGTTGTTCAGCCTGGAGAAGAGAAGGCTCTGGGAAGACCTTGTAGGTTCCTTTTAGGTCCCAGAAGGCTGCTATAAGAAAGCTGGAGAGGGACCTTTTGCAAGGGCATGTAGTGATAGGACAAGGGTAATGGCTTTCAGGTAGATTTAGATTAGATATAAGGAAGATATTCTTCACTTTGAGAGTAGTAAGGCACTGGCACAGGTTGCCCAGAGAAGTTGTGTCTGCTCCATCCATGGAGGTGTTCAAGGCCAGGTTGGATGAAGCTTTTGAGAAAACTCCCATGCTTGCACTCTTCTGTGCTGTGTCCTATGTCCCCCTGTCCTGAGGCTGCTGCCTTGTATTCCTCTGTTCTACCTCACTTTGGCAGAGCTGTATGTACCTCGTGCTATGCAGAATAGCTGATTGTTACTGCTATCTGTGCAATCCTGTCGTTGTACCACACAAAGACAAACACAAGTAGCATGAATTAGCCACTGCTGCCTGGCCGATTGGAGAAATTGCTGTCACAGCTCAACCAAGTAAACCAAAGCTCCAGTAGGTCAAGAGAAGTTCAGACAGAGCAGATCTGACAAGACTCAGTCCTGAGGCCTCACAAACTTAGTACGAAGCTCACAGCCTGTTTTTAGCTACTGCAATACTGTTCTGCAGGGCTGTGTGGTTACAAGCTATATTTGTGTTTGGTTCTAGCTTTTTTCTTTTTTTTTTTCCTGGAGATTTTGTAACTGAGGAGCACCAACTATTAGTAATAGAAACTGCAATAAATGACGAGTTTTTTAATGAAGTTAAAATTATTACTAACTTCATTAACATATTTAGAATCGCTTCAACAATCTCACTTTTGAAATCATATTTTCTTGCTTTTTATTTATTTATATTGGGAAATTGGAAGACGGCAGAAAAAAATTGTGAAAATAATAGTCCTGAAGTTTGGCAAAGATGAGACTTATATATGTCCGTACTATCTGTCTCTTGCTCACTGTTTTGTAACTATAGGGGTTTTGAAGGTAGCAGAGTATCTTTGGTGAAAGGTAGTAGGTAGTGAAAAACTTTATTTATAGAAACATTGAAATTTAAAGGATATTTTCTATCAAAATACAGATTATATTCTGGCAATATTTTCAAAGTAAGATCCAACAGTGTTTTTAATTGTTTCCTTGTAAAATACTGAATCTTAGTCTCATTATATGTTGGAACAGTTTTGATAGGGTCTGGATTTTTTTCTTTATTTTCCCTTCGATGTAAACAGTGCTTATCATGTTCGGGAACTGAATGCCATGTCCTTAATTCATAGAAAATTTGTATTGGTGTGATAAACTCATGGAAAATGGATTTTTTATCTGTGCTTTTTGAAAGTAAGAGAAAAGGAGGTTATGAACAGTTTCACTGATGTGGTAAGAAAGAACATTTCAGGTTCACTGTGAAAGCCTTGAACCACCAGGAATAAAGCTGGTTGTTTTACAAAAGATGCTGGAACAAATCAGGAAATCTAAATTGGAAATAATGTAGAGGCTATTGGCACCATCTTGTTCAGCCTGTGCGCCTGCCAGTCCGCTCAGGTTTCCCTCCTCCCTAACAGCCCACTTGGCACGTAGCATAGAAGCTGAACCTGAGACTCTTTTGCTTAGTGGCTTGCTGACCCCACCACTCCACATCAGACTTCTGAAAAAGGAAGAGGAAAAAGATTATTTTTTTTGATGTCTTTTTTCATGGAAGAGAATACTTTTTTCTGTAAACTTTGTAAAGCTTGTGGGCAGCATGGTGAAGGTCAGAGGACAGCACTAACATAGTAGATTGCCATGAGTTACGGTGTAGGAAATGAAAAGAGACTACAAGCCCAGATCACTGTTAGTGCTCGTTCTTGTTTCATGTCTTTGTAGCCCAGCACTTAGGTGTCACCAGCCCATAGACCAGGCAAAGCTGCATTAGATGTTTGGCAGATATTATAATGGGAGGGCAGCATAAAAAGGCGGACTGGAGCTGCTGTAGGCATTATGCTGGGGGTTGCATTTGCACAGTGATTCCATAGCAAAAGAGAAGGGAAGGCACACGCTCCACTTCAGAGTACTCACACAAGAGAATTTACAGCACATAGAACTGATCATAGACATGAAGACACTTCTGTCAAGGCCAGGCTTAATTTTGCAGTATCAGTGGTGTATGCAGAAAATGAAAGAAGGTAAGATTAACAGGGAAAAGCGTGAGCTTAGACATGGTAAGTATTAATACTGTGATTTACCAGTATCTGGTCTTTAAGGTTAGATGCTCAAGTACATGTTTTCTTGGTCTGTTTCCCTTAATTTTTTTTCACATTTTTTTCTATCAGTGACTAAAGGACAATGTACTGGCTCCGAAACACCTACATATGTTGAAAACAGAAATCTTTAAGGATACTTTAAAAATGAATGACTGAATGACTATTACTTTTAGAGGTCACAATGATTCTTGTAAGTTTTTAATCTCTTGTGTAAAAAAAATGCATAGTATACAATATGAGTTATTAAATTTGTATAATAAAGATTTATTTAAGGGTTAACAAAAATTTATGAGTAAAATTAATGATCTGATTAAAACTACAGAAAATGGGAAACATAGTGTCTAGGCTTAAATTGCCATTTTGACTAAGGTAGATTTTAAATCTTTCAAATTTGTGATCTCTGAAAAAGAAAAGTTGAAGGCCTAATTGACCTTCAGCTTTAATTTAATTATGTCTTTAGGTATATGCTTCTTTGTGTGGTTTTGTTTTTAAATATTGATAGATATCCTATTGATTAGTAATGAAATAGTGGTTGCTTAGAAAAATCATAGCTTTATCTTATTCAAGAGAACAGCACCGATATTAAGATTACATTGTTTATAAAACTGTGTTTTGATTTACGGCCAGGGGAATGATGCAACATGAGTCCATTCTATAGTGGAGTTACTATATTATTCTCGGTCATTATGTCATTTCTTTCTTTCCTTCTTGAGCACTCCTTCTAATTTCTGAAGTCAACTAAAAGGTTCCTATTTACTTAAAGGAAGCTAAAGTGGAGCTAGAGTTGAAAATGCTAAATGTTTTTGTGCAATTTTTCTTTCATCCGTCACAAGTAATTGTGTCAGTGAAACCTAAACAAGAAACTATGTGCCAAGTAAACTCCCACATTTTCCCAAAAGCATCAAACAGAAGACATTTGTATGAGAAGACTCGTGATCTGGCTCACTCTAAACTTCTCCTGAAATGGTAGTTGAGGTATTTCTGCTGAAGATAACCTCCTTTCCTGAAATTATAAGAAATGAATATTTAGGTTTTTTATTTAAAATTTTCTTCTATATATTGGGAAATAGCTTCAGTTATGGAATCAAAAGCTTTTGCTGCTGTAATGCATGTCTTTTTCCTAGCTCTTTACAGTAATTCTGCTACTGTTTTCTTTACACCAATTGTAAATGCTTCAGGGCAAACGTTTGTGGCCTCTTAGCTACCCTGAGACAACCAAAACAGTTTGGGGTAATTTGCTGAAAACATTATGACAAATGGTGCTGGTGATTGCTTCATTAGTGGGTGAAGATTATCAGTATGTTAGTGCTAATTTAAAGTTATTAGGATGGCTAGAGATGCAGTATGGTACCTATATCCACATTTGCTTATGAGCATTAATAAAAAATCTTTATCTAGCAGGTGAAGCTTGCAAACACTTTCACCCTACCCCCCCTGCTATTTGAAAACAGCAAAGAATGACAAAAGAAGAGTTGTGAGGAGTTTGCTGGCCTTTTGAGCATCTGCTATTAGGACATTTATTCCATATTTGCTTTCTCTTTGCATTGTCTATTCACTTGCACTCTGGGAATACACTTCTGTGGTACCTGCTATCTGCAGCAGCTAACATGTTGCAGCTGTGCTGTAGCTAAGGTTGGGGTCTCCATATCAGCCAGAGAAGCCTTTACAGCTTCAGCTTGAGAGCCAGGCTCTGGTTGAGCTCTGTAACAAATTTTCTTTCTCTGCATCAGACATAGAGGGTGATATGCAATATACACTTCATGAGATCTTTCTGGTGATGTTAAAAAATTGTGGTCTGTTTTGGCCAAATGGTGGGAAATGAAATCAGGTAGAATGGGGAGGACCATATTAGCACATAGATGGAGTTAGATATAATACATTGTTATAGTTTTATTATCCAAAGTGTTATAATGAGATAACTTTACTTTTAATTTGAAAATATGAAATTATTTCTTATAACTAAGAAGGGGATAAGATTCTCATTTTAAAAGGGAAATACACTGAGCCACAAGGATTTTAATCAATTTACCTACAAGGAAATAATGACAAATTGGAGAACAATATTTTACTGCTTCAATGGAGGTATAATTTTATATTTGCACCCTTTTTTACCTTCTTACACTACTTAAAATACTAACCTTTTAACTTGTGGCTCTTCTGTTACCTTTCCATTTTAAAAACAGGTTCAGCTCAAACTGAACCAACTCTAAAGCCTGGGTTCTGCAGGTTTACTGAGCACCTGAACCACTGGAGGACTTTGCATGCTGTTTCCATGAAACCAGGAATGGAAAACTTAAGTTTGGGTTGAGTATACACTGTTTAAGCTAAATTAATAGCCTTTAAAAAATAACAAAATAACTTAGGTTTATTCTCTCTTGTGCTATACATGATCAAAAAAGTTTCTCATTAAAATATGACAGTGCTTTATACTGCCTGTACATAAAATCTCCATGGTTATTATACAAAAAGAAAAGGCAAATGACAGTTGGTGTCAACACTAAACAGCTCAGGGCAAACTATTTTCTCAATACGTATGTAATTTAATTGAAATGCAATATTTCATGAATATTAGAAAGTGAGGCTTTATTAAAAATGGCAAGGAAAGTGAAAGCATGACTGTTTAGAGTAACAAGCAGCACAAATTTATTCATTCAATACATCACTGAATTATTTAAAACTCAGCTTTAGCACAAGGTCATGGAATAATTTTGGCAAGTACGCACTTTTGCATGATACATTTCCATAATTCCACTGCATCTATAAAGTTAATCACAGCTTTGGCATGCAAGCCTGCTTCATGTACTAAGCTGAGCCAGAAAAAGACTCTGAATTAAAACCTAGGAACAAACCAAACTACTGACACTACAAATGATTTGTGATAGTTTAGAGCAGATGTGAGCTCCATAATACTAGCAATTCTTACAAATATTTCATTTACTAATATCTCATATTTACTTACAATACATATTTACAAGTGAAAACATGTCACTGGTCTGGAGGCACAGCAAAATTTATGAGCGCACACACACACATTTAGATGTCATGAGTCTTCTTGAGGACATACTCTTTCTACAAGGAGCGAGAGCTGACGAAATGTGTTCTTTGGACCATGGGGGAGCGAATGGTTGAGCTACCCTTAGAAAAACTCCATGGAAATTGAGTTGAGTTTATAAAATGAAAACCAGTATTCAGCTGTCCTGAGTCCAGACTGACTACTAACAACTCCCTGCAGAGAGGCTTAATGCATGTAATTCTCAAAATTACGTACAAAATTGTATTGTCATTTCTAGGCTCCAAGTAAGACAGAATGATACATGTGAACTGCATAGGGTTTAAGGCTTCTTCCCAGGGTATATTTAAGATTTTAAGACAAAATTCAGGATCTTTTGAATTTTGCAATAGAGTTTGTGCATCAGGATTTTGCATCACATTTCTGTATGCCTCCATCAGTTAATAAATACATTGTGAGTTTGAGTAAGTTTCAATGGACTCTCACGCTCATGCAATACCAGCTTGAAGATAATCTATTACATACTAATTCTGATATATTGCTAATTTATAACATCTGGTATAGTTGTTTGATGATTTTTGCTGCAGCTTAGAAGACTGTTATTATTGCAGTCCTTACCAAATAATTTGTGTAGTTCCACTACTTTTCTAGGATCTTGGTTGAGTACTGCTGCCTCATGGATATCAATTGCAGGTGTGCACTCTCACTTGCAGATGTAGCATAGAAATTCCCACTATGAAAACCTGTGAGAATGAGATGTGTTGGATACTGAAGCAGTAGAATTGCCTGATAAATGTGATTCTGAGTGCTAGGGAGAGGACCACCTAATAGTACAAACAATAATCTAAGCACGGTGATATCCTCCTTTTCTTTGCATGTTTTGAAAGAACCCCTGGGAACTGCTGGACTTACTTGGTGTTTCCCTTACACTACCTTCACATGCACCCCCAGGAAGTTACGGATCAATCAGTATTTCAAACAAGAACACGATTTTCATCTGAAGGCTTGTTGGACCTAATTTTCATTTTAGGTAATTTGCTCAATTTATGTATTATGCAGCTCAGGTTTTTTCCAAATTAGTCTTGAAAAAAAATGTAATTTATCTCAACATGCTCTCAGGCAAGTGCACAAGTGACATGAAAGATACAACATCTGTATTTTGAATACGTTCAGTATGCTGGATATATTTTTCAGCATCTTTTATCTTAAGAATGGTTTAGTTGTATTTAAAGCAATAATTTTAAAACAGTATCCTGGTTCTATACAGGGTGTTTACAATTTAGCTGACTTCCAAAGAATTCTCAATTTTATTTTTCAAAATGTAGAGATTTTAATCTTGGTACCCTGTCTTGCTCTTAGAGTCTGTATGTAGTAATCAGTGAGTTTCTGCTGAGGTGATATATATAAGCTATATAGATAGCTTATCCAATCACTGTGCTACTTTTAAGAGAAATTGCTTTATAAATTGTTTTGGACTTCTCTGATTAATAACAAAAATCAATGAGGTTTTTATTATGTTGTGTTTGTAGATACTGAAAACTGTATTATAAGTTGCAAATGTGTTAATAGTTATAAATTGCTATAAATCAACTCTTGAAAGAATCAACATCTTTAGAAATAGCTGAAAGTTTCCTTGTGTTGTTAAATCTTAAAATAGTTTTCTTACTAGAGAAACAAGCAAGCAAAATACTAGAGGGTTAAGATGGTTTTTAGAGTATTTATTGAAAATAATAAGCAGCCATTTCTTCCACACTTTTGCATGTACTGAACAATATCACTCAAGAAAATAGAGGCATTAGAGAATAGCTTTGTGTTCTATGTGCAAATTTCATTATATAATTTCATATCACTATAAATTTGCCATCTATTCAAGACTGAAGTAGAAGTTGCTTGAGTGCAGTTAAAAAAATTTGCCATTTTGTTTGGTGAATTTGTCTACAGAGAACCTATTCATATTCATCAGTTTCTAATTGCAGTTCTACACAGGACAAGTTGCAAAATGACTTATAATGCCACAGATGACTATACTTGTATAAGCAGAGAAGACACATCCCAATGATTTAAAAGGCTTTTTTAATATTTTAAGGATGATGTGTTACCGGTTTGACCACGAGTTACATATTTGGTGGCATGAGTGTAGTAGGGCTGACTGTATTAGAGCCTGCTACAGACAGAGTGCTCACAAGAAGAGGTGTCTTGGATGCCAGTAGTCTGAGAGGTGACTGGAAAAACTCCCAGCTACCCAGTTATTGTGCTTTGGTCGCTGTGACATGAATTGAATTCCTTTGGGGTGAAGATAAACTAGAAGGTAACTCTTGTGACCACATCAGTGTATGAACAAATGGTTGTTTGTTGTTTTTTGTTTATTTTGGGGGGCAGGGGGGAGAATCTTTGCATTTTTAGTTTCTAATTTTAACATTTAGAAGAACTGAGAAAAATAACCAGTACCATTGAAACCAGATATTGGCAGTCCAAAGAATATTGTTGGAGCTCTGAATCTGAGCACTAGCATGATTTTCTCTAGGAATTAATTGTCTTAAAAATGTCAAAAGTGCAACTGTGTCTGTCAGATCTTGGGAACAATTAAGCAGAGGTAACTTTCTGCCTAAATCTATGATCAGCTTATTGGGGATGATAGCTAAGCACTTTATATAGAGAGTTCCGCATTATGATAAACAATAATATTCAGTAAGATAATATCCATGTTATTATTTTCTTTCTCTCCCCATCAATCTAATCAAAACATCAGCACTTTCAAAATGCTCGGCATTGTTGTTTTAAGCACTATGGTTACAATAATTAATCCATTTACTGTATCATCTCTTACTGGCTTAAGACACATGAACAGTAATTACAGAAATTGAATTTATTATTTTTTAATATGGCTGTATATAAAACTCCACCTGACACTGCGAGAGAAAGCTCACCAGAATTCTGTGGAACATAATATGGGTCAGTCTTGACCCGTTTTTAACTGCATTATATTATGTGCCTTATTTGCTGGCATTTAAAAACACTAATTTGGAGCTTTATGAGAGGACAGCAAACATCTTCTGTTTGCCTTCAGCCTAACAGTTTGTTGTTGACTTTCTGTATTCATTTAGCTGTAAGTACAAAGAAACTGTCACTCTGATGTGACATTTTGACTCCAGATGTTAGAAAAACATAGCAAATTATGCCTAGCAAACATGCAGAGTCTTTGCTGTCACAAGCTATGCATTGTCTTAAGACACACTCTTTTAACTATACTGGTTCCAATGGGAAATCTCACTGCAAAGACAGCTGTATAAGAAAGTAATATATAAATCATGGATTATCTGATTTTATTGCCCTTTTTACTCATGAGTCTTGCAAGCCAGACAGTTCACAGGAAAGGGACCAAGAAAAGATCCAAAAAGAATATATCATTTTTCTAAATTACTCTTTGGCTGTACTTAAGGGAATATGTCCTATCCTTAAGCAACTGGCTTGATGTCATTCCCTGAAGATTGTGCTAAAGTGGTTCTTTTGTGACATAACAGATAATAGTGTTGGGGTTTTGAGATGCCTGTTCTTCTCACCCATAATTTAAGCAGTCTTAGGAGGAGCACAAACTATGCTATTTTTGTATTTAGTGAAAATGTCTCTTTAAAGGTGAGTCACAAACAGCCCATCTACTCTATCTCAGATCATATCCCCAGCGATTTATGCATGCGTCTTCCTAACAATAATTCCCACTGAAGCAATTAACCCAGATAACCACCCTCCAGAATCAAAGCTGTGTTCTGTTGGCTCTATTTCTCTCCTTTTCCAGACTCTGCAGATCCCTAGAGAAGAGCAAGAGACAAAGGAAAGAATAATAGGGCTAGACTCAGAGGAGAAATCATCATTGTCCTTCAGACCCAAAACTTAGGTGAAAAGAATAGTACAGATTTTTTTTGCTGATTTTTGTGCAGAGCTGTTCCATCTGTGCTCGGGTACGGGTCATCTGAGCAGGCTATTGATCCCACAGGTCTGAAAAAAGACCACTACTTTGAAGAGGATATAACACTGGGGCAGGAGCCTCTGTAGGTGACTTTGATCTCAGACTCCTGGAAAAGCCATTCCTTTCGGAATGGAACTTGCTGCCTCCTTGGCCATAGGAATGAAGTTTTTCTCCAAAAGGGTCATGGTTCTTAAGATTCTTTCATACGCTTTTACCAGAAGAGAAAATCTGAGCCTTACCCACAGAGGTGCCATTCCCACAGATAATGACCAAGTGGAACATACGGAATTGAAGCTGAGAAATACTGGTAATTACTGCGGGAACACAAATGCTCTTAACACCACTGCTAATGAATGATGGATGGGACCAGGGGCTTTACTGCCTTATCTGAAGAATGTTCCTGTAAAAGGTTGCAAGAGCTTGTTCAACTTCAGAAAAGACCAAACGTGATTTCAGCCTATCGAATGCAATGCAATTCTCAAGCTGTCCACATTTTAAATATGACATCTAGAGTGTGACTGCTGCTATATTCAGTTCTGCAACAAAATCCTACACATTAGTAAAAACAAGCAATTGATTTTATGGTCTTATGCCAACACAGGGTTGTTTCTCTGTGTACAGGTTTGTTGTACTCTGTGAAATGAAGAAAAACTGTTCATCTTAAACGTCTTTCCAGATATTCTGAAGCTACAGATATTTCTGTGAGATAAAATATAGCAGAAACTGAACAGGGCTAAAGGGTGGTCTTGCTTGTTAAAATGTTACGGAAGATTAAACTGTGAAAATACTTCCAGTGACCTTGCTTTATGAATAAAATGCTGCTTGTTCCACTGGTGGATGAAATTAGAAAATGCAGAAGAAACGAAAATGACAGCAATCAGTTCTTAGGAAGTTAAGTCCCCATTGCAAGCTCTGTGGGACAAATTGTAACCCATGCTATCCAAAGGAAGACCATTTCCATTCTAATGACTGATATGAATATGCAAATATTCTAAATAAAAATCTTCCCACTACAATAAATGACATATTTACTTTGATGAGTAGCAGACATCTCATTTTTTTAAAGTCCTCTTTATGATTTGTACCTTGAAGGATCTACATCATAGTTTTTTCACTTACTGTTTGTTTTAAAAATAGACTATTTTCTCCACTAGCATGTCAATGACACTGCTTCAGTCAGCAAGATTTCAGATTCCCATTAGAGATCTGTTTCCTTCCCTAGAGACACATGGCCTCCTTGGCACTGCTAGTCTCTGTTCATGGCTCCCCATTAGGCGCTGTGTTCTGCTACCCCTAAACCACGATTCTAGTTGGCATATGCTCATTTTACTCTCCGTCATATGGATTTTGTGTCATTATAATTTATTAGTGCTCTTAATATCTTCACCTTTCTAAATAGCTAAGCTGGTGGATTGTTCTGTGAATTTGTTTACCACTTACTTCCTTGATGGGAGCTGGATGCACTCAAGAGCCAAATGAGAAGAAAATGTGTTTAAATGTCGTGGGCACCCCAGTGGCTTCTGCAGAACAGTAAGGAAATGGAGTTAACGTTCACTTCGTTTGACATGTAGTTTACATGTCTAACTTCATTTATGGAGAATGAAGGTGACTGTATATCTGTATTTTAAGTGAAAATGTTGAACAGATGTATTACAGGTTCGTCATATGATATTGTAATAACCCTGATGTGTAATTATTTTTGAAGTGACAATTACTTTTTAATGGCTATTGTGTTCTACACAAAATTAAGACAAGCCACAGAAGAATAATCTGCATTTATAAAGTACTAACTAACGTTATGTGAACAACCACCACAAACCAAGAACCCCCAAACTTTCACAAAATACCCAAATCTTCTGCTTGCTCTGCTCTGTACAAAAAAAAAGGGAATCAGAGAGAAATAATGAAAGGATATTTCTACTCAAACAATCTGTCTACTTCTTTATGTTTAAAATAATGTTTTATCAGAGACTCTGCTCCCATTTTATTAACATTACCTGAAATCTTGGAGTGTTAAAAATGTCTAAGGGTTTCTATGTCTCTGTCACCTAAGTATTGTACTTTGTTAATAAACTTAATAGAGCTCCAAGTCCAACACTTTTATTATAGTTAAAGTAAAACTCTCCTGCAGAATCTGGGGGTTAAAACTAATTGACCTTCTGACTAGAATTGTTTTTCATTTCTTTCCTTTGTTAGAAAGGAAAATGTCTGCAAATAGCTGGAAGATTCATCTGTAAGCTTGGATAGATTTTCTAAATACCATTTATTCAGAGCATTATAAATTTATGCTGCCTAATGTACTGTAGATCAGTCAGAAAGATATTTGGGTATATTGTCTATATCAATAATGACGCCATCCTATGTGGTATCTAAAAGACGTCTGATACACTTCCCATAGGAAATCAGGAAAAAGGCCTATCAACAGTCATAGAAGGGGAAACACGATGCCTTTTGTTTTTTTAGAAAATAGTGCTTGAAGATGTGCTAAAAGTGTGAAAGTAGAATCATTTTTTTTAAATTTAGCTTCTTTATAAATTTATATAATCTGTGGGATTACACAAACTAAATGACAGCACTGAATTTCTGAAAAACTGTTTTTCTTCAATGGCTTTCAACACTTTGTGTCTCACAAGTATGATTTTAACTGGAGACCCTGTAAGGAAGATTCAGGTGACTTTGACAGAGGGACTGAATCCTGAGGTGTTTCAGGCCAGATGTTACACAACCATGTCAGAGACTGAGCAATTCTTAAACTAGATCCATCTGATAATGAGTCTCTAAAAGCCCATTTGCCCCAGTATATTCTCATATATAATACTGCAGAATAAAGAGTTAGTGTAGAGCTGCGTAGAAGTCAACCTTATTTTACTAATAAAGTATTTTCTAATCTTTTCTTCCTTTCCTTTACCACACCTGAAGGTGTGCAGGGAGCCCAAGACGTTTTATCTTCCAAAGATTTTAACAGACTAGTAGAAAGATACTCATACAGATGCCAGATAATTTCTTGCAGGTGCTGAGGCATGGATAGAATATATCCTTCTGGGTTTTTCATTAGGGCTTTTCATCAGACTTCATGCTTTCATCTAGAAATTACGTTTCCAGATAATTATGGTTGCAGGAAAAAGAAACAGTTATAAAGCTCCATTGCAATTTTAGGATTTTTTTTACCAGCAATCATGCCTTGGTGGCATGAAGATAAATGCAAATATGTCATCAATTATGACATCAGTTATCAAAAGCCTTGCAGTAGAGAATTTCTTAAAGCAAATGTATCAGCAGACTTAAGAAATAAATTACACTTCTCACTGAATTTTTGAAGTAATTTTGCATATGTAATAATAATTTATTTGGAATATATTAATGACTTGATTCTTTTAATATTTTAACACTATTTTATAACATGAAATTAAAATCTCAGGGGGAAAATAGGGGATCTGAGTCCTACTGAGAGAAAACCTTGCTTGATCTTGTGAATGTACTTGAGGCATCCATCAATTTCAGTCTTGCGGTCAGCTGGAGAAGTCAACTGTATGCTATTTCCTTGAATAAATCCTCTGGATTGACTGAATTCATGGAACATTCAGAAGGAATTGTTTTTTGCCCTAAAAATGAAAGTGTAGAAGCTTGGTAAGCTATTTTCCACTGAATACAAGAACTGTAAAATAACTTAACTGTGTGTCAAATTGCTTGGTTGAAACTGTTATGAATTATATTTGAACATAGTTGCCTGAACTGGAGAACATTCGTTATGAGCAGCAATTTCTTCTCCCTCCATTCTGGAGTCCTAGGAAAACATCTCTGCATGTTCACAAGCTTTACATGATAAGAATAGCGTGTTAATTATTTTATTTTTATTTATTTTATCTGGAACCAAGTCAGAGTTTATGGCTTGCCTCATTTTTTTCATTAGCTGGGAACATATGCAGCCTTTTTACATTATTGTACTGTGAGAAGCATCAGAAAGCAAGCAGTAGGTAAGGCTGTATATGATTGTGGAACACTGGATTCTTATTTAATTCCATCATTTGATAAATATTGTAATGGCTATTAACTATTAAAAATTATAATATTGCAGGAAAACTAACTTTCGTTAGCAGTTTTTAATAATACATTTGTAAATATGGATATTTTACAGTATCACTTAAATTCTTTTGAATCATCCAAAAGGCTCCAGGCTCTATTGTGGAATTACCTGATGTTAGAAGTTCTGAAAAGTTTTCAACTTAAAAAGACACAAAAATATTGAAATGTTTTCTTCTCCATTTACATCTGAATGAATTTTATATTTTTAAGTCCTATGCATGCTATTCCAGTTCCTAAATGATAATTAACTTTCTACAGGAATGTTCTTGAAGTCAGAGCTGTCAACTATAAGCTCTCTTAGCAGCAATTAAAACTACCTATTTGTTCTAAGACGTATAAAATGCCCTAAAATTCACATTGTATGTTTAGTTGGATAGCTTGCAAGAAACTAGACATGGCTGAGAAGAGTAACAGATTTCTTTTGTGATGTTTGACCAGGTGGAACTCTCTGTTCTTCTCCAGGAAATTGCACTCTGCAGTAAATGAAGAGCCGATACTATTAAATAATAGAAGCTGGAGAGAGAAACTGGGTGCTGTTTTGAGAACATTTCTTGAGCCAGGAGAAGGGAAGGCAACACTAGATAGAAGAAGCTGTGTTAAACATTGATGAAATATAGTGCCAAGAATTTTCATGCCTCAGCATACAGGGGGTTTTGGGAGGAAAAAATAAAATAAATGCATCACTGTTTGTCATTTCTTTATTACCAGATAAATTACAGAAGCAGTCACTAACTCAGCTGAACTGTCATTTCAGCTCTGCACTGCAAGGGAGAGCTGCAAACATGAGGTGGTCACCATTCTCAGTGGAACATGAATTGAGTGGGAATTGGAGTGTCAACGCTGTCAGGCTCTTCCTGCGTTTGCATCCGTAGATGCCACTGAAATACTGGGTGAGTGCCATAAAAACTTGCTTTGCTAATGTTTGGTTTTGGAAGGAGGCTTTGAGGCAAGAGGGGAAAAAAAAAAAAAAAAAATCACTCGAGAATTTGGTGCTGCCTGCCCTCGACAGGATTGTACCCCTCTGGAGGAAGATAAATTCAGGTGCTAAATTCTGTCTTCTACAAGCTTCGAAAGATAGAGTTCGTATCATACCAATTTAAGAGATAGATTATCATCTCTTAATCTGAAGGCAGAAAGCCTATTTAACATAATACACCAACCAGAGATACCACAGGGAACCCATCAAAAGACTTCATGGGAAGGGAAAGAGAAATTAATTTGCCTCAGTGGCCAGTGCTCAAAACGATAAATCCGAAAGAAAAAAAAAACAGAGAAAAAAAGAATTAGTGAGGCTTCAAAGTCAGAAGAAAACAAGAAGACTGGAAATAACTTGAGGCTGCCTAAGGCAACAATTAAAAACAATCAGACAGAAAATGTTCATGGAAAGGTGAAGTTTAACTCCAGTTCACTGAGACAAATAGTTAAATTAATCTAATTGCAGAGGTAAGCATCAGAATACCGTCTATATTTTGAACATCCTTGGAGAGTTTACTTTTAAATGAACAAACTTTCCTAAACGCAGAAGAGAGTAAAAGTCATGTGTGATCCGTATCATATCACTGCTCAGAACACTACTGTAAAATTAAGACTGCAAGATCAAAATCAATAAGGAGGAAATGAGATAGAGGACAATAATAAATTACTTTTACTTAGTAAACACATGTATCTTTCTTAAGCCTTTCTGTAATTTGCAGATCTGAACTACCCTAGTAGAGACAACCTGTGAATTCTTACCTTGTAATCTGTATACTTCAGTTGTTACTAAATGTAGTAAAAAAAATAAATTGATCAGTAAAGCTGTGAAGAAAATTATTTGGCAGTCGCACTGTCTTTACTATACTTTAAAACTGTTGCCATTCTGTGCCAAAGATGAAACAGAGCTGTTTCAATTTTATCATTCAAAACTACATAGCTATTGCCTTTAGAATTAGGACATTCTTGGCCATGGGAAACTTGATTTTAGCTCTTGTTAAAGACAGCTGAAGATTTGAGCAGCTGCTCTGTAACAGGTGAAACAATCTTCCCAATATAAATCCAGGTGCCCAGCATCTGAAAGCAAGCTCTACAAATTCAGTCTTGTACTCTTATTCCCAGGAAATATTCAGATGTCCAAAGATGACCCTGTCCAGCAGACACAAAATATTGTCACTCAGCATTAAGTTGACAGGTATCAGCCAATCCGCAGTAACTGCTAGTGGAGTGCTGTTAGATAGTGGGAAATGTAAGATATTTCAAGTTAACACAACTTTTTCTCGTTAACGAACTATTTTTTCTAATGGAAAAAATACTGGGTTTATCAGGAAATTTATTTCTAGGTCCAGTTATGAGTTTAAATCTTAAACTCTTAGAACTATTGAACATGTGAAAAATGTCAGCTCTTTCCGAAAGACTCTAATGAATGACAACATAACCAAAAGAGTGCAACAAGTAAAAGTGAAGATAACAGCTGGCTTTTAAAAAAGTGAGTAAATGGGGAACTCTTCTTTGCAAAACAAATTGGCAAATTCCTTTTAAATGCCACACTTCAGTGAAAGCATAATTTCATCCTCACTTTAATTAGGCTAATCAAGATAATGGGTAACTAATTGCTTAGAACTGGATGGTAGATTGGAGAAAAGAAGGGTAGAAGATTTGAATAACAATTTACTATTCCAACAATAGGATTGTTAGATCTCATTTTAGATCTCTAGGACAAAAAAGTCCCTGATCAGCCCCACCCTACACCATGTAGTCATTGATCTCCCAATTATATTTTTTAAGAGCAAGTTTCATTGTACTTAATGAATCTACATATAGGTGCATGTGCCTGTATCTGTAAACTGAGTTTTTCTGGTTCCAGAGACCTATCCATTTAAGTATAGCTTTGGAGATACTCCCACTAAGATTATTATTCTCCCTCCTTTGTTTTTAAATAGTTTTGTGAAAAAATTACAGTTCAAAATTATTCTAGTGAAATCCAATAGTAACATTTTGAGCTCCAAAATTTTCCTTATAGGAAATGTGATAAATTGAGCAATACATTTACTACTACAGAATAAAGGTAATACTTCATCTAAAATAAAACATTTTAGAAACCACTTTCTTCTGAAAACAATGCAGGACAAACAGATGTGCTCTGTAAGAAAGCTGGTTTATTTCCCTTTCCCTGGAGAATATTTGGCATATCTACTCCCTTTCTTCCCTTTCTAATATCTGCCAAGCCATGGGTCTGTATGTCAGGATGTGAGATTGCATACCTTGTCAAATAAATATAAATACGGATCCTGCAGCTCAAAGCTTGTCGGAAAGCTCAACCTCTATGCAGACCAACAATCGACTACGAAGCAACTTTGCCTGTGTGATTATAATTGTGTGATTAAGCCTTAAAATGTTTTTCCTCTCTGTAAAACGTGATCACTTAAAACATCCCTAAAAAAGGATGGAGGTAGAGATAAACAAAATGAAAAAAATCAGTGCGGTGTTGCAAAATAATCAGAAAGAACAGCTGAAACAAGGATGAGAGACTGCTTGAATTGCACAAATGTTTGTTTTAGTTTGAAAACAAACAGTACTTTCTGGACTTCAGTCATAAGCAGATTGAAAGTCCAGCTCTGACTTTCTTCAGGAATATGTGAAATGGAATTAATTGTTAGCCAACTCAGAAAATAGCTTGTGGTTTTGTTTATTGTTTTGGTTTGTTTTATTTTATTATTTTATTTTATTTTATATTTTGATATTAAAATATTAGGTTTATATTTTATTGTAATTTATAAAGGTTTTTTTAGAAAACCTGCAGCCCAAAGAGAAAACTTTTGCTTAGATATTGTTCCTTGTCTGGTATAACTACTCTTGGAATAGCTGAAAGAGAAAATGTAATGGTAAACACAGGCCAAAACCAAAATTACTCTCTCAATATATCATATTAACAGGAGAGATTTAGAGATGAGCAATAATGTTTTTCTAGCCTAATTGGACACCATAGTGCTAGATGGAATTAGAATATGGTTAAAGCAACACAGGTGCCAAAACATAGTTACTTATCTCCAACTTACATAACATAGTAAATCCATTTCATACACTAGCTGGACAGAAGGGCACAATTTTTCTGTAGATCTAGTGTCATGTTTGCAAGCCCATCAGTGTGGATATTACTGGTATCTTAGTGCAGCTCAAATAAATTTAGATGGGTGTGTTTAGCACCTGAGGAGTTTGTAGTCCTGTTCATCATCCTGAAAAATTTAGCTTTTTGTCCATTCTTTGTTTCATACTTACATACAAAGGGCAACAAAACTAGTGAAGGGTTTAGAGAACTTCTATGAGGAGCGGCTGAGGGAGCTGGGACTGTTTAGTCTGGAGAAGAGGAGTCTCAGGGGGGACCTTATCGCTCTCTACAATTACCTGAAAGGAAGTTGTAGGGAGATGGGGGTCGGTCTCTTCTCCCACGTTATGAATGACAGGACGAGAGGGAACATCCTCAAGTTGCACCAGGGGAAATTTAGGTTAGATATCAGGAAAAATTTCTTTACAGAGAGGGTTGTGAAGTGTTGGGACAGGCTGCCCAGGGAGGTGGTGGAGTCCCCATCCCTGGAGGTGTTTAAAAACCGTGTGGATTTGGTGTTGAGCAATATGGTTTAGGGACCCTGACAGTGCAGGGCGAATGGTTGGACTCGATGATCTTGAAGGTCTCTTCCAACCAGACGATTCTATGATTCTAAGATTTAAAATATTTATGGAGGCATGTTGTTGGAACTGTGAAAATATCCAACGCAGTATTTGGACAATGCCCTTAATACCATGCTTTAACTTTCGGTCAGCCCTGGATTGGTCAGGCAGTTGAACGAGATGATCGTTGTAGGTCCCTTCCAACTGAAATATTCTATTCTATTCTGTTAAGCATCTGGTGATAAAAAGGACATTGCAACCTGTCAAACCAACCCCATTTTGTGTCAGATCGATATCAGTACCTCTGCATTATTTCCTACCTATTACTGTGACATTTTGTCCATAAGGTAAAACCTAAAAACTGAGAGAGTGTTGTATCTGAGGATAATAGGGTCTGGAGAGGCACTCGGCTTTTTGTGGCAGCAGGTATTCAGATAGCTTAAGGTCTCTTAAGTTTGCTCTTTTTCCAAGCCTGGCCTGTAAACACCTTATTTCAACACTGGCTGAGCTGGCAAAGTTGTTTTGTGTGGCTGATCACGAACATACTCTAATTTTAAAACCAATTAGAGAAAATAGGCATTTTCAGTCAGGCTGATTCACCAATCCCATTCACCTTGTCGCTGTGTCAGTGTAGTGAAGATATGGTGCACTATGAGAAGGAAGTGGCTTAGGTCAGCAAAGGGCTAGGAACTGCCCCAAAAAGCATGCATTGAGTTATGGTCTGGAGGTTGTGGTGAAAGACTGCAGAGCCAGCACACCCAGGTTTCCTCATCATCATAGTGACCCTGGACATCTCCAGGCTTGCCTGCTTGGTTTCCTTCTGGAGAGTCAGACTGAATGACAAGGACAGAGTGACAACAGGTCGATGCTATCTCCCCCTAACTCCCAATATACTTCTGAACCTGGCAGCTGTGAAATTCTTCCATTTTCTGCTATTTACATGTACCCTGTAGACCAAGCAGTCCACAGTCATAGAGGAAATCTATTATAGAAATGGGAATGGATTGTAGGTTTTTCAGGTGAACAGTTCGTAACTGGTTGAGAAATTCTTTGGCAGAAGGGAATGTGTAGGGGCTGCAAAGGCAATATAGCCAGCTTTACATCATTGCCCAAGCCCATAGCTATGCTCTGAAAATCCCTGGCTGCCTGACTAATTCCTCTCAGAGCAATCAGAATACTCTAAATTGCTTTTTAGGAGCAGACTGACTCTTGCTAGTCTGAGATTCAGAGTTTAATCTCTCAGTGAGTTTTGTTGTGCTTAAAGGTCCCCGGATAGTCAACCTATTTCTTCTGTCTCGCAGGCTTATTCTTTATTTCTAAGAATTTTTATCTCCATAATTTCCTGTGTGTTTCAATTTTTTCCTGTATGCATTTATTTGTATTCCTTTTTTCACCTGCATGGTGTGGCTGTTACTTGTCATATGCATTACTACACATAAAAGTCCTTAACCTTTAGTATTAATAAAATGTAAACAAGCAGCAGGTATAGTTCCTGGCAGAAGTTTAACTTATTTAAAAAAAAAACTATGCATGTCTGTGTTCAACAGTAGTCTTCTCAGGCTTATTTTTCTGAGTAATTTTGGGGGAGAAGTCTTTATTGACTTTTTTTTTTTCATATTTGTGCCTAGCTGTGACAATATCTCATAAGTATTTAAATAAATTTTCAGATGCAGTCCCTCTCTATGTAAAAATCTGTTTTACAGCCTTTCTCTGCTAAGCCTCTATGTTTATGTATATATACATACATACATACATATATACATACATACATACATATATAAAAGAAATTAACTGCTAGACTTAGAAGGTAGATTTAATGAAAGAATACAAATGTATTTTCCTTAAGATAATGCCACATGAGATCATAAATTGATCTGAAAGAGCTGCTGGCAGCCTACTGTTTAACTATATTAGACTTGTCTCCATTAGATCAAAATGCAGGAGACTGGATCTGTGTCTGAATGTCAGATTCCCATTCAGTAGCACAGAGACACAAAGTCTGTATGAGTAAACATGCCTGTCAAAGATGAGATTATTAAACTAATAGTAAAAACAAGAAAGCAGCAACATAAAAATGTCCCCTCCTAATTGCATTTAATGTCAAATCATCATGGTATTAATGGTGCTGATTATATCAGTGACATCCTGCCCTATGTTGTTATGCTCTTCTTATATCTTGCTGAGTAACAGTTAAAATACCATCATAGATCCTAGTCCTCAAAAGGACTTTCATTTTTTAAAACTAGCAGAAAATACAGTTTTTACTTTTGTCAAGGTCCATGTCAGCTCCAGAGCATGGATTATCCTCTGCCGCAGCCTGCCCTCTCCATTTCTCTTCTTTCTAGTCAGTAGAAATATATTTTTGCCTGACATAAACCAGAAAGATTTCTAACAGATAACAATCTGTTTTGTTCAATTTCACCTATACATAATTCTCAGAATTCAGTCCAAAACATTTGAAATAGGATAAAATGTAGTACTAGTAGTAAGGCAGGTGGGATGAACCAGGAGTTTAAGGAATAAATGTTTGGGAAAGGTATCTGAGAAAGGAAAAGAAAGGATAAGGATTTTGATTGCAGAACAGTGAGAAAGAATAAAAAAACGGAACTTAAGGCATTCTGAGTTCTATTCACCCTCTTAATCACAGCTGGTTGTTTTGGACATAGGTTTTGTACAGTAGAATAGTGAAGAAAGGATGATTTCCCTGATGGCAACAGCTGGTAATTGTTCCTAGATGATGGGATGTGCTGCAGTTTCTGCTACACTAACAACTTAAAACAACTATATTGCATCCACTGTTTCTGCTTTTTTTTAATTGCCATTTATGATGCTAGGCATAATTAACACCATTTTCAATCTCGTTTGCCTAACTTATTAAAACTTTTTCTTCCCCTTCAATTGTGTGGGGTTTTTTTTTTGTTCTATTACTTTTTAACTAAGTTCTCATCTTTATGTCTGCCTTTCTAGATGTACTTGGAGCATATGCTTCCATCCTGTTTTCTTTCCTACAGCCACTTTCTGTGTCTGATTCTAACTTCTACTGATACAGAACAATTTTCAGACAATTTCAAGCTTGCCTAAATTTGTGCATGTACTTTTTTCCATCTATAAACCTGTATCTATGCAAATCAAGTATTTAGGTGCTACGGACTAGGTTCATACAAAGGACAATGACTATGAAATGCTCAGCATTACAAAATTTAATTTTGGGTGCCCAACTGTTTTCTAAAATTTGTATTTGGTGCCCATACTTCCCTATCCACTACACAGGAAACGTAAGTAGATTTCACAGAAGTCAAGCAGCTCACTGGAGAGCCTTTGAAGACAGTCAGGAGGAGGAGACAGCAAAATACCTTCAAAAGGCAAGATTCATTCTTGAGCATGCAGAGGTGCTTATCCCACTTTGGAAATCACCACTGTGAAATTCTTTTGGCCTAATACAAAGAATTTTTTTTCTTTCTTTTCTCCTTGGCAATAAAACAACCAAACAAAAAAATCTCCCTGCTACTAGGCTTGAGCATTCCCTTGAGATTGATCTTGAAGGACACTTAAATTTTGGCTTTCCAGAGGAGAGAGGAAAGTGTAGGAGGAGACTGAGATGGAAGACATTAAATGTACTCTCTGCCCATTTAATGGTTTATACTGTAGTTGAAGGTAATTTGGTTCTCAAAACTTGTTGAGACTTAGCAATGAGGTGGATATCAAGCTACTTTGTGACATCAGCAGTAGAAAACTGTATTATCCATATAACCAGTGGCAGAAATGTGTGCATCATGTAGCTTTGCCTAGCTGAAACTTAGACAACTAGTGAATTATTGGACTACCTAACAAAACATCAGTGGGTTCAGTGGTTGTCAGTTGGACTAGGTGATTGTTTTAAGTCCCTTCCAAGTGAAATAGCCTATTTTAAAGTAGGAGAGCTACAATAGTCTCTTCAGTGGCAGTTGAGATTGTAGACCAAATGAAATGGGCACTATGGAGTCTGACCTATGTTTACCCATTTCCTTTGCTGTAACTTTTAAATTAGCTTTTGGGGTTTGATTTTTAGCGTGTTTTTTTTCCGTTTTTTGTTTGTTTGTTTGTTTGTTCAGCTTCCCCTGAAGCTGAAGTCCAGGGCTAGTTTCTGTTTGTCTGTGAGTTATGTAATGATGAAAGCCAGACTTTTTATAAACTACATTATATAGAACACATTCTGCTCTTAAACAGTTTTGGTGGAAGTCTAGTGACAATTATGGGGTTGTGTACTATGCGTCCTTATGTTTTTTGTTTCTATTAATTCCTTTTTTTCCTAGCTATAGGGTTTCTTCCAGAAAAAGACAGTAAAGCAAACCAAAAGGGTGTCACAATAGTCTCATTTCTCAGCAATTTTCTAAAGTTAAATGTGTAATTTTTTTCTTTTTCTCAAGAGATTATTCAGACTGTAGAGTGTGATTTAAGACACAAGAGGTAAACAGCCTGCTCTGTTCTCATTTTGTAGATTAAGTGATTTTGCAAATTGAACCTGGAAATAATGAGTTGGTTTTTGCCATTCAGCCTTGTTTTTCAAGAATGAGCCTCAGAAACCCCATAATTTACCAGTGCAGGTTTGCTAATACAGTATACAAGTTGAGGTCTTCAGAGTGATCCTTTTTTCTTCTTCCAAGGTGTAATGCCTGCTGAGTTAAAAAAAAAAAAAAAAAAAAAGTAGATTATTATCTCAATTCTGAATTCCTTTACTTAAATACTATATTAATGAGCATCCTTATACGAAAATAACTGCTTATTTCTACACTAATAAACAGGACACGTAGTCCAGAATACTTTTGTATGGTGATTTATATAACCCAGATCTGTTTAAGTTACTGCCATAGTTACAGCCTGGGCCAGTGGCCATGGTCACAAACCATGGCCATGCAGAGGTTAGGGTTTAGCGTGGCCCAAGGACCATTTGCACTAAGCAGGTCAGACACAACTATCTTGTTGCAGAGGGTAAGAGAATATTATGTACAGGATAGGGCAAATTGACCTGTTTCTTGTCCCACCTCATTTACAGCTATTCCTTCTACTACCACCTAAATGCAAGCAGACCATATATAGATACAATAAAATTCTTCTTGACATTGGAATTCTCTCTGTTTTAAGAGCATGCATGGACAAAGTCAGAGAAAGGCCAAAACACAAAATGAAATATAACTGCCTGGGCACATAAAAGATAATAAATAATCCTATGAGTGCCTATTAGCAGTAAAAGGCAAACTAAGGAAAGTGTTGGTCTACTGCTTAGTGGTTCAAGAAACTCTTTGAAAGATAAAACTAACAAATATTTTCTCATCAGTCTTCTCCATTTTATCCAGTTAGACATTCTCAATATAAGTCTCACAATTATTGTCTACAACAAATATTTTACATCAGACTAAAGAAAGATGAATTTGGATTCTTGAACACATGTGTTTTGAATGGGCTAAATCAGATAAAATCAATTCAAAGGTTTCCAAAGTATGATTGAAACAGTCTCAGAGGCTGACTGTTTATCCTTCAAAGATAACAGGAAAGGTTCCAGAAAACTGGAAAAATAATCTTTTTGCTTTAAGGGAGACTTTAAAAAAGAACAGTAAGAAATTATAGTACTGTCAATATAACTTAATTTATGAGAATAATTGAACTCCTTGCCTGCACCTAGGAAAAAAACAAAGTTCTCAATAAAAGCTAACAAGGAACATAGAGAAGAAATCAAGTTAAACCTACTACATATTATCTTTTAAAAGAAGGTAAGAGGTTATATGGAGAGATAGAAGAAGTAGATACTTTATAAGTTGTTTTTTTTAACCATGTCTTGGTAAAGTGCTCTCCCAAGAAAGGATATGCCATGAATTTCCAAACAAAACATCGAAATGAACATCTACGGCCCCTGTTTAGAGCCATGACACTGTGCCTTCTCCAGTAAACATACCCTTTCACTTTTTTTGTGAATCATTTTGTTGTGATTTTGGTTATAAGTAGATGATCCATACACAATGTTATTGAAACTAGATACAAAAAATTAGGCATGATTCTGCCACCCAAGATTATTAACTTTGTAATGGTGTATAAAAATACCTAAGATTAATTTGTGCAATATTATTAGATATTTCTTCAGAATTGTGACTACCGAAAGGTTTTTAAAGACAGGTATCCTTATTCTAATAGTCAGGGCTTAGGAAAAACACATTGTTCGTGATTAAATGTAGTGTTAGCAATAGTCCATTTAGTTGCTTAATGATATGTAAGTTTTGATGTAGATGCACTAACATGAAGACCTTTACCCCAGAGCCTGATGAACATCAAGGTTTCAGTCACCAGGCTAAATTGTTGTTGAGGAGGAAGTACTCTTGTAAAAGTAAAATGTGATATTGTAAAGACATCATTTATATGGTATCTACTTGGTAGTTAATCAGAAATTGTTGAAGAAATTTTTTCCAAAAGTACGTATTAATTTCCTCAGGAAGGCAGGACTAAAAGGGAATTCATAGTGCTGATGGTTATTCCAAAGAGTCCTCTTGGTAAAATGATAATCACATGAAAAAAAAAATTGAAAGAATGTGACAATTTCTCATAAAAAGCCTTAGAATCAAGATTTTGAGTTAAACTACATTCGGTCCTTAATCCTATAAATCTCAGTGCCCTTTTCTCTCCCTAGACTAGCAGAAGACTAAACCGTTGTCTTTTCAGTTAACTAATCTCTAAGGACTGTTATTAACCAGCCACCTTGGATATGGAAACCCCAAATCCTTTTAAATGCTGATGGTCCAGGTCTAGACATCTTGTTATAGTTAATGAGATGAAATAGTCTCCTTATGTAGCAAGAGTCTCTTATTACAATCTCGAAGGCTAAGTGTTACGTTTTAATCCTGTTTGTGATACTGAGATTTATCCAGTTTTGGATTACTGGGTCTGTAAAAGGTAGTTATGGTCTAGTTTAAGAACTAGAACAGAAGAATTGCTAGACTTTCTAGGTCTTCAGGTGGTGCCATACAATGGCGCTGTGCTGTTCCTGATTACTCTTTCCTGACAAATCATCTATCTGGAGATAAGTAATGTACGATGAAACAGTATGTGATGAGATAATTTTATGATAGTGAATGAAATAGTAATTTGAGGATTTTATTTATGTCACTGGAAAAATTATGAATAGGGAAACAGAAAAAGGAAAAGGTCTTTAGCTAAAAACGAAGATCAAAGAAAAAAAATGCTTTGAAACAAACCTACCAGCTTACGATCATGTAATGTAAAAAGATCTTAGAGAAATACGATGCAGATTGCAAAATTAAAGTTGCAGGATAATAAAGTTAATTATTCCTTGTTTGTTTGGTGTTTGTTGTATCAAGGTTCAGCATACCTAATAAAAAAAGATTCTTTTTGGATTTAATACATTGATAAAAACAATGCAATAATTGTTCTAAATGTTAGCATTTGGAAAAACATATAGCATTGAAATTATCTAAAGTTACTGAAGAAAAATTCAACAACTTGTAGCTTATTGCCTTGACAATATATTCATTTCTCAGCAGCCTGTATAAAATAGTACTTCAGATAATGTTTTTCAAATGTGTTTCTCTGACATTTTTAAAACTAAGCTGAAAAACAATCTTTTTTTGTTGCTGTTAAGCACAGATGAAACAAATGTTTTAATTGATTACCTGCTTTGCCACAGAGAAAAAATTCTGTCAATATAGTCCAAAACTGTTGTCAAAAGCGAATGCAAAATACGTAATTGATTGTTGGTCAGCTAGTCTTGTTTTGAAAATGAAATGATCTTTAAAAGGTATTCAAAATGGAAACCAAAATTAAAGGATGGAATTGAGTGGATAGACCTACATGACACACTGTATCATGCTGTTATGAATCACTAGACTAGTCTTGAAATTATGCAAGCACTTTTTAAAGTTTTTTTCTTACAGTCTCATCCTTAACTGTATTCGCATTGTACCTGGTCCTCTGTGGTTTGATTATGTATTTATAATTTATAATGTGTGAAAAAGCCACAGGAAATTAGAAATAAAAATATTACATACAAGTTTAACTGAAGTCCTTTTCCTGCTTTCTTGACAAGTTCTTTTTGCTATCCAAGCACAGGAAAGGAACTGAAAAGCAGATATTGTTCTTAGATAAGCAGATATTGCTCTTAGGGACCAGAAGTGGAGAGGAAAAAAAGAATTCCATCCATCAAGAATCTTACAATCCTTTTCTATAATTCAGTGCCTCAGCCCCTACTAGCCACCCTACACAGGAGAGACTTCTCTCCTGCCTTAGTAAGAGTGTTTGTACCAGTTTTACCAGTACATCACCACTATATGGGCTGTATATTCTCACATCCCCAAGCAACTCCACTTAGATTAGTCAGCCCAAAGTACCTAATCTTACTTTATTATGTGCACAAGACCTTAGAAAGTATCCAAGTCATCATCTAATTAGTTTTGCTCATTTGCATTTCTAATTTGAATGCCATTGTTATTTTCAGAGATGACTGTTAATATACTTAGTGACCCTGTATAATTTTATTCATTTTTAGTAAAAGAGAGATACAAGTAGTGTGCTATAGATAAATTAATTGAATAATGTATATATTTAAAAATTCTATAGTATCTTTATTTATGAAAAGATGAAAAATGAGGAATTATACTTTTGATAAGGTAGTATGTATTTTGGTTTGTAGAATTAATTGTGACTGGTAAATGCAAAATTACATTCTGATACTGTAATCATGCTGAGGTAATGTTTGTTGATGAAATGATGAAATCTGACTTAAGTTTAACTGAGTGGCTTGTGTAACTGAGAAGAGTTTGATATGTATCATCCTTGAAAAAAAATGATGATCAAAGGTACAAAAGGTGTAGCTAAGGTGATTTAGGCAGCCTGATCTAGTGGACTACTACAAACAAAATTAAATGCTGGAACCATAATGGAAAACACACAGAGGATTCTTTGGGTTTTGTGTTTTTTTAAAGATAGGTTTGTCTACAGGTTTCTGCTGAGCTAAACCCAGGTTTCCTTGTGAATATGTCAGAGTGATAAATGAGAGAAAAATCAAGTGGAAGCAACTAGTTTTATTTGGATCCTATCTTATTTAAATCATATCTGACATTTAATGAATTACTCTTTATAAAAAATCTCTTCCTAGATTTAAGGAATATTCCATAACTGCACTGTCTCGCAAGAAGCTTTCATTTTGCTATCTTCTCAGGTTTCCAATATGACTAGATTTCTTCTTTAAATTTTTTCCATCTTCAGTAATGATCGCATAGTTTTGCAGCTTACCATCAATTATAAATGTCAGTTACATGCTATTCACTCCTTATTGCAGGACTTTAAATCTTAAATAAAACAAAATCTAATATCTTTCCTCACACAAATCAGCAAAACCTTTTTCCTTTCTTCAGATTTTAGCACTATTTCTGTTTATATACTTTTAGCTGGTTTTGAATCTACATGATAGTATTCCTAATTAAGACAATTAAAATTAATTATCAATCATTGCAAAGTTTCTGTACTGTACCATTATAAAGGAATCTTCCTCAGAAGGAGCATAATGCAATAAATAAATGTGCAGCTGCAAAGTATGTATTTGAAGATTGTGAGTAACGTTTCACATTGCCATGCTGGTAGTCACCCCAAGATTTCAAAACAGTCTGCAGTATATTGTGTGGTTTTGGCTTTAGGACACCCTGAAAACTGTATTCCTCTCACTTTCTTGATAGTTTTAATTGCATTAATTTTGAATTCACATACTGTGTTATATGACTTTGAAATGAATTACTTCTTCATGAATGATTTCACTTAGATAAAAACAGGTGTTTCTCAGTCTTCAGTTATTCATGGAGTACATCTTCTGTTCTCACATAATTTTTAGCATTATGGAAAAAAAAAAAAGTTATTCCTGAATAGGAAGCAGTACAGAAATTTGAAAGAAAATACTGAGTACTTACGTTGCAGTATTGTTTTCAAAGCCCTATTGCAGGTGTAAAAGGCACATGAGTAAATATTCCGGTATCTTTTAATTGATGCGGAAACTGAGCTGTAAAGAGGTTAAGAGAAATGCTTGTGGCCGTTCAGTGAAGTATTTACAAAGCCAGGATTATCTCTCTAAACACTGGCTTTTAGTCCAGTCTTTTTCCACCTTGTTCACACTGCTCATGAAGACAATCAGTTTAATGTTAAGAGATTGATTAGCAGCATTTTAAGTAATCTGTTGTTTTCTTTCATGCAATGTAAAATCAAAATCACTCAATATGATCTACTGAATGAAATAGGCATGCTGCAGTTAAGGTATCATTAACAATTACTACATTGTCGTCTTTGCACATCTCAGACATGGATTGGGATGGAATCTGTTGGGCAGGAATCAAAATAACATGGAATTTTTATTTTTATTTTTTTCTTTGAAGATATGACTGCTAAGGATTCCACTGTGAGTATATTTCACAAGAACTGAGAGAACTTTCTAAAAAGCTTAAGACTGTTGATGTTTGAAAGCCACATCTGCTCTTTTTCTGAAGAGGAGAACAGAATAGGAACATTAATACATGTCAGTACTATTTAGCTACTTGGAGGAGATTCAACATGTCTTTTGGATTTTAATTTTATCCAAAGCTGGAAGACCTAAATTTATGTTTGCAAAGACACATGTAAGTATATAACTACATTGAGGTCTCAACATCCTTTATATCATTTCTGTAATATGTAGAATATTTCCCAAGGCCTCTTTCCCAGCTTCTAAAACCAGGACAGATGTGAATGTTCAAATACCATGTTCTCTCCAGTGTATGCTGTCAGTTCATTGGGAGAATCCTCCTACCTCAGCAGTATCTGCTAATATAAGTACTAATCTTAGGGTACAGAACTGTTAGGGGACATGTGTCATGAACAAAAGTTAATTCAAGTGTGAACATTATGTTTCAGGTGCTGCTTCGAGTTGGATTTGTGCCTGACTAGACTGAGTTCACCCCATTTCAAACCTGGGTTCTCCTTCTGCCAGATCTAAAAGGTACCTGACTTTCATTCTGTAACATTTGTCGCAACCCTTCTGGTTTGCTGCTGAAGGTACCATTTCCTGTATAAGAATGTGCAGAGAATTTGTAAAGGATGAATCATAGTAAGTAAGTAATGTAATGGCTTTTTTTTCATGGTGTCGTAATTCTCAGTCTATGTTTCTGTGTGAGTTCTAAGACGGCATAATCAGGTGCTATAGCTGAAAAAAACAGTCCTTTTCTGAATTGCTGGGGAGGGGCACACAGGGCAGGGTAGGGAATAAGGAAGGGAAGGGGAAAGAGCCGGTGTGAGTATGTTTTATACCTCAAAAGGGAGTACAGGAGTACAGGCTTCTCCTGATGTGATGTGCAGCACCACTGCCCTTGTCTCGACACAGCTGTTCACACAGTCATGTGCTGACTTTGCTTGGAGAGCAGATGTGACACAGCCTTTTGTGTTCTAAGCTGTATGATCAACTCAGTTTGTCTGGACCTAGCACTAGGCTTGATCCTTAATTAACATATGCTGTACAGTTCTGAAACAAGTGGAAAAAACAATATGCTGTTGGCATATGAAGGTGCTAGAAATATAGACAATTTTAAATACCAGATGCACTTGAGCAATACCTTCGAGACCCCTCTGTTAAATACCTGCTTCTTTTTAAAGTCTCATCTGAACTTTAAGCAACAGAGTAGCACAGCTGTGTTTTTTGTTTATTCTCCCACTAAGTAATAGGTTGTTACCTTGAAAAAATATGAAAAGACACTTTTTAAAATAAATTGGTTTTGGATTAGATGATCTCTGAGGTCCCTTCCAGCCTATGCCATTCTATGATTCTGTGATCTTTTTGTGTTACTGGAAAAATAGCAGCCACTAAAAGCGGACTGATCACTCTTTCTAACTCCCCTTTTTTAGCAGTCAGATCATGTTTTTCTGGTGAGACAGAAAAATCTAGAATATATTAGAAAAAGAGATCTGATGCTAGCCATGAGTTCATGAAAGCTCCTCTGTAAGATCCAATCATCATTAACACTGTTGAGGAGCACTCAAAGGCACAAAACAACTTTGTTAATGTCCATGATTTTTACAAGGTAGCAAAAACTGATGATGAACTAGAATTGTTCCCTCCTCAGAAAGATCCTTGTTGAAAAAGAGCTTTTTTATAGAAAACTCTGGGGTGTGAGCAGACTTTAATTCTACTTTCAGATGGAGCTTCAGGAGTCTGACTGAATGTGATGTGGTCAGGAAAGAAAAATGAGTAAATATTTCATAAGTCACTGTCATAAACACTTGAAAATCAAGTGACTGAGAAGCTCTTTGTGTTACACTTGTCTCTTTGCTTATCTTCTCACTCCAGTAGTAATATCTCCTCAACATCTGCCTGCTTCAAGGCTCTCTTTGTTGTCTAGGGCCCATTGCTTTTCTGGTCACATCTGAAAATCTTGTATAACTTTAATTTCTCTCTTCCTACTCCAGTAATTATTATTATATTCCGAAAATTATATTAAAAAAAATATTAAGGTCACAAAGTCAAGCACTCAAATTAGAAAACATTAAAATTAAAGTTGCCCGTGCAACCTTCATTTGGCTCCCTTGGGCATATGCATTATAATGGTCTTTAATTACATCATCACAGAGTATTTTTTTTTTACATTGAATCCCTGACTCATTCAGTCAGGGACTGTACTTCCTTAATTAAGAGTATTCAGTATTTCGTTCTCTTGTCCTTGTTCAGTGTGTGGACATGCCTTATTGACTTCAAACTATTCAGACTGCACTCTTTGAGCAGAAATTATTGATTTTTTTAAAATGGAACTCATTAATATAATGTCAGGCATTACTTTATATTCACAAAATCCTCGTAATGTTAAGGGATTTTATTATCTCCATTTTACAGATGGGTAATGGCCATGCAGAGAAATTAATCTGAAATGTATTCACTAGTTTTGGGTGCCCATTTTGGGGTGTCTGTAACCTCCTGTTCTTCACTGTGCTTGGCATAGTTTAATTCTGTACACACTCAGGATACGGGCTCTGCTGAATTCTCTGTTTCTTCTAAATATTCAAGAATTTGGCTTGGGATCTGTATGGAAAAATCCTACAAAAGAGATTTAAGAACTAGCAAAGGAAAACCTCTGAAAAGTTGTTGTAAAGTTTGGAACAAAATTTTTTCACAGGTCTGCTAAGGAAAAGGCTAACATCTAATCCAGATCTGCAGTGCAGATCGAACTGCCTTATTTTCATTTCTGCAGCTTCTTCTTCCATTCACTACATATTCAACAAAAAGTAAATAGTGTAAAGAACAAATATGACTATGCAATGTTAGTACATTATTCGTAAAGGTCTTGTGAATAAGAGTGATTTTCTGGAGTGAAGAAGGGAACATCAGTTGACAACGACAAGTAGTTTAATAACGGATATGTACAATGAGATTAAATTTTAGTTGTGGACATTATCTCAATTTTTCTGTTCCTTTAAATTTCATTCTATGTAGATCTTTGCGTAAGCTTGTATGTATGATTGGGACAGAAGAGTTTATTATATTTATATTGATTGATTATATTAGTATCAAATAACAGTCATTGTAATATGTACATTTGGGGCACATATTCAAACAATGAACAGAAAAGCATTCCATCTTATCTGATGACCACCAACAACATATCTCACCAACAGCACTGGAGTCTTTAAATCCCCAATGCAGCCCACTGGCCTTTGAGCTAATGGAGAAGATGTAGTGTGAGGAGCTTTCATCCTCCCGGTGTCTCGATTCTTTGGCACTCATGGACTATATGTCCACATGTCACACATCTTCAATGCTGATAGAGGACCTCAGAGCACCAGGTTTCGCTTGGGGATCTGGAGGGGTTCTCACTGTAATCAGAAGGTTACAGGTACTACATACTGACTTCATCATTCCCCTTGCTTCTCCTTAGTCTGAATATCAACTTTCTCAGCCTATCTCAGTTCTCACTCACCAGTTCCCTGCTCACTTCCTTTTTCATTCACAGGATTTATTCCCATAGACCCCATTTATCTCTGTGTTTCTTTCCGTGATCAAATTTTTAATTCTCTACATTTGAACTGAGCAACATTTTCCATCATGATGCTTCGATGCCAGAGGACAGTGACAGTGCAAGAACATGACCGGCCTTTCATTCCCTTGCTACGTGTGGGACATGGAAATGTTTGTTTCAGCAAAATCATCTGATCGAGGACCTTGTCAAATCAGATAATAGGAAAAACGAGTAAGCCATAAACAAAATGACCTGATAGGCAAACAAAATAGACAAAACCAAGGAAAAAACCTTGTCAGTCACACTAATTGCTGGGCTATCAAGAAACTGCACACCAACCAGGACTGCTGCAGCCAAGAAGGTTGGAAACCTGAGAGTTCAAAATATTGGAGCAGGGAGCTCAGCTGGACTTGATAAACTGATGAGGGAACATGCAGAGGAGGGGAATGGGGGAGGAAGAAAGGAGAAACATATAGAGGGATAAAAAGGGGCAGGTCATGTGTAAAATGGGGCCAGTCGCTATGCTTGTTTGACTAAACCCTGTTCCTGACCAACTCAGTCTGTCCAATCTTCTCATTAAACCCTTTCTTAACTGTCTCTCTGCATATCCTCACTCTCTATCCTGTGTGTGAGTGCTGCAAAGACTGAGTGCCAACTACCGAAGGGTACCAGTGTGAGTGGATATGAGCCAGCTCCTGGATACGTGCTCAGCTTCGCTACTGATTGAACCTACCCAGGGGAAAGCAGCAACCGCCGTGTCCCTCAGCCTGGGCAGAGACCCTGGGTCCCTGACCGCGCTGGGCTTCAGCAACTGGGTGAGGAGTGAGTCCTGGGCCAGAGCCGCCAGAGGAGGCATCTGCTCTTAACATCCCTTAACAGAAAGGTTTTCATTTGGCAGAAGTACTTCCAAAGAGTAAATTGGGCAGCATATAATTTTCAAGCATTATAATAATAATCCAACCAGATGCTTCGTGCACGTGTAATGAAAAGTTTTTCTTTCATATGCAGGGCTAATGATCCCATTTTTTAATAGAAAAGCTTTTTGTGCTCTTTATTTTCTAGGTTACAATACCTATACATGATAATCTTTAAAAAGATTGTATGATAATGAACAAGATGATGAGAAATTTCAAGACAAAATGAATGTGTGGTATTCTTCATCTTATTTAAATAAGGCTTGGTTCAAATTCCTATTTAAGATCATAATATGGCTGAGAAAATTTCCATTATACTTATCTCATGGATGGAATTTGAATTTATAAATATCAGTTGTTTCAAGGTTGTGCAGGGTTATGCATAATGCTCTTTACTGTACATCAGTACAGTGGAAAAAGACAGCAGAATCACCTCCTCGTGACTATTGAAAACAACGGGTAAACTCTGCTTCCTACATGCTTTCATATGTAGAGTTTTCCCCATTGTAACACTTGCTCAAAATATTATGGTTTAACTTCAAGTTTATTTTTTTTTCAATAAACAGTGAAAATGATCTCTGCAATAACTGGTAGCTCAAGCACTAAGGTTATTTGAGAAAATTGAATTGTGCTGAGGGCCAACTGTGGTTATGAAGTGTGTAGTGCCTGTAAACAAACAGAAAAAGATGCATATTCCCTCAGCAAAAGCTACTTCCAGAGAGCAGAGAATGTCAATGAGTAGGCGTGTGAGGTGGCTATTGCAAACAGCGCAGACAGAGAAGGAAAGCCAGATGTTGTAATGCTGTGACACTGCACAGAAGACCAATGTGTAACATTAAAATAAGCAGTTTTCCTGCTACAGCTGGCCATGCATAGCACAGTGTACGGTTGGAATATATAATGCTGTAGCATCTGCTTGCTTCTCTGTAAGGCTTTTCTTTTCCAGACAGTTATAATCTCAAATCTTTTATTTGATAACTCAGATGTGCTTGACAGAAGAAAAATGGCTGCAGTGTTGTCACAATCTCTAAGTATATTCCTTTGGCAATGAAAGAGACCTCAGAATTTATGTACAGTACACTGCAGTGAAAACAGGAAAAGCATTTGCTTTCCTGCCTGCTGCACCCCAATCTTCTTTTCTTGACATAAGATGGAGAATGGGAGAAAAGGAATAGTCAGAAGGTAAAAAGAAAGGCATTTCTTTTATTGTTGGAGCAAGTCACAAAATAATGGATATTTTTTATAGTTGCAGTTTGTTGTTTTGCTTATGTTTTTGCACTTTAGGGTGTATAAATCTCATAGTGAGATGCAAATAAAAGTTGGTTTGTACAGATTTTGTTTTGTCGCAGAAACCTTAGGGTATTTCAACATTATTTTTCCTGGCCAATATTTAAAATAAGTTTTAGATACACTTAAGCACACTCTTCCACTATATATGTACGTGTTAGTTGTACTGGAAAAAGTTGTGATTTTTCATGTATTTAACAGATAGTAGGGAAATTAAAAATTAAGAATGCACTTTAATACAGTTTTCATGCCTGCAGGTTTGACCCCTATGAATAAACAGTGAAGTTTGTTTAGTTTTCTGTGGTTTCCAACAGTCCTTCCAGGCTATGGCAGCTTAGTCTTTTTAATAATGTTACTTTGCCTTTGGATAAAAGCCTGCTGCATATAGTGGTTCCACAAATGAATGTACAAATATTAAAAGGGGAAAAGGGATTTATACCTGAATATTGGATTGATCTAATTGCATTATAGAATCAAATAAAATCACTTCCTGGGAAAACAGACCACTAAATTTTGTGCATAATTATATATCCATTTTGCAAAAGTAAACCAATTATATCACTGGCATGTTCACATAGAATGTGATTGAAGGTCTTAGCCTTTTGGTAAACATACATGCCCTATTGAAAGGTACAGGCTTTTTATCTCCTAAAGACAGTTTGGTTGTACACATCAGTGATTTCTCCCTCTGCATTTCTCCCTTTTCAGATCTCCCTTTCCATCACCACTTTTTCCAAGCAATCCTTGCAGCCTTTCCCACCCATCTCCTTTGCTGACTATTTCCTCACTCTTCTCCAGAGCACCAAATACATCCTTCCTCCTTGCTTCATGTATAGTTCTCCCATCTCCACGCAATTTTTCAGTGGTTCTTTTTTTTTTCTACTGCAACACATATCGTTCTGTTAATCCCGTAAGACTCCAATTTATCTGTAATCCTGACCAACTATTTTCTCATAATTACTTATTTATTCTTTCTCCTTGCTTATTCCACCCAGCTGAGGAACGAGCCTAGAAAGCGCCGCAGTGTGATGCCTGAATGTGCAAAGCAGCTTCTGTGTTGCTGTGCTGCAGGATACAGTGCTGAACTCCAAGGTCAAAAGCTCAGTGAAGCAAGTAAAGGTGAAGGAAGATACACATGCCTTCTTGCGTAGAGAAGTCTGCGGCTTTCTTGTGAAGCAGTTGGAAAAACGTAGCACACAACATCGGAACGGCAAGTAGCCGAAAGTAATTTTATTTCTCTTATCTTGTCAGTCAGTGTTTTTCAAATAGGGTGATACTTGCTGTCAACAACACAATGGTAACTTTTAACGTCGACATCAGCTGTGTGATCTTTGATTCTTTTGCCAGAGCAGTATTCCATTACATTTTTACTGTCTTAATATGTTTACTTCCATCCTCCGGCTATCCTTTCTCATTTTGACAGGTAGGATAGGAAAACTGAACCCTTACTGGGGAAAAAAAAACCTACAAAACAAACAAAACAGAAAATGAGTTATTAACTCTGGCTAAGATAGGTTATTTTCTCACATTTCCTGTAGAGATGTTACAAACCAAAGAAGAATCAAACCTTAGCTGTAAAAGTGTTGTTCTACCTTTCACAATTTCTACAGATTTGCTTCTTATTCCCTTTCAGAAATACATTTGGTTGGTTTTGGTGAGACAGTATTATTAAAGCTGAAATTAGACTTGAAAAAAGTTGGACTATAGGCCAAGTGGAAGAAAACTGATTGAAATCAGCTCAGAGGAGGAGAGGTTTCAAGTTGATAGCCTGTGTTCATTCCAGTAAGTCGATGTGGTTCAGTAGATGACTAGAGCTGTATCAAAGATAAGAGTAAGTCAGAAATATGAGGGAATCCAGAAAAAAATAGTGACTGAAGCAAAACTGTGGAACATAAAAGGTGTTTGAGGGGGGGGGAGGGTGTTGAAGAGATGGAGGAGAAAGTAGTATTTGAGAGTCTGAATGATTAATAACAGAGACACTTGAAAACAACCTTAGGAAATAGATGTTATGATTCTAAGAATTCAGCACTATACTAAATTTAACAGATGAACATTTGGGAAAAGGCTAAGCCCTCAGGAATCAGGAGAAAGTTATATAGTGGGTAATTTCACACCCTTTTTTATCACAGGCTAAATAGGAAGGATTATGTTTGCTACAATAATTTTATTCCTAAATCCTGAATCCTAAAAACTTTATATAGAAATCAGAATAGAAAATAACTCTGAAATAACTGTTGCCATCCTGAAAAAGACAATGGACAAGCAAGTAGATGTCATTCAGTCACTATTTAGTAAAAGAAACATTTTTGAAATCAACTAGGAGAAAGATATTTTTTTTTTTTTTCTGTTTTGTGTAGAACAGAACTCATTTACAGGCAGAGAAAGTTTAAGTCTCCAGAAGATGCTCAACTGAAAGTGCAATAGTAGACTTTGTTTACCTATTTTTCCCACAGAAGTTTACATATGCATATTGGATATAAAGAAACTAAAAGATAAAGCAAGAGAATACACCAGAAAAGATAAATTTGTATTTGTTTTAACTTCACTAAAAGCACTTAGAGAACAGTAGGGTAATTTAGTACCTGGTTTAGTCATGGAACTAGTTTAAACTGCATTTAAATACATAATGCTGTAATATACTGTTCTCCTCACTTCCTTTCGTCTATGTAGGATATGTATGATGTTTAAAAAGTATTTTTCTAATATATGGTTATAATTATCTTCTGCCATTAAGTCAGTGTATTTTTTATCATTAAATCAAGAAAACTGAGAAATATATTCATAACTGAAGCATCTGAAAAAGTACTAGTACTAGGGACCATAATTCATGAATGAATTACGAAAAATTATCCATTGCAGTCATCATTCTGAACTCAATAGCTGTCTATACCTGAAATATGCTATTAATATTACAATCATATCATATTAATGTAAATATTCCATTTCATCACATACTAGGAAATCACCATAAAATTATTTCAAGATTCTTAGAACCTCTGAGTTTTTCTGGTTTAGTTGGTGGATCTGGCCAGCTTAGGTGTTTTCCTACTAATTTTTCTATAACCCTTCACTCTCTGAGATATTTTTCATCTGAAGAACCCCAGATGAAAGTCAGCAGAGACTTGGACCTGGCTTGCATCCAGGAAGATACTCTTCTTTGAAAACAAACGATCATTGTCACTGGTACTTGTCCCCTACTACTTTTTCTGAAGAAACTACAAAAGCATCAACATCGGACTCTGCCTTCGTAACGCCAGATGCAGTGCTCTTCTGGTTTTAGTCTGATCAACTAATTTTTGATTTTTTCAGAGAATCTCCTGATGACTAGAAATTGGGAAGGACTGTGGCTCTGAATCTGGAACATAAATGAGAATATGAAATTAGATTCTTGCTCTGGACAGAGTAGCTTACTGTTGTAGCCATAAAGGGAGTTAGTTATTTTGCTTCAAAATGCTAGAGGATCTGACTTAACAGTACATGAGAATACGGGAAAGTTCAGTTCTAGTCCTTCCTGCATCTCCTTCCCGCTGCCAATCTAAATAAGGTAGTAATAAACTACAAATACCTGTACATAGGTACAGCCAGTTATAAGATTTTTATATCATGCAATCCTTCTACAAAAAATGGTGCACTTCCGTTCAGTAAACTCCTTGAAAGTCCAGACTCATTTGTGTGTCACTTTTAACTCTTCTGCTGTTTGTCATTCCTCATGTAGCTATGTCCTTCAGCTACTCCAGAAAATAATGAGGCAATAATATAAGTGAGTGATACAAGACATGCAAAGTGATCTGAACTCCTGAAATTTCTCTTTGCATTGGCAATGATCTGAAGATGCAGGTAGCAAGAAAGACTGATCACCAGAGATGAGAAATGGTTGAGTGGTTCTTTTAAACGAGATAGAATATGTCTTTCACTATATAAAGTCTCCTTTCCAGGAGACTGGCAAAGGATGATGAAGGAAATTTCCACCAAAAACACTGGACTTTGTCATATTTGATTGTAAAAATGTAGGAAGACTTGCATTATTACTTCACTATCGCTGAAAATTAGTTCTTTTGCTGGACTGTGTGCAAAGTCATTTTGGTGGAAGATGAGGTTGCTGCTTCAGTGCTCAAGCTGTGATCTGTAAGAAGAGAAAGAGATATACAATGAAGTTACACATGAAAAACAGTGCTTGGCATTCATTATTTTCCTATTTATAACTGAATCATACCCTGGTACATAACAAATTATCGCCTTCTGAGATGTAATTTATAATATTGTCAGTGATTCTAACTTTAACCTGTGCTTGTCATTATTTCTTATCTTCATTTATGTTGTTGCTTTTACTGTTTTCCTTCTCATTTGCTGTATGTTTTGATAAATTACATGACAGGCTCTTTGGGGCAGTAGCCATATTTTGCTGAATGCTCTCTGCTATGAAATAAGCCCTGCGTTGGACTCAAACAAATGTTTGTTAACACTCTAAAGAGAAAACAAGTAGCTTCAGAATTAATTGTGGCCCCTGAAAGAACTGGAAGTAGGGGCCTCATCCTGCATTTATTCTGGACGTTTCATTGTCTTACTTCATAGAATCATACAATGGTTAGAGTTGGAAGGGACCTCAAAGATCATCTAGTTCCAACCGCCCTGCCATAGGCAGGGAAACCCTCAACTACTTAATATTTTTTGTGTAAAGAATGGTGTATTAGGGAGCTTGTTTTAGTCAAAAGCAAAGAAAAAGGAATTTCATGTGTTCCACTGTCTTTGTAACAAAACATCCAAAGACACAAAATCTCGCTATTTGATTCATGTTAGCTATTCCTTAGTCCCCTGTCTCTACTATCAGTAATATCAATGTCTGATTTTATACTCCTTAAATATATGAGAAGAGACTCCAAGGTTTAGACCTAATATATTTGCTAAGTGCCAAATATATTTGTCTGTCCCTCTGCTTTTTTTTTCTTCTCTGAAAACACCAGATTGTATTTACTCAGCTGAGTCTCTTATGCCGATAAACAGCAGGAGTGCTGACACCTTACCACAGGTCACTAGGGATCTAGTTTCTTGAATGTATTTGAATATTCTGTTGGCTGATCAAAATACTGATGTTGTCAAAAGTGGAATATGGATGTGCACGTTCTGCAGCTCTTACTTACCATGGGATGTTTCACATGAAATGAGAAGCAGAGCAGAGTTAGTCATGTGAGAATCTCTCCTGCCTTCTCTCTATGCTTCGCTGCTTCTTGTCTCCATCTGTGAAAGCTACACATAGCCTTTGAACACCCAGAGCAAAGTGCTCAAATAGTAAACGATAAACTCTTAAATGAATATATAGAAGCAACCAGCAAGTACAAACCCTTATTTTCATAAATCATAGGTTTAAACTGGATTTTTAAAAATTTTAATATATAGATACATACTGTTAGCATTTTTTATTAATTTTTTAAAAATTAAAACAGCATAAAAGGTATTAGAATTAAGCATTTATTAGAATGCTGTACAACAAAGTATAAAAAAAAATCTACAAGCCATTACAAATGAAAATGGCACTTAGAACTCATCTTCTCTTTATTTCTTTGTCTGTAAACTCAAACTTTTGTTTGGCAGTTCAACATGCTGGAGAAATGAGTAGATGTGGAATTATCTAGGCCAGAAGTTATAGTAAAAACAGGTGGCATGAAAAGTTAGGAAATATTTTTGGCAGGATGTGTAAAGGCTATTTGTAGGAGAAGGGGAAGATAGTTTAACTGAAAAAAAGGAAAAGGGGGGGATGTACTGAAGGATTGTGTTTGACCAATAATTAAAAGTAATTTGGTTTGTTTTCATGTTGTGTTCTTATTCTAATTTAAGTCAGGGTCTGAAAGAAGGGTGCTTTGAGATAAAGAGCTAAGTTTCACTTTGAAAATATTGAAACAGAATATTCAAAAATCTGTTTGAAAATGTAAAATACTTGACATTTTATATTTTTCCACATCCTTTTTAAGCTAAAACTGTCTAACAGAATGAAAGTTCATGTCTATGACATGATATACACCAGTTTTTAAATATACAGTTTAAGCTCAGCCAAGAGTTTTTGTACTTTAGTTTTAGATACAAAGAAATGAATATTATTTTTTTCTTCTGTATTTAATGAGTTGGATAAAATTAAAACTCAGTTATACAGCTTCTGGAATTAGTAGGCCCAGACATACTTGTTTTCACACAGAGAGACATCGTGAAAAGCAAAGAATTTTCATATTGTGAATGAGATTCAACCTGTTATTTTTAATTGAAATATGTTTCAATGACATTGCCAACAAAATTTTCGAATAGTGCCAATTCAGTTTCATATTATTATTAGTCATCATCCCAAATTAATTTAATACTTTCTGACAGATAATGATAAATATTCTTTTTTACATATACTGTAGAATAAAGATATAATTTCCAGATAAGCATGGAGAATTTAATGTGAAATATTAAATATCAGAACTTAAATAAATGGGCAGGACTGTGTTTGGTTACTTTGAAAGTTCAGTGTTTCATTGGTATTTTACCTTTTTATATTTTTCATGTTTTCTTTAGTTTCAATTTACTGGCCTATTTAATTTCCTTAGTACTTGGCAGATGCTATTTAAAGTTCTAGAGCATAAACTGAACATCCTTATTTTCCCCTGATGTATCATTTTTATCGCAAACGTTACATCTCACACTTCTATCGCTACACATGCAATGTGTGTTAATGAAGTCAAGAGCCTGACTAGATACTTCCTTCCTGTGAGTTCATTTGTTTATTAGAAATGGAAGTTGTAGACTATCTGTTAAGCAGGAGAAACCTCTGTGATAAAGATAATTAAGTAATATGAAGTGTAAGTTGAAGAAGGGGAAGGTGGAAGAAGTTCCAAAGAGATCGCTTCCTTTCTGTGATTTGAATGTGATACAAGGGAAACTCCTGAGAACAAAAAAATGTAACTGTGCCAGCTTTATGAATCTGAATGTTATGTGTGAAGTAGATCATCTCTGCTTATTTTACACATGTAATTTTGTTTGTGTTGCCTGTGTTTTAGAGATGAGCCCCTAGTACGCTCTTTTATACAAGTTACCCAAAAGCATTACAGGAGAAAAAGTAGTCCAAGCCTGATCTAGAAAATAAATTTGGAAAAGCATAGAAAGAGAAGAGTTATGGGCCAAACTAAAAGTTGGTGTCCTTGTACCTGAAACTACCAGTACTAGAAATTCGCATTATACAGTCATAAAATTTGATTTTGTGACTCCAACATATCTTTTGGTTTGTTATTCACTTGTCTTATATCCAATAACTATGTAATACAACTTGCCTATAAGGAAGATTGTAAAAGCAGTATACGATCATGGCTTCTGCAGTACTTTCATGAAAAGAATAACTGGATAATCCTCTTTCATTGAAATGAATTCTTGGTAATATATGATAACTTTCTGAGTATTTGTTTAATTTAAATTTTAATTATAAATTTTAACTATACTTTTTATTGTTTAGCATGTACGTCTTTTTAAAACTAGATAGCACACTTCAAGCATGTTTTCTTTGAATTCTAATGTTATTCCTATCTTACAAGCAGCATTTTCATTTTACAGGATCGTGTTACTACTTTTGTTTTTCCTCTTCTCGTTACCCCTTCCCTCCCTGCACTGGCTGCCCGTAATTGTAAAAAAAAAATAAAAATCAGAACAGAATAGTCAAATGGCCTTACATAAACTCCTTTGGAACAATTTTAAAATAAGCTCTTTTTCTGTTATTTTAATTTGGAAGCCAGCCTTTTTCCTTCTTAATTTGATTCCATAAACTCTTAGTTGCACTGAAGGTTTGTCTTAATGGGTTTTTAAATACCATTGTCAGGATGCCCTGTGGCAAGTGGATTGTGATTCTTAATGGCATCCAGCTGGGCAGGAACAGTTGCATCAAGATGCCCACCAAAATCAAAGAATCTTTTTAGGTTAGAAGTAAAAATCCAGTATTAATTTTTTTGAGTGAATCTCACCTGCGCTCCATCTTCCTTTATGCAGGTTGCTGAAGGCTGTCTCCAGAAAAGTCATAGCCAAAGTAGATGTGCTGACTTGGAGCTTGAGGGCCTCACAGAGATATGTACCGTGGAAAAAGTGTCAGAGGGAGAAGGAGATTTTAAGTTCTCATTGAATTATAATTCCTATAAGAATAAAGAAAATTGTGCCCTTGGTTTATTCCTGATAAATTAACCAAGAGCAAGGAAAAAATAGTATTTTGAGGCATCTCTTACCTTTCCTTCACTACTATGCCTGCTCTTAGTGATGCCCTTGCTTCTATGTATGAGGTCTTTCGCAATGGTATTAGCAGATTGCTAGCACTATAATTCTGTACCATAGCTGCTTTATGATTTAGGCATGGAAAGATTGGAGAGAGGCCATCTGAGCTCACACATGGTTATTTCAACTTTTCAAACAGCCTAGTGTGGTGAAAAGACAAAAGAAGAGTACGGTTATACTCCCTTTGAGGATATTCAGTTAAAAAATCATCCCAATCTACAGAAAGAGGATTTTACAACACACACTTTTTTAATTGTGGCGAGATGAGCATTTTATTGGTTCATTAACTCAAATTAGTATTTTATCCCAAGATTTTCCAGATTTCTACATAGAGATCAATTAAATATGGAATATGAACATGTCCCTGTATTCAGAACAGAAGGAAAGGAATCAGTGAGCACACTGAATATTTTGTGAGGAGGTTTCCATGTCCATTCTGGGCCATAGATTTGATGATTGTTGGTAAAATGTGATTAACAATATGACAATTAGAGAGGCTGCTGTAACATGAGTTTAATCCTCATTTTCACTTTTAATGGGATTTGATAATTGATTATTGTTGTTTCACTTTTCTGATGGTACAGATGAGACTTTGATGGACTCAGATGAGTAAATCATGATAAATATAATTGCTGTGTGCAGTAATACTGTTTTTTATATTGGTAAAAGTGTGGATTGCATTTTTATCAAATGCACAGCTGCAAGCAATAGCCCCATCCTATGATGCATGATAAAATAGTTGTTAAAAACAAAGAGATTATAAATATCAGCAATCTCTCCAGTTACACAAATAAAATGTCATGTTCAAATTTAACATGGAACAATAGTGATATCCCTGAAAAATTATGCATGAGCATATTGTAAATCTATACACTGTTTTTTTTTTTTTGTTGAAATAACACTAACGGATGGTAAGCATATGTGAATTTGGAGATGCTGTATAGAAATAAGTTAGTAATTTTTTACTAGATAATTCTTTAAAATGCAACTGAAAGTTCAAGACGACCTCCTTTGATATTCTGTGACTTGGTACAGGTTGAGTTCCCAAAATAAAAGACTATCATATACAAAAGAGTAGGCCTGCTCAGCTATGGATAGCTTTAAGTATGCTTACATTTTTTTATTTTTCAGTCGTTTAATCTTCAGTATTGTTATTTTTTTTCATTGCTGAGCTCTTTGTCTGTTACTCTGGTCCTAGTTTTTTACATGCTAAAAATCCTTTGGGCTGTGATTTTAAAAGACGCTTGCAGAATTAAACACCTGTTCTATGAAACAAACAGAGAGAAAAGCGTAATCACCCCCTTGCTTCTTTAGAACTCCCACCTAATGACTGTAGAAAGAAAGATTTTTAAGACTTTTCGTTTTTGAATTTTCACTGGTTATTAGACTATCAAATACTTTATTATTTATGATCTTTATTTTCAGATTTGTTGTAACCTTTTAGTCCTGTCTTTTCCTACTTCTAGTATTTTCCTTTCATTGCTATTCCTAGATTTCATTTTGATTTTCATTCAAATTTAAATGCCATTCTTTCTTTCCATGCACCAAATAATACTTTGATCAGTAATTATTCTGTCATCTTAAAGCATCTCCGTTTACTTTTTCTGCTCCTTTTTCGACACAAAGTAAAATTCATTTCTCCTTTTCCGTTCTGATTCTTTTTTTCTCTGAGTTCACAAGTTACACTGAGTAAACTGCTTTGACTTTCAAATGCCACACTCTCATTTTCTTTCCTTGCGTATTCATTTGCTTGGGACAGCTTTCAGATCAGCACATTCTGCTAAGGACCAAAGGCAAATTTGAACATATGGTAGCACTCCTAAACTATGCAGATAATTCACTAACCTACTGTTTCTACCAACATTCACTTGTTTTTCTCATTTATTTCTATTTTATGCACTTGTCAAGAAACATCAGTTTCCAAATCTACCAGTATCTAAAGTAATTTACACTATTTTCTCGTGTGTACCAATGTACAGTTCATTGTCCTGTATTGAAGTCTAGAGTAATTTTTTCTCCATGTTTGCCCTATATTTTAGCATGAGCTAAAATAGTTACAGCCTAAAAATGGAGAAAACTATTGAAAATTGTCATTAACTGTGTTTTTTATTCAGTGAGTCATCAAATTTAAAACAAGGATATGAAGCTTGAACAACTAATAAGCTCCCCCCAAAAAATGGACACGATATTGGGTTAAAGATTTATTTTAAACAATCGTCAACATTCTCTTTCTTTCTTCATGAAAAACCTCCATCTTCCTAATTCAGCACTGAAAAATTTATTGCTTGTTTAACTAAAAAAAGGAAAAACACCTTTGTTTCAGAGCAATGTTTTTTATAGTAAGATAGCTGTGATTTTATATATGACTGCAAATATTTTCCATAAAACAAAAGCGCATTTCAATAATAGACCTCTGATCAAATATAGACTGTGATGTAGGAGACAAAAGACTTAGACCTTTGAAGTGAAGAATAACAATACAAATCTCACATTCAATGAAAAAAAAACATTCTTGATTTGGAGAGTAAACAAATTGAATCTATGAAAAACACCTTACTAAGTAAAGAGAATAAATTACTTTTCTGAAAGTATGTATGGAATTTAAAATAATAGCATAGATAAAAACTCACTGTATTTTCCATTGCTGTAGTATTAAAAAAACTACCATTACATCAAGTGACATCAATTTCTCTTTTAGGTAGCACATGTATTAGATGCTGAGTAAATTAATGATTATTATTTTACTTGATACATTGTATATGATTTTGTGCTTGTCATGGACACTGCCAGTAAACAAAGGGTACAAAACACAATGGTCCTATATAGCATACTATGCCAGCTGATAATGGCAAATAACATATTGATAAACACACAGGTTCTGAGCATATTTATTAAAATGGATACCTTATAATTAAATTTAATGGGCATGCCATTTTCAGTGTTTAAAGTACAGAGCGACGTTACAGAGAGTAAGATAAAGTACATAAGAAATGTACACATTCTATAAATTATGTTCCCAAGACTGCGTTTCGGAAGAGGCATAGTGGAAAATAAAGATGAAGAGATTTTAGTCGTGATGAATTATTCATATTGCAGCAACAGGACAATATTTATTCTCAGTGACGCGCTTGTACCTCTGGAGAGCTGAAATGTATCAAAGCTTGTTTATTGTTGATTTATGATCACAAAAAATAAGAAATACTCTATCGTTATAATTTTGGAAATGATCAAAATTTCCTAGAAGATAAAGGGAATGTTTGCAGTAAGGAATTCCACTGAAAAATAAGACTTATGACAAAACAAAATACTAATCATGACCTGCTTCTGGCTGGAGCTGTTAAAATTAAGTTTCTCTGTTGTGAATACAAGTATGTAGCATGTTCTGCTTCTATGAGTAAGGAAAACTATATAATGGTGTTTGATTTTTTTTTTTTAATTCTGTGTCGACTGAAAATAAATAATGGAATGTTTTACCACTGGAATTTCTGTAAAATCTGGCATAATTTTATGAGATCAAGCCTGCTAAAGTCAGCATAGATGCACTCACTAAGGCTACTTATCACCAGCAAGAAAACCAAACTTCTTGAGAATATTTTATAGGCAAGTATATTTTCAAAGTTATTCGACACCTGTGAACCTGCATTGTAACCAACAGCAGATGTTGGATTAAGAGCTATAATTATGAGAAAGAAATAACTGTGGTTTGAGGGTTTTTTTTGAGCTGCTTTCATGACTTCCAGGGTCACTGCTTTCTGTGGCTGCCTCCCTCGACTGGTGACAGGGGACTGTTTATGAAGGATGACCTTCAGAGGACCCGCCTACCATTTACACCAACCAAAGGTAGAGGAGTAGGCAGATTCCAGGAATCTGCAGTCCATATAGTCTTCTCACCATCTTCCCTCACGAAATCTCCCTCCTTGACTGTCACCTGCGTTGTCCTTGTGAGATGTCACATTTCAGCTGGGTAAGAAATTTGCTGATAGCTCTAAACAAAGAGAGGTGTCTAAGCACCAAGATTAGGGGCTTGTGGTTGATTTCTCCCTCCCACCCCATCAAGATGTATCTGGTTGTAGATCAAATGTGTACAGTTTCGACACCCTAGAAAAGTGAAAGTTGCTAGCAAAAATGTTGAAAGAGAGAAATGTCTTTCATACATGTTAATAACTTGGCATGACTGACATAGCAAGGAGGATTGAATGGTTGCTGTCTATAAACACAAACAGGATTACTCACTGAAAAAGGGAAAGAACTAAATAAAAATATTATAAAAAGGTTAGTAGTTATGACTTGGCCATGAATTTAAAAAATCACTAAATTAGAAGCTCTTTAATGTCTTGCTAAAGCTTCCTAGCAAGTAAAAGCTGTCTTTCACTGGAAATACAGGAAACCAAAGTCAAATAAAAAGAGGCTTCTAAGATAGGGATCAATAATTTTATGAAGGCGATTTTGTGACATGAGTGTCTGATGTGACAGAATAACTCAGGAAATACGTTTCTGTTCAACAAAGCCCATATTGGCTTTTTTTATTGCCTCTATAAAATATATCTTGTTTTAAACAAAGAACAAATCAATAACACTGAAAAACACTAATCAGTAATAAGGGAGTTTATTAGGTTAAGTATTGTGGGTTTACATGAGGTTACTATGGGCTAAAAATCAGATTTCTTTTTTTTTTCAAGGCAAATTTTGAAAAGAAATTGACAGTCATTTAAAAAGGTCTGAACAAGGTATCGGTTTCAAAATATCCTCTTCTCGTCTTGTGCTCTAACTTTCTTTGATTTCAACTGAGGGTAATGAGCTCTATTATTATTATCATGAACTATTAAAATAAGATCTTGAATAGCCATCGTATGCATGAAAGTTTTGAATGATTTGAAGACTATCAAAATGCTTTGCTACAGCATTTATACATGCTTTAGTTTCTCTGCTTTCCATGCTGTAAGGCTGAATGAGTCAACCTCCACCCTAGATTTAGCACGGAAGAAACAATTTTCCAAGGCAGTGTAAAGTCTTAGAGCTGGAAATAAGGATTCAGAGTTGGAAGGGAGCTTGGTAGACAGAAGCAATGAAAGTCCCAGAGAGGAAGTACAGGCTTTAGTCCCTCATGGGTGTGTTCTTGACCATCTCCACCTTGCAGCATGTGTTAGCACCACCAGTTGTGTGACTGCACAATGAGCCAGCTTGGGAAAGCAATCCAGCTGAAAATGGGGTTTATTTGGTGGCGGAGTGGAAAGTGCCTGTGTTGGTGGGTAAGACAGCAATTTTCGTCTAGAAAGAGCTCCCTGAGCTGTCATCCTATGAAGTCACAGTGGCATTCATGGTGACAGAAAGGTGATGATAGGAATGCATATTTGAAGGTCCTGCATCAGCTGGATAGACTAAAATCTGTCAAAATCACTACGAGAAAAATACAAGGAGAAAAAGTTGCAGCAGGATAAGTGATAGCTCCTGTTCCTCTCACCGGTATTCTCATAGAATTTACTCATTACATTGAAGGAAACATTAAATTGATACGCATTTACTCATTAGAAATCTGGCATGCAAACCCTTTCCTGTACTGTTTGGTACCTTTTGTCCTGATCATCTTCTGAAACTAAAAGACCAAAGGAAGCTGTTAAAAATCTTTAGTGAAACTTGACTAGTATGGGGATGGAAGTTGTCAGTGGGATGTAAGCAGTAGAACCATTAACAAATTGGTATCAAGATCATAAAATAGAAAATGTTAAATCTGAAAACACAAAAAATTATGTTGAAATGATAGAGGAATCCATTATGTGAGCTTTTCTCTTATGCTTATAATAGCATTATATATGCTTATAATAACATTAAGGTCAGAATATTAAAGAGAGAATGCTTAAATACAATGTTTTACTGATTAAATTAGATCAAGAAGGACAGCAGACATAAGAAAACAATTGCAAGAAAGCAATCAAAGTGTCCAAGCCCACAGGCAAACTTAAAAAAAAAAAAAAAGCGAATGAACTTTTTAAAAAAAGTTATTAGAAAGAAAAATGAGAAGGGATGTATGCAGGTATATATTATCAAGAAATTAACATTGTTTCTTTGGATATCAGTACCAAAAATATAAGTCATGTGGACTCATATCCTAAGGATATCTCAAATGAATTAAATGAAGAAAACAATGTGGTATAACTTCTGCATCTGAATGAGGCTGAAGGAAACAATGTAAATGTTGTTCTTACATACAAAATACAAAGAACAGCTTCTCTAAAGAGGGACATAAGTAACTACCTGACCCACCATTTATTAAGTATGTAAGTTCAGCTCTGACCTACTGTTACGTGTACGTTCTGAAACTTTCTGAGCTTAGTGATCACAAGACTCTCAGATCTAAAATCTTGAAAGCTTTAACATTAGGAAAACATTTATGTGGTTCAGAAAAACAGTACACAGTAGATAAGAAGTGTTTGTCGCTTGGTCAAAAGACAACTAAAAAAGTACTCTGAAATACATTGTTCTTAGACAGGAGATGTTTGAAAACGAAAGAAAAAAGAAAGAATTTAGAAACCCAAGAACTGATTTCTTCCTGCGAAAAACAGCTTTTTTTAAAAAAAAAAAAAATCACTCTTACCAAAGGAAATTATTTTCTATTTAGTACAAATTAGAAGGGCTGGAGTAAGCTTTGTGTTCTTCCTGAATCTCACTTCTGCAACACAGCATTCTCACAAGAGCATTGCTTTCAATTGCTACTGTTATTTTTGAGGCTGTCATATTTCTGTACCACTCAGAACTTGTGTACCCAGTGGAAATGAGTGTCAAAATGCTTTTGACCAAGAGTTCTAGAAAACATTAATATTAAATCTCAATTACACTTACAGTTTAATGTGTGGTTTGTTCTCTTTCTGTGCTGATAAATTCCAGTTTACTAATTATGAAAATATATTAATGAGAATGGGAATACTTGTTCTCCTTCACTTGGATTCTCTGAGTATCTCAACCAATGTCAAAAATTTTTGTCTAATAAGGTGGAACAAAAATATATATTTCCTGAAAGACAAATCTCAAGGAAAACCATGTAGGTAGGTAGTTTCTTGTGATTCTAAATCAAGTTCTGGGGTTTGGCTTTCAAAACATATTTAGAGAATAACTGGCAATCATAGAAACCACGGTATCCAAATAAGCTGTTTAACTTGAAATGCTAAACTAGATGTTCTTCTAAAAGTTGAAACAAAATCGAAGTATTTCTTTGGTAACTCTGCAGAACGTTTTCAGTTCTGTGAAATTTTATATTTACATTTTTACTGAGTTCCTGGTTGTTTCTCCATCTGTTTTTTGTGGTTTTGCCGGATTTCAATGAAAAGTAGATAAACTGTGAAAATCTGTGAAATACTGTTTTCCACAGTTGACATCTGGGGAATTTCAAAAGCTAATGTGATTATCTGATAGGTTCCACATTACTGTTGTCATACATGATTTCTCAGAGCTGCAGTTTGTTCTGAGACATCTTACCCTTGGAGAAGTTTTGCAGAAATTAATCTTGTGGTGGAACATCCAACACCCCATTTGAATGCCTAACTTAAAATGAGAGGAAGCTCTTTTAAGAAAAGAGAAATACCTGAAACCTGGTGTCTTCAGAGGACACAGAACATTTAGGGCATATCAGAGTATTTATCGAGCCTGATTTTTGAGAAATACTTAGTAATTATTTTACATGATGATATCTCTTTATATTTTGTATTTTTAAAAAAATAAGTAAGGTGATTTATTTATATATATTTAAGATGTGGTTGCTCTCAAATAATAAAATTTAAATTGCATGTTGTAATACAGTTCAGGATAAATTTGATTATCCTACCACATTCTTTAGACATAACACTTGGGCCAAACACTACCTATGAAGGCCAAACTCTCTCTATAAAGCCCCGATGAGCACCTTCATGACCAAACACTGCCTATAGTGGCTGCTGAACTTCGGGGAGGGAAGGGTCAGAGGATTGATGTCAAAGCACCCAGTAGCAACAGAGTCATAGGTGGTAGGAGAAGAAGGAAGGGAAGCCAAAGAAAGCGAGATTACAAAATTTCTGTCATTTATGAAAACAACATCAAGACTGGTCATACCTTTATGGAGAGTAATAATGGGGTACTGGAACAGGGATTCTGTGAAATAGCCCAGTATCACCTTGGAGATATAATCATAGATTCTGCAGCTATGTCTAATTTTCTCCCAAACTAATTCCCTCAGAAGAAAAAAGCCCAAATAAACAAGTGCTGTCATTGATCTTGGTTAAGAATATTTATAACAGTGGCTGTTGTCCTTCAAAATGACAAACAAAAGAGACTTGACATTTTAAGTAGTAGATGAAATTAATATTTGCTATAAGAGACTCTGTGTCTGTAACTTAAAAGTGATATGCCTATTTATGCTGATGGTTGCATTTGGCACAGTGTGATCTGCAGATTACTGGAGGCAATGTATCTTTCAGTTGTGTTTGGTCTCTTTTCTTTTGGAATCACTGTAACTTTTCATAAACACTTAGACTGAATGATCTGACTCCTACTATGGTTTCTGGAACTATTACATTTGTTTAAAGGAATTATTTCCTTCTTTAAAAATTTTCAATTTCTGGTGTTTACTAGATCCCTTATGCATTTGAAAGGTCACCATCAAGCATCTGTTTTTTTTCTACAAATTAAAATATCTAATGAAAAAATTTAACAGTATTCTTTCACGTTGCCTATAAAAAGTACAATGTGAGAAACAAAATATAAAACATGTCCCATCTGAATGTTTTTCAGTATTTAAATCCTTAAATGGCACAACTGAGCATTGCTGTTATTTTGGAAACATGCAACAGTCTGAAAAGCAATAAAGGGAGCTTGTATTTAACCAGAGAAGGAATTCCCTCTCCCATTTCAATTTGCTTGTTTTGCTTAAGAAAATGAGCTTGAATAGGGCAACATTTGATAGAAATAAATTAGTGTCATTTTATTCGACACTTAGTTTTTTCTATCTGAAGCAAAGAAAAAAATAGAAAAGCAAATTATGATGCTCTATCACATTGTGTGAAACTCCTCTACCACTGTAAAATCACAACAGAAGAACTTTACTTCAATAATCTGTTATTTAAAGAAGCTCATTAGCACCTTTGTAAATTGCAACATTGCCAGTGTTGTAACTTTGCGTCTGGAAAAAGCTGTTGTAGGATAAAAAGCATGTACTTTGTGCAATTAAGAATTGAAATGTTATCTGAGTAGTTTGAACTGAAACCTGCATTAAACAACTTATATTTTCAATTTGAAATAAGGAGTTAGGAGTGATAGAGATTTATACTAGTAACAGTGGATTTGTTGTCTGAATAAACTAAGGGGTTTAAGATTTCTGAAGGCAGATAGTGAAAGTTCATGTGGGCAGATCTGTGAGAATAAGTCGGTGATCTCCGAGTCTTACACTTCAGCAAAATCCCTTTTTTTTTGCTTAGTTACCCATTTACAATCTACACTATCACTGTACCCAGTCTACTATCAAATTGAGTATTCAGGAGGCTTTCATTTCAGAATGATGATCTTTCTTTCAAAGTGCATTTTCTGTTTTGTTTGGGGATTTTTTATACCATGAATTGAAAACAAAAAAAAAATAGCACAAAAAAATTGAAAAATATCCAACTATGTAATTTTAAAGTATTTTACTTCTATATATTTTTACTTATGCTGACACAGTTTTATCAAATAGATTGTTTTTACTAAAATATTTTTTATAGGATTGTAAAAGTAGAGAAGGTCTGGGTCCCTTAGTGAGTAATTTTATACACTGTATACAGTTGGAATTGAATTTTGTCATGCAGCTGGAGAGATCTCGGTCAAGAAACATTTGATTAGCCAGTTATTGCACAAACACAAACAAAATGTAGTCTCTACTATTTTACTGCACAAATTAAGTCACAAAGGATGGCCATCAACCAATTCAAAAGGAAAGCAGTTTGAATAGCAATACTGTTCTTTGTAGCAGAGTTTATCTGAAAAGCCATGTAAGGTAAGCTTTTTGTATTATTATTTTTCCTCCCATTCCTCCCAGGGCTAACTCTTAGCCCTGTAGATTTTCTCTAGTGAATCTTTGTTAGACAATTTTTTATGGCAGAGATTTTATTCTTGTTCTGTATTTAGTATAATTGAATCCTACTCTTAATGGAGTCAAGGTATTGGTTGTTGTCAAGATGGAAAGATAACAATGTAGTTTTAATATTTTACTTCACAAATACAGTGAGATTTTGCATGGTCTCTGAATTAACAGCCACAGGTGCTAGAAACTGAAAGGATGCACCACAGAATGAGCCAATTTATACTTTTATCACTCACACACCTCGGTACCTATGACTTACTCATTGTTCTCAGAGCAGACTGCGTCAAATGGACCTTTGGCTCAACTGAGTACAGTGGTCTTGAATAAGTTTTGTAATACGTTTTGGGGATACTTTTGCAGTATTTTTCTGGATTGTTACTGGTTATAGCAGTACTTTTAAGCTTATATAAAAAAAAAAAACAAAACGAAAAAAAAAAAAGGGGGGAAAAAAGAAAGGAAAATAAAAAAACAAGCTCTCCTAATGCATTCCCAGAATCTATGAAATTAAAAGGGAATGAATCAAGGACTGAACCACAAAGAGACATCTTAAGGCAAGCAAAAGTATAATTAAAGTTGCACTGCTCATGATACCGTATGTTATACTGATAAAATTTGTGGTTTTTTCAGTGTAAGCAGAAAAACAGTCTACATGAATATCTCAAGTAAGAAGTGCCCATCAATGCAAATTAAATTGCAGTCCTCACTAATTTTGAAATATCTACTAATTTTAAAATTACACCCATGGCTAATAAAAGGGAGAAGGCGGAGGGATGCTCTGTCTCAGCACAGTATGGAAATCTGTTCCTTGGCCATAACATCTGAGTCAGTCAGGACAAATTAACAAATCTGGAAGGTACTGCATATTTCTTCATTAGACAATCTCAAACTTTATGTTAAAATTCCAGTATGTGCATTGTTGATTCTACTCCTTCTATTGATTATTTTATACTTACTTGATGCTCTCTTTAAAACAGAGGAGTAGTGTGCCTCAAGAATGATGACCTGGCATACAAAATACACAAAGTCAGAGAAGAGGTAGAAAAAAACTTGCTTTTTGTTACATATTTCCAAAACGAGGGAATACTCTGTGGAGGCAAGAGAAAGGTAAGAAATCTGAAATAGAGATGAATGATATAATGGTTGGACTTTATAAGTGAAGTGCTCCTAGATTTGATTCTCTCAATAAAAGAATTATACTGATGTATTATAGGAGTCATACAAAAAAAGTCAGAGTTTATTCAATCAGAATATATCTTTGTAAGTAACTAGGGGATGAGAGAGTATTTTTTGAGTGAAATGTGAGTTTCGAACATTTTTAAACCATATCTGTAAATGGTCACAACACAACCCTTTAGGAAGATGGTGTGTTGCCTGTCAGCTGCTTAAATATTCTACTCTTTGTCAAAATTTTTGTAAAAGAACTTCAAAAATTAGTTTTTCAATAACCCACTGTGATTTTTAGTATAGATGTAATGTAGATTGCAAATATCAGATCCAGCTAGCAAAAAACAGATAAGCAATTTTTCTTTGTATCTTCTCCCATGCCTAAGAATCTCTGCATTGTTGTCATCCTTCAGATAATGCATTCTTTGAAGCATTGCTTTGTTTAAAGTCTTTTTTAAAAGCATTGGTAAAATCAGTTGAGCACAAACATATTCCTGTAACATTATATTCTGTCACAGGTACCATTATAAAATATTACTTTATTGGCAGGTCACGTATTATGTTCTAATTACCAAGTAAAGTATCTCACTGCATTTTTTTCCTGGATTAAAATGTTTTATATTCTGCCATCTGAACTCAGACATGTTCTGAGAAATCTTTAAATGGCATGAGTATGTCTTGAGTATGTCCAGTAGCTTGGGGAAAGTAGGGAAGAGTTAAGAAATATTCTTTTCGACAGTTTTTTGTCAATTACTTTCAGATATGGGAAGATGGATAAAATAATTTTGAGATTATTTGTCACTTCGTACCAAAGCTACTGTCATAACTCAGCTGTGAGTTTCAGACACTTCCCTTCTAACGCCATGTGCTGTTTGAAGGCAACATGCTGCATAGTATTGCTGCCCTCACCATCTTGTTTGTGGGCAAAAGAAAGCACATCTTACATATAATTTATGTATGCTTGTGTATACAAAAGTCTTAAGTCAAAATTGTACACATTCACTTCTTAGTACATGCTTCCTAGATTTTTTTTTTTTCTCAACAGAAAAAATTACTGTCACAGCAAAACTTATTAAAACAATGCTGCAGGCAGTTAAAAAAAAAAAAAACTGAGGCAGGGCAGGTCTGAGAAGCCTGAGCCTTGAGGCCTTGCAAATTCCCCACATAGCTGATGGCTAGTTACTGGCAATCTCAATACTGCTTTACAGGACAACAGGGTTATGGTACAAATACAAGGTCTCCACATGGACTCTGGTTTCATCTATTTTGTCATGCAGTGTAGATACAGGTGGGATTACATTTTGGTAATACTAATTCTCACAGCATCTCTGCTAGATGTCAAGTGATGGCTGATTGCAGGAATCTCAGGATGACAGGTAAACTTTGACCATTTTGATGGAATAGCGGTATTTTTTACCAGAGATGTGAAGATACGACGTGAATCAGCTCGGTGGCATTTAGAATTGCAAGGCTTACAACTGTTTACAGATGCAGATTTAAACAAGTATTTTTGGCATAAGCTTGTTTTGTACAGATAGATTTTGAAATGTAAGTTCCTGAACCTTATCATTAGGATGATGATTTTGGTAATTTTTTGAGATACTTTATCATCTTACTAGGAGATTTCTAGAAGTAGAGAGTGAATGAACGTTAGAAGGAATTCTATCCTTTGGTTTACTGGCCACAGTAATAGATTTTTACCATCTTTTGATATGTACTTCTGAAGACGTATATCTCATTACACAATTACAGAGTCTCTTGCTGCCTCTGTGCCTACATCTTGATACCTGGTTAAACACATACTCTAGCTACGCATTTATACTCCATATATAAAAGTCATTGGAGCTTTTGTGTGTATATGAAGATGAAAATCTTAGATTCTATAGAAATACCAATACGAAAAGACCACCAACCCAATGAGTGTAACAGATAGCTCTTGACTATATACAAATATTTGACCACAGTGCATACAATTTAAGATCTGCTTACACTATCTATATCCTGTGTAATTATGTACCCCTCCACATAAATATAAATGATTTTAAGTCGAAGTCTAGACTTCAATTTCTTATAAAAAGCTAATGTAATAACTTAGTAATTCTAATGGTTTATATCTTACAAAAAAACAGGCAAACAAAAAGAGCAAAAGCCAATACCAAGCAGGTTCATGTGTGTGCTTTAATGCAGGCAGGAAGAAATATAATTACAATTTAAAAAATAGATTGAAATATAAGCAGTGCAAATGAAAATAGCTCTTACAACTTATAGGAGACTAGTTGGATAACACTATATTTAAAATCCACATTTTTAAGAGAAGCTGTAAATCAATCCAGTCCTGTACTTTGCCCTGGGTACAAATGACTTTGAAATAATAATGCATATTTACTCTATGGAAACAGAGTCTGGCCTTAACAGTTAGTCAAAGAAAATAGGTAGGTCAATTTGACTAGAGGAATCAATCTATCAATAAAATGGTAATTAGTAGCTCTGAAATGACCAAACAGAATTCTGCAACTTATTTTGGAACTTAAGCTGTGTCCATTTTTAATTTTTGTTAATAACTGAGTTTGAAATAATAAGGCCAGTGGAGATTTAGAATTTTAACTTATTCTAATTCTCGCTAGTGTAATACATTTGTTAACACATCAGTAATGTAAAATCATTTCACAGGTATATAACCTGGGAAAAAATTCTGGTGTAAATTCTTAACTTTTTAAGTTATGAACTGCTTAAAAGTTCTTAGAAATACATCTAATAATCGAAAGCTGTCTTCACCAATGATTTAGATAGTCTTAATTTTAGAAAAGATTTCCAAAGAACAGACACGTTAGATGTGTTATCAAACACATCTAAGAACTTTCACTAACAGAAAATAAAGCAAAAAATGCTGAAAATTAAGGTATCAGCAAAAACACTCTGATGAAAAAACCAAAGGAGCAAGTTAAGTGATCACTAGCATAACTATGTTTCTGTTAGAGTGAACAGTGATTTAACAACACTTTTGAAAATTGTGTGTACAGAAACTCAGAAAACTTAAAATTTGGCAGATATTAGTGTGGAAGATCTTTTGCAGTCATAGCTCCCACACAAAAAAGCACCTTGTACACAAATATTATTATTATTATTATTAATGTTTGTTTTTTTTCTAGGACTTATAAATCTAAGAACTGTCTTTAAAAAACAGCGTAAAATTAGAACAAAACAAAAAAACCCTGTATAGGGGATGTAACAACACAACAACTCCTGTAGTTTATTTCTGCTGAGAACAGTAATAATAACTCTGTCTGCTACAACATCCAACGTGGATCAGATGTTCCTCTAATGAGAATGTAATTGTGATATTGATTAAAAAGCACTCTCTGAATCAAAGGTGTCCAGAGCACAATTCAGTTTCACTATAGTTTTCAAGGTTCTCGTTTCTATTCTTTGTTATAATGAAAACAAACCTCTCCAATATTTCCTTATTCAATATGGATTGAGTCTTTTTGTGTTTTGTCCACCTTAGTGTATCCCCCTATGTTGTCCTTCAGCCTCCACACAGACTTGCAGAGCAACACTGAAGCCTGCTTTCCTTTTTCTCTCTCTATCCTAGGAGGTGTTTCTGGTCTTCACTTCAACATGAAGCTGTGAATTTCCCCTCCATGCCGCGCTTCTGCTTCTGTAAGTCTCTGGTTTCATTCCACATAGTTAAATCCTAGTTGTTCTCACAAAAAGGTACTGTTCTTGTCCTGTGATTTGTGATTGGCACTCGTTGTTAACCCTTGGAGGTGATCTGGGTCAGTCTGTGTAATGGTGCATCATCTATTGCTTAAACCTGAGCCAAATGTCAGCCTGTAATGTAATGCATACCAGTTTCTGAAATCTTCTTGGGCTGTTCCCAAAATTTCACTTTTACGAAGATCTACTTTTGTTGAAAATATTATGACCCTCTCTATCCTTAAAGATGGTGGTTTAAACAGCCTTGACAGAATGCGTATGAACTGGTTGAAGTGAGAAGATTGAGAAACTTTTAAATTATCCTGTATTTCTGTTAACAAGATAAAAAAAAGTTTGAGGAATCAGAAGTTGGAGAAATAAAGTCTCGCAGAATAAAAACCTCTTGAGACAAACTTATGCTCACAACTTCTTTTATTACCTATTCTTTGGAAATTTCTTTCTAGATAGTGTTTCAATCAATTCAGTGTTGAAATACTAAAATTTAGACCTTTCAAATTACAAGAAAGTTGGCGGGTATCATTTAATTTTATGAAGTCTTTTATAAATCCACAAAATCCTAATGCTGCAGACATAGAAAGAGTAGAAGTAACTGTATATGATCTTAGGAGGAGAAACATTTATCAGCTTTTTACTACGTATTGTGCTTTTTTGTGTGTCTGATACTACGGAACCAGTCTTGAGTGATAGTTCCATTGCTGCTCTCAAGACAGCAATTAATTACATCAGACTGACAAGGATGAAACTAATGCATACAGTGTGCTTGACATTTAGGCAGAAATTCCACCCCTATTATATTTACAAATATAATGATGAACCCATTGTTGTCTATGGAAGCTTATTTTCTAGATTACACATGTAATATTGCAATGATAGAGGAAAAAATACAAAGTTGAATCCTGCTTAAAAACAAAGAATGCAGTATTTACAGTGGTCACAAATGACATTTGCTTATTTCTTCTTTCTTTGGCTGTGTACTTCTCTCATATAAAGAAAAATTTAAAAAAGAAAATTAAAAAAGCTTGGTTGCCTCTTTAAAAGAAGTAAGGAGATCTTTACTGTGCCTTAACTAAGTCATTCATTATAATAACAGAAACAATTAGTTTTATTTTTCATGTCTTCAGTATAATCTTTGTAGGTGTCATAGATAATAAGAACATTATCAGAACTAAGGGAATGTGAAACTGCTTAAAGAATATTTCAGAATATCTCACATTACCTAATTATATTGTTTAAATTGAGAGATAAGTTCCCTGTGTTCTGGACATGCTTTAAAAAGTACAGATTTAATAATAGCTTCTTAGGTTCAGATCTACATGTCTTTGAATGAGTTGATGTTCAAGACAGATGTTCACTCAGTGACATATTGATTTCAAAAGGAGGAGTATTAATTCAAGTGAGAGCTGTTTTGTATTCAGCTGGTGCGTAATTAAGCATATCTGTGCATGCATTATCTATGGAGAAACTTTCCTAGTTTCCAATTTACTTTTTTTTAATATATAAATTTACTTTTCATGTATATATGGATCTAAATCATATATGTACATACTGGTGTGCAAATTTATATGAATATAAAAATCTGTAAAATTATAAATATGAAAACGAAGTATAGATTTAAGAGACTAAGTTGAGCTTCTTTTTAAGTTATAGTCTGTGCTTTCAAGATTTAAAATAACTCATATGGGCAGTGTAAAGGAAAGGATGTTTGTAATATATTATTTGCATTGAAATGAGCAAAGAGAGAGTGTTTATATGAAGAACTTCTTTGCAAAACACATTCCTTGCCCTGTGTTACACGGATACCTTTGACATCCATCCTCTAGATTTGAGGTCTAGAAGAGTTTTTTTGTATTGCAGTGAAGGCATAGAAAAATAGTGACAGCTATTTCATTTGATAAGTTTGAATAATGGGCACTAAATAACAGTTTTTTACTCTCACTTCCATTGACCAAATTAAAGCAAAGTAATTTATGTCTTGCTCCCTTTTTGAGTTCTTTCTACTGCACTTCATCCATCTCAAATCAACCTTCACTCATACAGAAAAAAAAGGTGTAATTTTATGTGAGAAAAATGATATCTGCATCAGAGTGATTGTATGTTCATCCTTGTTTAATTCCTCATTTCATATTTACGAGAGGACGAAAAAAGAAAGTAGATATTTATTGTTTAGCAGAAGTACATTTTTTTTTCACCTAAAAATCAAATATAATTCTGATTTACCCAATATCTTGAGGAACTTGACATTCTAAGGGTCTTTTATGTTTGAAGATATGGAAGGTGGTGGACTGTTTAAAGATAAAAAAAAAGCTAGATCAAACAGTAACACATTAATCAGGATGGACACTTACAGAATGTGTTCCTAAGAGATACATTTGATTTTGCTTAAAGTGAGATCTTATTGTTTGCATCACTGTCATTACAGAGGGAATTCAACTAAATCTTCTAGAATGAAGCCGTGGTTTATAAAATAATTATTATTGAGGAATAGTATTAAGATACAATACTTCTTTAGGGCTTGCTTCGCAGAGATTAAATGAGAAAGATTTACATTGCATGCATAGAAAACAGGGATTCGAAACAATGCCATAAAGTAAAAAATGTTTTTTTTCCTTCTATCTGATGAATAAGTGTGTCAATTAAATAGAATAATTATGAAGAATAATTATGCCAAATATGTTTTAGATACCAACAGTGCGAAGTGAGTAAAAGGAAATCTGGTTTTAGGAAATACAAGCTTGATTTGTATCTATTGCTAAAGGATTAGGTAATTCTTTATGGGAGCACTATATATTAATAGTTGAAGTCAGCCTATGGTTTATCAGATAGCCTGGGTAAAAAAGAAAACAAAACTTCTTCTGCTTGCAGACCAGTCCTGAAAAGAAAATAATTTAACTCTGTGAACTCTAAAGCCCATTTTCCACAACTATGTCCTTTTTTCAGTGGTGAAGAAATATAAAAGAGAACAGAAGAGCGTTACACTCTCTTCAGCTGCTGAGTTCGGTGGGTTAGTGAATATGCAGGAAGGCAGAAGGGAAGAATAAGTTATGCTGTTACCCAGTTCTGTTCTTACTCTTGTATTCCTTTTTTGTTTATGCAATAAATATAAAGTAGTCTCCTGAACCAGGACTAAAAAGTGAAAAAAAAAGAAGCAAAAATTGGGAACACAATTTATTGTGGTTTTGGTGTTTTTTTTTTTTTTCTTTTTTAAACAAGCTATGACTTTCCCTTGCTTTTTGAGTTAAGAAAAGGTCTTTTTCTGAGAGTCAAATTTTTGTTTCACTTTCTGAACAGTTTATTGTAAATGTTTAGCCCTTCCTGTGTGGGAAGCTCCTGCCATTATGCACTACTTCAAGAATGGATGAAAGTAATTAAAAAATGGAAGTGTCAAAGAATAGTGAAAGGAGGAAAAGGAAAAGAAAGAATTATTTTTCCTAATTTTTAATTATCTCAGGAATTTGGAACTGTTCATTTTTTTTCTTCAATTTTTTATTTTTCTTATCTTTATGATAAGAAACAAAAGGTCCATTTAACTGCTATCAAATAATCTTTTAAGTATATTCCATCTACTAAGATGCAAAGATAACTTTGAAGAAGCAGAACTGGTCTCTAAGTCAAGTACAGAAAAAAAATTCTTCGAGTCTTTGTGTTTGCAAGCCTCTCTCTGAGAGCTGATCTGCTCTGAAACTCAGTGGAAAAGCAAAGTGTATGGAAAAAGATGGTGGATTGCCCAGAACAGCTGTCAAAAAAAAAATCTAGCAATATGCATGAAGCAGGATATATTCTAGAGATAATCCTTTTTATTATTAGGAAAACAAAGAAAAAAAAATCAAGTTACACAAAGTTACACAATCAAAAATCAAGTTACATAAAGAAAAAAAAATCAATCTGCATATTCTTTTCTTTTTACTATTCAAAATGTGACATGTACATGTGAACTTGCCTACTTCTTCTTATTCCCCATTTTCTTATGTACAGATATCTCAAAAAGGCTTAAACTTTAAGAATACTACAAATTTCAGGCAAATTGATGTTTTTAGATAGCTATATGTCTTGCCTAAGGAAAGATTTTGGAAGCTTGCCTAGGAAGTATAACTTTTGAGCCATGTTAAGGTCGGCTCTGAATTTACCGTGCTCCTTTCACACTCTCTTACTGCTGTAGTTACAGTTGCGTAAACAGACTACAATGTCTTAGGTATTACAGATGTTATAGATATTGCTGTTGAAATACTGTTTTGAGAGGGCAAAGGTCAACCTGAAACTATAGAAAAGGAAATATTAAGTCAAATTAGATGAATATATATATTCTGCTGAGGTGGATACACAAGTCCTTAAGACATTTGCTGGAGTACAGTATCTACAATACAGAAAGGAAGTTCACAAATTAGAAATTATTTGGAGGGGAAAGAAAAGCCATTAGAATGATTTGAGAATCAGAAATTCTCACGTACAAATTAAAGAGTTTAAGCCTTTTACTCTACTTCATCTGTCCAAGGTTAGTTTGGGAGAAAATTTAATTATGATATTAATATGATATTAATACAAGTAGTCATAAAAAGACTTTTATGATAGCTCTCTAGTCTGAAGAAAAAGTCATAGTAAGATCAAGTGACTGACAATCAATGATTCTCTGGTTAAACTAGAAATATTACTAAAGGATTTTTCCAGTGATGATAGGAAATCACAAAGCAAATCTGACGCTCAGCAGAATCTTAAATTGAGAAACTATATCCTTATAGAGATTGTGTTCTAAGTTCAGTCAAAAATTTGATGCAGTGTTTACTTGGCATGCACTATGCATAAGCTCAAAATTGATTTTAATAGTCCCTACTAGGCTTAAAAAATGCAAATTTATTGAAATATAATACCATGGTTCAATGCCAATCTACAGTTCATACAATGGTATGGACATCAATTAAAAGCAATTATGGACATAAAATTAAGAACAATTAGAACAACCTATAAGCACAATGTATTAATCAAAAGGTTGACAGTGTCTGAATTAATCCATACAGGATGCTACAAACATAAGTTGAAAAAATATTGTAGCACTCCGAAGACTTATTACAGCTGGATAACATTTACAGTACTGTGAGAAAACAAATTTAAGTGGGATTTTTGAACTAATGCTGAACCTTGGGACTTGGGGACATGAACAAACAATGAAAGCAGGCAGAAGAGAGGCCTTGGGAAAGATAAAGTTAACAAAAGATGGTGAACTTCTAGAAAACTGTCCAGTCTTTAGAATATAAGGGAAGAGCAGGAGAAATTAGCATATTGTTTATTTGCTTACTTTCCAAATAGGAAGGAAGCTGATAGTGGATGCATTAACCACTAATTAATTTTATGTTTTCTCATCTCCCTCCTTCCCTTTCCAGCTTCTTAACACAAATATTAAGGCTATGAAAAACAAAAACATATAAATAAAAAAAAGCAGCCATGGCTGAATTATTTGCAGCTCTTACAGTTACATTTTAAAAATAATTCTCAATCTGGTACTAGTCGGTCTTTTGATATGAAGGTATTGAATCATCAAAGGGATTAAAACTCTTTCCCAGTTTTAATAGAATTGAACCAACACAATTTTATTTCACTAAATAGAAACACAAATGCTAGGAACAGTCTAAATCATTAGAATACTTTTAAAATATATTTTTTTTAATTCTAAGTAATCTCTGATATTGCAAAAGTCAGTCCACATAGAAAGAAGACACCACATGCTGTTTGTGTGGTAAACCAAGATCTCACCAAGTGGAAGAGAATATTTCTGTATTATAACATTTCTACTGATTTTGTTATTTCTTTCTTGATTAAGATGTATGGTGATGACATGAATAATTTTTTATATGTTCCCCACATAAAAGAATAAAAATTTCTGTCTTGTAGGAGACAAAGTGTGCTTTTTCAACCTTTTCTGCTGCATCAGTGATAAGTTATATAGGCAAATTCTTAAAGGAAGACATATCTCCACAGTTGCCCAAATCTTTTACAGCTTCCTTAGATGACTATGACTATTATTAATGCATAGATAAATTCAGAAAACAATAGATAAAACATATATGTTTCCCTCTGGTCCATACACTTGAAGTGTGAAACATGTTAAACATTTTTATGTATCTTTTTGAAAACAGTCTTTTATTGATCTAAGGAAACTGAGAAATAGTGATACACGCAACTTGTTTTATAAGTGTTGGCATCACATAATGACTGTGACATAACACATAGTAATATTTTCTAGTTGAAAAGAGGTGTTTCTTTACATTTTGAATTATACATTAAGCAAATCTTTCACAATCAAGGGATTTCATGGACCAAGTGTTTAGAGAAAACCGAAAAATTCACTGTTTGTGGAAAGTGATGATCCTTAGAATAAGTTTACCTAGTTGCCATTGAAAGCTCTTGCTATTTACTCAGAAAGGAAGTGGTGTTGTCCTCATATGCTGAGTCATTACACCACATATTTCAAACTAGTTCAACATTTCAGCTGCTTTGTCTTAGAGGTCAAGGAAGGAATTGTGGCCAGAACAAAATTTTACTTTTTCCTGACCTTTTTCATCTTCCTTCTTATTTATCACTGGTAACACTTTCACAAAAATTCATTCCTTACATCTATAATCTGGGGATTATTTTTGGTTTCTTCTTCTCCCTTGTCCAAAATACCTAGGGTATTTCTAATTATTACTTTCCCCACACAAGATAAATATTTTTGCTTGGCTTCTGTTTCTTAACATTCTTTAAGATGATGGATTCAACACACCAGATTCAATTAAGCAATTTGGTGATACTTCTGAAAATATGAAAACTATTGGTGATAATTTGCACAAGCTCTCGGTGTGAAGGCAGCATGAGTACATTATCCTACAGATTCATGCAACATCAGGTTGAAAGCATGAAATCTATGAACTGATTCAAGATGACGTGATGAGAGCTCTCAAGTAACAAATTATGAGTGAGTTCTGCTCAGTGCGATGACAACTTCTCTAGCCTGATGCGCTTTCTATTAGCTTTGTAAATCTTGAAATGAGACTTTCCAGACTGCTGCTCACGCAGTCATTACTCCTGTATGCACCTCTTTCGTTAGGAACATGAGAAGAGTTGGAGAAGGTGGAGGACATCTGTTCAGGAGATGATAGTGAATTTCAGACAGGAAACGAGTAGGCAAAGCAGTGAGAATGAAGGATTGTGATGTATATGCTTCTTAGCTAGCGGGTTCATTCTTTCTTTAGAGATAATACTTTGCTTTTCAACAAAATAGATTAAGTCATTGAAACTTTTTTTTCCCCCTACTGGAAAAAAGTCCAGAGACACATTTCAATATTTAGCACTTCAAAAGTTTCAGAATATTTTACAAAATAAGTACCATCCTATCCATTTAACAAATGGAAAGATTGAGGTATTCAGCTGAAACACAAGGAAGAGAAGGAAATGAATGGGAAAATAACTGCATGTACTAATCTCTAAACTTGATAAACCTTCCAAAGAAGACTGATTCCTACTGCTGGACAAATACTATCATCATACTACATATCATCAGCAATCTTACCTTTTGTAAGGTTAGCTACTCCCAGCCTTGTTTACACAGTTTATAATGTGATGCTCTTTATGGTTTAACACTGGAAGAACGGAACCATTTTGCAACATCCAGGAAACTGCTGTTTGTTTTTAACACATCTGCATAACTAAGCAGATTTCCATTCTAAATTTTCATACTTCCTTTGAAAAAAATCACCTTGGAAATTGAATTCTCGCTTTATGCAATTAATATTTCATGTTAAAATTCATTTTATATTTGTAAAAATAAATAAATTCTGTAGGCATAATTATACTCTAAAAATTAAGACAGATCTATTAAAGAAAGCTACTTAAGATTGGAATTTAGAATAAGGAAATAAGGTAATTCAATTTCTTTCCATTCACATGTGAAATCTTTACCCGTGCTAAAGAAATTACATATCTTTGAAAGGATTGATTGAAAGCTGTTTCACATTCCTAGCTTTGAACAGAAAGTTTTTTAAAATCCTAGAGGTCTAGAGGGAAATACTTCCATACTCTTTTATATGCATATTCTGATGAAAGCAAGAAGAAAAAAAAATGACAGAAGGCTGAGATCAATTCTAACAAAGCTACATCAGAAAAGTCTGGAGAGAAATTGAGTTACCCATTTTGCTGTACAGTTTGTGCTACCAATTGTGTAATGAAAGAGTCTTGTTACATAGCTGCTCTGTAGAACTGTAGAAAATATGTTCTGTGTTTCACAGCAGGACTATTTGACAAAATTAAATGTCCGCTGGAGTTTTAAAGAGATCTTTCAACACTAAGGACTGACTTATTCTCTCATTAAGCAAACCATGTTAAACCTGTATTGAAACTTTGTATTTTCTTACCATTTTGCAAACAACTAAACCTCAGAAAAAAATAACATAGCCAAATACATTTAAGAGATTATACAATAGGACAATGTTTAGAAAAAATAACATCACAAACCTGTCTCTGTTCAAGGATGATTGGAAGGGTAGGTGTAAGTAAGTAGATAACACAAGGATTAAAGATGCTGTATTTATACTGTGTTGAAGTTTCTGGGTGCTGCGAGGTACCCCAGTACATGCCAGCAAACAGATTAAAGTATTCAATCCATTTCATCTTCTCACATTTGTTATCCATCCACAAAACCAGAAATAAAGTGCACTGGACTTCAGGAAATATTGTAGTACAAACCTGTGGTACAAACTTTGTGATACAAACTAGTGCTGGTACAAACCTGCAGCATAAATGTAACATATCCGGAAAGTTCCAACATTAGTTTATCCTCGCAACAAAAGGCATTTTATTTTGATGTAAATGTGTTAATTTTTGCAAAGGTAACCTTGGTATAACTGGAAGGTGAGAGAACCAGTGGGAGAATGCCAACTCTTTGGAATAACCACCTCTTAATGACAATTTCTTTACGAAAACATATTAGATGGAATATCAAGGTAAGTCTTTCTGAATTGAACAGGAATTAATATCAGCTTTATTTCATCTCTCTAGGGGATAGTTTTTTAATGGAATTTTTTAGAGAATATGGACTCTGATTCCAGCTGAGGATTAGTCAGCCATACTTTAAGTGCAAGATATTTTAGGAGGTGTAGCCATGAGATTATATTTTTATTTTTACATCTGGGAAACAATGTTGATTCCCTAAAGATGAAGGGAGAATGTGAGAACATAGGGAGAAAAAAAAACAAAAAAACCCAAAAACATAAAAAAAGAAAAACATAAAGGCTTAGAGAATTGTTTCTTTTTGTCTTGCAGACTCATAATTTAAGCTTTAACATTGAGGGAAGAGAGACGTCAGGCACACCAGCACATGATATAGTTGTATAGGTGTCAAGCTTTTTTTTCTTTAAGTATTTTCTTCTGTTACTGCTTCTATATCCATGGACTCACACCTGTGCCAAAAAGAAGAAAAATAAAATCTCAGTCCTTTCTGACGAAAGAAGGTGATGGAAAAAACAAAAAAGCTAAAAAAAAAAAAAAAGAATAAAATAATCTAAGAGATACAAATAAGGAGTTTTCAGGGAAAAAGGAAAAAGCTAACATCGCACTGGTGCTGGTCACACTTGACCTCAGTCTGATGGAGGTAAATACCAGACCAAAAGAAATTTTAAAAAGTCTCTTTTATTTTTTAAACCTCCCACTCATGGGGAGTATCAATACACTTTGGCTCTATGAATAAGCAATAAAGAAAATGTGATCTATTTTGGATTTTAATTGATCAATGTACTTTGAGAAGTGTCAGAACAGAATCTTTCCCTTGTCTCCTTCTTTGATTTGATTTGTGTATATTTTGTGAAAGGGATTCATGTGCAAATCTGGAACAGTAGCTGGAGTTATGCTGTATAGTGTCTCTTCATTACTCTTCTGTACTTGTTGCAGATGCTCTAAACAGCAAAGAAATTACTGACTCGTCAGAATTATCCTACTTTGAGAAACTGGGTGATGACAACACTGAGGAAGCCATGATGATCACAGAAGAGTTCTTGCACATACAAACGGACGATAATAGATGCTGGAGGACTGAGTGCCTTAACCACAGTGTCACCGGGCTGGTGACCCTGTACAGTCACCTGTACAGGTGTCTGCTGTTGTCAAGGAAAGAAGGCATTTTCATTGTAGAGTGAGTACCATAATTTTAGTTGGATATTCTGGGATTCATTTCATTCCCTCTAGGAATTTAACAAAGCATTTAATTAAGTTACAGGGAACGCTTCTTTTGAAATTAACTTCTTCCAAAGAACTGTTTCAGAAATGCTTGGCATTTTCTGAATCAAAACTATTTTACTGCAAAATTCTTAACAAATTTTAGTTCCCACTGTTCATCTCTGACACAGCAAAGCAGAATGGAGAACTACTAGAAAGCATTTAGTCACAAAATTCATCTTCATTGAAAAGTTAATGCAAATGATCACAGGCACCTTGTTTTTCTCTTTAATAATCACAAGTAACAAGCAATTTTCATTTTGCAACTGGAGATGTCTCTTCTGATTTTTCTTTACATGAAAGAAAAAAAATGCTTAGTTGCTTTTCAGCTAAGAGGAAAGTGTGATGAGGAAGTCTTTCCCATTGAAAATTAAAATATGTTTGTGGTTTATTTTTTAGCACTCAAACTCAGATTTTTTGTTTGTTTCTAATAATTATATTCGTACATGAAGAACAGAGAATATATTTTTTTTTACATTATACTTCTAAGCTAATTATAAACTAGCTGCCTGAAAACAAATGCTGATTATGCATGTGTGAATTTAGAATTGCAGTTACTTGGATTATTCTGGTAAGATGTTTAACTTAAAGATTTAGAGAACGTTCAAGTTCAGCAACAGTTTCAAAAGAAGAAAAACCATTATAAGGCTCTGTCTTACCATTCTGTTTAAAACCAGTTTATTTCTCATATAGATTTGATAGGTCAAATATCAGAAAGATTTAAGTGCATTTTTGGGGTTATGCTAATTTTCTTCAAGGGAATACAAAGCAATTGATCATTAGAATAGAGTTTTACTTGGCAAAACACCAAGTTCTGTCGGCAGTATAAAATGGAGCTCTTAAAATATTTAAAACACTATTCACTTAACTTTGAAGGTCTATAGAAAGGCCATTTGCATTCAAGAAGGAAAGAAAACAAATTCATTTCTGTTTTCTTCTCAGAAATGTAAATGCACATCGGTTTGGAAATTCTGGCTGTCTCCTTGTGAATTTAGAAACCATAAAATTAAAATCAAGCATTAAAGTTTTATGAAGAGAGCAAATTAGAAATCCCCGAGAAATAACTGGACTATCACTACTATTCTCCATCATTTTGGCTGTCAAATAGACATCTTTGTCTGCTAAGGAACACCTTTGAAATTCACAACAATTTTTTTTTTTTTCTTTATCTGTGGATAGAAAGCATGTACAGACTTACATTCAACATCTGTAATATCTGTACAGTTGACTAACAGACAGTATTTAGATGAAAGTTATAGTCCAGAAACTGTTCTTTAAAAGGTAATTTGCTCTGATTATTAACATAATCTTTTTTTAAGTGCTAGTATTAGCTAATCTGAGGTGTTTTGATACTGTTTGATCACAAGAAGAATAAGCAGAAGAGAAAATGCAAATGCCTTTCTCTATTTGATACTATTTCCCACTTTTTGGTATGTTTTGCTGCTTGACTGAGTGCTTCCATTAAATTTAGCACTCAGACTGTACAGACCGGAAGTACTTCCCCATGCCAGTCATTATCATGTTCTGGAAAATTAAAAGAGCTGGAGAAAAGGCAAAACGGAAAGACTTGTCCTGTGTGGTTGAGAGTGTTTTCTTTTCAAGGGCATGTCTCAGTGACAATTCATGGCATATGAAAGTTTGGTTGCTTTTTAATTTAATGACTGTTCAAAGGCATATATATGGCAGTATATTCTAAAATAAGATAGTCCAGTTCCATTTTTATTCATAGGAGCATATCCTGATAATAAACTAGATTGTCATAGAGTACTAGATTTTATAGAGTGATATCTGCTTTGTGTATTAGATATCAATACCATCTGTTAACCACAATTTTAGATAAATAACTTTGGTGTCCTATTAGCATTAGTGTGCATTCATAAGAGGGACTGTCAGAACTGTAGAGTTATTTTAAAGCAATGAATATCAACACTATAATAAGGTCCCTGTCCATTGATGATTAAAAACACTTGAGGTGAAATTGCAACTAGTTGGAAAAGTAGTTGATTGAGATGTGAAGTGGCTAGATACATAAACTAGCAGCTTTGAGAGCTTGATGAAATTAATGCATTTTAGACAAGGAAACATAATTGTCTTATAATGGAAGTCATAGCACAGGAATGTTAACTGTTTCTATTGGCCCATTAGTCACCCTTTTATCATGAATTTTTAAGATACTCTGATCTGATAGGGTTTACATCAATATAACTTGATGGAAGCTTGAATACTTCCAAGAATTTTCTCTCAGAACCACTTTTAAGTTAATTTTTTTATCAATCCTTCCTGACTTTGAAGTAACATATTCTTCAATATCAGTTGTAGGGACTACATAACATGAAAGTTCATTCTTTCTTCTCAGTATAGACAAAGCATCCTAATATCCAGAAAGACTGTATAACAATAACAAAACAAAACAAAGAAACAAAAAAACAAGAAAGAAAAAAGTGCTTGAGAAACCGTGTAGCTCTTAGTTTCAAAATGTCTTCCATGATCTGAAAATTGTTTACATTCCACTGGGGAGGTGACTTTTTAAAGCCTATTGAAGTCTGTAGCTCGCTAATTAATACTTTAATATTTCACATTAGGAAATCTACTACTAAATTGCTAAGATTTTCTGCCTAAATGATTGACCTTGTCTGTAATTTATGTTGAACCCTTTACTAGAGATTCAGTTGTGGTGTTCTTTCGAGGTTTTTCAGATTAAGAAGAAGCTAGAATCAAGATGGCTCATGTTCTGCTAAAAATATAGGAGGAACTAGATGATACTGTCTCATCGTTCCTCATAGGACTCAGTCCCATTTCTCTTTGTAGATTTTTATCATTGAAATTTCAATAGTCAAATGCTATATTGGAAACCTAAAAACAATCAAAAGGCTATCAAGCATTTCTCTATCTGAAGGTCAGAGTTGTTGTTCTGTTTTATACTATATTATTTTACATTATTTTAGAAGTTTTCTAGCTCAATACAAACTGCTTTCTGAAATGCAAAAAAAAACAAAATGCATATTCATCTCTTGATGATGAAGGATGAACAAATAAGTTCTTAATTTTTTAATCATCCATATTAATAGTATTCATTTGGCATGCACATAATGGTATTTATCAAAGCATGTGAAAATACTTGACAGACCCTTTATTGAGCCTCCTAATGCTTTGTAGGATTAAATCTGTCTTCCAGATAAATGTACTGCTACTACTACTAATAATGTGAGAAATATTTCTTTTTACTTCTTTCTAAGCTGTAATCAAGATTCTGAACTCAATCTGAAAAAACAAAATGCTTCTAGTGGTTCCAGTAATCTGAAGTGAAACACGGCGATACAGTTAATAGATAAAATCTGAATAGATGACATTTTTTGTACGACAAATGAAAATTAATTCACTGTGTGACCTATTTAGAGAGCTTGCTGCGTAGAAGGATTGAAGGGCAGGAAGAGGGGTTTGTAAGCAGTAGGGGAGGGAACAGGAGTGAATCAGATTGTCAACTCATACAGAGTTTGGATATTTACTGATAACACAGAAGACATGAAAAAGTTCTTGAAATCTTGGAAGCCAGTTTCTTATCTCAGAGGAGGCAACTTAGATGTAATGTTCACTGCAAAGGGAGAGTAGATCAAGCATGTGAAGGCTGAAAGGCAATTGAAGAGAAATAATTGTCAGATGATGCAGTTCCAGCTCTAAGAAATGGAAAAGAAGCAAGAACAGCGAGATAGAAACAATTCGCTTAAAAATTGTTCAATACTGTCTTGAGAATTTAACTGACATAGCACCCTTTCACACAACTACTGCACAAGTGCCCTCTCTGAGTTCCCAAGTATAATATTTGCTTGTTAAAACTGTGGCCTCTGAGACCACTTGGCATGGAAAGTGCTGAAGAAATGGTGATTACAGGAGAAGGTATAGAGGAAGGGAAGCATTAAGGTCTCTTTTAGAATCTGAAAATAAACCCAAAGGAGTCCAAGGAAAATATGATTGAGTATAAAAATTAAGGCTAAGCATAACTATGTGAGGATAACCAGGAAGTCTAAGAAACAATACAAAGGAAAACTAGGAAAAGACATAAAAATAACCAGGAGAGCTCACACAGATACATGAGAAACTACAGGAAGGCAAAAGAAAATACAGTTCTACTGCTTAATAGCAGTCAGTATAGTTAACAAGAGAAAGGAAGACAAGCTGCAGTACTGAAAGGCAGGTGAGGGAATGTTTATGTGAGTTGGATGAATTATAGTAGTAAAGTAAGGTCAGTTCCTCACCACAGGGTACTTAAGAAAATAGCCTAAGAAGTCTCTGAACATTAGTTATCCCCTTGAACTAACAGTGGGTGGGAGAAGTCCCAGGGGAGTGGCAAAAAGCAAACATAGGGACTTCAAAGAAGAAAAGGATGCTTCTTAGGGGATAAAGACCAATCAGCCTAACTGGGATACGCAGAAATTTACCTGGACAAATTATGAATAAATTCATAAGCATCTAGCAGATAAAAAGGTGATGAGGACAGCCAGCATGGATTTGTCAAGAACAAATCTTATTGAACCAATCTAATTTTCTCCTTCAGTCAGAAAACTGTCAGAGTGGATAAGGTAGAAATAGTAGATATGAAATATTCCAGCTTTAGTAGGACTTCTGCATAGTTGCATATCACATTTTGGTGGCTAACTAGAGAAGTGTGGTATAACTAGCTGATTTCAATTTCAGATGAAAGTGCGAATTTGGAAAAAAACACCTCGAGGGTTGATTACTAGTTGCAGGCAAAGTGAAAAAGATTTTCAAGTGAATTGCTATAGATATCTTTCCTGAACATGATTCTTTTCAGGGTTTTTGTGAGTTACTTGTGTGTTGGCTACCTTCAATTATATCTTTTTTATCATGTATAAGAAGATGCAGATAAAGGTGCAAGCACTTCAGAGTGCAGATTTCAAAGTGACAATTGTCTTTGTATATCAGAGTAGTATTTTAAAGGGCTAGGCAAATTACTGTATTTAAGAGAGAAAAATCAAACACGTGCATGAAATGTGAAACAGCTGGAGCAACCTAAAAAAGGTACTGAAAAGTGAGGTTCTGGTGAATCAAAAAGTTAATCTGAATTTATTATGAGATGCATATCTCATTTACAGTTGTATTTAACAGACATGTTAGATTAATATACTGGCAGTTTTACTGCAATATTTTTAAACTTGCAACAATCTGGATGAAATATTTTTTGTAGTTCAGGTACCTCAGTTTTAAGAAAGAGGTGGACGAAGATAAACATGGTACTTGTGTTTAGGCATTCTTACTTTTCTTCTGGAAGCATTTAACTCTCTCCATAATAGATTGCATCTGGGTGTTGGTGAGACTGGTTACCAGGATAAATATTTGCCTTTGGTACCTAAAGTGGTCACGTTACTGGTGTTGCAGGCAGCTGTCTAGCACACATGAAAACTGACTGCAGGCTCAGAAAAGTTGATCTGTTTGGGGAATTTAGAATACCTTAAAAGAGAAAGAAGGGCCAGACAAGTCTTCTATTATGCAAATTTTTTCTTCTGGCTCCATAAGGCTTAGGATAAGACAAAATAGGTTTGATTTGTAGGGAAGATGATTTATGTTACGTACAGGGAAAACGTATTTGCAGAAAAAGATAATTAAGCAGGAGGAAATAACTTCCCTAGGGAAATTATGAAATCTCTGGTTTAATAGAAACTTTTAAAAACAAACATCTGTCAGAGGTAGTCCAAGTCTGTCTAACTGTGCTTCAGTGCAGGAGGATGGACTGTGTCAGTCTTTCCATCAGTTCCAGTCTTACTCCTGCGATTCTGTGTCATTGTGGAGGATTTTTCTCCCTAACTGCAGAAAAACATCTGCGTGCCCCAAGCTTGTAATTAAAACATCTGCTGAACAAAGCAGGGTTGTAAATTTCAGCTCATATGAGACACACAATTAACACTATCGATGTGCCAATCGCCTTCCTCTACAAACTTTTCCTGAGAGGAGTTTCTTTTTCCAACACTTTAGCTTATCAATCACTAATTTCTAACATTACATTAATTGGTTTAGTGTTTGCCCATTAATTTAATAATCACATCTTACCCTTTGGCAAATTTTTCATGTGAAAAACAGTTATCCTCAAATAGTTATTCTGTCATTCTGACCCAGTTATTTTGATTCCTAACTGCCTTTACTTTAGTAGTTATACAAATGGGATTTTCATACAAATATAATCCATTTCTATTGTAATGCAAAATAATTTATTTGACATTCAGTGCCAGTTGCCTGGCTTAGCATCTAATAGTTATATGCCCACCATCCTCGCAATTTACTATTATTTGATTGCTGTTAGTTTTCATTCTGCTCTCTCTACAAAGGTAGAATATCTGATGCCTCCAGAATTAGGCACTGCGGGATTCATTTCTTCTTGCCTCACAGACTGCTCAGGTTTTCTTTGATCAGAAGAACAATGAAATGGTTTATACTTTTACAAAACATACAGAAGTAACATTTTTAAAAGGTACAGGCTCGGTCTGCAATTTACATGAGTTATTTTCAATAAAACATTATTATGCAAGTCATAAGTAAAATGATCATATATCATTAATACTTGCTATAGAGAGTGATGTTTCTGTGAAAACATCATCTTAGACAATATGTTTCACCATTTGCATGTCTCAGGAAGATGTTCATTCCTAAGAGAAAAACTACATGGTTTTCAGTATGTTTGATCATTCAGATCATTCAATTGACGAGTGTTCTGTTTTGACAGTGGAATAGTTAAGCGTGCTGAGAAAAAGAAGAGAAAGGGAAAGAGAAAAAGGGAGAGAAAGGGAAAGGGGAAAAGGAAAGGGGAAAATGAGAAAAGGAAAAGTAAGAAAATAGAAAGGAAGAGAAGCTTCATCCTAATCCCAGTGAAGTACTGGGCTATTATAAAGATGATTCATATCTCATCAGAGTCAATATTCATGTCTTGAGTCTTGCTACATAATAAAATATTAATTAAGGGTGGGCTTTCAAATTATTTCTGTTGATTTAACAAGGGTGTGATTTCTACTGACTTCCATGGGATCAGAACCAAGTCAACAATGAGCTCCTGTGTAAATATATTTCTGACTGAGAAAGATTAAGAGCTCATAATGCAGCATTACTGTACGTGTCTAACACAATATTTACATTATTTCTGATAAAGTATTTGGTAATATTTGCCAAAAAAACAATCAAAGCAATTGAAATAGATACTACTTCTCAGCTGTTGAATAAGTTCTGTGGAAATGCTCTATTTTTCTGTTGCCAAGCTTAACAAACTGCTTGCTTTAATATTTGCCCTTTCCCACCCTTATCAAAGCATTGCACCTGATAGGTTTTTCTTCCCCATGAAAATTGCAGCTTTTAGAAACAAGTCAGGGAAGACAGGTATTACAAGAGAACTAACTCCTGGTGAATATTGAATGTGGACTGTCGTAACTTAGTTACTATTCCTACTACTATTTTGCATTCTGCCAATATCAGACTCTCAAACTGAGGAAAAGTGTTAGCAAGCACACTGTCATCTTGTAGGCTTGTGGCAACCTAAAAGTTTATGATCTACAAAGATAGAGCAAATAACATATTCTCGTGACTCTCATGATCTCTGACTGCCGTTCACAGTAGTGAAGTTGTTCTCCAAATCATTTCTGCCAGAGGACAGTCAGTTTGTGTGCCGTTTCTCCAGAACATAGCACTTCTTTCCTGGTAGAATACATGACGTCAAGCCTTCTCCTGAAGCTGAACACTTTGGCCTACATGTTCTGATCCCTGTGAAAGACTTAGTAAAGTACTTTAGAAATATGGCTTTGATTTCTAACCCCATTATCCTTACTCAGTGGTGCCAGTGATATCTTACAGTTACCAGCAAATGAATGGTCACAGTCACACAGTATGTGAAAATAGGAATCACATTTTTCTATTGGTGCCAGTGGCTTTCCAATACAAATATTTTTATATCCAGACAGCCTTTTGGCCAAATGTATTTCTTGCATTATACTAGGGAAGACAACTTGCAGCATTTAATGCTCACAAAATGTTTAATGAGCTAGTAAAAGACTTTTCACTCCGTATCTCTTTTATTGGAGGGGAAAAAAAAAGCCTCCGTATCCTACGCTTAGCCAAGCACAGATGTGATGATCTACCTGAGAAATATTTGTATTATTTCTGTGAATAGTCTCTGTTTCAAAACATCTGGGAATGCCTGGAGAATACACACCTTTGCAAGGAAGAAACTGTCCTGGAAAGTTTCTTTTTATGCTTAACTAGAAGTCTACGAAAGTAATAGAGATTAAATTTTTTTTTTCTACTGTTGGAATTATTCACCAAAATCACTCTGTTTCATGTAGCGTAATAGACCACTATTTGCTGCAAGACTGAAAAAGATCACATCCCTGGATGTGTTTAAGAATAGGGTGGATGAGCTACTTGAAGATATGGTTTAATGGGGATTAGGGATGGTTGGACTCGATGATCTCTAAGGTCTTTTCCAACCTAGAAATCTATGAAATCTATGAAATCTTACAAAAACATATGATAAGGGTGTGTTTTTTGCTATATCCTAGTATTTTGCTATGGTGATGAACACCTAACCTATAGCTTACCAAGCATATGACATGTTGACTATATGGAACAGTTAGAGAAGGGCGCAGACATTTTTAAGCTGAACTGCTTTTGGTTAGTTACTGTCAAAGGTCAACTAAGCAGGTTCAGTCTACCTAAAGTATCTTGGTGCTACAAACTGAACCTTCAGTATTTGTCTTGACCTTTAGTAGAGGTGCTCGTTACCTTTGCCTAGAAGCTGGTATATACAGTGATGACCAGAGTCTTAACTCACACTTTTGGAAAACCTCTACGATTTATTCTTACTTACATGACTAAAAGTGAGATGTCCAGCTAAACCAAATGATAAAACACACCAAAGGGTTTTAAAAAGCATTAAAAAAAAATTCTATTATCACTCTATGTGTTTAATAGCTTTGTTTCAAAGAGGAGTTATGGTTAGCAAATGAGAGCATTTTGTTCTGCAAATATATCAGCATACTTTTCTCAAAGTTAAATTATTCAATGTTAAACTTCATAACTTACAAACAGAAAATGGAAACTTAAATAACTAGGCAGTATGTTTATCATAAGTAGCTGTGATAGTTAATTTCATTTGCTTTAGTAAAGCTCCCTGTATCAGTTGTATGTGTGAAGGCATATAAATACAGAAATATTAGTTATATTTTAAATGTATATTCTGTTATACATTTGTTCCAGGGAGAACAGACATCACTGTTTGTTTAGAAATGTGTCAGTTTGGTATTTATTACACTTTCCTCTTAAAAATGTCTTTGAATGTCACTTTCAGTTCAAAGAAAAGAATTTCTAAGCTTTTCCATCTGGAAACAGCTTGCTTCCTATGATCAAAAAGACATATTTATATACTTTGATTAAGTGGTCCTTTCAAAACAGAAATGTGAGTGATCATTCAAGAACTGTAAGCAAGTTAAGTTTTGCATATGAAAATATTCTGTGGAGAAAATTAGATTTAAAAAAAAAACTTAATCATTTAGAAGACAGAAGTTTTGTGTTGTATTTTTATTTGTACTCTTGTGGCTGAATAAAAGCTGTTAATTGTGGATCTTTTGATAAAAATGATAAGAATGTAAATTTAGGGGATCACAATAAACTATGAATGATTAATGACAGAAAAAAAATGAGTGTTCAAAAATAAATGAAACCGTCTGCTTTAAAGTGAAGTAAATATGAGTAAAGTCATATATTAAAAAAGTTTTCAAAAGTAGTATAGGACAAATTTTGCCCTTGGAAGCATAAGGAGGTCTCCTGTTGAGCTCAGTGATGCATGTGAGGGCAAAATTTGACTTACTGTGCCTGAAATGTGAAAAAAAAAGTTTAAGAAAGAAAGGGCATTAACTTTGCTAACCTACAAGGCTATCACACTGCTCACCTGTTTTACTCATGATGAGCAAGCTCCCAGAACAAAAACCTTTCCTGCTCTGTCCTACTTATTTAAATGAGATTTTTCATCCTTATTTTGCTCAGGAATTAAGTTCAAAACATTATACTGGGAGGTGTATATATTTGAGATTATTTGACTATTTGGAACTACCTCCTTAAGTAGCAGAAACTTGTTCAACACTTGTCTGAGTACAAGAAATTTATTTCTGAAAGATAAGGTAATTTTTCTGGTTTTTTAGATCTGATGAGTCTACAATAATAAAAGCGCTAAAAAGTAATGGAAAAGATGGTTACCTGAATTCCAAATTTATAATCTTAACTACCATGTGGCTTGGAAAAAAACTGTAATTAATGGGAAGTAAGTAAATATACAACAGATAAGATACCTAGTGCCTCCTTTTAGTGTTTATCTTTTTTTTTCCTTTCTGAAAGTTCTGCTAAGAAAAAGTCCCAGTGACTTACGAAAACTGAAATCCTGCAAGTAGAAGAGGAATAAATGCCTGATCTTTACTGTACAGTAGCAGGCAGAATTTATAAGAGATATGGGGTTTAATTCACTTTGAAATCTAGAGATTCAACTTTTCCTGATTCTGAGGGAGCATGTATTCACAGGCACCTCGATAGGCTAGCTGCATAGCCTGTTCAAGGGTGAGGAGCACTCTCTTGTTGTTCCTGTAAATGGAGTTTCACTTTTGTAAGATAAATTATATATATTGAGCCAGAGAGACACTGAGAGATGGCGGGTTATACTATATGCAAATACTTACGTAATTTAAAGTTAAATTGTATTCTGTTATTTTATTTGCAAACAACCGTCTTCTTAGCACAAGATGTTCATATATTTGCCTCTTGTATCCACAGCAAGGGGGGAGGAAGAAAAAAAAAGGGAGAATAAAATCTGAATAAAAATGCTAAACTAATGTTTTAAATAAAGTGTATTATTTAGGCATGGAGAAGGGTTATAGACCTCTACATCAATCCAAAATTAAGTCTGAAATGTGGAACTAGTAAGATTAGGAACATCAGAATTAAGAATCCATAGATACTAAACTTGTCACCATTTGTCAATATGCCATACGATATGGAATTTAATTACCTACCTCCTATCACCTGAGTTACCTGAACATCACAGGAGAGTGAGGAGATCTCATCAGACAAGGGCATCTCTGCGCAGTTTGGAGATATCCCAGTCTGCTGAAATCAGGAAAGTATTTCACACAGCACAGAGACCCAAGTTGTCTTATCTCTGTTTCTTTTCAGTAGCACAGTTAAATTCAAAAGAATTGGAAGGCAAGAAAAAATAATCAGCTCTCCAAATCGGAATCAGCATTTCAAAATCTACAATGCCTGTTATATACGTATATGCAACAAAAGACTGGAGCAGGAGGAAAAGAGAAGGAGGCTGGATACATTGGTGGTCTCGGTTACAGTTTTTTAAGAGCTCGGTAAAGGAAAGGAGAAGGAGGAGGTGCAAAAGGCAGAAAAAATAGATGAGGAAAATGAATACTTCAAATGCAAATTATAGATGAAATGCCTCATAGATACTTATAAATAGATTTACTGGGAGCCTGAATTTACTTACATGATTTTTTAAGCTTTCTGGTAGTCAAGTGATAGCAGAGAACCTGTATTCTAAAGAAGAGCTATGAGAGGAGTGTTATAGAATAAGTACTCTAACCTGAGTCTTACTATTCTGAAGCCAGTATTCTTACTACTAACACACTTCCTTTCCAAACTTATTCTTTTTGCTTTAAAATAACGTACAATACTATAACATTAACTTGTAAAAAAAAAAAATAGAATTGGTGAAACAAAAAATAAGTCCACTCTTTCAAAAGAAAAAAAAAAAAAGGAAGAATATGAGAAGAGAGAGAATTCTACCATGCATTTAACAAATTGTTACGTTGAAAAATGGATTATTTACAAATGAATTTGTCATTACTAATTTTGTATCTCGGGTAGCAAATCTTACATTATTATTCTAGCAAATACTGCCCTGCTACAGATGTTACTAAAGACATTTTTTAATGATTATAAAATATCCTACATTAGTTGCTTTACTACTGTGGTAATGTTGTATTATACCTTATCATCATAATATTTCATATTGATGGCAGGAAAAGTTGAACAAATTACATTAATTATCTTAATGTTGAGTCAGCTATAAACATTACCTATGTCGTTTGAGTGTTGTAGCTCATCAAGAATTTTTGTAATTTTGTGTAGTGCTACATGTTTAAGATGATGATATGTAATTTCTTTGATGTTTCCCTCTCTCAAATCCAGTTTGGAACTGATTTATTTTTTGTAAAGGTAAATCATAACATTCATTTCCTTTCCCATTACAATACACTGATATTTGCTATTCTTAGAAGTATACCTTTGCTCCGGACTGGTTGTTTAAGCTAAGAGGACTTCCACATACTCATTACAATTTTCTCTCTCCTGGTTTAAATGACATGCAAGCAAATAAAGTTTGCAATTGTATTAGCCGTGTGGATGATTGGTTGAGACTTACTGAAGTCAGATTTCATTTTTAAACATCTGAAATATACATGACCATTGCAATGATTCAATAGAGCTTTAGATCATGGGTGTAGATTTAATAAAGTAAAATGATGGCCATATATAAAGACAGTCTATTTTATTGATGAAGCCAATGCAATAACTTCTGCTATACTGCTCAAATTATCATTTTTATTTCTATTGATTTCATCTCTTCCTCTTAAAAATGTCAAATGTATGTTATTTCTTTATTCTACGTAAACCTGACAAACCTAAAGAAGTCTTTTTGCAGATACAGTAAATGCAAATATTAAAAGTGACAAAGAACTGACAACATTTTTATTTAAAAGAAAAAATAATCATTTAGGTTAAATTGCAGTTATAAAAAAGTAACCTTGTTTCTTATTCTCCTTCTTTAAAAATTTCATAGTGTATTACCTTCTTCATAGAATCATAGAATGGTTTGGGTTGGAAGGAACTTCAAAGATCATCTAGTTCCAATCCCCCTGCCATGGGCAGGGAAACGCTCCACTACAGCCGGTTGCCCAAAGCCTCATCCAACCTGGCCTTGAACACTTCCAGGGATGGGGCATCTACAACTTCTCTGGGCAACCTGTTCCAGTGCCTCACCACCCTCCGAGTGAAAAATTTCTTCCTTATATCTAATCTAAATCTACCCTCTTTCAGTTTAATTTTCATCTTATAGCACAGTTACTTTTAAATGACAGCTGCTTACACCATCAAAATCCATATTATAAATCCATATTATAAATTTATGTTCTCAGGATAAAATAATAAAATAATAAAATAATATGCTTCCAGGATAATCCACTCCAAAATCAAAAGTGACAAAATGTAAATTTCATAAAGTATAATTAAATGCGATTAGGTAAATCCAAAATATCAATACTGGCATACTATAAAGGAAAAATGTGTTTCATAATAAATATTATACTCTATATATGTAGCTGATAGTCTGACTGCTAGAAAATATCTAGGTAACATTTTTTCCCTACAACATAGGGAAAAAATCTTCCACTCTCTTGGATGATACTTCTTCACTATTGAGGCAGCAACAAAATCATGTCCCAAAGGACAGCTTAAGTGAATAGTAATGAATTAAAAGACAAGTTCTTGTTTAAAGACCAACACAAATTGGTGTGACTAAAACTTTCAACCACCTGTTCATTTTTCTTTATTAAATGACTATAATAGACTCGATCCAACTCCCAAAGGAATAGTGTCCATATCAGAAGTATCATCATAGTTGGCATTGTCATCTTTTTTGGCAGTTCCGGGGAGAAGTTAACTGGCATGAAGACTGAATTGTCCCTTTATCCAGAGAAAGTTACCTTAAAGCTAGAGTTTGGCAATATTGGTAGAAAGTCTGGTGTCTACCTGTTGGTCTGCTAACTCTACCTCTGTCAACAGAATGAAAATGAACCTTCTCTCTGTAGGCATTTGAGACTCAGAGCATTCAGTAGTCGCTATATTTAAATATGAAGTGAAACAAATAATTTGCAGTTTTTTCAGTCTAAGCGGTAGCTGGAATCACCAGCCCAGAATTCTTTAGACTCTCTCAAATGGTTCCATAAACCGTTCCATCGTCTCTGGTTCTGTGATTATAACTAGTGTTTTTCCAAGGACCTTGACTAGAGACTGAATGGATGAAATTGGGTGTTTGAACTACACTATTTCACGTAAATATAGTATCTTAGATATAATCTATTTTGCCTTTGTTATGAAATATCTGAGTCAGTAAAAACAGCAAAGCTTTCTTTCCAGAAAGAGAGCAAATGGATGTTTGTTTAAAATGGCGTCTACAGAGAGTAAACCAAAGCCATAAAAATAAACTGTTAAAATAAGATAACTGGGCAGCCACCACTCTGACACATAGATTAAAATCAGGAAAATTGATAGGACCAACATCAAACGTTTCGTCAGTATATAAGAGAAGCTACATCTAGTTCTAAAAAAAAAATTGTTCACTAATAAAAAACATTAATAAAATAACAAGCAACAGAGAAGACTCAGCTTTGGTTTTCCTAATGGTTTCATTTTTTGAACAGTGTAAGGGCAATTTACCCTTTTCTCGTAATAGTATATATTCATTCTATTCAGAAGTACAAGAGTCTGTTCAGATGTAGGAGATAATATGAAACTATTAGGCTTTATAGATTTTCTTGTTGAGCGGTAGTGGACACTGTAATTAAGGCACAAGGTATGAATCAGAGAGTCATAAATTATGAAATTGGAGTAGTCACAATCATCAAATCAGAGCTCCTGAATATCATGGACCATAGGATTTCTCCTTATGTTTTATGTTTCCAGCAGATATTTCAGAGGAGAAAGTCAAGTTTTTATGATGAATTGAAACAAACAAACAACAGAAATTCTAGCTCAGTCCTAGAGGAAGAGTTTGAAAAGGTGATTATGAGAGCTTTTATGATTAATTAAGTTTTGGATTGGTGATTAAAAAAAAAATAAAATTCAAACCAAAAATACTCAGTTCAATCTTAGAACAAAACATATGGTGTTTCTCTATCTATATTAAAGAAATGGAGGCTAAAAGCTGCCAGAGATGTATAATCTATGTTTTGGTCCTTGGCTAAGGAATAACCCTGGGGGCTGATTTCAGCCTGTTTATCACTGATCATCTAGCAGCCTGATCATAGCAGCAAGTAGGAGGAGAGGATAAAGAAGATTTTCTCTTGATCCTTCATTGCCCTTTTGTCTTGATTTACTTTTCTGTCCTTAGGCTTGTTTCAATTCTTTTTGTTTATTTCTACCAGTTATGTGTTGTTGGGATTCTCTCCTAAGCCTTGATTACTTTCTCATAAGCACCCTAACAACTCTCACATGGCAGATGTGTATCCTAACGAAAAGGAGAGGAATATGTCCCAGCCAAACAGTCAGGAGGGACAGAGATCAATTCCACTAAGGCACAGCGTGTTCCTTTCTTCAGGTACAAACTCTGAGGCATTCCAGCTGAATCTCTCAGAGACTTCTTGTCTAATCTGGTGTCACAGATTTTAACTCTGCATTTTCATTTTTTTTTCCAAAGAGAATGTACCTATCTTCTAGAGAGCCAAACGAAACTAAATAACTTACAATAGATGTGTACTCACAGAGTTGTCATCAGCTTCTTGTGCATTACTGATTTTTTTAACAATGCTAACTACTCATTCTGATAAATTTCAAATGCATTCTGATATAAAAAGAAAATTCAATCTGAGGATTTTTTTAGGAGACACTGCAGAGAACTGAAATGAAGGGGGAAAGAAAGCCAGAATCAAATAGAGGAAAATTGACCAGAGAAAAATGCAGTAATGCAAATCAAATGCAGAGCCAAAATTAAAAGTCTGAAGGGATGATGAAATATGAAACAGCCTCACACTCACGTTGCATCCTGGAACCAGGATCATGGGGAGCATTGCAAAACTCTCCAGCTATAGAAAACAGCCAGTTTTGGAAGTTTCTGCAGTCCTGTGAGCCAGAAGTCACGTCTTGCCCTGAATTAAATAAAATCAAATTACAACAAACAGAACCAACCTTTTAACTCTTTTTGCTCGTTTTCTTTTCTCCCATAATTTTAGAAGATTTGAGTTCGGAAATGTTGAATTAAACTAAGTTTAATTTTAAAAATTTTTGGACACTACATGTCACTGTATTAGCAAAACTATTTTCTCGGCTATTTAAAAAAAAAAAAAAATCTGTATTCCTAGCAATTATTTTTGTGTAGAAGTGTCTTAGTTTAACACTCACTCTGGACTGGCTTGGTTAAAACATTTTGGGGAAAGTTTTTAGTCGAGAAAAAGAAAGCTGAAAGAGGATACTATCAAGATTTTAAAAATCAAGAAGGTGGTAAATGCAGAACTGTTGTTTGTCAGATTTCACAGAAGTAAAACTAGAGGGCAACCACGGAAACTGCTAGGAGACATGATTAAATTAGACAAAAGACAGTATTTTTTCTCAGTGGGCAGTAAACTTGTGGAACTTGTGGGCACAGCAGGTTGCAGAGCAAACTCTATGAGTAGATTCAAAGCAGGGTTAGACATGGACAGGTAACAGCAGAAGCAGGCAAGCATGTATCTTTTATGTCCCTAATTCAACATGAATGTTAAGGAATACAAAGGGAATGGACTGCACACAGTGGCCGTGTTGTGTGTCCTCCTGAAAAGGCTTCTCTTTTCTCTCTCTGTAAAGCAGACCAACGTTCTTAACCTCTTTTCAAACAACTGCAGAAGAATGTAACTAATTTGTCAATTTACCTGGGTTTCTCACCGAATACAGTCAAAACTCAAAGGCGAAATTTCTAGGGTTTTAAGGATTTAAACTGTAGCCAGAAAACAAAATAAACCAAAGCAAAATACATTCAAGCATTTTTTTCTATGTCTTTCCAGACATTACTGGAAATGACAGGAATGAGAAACAGGACTTGCAAATAACTGTCTTAAGCTTTCAACTAACATGATAAAATATTTAGCTAATTCAGTTTTCTGTTATTTTAGATTACTTGCAGTCTAGATTCTGCTATTTGCTTCTGTCATCATCCAAAAACTTGGAGGTAATTTATAACTAAATTTGTTTTATTTTGTTAGTTATTTTGACATTTCAGTTAACATTAAAGAAGCACCTCCTACAGACACAAGAAATTTTCTGCCAACTGACAATAGCATTACAGGGTCAGTAATGCTACAAACCTCCCAAATCTCTGTCCGTGTCTACTTGTAGGAATAAAAATTAATTCTTTTGCTTCGCCGATTTTTTTTTGCCCATTGGCAGTATATATGAAAAACTAGACAGGTGATACATCAGCATGGAAAGTCAAGTTTTGAACATTACGTACCTCTGCAGTCATTCCCATGGAAAATAATCACAAATCATAAAGCTATTCAGTGCCACCTGGTTTTCTCAGACCAAGTCCCTCACAGTGCGAAGTTAAAATCCTGAGAACTTCCTGAGAATGAAAAGAAAGGATATACCTCTAACAGTATGTACAGATGGCTGCATTGTGCTTGTGACTAAAAGTACTTTTACAAATCGCTTTAAGATGAAAGAATATTTTTAGAGAATATTAATTCTTCATTTCTAGAAGAAAATGGCAAATTCAGATTTTTGTTTTTTTACAAGAGGAAAGTATATGTGATCTGATAAACACTTTTCTTGGGCTAAGGTCATATAATGTCAAAAACATATGTGACTTCCATATTCTTTTTTATATGACTTTGATTATAATACTACCATTGGTCTTGGTAAAATCTCTTTTCGTAGACAATGCTTAATCATTCTTACAGGCAGAAGAACAAATACGCCACATGTGTAAACTTTATCTTGGGTTTAATGTTTTGGTCTTATTAGATAAGCTGTCCAGAAGGGGTATCAGATTGTCACTTCCTCACAGGTTTTTTCTTCCAACTATAGCAGGGATTTATTGCTGTTTGTGTTGCTTCAGCTGTAACCTGGACAATGTTGTCAATTTTGACTCAATATATCAGTTCAGCAAAGAGCAGACCTGTAAAGAAGAGTTCAGATGTAAAAAGAAGTGAACCAAATGGGATGGAAAATAGTGATTTCATGTTTGCCCATCATTTTTCTTTATAGATTTAAATAGTGTATTACTGAGAGTGAGAATACAGGAATCTTTCAAAACATATTACTGAGATAAATGTTTTCCAGAAATTTAAACTTTCAGTTAGCACCATCATAGCAGAAACGGAGATACAGTGTTGTTACCAGACATCTTTCCAGTATCTTCTAAATTTATACAGAACCTTTTTGTTTACATGCTTATTAAATTATTTGTTATTCCAACAGTCTCTGGCAGAGAATGAGTTTTAGGAGACTGATATCATCTTAAAAAGCTGGAAATAAACTCAGTATATCATTACTTAGTTTGGTACTATATCATGATGTTTACATTGGCATGAATAATAGTAAAGAGCAACTGAGACAGAAGCATAAGGACTGTGATTCTGATAAGTGAGGTCTTATTATACAGAGAATGGCAATATAGTATGCATTTTGAAGGTATAGGTGTTGTAAACTCTGCTGCCGTATATTTCCAAGAAGGGAGAAGGAAAATTTTGAGGGCTTCTTCACTCTTTCATCTATGTCAGGCTTTGGCATTTGCTGTCTAATCTCAATTTCAGGTGATTCTTTTCCTAAAGTGAGATGGTTTGAGTAAACACTTTTAGGAAGATTTTATCTTTCACTATCATATAAAGCTCTAAATGTGAATATAAGGACATAATTAGAACATATATTTGCAGAAAAGCACATGCTACTTCAACTTTTGTTGCACGTTTGCAATCTAGGCTCAGCTACTTGGCAATTATTATTGGCAGTATTTCTTTTAGAATCTTTGATTGTAGTTTCCATTCATAACTAAGAACAAGTATACCGTTATGTTTCAGACTGCGTGCCGATAAAACAATGTTCAAGACATTATGAAAAAAGTCCACATTTCTGTGACCCCTCGGAAAGCAAACACAAATTTTTAATAGAACTTCTTAAGACACAGATTTTCCAAGGTGTCCTTTTAGAGTTAGGTTCCTAAATTGTGGAAAAAAAAAAAAAATATTTTTAGTGATTTTAAAGGAAAAAACAAGCAAGCAAAAATAATCTGAAGCCTGCATAATGGTTTCCAACCCCTTTTTATCTCCAGTGAGGATCTGTCAAAGATAATGTTCATAATGAATTAATATTTCTTTTGTTCACTTCTTTTTTTTTTTTGTTTTCTTGACATTGATTAAATACTTCACATCAGCACTATGAAGTAGAAAGTGAATTATTTTAATAGCATCATAATTATGAGATTAGCAAAGTCTGGTTGATACTTAACCTCCTATAGTGTTTTACCATCATATTAGAACTCGTAACATTAAATTTTACCTCCTCTGTAAATGCTAGGAATACTTTTCAACTGTGAGATGGTGATGAAGATTCAGGAATTGTAAACCACTTGGGACACTTTTGTTATGCCTCCTTGAAGGTTCTTCAGGAAGGCCTGAAAAACTGTTCTAAAATGTTTAGATTAACTTACTTTTTCATTTCCCTTCTTTGGAATAGAGGATGCAAAAATGGAAATGCTTAGTCCTAGGTATGTCTTGTGCCTCCAGGTATAAATTATAGGGCAAATCAAACATATGTTTGGTGATGTGTCTCAAGAAGCTTTCTCCTATTCATAACAGTCATTTCAAATATCAACAATAATGTAAGTAGAAGAATAATTAGATCTAAGGTATGCAATGCTGTTAGACACAGTAGCTTAGTTCTACTTGCTTTAACTGAACAAAATTTGAAATGTTTCTCTAGTCCACTGACCAGACAAGTGGGAGTGATGCAAGACAAGCAAACTGCATTTTGGCTGATCTCATGTTTATCACAGCATAACAATAAAATAATTTGATTGGTAAGTTTAAAATGAATAAAATTGTAGAATTTTTAAAAAAGCAAAATCTGTTAAATGCATGCATCTAAATAAGGTAGCATGACAGTCATCTAGCTGATTTTAAGGTGATAGAACATGATCCAGTAATTTCCACACAAAGCTCATACCCTTATTATCTCTTTTTAGAAAAAAATGAAGAACTATTAGAGAAGTTGATGTGAAGTCTAGTTGCTATAATTAAAAATAAAAGAATCCAAGTGTTAGTTTTGTCACTTTTTTGCTGATTTAAGCGGGGGTTTTTTATTATCTGAAACTGTATGAATTCAGTTTTAATTGGGTGGCATTTATTTCTATAGCCAGTCTAATAATTCAGATAACCAGCTGTTCATGGACTTAGAAGCAACTCATATTTTTTGTTTCTAGGTTGCTGACACATCTCTCTCTCCTAAATATAACGGCAAAATATTTGAGACTCAAGAGAAATGCAACTCATAAACTAGACCCACAGGAAAACACACCAAAACCCCAAATCCTCAACCCCCCAATCCAATAATTAATTTGTCCTCAAGTCAATTCAAAACGTGTGTGACTTTTTTGGAGGTAGGAGGGGAACAATAACTTTTTTTAATTTATTTTATTCATCATTGTCAGTGGTAGAATACGATTAAATATTTTATTTCTGAGTGTGTGTAGAGTATGGTAGAATATTATTCACAAATACATATTGTGTTATATCCACGCACAATTAGATAAGTGTGCCACGCTTTTCTGAGAGGCAGAGAAAGCCAGTCTTGGAGGCTGTTATTAATTCTTTTCAGTGTTTTTCTCTAAGCTGCTGGCAGCAGAGGATATGATTGAAACCTGGCTTTATTGATAAGTCACCTACAACAAACACCTAATTTTCTTTATCTTTTGTTGTAAATTAGAAGGGATTCTACTGTGGATTCAGTCACGCACAGATGACCTCATATTTATTTCTTAATTATAGCCATGAAATTCTGAAATGCTACTGAGGTGTCACAAGCAAGACAGGAATAGCCCAAAAATGTGACTTTTCAGTTCTCCGGCCATAATGAAGTCAGTTCAGGGATACTGAAGTTCTTACGGTGTAAGCTGTATTTCGCCACAAATCCACTTGACTCTCTTTTCGGATTATCGGGTTGTGTGGATTTACTCTCTCAATTCAACCTGAAGGTTTGAGAATCTCTGACATTTGGTACTAGCCATGCTTTCTCTTTGAAATTGATACAGAAAATATGTCTGCCACATACTTGTTTGTGATAATCCCAGTTTATAAAAAATTCTCTATTCACTGGAGATCTGGAGGAAAAGAATCAGTAGGCTGCTAGCACTGGTGTCATGCATTGCCTGTATTTCTGATCATTGTAGAGGTAGAGCTGCCGCCCAGACTCCTGTGGGCTTCAGAAGCGTGCTTGAAAACAGGATTCCCTCCCTGAAGTTCCTTTTGCATCTATGCAGGTAACTTTTTAATTAAAGGTATTCCTACATTTCTCTCACAGGACTTAAGAAATCATTTTGTCATATCAAAATTTGTCAGACTTTATGCGTAAATTTTCTGTGTTGGGAAAACAAATTGTAAATTTAGCCACCATTAACATCCACAGATTTAGCAGAAGAGAACCTTTTTACTATCTGAAGTGAAAGTTAGTTCTCAAGTGGTTCCTTCACTGATCCTACAAAACACCTTCACCCCTAAAAGTTCTAACCTCTGCTCTTGCATTATTTTTGTTGATCTTCTGTGGCTTTGTAGAGAAGAAAGCATGCTGCAGATTCCCTGTTGTATCTGCACCACTCGTGGGTATTTATAAATGTTCAACGGCGTATGGTCATTGCATTATTCCAATATTGTTATCTCTGCGTTGTCATTTATGCTGATGTTTTGACCAGAACTTTTTTACTTGTACACTAACTGTACAGGGAAAAGGAATCAGGTAAGGGGTACTGCTGCTGCAGCATGTTCACTGGGATACTTTTAGAGGAGCTACTGGCTACTAAAATGAGCAGTCTTAGGGAAAATGGAATCTGAACATTTTTTGAAAGCACAGAGCATATCCAATTCTGCAAATCCTCCTCTGGTTTCATAAACTGCATGCATCTAGTAAATCATTGAGTCTGTCTGAAAAGATACCTAAAAAATATAGTAGATGAGAGAAGGAGGGAAAGGAGTACTTTGAATAATAGATAAGAAATGCAGTTTCTGCAAGTGTCTAAGATAAATCCTTATTCACATGAAGAATAATGGGTTACTCCTTGCATCTGTGACAAATAGATGTTTTAACACTAAACTCAAGTAACAGTAACACCTGGCAGTCAACATAGTTAACAGGAGTCACAAGCATTAATTTCGTTAGTAAGGGAGCAACACTAGAGAGTTTAGCTTTCAAGTATTAAATGCAGTGAGGCCTTCCTACCTAGCAGAGGAAAAATTAGTATCTAAAAGTCAATTTAAGCTCTTCCTCAGGGGCAGCAAATCGACCCAGGCATCAGCTGTATTTCTTAGAGACTAGACACCAACTTCTAAGGGTGATATAATTGGAGATGGGGAGAAAATTTGAAAGAAACCTTCTAAAATTGTCAAAGCATAGCACCTGTGGACCTTCAGATGCATGCAAGTTTGTAAGAGAAGGCTTTAAAGAGACAGCTGAAGTCCTAGTGTGAATGAAGAACAGCTGAAGTGGTGAAAAGGTGATGCAGTGTCTCTCATTGTTTTACAGTCAGTTTCAGGATGAGAATTTAGTCTGCTGATGGATCTGTTTCTTGGTGGCTGCTGTACATTGTCTATCTCATTCCTCTTCTCCAGGACCTAAAAATAATAATTTGCCAGTTCCATAGTAAAGAAGTGAGACAAGTACAAATGAAGCAGAGGAGCTGAAGAGGTGTTAATTTTTGCTGACGGTCAGGTACATGGTTGATGTTCTCTGAGGTGCTGGTGTTGTTTTCTTGCAAATATGTTTGCTGTCATTTGGGTTTGTTTCCTTTCTTCTTCCTTTCTCTGTTTGCTGGGACTCAGATGCTTGATGCAGGCAAGTGTTACTTCTTGTGCAGACTTCTGAAAGGGGGAAAGAAAAGTACGAGGATTCAGGGCAGTGCCATTTAAAAGCTGCAACACTTAACAAGTAGAGAAAAGCGATCTAACTGCCTGTGTCTTTCATCCTCCTGGTCATAACTCTCTTGCATAGACAGTCTGTGATGAATAGATATTCATTTACATTCTTCTATCAGTTTTTCCTAGAGTCTCTGTGTTAGTATTTTTGAGAAAGATGATGAGTGCAGATGAAGTAAAAGAAGTAATTTATGGATGTTTGTAAGTTCATTTATGTGATAGTTGGGAAATCTGCAAAGTTCTTCCCTATCACTTACGTCTTATGAATTTCAGGTTTTTTGGTTTATAGTGGTTTGGGGGTTTTTTGGGGAGTTGGGTTTTTCGTTTGTTGCTTCTTGGTTTTTGTGTGTGTATGTTCCATGAAAGAGTTTTAAGCAGTCAGTCTGGGTAATGAATTTTTAAATCACTAAAACCTACTTTATGTAGTGTATACAGCTGTGGACAATTATCACGCTGAAATGCCACAGATTTCTACATGTTACTGTGGGTTTTGAATAGAATAAGTACATCAGGATGAGTGGAAACGTTTTAGAAAAGTGTTTCTTCTAGGATTAATGACTTGGCTACAATGTCAAAAATAATGAAAAACAAAGAAAGTTGTAGTTGTGTCAGGAATGTGTTTCAAACAAAAAACTTGGTATTTTGTTTCTTATTTTCTTCCTCATCTTTACACTTCCCCCTTTCTGGTTATCTTTTGGAGAACTGTAAACTATATTAGCTCAAACAATGCTATCTAAGCTGGTTTGATCACATGAATTGCTAATTTTATATAATTAATATCCACTGACCAGAACCATAACTGAGGGAGTAAGATAGAAACACCTTGCATGCTCTTGTCTTTATAGGAGGTTGGCAATTTGTGCCTCTTGTAATCATGTGGCTTTCTTCAAATTGTTACTGGAAAATATGTGGTGCGGTTTAATTCAGCCTGTACCTTACCTACTATGTCAAGTGTTCTTTTTTTATATACTTTTAATATTTGATTTTTATTTTGAAACATTTTGCTGGATTTATTCGTTTGATTTGCTCTTTGTCTATATTTGGAGGGAGTCAGGAATATGGTAGATAAAAAAATTAATCACTTCCTTGTGAAATTTTGTATTTCTTTCTGAAAAAGTCCGCATTGATTTATCTTGTGGACAAACCATCATCTGATTTGTTCACACGTTTTGTTTGTGTTTATGTAAATACACTGTATTTGCAGATCTGATCTGAAATATTCCATCATGCATGTTTTTCTTATGCAGGAGAATAACTCCTACAGGAAAATGAAATCTTACAACAAAGGAGCAATAATAAATATAGGAGGAATTTCATAAATAGCTGTTTGTTTTCTGAATAAACGAAACAACTTCTTTCTATTTTCTCTTGTGTTGCTCCAGAAGCAACTTGTTAAAATTCTGAGGATAGCTAGAATGATTTATTTTTTTATTATTCTTTTTTGCTTGTGATTGAGTCTATCTTTTGGGCACTGCTAAGTTATTCTGACTGATTCTGAGCCTTTCATTTGTTTCTGAGGAGCAAAAAACTTTTAGGTAGACCAAACTGTGCCTAAATCAAAAGTATTAAAAAAAAAAAAACAAAACCAAAAACCAGAAAGAGCATTTCTTTCTTTCTCTGCAAGGTCAACTGCTTGATCCTTTTCCTGAGATTATACAAATTCATCAGTGCCCAATGGGCCTGCCTGTCATTGCCCTGAACCTTACACAGTCACTTAGCTGGCACAAAATAAGTGAAAACGGATGTAAAACACTATCAAATCAGAATGGTATTCTTTCACATCAGTTCTTTAATGGCATAAATGACTACATAAATTATAGCAGAAAGTGAGATTTTTTCCATCATGACATTTGAAGCAAAGTTCAGCCTTGGTATCAACTCAGCAGTTCCCTTCCATTTCTGTTTGTTTGTATAAAAGACTTGAGGTTTTTGAGAAGAAACACTAACCTGAAGTGTTAAAACCTGCAAAGCTCCAGCTGAGTCATGCTGACAGGTGAGAGTAAACAAGTATAAAAATGGAAGGTGTTTCTCTTTAGGCAGGGGAAGGAGTTTCTACCTGAGTATGGGAAAAAGAAAGGACCATCTTCTGATGCTTGGTAACTGTTAAATCTGTGTTTGAGCTGGGCTTATCTTTAGCTGATGATTTTAGTAAAGCCATGATTAAACTTATTATTTAAAAAAACACTTGTCACAGGAAAATTACTAGATGACCAAACTTTACAATCCAAGGCTCTGGTGAATTAACTTGTCTGGAAAGGATTCTTTTAACACAAAATTCACTATCATTTTGTCATTGCAACCTGGAGAGAAAGTATTTTAAAAACTTCTAGTAACTTAATTCTATCAGTGGTTTGTATAAAACTAGCTGTTTCTCATGCACTTAAGATATTTTTTTTCTGTTAAATATTCTGGGACAAGGAACATATTTCCCTGCTACTAGAAGGAATTGAGAGGAAAGTCGTAATTGTGCTCATCTCTCACTAATTTCTCCCACTCAGTCCTTTTTTATTTTTTTTTTTATTTCTTTGTAGCATCCAAATCATAAATCCATTCTACTCATTCTCTAATGTGACTTGTAATCTTGGTATGCAAGAGAGGAGAAATGTACCTTGCAAGTCAGCTGTCAGCCAAAGTGAAGTGGGAAGGCAGATCCCCAAAACACGCTCGGGTCCTTGACCTGCTTTGATTGACACAGATACGCATGACTGATGCAGTGGCAGGCTCAGCAAGCCATGAAGTAGTTTTATTTAACCAGGGAATTGTCCACGTCTGAGAGTGTTACTTACATGGTGTGTGTCTATGAATAAATATTTTTTAAGTTTGTGTGTTAATGGTGCCTTTACAGCTGAACCGAATCTCTCATCAAGATTGCAGAGCATGATGCGTGTGTGCTGAACGATGAAAAGTTGGGGGGGAACGGTCTCCTTGATGCATGAAGAGGTGATAGCAATTCACTTCACCACTTAACCTGACCAAACTCAGGGTTCATTTGGAAAAAAAAAAACCAACACAACAACAACAAAAATCCAAAACAAAACCACATACATGCAAAAAAAAAACCCCAAACAACAAGGAAGAAAAAACAACCAACAAATCAAACATACACAAAAAAAAAACCCTTGGAAGGACAGTGCTATGCTTGTTTGTTTGCTAACAGATGAGTTGTCTCCTACTCTCCATTACATTATTACAATATGTCGTTCTTTTTCCTGTAGCTTTTTGGGGGTTTTGGAGGTTTTTTTAGGAGTTTCACTAGGCTCCATCTGCTGTCCATTAGGCTACAGAAAAAGTACTGACTGGACATAGCTTGAGCAGCTCTTGTCTGTGTTAGGAAACAGAGGATTTCTCCCAGTAGTGGATCCTGTAGCATTAGCCAGGATAATCCCAAAAAATCCCTTTCCTCTTGTACATGCTGCATGATGGTATTTCAGGCTTATCCTGTACCATTAAGGTGATTAGGGTACCTGCTATTGAAAAGTGGTGTTCAGAGCCTGCAGTAACTCAAGAGGCAAATGGCAGAAATATAGCAGTGAAACGGAGGGCAGAAAACCAAACCATTAGTTAACATAGCATTTAAGATACAGCAGTTGAGTTCTTGAAATATTTAAGCCTTTTAGATAGCTGTCTCACCTCAGTCATTAAATACTGGTCCTTTACTGACAAGTAATAACTGAGTGAGAACTCTCTGGTAAGTTAACATAGGGCTTGCAGGTGTTTTAAAATGGTATTTCTACCTTTTCCAAGGTATGCTAGGAGCTGGTTATTATCTTTTATCTTAGGGTAAGTCTTTTAGACATGCACGTACCATGTAGCTAAGGGGCGGTTTAACCCAAGTGCTATTTTATTTCGACAAGTTAATACTTTCTCAGCTTAATGCTTTCTCTACTTCCTTGTGTGCAATACACTTAAGCAGTTAATAGTTTAATACCTCATATTTTATGGATATTTTTATGATGTTCCTAAGTATGAACATTTGAAATTTCTTTGTAATATTTATTATTTACAATATTTGAGTGAAAATATACGGGTAAGGCTAAGTCTGTGACAGCTGTCATTGCAGACCTTTTCTAAACATTTTTTCCCCAGGATCTGGATAAATCTCTTTCTCCAAGCGTCATATAAATCAAACCTCTCTGAACACTGACTGTGATTAGTGCCCTCATAGTAGATATTTCCCTCAACTGTTGCTCCCAATTCTGCACTCTCACCAGCATCTGCAGAGAGTGGGTGTGCTGTTTGCAAACCTGTCTTGTTTTGTGTGTCTCCCCAGGCTTATTTACTAATGTTGGCTGTCATGTTTCTACCTTTCACACCTCTTCCAATGCTCTCACCTTTTCTGAGTATCTTCTGCTGTTTCCACAGCCTGTTTGGATTTTTCCTGGGCTACCTTTTACCCTTCTGCAGCCTCACAGACCTGTTTGTGCTCTGCTCACATATCACTTTATTATCTCAGTATTGAGCATCATTTGGAAAGTGCAATGCTGTCTAAAGTTATAGTCTTCGCTGGCCAATCTATCAGGCTTGAGGGATAAAGGTTGCTTGGCAAAAACTATGACCTTTATAATGATAAATATGTTGTCCTATTCATCACAATAAATATAAAGCATTGTCCTGACTTCCTGATAGGACAGTGCGTGTTCTGTGAAGAGCAATGTTATTCCATGTATGCTGTTTCTATGTATGCAGGACTTTTACTTAAGAATTCAACAGAAATAAACACAAGCGTGAAGGTTGAATAAGACAGATGCATGTAATTTAAGAGAAGCAATTAAAACACCATAGACAGGAAATTTATTACTATTAAAATCATTTTAGAAAGCATTTTTCTATACTAAAGAGCTAATTTGTATTTTTACAGTTTGATTAATATACTGTGATGAAATTCCAAAGCTGCAAAGTATTAATTGTCATGGAACTAAGACTAAAGCCTAATATTTTAATTTTAATGTGTTCAGAGCAGTTTAATGCCATTCAGTTCTCCATATTTCTGTGTGTTTTAAGCAGCTAAAAGATCCTTTGAAATTAGGAAAGACTAATTGTTTTAAATTCAAGCAGGTTCAATGAGTAGGGCAGTGAATCGTGGCTTAGAATACCAGAGTTCAATTATGGCATCTTTTTACTGCTCTCTAACATGACCTACATCAATTTCTAACCCTCATTATCTTTGACTCTTTTCCATAGTTTCAATGGGCTCTGCAGTTGTCCTTTCAATATGCTTATAAGATTGCAACCACCGTGGGGTTTTGATCTTAGCAACTTTTAGAAATATGATAGAAAATACTAAATATTGTGTACAAATATGAACAACTTTATATAAATAGGATACTGATATTAATTCACTATGTACTCGTGATACTTCTCTCTTCCTTTAGCTCTAAATTTTCTTTCCTTAAAGTTTACACTAGGCAGTTTAAATGTCTTAGAGCCATCATAACTTTTAAAGGAAGGGGAAAATATACTGCAAATTTCATTTTTTTTTTTTGCCAATGCAATTCAAAACTTTCTCAAAGATTGATAAAAAAATTCACTGAACAGTGAACTTTATGGTTATTCAAAACTGAATGTCCACCACACCATGCTTCTGTTCATGACTTGAAATGACAATTTTATGCAATGGAAAAGCGGTCACGCCTAACTTTCCTGTATTACTTTGTACCTCGAAAGAAATTCAGAGATCAGATTTTTAAGCCTGCCATACATTTATGTTTCTGTGTGTCTTTTCTGAGATCTATGCACTAAAGACAAAGGTGCTTTATAGTAAAGGAAACAGAAGTCATGTATATGATGGAGGAATTGTGAGCTGAAATCTTATCAACATTGTAATGGAGGTTAGACTAGATCATAATGTTATCTTTGGATTTCAAAAAACTAAGTCCCTGAGCTGATTATATCTTCCTTTGTGCTCAAAGAAGCATCTCTTTGTGTTCCCTTGTTTTTGAAATGAAATATTAAAAAGTTTCTAGTGCATTTAAAATATAGGAAACTCTAAAAGCAGGGATTTTTTTTGTTTATTTCTCCCAGCATACGGGAAATGCAGTTATTAGCTTTCTCTTAGACTGATTTGAACTCTTTCTTCTCTTGTGCGTTTTCAACCCAACAGAATTTGTCAAGTGGAATATCTATGCTATTATGAAAGAACATAATGGTATTTTCTTTCTTAGTTCATAAGTTTTATCTTCCTGCCTCAACCACCACACTTGCAAAAAAAAAAAAATTATCGGGAAAACACAGGGGATTTTTTTCAAGTTTATTTTCAGTTTTAGTAATCATGGAACATGTTAAGGCTGGGGAGGGTTTTTTGTTTTGTTGGGTTTTTTTTTTGTTTGGCAGGGGCAAGGACTGGCATTTTTATTTTAAAGAAAGGAAAAAAAATCTTAAATAGGCTACAGGTCTTGGAGGTGTTTTTATTAGTAGTAGTTCAGTTTAAATTTTTAAACGACAGACCATAGAAACACCCATTTGCCTTTTTCTTTAAATAAATCAGACTATCCAAGCTTTGTTTTTACTGCTTGAAAGTGTAGAAGTATTTAATGTTCATTTAAAATTTGCTTCAGGCAGCTTCTGTGAGTTTATCTTCTCATTAAAGAACAACAGAGCATTTCAAATAAGCACTGTTGCTGTAGTGTTTGATACAGAAAGATCTCAGCTATATATATATATCTATATAGCTTCATTTTTCCCTAGAGCTTCTATCAGATAAGTAATATTTGGGATGAAGCTAGGTGAAAGAAAAAATAAAAATTGAAAAAATATGGTTTATATTTTTGATCAAAACCCATTATATTTTGTTCCTTAAAGGTTTAATTAGCTCTGATTTTCTTTGAAATTAAAAACAAGTTGTTCTGTGGTAATAGTCTCCTGACAGCTATTTGATGGCACATGTTAAGTCTATTCTTTAGTATTATTAAGGAATGTTTTATAACTGAATTGTTCTGAAGTGTTTTCTCTCATACCTTGAAATTTTACCAGAAAAAGAGCATTCAGGTTAATGAAAAATATTTCAATTGACTACCAGTGTCGTCTGAGTGCAGACAGGTTCCAAATTATGAAAATGGTTTACTAAGAAGGTTTATCTGGAGATACTATCACTCTGATGAAGGCTGAACAGAATACAGCTGCAGGCATAAACACTCAATTACCTGAGCAGCCTTTGTCCACCATTATTTTCAATTTGAGCCAGAAACCCTGTCCCTGATAACTCATAACCCATCACCTAGTCTCTTTAGTTATACTAACCTGAGGGAAGAAATCAAATCTCTGCTGAAATGTTAAAGAAAAAAAATCTTCTTTCTGACTAGTATGCAATCCAGGCAAATTTTCTCACTCTGCTGAAACTTCGTTGCTATGAACCTTTTGACCAAATTTATCAGGCTGATGGAGATTTGGTAAAGCTTTAGAGAGTACCATTAAAATCCATATCCACTGAAATTAAAATTACTTCTTGCACAGAAAGTGAATGCAAAGTTAGTAATAAAAGTGCCTTCTATTAAAGAAGATTGCTTATGTCAAAAATGCACACTTTAATCTGACTGCTTTTGAGCTCATTAGGTTTTATCAAACTTGGATATACTGGAAGCTAAGGGGAAAAAAAGAATTTTAAAATGAAGTCTAGCACTGTGTGTGGGGGGGGGGAAAGTAGCAAAGATGAAACTGTAGAAAAGTTATGTATTCCATAACCAAATTAAAAAATGCCTTGGGGTTAGAGAATGTTTTGAAGGAAAATGGTTAAGTGTTAAAGATTGTAGTACTTAACTTATATGATTTCACATGATTAAAATCTGGTACCTGTATCATGCTTCATCATAGGTGTGATGACAGAACCTGGAATGAAAGAAAAGCAGATAGCTAATTTGGAACAACTTCTCAGCATTGTTTCATTTGTTGTTTTGGCTCATACTATATAGTCAGTATTAAAAGAACAAAGCCGAAAGATGGTGCATAAAGATGTGTTCCAGGATATCTATTGCCAATAAATGCTAACATGTAAAGAAGCACATGATTTGGCTGGATCTTTTCACTCTGGAATGTCAGTAAACAAATACTTCTGTTTGTTAGGTAGATTTCAGATCAACCAACGTTAATATACAGGCTGTGTAGAAAGGATGACGTGACTGCAAACCAGTGGAAATGACGAGCACTGCTGATAAGACTGGCTACAAGTTTCTGAGTATTAAGTATCGTAAGTGAAACAGCTGGGTTTGGGTTAGCCAGATCGAGTCGTACCAGGTAGAGCATGGGACAAGGGGTTTCAAGTGAATGTGATTACAACACAGAAATCTTCCCCACTCAAGAACACATTTTATCTGGTGAGACAATACAGATTTCTGAAGTGCTTTGGATTTTACCAGTGCTCAAGGAGGAATTTTGCAATGACTTTAATGAAGTAGTAGTTTGGACTTTTTTTTTTCCCCTCTTACTTTTTGCTCTGTTTCACTTGCTTCCTCTATGCTCTGCTTTTCTGAAATAGAAATATCAGTACCAGAAGAAGTGTCTCCATCTTCCAGGTGAAAGCAATCTGGTTTACGGGCCTTTTGCATACCGCTGATGAAGAAATGGAAAAGGATTTTTCTGTGCAAATAGTTCAAGGTCATCATTCTCTTATTGCAAGTTCAGAAAGGTCAATAATTAAAAGATATTATCAGAATATTGTAGGTCATTGTTGCTAAGAGGAAAAGTTTCCTGGGGCTTGGGATAAGTTTCAACTCTGTTTTTAGAAATGGATAGATAGGAACAGCTGAATTCACTTTGACTTCTTGCTCAGGGGGGTGGGAAACCAACATCTCTTTTGTGCCATTGACATGGGTAACTTAGGGCTGTCTGGAGATCCTGCTGAGAGGTAGGGGTTTGTGCTGCTAATGCCTATGGCTGGGTAAGATGGCTTCTGTTTCTGAGATCTCAGAGAAAGAAGATGGGGGGGGAAAAGGTGTTTGAGAGAAATTACATTATTTCAAGGGAGAAGGTTTAGGAAGTAGACAATGACAGAAATAGTGAAAGCCTTCTGGTTGCTATCTGTTAAGGCTATGAAGAATATGAGGTTTAATCTGAAAGTAAAAAAGTGTGTGAACGTTGTTCCGCTCTCTGTGGGGAGGAAGTATTTATATCTGCATGTACACACAGTGTACATCCTAAAACAAAAGCCTCCTTGAATGCCAAAATCTCCTTAGGCAATTAAGACAGATAAATGAAATTCAAGAAATCTGAGTAAAAAAGGATGAATTCAGACTTATTTTGCTATTTATTTTCTGTCATCAGTCAGATAATACTAATGCTTTTGCATAGATTAAGCAAATATATACAAAATAAAAAAAAAGGTCTTTTTGCAGATCTTTGATTCTTCAAGCAAGCAGAACATGAATGGGGTAGTTAAAGGCATATTTCATTTGCTGGTGGACCTCACTGATGTTTTAAAATACTGCGGCCTCTGTTGAAAATGAATACTTTGCATCATCTGTATTGTAGAAGGTGGGAAATTCCTATTAATTCCAAAGTATCACTTGCAGAATTTAGGTTTGTGTTGGATGTCACTGTTCTCACAAACTATTTTTCTTGTTACTCTCAGCTTATGGGTAACTTGTTTTTTATCCCAGAGGGTTTAAGAATATTGTCTTAAACATGCAATCAGCCAAATGTATTTGAATGGACTCTGTGAAGCAGACCTTTTCAATTTCATTAAAAATGCCTAAGTCTGTGTTATAAGAGATGTCAAGTCCATCTTGGTATCATTTATTCATAGTAGGATATATATCATAATTCACCTGTGGGAGCTGAAACATAGCCATGACATGCAATGGGAAATGACTGCAGATCAGCAGAGTGGGAGGGAGGAGGTCTGAGAGATAATGAGATCCTGCAAGTGACTTCTTTGACATACGTAGGTGTGTGACAAATGTGACAATTAATAAGCATACAGTTCACGTTCCAAAAAAGGATTGGAAATCATCTGTAATACACTTCTTTTTTTCTCTGGGAAACCTCTTCATACTGTGTTTTGTTTATTTATGATGAAGGTAATTAATATTTATACATAGCATGGGTAAAACAAAGAATCTTTTTTGAATCCTCTGGAATGGAATTGATTTCCCCCTAAAATAGAATTGGTTCAATATAGAGAAAAATCTTATATTTCTGGCAGGGCTGCTAAATCCTCAGAATGCTATGTATGTGTATGCCCTGGATAAAAATAGTAAGTGTATATATAGTTTTTATCACTTAAGTCCTTTCAGCATCTCCCAGAGATAAGAAACATTTGTCACGTTTTGAAGGGGTTTTCATTGACAAAGGCTTCAATCATGCAGAAAGCTGTTTTCAGATTTCCATAAAACAAAGCAGACACCATTTACATGATAAATTGCTCCCAGACAACAATCTTAGCTGACTACCCAAGTGCTTGATTCTGTTATCACTGATTTGTCCTTCAGTTTTCAGCAGAATGAAAATGAAGGACTGGCAACTAATTGTGCCAGGAAAACAGAGCTAATTTGCTCATACTGCCAAAAAAAAAAAAAAAAAAGGATTGTAAGTCATTAGAGTTGAGCATAAATCATATCATATGAAATAACAAAGTATTATTAATGACTGTACTGTCCTACAAAGAGCCTGAGGGTGATATTTTGTAGTAAAATTACTTCTTGAAAGGTCTAACACTTTTTTTAAAAGCACAAAGACATGTATTTCTAGATGCCGCTGAAAATTGTCTTCCAGCAAAAGGTACGAATCTGTGTTATTTTTTAATTGTTATCAATCAAGAGGAGGAAATAAAGTTTAGATATATAAATATGTTTTGGTTTCCTGTTATTACCAAATTTTCTTCTGATAAAGATATCAGAAACCAGATGCATTTTTAATTTTAACCTATTTTGATGCAGTTCAGAATACCACAGTTGTTGAGTATGCCAAAGGAGAAAATCTGACCTCAACAGAGAGTTCAAGCATTCCCTTCTTAAAGATATCTTTTTTTTTTTTTTTTTCTCAAAACTGTTTTGGAATAAGATTAAAGGAGCTTTGACACTGATGCAGACAATTAGCTATTTTAGTAAGAGTGAAATATTTTCCCTATAAGCAAATATTATGCATAATGTTAGCTGTTCCTTCTGTTCTATGATTATCTGCTCTTACACTTTCATCTCACACCTTTTTATTGTTCCGGGGACCATTTGCTGTGGGGTTTTTTTATTATTTTTAAAAAAGCCATTTCTTGCCTTCGCAACTATCATCTTTTTCTGTTTTTTGTAGTTTCTGTTTTTATTGTAACCATGCTTTTGATTAAGAAATAACATCAGGAAAATAGGTTTGAAGATGAAGCAATACTGCTTTTAACTTTGAAGTGATCGGTGTAATTTTGATCTATATAGTCTTGGTTTTAAATTAAACTTGAATTCTATTGTTAACAGAAAGATTCTGAAACAGGATTACATTGTGGACTTGTCTGAAAACAAATAGGGTAGAAAATAAATAAAATGGAACTGAGAGAGAGAACTAGAATAACATTGAGAAGATGTAATTTCATAACTTTGACCTAAACAACTGGTTCCAAGTTCCAATAATTAATATTCCAGTCTCTCTTTCTGTGCAGCTAGTTCACCTTAACTATCATGATGAAAAAAGATCTTGAGAAAAGATACTTGGAAGAGTAGCAGAATAAAGACAATTTGATATTTATTTTTTTTTTACGTTGGTGATTATTATGTGTATTTTTTTCTTTCAAATTTTCAAAACATAAGAAGAAAACAGCCTCTGTTTGGGCTTCCAGATGAAACAAACATGAAGCCAAAGAGAAATGTAACAAGATTTGAGTTTCAGGCTTATTTGTTCAGCGTCAGCAGTTCTTTGGTTTTGGATTTTTATTTGTTTTGGGGTTTTTTGTGTTGTGTTTTCTTTTGTTTGGATTTTTTTTTTTTTTTAGAGGGAAGTCAGGAGCGTACTTCATTCTCTGTCTTGCTCTTACCCATACGAAAGTTTCACAGGGAGGAAAACTTTTTAGAGGCCGGGAAAGGGGCTCACTGCAGGCTGGATAGGACTGTAATTTGGTTGTGTGCTTGACTGGGTCTGTGGGTTGCATTGTGCAAAGTGCATGTTCACAAAGTTCAATTTTTAATTTTTTTTTTGGTAGAGGACTTGAAAAAAATTTCTACACTCATGTTTCCAAATCTATTGACATAGTTTTTATTAGGCTATTTTACTTTTCTTTTTTCTAAATTTGCTTCTGTGTCATCGTATTTCAAATGCTGCTTTATTATTTAAAAGGTCATTTTCTGTTTTCCTTTGTCTATCTTTACTTATGCTGTTCTCCTAAGTACTAATGTTCTGGTTAGGTCTTCATCAAACTTGATCCATGTTAAAAAGCGCAAGTATTAGAACTGTCTGTTCTTGATTTTTTTTTTTTTTTTTTTTTTTTTTTTTTTTTTTTTTTTAGTTCTGACATATATAAAGTTGTTCTTGTATGTGAAAATTTATGACATGTCTTTGGCTCTGTAGTGAGTCTATTTGGGAAGTGAATAGTGATCACTAGAACTGAAAGTAAGAATACACTGAACTATACATATATAAAAAAATAAGAGGTTTAGGGCTAAAAACACAAATTAAAAAAATGAAGAGATATTAGAAAGTTCTCTAAGGAAATCAAATTCTCAAATTACGTGGATTTGTCATTTGCCAGTAATGTAGGATGGTGATTCTCAGACTGTCCTCTGTAGAGCACTTTCATCTAGTCTGAGGAGTTACTTTTGTCAAAATTGTGCAGCAATGATGAAAAATTGAAATAAGAGGTCAACCCGCTATCCTAGGAAATTTCACTTGGGTCTGGCTTCAAGGAGAATTGCCACTATTCCCTTATTTCTCTGTCTTATGGGGTTCCTGGACAAGAAATGAAGTTAGTTTCTTTTTCTTTTAATATTTCTGTGCTGTAAGGACAGCTGAGTTCAGTACACTAAAGGCAGAGGCAAAAGAGAGCAAACTAAATAGCGGAATTATCTGGAGTGATATAAGTCTAAATAATATGTACTTCAAGCAGTCAGGTTTGAATAAATGTTAGTAAATCTAAAATATTAGTAAACAAAATAATCTGATAGTGGGGCATAAGAAACAGAATAAACATATGATTTGTAAATCCCCTCACGATAATGAGAAAAACTGGTTCAGTCCTCATGTTACAGTTGCTATTCTCCTTAATATTGTGGTAACAGTATTTTTCGTGTAATTGCAGGATGTTGCTTGGCAAAAAATCTGCAACTAGGACATCATATAGATGACTGAATAGCAACTGACATATAAGAAGGAGAGGGAGGAAGCCTCTTTGTTCATAAAAAGAGATTTCCCTCTATGCAAATAAAACACCAACCAAAATGCATCATAGAAGTCAAATAGGATTATGATCTTAGTGCAATGACAGTTTCCTTTCAGGTGAATTAAATCTGATGGTGAGGCATTCTGTTATAGAAAATAATGAATTGTTTTGCAGCCTAAGATACACAGGATACTGAAAGAGGAAAACCATTATGGCAATGGAAGATAAGAAGCCTCCTTAAATGACATTTGGGAAGTATTTACTTTGTGGAAAAGCAGCAAAAATTAGATGACTAGCAGGGAAATAATTAAATATTCACAGAATGAATACAACTGCCACAACTATCAAATGTTTCAATTAACCATTTTTTTCCAGTGGGCTAAATTTCATTCTGCATGTTAGACTACGAAGTTTTCTCAGTAAGCTTTCTTGTATTTTGGCTACTATGCATTCTTTGAATTGTGTCATCTTAATTACACATTTCTCTCTCGTCTCTCTTGTTTCTACCTTGTTCTTCCATAGCAGTACTTATACTGGAAAAGAACATTTAACTCTGTTATTTACTTTGGAGTTAGAGAAAACTTCCTGTCCTTTAATTTTCACAATACGTGGAAAATTTGCATTCGTGCTGAAAAAATAGAGAGACAAGCCCTATTTCAGTATGTTTGTAACATAGGATTGAGAGATTGGATTGCTTAGACTGAAAAAAGAAAAACAAACAAAAATCAAAACTCTGAAACCTTAAAGGGCTGTTCATTTCCGTTACTGCAAATGTAGTCGTGCAATCTCGCTACCAATAGTGGTAGTTTCACTAATGAAAATAGGATTTACTCTAACCAGCTTTCAAACTTTCCCCACTACTGCATCTCAACAGCCTCTCAGTAATGTTTGTAGAAACTAATGCTGTAATCTTTAATGAAGTAAAACCTTCACTTAAGTCAAAGTAAGTTTTCTCTGTTTTGGAACAGCAAATTTTTCCTTCAAGTATCTCATTTGTCATTACTTTCCATTTGTTAGCAGCTGCTCATTTTGCAATTTGAGTAGAATGCCATTTCTGTACATGTGTCAAATGCTTCCATCCTGATCTTAAATTACTTTATGCAGAAATTATTATAGCTATCTTTCACTGATATCTTTGTTTCCACTAATTTATTTTTTGTCGCATTAAATAGTACCAAAAACCTCAGGAAGTTGAGGGTTCATCCATGAAAGTTTATGATCTTAAAATGGTTTTTTGTACATCATATGTTGTAATGTCACTCTACCTAAGATAACTGAACAAGCATGTTCATGCTTCTGCATTGTCAAAAAAGAATAAGTTTCAAAAGTAAAACAAAAGGGAGGGAAGAAGGTAGACTGTTTCAGTAAACTAGATATTTTACTACTCAGTCATCAAATTTCTATGAATGGAACATTTTATCCTAGGATATAACAAAAATAATTTTTCTATATGAAAATTAGTGTATTTTTAGTAAACATTTCATATTTGAAGTATGTGTATTTCTCTACGCATACAAAATTATAACACTTTCAATCCCTTCTCACCAAAACTCTGTCATCGAAAGGACATTAGGTTTTCCTAAGGTAATGAAAATGCTATTTTGCTAAATATTGTTGTGTGTTAACTCTGGGGGCTAAGCACCACACAGCTGCTTGCTTAGTTCCTGCTACCCCAAGTGTGACAGGGGAATAAGAAAGGAAGAACAAAATCAGGAAAACCTAGGAATCAAGATTTAAAAAAAAAAAAAAGGAAAGAAGAGAGAACAAACCAAGTGATGCAAAGGCAATCTCTTACAACCTTTCATGGGTAAGGCTATGCCCAGCCAATTTCCAAGCAGAAGTTTGCTAACTGTCTTAAAACACCCTATTTTCCCTTTTATTGCTGAGCATAACTTTATATGGGGTTTTTGGGTGTTTTTTTCTCCCTGGACAATGAGGACAGCTTTGGTACCTACATGTACCCATATATATATATGTGTGTGTGTGTCTCCCTGTTACAAGGAGTGCTGTATTTAACAAATGGATGGAACTAGGAGATACATTCTTGTGAAGTCCAAAATTCCTATATAATGGCCTGGGTTCTCTGTCCTTCTATGGCAAACCTCTAAGTCGTTTTATTTGTCTCCCTTGTGAGCAGGGTAGAATAATTTTCAGTTTTCTCTCACAGATAAGCAGAATGCAAGTACTATCATGCAAGTACAATTAAAAAAATAAAATTTGCACCATCTTATTAATCAGTTCTCTTAAACTTTCCCAGTGTTAGAAAAGTAGAAGCACAAAAAGAGATTTAGAGGAAAGAAACTGCTATAAATAAGGAAAGAACAAAAGACATAAGCCCTTGTCTGAGCTAAATTATGAGTTTCAGCTATTGTCTGGAGGTGATTTTCTTCACTCATTACCATTCTAACCAGCTGCAGAGATGGCTTCTGAAGTTGACCTAAAGGCAAGAGTTCAAAGGTTAGGAACAAATGCAAAGATGATGCCTATAGTCCAGTGAAGCGATAGCTTTTTTCCTATTGAGGGAAATGCATACAATAAAAAAAAAATCCAGAAATTTCAAGATGATGTTCAAATAACTGTTTTAGGTAGCATTAAAGGGGAGAATATTAGAGAAGATCACGTGAAGATTATGGAAAATGATGTCTATTAGCATCACTTGTTACAGCACTAAACAGACTGTTCTTTTTAACAGTTTGTTCTAACAGTCCTTCTACTGTGAAATCTAGTGCAACACTTCCCTTCGATTCCTTCCTCCTTGCATCCCATCTCTCTGCTGCAAATAGCAATGAAGCTGGTCACACTTCCAATCTTCCTTCCTTTCTTCTACCTGGGTGATAGCAGTAGCCCTCTGGGTTTCTTTGAAACGTGGCTGGTGAGCAAGATATTTTGCTGTTTACAATGACTAGCAATGCTTGCAAGCATACAGAGAGCTTAATTAGTTTTTCTTTATCTCTATTTCTGTGTGTCTCAAAGTCTCTCAGAGCTGAAATATATGCTCTCTCCCATACTCCAAGAAGAGAGAAGCACATTGCGAATGAGCTCATTTTGAGCATCACCTTATGGTTTCAGCAGCTCTTTTGGCTCTGAGCTTGGCGCAATGGGAAATGTTTGGCAGCAAAGTTGTGAAATTTTCTACGTGCTCATCAGTTTGATCCAAATGGGTGAACAGCTGGGATCTCACCATCTTGGAGGCGATTGCTTACTGGCGTTCATTTCTTTGGCAGTCATAATGCTGTAATCTTACTGAATGGTGCTTTGCTATTTTCCTTTCTTTCTTTTTTTGCCTAATGAAAACAATATTGAAGTTCAACCAGAGGGTCTTTATCTCTAGCAATTCATTTTACAGTAAGAAGCATATTACTGTATTTCTATACTTTTAGGGAAGGCAAATAAGAGTTCTTGTGGGCATAGTTTAATTAGATGGAGTTTTTTTCTCCTTTGAAAATGGAAATAAATGGTTTTTCTCATATGAAAAAATTGCTAAACCATATCAATAAAGTTCAGTAACTGTATGCAGTAGATCCACAAATGCTCCCATTGAGAAAGTTGCTATTTGTCTGTAGAAAGGATGACAGAAATCTTGATTATCCCAAAAGGAAAAAAGCTAAAGCATTCTGGCAAAGCTACACTTGAAGTATTTCTGGTTGGTTGTTTTATGTGTTTGGGATTTTGGGTTGTTTTGGTTTTTTAAGGTCATATAAGTACTTTAATGGAAGTAAGGGGTTTTCTCAAAAAAACATGAAGTGATACTATGTTGTTGATTGAAGGACATGCACCTCACTGCCACCAAGTAGTTCCAAAAATGTAAATGAAATTTCAAACCTCAGATATTTCTTATCATATGTTTGATTTCAGACATGGAGTTATTTTAATTGATTGAGATTTTTTTAACGTTTTCCCCTGAGAAACCTATATTAATGTGTTTCTCTTCTGGAAAAGAACACAAAATATACTGAAGTCCTTAAAACTACGTATCAGTTAAGGGGGAACAGCCCTGTTCAGGTATTGTGGTTCTTCATGTGGGAAGTAGATTATCTGTTTCTTAGATTTTGTAGCAGAGAAGACAGGTAAAAGCAGGTGAAGCGAATCATCTATGTTCACATAGTCAGAAAATAGTAGAGCCAATTTTGCTTATAAAAGTAATAGACAGATGTTAATTTTCTGGATGACTGCTGGTTATTTGCAGTCAGCTGATCTGATTACCTTAATATTACACATTATAACCTCTCTGTAGTCATCTCTAGAGGAAAAGGATCTGTTTGTCTACATCTATTGACAAATTAAAACAAGAAACACAATCACTTCTTTGTATAATTTGCTTTGCTTAATTTAAGAGTTTATTCCTGGTGTGATGAAATACTATTGTTATGTGCCTCTTTGGACAACAGTAGCATATTTAATGTACCCTGAGTAAGGAAATAATTATAACTGTGATCTCTGTCATATTCCCCTGGGTAATAGAAATGAAGAGCATAAAGACTTGTCTGCCCTTCAGCCTCCCCAGGGACATGGTGGAGTCCTTATTGCTTTCCTATTGTTTTTCAAGACACAACTGGTCAGGGTGCTAGATAATCTCAGTGAGGCTCTCTTTTCCATGAAAGGTTCAACCAGATGATCTTTTGAGGTCCCTTCCAACCTGAGCTGTTCTATGATTTCTGTGATTTAAGATAACATTCTCACTAGTGCGACTGCAGTCAGCAGAAGAGAGTAGGTTACGAGGAAGGTCCTCAGTTTTCTAATTTTTATTTTTATTCTCTGACCTTAAAATAAACCCAAAATCGTTCCATCTGAATCGGCTCATAGTGCCTTGGGACTGGAAGAGAGGGAGTGTGTTAAGGGTGACCAGGACTAGACCTATAAGCTAGTAGTGGAGTTCTACCTTGAGTGACATATGAGGGGAGAAATCAACAGGAGAAAGAGGTATCCCTGGAAAAATCGTATAATCAGAGATAAAGAATTATTTCACAAACTGCTACTGAAATAGGTTGTACGCACACTGACTTTGTGATTCTATTTCTTTTACATTTTTCTTTTTTTTTCTTTTGTTTTCAATCCACGCTTCGTAGTTCTGTGAGAAAAATTGCACAATTTAGAGTATGTAAGAAACCTATTTAAGTCTCCTCTTCCCCTACTCCCACTATTTAGAGTGGGGACTAAAATTTGTTTTATCAATTTTAGAAGTCACTATATAGTCAAACTTAGTCCTTCTTTGCTGCAGAAAAAAAGCTGGCAGAGAGGTTGTGTATGTATTCTCAATCCAGCTAGGAATAACCTTTTCAATTAATAATTTTCTCTTCACAGCCTGTTCTCTGTTAGTCCAATCCAGAGTGCAATTCTCTTCAAATGTTAGCTTTCCAAGAGAAACAAACAACACATCTCTACAGTGCTGCTTGGAGCAAATACTTTTTCCCCAGACAGGAGAGATTATGATTTATATAGAGAACTTTTACTTCCAGGTGTTTCTATCTCTTCTTACCTCCTCCTTTTTTTTTTTTTTACCTTCTCTTATGTCCAATATTTTTGCATAAAATTTTGCTATGTTTTTGGGAGTGGGAAAAGAAAGCTTTTTTTTTTAAGAAAAACTTTATATAAAAATCCTTAAATTAAATAAGAGCTTTCCATGTTGTTCCAAAAGTTTTGTAGTCCAAATAGATATCTAGTAGAAGTATGGAAGCCTTTATTCGTATGTGTTTCCCAGGTCTAAATATCTCAGTCATCAAGTGTACAACTTCTTTGTTGGGTTTTAGGCAGCAATCCTCTTCAGGTGCAGATGTGTTGGTAGAAAAGGACAGACTTTTCTCTCAATGGTGTTACATTAACCTTGCTAACTTTTCCTAAAGGAAATTAAGGAGAAATCTCATTAACTGGTTTGTGACAGCTGTATACGTATCAGACTGAACGTCTTATATGCAGAGAACATTAAATATGCTTATTTGATGAATAAAAATCTGCTTTCAGCAAGGAGATATGTGAGTATATTTTTGTCAAACTTCAAAAGATAAACTTTTAGAAATGTCTGGTTTGGGAGGAAAAAGCCTGAAAGCTCAGTCTTTCTTTAAGCATACCACAACCATCAAAGAAACACATGTTTAAGTTAATGTATCTGTTAGATGTGATGGGAGTTGTACTATAGATGTTCTATCTAATAGCCAAGATACTGAAAAACTGAAATAGGATGGAAGAAATATCATTCCGCTTCTTTCAGAAGGGGACTTTTGATCTGGTGCATGTTTCATGTGGCGAATCAAGTTCAGGTCTTCCATCATTAGTGACAAATTCCTCTAAAGAAAAAACTTGATATTGTTTGTCCCCACATGACTGAATTTTCACTTCTTTTTGCAAGAACAATAATTTTCTCTTATGGTTGATTGGAATTATTCCTTTTTTTTTTTTTTCAATCTGCCAGTGAAACAAAACAAAACGAAATCCTAAAAAATGTTGCAACGAGTATCTAATTCTAAGAAATAACATTTATAATATATATGAAAATGAGAAAAAGGACAAGCTTAAATCCTTTAGAAGGTAAAGTCTGTATTGAAATGCCATTATAATATAGGTGGCTTCTGTTTTACAAGGTGACTAGATGCCTTCCATGACTGGATAAAACCATCCAGAACTACTTCTGGATTTTAGAGCTTATCCTATTTCTGGCAACCATAAAGTTCTCCTTTCGAGTATTTATAGTTTTGTAATACTGAGTTTTGGTCTAAGAATAGAAATGTATGCATGTAACTTTCAAGTCTCTAATTTAAACAAAGCATAAGAAGCAAAAGAACTCTTACTCTGCCAAATATATTATGAGCTTTTTATTCTACTGCATCTTACTTTAATGATAAATGATGGGAGGAAGAAGCCCTCTTCCAAAGCAATAGTTTTGAAAATGTTTTTGATACAAGTATATGTAATTTTAATGAAAACTCAAAATATCGTTTGAAGGTTATAGGCAGGAAAAACAAAATTGAAAGAAAAGTTAAACTGGCAGTATTGTAGCTTTTGAGGTTGTAGCTGCATCTGAAATTTTATAAAAAGATGTCCAGTCAAGAGAACTTGATGTTCTCTGTAGGGTTGAATAAATAAATAGTGTCTATGACATGATTATTCTTTTGTGTAATAAAATCAAGATTTTGGCAGTGTTACATATGTTACATCAGTGTTTGGCTGACAATACAACTTCTGCCCTGAAAAAAAAACCGAGTCCTAAATAGCTAGACAAAGTGCTTGAGCTGAGAGAGGACCTCAGAACAGACAGTGTGATATTGACTGACTGAGTAGCTCAGTTCTAATCAAAATGAAGATCAAAATAATTTATGAATGACTTATAATCAACTGGCGATTGGTGAACAATAAATTCAGAATCAAGAGAGAAACTATAAACTATTAGACACTTGCAAAATGTTAATAAAACCTCAAATTTCTAGCCATTGATCTGCAACTAAGTCCTAAAAAGTTACTATTCCCTATGTATGTGTGGGGACATGCTTTCGCCTCTCCCCTCCCAGTCTTGGGTTTACCAGCACCCCCACTCCAGTGAAAACCTTGGGAAATGGGGACAAGGATCTCCAGAGAAGAGCAGACCAGGTTCTATTTCCTTTTTTTAAAAAAAAAAAAAAAAAAAAAAAATCTGGATTTAGTGTGGGATAAAAGGTTTTTCTGTTCTTTTGGGACCATGTCTAGCCAGAAGATAACATTGGGAATAGTCTAATGCGCTGTATTGACATACTCATTTCCCAGTTTTTATGAGCTTAGGAACAATGCAGCTGTGGTATAGACACTGCTCTTTCTCCTGTGCTTGGACAAACAAAAAGGCTGCCTTAGTGGAAACTAATAGTTCACAAAATTTGCCTATTGCAGTATCAAGTCAGCTTGCCACAAAACAGTGTGGAATCACTCGTTTCAAACTGGAGGGCACTAATTCCTTGAAAACAATTTTCAGTACGTTGACAGACTGCGTTATATGGCATTTTTCAGAAACACACGACAGGTTGGCAACTGATCTCCACATGACTATAAACTCTTCACAAAGGTCTGCATGTTCAAGACTATGTGCTTGCTATGCAAATGCCTCTGCATGATTCACAGAATGAGAGCATATTTCTAGCAAGGAAGTCGGGATATATTTTTGCTTGAGGTTGATCTGATCAACTCATTTGGAGTTGGGATTTTTCTCCCATCCAGCTGTACCAGGAAAGCAGCAGATAGCACTTCTGTAGTCAAATTAAACACATATCAGGTTAACGTTTCTCCCAGGTCACATTTGCACAGTTTTCACTGAAATCTTCATAAGAAATTGCTTTTCTGTAACTTTCTGTTGTGGTTTAACCCCAGCCAGCAACTAAGCACCATGCAGCTGCTCGCTCACCACCCTCACCTCTCCCAGTAGAGCGGGAGAGCGAATCAGAGAAGAGAGGTGAGAACTCATTGGTTGAGATAAGAATAGTTTAATTGTTGCAATAAAATAATAATAATAAATAATAATTAAAAGCAAAAGAACAGAAAGAGAGAGAAAACTTAAGAAAAAGAAGTGATTCAACTGCTTACAACCTGCTCACCGATGCACAGCAAGTTCCCAAGCAGCGATCACCGCCTCCCGCCAACTCCTCCTATTTATATACTGAGTATGATGTCTTACAGCAGGGAATACCCCTTTGGCGAGTTTGGGTCAGCTGTCCTGGTTGTGTCCCCTCCCAGTTTCTTGAGGAGAAGAAGCTGGGAGGGTGGGGGTGTTACGAGAAGCTGAAAAAGTCGTTGGCTTAATGTAAGCATTGCTTGGCAACAACTAAAACATCGGTGTGTTATCAGCATCGTTCTCATCATAAATCCAAAACCTAGCGCTATATGAACTACTAGGAGAAAAATTAGCTCTTCTCCAGCTGAAATCAGGACACTTTCCATTGTCAGGGTGGCTCCAATACAGGCCTTGTTGTTTCTAGCTGCTTTTTAGCCATTTGTTTTATTCTGTTTTAACTGACTTAATTTAATCTCATAGTGTGCCCTCTCCCTCCCCTGGTGTCTTTTTCATTCAGTGCTTTCACCAGAATCTCTAACAGTTTTCATAAACTTAGTTTATCTAGAACAGAATAAGTTGGATGGTTCAGTCCCATGAATTAGTAATGACTGCCATTGGTTTTCCTGTTTTTTTTTTTTACTTCTCAGTTTTAAAATATTCTAGATAATTTCTTAGAGATCCAGGGTTTTACCTTGGTTTTGATATAATTTCTCTGACTTATTGACATCCAAGCCTTATCGTTATGTTGCAGAACTGTAGCAATGCTGTACCAGAAAGACCATGCTGGCTCTGGTTTCCTTTCTGGCCTCGTTAAGATAAGATGAATCCCATAAGATGAGAGGGGTATTGACCACTACCTGTGAGAATGAAGGGGTAGGTGTGCAGTCGTGAATCTACTATAAGGAAGCAATGAAAAACTAATGACAGAAATAAAATGTGCATGTCATTTTTAAGAGATCTTGCATTTATTTCTTTGTAGTCCTTGGAAGAACTTGTGTAGGCTCGGCATTGGGCTGCTACTGTGTGCAACTCCTCAGCACTTCTGTGGGATGCTTTGGGTGGCACCTGAAGCTCATAAAACACAAGATGTTTTCCTTATTTTCTATGAGTAGCAACCCCTGAAACATCTTTAAAGATATTTCCTGCTTTGAGTTTTTATTGATCACTCATCTTCAAAGAAGTGATAACTTTCAGTCAACCTTTAGGGGTCAAATGGTTCTCATTTCCTTTATTAAGATATTTCTTCTCTTAAGCCTTTTTGATTAAGTTACTGTTACAGAGAATCCTTGGACTTAATCCCTTCCTGAAGACTGTTTACCTTTACTTGTCCAAAGATTGTTGAGAGAAATTCTTATCCAATAATATTCAAAATTCCGTATCAAATTCTGAAAGATAATTAATTAATCCCAGAAATAAGGCTAAAATCTCTAGGCCTAAGTAGTTCTCTTAACTTAGTTACCTGTTTGAAGTGTGTCAAATGACCTTACTGTAACTGTCCATAAAAAATTTTCATTTTTATAAAGTAGAAGTATTGGGCTTATCTCTGCTCAAAAGACATTAGATCCTGCTAAACCTTTGAAGGGAATATATATTAATCTTTATATGAATATATAGATTACATTTGTGCTTGGGAAGTTTTCCTTAAGACTTGGAAAAAGTGGGTTTTATCACTAATTTTTTATAAAGAAATACGAGAGGCAGTCTACTTATATGACTCTGCAGCTCTGATAACAAATCATAAGCACCACTGACTCCTAAACTGGGAAGATGGATTAAATTGGAACATGGATTAAATGGCTGACTGCAATTTTATTTCAACTGCTTTTAAACCCTGCACTGGTCAAATAGGTCAAATAGAAGCCTAAATAAGCTTTTGCTGTGATCTAAGGAGTTGCATGTCACGTAACAGATGTCGGCAGATGTCTTACTTCATTTAGTCCAAGGAAACAATTTGGCGTTGTGCTTGAATTTCCTATCTAGAGAGCACGTTTGCTGTCTTTTACTTGGTTGTAACTTTTTTCAAAAATAGTTTATTCCGTCTTAGAAGCAGCTAAAGGCTTTCTAGTAGCATAGGCAAAATTGAATTTTTGTCATTTTAAGTATATGGGGCCAAAACCTGCCTTTTGCTTCCATAAGAGGAGACCTGAAGTTGTGAATCCACCATGCTTGATGCTGTCATCTTCTTTCCCATCTATCCAGCATTAGCAGCAGTTTCTGGAAGGAGTTTTTCTCTATAAGTTTGGAATATGGAGGCGTAGAAAATACATGTAAATTGTCCTGAATGGTAATATTGTTTTACACATAATAGCAAAGGCATAGAAGTCAATTTAAAAGCTTTGTTCATTCTAATACAGAAGAATTCAGCAGTCAGGATGGTGGAATAAAGCTGCATGTTTTATTGTGAAGACTGTTCTGCTAATTCTGGTTGAGATGTGTTAAAGTAATTGCAGAAGAAAGAGGTAAATGGTTAATTGGAATTTCAAAACAAACAAACAAATAATATGCTGATGCTCCTTAAACTACAACGTTTGAAAATACATAGATGTGTTGTCAGGCTTGAAACTGTACTGCAATTGTAGCTGTCATAGGTCTACTCAAATGAAGCCTGTACAGGTCAATTCATTTAACATTCTTCTAGTATATGAGAAAAACAGCACATCAGTGCTTCCTGAAAATGAAGAATTTCAAGTCTAGGTTTTGCATGAGTGATCAAGGATTTTTAGCTATGACACATAAGGTAAACCAAGGTATTTTATGACACATAAACAAAACAATAAAAAACTGCAAATAACATCTGTGAGGTTTTATACTGCTACCAAATATGCTCACTCTGTTATTATAAAATATTATATTTTAAATCAGATTTAGTCTTACGTATATCTTTGTTGCCATAGTCGCTCGTTTTTGTCGCTCATTTGAAACCATACCTTGCTGTAATTAAGGAGGCAGAATCTATCCTAAAACTTGTATTCATGAAAAATGGCAAGGAATAGGTCTGTGAACAGCTTCCAGCAATCGTCCAGTCCATCCATCTGCTCTGGAACAGAATCAGATACAAGTAATACCTTCTTGATATAATTGATTAAGTTGTTCATAACACCTGCTAGTGATGGACTCTTCAACCACTTCCTAGATAACTTTTTAACATTTTTCATTCTTTTCTCCTGATGTCTTGTATCTCCCATCCTGTTTTTTAAATGCATGTTTTCTTCACCTGTGGTCAGTGATAATGGAGATCCATTTTTATACCTTTCCTCCTAATCATTATGGAAAAAGAGAGAAAGAGATTTAGGAGGAAAATGGGAGAATATATTGCTTTATCAAATAAATACAGGCAGCCAGGAGCACTAAATAGATGTGCAAAATGAATATATTATGAAACAGAGCAGCAAGCTTAAATAATTAAAAGCTTTATCATCTTATTCAGAAGATTGCACAGATCTCTATGGATCTATGCTAATATACTACATCATCTGCTACTTTTACTCTATAATAATGCAGAAAATGTATGTAGTTAGTGCAGTTATGTACTTGAATTATTATACTTCAGGTTTTAAAAATATTGTAAAATGACCCTGAATATATTTTTTGAGTTTGGTTGGGGTTTGTTTTTTTTCTATTTTAGAATATGGATAGTAGATTAAATAGATATTTGACTTTACGAATATAGTTCCTGTTGTAGCATATTATTAGCTGAATTGTGTCACACTGGAAGCAAATATCAATCTATAATTTCTATTTTTTTTTTTTTAAGGGTGAAGGTTCTTTGTTTTTTGTGTTTTTCTTTTTTTTCCAGTAACATATGATAGTATGTATCACTAGTGTGTTAAAAAATCCCTGGCATATTTGAGTGTTTTAACATAGATTTTTAATGTGATTGGTCAGTATCAAGGAAAGGTTTAAGACTTTATCCACAGTTGTGTCACACTGGAAGCAAATATCAATCTATAATTTCTATTTTAGAATATGGATAGTAGATTAAATAGATATTTTATCTGTATGCAAATTACATTTGACTTTACGAATATAGTTCCTGTTGTAGCATATTATTAGCTGAATTGTGGCATTAAGCATGCAGCATTTTTCAACATCAATTTAAACAGAACTAAATGTGTCCTCTTGAACATAGTAATTGCATTCCAGCATCTTTTTTTATTTAAAATAATTCATTTTACAGACAATAATATGGTTTATCTTCTAATATAAATTCCTTAGGGCACAGATAATGCATTATTCTCTATTTGGAAGACAGGCACATCATGGGAACTACTAGAAATGAAGGATAGTAATTACATTCCTTAAGGGGAGAAGGAGAAGCTTAGTTTAAATCTTAGCAGAGATATAAATGAGTACTCTGCATGGAATGAATTTCAACCCAGATGAGCAAAACCTTTGTCTATATATTTAAAAAAGCATATTGTGAATGAAAGTTCTAGGCTGCTTTAAATAAATAACTTGAAAATATGTTGAATGTTGATTTTGAGTGTGTTTACTATTGAATAAAATGAAATGCTATTATGCCATATTAGTATGGAACTGAAGGTAACTGCTCTTTTGACTTAGGAGAAAAATCTAGTAGTTAAAGATATATTTTGTTCATCGATGGAAAACAAACAAACGAAACACCACGCCAACCAAACAAAAAAACTCCTTAGGGTTTGTGAATAAACTTCTCTACCCTTTTAGGAGGACTTTCCCATGAGGAAAAACAATAATTAAGCCTGTCTGTGTCTCTCTGTCAAAGCTGACTGTAATCTGTATTGCTCAGTGATTGCATTATGCCACTGAAGTCCATCTATGTTAATAGATGTATAATCAATGTGTCAAACTCTTTGAAAATTGAAAAATGCAACACTTCAACAAAGAATCAGAAAAATGAAAGGAAGAATTAATGCCTGTTTTGCTGCTAACTTCTGCATGTTATCACTGAATGCAAATGGCACCATTCTGAATGAATGAATGTTAAAATCAGAGATATTGAACAAACTTCTCATGCTGCTTTACTAATTTGTGAATATAAAACCACAAAGCAAAGGATGAGCTTTCTACTTTTGTTGTTATTCCAGTGTCCTAGAAACGCTTCAGTGTTTGTATAGGGGAAGTCAGTTGTTTTATAAGAATCCACATTCCTATCTTACTCTTTCACCTAAAAGTAATTGAGTTACATTCATGGTGGTGGAAAACAAAAACCATCTGATTTATTGTCTTTACTGACAGATAAAAAGCATCCGCTTTATGCCTGAAATTATGTGGAAGTCCATGTTCATGGACTAGATCAGAGATGGGAATAATATTACCTGGGGTCCAATGCCATGTATGTTACTGGGAATGATTTGTTCCATTTATATTGAATTCTTTGTAGGAGTCAGACTCCTATTACAGGCGGACATTTGCAAGACCCAGATCCACCTTTTTTTTTTTTTAAATTCTACTCTTTTGTGGTATTACAAAGAACATTAAAGCCACTTTAGTTTTTAAGTTGGATTTTTTTTAAACAGTCTGGTAGTGTAAGTAAGTTAGTCTTTAAAACAAAAAAAAAATATAACTTTTTATAGCAGTATGGGAATTCGTATTTTGTTTTTTCTATTTGTTGGGGTACAATAAATGTTGTTTAGCTAATACCTACAATGAGGGCAGAAACTTCATCTGGTGTAAAGCTGGGAAAAGTTGAATCTACATTGATAATATCAAACAATCTCAATGTAAATGTTGGTTCTTACCCTTGAAATGAAAGGAAATAGTTAAGATAAAATATAGATGCTTTCTTTCAATGCAAGCATTTTACAGACGCTTTAGAATTTTAATGGAAAAGCTATTTTTTAAAATCATTTAAATGCAATCACTTTCCTTGAGGTTGCATTTTATGACAAGTTTGACAATCAGACACTATAAGGGAAAATTTTAAAACTATAAGGTTTGAATACATTAAAAAAAAACCTCATAAAGGTAGTTTTGTTATTAGAGAAACTGATAATGCTGAAAGCAAGCCAAGGCGAGTTTAAAAAAAAAAAAAAGAGAGAGAGAGAGTCCTTTCATGACTTCAACCTTTACAGATCAGTTCATCTGAAAGAGTTCTGCCCTGGTTATGTTTTAAAGTGAGCACACACAGAGATACATAGGCACACATACACAAACTCAGCGGTGCCCTCAGGGTACCTCCGCTTGTATTACAGAGCGTCTCATTCCCAGTTCACCCAGGATAGAACTGCTCCACTTCCCGTTGTGCTCTCAAGGCCACCTATAATAACACAAATAGAAGTACCCTCCGGGCACTGCATACAAGGCATCTAGAAACGCCAGAGATCCTTTGGGGTATGAGGAAAATAGAAAAAGTAGGAAAGAATTTGTTTTCCTCCATGGTAAATAAAACCCAAATATTTGGCAGTTTATATTTCTGGAGTTGAGCTCGTAATTTTCTAAAAAGTTGAGACTTTGTAGTATCTTATAATTTCAACAGCCAAATGATTGGTCACAGCCTGAGAGATGTAGGTTGTTCCCTGGGAGATTTGCCTGTTCCTGTACACAGAGAACATTTTCAGAGCAATTTACATGTTCTTTAATAAGAAACCAGAAGCTTCAAAATAAAAGGCTGAGCAGCACCAAGTAAGATTAGTAGCTGGAATTCTGCATCACAAAGACTCCCTTTACAAAATAAGATTGAATCATTATTAATGTGCTTGTTTTTTCACAGAATATTATATACTGTTTTTAAAAAAGCTATTTCAAAGCTTCTCTTTTTCTGAGCTACTCCTTATCTTGTCTGCCACACTAAAAAAACAAAGCACCAAAAAAACACGGGAAGCTTTATCTAGTCACACTGCCTCTTTTTAACTTGGGATAAATTAACCTTGATATCTTTGATATAATGTAATAAAGTTTTTGTGATAATTAAACAGAATCGTATTGCCAACAGTTTAACCCTTTTATTTTTAGAAAGTGTATAGAAGGTGGTGCTTTTCTGCTCCTATTTCTGGAACACTGAATATTATTTTTATGTTCCCTTCTAAAACGCAGGGTGCATATTTCATGCTTGTCAAGACTACAAGAGAGTCTATATCACAATTTGAATAAAGTGCCCTTTTCTGGACGCTTACCTTGTGTTTAGGATTTTTACTGCTATTTTAGAAGTCTGATTATGAGAAGGTTATCGATGAGCTTGATTGCTATTTCTAGTGATTTGAATTTATTTGAGGTGCCCTGCAAATGTCACTAACTAGATTCCGCAGCTGCAGTAAAGGGTTTCCTTTCCACTGAAATCAAGGGCGTTCTCAGGCTTGCTTGATAATGTGATCCCACAGTTTCGATGATTTGTTACTGAATATTTGATACAGCTGTTTATCTTTCATGCTGTAGTCTGCTTTTATGTTTTCACATTGCTACTTTACTGCTAGTACATCATCTGTTTTATTTTTGCAGTTTCCTTTACGCATGAATTTAATAAATCTATTTATTATGGATTTTTTCTCCTTTTACCTCAAATACATATTGTCCTGACTTTCTAAATAAATGTTTAATTTCTACGTCAGTTGTAATTCTGAAAAGGGTCTTTCTAGCTACAATTTCCTAGCAAGTCAGATGCTTGTGTCACTGAAGTCTAGCCTGTTTGGGTATACTGCACTTCGGATGGAGGCAAATATGTCCCTTGTTTCCTAAGCCTGTGGAGAGCGTGGCAGAGACTGGAGGTCAACCTGGGAATTGATGAGCTCTCCTCTTAAGGTTTGTTATTTGGGTAAGGCACTGTATGGCAGAGCTCCCAGTCGCAGAACAAATAGCAGGGCTGATACTTGAGCCATAGATGTCCTGAAACGTTACGCCAAGGTCCTGCAACCATCAGGAGTATCACCCTGACCTCTTCAGTTCCTCTCATGGGCTAAACAGTGGGGTCAGGGCAATTAATTGCTGCATACTGCTGGACCGTGGGGATGCTACTGTAGGCTGTAGTGTCAGCTTTTCCTTCGGTACTCATTAAGGTAGTTTACCATAGACAGGACTATCTTTCAGCTAACCACAAGCCTGAAGACAACTGGAACTGTAAGGAAAGAAAACCAATTCAAGCTAATTCTGGAGAAGATTGGAAAGCTGTCAGCAAGAGGAAAACAATTTCAAGACAGACAAGTATTTGCTGTCAAGAGTCGTTATCCTTTAAGGGGGCTGCTCTCAGATTCTTGCAGTTTCTTGACAACTAAATAAAATCAGAAAGCCAAAATACATATTTGGCAACTCAAGGATTTTTTTGTTGTTGTTGTTTGATATCACCTCTAGACTCAAGTAGCAGTGTGATGTGTGTTTTCTTGCTTCCAACCACTAACATATCTGAGATTGGTTACAAAAGCCTGAGGAAACTCTTTTTCCTCTAACTTAAACATGCTTTTCAAATTATAAAATTATTGGTTTCTATCTGCTTCCATTTTTGCTTCAGGCTGAGAAAAAAGGGAAACAACGTTGCTTGAAATCCTGAAGGGTTACAGCACCCCTTTATTAAATGCTACTATTGTTTAAATCATTATTACCCTGAATGAATGTTGTGATTTCTCCCTTAAACATTGAAAAAATATAACTTTTACCTGTGAGCAGAGACAAATGTGAATATGGTTTTGGAAAATCTGGATATTTCCTAATGCTCGATGGAAAAAAATTAATGCATTTAGAGCGGATGTTACCAGTTATCCTTTATCAAAATGAATTTTCTATTGTAGCTGATATTTTTCTTTGCCATGCTTTTAGATATATCAAGATTCAGGCACGGATTTTTTTTCCTTATTTAATTCTATTCCATATTTTGTTGCTAAGCCTTGATTTTCATTTTGCATGCTATGCATACTACATGTTTTGATGACAAAAACGGACAATGAAGAACAAAAGATAAAACTAAGAGTTGTGCCTTGCTGATCCGAACTTTGTGTCTATATGTAGTGATCATACTTTTATAGATGAGCTTGAGGAGTGATGAGGGATTGAGGAAAATCAAACTTTGCCTAATATAAAATACAAGTTGATAACCCTCATAAGCCACATGATGTCTGAAGTAAATCAGTCCATCATTGTGGGTCAAACAAATATCCTGTGGCTGAGGGGGAAACAATGAATGGATGGTATGAAGTTAAAGCACTACAGTCTTAAATTAAAATAAATATAAATAATCCTACAAGTATTTCCTCAATGTGTTAAGGCACCTTTAATATGATGGATTAACTCCCATTTTGGTATTTTTCAGGAGTTTTTAATTTGCAACCTGTGGAACTTTCTAATTGTTAAAGCATGATTTGGAAACTTTGCCACTAATTACAGAGTAAAGGTGATAGTAACTGAAGAACAAAAAAATATAACCTGTCCTTGTTTCTTACAAGTGTTTACTGGTAATTTATTTTAGGAGTCACTACACTATCATCCAAACTATTCTGTTTCAGTTTTGATCCTTGGAGAAATATTTATATGCACAGCAGTTAAGTCAAAAGCTTTATAATTTACTTCATTTCATGGCAGTAAACATGAAGTGAGTATTTACAAACTCCACACTAGATCTGACTTTTAATTTATCATTCTTAAGGTACATAAGCACACTGCTTTAGCCTACTGAAAATATTGGTTTGCCTCAAGGAGAAGTCCTGAACCCAGTCTCTAAAGAGATTCCTACACTTCTGCCCCTGTGATTAAATAATAAGTAGAGCTTTGGCTGCTTTTGAATTTCTCCTGTATTTATTTTTGCGGTCTGGGATTTTAGCTCAATTAAGAGGGTGGGACTGAGGGAGTGGGTGGGAGAATGTTTCTGTATGAATATCAATAGATTTAACTACTGATACCAAAGAGATCCAAGATGCTTATGCTTGGTACAAATCTCGATAGAGTAAAGCAGGAAGTACATTCACAAAATTTTTGATGTATAAAAAGCCTTTTATTTTAGGTTAAGCTCTGTTCCGCATGTGGTAAGGGAGTAATTAATATTCACTTCAGTTGCTAAGTTTATGTATTATAATTCACTTTACAGGCAATTTGCAGCTCAAAAAGACAACATATACCTCGTATTTCTGAAGGTGTTTGTTTCTTCTATGTGGACAATGCTCTACAAATCATCGACTCAGGCAGTCACTGCAAGTTGCCATCCTCTTGGATGTTCAACATTGATTTATTAATGCGTGGTTGGGCTGGCTAATTAGGGTCTTTGTCTTCCATATTCACCACAACACTGAGCTGCGGCCATAATCCACTGTCTCGTTTTGTTTTGATTTGGGCTTTTTTGATTGTTTCTGTTCTTAGTTTGCCAGATATACAGTTCTACTTTTCAGGGATAGAATACTGAGTTATGTTAAAAGACGAAGAGAAAGCTTAACATAGGTCAACCTTGATGTCATTGGAGACAATATTGGTGTGAATCTTGAATGTAGGTGTATTCTAAATGTAGGTGTATTCTATGGCAACCACGTATATATGAGTATATATCAAATATTTTTTTTTCCAATTCTAAACAAAGCCAAACCTTTGGCTCTGTAGGTTAGATCATTTGAAACTATCATCACTGATGAATTTAGAAAAAAAAAAAAAGTGTAATAGCAATGCTTCAGAAGTTCTTACAAAGAATTAAACTGAGATTTCTGAGACTTTGAATTTCATTTCCTATCTCTGCATCCTGCAGGAATTTTACTCCCCTTTTTACTGCTCATTCATCACTTAAGCTAAATGTGTGTTACTTACAGTGCCTGTAATTTAGCAACATCAGAGGGGTATAGAAACAGAAGTGGGCTGAAAACCCAAGCAAAATATCTCTGGCTTAAAGGAGCTTTAAGCTCCTTTTTCTCTCTTCTCTCTATTACTTCTTAGCTTAAGACATTTTGCAGCCTTTGTGGTTTTGTTCGATTTCAGCAGGACAGAATATTTCTCCTGGAAAACCCCTATTTTGTATGTCTTGTCTCTTTTCTGAGGTTAGAGGTTACAGCAGTTTTCAGTCTAAGTTTCTGATAGGAAAAACTACTATATGACTTAAAATCGGAAGACTATCTTCTCCATGAACCTAGTGGAACGCCATTCATTTTACTGAAAAGGCCAGCGCTTTATGCTAGGCTTGTGCCAGATTTTCAGATACTCTTTTCTATATGTTCATTCATATTGTCTTTTCTAGTTCTTCAACCAATTAGTTTTTATTTGCATGCATCATTTCACTGCTTTGCTCCCAGGATACAGTCCTTGCTTTCTGGCTGTCCTATGAATTTTTTCCCCTCAACTTTCCATTTGGGCTTTTTACTCATTTTCTTCAGGCTTCTATTTGAAAGGCTCTTATATCTTCTTTTTTTTCTTTCTTTCCTTTTTTTTTCTATTCTTTTTTTCCCCTTCCTCTCCTTCCTTCCCCACTCCTTTCTCAATTTTTAGTTGCTAGCAGGTTGTGCTGCTTATTAGTGTAAGAAGGAACACCAGCAAATTTTTTATTTTTATCATCGGAACAATGACACCAAACACTTATGATGTTTTCCCTAATTGAACAATCCCTTTTTTTATTATTCTTTATTCGTATGACTGTTTTGTGTTTGATTGGTTCTTCATTGTCAAAAATTCTGTATGAAGGAAGAAACAGAAAGTTTTGAAAGAAACTACTCAAAGAAAAGAGATTTTTTTGTTACTTTTTCAGGAATGTCACAGGTTTTCTTAAATGTTGATTGATTTTTAATTTCATCGGACTGGTCTTGGCATTTGTTTGTGTTATTAGAGATTAATCTCTTCACAAAGTGGCTGACTAATCGTGTTATATTCAGGGAAACCTCAGTAAAGGATAATTGGAAAACTAAAATATATCAAAAAGCTTGTTTTTAAAAATGAGTTGGTTCCTTTTGATATCTATTTTCAGTTAGCATTTGAGTAGTCTTTCACATAAATGTATTTCATTTATTCAAAATATTTTCCAGCACAATCATCTAAATCTGATTATGAAATACGCATTCATTGTATAATGTTAATATTACTTTAATACAAACGTTTTAGTAACAATTGAATATATATTTTGTGCTCTGTTTTTAGTTAAATTTGAGCAAGTATTTATAAATTTAATAAAATGTTATGTACTGAATTGTATTATATTTGAAAATAAGTATTTCAGAAATGATAATGTGGATATTAATTGTGATTAAGTTGTTTTGGGTTTTTTCCCTCTTCAAGTAGTTTTATATATGTGATTTGCTACTCATTTTAGATATTCATGTAAATAAATAATCGCAATATAAAATGTTTAGCAAAAACAAAAATAATTTTGTCACTTAGGGGATTTGCAGTAGGAAACTTTTGGCCTGAGGTGAGTAGGTGAGATCTCTCTGGTGTCTGTGGGGTTACCCTGCACTTACACTGCACGTGTATGCTAATGTTTGCAGAATTAGAAGTTGATTCTTTAACTGTAAACTTTTAGATTCATTCCTAAAAATGAAGAGGGTTGTGCTACGATAAGAAATCGAGAAAAAAAATCTCTGAGTAGTTATAAAAAAAATAAAGTGTTTAAAATTGCTCTCAGTAGTGAAAAAGTTTGCTGGTACTATATTGGTAACAATTAGTACAATCGGTCAGATACATATTGTTGAGGGAGGTGAGGGAACATAGAAAATAAAAAATATATGGTGACTTTTTTTTTTTCTCTTCTCCATATACACTGTACTCTCTAGACATTCAATTATTTAATTTCAAGGTTTTATTCAGCTTCAAAAGGTTCATGTCCTTTGACCTAAACAGTCACCTGAACACCAGCCGGAACTAAGAAATGTTTTTGCAGGACAAATAGACATGAAAAGAACAAAGAGTTGGATGCAAGGTGAGAACAGGACATTCTAGTGCTATACTTGGACTATAAGATATCTTTTGAAAGTAAAAAAACTGATGTTCAAATACAATGAAATTTTACAAGGTGAAGTTTCCTGATACCTGAACTTTTTTTTCTTTTATCACTGGGAAAACTAACCTAACTTATGACAGAAAGTGCTACTTAAAGTATTTGTGGATAGGGAAAGAATACCTTTCATTATTTAGAACATACTTTTCTGATTATTTGTTCTGAGAGTCTATTTATTGAGTATCTGGACATGAACTATTGATTAATATATCATCTTTATACTATACTCAATCCTCTGTTCCCATCAATATTATACACGTGTAATTCTGTTCTTTATGCTGAAGTTTCTCATGAGCTGTAGCAATGGATAAGATAGAGGGATCAAAGCCATTACCTTTACAATTGAGAAGATAGAGTAATTGATGTAAATTAAATGGTCATTATCTGGCATAGTAATGTTTGTTGGCAATATCTCAGATGTGTAGTCATGTGCAAGTTAAAAGTGACATTGGAAAACCCAGGCAAATTAGCATTAGAGGTGGTATATAAAGGGAACAGTCAGTATGATACTTCCTTCAGTTGTGCTATTATTGGATTGATACTTGACTTTGATTATTGGCAATAATCTGTCTTAAAAACACTCCTTATTTTGAAAATAAGAATTATTCTTTAATCTTACATTGGAGTTACCCAATAAGAGAGGTAATTAGTGAGACTCCTAGTAATTTCTCATTATTCTTATTTAGTTTGAATTGTTAGAATTGAATTGTAGTTAGAATTGAATCTTCTACTGTGTTATTGAGGCTCTTAAAACACTTTGTGTGATAAAAAAGGCAGTGATCGTCTTCTGATTTTTTAGTTTTCAAAAGGGCTTTTGGCAGCTTTTTTTGTAATAAATCTTTGAATTTGCAAAACATTCTTTCCCATGTTTGTAATCCGCTGAACTTTAGGGCAACCTATTAGATTAATCTAGGTTTATCTAGTCTCTATTTTATGGAAAGATAAAGGATTAAATAAGAACAGGGTGTATACTGGAATTCAGTGTATATGTTCTGTATTATATTGAATGTGCATCTGTTACCTAAATGGGCTTTAAAAATTGGGACACTGAGGCAGTGTCTGCCTGCACAAGGAAAACACCACGTCTTTCCTGTATTTACTCACTGACTGGTAAACTTATCTACTTACATTTTCAAGAAAGTTAGAAATTACCTCTCATTTTCTTTATAGCAAATTCACTAAAAACATAGCAGGAATAGGTTTGTCAAGCTGACCATCACTTTTTAAAATATTTATCCTTTCCTTGACTGCTGAGGTCCCAGGTAAAACTAATCAAGTTATTCCGGTGCCACAGCGTGTGTGGTCAGCAGCAGTACAGCTTTAGAAAACTCGTCTTCATGTGGATAAGGTGAAGGTCACCTTTAACCTAAAAAATAAGAGCAGTTGGAGCTAAACAAGTACAAAAATAGTTAAAAGAACTTACTAACCTGTTAAAATAACTGGACACACGAATATGATTTATAGATTCACCGGGATAATTTATTCAGTTTGTACTCTGAGGGTTGTATTCACAAGTAGAACTAAAAAGCCTAACTTCACTAGATTACATTAAATTGCTAAATGCACCCAGACACATTAAACTAGGAAATACTGAAGATTTGTTAAGGTTGCAGATTTCTCTTCTCCCAAATTACAATTTTTGTCTTTTTTTTTTTCATTTCTTTCCTACACTCTGTCAAAAAGTTTCTTGAAAACTGACAGAAGATTGAAGTAAAATCGAGAATATTAACATGTTAATATATATATTGTGGAAAGGCATTTCATTCATGTGTTGATAACAGATGTGTTTTTATAGAGTAGTCTGCTGAGCCGAAGTACATAGCAGCCTTTGTGTTTGGCAGCTTGGGAACCATAGAAATTACAAGCGACATATAGATGTTCATTTACATATCCTTAGTGCATCAGTTCAAACGGAGTCACTGTCTCTTTAAAGCATTTGTAAAATGGCATATTTTATTCTGATATCTTCATTTTTTTTGTTTTTACAGAAGAGAAAACAATAAATATAGTACTAGAATTTTTCTACAATTCTTCCAGATGTTCATTGTTCATAGAAAATATGGTTGTGTGAGAAACTTTAACACATGAAGCAGAAAGGTCTTTAGGTAACTGAAAGACTGCACACCGTAGATTCCTCCTTTCATCAGAGACTGCTCCATAGTTTCACCCTTGTAACTTAATCTTTGCCCAATTCTTGTACAGGAATAAAAAATTAATTGTCTCCTCAGACAACTTGTTGACTTGTATTATCTTTTTTCTCTGTTGCTGTTCTTTTTTGTGTTGGTTTGGTTTTTTTTAAAGCAGGAAAAAAATCGTAGAATTAGATGCCACTTTTTTGCCCCGCTGTTTCACCAGGCACAAAAAGACAGAAGTATTAGGGAAGAAGGGAATGATCTCTTTGTGCATGTTTTGGGGTTTCTTACAGGGTTACTGCTTGCAGAGACTTTATGGAACAAGGGAATAGAGTTCAGTATAAAATGGTTTATTTAAAGAAAATATTTCAGGCACCGTGTTCAAAAAGGTAAAGTACAAAGACTTGAAATGTAATACATCCTCTGGGAATTTTACCTCATTCAGTTCTCTGTTGGCTGGCATGTTTCTGCCTTTCCTAGTCCAATTAATATACATAAAGTATACAGATACTTCTATAAATAACAGTTTGTATGAAATGCATGTTCCCAGTTTGCTAATTAAACATAACAAATATAAGATAGGTTTATAGCTGAGTGCGTGACATGAAAGGTCAGGAAGTGCACATGCTGCCCCATTTACTTGACTTTGGAGAAATTAAAATTAGCATGTATGTAATACTATTTAAAAAATATGAGTAATGTCTCTTCAACTGTTTGAAGAAAAAAAAGTAGATACATTACTTCCAGTATATTATAGTCTGTCATAAAACATTTCTTATTTGAAACAGCAGGTAAACCACCGTTATCAATTTGGATTATTAAATACAATATCACAAATTATTTTAACCTGGCATTCTAAACATTTAAGATCAGTGAAGCAGGGAAATAACATGTTTCTTAGTCAACACGTTTCAGTTCTGATATTCATCAACAATAATCTGATGGGACAGCTAATGAGAGACTGCTTCAGGTTTACTGGCTCTGTGGTTATGAGACAAATCACCTGATGGTCATTCCTGCAAATGTTTTGGTCCTTACTTAACCTAGATCTTTCCCTGGAGATGTCTTCCATCTGTATTTTGAGAGTTAGTATTTTATCATCCTTTACTAGAAGCTCATTGAACAAAGATTATGATTTTACTAGCTTCTCTGCTCTTCCTTCTTTCTTCCTGCCTCCCTCTGAATGGATTTGTTTGACATTGCAGTAGCGCTGTAAAGAGCAACATTCTGAAACCTCTTAGAATCCATGACTTTTTGAATCTATCAGAAAAGGTATTAGATTAAATAGACATCTTTTTATAAATTCATATTTGATCTTCCTGCATATTCTTACTCATAGAAAGTTTTCTGAGTTATATGGAGTAAGTTTGGGTTAGTTTGGCTGGGTTTTTTGTTTTGGTTATTTTGGGGTGGTTTTGCAAATACTCTGCAAGTTAAAGAAAAAAGAAAAGTCTCTCTACCCTTAAATTAAGTAATGGTACTAGAACTAGTAATTTTTAATAACAATAGAAAAAAATTATTTCACTTTTTTAAATAAAGAAAATAAAAGGAAGTGGTTGAATATTCTGACAGCCAGACAAGTTTTCATGGCTATTAGGTAGGGGTTTCTTTTCCTACCCAGAAAAATGAGAATATTTGATACAGAATTTGTTGAGACAGTAAAATGGATGGCCTGTAAGAGTAGGTTAGCAATCTTTTTGAGTTATTGTTCTGCAATGATGAAGAAACAAAAAGATGTCTTATTTAGGAAAAAAAAAGAAATAGATTTTAGAGCCCTGCTGGTAACTCCATGTTGCTCTCGCTATTATAATTAACAGTTTGGCACGTAGTTGAAAAAAGAGGCTGTTGAGATATCAAGGTGGAAAGTTCTCAGGCCAATGCAGATATCCTAGTACAGGGCAAAATCATAAGTCAAACACCAGAATACACATAAGCTTCACTTCTTACAGACCAGTGAACACTCACGATTGTCGTCTGGCCATTAATTCATAGTATGATTTATACAGACACATCAAACCTGCTCTTTAACTACTACGTTGATTAAATTTTGATGGAAATAAATGATCCAAATGAAATTAGTAGGTTTGAGGACTGCTGTATCATACTGTATGATGAGTTTTAAATAATTCAGTCCTTAATGGGCATCCAATATGCTTAAATTGTATTTCTAATTTTCCTTTAAATACTTTGCATCACTAATTTGCTTCTAAGAGATTTCTGCCAATCAAGTTAAATACTTTCTGCAAATTGCTTACGTTCCTGTCAAAGTGTACTTGTTATACTAAACACCCACATTCTGTTCTAGTTCCATTTTAGTTACTTTATTATTTCTTTTTTAATCTTTCCTCCTACAGAATGCTAGGGACTTCTTATTGATGGGCATCCAGGAAACTGAAGCAATATTTATTTTTAAAACATATTCACTGAATCAGTGCAGACCTAGACAGTACCTAAAAAGGCAAATCCAGGTTTTGAAAGCTGTGTGTGGGTGTTTTCACTCGCTTCCTTACGAAGCTGCTGTTCTGCACCACCGGTTCTGCCACTCTTGCAATGAGGCATGCCAAAGCCAACAGCTTTACTGAGCTCTTCTTGAACCCCACTTAGTAAATATTCCCTTCCAATATTTCGTTTTTCAGGTATCAAAGAGTGTCAAGTAAATAGTGGAGTTTGAACAGTTCAAAAGCCCACATGAGATTAAATAGTCTTTGGACAGCGTACTCGTGTTTGAAATGCAGTGTGAGGAAGATTTTAGCAGATAATACATTCATATTACTTTGTGTAGTATGTTATTGCATGGTAACAGTCATTATCCTGTATAAACATTATATTGGGATAATAAGAACATTGTTAACGCTTTAAAAATGCTCTCCGCATCTTCTCGTTCAGGGAAGCATTAAGAAATTTGAGCTTTAACAAGAAGCATTTTCCCCTTGGGAAGACCAATATGGAAAGCAAGCCAGCTCAGCTAGTTTGTCCACTATGATAATTTAAGTTTAACATAATATATTAACGCAAAACAGCAGCATTAAGAGAATTTATAACTTTCAGGCAGGTTTTCATTCTGTTCAGAATGCAGAAAGTGCAAACAAAGAAAGAATTTTTTTTTTTTTTGGCAGTGAAGTACCTAATAAAAACTGAAGGTGTTGACCCACTATTCACTTCTTATTTAAATTCTCCTTAGTCAAGCAAAATTCCCTTTTGAAATTCATCACTTGACTTCCATTGAAGTTTTGATAAAAGAACTTGTGTATTTGTTCCCAATCGTGAATCCTTTCATTTTCTTTCCTCCCACTTCTTTTAAAAGAAGCTTTATGTGTATTGTACCATGATGTTACATATGTGCTATCATTCATGTTTACTGCAATTCTGCAACAGCAGCTTCCACCATGTAATTTCCCATTCATCCTTTCAGCTGGTGCAGAAGCTTTCGGGGACTTTTAAATGTATGTTTTCTGGCAATTTTAGAAAATTTCAGCTGCCAACTTGTACTCTGAGACTCGTCCTCAGTGACAGTTTCCCTGACTCTGCATTTCTTAAAGATCAATGGTGGGAATAGTCTGTAATGTAACTAAGGAGATAGTTTATCCTCTGTTTCTCAGACTTTACTTCTAGTGACTTAGAGGGGAATTGCGTTTCCGTAAATGGTAACAGAATTGCACCACAGAGGCCCAAACTCCCTTTCTGGCTCTTTGGATCATGTATGTGTGACGAAAAGAGACTCGACTACAAGGTCCAAACAAACTGTTTATTTGCACTGCACTTACAAGTTTAACTGTAACGTTCAAGATAACAATTTACTCAAACTGCACTTGCAGATTCCATACGCCACTATTACAGGTTCTTACAGATAAAATGGAGGAATGGACTATTGCAATTTAAAACCAAAAGTATACACTATTACAATACACTATCACAGTACACAAGAGTCACGGAATGCGCTATTGCAGGACATAAGAGACAACACACAGGCGCACTAGTCTTAAAGCATGCTAAAAAGAAAATCACTTACCCCCTCAGGTAAGGGCTCTCAATCCCAGGGAAGTTACCTTGGCCGCGTCCCGATCAGGGGGGGAAGAATCTCCTCACAGACCAGCTGTGTAGTTGGAGAAACAGGTCCCCATTTCCAGCCCAAATCGTAGGGCGTTTATCCCCTGATGTACATGACCTTGGAGGTACCATGCCTGAGGGGAGGGTCTTTAAGGGTGTGACAGGGAGTTTCCCCTTATCGATTGTGCATCAATACCTTATCTCAGGCAACTGGACAATGGTTGAATTGAGACTCGGGGCATATTCTTTGTTGAGGGATTTCAAGGTTCAAATTAAGTTTCCATTCTTTGAATGATGCAGCACTGACTCATCAGACGACTCAGAGCTGAGCTATCTACACAGCTCCCAGTGGGTTGTCCTGCCTCAATGCAATACAAAGCTGGATTGCTTCTACAACCCCCTCTGTGTCACCTGTGTGCTGGGCATTGCCAAGAAACTTGATTCGGATCAATGAGCCGGATGATCCATACAGTGTGACCATGGAGGTGTTATACAGCCAGAATTATCTGAATTGAATTGTCTGAATTATTTTTTCTTCTTCTTTAATTTTTAGCTTTGTTATTTCAAATGAATGTGATGTTCTTTTGGAAAGATTTTTGCTAGGTTATTTGGGTTGTGATTTTTTTACCCCTGACTTTTGCAGTCTTTGACTTTCATTAGTTCATACCAGGTAAAAACCTCTCCTTGTATTTTAGACATTATTCACTTTATGTCTTTGAGTTTTATTTTAAAGTATTTCAGCATCTTTCTCTGTAAGCTTTACCAGGTAATTTGTCAAAAGTCTACTTCATTCAGTGTTAGAGTTCTCATCTATTCAGTTGCATCTCCAGCTACAACTCTTTCCAACCAGTTCTAATGCAATGAATCAAAGTGTAGATCTATGTAATATCAAGTTAATAGCTTCACGGAAATTATTTTAGCATGTGCTGGCATTAAATAAGTTATGCTTGCTCTACAGAATTTGGGAATTATGATATTCTTTAGCATTGCGTATTCAGAAGGCATGTATAGCTAGTTGGCCACGTAGGTCCATGCTTTTATGGTAACTAGTACAGAAAATAAATTAGTAAACTGGAGTCTGTCACAATTGTGTCCTGTGTGATGTACATCAGAAAGACACAAGGTAGTATCAGGGCTTCTGCTAAATAGATATTAGGAAGGTCCAATTAAAAACCTTCTGGAATCCCAAAGACAAAATGATTCCTGGTGTCCCCAGGACTATGGGTCAGCTTTCTAGGTGAGTTTTGTTGGTTTGTTTTAGGGGGTTGGGGATGGTTTTATTTGTTTGGTTTTTAGGGGAGTTGTGTAGTTGATTTGCATGTCATCTACTTCATCTCCTACTCTTTTAAAATGGTCTTTTAAGTTGTGTTTTGAGGCTTTTTTGGTAACTTCGTTCTTCTAGTGATTTAGTTTTGATTTGTCTTTTTTAACCTTTTTACTAGATAATAGTCATTTGAAGAGTTTTTGTTCTGAACACCAGCTACCCATAGTAAAAGCCTTCAGCCCATTATATTCGGGATATAATAAAGAATCGCTTCAAGAAACTAATTAGCTGCAGATGGTTTGATCTCAAGGAAGCCTTTATTACTAAGCATATTTTATATTTTAAGCTATGGTTTGAGTGCATATTTGCCTCCTACATTGCCTCATGTCTCACTTGTTTGGGGAATACCAGCCCCTGGGGCAAACAAATTAGAACTCTTGATCCTACACAAGGACATGTTACTAGGTTTTCAAAAGTGATAATTATTTTTATTCCGCTTCCTTAGTCTACTCTTTAAGCCACTTTTTCTAATGCTCTTGACAAGAGAGTCAAGACCTTACCTTCAAAAGTAGCAAAACCTGTGAGAGAAACCAGATTTATTCATCCGAGTTTTGTAGTTGTGCAAAATTTATGGCTCTGAAAGTTTTAGTAAGGACTTGATTAATTCAGTTTTCTTGGCATCGAGAATGTCTTTGGAGCATTTACCGTGCTTTGTTTCCCTCAAAGCAAACAGCAAGGTCGTCATGCTGATGTGCTTTTGCTTTTGAAGAATATAATCATTGGTATGTATGGTTTTGAATTGCAATGCATGTAACTTAGAGTGCAATTTAAATCAAATTCTGATACATCACAGTAGTTATTTTCATTACTTGCTGTCTTCTCCCCACCAATGTTGCTGAGTAAGAGTCTAGACAAAATTAAGTCTTGATCTCTAATGCAGGCATTGGAAGTTTTAGTATGTTAGAGACAGTTGCAAAATGTCCTTTCAGTTTTCTATTTTTGTTTTTAAAGGTGTTGAAATTCAGATATTTTGGAATTAATCAACAACAAAGCATCGTTACTAAGAATTTAAAATGTGTTAGGACATGTATAATTTTCTGGCTTGGATTTATATTGTTGTTCAGTTAAACCTACTTTAGTCAATATGGGTCCATTGTATGTTTGCTTTGCCCCAAAGTCATAAGTCTCATGTCTCATGTGATTCTTTTAGTTATTTTGTGTGGCTTCAGAATGACAGATTTAAGTCTTTTCATAGTTATTGAAGTTGAAGTTTATCTTGATCCTAGTCTCACGTTTTAGTGGAATCTGCGATAAAAATAATATTTTACATCTAGGAGAACTCTCTGGTGATCTTTTTTCTAGTATATCGAATATAGAGTTTGATAAACTTTTTTTAATCATCTGCTACTGATAGATCTTGTGAGAGACTTCACAGTCCTATTTCACCTTCCTATATTCACGTTGTGGTTTAGCCTGGCGGGCAACTAAACACCACACAGCCGCTCACTCACTCACCAGGGGATGGGGAAGAGAATTAAAGGGCAAAAGGGAAAGAGACCATGGGTTGAGATAAGAACCATTCATTTTCATTTAAGTCATTTGAATTTCTGATTATGATTTTATCGATGGTTTGCAAATGTTGAAAACACTTGAAGCATATGATGATTGATTACTGTTGGTGCCTTGGTATACTGTTTTTGATGTCCTTTTGGTGCTGGATAAATTCCTCAGTGGAGACTTTTGAGGAGGACATTATGAATTTTACTTAAGTTATGAGAAAGAGGATGAGTTCTTAGTGGGGCTTTTAGGTCTTTTTTTTCTTGTGTTCATGTAACCAGTAAGCTTTTTGTGCTGTCCTAAAGTAGGTCTTGGAAGTACTGGGTTTTTCAGAAGCATTTACAATAATATTACAGGTTTAAAAATTAAGGGGAACTTCAATTTGCTGAGTGACCTCTTGAGTAAAATCATGCTGTTTACTTGTTTTACATGCTTTGTGTGAATGAGTACACACTTTCTTATGAAAGTCACTAAAAGTATAATGAGTGAGAGTTGTAGATAATAATGAAACAAGGATGAAAGCAATTGGTGTTCTAAAGATTGATTTTTTTAAATAAAACTGAGGACTTTTTGAAGATCATTGCATCTTTTCAGATGAAAAAAACACGTAACTAGACCCTTGTCTATAGTTTTGCATATAGGAAGCTGCAAATTTTATCAGATATAAATTTAACAAGAGGTTTACCCAGCCCAAGAAATCTTACAGAAGGCAATTTTCATATGTGAACAATAAAATACCACTTTTAGTCTAACTGTGTATGAAAGCAAATGAAAGGACATGGGTTTAGATCTTTGATTTGTGTCTATTAACTCCTAATGTTTTCCATTTATTGGTAAAGTGTATTTGAAACCTGAAGTGAATAGCTTCAATCAAGTTCTTCAGGTTATATTCTCAGAAGAGAGTATTAGAGTTTCCACAGAACGAATATGGCAGCTGATCATTTCATTTTAGAAACTAGTTTTTGAGCACCAGTCACAACAGCTTGGCAAAACTTCTTAGCAAAGCCATGAGTCGTTTCCTGTTGTGTTCCTTTAGGTATGGCAGAGCCACTACTCTGTTTAACAGAATAAACTGATAGCGACCGTTCTACCTATACAGCATGTTTTACTACAAAAAAAAGTCTTGAGGATATCTAAGAAATAATAGCAATAAACAAGTTTAGTAAAATGAGTCAAGCTTTTTTTTTTTTCTGATGCATTTTATAAAAACTTCTGGCTTTCTCAAGGTCCTTAGCAGACTTCAGAAGTTCTAAAGTAACAGACAGGGATACTCTCTTAAACAGCAATCAGTTGCATTCTGCATCTAAAGACTGCAACTGGAATCTTTTTGTACACGTTTAATTCATAATTATTATTTTATAAATCCTGATAAAAAGAAATTAATAACTTAGATTATTTGCTCAAGGGATGCATTTCTTTTTCAATAGGAGAGAAGATATTAGCAAGTTAATATCTTCCCACTGTGGTGGAAAGTGAGTGAAAATTAATGAAGATAATAGGCTTTACTTAGATCATTTCATTATTGTCATAGCTTTACCTGCCCTGTTTTATGACTGCCTTATTGTCTGTAGTGGAATTATTATCTTAGCTCTGCCTGAATTACTTTATAAAACAGCTAAAAGGGATCAAATTACATAGATTAAGTATTTTTACATCTTGTTGTTTTCATTAATTGCTTATATGTGTTGCAGGATTTTTGATGTGGCTTCCCTGATCTTTGTAGAAGTAGAGGGGTTTATTTCTATTTTTGAACTACAGACTGGATACATACATTGAAATAGACGTTTCTACTTGTGGACGCTGCAGATTCCTCATTTTTCACTGGACTTTGTGACCGTAGAGTAAACTGAAGTTCCCAAAACAGGAATTGAAGCTTTCTCCTGCCTTAGATGATTGGCTGCTTGGGGCATTCCTCTGAAGGATGCCAAGATTTATCTGTCTCCACTAGGACATGGGAATAAATAGGGTACATAAGTTGACAAAGTCTTCCTAAATAATTATTCGCAGGGATACTCAAGAACTTCTACTGAAGATGCCGCTAGATGGTGACAGATTCAAGTTATGACCTTAAGAGCATGCAAAGTTCATGTTTTTACTCTTAAATTTTACTGAAGTGTTTAAATATCTCAAGTAATGCTGAGATATTTAATGTCACAAAATGTCAGCTTTGTACAACAAGCTCAACCAAAAGCAGAGAAATACCTGAATTGGTGCAAATTATTTGTTTCGCTTTCCACTATCTAAAATAAAATGGAACTATTTAGATAAAAATTAACAATGCTTACGGGAAAGGTTCATTTTGTGTGAAGTTCATTGCAGGAATTGAAAGAGCTTTTGAAATAGAAAATTCTCTATTAACTCTCTCGGGTAGTCATTAAACCTTCCTTGTTGTTGCTGTTGTATTAGTTCAATAAAACACAGTAATATCAACACATCTACTGCATTTTTCTGCGTGACATAAAATGCTCCCTTAACACTTGTATCAAGTAGCTTCACTACTTGCTGGTAGTAGCCAGGGCTTAGCTGGTGTTGCCAGCCAGCACATGTTTTTGTATTTAGTTTGCTAGGCATATTTGCTTTCCCTTCAGCTTTTCTTCTCTGTACGGCATGCCAGCATTTCTTAGTTCCATCATATCCTTATGCTTGCTTTCAGTTTTCATTTTTTCTCGTGCCAAATTTTTTGCCAAATGTTCTGTTTCTTCTACGGATGTGTTTGCAGCAGGCTCCCTCCGAGTGTCTGTGTTTCGTATTTGAACAGCTCATCAGCGAGCATATCAACTTCTCTTGCTGGGAATTTGTTTTCCTCCTCAAAGAGATCTTTGCAGCTTGATGTTGACAGCTTTTGTCTTCCCCTGAGGCAATTTTCTTTAGGGTCTCTGGGTAGTCTGTCAGCTGCTTTTGTAGAAATAAAAAGGCAAACAACTATGCTAATTACTTCAAATATGGCTTGCATGTAAAAATTGCTACAAGTGGCAAGGACGTTGTTTTGACCCTTTTTTTCTGGACATAATCGTTCAGACCGCGAATGTGTCTTTATGCCTTGCAAGTATCTAGGTTTCTTTCAAAAAGGAATTATTTAAAATTGTAATATTTACTAGGCTTTTCATAGGCTTTGATTTCTTTGTAAAGCTCACAACATCTGTTGATTTGAAATACTGCTTTAACCAGGCTGAAAATGAAAATGTTTCCACTCATCTTCCTTTCCCTTCCTCTACACTTCCTATCAGATAAATGACAAATGCAGGCACAGGAGAAAGGAAGGATCCTTAGCGCACTGACAGCTCTGGATCACTTTCCGTTCGCAGATCGACAGAAAAAGCTCTGTGACACAATGAGGGAAGGACCAGGGGAAGCATAAACAGAGTTTGACTTCCTCACGACATTGGAGGAGGTGTTATGTGGCAGGTGGCAATGTAGCAGTCTTGTGGAGACCAGTCAGGAGTAATGGGCTGGAAAATCCAAGGTCACCAGTGCAGTATCTTCCTGGTGCTTACTACTGGTGTTGCATAAAGCAGTGGTTCAGATTATTTAAAGCACAATTGGAGGAGGGGAGGGCATGATGCAGTACGATGTTGCTTTCTGCAGAGATTCTGTTTTTTAGGTAAGACATATTTTATTTCTCTTTTAAAAGGCAAATGCTCTTTTGATCTCTCCTTTGACAGCTGGATGCTGTTATATGCGACAACTGTCACTCTTTCCTGAAGTCATGCAGGATTTGGTGCTGAGTAATGGGGAATCCAGCCCAGACTCCACTAAACTATTTGGAGCATTATTTTGTTTGTTTTTCCCTCACTTAATTTCAGAAGTATTTGCCTTTTCTGAACTGAGATTGGAAAGGATAATCAAGTTACAAGGGCAAGAAGTGCCTCCTGGTGAAAGGTCGTGGGCAACCAGCTCTAGGTGGCCCTGCTTGAGCAGTGGATTTGGACCAAATGACCTCCTGAGGGCCCATCCAACCTCAAACATTCTTTGAAGTTCAAAATACCAAAGAATTTTTTTCCAACCAAACCTTTTCTCTTCCACTTGAGCACAGTGAGCTGCTTACTCTTAGCTTGTTCCCACACTCTTGTGGAGGCTGGAATGTCACTCTGCAGTCTGATGTATTACTGTGTTTCTGGAGAGTGATCTCTGCTGCAGAGCAGTGTTTTTGCTTTTTCTGTTTGAAGAGCTAATTATACAAGATTTTCCAAATTTTACTTACATCTAATGGCAGATATTTGCAAATTTTAGTAGTAGATTATGTAAACCATCATCCTATCTATTCAAGTAGCTCAGAATATGCTTTTGTTTGGTTGAGTGGTTTGTTTTTTTTACAACTTGATCCGTTTTATATTCTTATAGAAAAGAATTAAATATAAAAACAAGGATCAGTTTTGCAGTAGAGCTGTAAAAAAACAGTGTCTAGTTTGTACATGTGTGGATTTTGAGGGATAAGGAGAATTGATTTCAGGATAAATCTGTGAAATCACACATCTGAAGGCTCTGACAAATAAGAACTTTCTATCTCTTCAGATTTTTGTTGTTGTTGAAACTGGTGTCCTTGTCAGCATCCCGGATGATACCAGTAATGAAACTGCCAACATTGTCAGCATCGTTGGGGTAGCTGCCTGTTTCCTTGAAGGTCTCAAGATCCAGGACAACCCTGCTAGTAGACTCCCTGGGGATAATGCTCTGCATCTTCAAGAGTCCCTGGCTCTGGGTAAGACTAATAAATTATGCCTGACTTAAGCCAAAAGGTGCAGTTGTCTCTAGCCTCTAGGCAGATATATCTGAAATCCAGGCAAAAGATTAAGCAAAGCTGATGGTGCCCAGTGTACTTAAAACATCATGTTTCTGAATGAACTCTTCTTTGAAGAAACTTGGTTTCATATGAATATCCCTAACTAGTTCTTCCTTTCAAGCCAGATCAGACGGATCTGGTATGGTTGCGAGGGTTGGACTGTGCAGCAGATGATGTGTAGTACCTGTGTGTAGCTAAAGAGGAGGTAAGATGCTCAAGCCTATCACACAGATATATTTTTACCTTTCAAATCAGATCAATTCAGCTCAGTAGGTGTTTGAAGCAGAGAGACCTTGCCTACGTTTTGAAGCTTATGCGATTGAAACATGTTTTTGCAATATTCCACATATCTCTTTGACTTGACTTTTGATCATCATCCACTATGACTCAGGGAGGACAACGGGAGCTCACTACATCATTCTGTCTTTTACATCTGCCTCTGTGGCTTTCCTTGTTCTTACCTTAATCTACGTGCTCAGAAGATGAGACGAAGTTGTCCCACAAACCATCTCTCTGGATCAAAAGACACTCTTCTTTTTTAAGCTTCATCCTCCCCCTTTATTACACAGCCTACCTGCCTCTCCACTTCCTCTTTTTGACTGCAGACCATTCATGTCTTTTACCCCTACATTCATCCTGTAGCCTTCACCATCTCTGTTATCCCACCTTTTCAGAATTCACTTGCTTATAACCTGTAAGTTTCCAGAAACAAACTCTTACCAGCTACATTTTCCTGTTCTCCCTTCTCCAATACCTTCAAGCAGATGCTCTTAAAAGGCATTCTTTAAAGAAACTGAGAAATAATAACTCCTCTGGAAGTTAGTGCAATTATCTTGAGGAGGTTCACAGTACCTCTGTGGTTGAATTCTGAGGCACTGCATGCAGTACACCCATGCCATGTCTGTGTTGTCTTGGCTGAATATGCCATTCGGCATAATCATGTAAATTTAAAATTAAAAAGTAAGAGTTTTATTTCTTTAGCAGAAAATTAGAGGAGCTGAGACAGCTCATTTGGCATGGCAACATTCCATTGAGCCAAAAGGTAATTTTCAGGGACTGCATCTTTGATAAGTATTCCTGCAGCAGTGGGGTAGTGATTTTAATGTGCAGTGCTGCATTTTAATAGCCAATTGAGATGGCTATTAAGATATAGCATTGTACATTAACATCACTGCTGCACTGAGAGCGGCTGGTGACTGCTCCTCAGATGACAGCTCTGCCTGCATTCTGCTTCATAGCAATGGTTTTCTTAGTAGCTCCTCTGATCTCCTGCAAGGGAAATAAAAATCATTATCTAGTTAATATTTCACACTGTGTTGGGCATCCAGATCCCAGGGAGAGCAAGTGGGAGAGTAAAGATGTGATGCTGGTGATGGGGGGCAAGGCAGAAGAGGATGAGATGTGAGAAAATCCCCTTGTGAAAGGATCTTTTATTGGTTTTCTTCTAGTAGACTCACTTTGGCTCAGTGAAAACATGGTTTCCTAACCCTGACACTTGGGAGAGAGTGCTTAGGGGAAGACTGTGTAGCAGGAGTAGCTCTGCGTAGCTAAAGAGGCAGTAAGATACTGAAAATTCATAAGGCCCTGAGAAATGTGAGAAACTGCAAGGAAAAGGGTACAGCTGAAAAAACATATATACTTGAAAATTTATCAGAAGCGTTTAAGAAAATCGTTCAGCTTGTACCCTAATAGACAAGCTAATAGGAAGCTAATAGACAGTAAGGATCTAATCAGTTACTTATCATACAATTTGGCCTTTCCTTGCCCATAGTTTTCTGCTCTGTTCTGACATGAAACGTTTTGCTTACTGTCAGTCTGTGCAGCTCACTGGCATCTCGCAACATTTGTGCTGCTGAGATTTGGAAGCTCTGGTTTCCAGTGAAAAGAACCCACATCATACCTTAACAACCCTCCTTGGAAAAACACAAAAATTACAGGAAAAGGGTCGGTGACATTACAGGCTTCCATCTCTCTGACAATACCTGTAAGATGATTTTCAGAATGAGGAAAAAAAACAGTCCTTGTAACATCCTTCTCCCTCTCTAACTTTGTGTCCACAGAACATGTGGACTAAATCTTCAGATAGCCTAGGACAGGGAAGGATGCTGCTGCAAAATGTTGGTATAACAGGGAAAAATGTATTCAGAAGCTCCCTTGAATGGCCTTACTGTATGCTTTTATCTCTCCATTTACCTTAGGAGCGAGCTATGGCAATTATCTGTCTTATGACTTAGTTTCAGAAAACCTTTTTGAAGCAAAGCTATGGAGAACACTCACGGAGACCAGTAGCTCTGCCTTTCAAATTCTTGTAAATTCATGTTCTGTTGAATAGAACTTTTTATGAGTTTATTTCTAGTTAACAGATTTAAAACATTTAGAAAACACTTAAAAACATGATATAGAAACTTCCAGGAGACTGTGAATTGCTTTGGTTGAAAAAAATATATATTGTTTCTTAAAAGAAATTAATATCTGTGAATTCTTATAGTAATAATTCCAAGAATACAAGAAACTCGTCAGGCTGAAATTACTGCCTAAAACTTCAACCTATAAACGTTGACATTTTTGCTAAGCATTTTGAAAGACAAAAATCAAGGTTTTGACCATGTAGACATAAAAATATCAAAACAAATAGATTTAAGAGCAGATGCACAAAGAGACAGCTGTTTATGTATTTGTGTTTAATTGCCTACCTGTCTGTACTTTGTAGTATGATAGTAACTCCCATCAGCTCTGTGAGTCTTTATACAGTTGTCTGGGTTATGAGATGCCATTTGTAAGAATAAGGTAAAATTAGTGCAGTAAAGTTTTATTTTGGTGTTTTCTTTGTTAGGAATTAATTTACCAAGTACTGTGTTTCTCTTTAAAATATTTCACAAATACAATGATGAAAATCTCTTCAACATGAAGGACTAATTCAGGCTAAAGAACATCTACTCTGTAACCACCTTCTCTCTAATGAGATGGATTTTATCTCATTCAGTATCCGCAGCATCCCCTAAGAATTAGTGACTGACAGGACTAGCAGGGTAAAGCTTAACTGTGTAGAGTGACCAAAAGCCTGGGAGAGAGAAAACAATGTGAAATGTTAAAGTTTTGGAATATTTTTAAATTTATTTCAATGTAATAATGTTGGCTTAAGTAATTTTTTGTTTCTTACCAAGCAAAAAGTGATAAAACATTCACGTTCTTTGCCGTGTGCCATATTCTTCTGTTCTTCAAATTCAGAAGATCCAATTCAAATTCTGTATGTTTTTCTTACGTGCTATCTTTATGAGGAAACAGAGCAGCAGTTCAGCATTTTCATGCTGACATGCACCACTAGAGGCCATCATATACCTCCCTAAATATTAGATAGATATGCAAATTATTCTAGAGATGATGCAAATACCCAATGAGTGTAAAAGTCTACACAAAAGGGCATGGGAAAACCTCTTATTTGAGAGAAGACTTTATCACAATTGATTAGTGTGAACACCACGTCTTCTCAGGCCAATTCTAATTGACTCAGAGCACCTATACTCTCTTGTACATTCCTGCATAACCTCTCAGTAGATCATGGAGTATATGTGAGAAATGAACTCTGGAGACGGTAACTGTTCTGTGCAGTCTGCAGATCTTCTAAATCAGTATATACAGTAAAGCTTAGAAAATAAAATGGGAATCTTTTACGTTGATTTCAGTATGCTTGGATCAGAAATTTTTTTTTTTTTTTTTTTCCCTTCAGTCTTCCCGTCTGGAAAATGGAATGTTGTTCTTGATCCCCCACAGACTATTTATCAGGATTCATTAATGAGCTAACATGTAGCTACTACTGTAAGTAACTGACTGATATGTAAATTAGTCTTCATGTTATACAAGGATATTCTTGTGAATCATGGAAACAAATGACTGACTCTATAGACAAGGAATAACTGGTAGCATGATTTTAATGGGAAAAAATTCAAATTAGCATTCATTTTATACAATCAAGGTGTGCTACTCAAAGTAGTAACACAAAAGAGTGATAAGTATAAGAATTAGTTTTACAAAGGGTTTGGGTGACTTTATGAAAAGTTGTGGCATGGACCTTATCCATGAAATCTCTTCTAGTCCTTTAGTTTTCAGCTTCACTTCTTCAGACAAACTAACCAAAGAAACGTTAGCTTATTTTACTTTCCTTTTGAAGGCTTGCTGTAAGGTACTTTTCTTTATATAATATTTTATTAATGTGTGAAAGCTTTGCGTGTGTGTTTGAGAAGTAAATAATTGGAGTAGAAGTATTGCATTATCTTAACCAGCTTGGTATGCAGTATCTACTCATCAAAATATTGAATGGAGAGAGATCAACATAAATAACAAACATCAAGTACTACTTTAGTACCTCAAAACTACTTGTCTGAATACAAGCAGCAGTAATCTACATGGCCTACAGTGTATTCAAGTCTTTTAAAATTAATAATATCATTTGTAGCCAAAAATGAAAAACATTGGGTATAAAAAAAAAGTGATACAATAAGTGCATTTGTCACAACAGTCCATGCTAAATTCTCGTGGGGTTCTTTTTTTTAGGGAGGAGGAGTTGTGTGGGATGTATTTCATAACTCTTAGTGATTTTCTCAAAATGAATTTGTGCTTCAAAATGATAATGGAAGACTACTCAAAATGTTTGCGAAAGATCAGTAGATATCCCAAGGTTATCAGAAAAAGAAGTCATGCACAAAGAAGGCATTATTGTATATTATATACATTTTTCACTAGATTTGGAAATAAAAAATTACAAATTTTACAAAGCTCAGAATCTTTGATAAATCTCTTGATAAAATAAATGAAATATAACATGCTATTAATCAGATGAAAGAAAAAAAATACATAACTCAGTATCCAGTGGCCTCTGAACTGATGAATAACATTGAATACTATTCATTCAATATACTCTCTGTGAGTATCTTCCCTTCAAAAAGATAAGTGAAATCTCTTATTTCTGGTATAATATTTTTGAAATAAATTCATTTCAGAAACATATCTTTCCTCAGAGGAGTTCAAACCATCATCTTTCTCTCTAGCTTACTATATTATATTTCAAATATGTATGATATTCTTCATTTTAAACAAGTTTCCCAAACTGATGCACAGCACACTGTTTGGCTTCACTTTCAGATCTTTACTGCTATGAAAACATCAGGATTTTCTGCCCATGCTGTGGATTGTCCAGCTGAACAGGATTGCTGAGAAGACAAGTCTGCAAACAAGGTCCACTTACCGCCTTGGGGACAAAAACTACCATAAAAGAACAGAGGTGAATTTTAAAGAAATCTGATCGAGTCTTGAATAATTTCCATTTCTATACTACCTACTTTTCATGGGCACCTGTGCAGCGCATCCAGAGTCACCCAGACTGAATGGAAACGCAAGTGTGGTGCAGGCATCTGACTTGGTTGTATTGTAAGTGCGCTTAATGCAATGCTTCCTTTCAGGGCTTGTTGTCTTGGCCAAAATGGTACATTTCCAGTCTGTAGGGCTTCTGGACCCAAACCCAGCATTTCTTTTCACTGTGTCAGTTTATCAGCTTAAATGTTTGTTAACTCCAAGAGGACCGAACCATGCTTCACTGTATGGTGTAGACATGTGATTTTGAGCGTGTTGCTTTTCATCTTTGTGACTCAATTTCCCACCTGGGAGATGGTGATAACAATGCTAATGTGTCTCATTATTGTCTTGCCTATTTAAACTGTAAGCTCTTCAGGGCAAGGACTGTCTCATACCATATGTCTTCACAGAGACTGGCAGAATGAGTCACTGATTGCATTTGGGGTCTCTTGGTGCCACTCTAATTAAAAGAGAGACAATAATATTAAAAAGAAAGAAAAAGGGGAAGGTAGGTCTGGTATCAAGAGGCTTGCAGATTTCCTGGTAGCAACCCAAAAGCAAGAGAAAAGTTTATCTCTAAGGAGAATCTTTGCTTGTTCAACTTTCTCAACTCCAAATGTCATATTGTTTTTTGTACAGTCGGGGAAGTTGCGAGTAGGGTAATCCAGAAGTTAATGGGTGATATTTTACCATTACGGATCCTAACTGGAAGAGAAAGATTAGTAGTTTGAGCTACTGCAGAAGTGTAGGTTGGAGAACAGATCAATTTTCAAATAGAATTTCACCTACAAAATTAGAGCATTACCTCCTTCCTCATTAGAGGATGTACAGATGTTTCTGAGAGTGGATGAGGTGCTGCACTCATGAGTGGAGAAAGGCAAGCTGATGTGAGAGAGGTGGAGGCTGATCTGCGTTCTGATGGAGCACATCACTTACTGACAGAGCTATGTTCTGTCCCAGTTAATCAGAAGTTGTCTTTCACCAGTTGTTTTATGCAGTAGGATAAGACAACTAATGAAAGATATTCCTGTGGTTACTAGAGATGACTGCTGAAATATAACTCAATAAATATAACTTAATATGCTAATAGCTCCTGTTTTGGCATTTCTAAATCCACGTCTTATTTGAAAATGATCCTAAGATTTGGGTCTAGTCTGCATTTTTGCATGTCAGCTGAGGTCTGCTCTGCAGAACTAGTATTTTCCCTTTGTTCAGGACTTGATCAAATACACCGTGTACAGTAAATCCGTGTTTATACTTCGTCCTTCTTGTTGAAGTCTTCAGGTTGTTTTAACAGTCTATTTTATCTCTGGCTTGTGTTAAAATCAAGAAGCACCTTCTGTGACAACAGGCCAGGTTTTTCTCAGGTTTTTTGCCTGGCAACTATTTGGCTGGATTAGTTTTTATAGCCTATAAGAATGCTTCCTGTGAGTTACTTGAAGTGGGCAGCAAACTGTTATTTGGTCTGAAGGCTCCTATGAATTTCTATCTACACTCAAGGTTTGTACCCTGGCACAGAAAGAGAGCATAAATACATCATTATTACTTAACTAATCCATGCAGTTCACATTTTAGACTCTTGTTTAGTACTCAAACGTCCCAACAATGACCCACAGTGCTTGTAGAAAGTATGAGGACCATGGTTCTAAGGATATTCTGTGCTAAAATGACACAGATAACAAAAGCCAAAGTTTCATGTCACTATGTCCCTTCTATTATTCATAAAAAGACACAAGCTTGTGTTAGGGTTTTGACAAGCTTCCCGTCTGAAATATAAAACAGACTATTGGCTATGCATTGAGATTTTCCAAAACGAGGTTACCAGGTTAGTAGAGTCATGAAGAACTTCTCATTTGTTGCACTGCAATAGTTCAAACCCAATCTGCACCGAACTGAAAAACTCTAGCATTTATTTTCTGCCATAATGCAGTCCTCAAGACCTGGACAAGAGGATCTCTTGACAAAGAAAGATACTTACGCATCTGAGATGCAAACTGAAATATGGGGCGGGGGGGGGGCACGAAGCAAGCTTGACTGAAAGAAAGCTTAAGAGCTTAAACAACCCTTGATGGCAATGCACTCATGCACTTTGGTCTTATTTTGCCTTCTTTTTCTTAGTGTATTGAGCCTTATAAATGGAAAGCAATATTTTTTTCTCTATCAGCAACTATTTAAATGATACAGATATTTTTCAGCTTATTCTTTAACATCTTGATCCCAGTTTGTGTCCTTATCATCTCACTGAAGTGAGAATTACAGACCAATAGAAGTATTTCGAGCAAAGTTAAATTCCTTGGATGGAAAATGGTTGTTTATAGAGAAAAAAATAGTAAAGAAATTATGTTTAACAGAGAGAGCTCTAGAACTGCCTCTCTTCCTATGGGAGGTGTGATATCTTGAAAAGGGAAGGGTCAATAATGTCTCTAGTCCTTTCTTCCCACTCTCAGCAGTGCTTGGGCGGGCAGCATGAACTTCTGTGTCCTGCAATCCTTTGCAGCATAGCATTCAGGCTGAGGGAGGTGGTATGTAGCTGGTTTCACATCTCTGCTCAGGAGAATTTATCTACTTTCTGGAAACTCTGCTTGTAGCTGGCTGCAGTAGTGTCTCCGTGACTTATGTTAACCTAACAAACAGCTCCATGCCTTTAGGAATTTATAAGATTTTGTAATTATCTCTACTACATACTTTGAGTTTTAGTAAGGTAACTTAAAGGGAAAGCCCAGCTCTGCACTGGTGATACTCAAAGTGATAGAGTTGCAAATTATAAGCAAGTCTGGCTTGTCTATTAAAAGTGATATATAGTAAGTATCAGTTTGATACTTACTCAAGAAACAAAATATTATTTTTCTTACTACTTCTAAATGAAATTAATTTCTATTTGTTAACGATCCTGTGCCAGCTAAAATATTTTATGATTAGCAGTAGAAACTCTGCTCGCATATTCCTTTTTCCATCATTTCCTCCTTACTATAGAGAGAAAATTTTCTTCTTAGGGAACATACCTACTTCAGTGGAAAGATATAACTGAAAAATAAAAGCAAAGCATATGTTGAGTGGGAAAGAAATAGATACAGTGTGTATGACAGTTTTGCCTTTTTATGTGCCCACACTTACAAAAAGCATGACAAGTCTTTGTGAGTAGATTTGGATGTAGGCTGGGAAACAAATCTTTAGTTACATACGTGTTCTGTTTGTTTATCTGTGGGTTTTGCTTTGGGTATCTCATCGCTATTATTTGGGAATCTTATTGGTATTTCTATATTCAATAATTATATTTAAACTTTTATTCATGACAGTACAAGGATAATTCTTAATACCAGGTTATGTGTGACTACAAATGAAGGCTACAGTGATAAAGCAAAGCACAGTAATACTACTCGTAGCTCCACTGGTCATGACTGAGATCTTACTCTGAATTTCCCTATTGTCTAAGGTCAATAACTGGTTTAAATTGGATTTGTTAACCTGCAGCTGCAGCAAGTAATATCAGTTATTTGCTGACTCCTTTTTTGTAATTTATCTCCTTCTCTAGATCTTTATGGCTCGTAATTTTCCAGATAGGTTTCAAATGAAAAGTAAAGTCCAAATTATTCACAGGATCTAAACACATGCTTATGCTAATATTTTACTTTTATGGGAATTTCTATTGATTTCAATAGGACTACTTATTATGCTCAAAGATGATTATTTTCTGGGTCAGGGGTTAGTATCACATAATTCTTAGGAAAAGGACCACATTTATTAGATTCTTTCTAGTTAATAAGGCTTAGTTAAAATTTATCCATGAAGTTTAGATTAGCAGGCAGATTCAAATTTCCCTAGTGTTTGGAATTCAGTAGTTTTGGAGATCATCTGTAGAATAAATTTCAGTTTTGAAAAAGCATCTATTATCATGCACATTTATTTATCTAAAAAGATCCTCTCTTACACCCACAAGAGCTTAATGCCATAATTACTTTTAATGTCTTGGCCAAATGTGAATTAAAAAAAACCATTGAAAAATGTGATTATCTGCATCCTTAATTGTAGGGTGACCCTTCTCTTTGTGAATTCCAAATCACCTCATTATATGCAAGTCCTACATAGGTACTACCACTGGGAAAGATATTATGAATCTCCTATAATAACAATAATAATTAACAATAATTAATAAAGAAGATGAGCTAGTTAGCTTGGTGTGTACTCAAGGCACTTTTGTTGGATTAACAGTTATTTTTCCATTTTTATCATACTACATCTACTGTGCTTAATAACTATATTCTATTTTACCACATGCTGATAGGTAGATAGATTCTGAAAGCATATGCATCTTATGTGAAAAAAAGCTCCAGCTAAATCCATACGAAGGAAAAGTAGGGCATGAAGGGCATAGAAAAACTCCAGCTTCTGGCTTTCTTTACCCCATTTGATCAAATTTATTTCTTTAATAAATCCCTTATTATCCTAATAGACTTCCAGTGATTGACTGAGAAGACAGGATATGAGTCAAGATCAAAAATCTATACAACTTTTGTTTGGAAACACAGCCTCAGATTTTCATGGAGTCATAGAATGGTTTGGGTTGGAAGGGACCTTAACGATCATCTAAACGATCACCTAACGATCATCTTAAAAAACATCCCGTTGGGCAGGGACATCTTTCCCTAGATCAGGTTGATCAAAGCCTCATCCAACCTGGTCTTGAATACTTCCAGGGATACTTTGTTCTGCTCCTATCCAAATATCTAATCTAAACCAGTATTAGTAGATTTTTAGAATCACTGTTGGAAATGGATCCTCTAATAGCGTCATGAAATGCTTGACGTCCTAATACTCTGTTCAGACTGGACTTGGAGCACATCACAGTTGTCTTTCATCATCCTAGCCTGTAGGAGCTTTCTTCTCTTGAAAACTCAGGTTTAGCAGACAGCCAGAGGGAGATCTGGTAATTCTTTTTGCTCTAAAACTGAAATTCATTCATGATGCAGGCCTGCAACTGGGTGTTCACGTTCTCTTAGTTGTATACAGCCACTAATGACCTTCAGGGAAAACTATTGTTTTTTCAGTGTGTTATATTAAGCAGCCAAACGCCACACTAATTAATTTTAAAAAGAATCATAGGGAAGAGCAGTGACTGTTAGGGTAGGGAACTGCAATAAGCAAGGGAAACATTAACGTGTTTTACTATGAAAATTACTGAAGCAATTTACTCAGAAACTGTAACCATTATCAGAATTCTTAACACTCAGATTTCTCATTCTCTTTTGTAAGCATTAATCATATTTTATTTTTATCCAAGAACCTCAAAGCAGAATTAAATTAAGTGAAACTTTAATAATGAAATTGCATACAGTATTATTCAGAAGTTATGCAGAGAAGCTTTAATATACTCCATTAGGCAGAGAAAAATGTTGTGAGGATATGGTTAATGTTCATCTGCAGTCAGTTCCTCTTTTTATTACAAGAATTTTGCTATTGACTTCAATGGGAGGAAAACCAGCCTCTGCTGAGGTTCTGGTAATAGGGTGGGTTAGTCTCCCGAATCACTAGAAAAGCATTACAGAGCTAAGTCAAACTGAATGGTGATACCTGTTATCACACAGGAAAGAAGATATTTATTATAAAGGGCAGAAGCATGGTTGTAGGGCTGAACTGGGGCCAGCGCTTGGGTGAGCAGCCTCAGCAGGGGTGTCGGGGTGGCACCAGCAAAGCAGAAGGGCATGTACCTCTGGGGCTGGGTACTCAAAATCTTATCAGCTCTGCCAGCCCTGACCAGCGAAAAGCAGGGACACTGCTCCTCCCAACTATCGGGTGAAAATAAAGGTAGCTATCTTCTCAAGCATTCTGCACAGGATTGTACGGAAAGGGAAAGAGGAGGAAAGGGTAAAATTTAAAGAAACATAGGATGACTTTTCTTCCTCTTGAGGGGATTAATTAAAGCTATGGGCTTGGTAAAGTCTTGAAATTATTGGAAACACTAAGATCAGTGGGGAAAGCTAGCAGCTCCAAGGAGCACTATGTCTGAAAAAAAGGTATGCTCTGTTGAAACGTGTTACTGCATGTCTACCAACCACATGCTTCAGCAGCGTGTAAAGTACGTGCTCCTTTTTAGCAATCCGCCTTGTGGCCTTAACCAGACCCTCCATCTGCTGCCTTATGAGATTTCTGGCAACAATGTAGTTGTTAGATTTTAAAGACTTATCTCCTTAAATTGAGGGGGTAAATGACAATATTTTTCATCAATTTCCATTTTTCTGCAGAACTGAAGTTATCTATGGTTTTCAACATTCACATCAAGTGTACAGTTATCTCCAGCCTGAGGAGAAGAATGTCTGTAGGCCCATATTTACCAGACTTGTTTGTATTTATCTTGTTGTTATTGCCGAATCCTTTACAGAGAAACAGAAAAAAAAACACAAGGAAATGCGGTGTAAAGGCAAAGCACTGCCATTCAGTAGGGTGGCCCTGGAAGTCCGTCTTTGTGGCTGAGACCTTGCTAGAGCTGCTCTTCCAGCTGAATAAAGATGTTCTCTCCTGTCCTCTGACTGCTAAGCAGAGATTAGACAGAACAAAGACCAGTTTTTCAAGAGGATGAAAAGAAAGAAGTGAACAGCATGGACTTTAAAAGAGAAAGAAGCTACTCAACTGCTACTATGTGTGCATCTAGGGAAGAAGATAAGAGCGATAATAGACACAGGAGGAGACTAGAAGAACTGGAAAATCATGCTTACCAGCATTATTGTTGCACAGCAGGAGGTGTCTTAATGGGAGACGCAAGATGAGAGATTCTCACTGAACTTTTCATGTCAGAATTCCTCGCTCTTCATCTCCTTTTTAATTGCAGTAGAGTTCCGACAATACTGGTAAAGCTGTAGAAGTTAATGGGAAAAATGTGATCTAAGCAAATAATCTGGGCAAGAGAAACATGGTTGCTCTGGCAAGAGGTATGCCTTTGGAAAAACTGAGTGTATGTGTATGGTATTCTGCAAATCTTAAACATTTGATGAAATACACTTAAATATGTTGGTTTTTTTCACTTCTCTGTCCCAGCCCCAGTAAAAATCTTTACAAATAGTAACACTTTTACAATATAATTCTTTTCCCATCATATGTATATATCAAGAAAATGGGTTCATGGTGTTTTGACTTCCAGAATCGTACAACTCTAACCACTTTCTTTTTGAGTTAGATTTCAGTTGATTTTTTTCTCTCCTTTCACTCTGTGCATACTACTAAGGAAAAAAAACCCAAGATCTTCAGTGACAACTAAAGAATAAACAGAAACAAAGCTCCTAAGAGGTGGAATTCACAAGTCAACTTGAAACAAACAGGAAAATCTGAGGTTCCTGATAACAAATGAGTGGGATTTTCATCCTCGTTAATTGAAATCAGCGTGAAGGAAAAGCAACTGACTTGGAACAAGTATTTGACAGAGCTTCATTTTCATATAAAATATTGCTACTGTCAATGGCCCAAACAGTGATCAAGACAGGATGTTGAAACTGGGAAGAAGACCAAAAAGAAGTAGTAACACCTTTTATGTGGGAACTGAGATAAATGAATAATAGGAAGTAGACTATAACACAATGATTGAAGGGCAAAAGAATTGCTGATGCTCCTGCTAAATAAATCAGTACTATCACTATAGTAGTTACAGTACTGTTCTTTATATTGATATTAGACCTACTAATAACTCCCTACAATGTATTGCCCTAAGTTCTGTCTTTAAACAGTACCTTAGGCAGCTTGTGTATATATTCTGAGCCCCATGAGGACCCTTTCTTTTATTAAGTTGAAATGAAACATCATATTCTTGTAGCAAAAGCAGGGATTGAGTTAGAGCACTTCCTTTTGTTCAAATGAGAGAAATTGCTTAAATAACACCCTTGAACTATTAGATTGCAAAGGTTTACTTTGAAGCTATATAGTGGAAGAAAAAAGCACCATCTCTCTTGCTCTCTCTAAAGTTTTAAATACTTATTTTTCCATACAAAGACTTTGAGATTCCTTGTTGGCATTAGGACAGTAACCTTGTCATATTTCAAATACACAATCTATATAGAAGCTCTTTTTTCAAATGGTTTATAGCTGTGACTTTCCAGATACAGCTGTGATTTAACAGATAAGCTGTTAGGCAGATGTCTCATGAAAGGTAAGTGGCATCATAGAATCATAGAATCATAGAATGGTTAGGGCTGGAAGGGACCTTCAAAGGTCATCTAGTCCAACCCCCCTGCAAGGAACAGGGATATCTCCAACTAGATCAGGTTGCTCAGGGCCTTGTCCAACCTGGCCTTGAACGTCTCCAGGGATGGAGCATCCACCACCTCTCTGGGCAACCTGTTCCAGTGTTCTACCACTCTCATAGTAAAAAATTTTTTCCTAATATCCAACCTGAACCTACCTCCCTCTATTTTAAAACCATTACCCCTTGTCCTATCATAACTGGCCCTCCTGAACAGCCTCTCCCCATCTTTCCTGTAGGCCCCCTTGAGGTACTGGAAGACCGCTATAAGGTCACCCCGGAGCCTCCTCTTCTCCAGGCTGAACAGCCCCAACTCTTTCAGCCTGTCCTCATAGGAAAGGTGCTCCAGCCCTCTTATCATCTTCGTGGCCCAGCTCTGGACCCTCTCCAACTGGTCCATGTCCTTCTTATGTTGGGGGCTCCAGAACTGGATGCAGTACTCCAAGTGAGGTCTCACAAGGGCAGAGTAGAGGGGGAGAATCACCTCCCTCGACCTGCTGGCCACACTCCTCTTGATGCAGCCCAGGACGCGGTTGGCCTTCTGGGCCGCAAGAGCACATTGCCGGCTCATATTGAGCTTCTCGTCCACCAGTACTCCCAAGTCCTTCTCCTCAGGGCTGCTCTCGATCCAATCACCACCCAGTCTGTATTTATGCCTGGGATTGCCACGACCCAGATGTAGGACCTTGCATTTGGCCTGGTTAAACTTCATGAGGTTGGTACGGGCCCACCTCTCCAGCCTGTCAAGGTCCCTCTGGATGGCATCCCTCCCTTCCAGCGTGTCAACGGCACCACACAGCTTGGTGTCATCGGCGAACTTGATCAGTAGGGTTGAAGGTTAAACATCTTTGAAGTTCCAAACAGCAGTAAGAGAGGTCAAATAATACATGCCTTGTAAGAGCTGATTCTTCTTTCTATATATCTTGGTAAAAAGTTGGACTACCATACAAGTAGTGCTGCAATGCGAAAGTATCGAGAAATCATCTTGTAAAAAGTTCTACCCTTCTATTCTGGAGTTGTTACATGTATGACAGGTCACAACTGGTATCCCTAAGTGTGGCATTAACAGACGAGATTGTCAGCTACTTCATCTGCTACCAGTTTTTAGAGATATCTACTTCTTTGTTTTAAGTATACAACTAAAGCCTATAAACCTAAGCTAAGTCATTTAGCATATAATCCAGGGGAGATGGGAGGAGCCTATTAAAAAAGATGAACTTTTTAAATTGAATAAGCCTGGACAGAAGTATTTGGCCTGAAATTTGGACTGAAAGGATTTTTAACGTTGGTGGAAATTCAATTCCTATGACAGAATCATTAACGTGCTGATTTTGCTGAAATTGTTTTCACTGCAAATGAGATTGTTTCCATCTAGTAGGAATTTGACTTTGGGGTTTTTTGGTTGTGTGGTTGGTTTTTTTTTTCCTCCTGAAAATTGATGAGATGAAACAGTTTTTCTTTTGCCTGGTTGTAAAATATGAGGACAGATAGGCATCTGGCAAAGCTGTCATTGCTCCAGAGAATTCTTTGGAGCTATAACAGCGTCTGGGTTTGTCATATCACTTCTTCCCACCAGTAGTTAGAGGTTTTCTGTAACAGACAATTAGTGTGAGTACAATATGTGTGATTTGGCACATGCCCAATATGAAATTCTGCCTGAGTTTTTCTCTAAATGCTATCAGGTTGCCCTGGAGTTGAGTTCTGAATTCTCTGAAGCTTTTTTGGGTTTTTTTGGCAGTCAGAATTGTAGGTTTCTGATGTTACAAGTAAATGCAAAGTTATAAACACCACCACCACCTCTTTTTTATTTTTTTTTTTTAAGAAGAGGCAATACACAATAAAAACAAATATGGCACAACAGACACTGTTTTTAAAACGGAGTGAGTCCTTTCGATTGTCCATCTGGAAAACATTGATTTGCATCACTGAGAGTATAATTGTTCTACCAACAGGCTCAATTTTCTACATGATCAAACAACAAAGGCAGCTATAATGCTTTTGAATAAGATGAAAGTCTTGAAAGACCTAACAAAATGAGAAGGGAAATTCCCCCAGCCACATGTGTACAATTCAGAAACGTTTACACAGCTACACAGGGAGATTGCAGATATAAGGCTATCTACATGGGTGACCTCTAGTGTATTCAGAGGTTTTTAATGACATTACTTTTACTACAGATGTGGATTTCTCTACTACAGTTTAAAGGTAGGACTCTATTACTGGAATAAATTTTTTACTGCTAATTTCTTATTCAGACTCTTTTTTGATTCTGTTGGGTTTTTTTGTTTGTTTTCAAGAGCAAATGTGATCTCTTTGATTTTTAAGAAGAATAATGTGAAATACACAGAAATACTGTAAGGCTTTTAAAACTATATCTTTATAGAAGAAAGGCACATTTGTTTAGGAATGGCACATTTGAATACGTGTGCATGAATACTTACTGTTTAAATATCAAGGTCTTTGAGAACAATTGGGACTATTATAGAAGGTCTAAGTTTTGGGAATGAACTAAAATTACCCTTTAATTATAGTCCTGTTAAGGTCAATACATTGTTAATAATCAAAAGTATATGAAACAGAGTCATAAAAACAATGTACATGTGATATTATTTTCAAGAAAGAGCAGGACTGACCCAAAACATTTGAGGTTTAGGAGTAAACTTGTAAACAAGCAAAAATTGCATAAGTACAGACTGTCCCACTTTAGTTTTGAAGTCAGATTTCCCGAGTTCAATATAAATCAAGTTCTTGCTGTACTTTCTAGGCAATACAGGAAAGAATTCACATCTTTTCCTGAATTACTTTTTTTCTTTTACCTTGTTGAAATAGGCATCTTTTGCAAGTTTTGCACTTATCTCTCATTAACAATCTAAATATTATTTCAGGTGATGTCATTTGAACTATCGCACTCTCTCTTCCCTGCCCGTAGGAAACTTTTTATTGACAATCCATTAAAAGTGCCATGGCTGTGTCTGGTTTACCAGAGTAGGGACCACAGTCCCAGATGTTTGAAGAACTTGCCGTGCCCTGATCTTTGTAGTATTTCTGTCGTGATACACCTCCTATTGCTTGAAATTATGCTTTACCTTGAAAATACATTCTGGCATATAATATGTCCCTGTTTGTATATTTATATGAATAGAAGATTAAGAGGTTGTAATAACATTTTTCCACCATTTCACAACAAATTGTGCTAGAACTGTATTCTCGACATGTGTGGCTTTGGGGGGGTTTTTTTCAGCGTATGATTTTTGTTTGTCTTTTTAAAATCAGATTTTTAATTATTTTTTTTTATCACACATAATCTCTTAAATCTCAATATGCATGTATCTGTAGTCAGAACAGTCATCTTAACTGCTATTTGCTGAAGAGGAGGAAGCTTTACAGCTTCAGAACTCTGTAGCATTTCTTTGAGCATCATTCAGAGTCACAGCAGGATAAGTTCATCCCCTCTATGGATTTTCCATCAGCAAACTCTCACCCTCAAACAGATGCTGCTCTGGCATAGGAGGACTGTGAGAGCAGTTGCCATCTGCTCTCTCACTGTCCAAGCAGCTCCAGCTCTGGTGCCTCTTTCATGAGAGGTCTGTGCAAGCTCAGACAGAAAACATTCAGAAACCATCTTCTTTATCCAAAAGGTCTCTTGCTATTGCTTATTCCCCTGGAGAAGATGATGAGCCACTCCTTTGCATCAAAGGAGGCAAAACCACTGTGCAGCACTTGTAACACACTGTGGCATGGTGGGATATAATGCATGTTAGAGGATTAAGAGGATTTGGGGAAAACATTAAAAACTTCTTTGAGGTTCCTTAGGCTGCTAAGTGTCATTCTTGTTCCCCACACTGATTGTAGAAATGTGTGGAAAAAGCATTAGACTTGAAGAGAGCACGGAGGTTATCTTCAGTACCAGAGCCCTACAGTGAAGACATGTACCTCCACAGCAGTAGCGCCTATTGGTATGAAGTTGTGCAGACATGACTCCTTATGGAGGTGATGACTTTTTTAATATGTCAACCAGTTTGGAAGCGTGATTCCTGTACTCATGCATTTACTCTCCATTTTAGAGCCCTACATAAGAACCTCTCTGCTGATGTGGTGCATTTTGTAAGTTGGGAGGAATTTTTAGACGTGATTTGAAGTGATCTGGTCATTGCAGTGGGAGGACAGGGATCACTATGGGGAGCAATTCACAACCCTGCTGGAAGTCATTGCCTGCATCAAGGATAAACCGAGTTTCTACAGAGCAGAGCAAGCTGCTCAACAGGGGACTGTCTAACCTTAGTCAGTGTAAGGAGGAAGTTTGAGACTAAAAAGAGAAAGAGCACCTTCAGTTATTTGATGTGTTACATGTATGTGTTTGATGTGAAGCTTTAGCTTTTTGCTGCCTTTTTTTTTTTTTCCTAAAATCATTGGAAAGCAACTGCATGATCCTGTGATCCTGCATAACTGTACCAAGACGCTATGCATTCTTTTTTTTTTCTCTTTATTTTTTAGCATGCTAAAAAATATCAGCCTCGCATCACCATTGCCTGCGTGCTTTAATGGTAATTCAGTGAAGACACACGTGGAAAAAAGAGGAGAAAAGGGTAAGGATAAAAAGAGAGAAAACATCTGGAAATAAATTGGAATTCACTGTAGGCCTGATTATGTGGGGGAAATCTAAGAAAACACAGCAGTTGTAAATTCAGTTTCTCAGGTGGTGGAGATAAACAGCTCTGCAGTTTTACCTAGCTGTAGGGTCAATGTGATGTAGACTAAAAAAAATTTAATTTTATTGTCCACAATTTTCCTGTCCTTGCTGGCTTTTTCAAGGAAATTAAAGAATGTGAGAATTGACATAAAAGTATATTTTATCTTCAGGAAGTACCAGGTCTAGACTGAAGAAAACTTTCATCAGGGTAACAATGGATATTTCTCCCTCTGATTAGCTCACAGCACTACCATTTCCTTTTAAAGTATAACTTTACTTAGCTATTGTGTCTGTTTAAATTTTTTCTCTCGAGTAGGTTGGTGAAATGTTCTATTCTGGTATCTGTACCATAAGAATGGTTCCCTTTTTTTTAATTTTTTTTTTTCCAAATAACTATATGGAGCTTTCTACACTTTGATTTTTCTTTCATGAAGCTACAACCCTTATATCCAGTAATGGCTAAAACAAGCATTCTGAAGGTGATTTGTGTGTCTAAATGATAACTGTCATCAGATCCCTATATCTTTTCGGTCTGGAAATTGTTGTACATCCTTAAGAAACCTCTTCTAAGCAACAACAATAGTAAAAAGGAAAATAAAGCCCCAAATCTTTCTTTTGTGATGTATTCTGTATGAACATGTATATGATAGTTCTTCAAGAAGAACTATGATAGTTGTTGGAGAACATACAGTACTTCATACATTACTTTAATATTTTAGTATTTACAGTTCCATGTCAGGGGAAAAAAAAAAGGGGGAGGGGGGCCGGGCGGGCAAGGGAAAACAAACCCAAAATAACAACAACAAAAACAAACAAACAAAAAACAACAAAAGAAAAGAAAATTTTTAAAAAAGGAAAAGAAACAGAAAGCACATCAACCTTTCTGTTGATTAAAACCTATCAAACGAGTGGAGATCTACCCAAGGCTAAAATTCAGTGACAGATTTATGCGCTCTCAAGTTTACAAGATTGAGTAAAGGGTGCTTATCTGGACCTGTAAGTTTAAAATAGGAAAGCTTGATGACCTTGCACAGACCATGAAAGGCTTTAGTTGAAATTTGAGTAAAAATTTTTATTGATTTTTTTTTAATCAGGTTCTATCTACTGAAAAAATGTTGAGCTATTTACAGATCTTGTTTTTCCATCTTTCATAATGCAAGAATTGAAAAAATCATCATTACTGAGGTAGTGCCCAAATTATATTTTATTTTCTAAGTGGATAAGGTACTGAGAGCTTTGTTTCTTCATTCTTCTGTATGTCACACAAAAATTAATCATATTTTTACAAGATTGTTTGCATTTTATTTTGTTTAAATGTCCCAAATTTGAATGTGGACTCAGATATAGAGCAGCAATATTCCAGAATTAACATGAAAGGAAAGTGATAGTTAATTATCTACTCTGTTTCCAAAAGCTTGCAAGAAATAGTTTTTAGGATATCATAGTTTTAGAAAGCAGGAAGAAGCTGGAAAACAGCCATACACATGACATAATTCCCTCAAAGACTGGAGGGTGTCCAGATAGGAACATCAAGAGGCTTTTAGTGCTGTTAAATTAGAATCAATTTCCCTTGTGGGAGGAGGCTAATTTGCAGACAGAAAGGAAAAACAAGCTGCAGTAGAGATTATACCTACTAGGTATGGCATAGTTGATTACTGAATTTCTCCATTTCTAACCCTTCTCAGGATACCACTGCTATGAAATAAAAACAAAAATCTTTAATTAAAAACACACACTGCAATGCATAATTTTTGGGTTTGGGGTGAGTTTTTTCAATAGTTAGGCAATATAATAAAAAGAGTGATAATTGTAATAAGCTTTTTGCAAGTATATTCAGTTATTATTTCATATGGATTCGGGAATCCATCTTCTCAGGATCGAGAAGGATGTTTCAAGGAAGACCTCAAGTGGAATGAGAATACAATATGTCTTTTCATTGCAGAGCATGAGGGGTAAAAGGTTTCCAAGGTGCTGGCAAATTAGTCATGAGAATTTCAGTTATTGTGCCTACTAGCTAAAACCTGAGCAGAGAGTCAAAGTTGAGATCTATTGGTATATTTGCATCCAGAGATCCTCCATGTCTGAAGCTTAGTAAACAGATACTCGTATAGTGAACTGCCACTGGTGCATATTGAACTACGTAATGGCTACGAATGTAACAAATGAGATAATTGCAGTGTACATCAAAAGACTTCCAGATCCTCCTGTTCTGTCTTAAATTCATTGTTCTTCTCTTCCTAAACCTCTAATATCTTTCAAAAGTGTGAGAATGAAACATGAATAATAGGTCTCCAATTACACTGATTTCCCTTGCTTTTATTCCAGTAAATTATTTAGTTGAGGATGTGGACTTACACGTTGATAAAGTTTTGTACAGATTTGTAGGGTTTCAGTTAACATTGTCACCCTAATTCCTTGATATAATTCATTTTAGGTGCAACATCAGATGTTGCTTTCTCCAACATGTGACCATGTATTACCCCAAAATGCAGTCTAACTATGGTGTCTTATGTCACTTTCTTCAACATTACTAATAGAGATTCTGGATGTTAATTGATACATGCACTTCTTGAAAACTGTTGCCTTAAAATTATGCTTTTAGCCATTCATGCAAGTCTGTCTGTCTTCAGCATGTTTTTATGGGTAAAAATGAAGATTTAAATGGGAGATGACAAGATTTTATAAGTGTACCTGCAGATGCAGGGAAATATAGCATCCGGTATTTGGCAGATGTGAATGGTTAGTAAAAGGGATATCTACACAGAGATTATTATCAAGAAGTCTAGTACTCTAAAAAATTTGCTTCCACATTACTGTCAGCTTGATTTCTTATGTTATTTAGATTCAGGAATTGAGCAGCTTACTACCGATCTGTGAAAGAAATAATCAAATGTGCTAAAGCTGAAAAGATATAGTATAAACTTTTACCCTGTGACCTGTTGCATTCAGTTATGGGAAGGGCCAGTTTTATGCCAGGACATGTCCTCATCACAGAAATAACCCCTAGGCCCACTCAATATGTGATAGGCATCCTTATGCGTCCGGGCATGATAACAGGTTATAGAGATGTGTTTGGTCACACAGTGAAACAACTCAAGAAACATCTGTCAGCCACACTTCAGAGGCATCTAGCCATGTGGATTTGGACATGTGTGTCTTCTTGTATGGCAGACTACAGGGCTACTACGTATGTGACCACTAGTCATATGGTGAAGGACAAGGTCTGCCCATGCAAGTGATCAAGGAAGCCAGTGCACTCAGTTTTGACCTATTACAAATTCAATCTAAATACTACACATAATAACAATCCTCCAAATCCCTAGAGAAATTCTTCTGCTGTTTATCTGCATTCGTGGTTTTTTTTTTCTTTTTTTAAGTTTCTCAGCATTCACCTTCCACTGGGTCTCATGTAATCACTGGACTTACTCTGGCCTGTAGGGTAGTTCCGTATTTTGATAGTGAAATATGACAGCAGTACGTTTTAAAGGGTTGCCCGAAGGTGGAGGTGGGGGGGGGGAGAAAGGGGGACAAAGTAGAATGCTATATGAAAAACAAATGAATATCTTTGCTCACATCAGCTGCTTATAAAGATTTAAATTTTACTTTCTCATTTTACAGTGAGAATGCCATGTCTGTAAAAAAAAAAAAGCCAATCACCCTAGTGTCTAAATAAAATTATTACATGCTGGGATAAGAGTTTTGTTTTAAAATCAAAAACCCATCATGCGTTGTCCCTGATGCGTTACAAAACCAAGTTCTCTAATTATAGAGCAGAAAGTTACATTTTCAAAGGTTTGTTTGTTTGTTTTCCAGTCAAAACCAGAGGGAAGAGATGATGACCCTGGTGGCCTTCAAACAGGGCTTTTAAATAGAACAAGACTTGAGTTTGCGTAAACAGGATCTGTCCTTCAAAATTCACTTCTCAAAGCCAGGTAGGTATTGAAATGAGCAGGTTGACAATATGCAGTCTGTGGAGTAGTTTCTGACATTTTTCTCGAGGTAATAGCTGGGAAATCTGTCTCTATTACAGAACCCATCCTCGGGAAAGCCAAAATTATCTGAGACAGGATACATAATGTTTAATGCTAGAAATGAATTCCATTCAGTTGGAAAATGCCTGTCAGCACTGTATTTTGTTGCATACTGTAATTACGAAGTTAATTTTGCAAATCTCATAAGCTGAGCACTTTGAAGATTCATTTGAATTCTTTAAATGCTGGGCCTAATAATGTTGCAGGTATTTTGAACAACTCTATTAAACTCAAGAAAATTATTCTAAAGACTTTAAAAAAATAAAAATGATTTCTATTTTTTTTTGTCATTAGAAAGAATAAATCAAGAGATAAAAATAAAATTTTGAAGGAAACCAACTCTATTTTAAATAGACGTTACATTAATGGATCTTATTTCTTTTATCTGCCTACTGATTTGTGCGAAATAAAATATTTTAGAAATGTATGTTGTTTTAATTCTTAACCCTCAACTGAATTGAGAAATGTTGCTGAAAGGCCTTGGAAGCAAGAAAGATGGTTTGTCTTCAGTCTTTGGAAAAGAAAGGGTGCAAAAAGGCAAGTAACACAGTCAGAGGAGAAGATTAGGATGTCAGGTTTAGCATTGACCAGCTGGCTTCTGATGCCAAAGCTGCTGCGAAGGAAGCTACAATAACTGGAAACGGGTGACAAGATCTTGGACAAAACTTGCATCTGTACACAGAGAGATGAAAAGCTGTTTACTTTTTGTTCTTCAGAAAGAGTCTTCAAGATTTAAGTGACATATATGAGGAGAGAGACGTGTCTAGATTAAGAAATAAATAAGCCTGAATGTAATCTCTAAGTCTATGCTGAAAATATCTTTTTATTGACAGAGATTGACAAATTCTGATTGAGAAACCAGTATTTATGTTGGTATCACCCTTATTGCAATCAGCAGATTTAAAGAACTTTTAAAAGCCATTATTCTAAGTGAATGGAATTATTACTAAATTTAAATAACTACTTGAATATCACATTTTGACTGGAATTCTGTTGCTAAAAGCTGCAACATTTTTTGAATTATTATGTCTTACTTTGTAGTATATAAGATGGAATTTTGGATCTGTGGAGGAGCTTAGTATCTCAAGTGTATTTATATCAGAAGCAGAATTTATGAGGATACTTGAAATGCCATATAAAGGATGTTAGAGAGGAGCTTTGAAGGTTTCCTTCAGCCTTCCCAATGCAAGAGTGGCCCAAAAAACTAGCTATTGAAGTGCTTCTGAGCTGTACAAGAATCAAAGCTGCAGATATCATCTTCAGATGGAACTGTCTAGATCCGATCAGAGATATTACAGGAAAATATATTTGGGAAAGCATTGATTTCTTTTATACTGGTTTTCACTCATCATCAGGAGGCTTTACAAGAATGGTATGAGTAAGAAGGGGGAGCTATTGAAATAGCCACTTCAAAGAGATTGGGTTGCAAACTCCAGAGCAAGAGCCTGCTTTCAGACCAGGCAGAGCAGGTAGCTGGGTTTCACATAACTCATATAGATAAGGAAATCCCAAGGCTGTAGGTCCACTTTTTCTGTTTCAGTGGCTGTTTCTTTATGCAAATAGATCTGATTAGGGAGCTTGAGAATAAGACAGCGGCTGTGTAGTTGGCAGTAGCTATATAGGTTGGGGGAATAATATCTGGAATAAATAAGAAACCTTTTTTCAGGCAAATGTTATGACCTCTGGGCAACCATGAAACCATGAATCTTTTCCAGAGAGAGTTTTAAGAGGATCTTTAATTTTTTTTCTCTAATGAACGATGAACCTAAATTTTAAAGTGTTTTCTGTTGCTTTTTGTGAAGCATGTTTTTTTTTTGTGTTTGGATTTTGTGGTGTTTTTTTTTTTTTTTTTTTTTTTAAATGTATTTAAAGCAGGTTCTAACCTTTCAGCACATTGGACCATTATGGCAGTCCATCCTATGCCATGGGGTATGCTTTACATATCAAAATTCCTCTCTTCCTCCCCTTGCTGGCTTAGGATTCACAGCTTCTGGAACTGACTTGCTAAGCAGGAATTAAAAACGAAAGGAGGAAAAAGGTTTTGAGACTGTATGATGATAGCAATATTCATGTGGTTATAAATCAAGGATGTCTATCCATCCTTAAATAATGGTTTCTGAGATACTAATCTCTTCTGTAAATTGATAAATATATGGTACATAAAATTTAATGTCCTTGATGGGGGACCCCAGTTTGTTCAGACCTCACTCAGAGCCAAGACAGCAGTCAGAGGTTGTCTTATTCTGTCTGTGGTCACACAGAGAAATATTGTGTGATATGAGCAAAAAGGCACAACTGCTTGCAGAGAGTCTCTAAACCTACTGTTCCACATATTTAGAGTAGCAGAACTAAAAACAAAAACAAAAACACTCAAAAAAAAAAAAAGCCATTTGAGAAACTGTTTTCCTAAACTGAGAAGGTGGGATTTTGTCATGACGTCAGGGAAAGGTCACTGCTAAATGTTTCTGCTAACTGTACATATGGTACACAACTGTAGAACAACAGTGTGTCAAAGACATGGGGTTTTACTAAACAGGTATTTAAACAAATACTGGAAACTGTTACTGTGTATGGTTATAGAGTGGCTTTTGCTGTTTCCTCTCAACTCTTCCCACTCACCCTGCCCCCCCTTAAATCCTGTCTTATTGTCTCTCTTTCATGAACGGTGCTACAGTGTGTGTGCATTTTGAAGTATGCTTTTTTTCTGTTTTATAAATTTGTTTGACAAAGGGATACAAATCTCCTTAAAAAAAAAAAGACATAAAAAAAAAAATCTGCTACTCTGCTTTACTAGATCAATTGTAATTTAAAGGTACCAAAAGGTGTTGCACTTCAGATTTCAAAGGAGGTTAATTTTTAAATACTTTCAGCTCAGCATTCCTCCTTTTGAGAATTTAATTACAGATATTGTCAGGCCAAAACATTCTTTCCTGACAAAATCTTTCTTTACTGTAAACTTAATTTTCATTCTCACAGTGAAGGGAGACAGCATTGCATGTTGTCCCAAATGGAGATGAACATGTGACAAGCTGGGAAATAAGTGGAAATAAAATCAATTTTTCCCTATTAGTGTCAAATTAAAAGTGAAGTAAGCTGTAGAAGTTGCAATAGTAGAAGTGACAATTGAAACAAGTGTTCTGAACAAACAAACAAGACCAATAGAGAATCAATTTTAACTTTGTTAGGTACAGGGACCTTTGGTGGTGTTTATCTTGCAGTGTACAAAAGAGTATCTGTCCAAATTCCAAAGTAGCAGCCAAAGATGCCACATCATCAGGCAGGAACTCAAAGACATAAAAACAGTGAAAAGTAATGGGAAATTATTTTTACAGAATTTAAACTGTTAATACAGCCTAATATGTATGTCATTAAGATTTACAGTTTTACAGTATCATTAAAAAAAAATTGCTGTCTTTTTCACCTTGATTTGAACTCTCTTACCTTTTCACAAACTCAAAGAAATCTTTACATGAAAAAGAATTAGCATATAAATCTGGTTTCTTCATCCCTCCCCTCTTCACTTTCCCCACCTTCTTTTCCCTTCTTGTAATTCTCTTAATTCCCTCTATGTTCCTTGGATATTAAACATCTTTTTTTTTAACTTCTCCTTCCTCTTTTTCTTGTGTCTTCCCCTGCATGTGGTGCCTGACGTGCTTTCCCTACATCAGTTTCTCCTAGCTGACTGCCTTTCCCGCTGTGGCTCATGGGTCTGACTGATGTCTCCACTCGTTTACAGCAGCTCTAGTTTCATGCCTGTCTTCAAGCCCTTGGTGGCAATACCTCCTCTTCCTGGTTTTCATCGAAGTACGCCAGCCTAAAAAGCCTGGTGCCACCAAGGGTAGGAACCAGGAAAGTGTGGTAGAACAGATCTTCCCAAATAGTCTGTAAGTAATTTGAGATATGCTTAGCTGGGAACTTGGGAAGTAGACTGGGGTCAAGTGGGAGCTCAATCCTTATGCTGATCTGATGACGAGAAGCTGACTCTTGCAGCAAGATATGATGTGCGTTAGGGCCATATCCCCCTCTCCGGATGCTCTGTCAGAGAAAATAGACATCAAATGTTTTTTTCTGTTATGCAAGAACAAGAGTAAAATCTTGTATTTTTTTCCAGATTGCTTTCTTTCTAGTTGGGACAAGCTTCAAGCTGGTCACTTTCCTGTCCCAGGCAGGGATGGGTAGATATTTGAACTGTTCTAGTTAAAAGATCTAGAAATCCCTGAGTCAGACTCTGTGACCAAACATCAGCCTTATGAAACGATGCCAGTCAGCCCCTGTTTTGCCTTGGTTGCCTGGCATAGGCATTTTTCCAATTAGCTGCATAAAGAAATACCTATGATTTCTGTAGTCCAGGCATGACTGTATGATTAGTGTCCAGAATCACTGGTCCATCAGCGCACGAACGATTAATGAGGAAAATTAATTTCTTGGTTTTACTGAATACTTACCACATTTAATATAGAATATTTTCATAACTGAACTTTCACAAAACTACAGAAAAATTATTTTAAATTTTATGAAGTGATTTGAATAGGTGGTCATCACCAAAACTGTGCTAGAAGTGCTCATCTTAATTTTTTTTTCAATGTCTTTAGACTAGTGATTCTATACTGTTACTCTAACTTTTTTCCCCCCTTTGTTACAGTTAGAACAGGAAAAAACAGAAAACGTATTAAATGCGAAATGTTAATAATTAGGTAAAAATTAAAAGTGCTGTTGAGGTCTGAAGGAATTTTTACACTATAAATTCAGTTGTTGCATAATTAACATAAATTGACATAACCAACATTTTGTAATTAGATTCTTTATTAATAAATTCTAATTGTAAAAACACATGGATTTAATTGACATTTAACATGTTAGCTATTGCAAGCTTGATATCAATTAACACACTTATCAAATGTCAATTACCAGTTTTTCAGTTTTAATTGCTGTGAAATTGACTTGCCATGGGCTACCTTTTTAAATGTTAATGTATTAACAGTGTTCGCAGATTTGATGTAATAAATATGACATCTAATGTGCACTTATTGCTTATGCAATTTGACTACATTATATGAAAAGTTAAGTGTGTTTCCTTCATACTTATTAAACAACAGCAAGAAGCCCTTTACTCATTAATTTACCATACTATTAAATTTGATGCCAGTTTGAAATAATTATCCCACAGCCTTCAGAATAGTTAGTCAAATAGGCAGGTCACTATTTAAAACCAGCACTAGTAGGTGTTATTAGAGCTGTTTCTGAACACTGTATTGTGCTGCCAACTTACAGAAGGTGTATGGATAATTTTCTACTAAAAAGTATTTTCCTGTGTCACCTATATAAAGCAACATTGGGTTATATCTTACGTTCATTTGGAAAAAAAAAAATAAAAAAACAAACAACCAAAACAAAACCAAACAGCCCTGGAAGTCCAGCTACTGAAGATGATCCTGTCAAGTGAGCTGAACAAATATATCCCTTCTCTTATTTATGACCCTGCTGATGGCACTAGGCCATGGTGCTGATACAAGATTTTGGATGCCAGGAGCAGTTTTGGTTTGACAGCTTTGTTATTGGCATCATCTTAAAGGATGAAATTTCCATTGTGTGTAGAATAATTATACCAAGTTCATCCATAGCATTTTATTTCAATCAGTAGACCTGACATACTTTATGAAGCTAGGCACTATTCCCCTATCAGAGGAAAGTGAGATGCAGTAAGGTCAACTGATTTGCCTAAAGTCCTGAAGCTTGTCAGTAGCAGAAGTAGGGAGAATAAGTTCTGGTTCAAGTTACATTTTCGAAGTGGCGAGAGGATCAGGCATTCCCAAAGGCAGTATATAGTGGTGACGGATGAAAGGAGCGTTAATCACAGGCCTCCTGGAAAGGAGGGATGCTTATTTAGCAGAATAGAATGAATATTTTAAAAGAGCTTTCAGAGTATTGTAGAATAAATGCATATATCTGTAAGTTATTATGGCTTAAGGGCTGGCTATTAAGTGAAAGGATCAATGCATCAAATAGTAAATGCAGAACTTTTGGAACTAGAGCTACGTGAATCATGATCTCCCAGTCTGCTAAGGAAACAGACAAAGTTAGAGATCAAACTTTGCATCAGACCAAACTGCAGGATTGGAGTTCTCTCTCTGCCCCACCCCATCCCCCTGTCCCAAGTAAGAGTGATCTACACTGCTGACAAATCCTTGTTTGATAAGTAATGGAGGCAAACTCCCTCCTCAGCCTCTGGGCTCAAGGCCAGCCCCAGTGGGAGCAGCCAGCCCTCACTACGCCCTAACAGTCATGAGAAAAAGGAGACATTTTTCAGAGGTCAGGTAGAGCATTCAGATCAACATTTGGCCAAAGGAGGTCAGTTATCAATGAAGTCATGGCCTGTGAATCAATCCCACATTTGCCAGTGTATCCAGGAGCAGCATCTAACTGAGCTGTTGGTCAGTTGTGCGTTCACTCCTCACAGTCTTCATCTGTGGTTTCTGTTCCTTCATGCTGTGCAGTAAGACCTAGCCAGCTGAGGCTTTTAAGCATTGGCTGCTGAGTTTGCTATGCCTCATGACAGGTGGCACTCAGGACCTATTTGCTGAGTATGTTTTCCGAAGCATTCTAGTTCCTTGGTGGACTGTAGCTCTGTTTGGATCAAATTAGTTAAAAATTCCATTTTAAGCACCATATATGAGTGGGTGTCCCTGCTGGGTCCAATTAAGATGCTGTCCCTATAAGAGTCAGAAAGTCATTCTATTAAAATATATTTTTTTTAATAACCAAAGCCTAATAGCATTCTAAAATGCACAAACCTTAACCTTGTCATTGCCTCGTGTATGTATATTTTTCCTTGAGGAACAGTTCGTCCTCTTTCAGAGTCTCATCTCCTTTCTTTGTGTTAGGATGAAGTCTATTCAGCTGAAGTCACTTGGATGAGTCTGTAATTACGGATTATGCCCCTGTAGACTTCCAGCCTCTTCGTCCTGCCGAGAGGAGGATCCCTTCACTGCGTTACACACTAAAAACCATCCTGGTCTGCTGAAGTACTGATAGGTCATGTCTCTAGCAGTTCTTTGCAGTGAAAGCAAATGCCTGCTCCCAAAAGATAAAGCATCTAGATGTTTATAAGGGTTCAAATAGAAAAAAAGGGGAGGGGAGTAAGAGAGAGAAATCAGAAGTGATACGTTACGATGCTTTCCTGAAGATCAACAACTTTTCCCTCTATTGATGAATAATTTCCTAAATGATCCCAGCTGCTTTCTCACCTGTAGTTTTCACATGTGCTGTATCATGATGACATGTGAGAATTATGAAAAGATGAACTTAAATGAATTAATGAAAGGATTATTTCCAAATTAATCTATTGTCTCCTTCCAGTTTCATAAGTCTCTGGGTGCCAATAGAGTTTCATTACATCTATAAGTTTACTATAGCAGTTTGATGGCTATTACTTTATCAAATATATTTCAGGGGAAAAAAGTATACCCCAAAGGTGTCAAGTCAAAGAATAATATTAAACCATCAGCTCTACAATGCTCTTGTGTGTCTGATTATTAAGAATCATGTTTCATCTGAACTTTTTAAGTGGCAGTTTTGGAAGTGAAAATGCTGGGTTGCCATCAACAATAAGTGCATTTAATTAGAATGTCTCTCTTTCCCTGTTCCTTTCAAAAAGGTCTCAGAAAGAACAGTATCATTTAAGACTTTATTTAAAGACAATATACTAGAAAAAGTGAAGAATACTACAGCAGACTTACTGGTTAGAAAAAAAGTTGTGTGTCAGGCAAGAATTCATGACAAATGCGTTTGCTGTAAGATATTTGACATTTGCATGGTTTATAAGGTAATTTTGTCTTTATTAAATATTTTTATTAGAAAAGAAAAAAACAATAATACAGTGAAGTGGAATATTCTGTAGTACTTAGTATTCATACTGCATGCATGTGAATGCCAGCAGTGTGAAAGGAAGGATGCCTTTTATACATATACACGATGCAGGATTGTATCAAACAATTACAACTAGCAAATGACAGACTGGGAAGCTTTGTGATAGATTCTCAGAGCTTTGGAGTAAACCACTTATATCATCAACTTTTGATTGACTCCTTGGCATTCTGTCCTCTAATCCGTCTCTCCTGAGACTTAATTTCACGCTCCAAACACTGAACAGCTTCAGACAGCTGCCATTTAAAAATAAACGAACATAAATAAACCATCAGTAGCAAAGTCCTTCCCCTCTCCAGACCACCACACAGAAGCTCAGCCTGGTCAGAAACAAGGCTGCTTTTTCCTTCATAGGCAGAATTTTTCCCGAATATAAGCAAAGTCCAGGCATGTAATTAGTATCTTTCTCTGGCCTCGTGCTTGTGGTCTGTCAGTTAGAAAAGGTGCATAAGCTTGTCTGTTGCATATTGGAAGTATGTAGGGGCTGCAAAGTAGCAAGACTCTCTCTCCTAGAAAAGGAAAATACTGACAAAGGGGCCATGCCAGGAGCACCAGCGATCTCTGTTATTTTTCAGATTACTTAAATGACCAGAAGGTCATAATTCACTGTTTAATTTACCAATAGACTGATCTTCACCTGAAACAGGGGAATCATTTAGCTTTTCTACTCTTTCCCCTCTCCTCCTTTTAAAGTATTGCACGTAACAGAGGTTTCAAACCGTAAAATGTTATGCTACAGGAGAAACTCCAAGGTTTCTGGTGAAACCTTGAAATATTATTATTATTATTCTATTTCTGCGAAGCTGTCTGAGGTAACTTTCCCTAAGTATGACACACTTGCAAAACTAATTCATATTCTTTGAGGGGGGTCGGCCGAGTTTCACTGTGAACACAGATAGGCGCTGAGTCAAGTTTAGCCGCACAAACCATAGCGACAATGACCTTTTGGAATTTCAGAGACAATATGTGACTCAGATGGCAAGAGTCTCGTTACCAGTTTTATGGAATTTACAATAAAATGTGAAATATGTGATGCTTAACAAAATGTTACTCTGATAACATATCGTATGATAGGGTCTGAGCGTCCAGCGATTTCAGGGTCGACTTTTAGAAATGTGTTGTGATAGAAATGTTTCTGTGAGCACTAATTAAAGACAATAAGTCTCTCATTGATTTTTCTGCCTAGACTAAAATTGATAAAAATGGATAAATGTCGTAAACCACCACTGCCTCTGCTGTATCGTGTTTACATATAAACAGTAGACATGTAGTCATCCAGAAGCCTGTTGCCTAGATGGGTGTGAAGTGTCTCACATCTTTGAAATTGGCATGATCAAGTGAATATAGGAACAACACAGTTGAGTTTTCACTTATGTTGAAAAATATGTTAAAAAATGTGTTAAATATAGTTCATATTATATGTAACAGGTACAGGAAACTTGCATATATTCAGGAAACATCAAGTTATAATCCTTTATTAATTAGAAATATCTTCTCGACTCTTTTTCCAGTTAATTTTGATGCAGTTTTAAAGGACTCTTTGAAACTCAGCCATCCTCCTTTTCTCACCTATCTTACATGATTATATTGTAAACAGGCTACACCAAACTGTCCATTCATGCTCATCAAATAAAGAGATTTTTCTTTCCTTGTTCTCAGTACATGTGGTCAGAGTGAGCCACAGCGGTAAGAGATATGATCCTTAAATTCTTGACCTTAGCAGTAAACCAGATGAAGTAATTTTGTCCATTCCTTCTATGCGTTTTTATAGACCAAATAAAAAGTACATAAATTTTGTTTTACAGTAGATATAATCATAGCTATAAAAATTTATCACTAGATTCAGTAACATAGCCTAAAGTGCTGGGACTAGAGAAAGCAATAATATACAACAAGCAACCCTTCCTTACTTTTACCATTTATTAATGTTGTTACTTAAGTACTCACATTAATTTTATTGGAAATAGAGCTTTAAGAATCGCATATAGGATGTTAAAGTGGAAGAAGGCAGAAGTTTATACCTTACTTGCAAGTATAATCTTGGATATGTTGTGGCATCAGATTATGGAAGTTATAATAACCATTCATCTCAAAGAATTTTTAAATTGAGTGCTTAATTATACAACTAAGAAAAAATAATAAAATCTTTACAACCTTTCATGCTAGGTACAAGGCTTTTCACTTGACTTATTAAAAGATGCTTAGCTACTCAAATGTTGAACAAGGAATAAAGTAATTAGAACTGAGCTACAAATGAGGTATGTCTTAAGTGGTGAGCATGCAGAAGTTGTAGAGAATACTCTACTGACTTCCATTCTACTTTAAGGAATTTTTTGCTAATGTCTCTGATTATTTTTCTGAGACACTAATGTGTAATGCCACTAATGTATTATTGTTTCTGTTAATGACCAATTTTTGAAAAGTATTTTCTTGGTTAGTTACCATTGTTTGTTTATGCTGTCACATGTGAGACAAATATCAGAAACCAAAGAATCCTTTGTTGTATGACCTGACTGACAAAAATATTAGAAAGATTTAGATGTTTCTCGTACGTCTATGTATTTTCCACTAAAATAAGGTGAATTTTCAAAGTTTTCAGAAAGAAGCATGTGTTTTCATGAACACATCTGTAGCTACTAAGTATATTAGAGCAACAAAATTCTCAGAAAATGGAAATGACTGAGTGCTTTCATGGGTCTCATGACAGTGATGCAAGTTAGGCTGAGAAAGGTAATTTATTATTACACGCTAGGTGCTGTATGTGTGCAAACGAAGCTGAGATGTTGCTACAGGTCTGAGAACATTCTGTTTCAGTGCTAGAAACTGTATGTGCGTGTGTTTTATGAATAGTGCCTAAAATCCAGAGATTTCAGCATATGCTATAATGTCTAAATGATAATAGAGCAGTGCTTTTGGTAGCTGTTTAAATACTGAGAATTGGTTCAAACTTATCAAATACATAGTAAAATAAAGAAAGAAATTAGCATTTTGAATCTAAAACATAAATATTTATTATTATTTTATTTTAGTCTGTATTTAGATGACTTTAATATTTTTTTATTCTTCAAGTTTTTAATTATTCAGATCACTTTTTTCCCCCCTTCTTCCACCTCTCTTCTATAAGTGCATACATACAATGCATAAGAGGATAAATGAAGTAGGAACATGAAGGAAAATATAAAAAATAACGATATATATTTAGAATAAAACCTCCTTATTCTAAACCACACATGACATAAATCCATGCTTTTCTTCTGAATGCGTGTCTTCATTTTCACAGCTTCTGTCTTATTCTCATCTTGTGGTCAAAAATGCATTGTGATGGACAAGCAGAATGTACACAGTCCGTTACCATGTTTCATTTGAAACGTGCGTAATTATAGGGCATTAGCTTCCAGCTGCGGGGTGGCAAAATGCTAAGCTGCTTGAAGAGGAATAAAAGCAGGCTTCTGACCATGTTCACTATTAGGTAGACTGATACCTAATGATGTTTCACCTTTTCGGTGCTGTACCTCCTATGATACATTGCAGTATCTTGTTGGGATAGTTGGCAGAAAGTTTCTGATAAAATGAAATAACCATTTTGAGTATAACACTGTAAATTATAACTGTTTCTTTTCATATGCCTGATCGTGATTTTCTCTTCCTTTAGAGCATCTAGTCTGTAACAAAGTACACCATTTGAATAGACACATGTAGATTTGGGTTTTTTTTCTCAGTGAAATAAAACATAAAGGGACACCCATGCATACGTTCATAACTACACGTTCTAACTTATTCAAGAGCAAAATCAGCAGAGCCCTTGAGATTATTGGTGTCGTTGCTTCTGTGTAATGGTTTGACTGGATCGCAGTAGCGGATGTTCCTCTTTGGATCTCAGAAATATTCCCGTTAAAGTTTTCTTGATTTTGGTCTGTTTCATGAAACTTTCTAGTTTCAATGAAACTGCTTTTTCCAAGAATAAACTTCATCATATGTGCCCTCACATTTTTAGACCAAAATCCAGACTGATAATCAGGATTGTGAAACAAGGATGAGGGGGATATTTTCAGATTCAAATATCCTTCAGTTTGAAATAAGACAGGAGATGTCTCACTTCATAAGTAATTATTTTCCCTAAGAAAATCTGAAGCTCTGAGCTTTGAACTGTAAAAGTTTCATATATACATATAGACACGTACATGTATGGATGGAAGAGGAAGATATGGAATTCTTAAGTAGTTGCTTATGTTTCATCTTATAATGAGAAAACAATCTGGCAAGCTTTAATTTTCGTTTCCAAAGTAATAACTTTAATTTGTAGTGGTATTTTCTTCTCTTAACCACTATACTGAATACAGGACGCATCCTTTTGACCTGCATTATGTTACTGGTAGAAACACCTATCAATTACTAAAATCAAGTTTAAGACTTTCCACCAACATTTGGCTATTTTTTTATCCTTAGGGTTGATTGGGAATTTCTTTATCTGCTTTGTTTATTTTACTTTTTATTTCTGTTCTCAATATTTCACAGCCTCCAGAGAAAAGCCATGGCTACCATCACAAGTGTGAGTATACCCTCGGGTCTGGGAAGAGGAGAAAGAAGAAGGAGGGAGGAAGGAATAGGATAGGTGAGTAAATATAAATAAGACAAGGCAAACATTTCCCTGCTGCCATTAACAGGAAAGCAGCTGTGTATTGCAGTATAAAAGGGATTGTTTTATCTGATCTTTTGAGGTTGTAATGTAGTGAGATCTAAGAAAGGAAAATACCAAGACCTGGCCACCAGTGTGAACCACTATGGGTGGACCTCCTGTAATCTGTAAGATTTGCCAGTAAGTCCCCAGTGTTCACCCTCTGGAGGAAATCAAGCTTTACTCTTGATGGAAGTCTGAAGACTGGTTTTGGAAAAGCCATTCAGAGTTTTAATTCCACACGAAGGGTCTAAAAATAAGAGATATGGCTGAATAAAGTCTTAACTTGTGTGACAACAGATTGATGATCTTGTATGAATTATCAAATAGATCTGATAACTCAGTTACGCCTTTTTTTTATATACTGCCTAATTATTCTCAGCTTTATGAATTACCAGCAATACTTAATGGTGTATAAGGAAAGAGACCAATAATGTCCCTAAGCAAAAGTGAGGTGTTTTAATAGTGATCATTGTAGCATCATAGATTATAGATGTCACTATGACTCTTTTTAGTATATTAAAATTGCCATTGCAGTTATCTTGGCTCAGAATCCAAATGCTTTCACCTTTTATGTGCACAGGCAGGTTTGGGTTTTAATGAAGTACTAGAACTGTGCAATTTATATGAAGGAACAGTTTAATAAAACTCTTTTTTTTGCATATTCTTTTTTTTTTACTGTTTTAAAGAGTACATTAGGAAAATTCTAGAATTAACATTGATCAATGTAAAGGAGAACAGTAAATATAAGACACTTAGTGCTTCAGAAGAAACCTGTTCCTTTTACTGTTGTCTAGTAGTACAAAGTTGTATCTGAGTCACAGCTTAAAGAAGGAAGAGGAGGCACACATACCAGCCTAAAAGCTGCTGCTGTATATTCTGGAGTCAGCCTCTTGGGCTACATTTGTGCTAACAAGTCCGGGATCCCCTCCCAGGTATTCAAGCTAATGTAGCATGGAGCTCCCTAGCTGCCAAACTCAAATGACTATGTGAAAACCAAGAGTGGGTATGGAGCCTGTATTATTCAGGCTCCTGAAACGGGGCCAGGAACTGTTTGGGAGAATGCTAGTTGAAAGGAGCCAATTTTATGCTTGGATGTACTCTCACAGTTTTAGCGTTACTACTTTTCCAGTGCACAGCAATAGTCCATGTCCTAGGCATAGTCACTGGCTAGTATGGACGTAATCTTTATGCAGTATCCAGGACAGATCTGCTCAGGGTGGTATCCTGATATCTATTTCCCTATAAAATCCTGCAATTTTGCCAGTCGTCAAATTCATGCATCGCTCTCATGTAATTCGTTTAATCCTTATTTAACAGTCTTTTAGTTGCACCAGACACTTGGCACCCACTATCTTTTACATTTATTCATATTAGATTTACTTTTTCTTCACCTCATTTTTAGGATGATAGCCTGAAATATGTTATGGTACCAATAAATAAAGTCTGAAAGACCATGAATATAAATGAAAAGGGTTCCACTTGGAGTTAAATTTAGCAGACCACCGACCAGGCTGATTATTTTTTTCCATTTAAGTTCATTGTTCTATCATTCCATAAATATTCCATTTCCTTTCCAGCTCTGTTCTCCCCTTTTCTCCCAAATATACTGTGTTCATCATACATTGCAAATTTGTCTTACAAATTTCTAGTACTTTGGTTTCTAATCTTCTTCTATAGACATAATGATTCCATTTCAGTTCTTGTTCTTTGTTCTCTTTCTTAATACTTCTTTTGAGTTAATGCTGTTAATTAAGAGTTGGATTGCCCATTTCTTCCAGAATAAAATGAATTATTTTCTTATGAAACTGATTTATGCCTTTTCTCAAGAGATTGCTTTTTTGAGGTTATATTCACTAATGTCTCTAAACATAAATTTCTTTGAAATCAGTTGAGTACTCATCTTATCACTGTTTCTTTCATAAAAAGAGAGTTTGAGATTTTCATACTATTTCTGTATAAATAGATCTGATTTGATACTGCTGCATTATTTCCATGTATTATTCTGAAATGCCTTTCTTTAGTTTACTTATGTTAATAGATAACTTTTTTACAGTTAACAAATATACTAGAAAAAAAAAAAAAAACCTTTTGCCCAGCAACTCCCAAGCTTCTCATATTATTGTTTAACAATACCCAACAAGCCTCATGCTGACATCAATATCGTTCTTTGTTCTCCCTGTCAGTCTGAGTCTCAAGTTTTCTAATGTTCTTTAGCTGGGAGCCACACCAGAGGGGTCTGATAACACACTGCCTGGAAGTCAGGGTTTAGGGAAGCACTACCTTAGAGTGTCTTCGCCTTTCATACTGCTGCTTCAAGACGTGAGAGATTTATTAATATAAACTTGTCTTGTAGCATAAGCCTGTCTCAACCCTTCAATAGCAAGTAAAATCCCCTCTAGAAGTCTTTTTGAATGTGTAATGAACAATTATGCTTACCTGTCTTTATTCGACTGTTTCACCTCCTCCTGCTGTGATGAAAACAGAGAGAGCGCTGCAAAATCAGTGCTGTGTATCTCAAAGGTAATTAAAACTTTGATTTTTGTAAATGATTCATACTACTGAAAAATTGCACAGTGAAGTTTTCTTCACATGGTATTCTGTGCTGAATACCGTGAATTTTCTCTTGCCCCGAAAATCTTGATAGACAAAATGCTCTTTTAACATTTTCCAGCAACTTTACTTTTTACATTTTCCAGTAATTTGAAGTATATCTATACTATGTAGCAGAAAAGGCGGGTGCTTTAAATATGTGTCAATTATTGTTTTCTTCTGTTGTTACAAATGGAGAAGACAATCAGTATGTTTATTTTTAACTTTGAAGGAAACACAGATGCCTCACTGATAGCTATCAAAAGTCCTAACATTCATCAAAAGTAAAATGGAATATGTTTAACAAGGGATGGGGCCAGAAAGCAATAGAATGAAAAGTTTATAAATAAATAAGAGTTTTGCTGGATAAATTCAATGGGGCCTGCAATAACAGTGTGATTTTCTTTCCTGGCATTTACATCAAATTCCAGTGAAATAAGGCAATATTTTGTAGGAATCCAAAAAACCAGTCCAGGAACTGACTTTCATTTTGCTTTTGACTCCCATTTGCCTAATACAAATAAAAAGACATCTCTACCACAAGAAACACCAAACTCCTAACGTTGTTTACAGCAAAGTGTATTCAAAATATTTAACAATGTTTTATAAAATTCATATAAATCATTCAGCTGTCCATGCTTCTGTTTTCTTCAGTATGTTATGTTTATTAATTTATGTTTTGTTTTCTCCCTTTCATATTGATTGTCTTCTTCCATTTCAAGTTTCATCATAATTTAACACATTTCTCAAATCAAGGTTACTGATATATACAGAGAAGATCAATCCTAATAATACCAAACACTGTGCTACATCCCTCAAAGTAAACTGTTTCCATTCAGGACCAGCCTCTGCAGGTGAAGCCTTTTCTTCATCTGCGTAAGTGGAATAAAAGTAAATATGTGACCTTGTTTTCACTAGCTTTGTGAAAACTTGTTTTTTGGAGAGTTTGAACAATATTTATTGTCTTATAAAAGAAACAGGAACTTTTTTTTTGTGACCAGGGCAAGTTACTCTCAGTGGCAATTGTTCACTTCTCTACCATGTTTATCAACAAATACAAGATACTGTTCTGGACTATAGAGAGAGCAAGCAATAAAAAAGCCAACATTTAGTGACCTTGTGCCGTAAAAGCAGTGTTAAATGTGGAAACAGATTAATTCCCACACAGACCTTCTGGAATATGTAGAAGATACTACTCGGAAATAATTTGTCATTACCAGTGAAGGAACTAGTGATAAGTGACACAATCTGAGTGTGTGCACTCTCAGATTTACAATATTTATGAGTGCGGACCAGAAATGTATTTTGTCACTGTCATGGCCATTCTTCATACTTACAAAATTAATTGTTTGTAAGGGTGATGGCAGGCCTCTGAGCTCTCCACAACTCTCCCTCTGACTTTTGCTTCCCACTCTTAACTTTGTGATAGATCCTTGCTAATTGCTGAGTCTTCATAGTCAGGGCAGAGACAAAGCGTAGGCGTGAGGCTTTGCCTTGAGAGCCACGAAATGAATGAGCTGAATGGAAATGGAAATTACTTGGGTCTGTACCAGAAGAAACTCCTTTCAGTGGGACTGGATCTGTACTGGCAGGGAGTCAAAGGACACAAACCGGTGCAGAAGCCTTCTGTGTGAATGGACTTGCGTGTTAATGGTGCTCCTGGGAACGGGAGCACTTGAGGAGGCAAAGCTTTCTCCTTGCCAACAGTTAAGCCAAAGACTATTCTCTAAGGTACCCTTATAACTTTTTTCCATATGACTATTCCTGTTTAATTTTCTCACAAATGAGCCCAGGGGTGAATTAAATGAACAGGCAAGTGCCTATTTGATGACTGGGCTCTTGACTGGACATGTTAACAAAAGACACAGTGGGAGCTGAATCAGCTGAAAAGTGCATCTTCTCTGTTGCCTGAATAGTCAGTACTTATTTCCATGATAGCTCTCTTATTAATTTACATTGCAAATGTAACTTACTATATACAAAATGTGTACTACTTATTTGTCTTAGGTATAAACAAGCTCATTGCTCAAAAAAACAGGAGGACACTCAGTAGGAAAGAGAAGCAATAGTAATGAGGAGGTGTTCACATAAACATACAAGCACTCCTTTTACATAGCACGTAGCTGTTACTTTTAAACGCTTTGACAAATACTCTTCTTCAGAAGCTTTAGACATTGATATATAAATACATATATACACACAAAAAAGTACCAAGCAAGCTATTACAAACCACAAGAGAAACTATTTCCACCCAAATATTTGAGAGTTCAGCCATCATCCAGTGAAAATGTCAACTTCTGAGCAATAAACAGAAAACTGTGCCTTCCCCTAATAATCCAGTTCTTTACAAACACTTTGGATTGATTAAAAATAGCACTTTTCTTCAGGAGATCTTTGCACTCTTCCCCTAATAATCCAGTTCTTTACAAACACTTCGGATTGATTAAAAATAGCACTTTTCTTCAGGAGATCTTTGCGCTATATTGCAAGTTTATTTAGTATATGGTAGCAGCAGTTCACTGCATCTCTGACAGTGGTATAGTCAAACAAGAGAGCAAGCTAAACAGTTAAGGTGAAATGCACTAAAACAAAAATCTTCAGCATTTTCTTCTCACAGAAATTCCTTCTGCTCCCTTGTGATTTCCTCACAGGTTTAAGTCCCTTACCTAATGTTAATTTTAATCACGTTTTCCTAGTGCACATCAAAAAAAAAAAAATCTGCAGTTCATCAGCTTTACAGAGGACATTGGGAATAGAAAATGTTCAGTGTTGTTTGCATGCAAGAACACACAAAATGTAGATCAGTGCCGTGGTTGAGCCCAGCCGGCAGGTGAGCCACCACACAGCCACTCACTCCCTCCTCCCCCTCGGTGAGGTAGAGAGGAGAAAAATATAGCAGAAAGTCTGAGGGCCAAGATAGGAACAGGGAGGGATCACCCACCAACCATAGTCCCAGGCAAAACAGGCTCAGCTTGGGGACAAATCAATTTAGTATGTTACCAGTAACTTGAGATGATAATGAGAAACAAAACCAGATCTTAAAAACACCTTTCCCCCACCCCTACTTTCCTCCCAGCTCTACCTCCCTGCCAGCAGCGGAGGGGGACAGGGAATGGTGGAGGGGAGTTGCGGGTTAGTTCATCATACATTGTTTCTGCTGCTCCTTCCTAAAAAGGGGGAGAATGCCTTACGCTCCTCCCCTGCTCCAGCATGGAGCCCCTCCTCATGGGAGACGTTCCTCCTCAAACTTCTCCAACGTGAGCCCTTCCCACAGGATACAATCCTTACCCATCAGATTGCTCCAGAGCAGGCTTTTCCCATGAAGTCACAGCTTCTTAAGGCACAGCCACCCACTGTGGTGTGGAGTCCCTTTCCATGAACTGTAGATGCTTCTCTGCCCCACTGTCAGTCTCCAGCAACATGGGGCATCCTTCGCACAGAGACGGTGGCCTGTGACCTCCTTGTGGCACAGGCATCTCTGCTCCAGCGTGGGCTTCCCCACGGGGTGCGGGTGGATCTCTGCTCCACCATTAATCTCCGTGGGCTGAGGGGATGGGGGCTTTTGACCTAGCCAGAGACCAGTCTGACCAGTTTTGGAGCCTGGGAAGCTTCTTGTAGGTCCTTAGCTCTGCAGCCCCTACCCGCTCCCAAAACTCCAGCACATAAACCCAGCACAATCAGCTCAGAACATTTCTAAGGTTTCAAGCCACTGTCCCAATTCAAATTTTACCCCTACTGGAGTTTAGTACAATTTCTTCTTTATTCTTCCTGATTTTTCTTTCATACTTGTAGAGACCCTTCTTGCTGACCTTGTCAGTGTTGGGATTATGAAGCTTTTGCAACAGCTCCATTTCTCATGGATGAAAGGAATTCTCTTTGGCAGCCCGTAAGCACTACCTGAACTAGCCAACTGATGTTCATTTTGTGCATTGGTAACTGTGCTTTTCAGTGTTCATCATTCTTTCATTACATAGTTATTTATACACAGTTTATAAAAATTAACAAAAAAAAATCCTGAAAATTAAATAAAGAACATAATCTTGCTTTTTTTTTCTACTAAACCAAACCCAAATATTTATAAAGAACTGTTTAAAACACCTTTATATAAAGTTAGATTTCATTTTTTAACGTTGTGGAATAAAACCCACATTTAATATTATTGCATTTCAATTTAAAATTTAATTTTTACCTTTAGAAAACTGCCTTTTTAAAGAAAAGTAAATATTTGGTAAAATTTTTTTTTAGCTCCAATTTGAACTTAGATTTTTTGGCTAATTGTTTACTATTTTTACATCATTTCTCTTTCTGTGCCATATTTTCTTATCTGGGAAGCAAAGTCATAAAAAAAACAATAGAAGGTCTATATATGAGTTTTGCCTTAGTAAGAAGCTGAAATGCTGCTGGGGAGTCTGCACTGGCAGCCAGAGCCTGGAACAATTTCCACTTTCTGGACTCAATATTGTCAGAATGTCTCCCAAAAGCTCAGTACATAGGGAATAGCATTGTCTGGGGAGCAAATAGTTTTATAAATTCTCATACTGAAAGGAAATTATTTAGAAAAAGTCTTTTTTTTTTTTTTTTCTAGTGCTATTTTACCAGAAAAGAAAGACTGGCATATCGTGCTTACTTGTGAACCTTTGGTTTCTCTCAGCTCCAGTCTTCTGGAGTGGACTTGATACATAAAAGCCTAAATATCTTTCTGAGTTGGGAATAAAGGTAGAGACATCTGATATGTTTTGGCTGTTTTCAGTTTTATTGGTAGTAAACACAGTAAATAAGTGTACATGTGTCACTGTGTTTAGGGGATTATATTGCAATGGAAAAGACAATCATTGCCTTTCATTATTTCGGAGTTTGTGGCAAAATGGAAGATAGAATTTATAAATAAAAAATTATATATTCATAATGATCATAGGATTTCTGAGTGCTTTGGAAATTTAAATCCACATATTTAAATACTGTCTGTTTTTATGTTGCTTGTGGCATCTGAAGAAACTGTAATGAGAATTGTCATGACACCTTACTGTGTCATTCCAAACAGCTTTTGACAGTCTTAACAATTCTAATATAACTTACTTGGTTTTATTCTTAATAATATATGCACACATGTGTTCTATTCCTTGCTTTACTTGATTCCTATTTATTAGGACAGTCTAACTCTTTTATTTAACACAAAATTAATTTTAAGCCCATGTTTTTTTCATCATTTCCAGATATTAAAAAATATATTTGTTTTATATCTTGCACATTTTGAGCAACTCAGACTTCAATTTCAATTTAATTCATCCTTATAATGAATAGGATTGTGTAAAAAGCAGTTTTTCCTATCCCTCTGCATCCTGTTCAGTACAGAGAAACTGGAATAAGGGCCCAGAATAATTCGTTCTTTCGAGCTGAAGAAAATCTATAGGCACTGCAAGAAAGGCACCTGTCATTATCCATCCTTACTGCTTCCAACATCTGGAAATACTAAAGGAATGACTTTAACATTCCCAGTTTAAATACACACTATCTACTCATCTTTATGGCAGAAGTAAATCTTCCAAGGAAGCTGTGTTATGCATTTTCAAAACTGTGGTTTTAAAGGTTCCTTTAAAGGTAACAGTTTCTTTTATATGCTAATAAGTAAATTCTTTGGAGATTTTTATGGGAGAGTCAGGATTAAACAACAAGGTAATGCATTTCATACTCCTACCAAAAAGTTTAGTGGAAAACACCAGTGAAATTTAGACAGAGATTTCTGAAATCATTCCTCACTGACAGCTAGCAGGGACCTGTCTTTGATGACTGTTTTCATAGGCAGATGCATCTAAATGAAAATCAAATGCCAAGAAATTCAGCGTGTTTTCTGTCACACGCTTTCTTTAGATTAATTGTTTCTGCTTAAACATGTAGAAGAGGTTACTTCTCTCTGTAGGACTCTTTCTGTGAAATGGGAGAACGATGCAGTTGAGAATTGAGATGATTTAAAAGTAACAAGCAAACAGCATAATAGGGCATCTTTCATCAACACAGGAGAAACCTAGCAATAAAGTTCAGAAGAAATTGATTTTCATCTACTTGAGGTTTTTTCAATAGTAGAAAATAAGTCAGACAAATCCCAAACTTTTTTTTTTTTACCAGAAGAAAAAAATTCTCCTCAATTTTTTATATTCAGTGAAGTTTTTTTTGATACAGATCTTACTCCCAGAAGGATCAAAAGATATGGATTATTACTTTTCAGCCCAATGCCTTATATTTGAGTTCTCAGGAGTGAAACCAGAAAATCAGGGAGCAAAACATTCTTCTAATTTCTTTGTCTTTTAGAGGTGCTTAGTAAAGGAAATAAATTTACTACTAATAATCATATTTTAATTTTCACTATACTTTTCAAAGTGTTTTACTACAGGACGATACGTGAGGCTTGTTTGTATCTGAGGCATAAAGAACATTTACCCAGCATCACACAGAAGGTCAATGCCAAAGCAAGAGTTACAATCCAGGCTCTCCTGAACCTGTTTGGTGCTTTGCACATGAGCCTACACAATGGCAGGCTGAGTAAGAGAGGAATTTGACTGTCTCAAAAAAAAAAGAAAAAAAAAAGGAAAAAAAGTAGTTCCAAGGAGGCTTAGTAGTTTCCAGCTTATCACAATAAAATGTAATTTATTAAAAACTGAGAGAAATGTATGAAACGTTGTTTGGCACTATCAGTATAAACAGGATGCTCAAGGAAACAAGAATGAATTTATGTGTTATGCTCCATAAGTCCAAAAAGTAAATCCCACAAAAACACCTGGAGAACTTCAGCAAAGAGTGCTGATAAGTATTTATGCTAAATCTCCAAGGAACGAGCCTTAATCTTGGCGCTCTGTGGGAAGTAAACAGGAAAGTAGCCAGGTTCTGTGTCCTGACCTGGAGGAGCTCCAGATCTTGGTTTTTTTTTCTAGTGAAAGTTCCTCAAACAGCTGCTGCCATTTAATTTCTCACAGGTAATGACTCACCTGCTTACAAATACCATTTCTCAGCCCTGAGGTTAGGGTTCTCTTCACAGCCTGTATCACTTTTCTAAGAACTTATTCAAACCACTTTGCATAAATTTCTTCCATTTTTCAAGACCGCAGGTAAGACCCATCAACAGTTTCTAGCAGAGGAAGAAGGGAAGAGAGATATAGACAAGGTGATGAGATTTTGGGAATATCCATGATATTTGATTTCAGAGCTTGATTGCTTAAAACCATCTGCATGTAGAGATGTCTAATATTCTGTATAAAAAGCATCTCAATCATGCCTTATTGCCCATTTTGTGACGAGGATTAATTTTGCCTCTATTTTTTCAGCAGGTATCTAATTGAGACTGAAATATTGACCATCTCTTTCCCTGCTCTTTCAGGGTTTCAGGAGTAAAATGTGACAATCTCATTTTAATGGAATGAAAGTATTTCTATGCACCTGCCTGTTAGAATCATAGAATCATAGAATCGTTAGGGCTGGAAGGGACCTTCAAAGGTCATCTAGTCCAACCTCCCTGCAAGGAACAGGGATATCTCCAACTAGATCAGGTTGCTGATCTAATATCTAATATCCAACACTGTTATTAGTGTACACTGAAATTCTTATTCTGAAAACTTAGTATATGTCTTATAATTATTGTTTTCTTTCCTTTTCCCTTTTTCAACTAATTTTAATGCAGATAATGCAGCTGTTTCAAACAGTAAAAGCAGATCATGTGTTTGTTAAATATAGAAATTCATTCATGTCTTAGTAGATAAATGTGTATCTGGAGACCAAATTTATTTTTTATATTCCTTTTTTTTTTTGGTAATATTTTCATACAATAAGAAGGGATTTCCTCTGTAATTAAACCATTGGCACCAAACAGCTTTACAGAATATTTTTTTCCCACCCTGTTTTAATGAACCATGCTTCATCTTTCCCAAAGGGTCTGCAAAATGCTTTGCAACCAATTTTGATTAGTTGCTTATTAAAATGTACGTATATTTTAGAATAGTATTTATAATGTTTTCTTTTATGTGTGGTTTAGGACTATTTTCTGAGACACACATCTCCAACTTAGAAATCCAAAATTCAGCTGTCAAATACCACTCCAATAAAAGGTACTAATGCTCTAATGTCCAATCTTAAATGTCTTTGATATGTAGTCTAAAAAAGTAAAAAATAAAATGTAGGTCTGCATTTTCTTCTAGACTGTTGTGATATGGTACTTGACTATTTAGTATGCTATCCGTTCAGCCTGGATGGAATTAAAAATTACTCAAATTATTTCTATGGGGAAAGTCAAAAAGTCAAGTTGTTTTTTTAAATGTTATTTTTTTCTTTGCTGCATTTTCTACTCCTATTTTTGTGAGCTGAGTAGATAGGCTCTGTCTAATAACGCCTGTAAGTATGAAAAAGAACAGACAACAAAGTATTTTAAAAAGCATGGTTTGGAGAGCAGCTCCCTGTGCTGTGCTTAATGGATACATCCCAGCTCCAGGCTGCAAGCAGGTGGCTCCAGCGAGGGCTGATGCACAGCCAGAGGAGGAAATAACCCCTTTTTTCAGTCTGAAAGTGTTTGATGTCAGAGGACACCCCAAATTCCCTAACTTGCTGTGTGAAACGCTGCGTGGGTGTCCTCTGAAACTATCTGGGTGTCTGGACCCACTCACAGCCCAAAGACCAGTCCCCTGCCTGCTCCCCTGGATATGTGCTACCAGCATTAAATCTCAGAGTAGCAAAATGTGAAAGAATCTGATGTCAATGAAGTTTCTGTGAAAATTAAAGGCCAGTTACAATTTTCTGATACACATTCTGCTTTCGCTTTATGCCTAACAAAGGAAAGAATTTAGCCTTCCCAAGTCTCACCTTAAATAACATGCACATGTATATCTAAGTACAGATATATATATATATAAAAGTAGATTATACATAGGCATATGTATAAGATGAAGATATGATGGAAATTATATAAGTTATGGTTTTAATGGCTCCTTAAGGAATATCTTTTTTTTTCTTTTTTTTTTTTTTAATTTTATTTAAATACTCATTTTTTCAGGTCGGCTTAAATTAAAATAAATACGGCACACCATATGTTTTCAAATATTGCAAAGACAGATAATATCCAAAATTCTTCCTTTTATAACTCTCACTGGGTCTTAAGAGTTTTTGCTTATATGTTTTGCTGGCAATGACATATAATATTATGGATATATATTATAGAGTTTCTAGATATTTTTAGAACTTTTGAGGTGGTTGACACACTTTATCAGTAAAGGGGGCATTTTCATGCATTCAATTTCTGATGGGGTATATTTGGTTACAGTTTACAACTTGTGTAAAAGAAATCCAAGTTTTAGTCTGTGTATTTCCTTGTAACCTGGGCATGAACTTTCCATTATGGTTGCATCACATACTCCTTTTCATGGTGCATAAGCATATGCGAAAGTTAGAGACTCCTTATCAAGAATATCCTGTTATTCCTCTCTTTTAATGGATTTTTTTTTATCCTTTTCCTGATAATCCGGCATGAAGAAAAAACAGATTTATCAGAGCAGCTCCGTGATAAATTAAGCTCTTAGACATTTACCACTTTGTGAATGAACATGACTTTTTGACAAACTCTTGTCCTTTCTAAGTCATATTTCACTTATAATATAGGACTCTCTTGCAAAACTACTTCCTGGGTCCTGCCCCTAGTCAGTCTCTGAATATTTGCCTGGTTGCAGGTTACTACTTTCATCTAATGAGTTTGGAAAAAGCAACTGATATAACTTCTTTGAATCCAAACTACTAATAAGGCAAAGCAATTAAATGCTTCACTTAATTTCAGCTGCAATTAATGATGGCACCACACCTTCAGTGATGTCCACAGGAATGAGGCCTCAGAGCTACAAGAAACGCCCATAAAACCAGCAGAGTTATGCTTTGTGTATTGCATTTTGATATCAGGCCTGGTTTTTTTTCTCTTGCTGTATGTAAAAATACCCAGTATATTTTTAGGAAAAATTTGAACACAACAAAATCTTTTTATCCTGAGACACTGCATACCACACATCAACCTACAGCAAACTAATTGCTAAGAAACATGATTTTGAAAAACAAGACTTGAATTTGAAATTTGAACATATCCTTCCTTGGCTATTAAGGCACAGGCAAGATGATAACCAAGGATACTGCTTTTCCTGAAAGGGTGGGGGGAGCAGACAAAAGCTTCTCTAAATGTATTATGTGGGAACTGATTTTGGAAAAAAAAAAAAATTATAGGAACTATACAAGCTGTTTCTCTATTGGGAATCTGCAGAGCATTTCATTAGAAATGAAAGGTTATGGGCATGCCAGCCTTCTTGCAATTGACCTTTTACGAGATGACTTTCTAAGGTAGTCTTGAATGCCTCTAAGGATGCAAATGTATTTTCTTCAAAACACAGTGACTCTGAAGCTTGCATGAAAGCCGTCTAATTTAGAGAGTTACAGGACTGTTGAGTTCAGTCTACTGTATTGAAGAACTCGATATATGTTTCTCTGTAAAAAGTAGTTTACCTTTTCTATTTCTGACACGTCTTTTTCATCCTTAGCTTTGCCCTTTACATCAATAGCGTTCCTTTTTCTTACTTTAACTTCTCAGCGTGGGTTAAAGAGACTGAAGCTGAGAAAGCAAGAGAAGTTTTCGTAAAACATCTGCTTTTGGTATTGATTGCTGGTTTGTGTTATAGATGATGCTTTAGTGGGTGAAAGACTCCAGCTGGTCTCTTGTTCCTCAGGCAAGCGGAATTAAGAATAAAAGGTTTCTGCAAACCTGCTATCTGTCCATATATTGACGCTGCAAGATTTGTTAATGCTTTCAGAGAACACCACCTTATTTTTCAGGTAAACGTTGAAAAGTATTTAATGAGCAACAGTGTCATTACCTCTTCAGGGGCTGAGAGAAGCTGGAGAAGATTTTATGGTTTTCCACAGATACTCTTGGAAGTACTGGGAGGGAACATGGAAAAAAATATAAAAGTTCTAATCTTTCATCCGTCTCTTGGTTGAAACTGTTCCACATAAGGAAAAGAGAGGTTAAATACTTATTGCGTGATAAAAAATAATAATTTTGTAGCTTTGCAGCTCAGAGGAAACAGATCTCGGCAGCTCCCAGCTAAACGTCTTCATTACTGAATTGCTAATACTACAATGGATGGGCCTCCCATGAGCTTGGAATTTTTAATATATTCATAAACATAAAATGCAGGAGTTTCTGTATGAATTAGAGCATCAACATGATGCTTACTTCAGGCTTTAGAGAATCTTAAAAATTAGATCAAAGCAAAGACAAAAACTTACCTATTAAAACATTTTTGTCCAATAATCATAAATCGTCATGTATTCATTTAGCTTTATGTAATTTTATAGAGGTTTTTGTAAGGGTTAATTATTTAAAAACGATAGATTTACTTTATGAATAACCTCATTTAGTCTCCAAAATAGACACAAATGTGTATTAGACCTCGGCAATGGAGCATTCTTAGTTTTGCAGCAAGAGTACGGATATGACATTTGGAAACACAATGTGTCTTTTCTAGGAAGTAAGCCATTAAAAAATAAAAAAAAAGGCCAATAAGCAAATCAATATCTATTCTTTATTTTATAATTGAAGAATATTGAATGTATCATAAAAGTCTATACTCATTTAGATTTGTCTTCAACAATGCTTATTATAAAATGATATACAGTATTAATTATAATAAAACATTACTGGACAGCAAACTGTCTAATTGGCAGAACTCTGATAAAATTTAATGCAGGAAGTCTAATGCCTTACTACTTAGTCTTAGACGAATATTTTTCGAGTAACTGGTGCCTGGCCTTTGAAAATTTATTTTAGGAAAGAATTCAGGTCTGTGTCATATTGAACTTGCAGTCTAGGCTTAAGCATGTCGCTTATTTCTTAAAAATGTCTCTAAAATAAGAATTTTTTTCTCATCTTGAACTTAGGTCTTTGCTGCTTTTCCTTATGATTTTGTTATAAGAGCTGGTGTGGGGAAAAACAACCAAAATGTGATGTTTTCTGTAGACTTTCTCAGGGACCACTTTTAATATGAATTTCATGAATCTCTGATTTACCATTAGTTTTATAATTTTTGAAGGCATTGCATATCTAGGAATGATAGCAGTTCTTGTTGAGATGTGATACCTTAAATTACTCAGGTGTTTATTCAATGACTGAAAATTAATTTCCCAAGACTCTGGAAAACTTTGTCCGTTTAAAGATAACGCTTTACAGAGACCTAACTGGGAATTCATGACAAGGTCTTTCAAAACGTCTAAGCTTTGTGTTTGTTTATGATCTGATATGCTAGGTTCAGTGACTACTGTATTGGCCCAATTTATTTAATTTAGTAAATTATGAAGCCGTTCAACATGATTTAGTTTAATATCGATATGCTCTTTGGATGGTATGTTTCATTTAATGTGTGGTGTATTTGATGCAGCAGGTATAGTGATTTTGATTCAATATATTAAGTATCTGATTAGATAGGTTATGTATCTGATTTGGAATATGGCTGATTTAATAGACTGTGCTTTTATTTCTATGCAAGCAGCAGTAAATTCTCGATTTATTTAATTCAGTATGTGATATATTGGCAATATATGTAGTTAATGCATTTATGGGAGTATGTAATTCATCTGCAACATTTCTGAATTTTGAGTAAGCTGTATCTCATATATATCCTCGGATTCTAGAAGGCAACTTTAAAGTCATGATACTAAGAGTACTGAGCAAGCTCATTTGTGGCAAATATTACTGTATACAGATCATGGTTTATAAATGCTGCTGTTTGTGAAGCATCTTGAATTCCAAAGGGCCTTCGCAGTGCCACAGCACTATACTTCAGATTGCATGTTCCAAAATTATTGTCTATATAAAAATAATCTATTAGAGACACTTGACAGTAATACTGTAACCTTCTCAGAAGACATACTTGCAGCGCTTCTTTTATAACCCTAAGAAAACATAGTATAGACAATAAACCAAATAAAATTCTAAAGGTCCAGGTAAAGATCTAACTGTGCTGCTTGCTGAGGATCCATACTTCTGCTGTCTGAATTCTGAATTGTATGACACAAGTCAGTATCTTCATACAGTTTACAGGGTAAGGCCTAAATTAACATTTGACCTCTTCGTAGTCTCTAGGATGTCAAACAAAAGACATTTCAGATTTCACAGCTCTAATATGGACATCTATTTTGCAGATGGTAATCAAAAAAACTCAAATCAAAATGAAGCAAATAATCCAAAAGCCCTGTTAAAAACATCGTACTTGTAAAGAAATAGTTATGCTTCCAAGCTAAGTCTTTGCCTCTCAGAGCAGTTGATCTGTTAATTATATACAAAATACTGGATCAGATATTTAACAGAAGAGCCAACTAGAAGCAGCTAAGATAATCTCATTAAGAATTCAACTCTAAAGTTATGGAATGAGGAAGGAAAAAAGATCTCCTGAAACCTGATGAGAGAGTAAGACAAAAATACAGTATGTCATGCTGAACTTGCATCATCTCATAGATTCCATCCCATGTATTTGTCAGGGTGATTTCTGGAATTCTTTTCTTAATTGCTTGATAGTTTATGTGAGTGTCTACAAGTATTTATTATTTGATGTTTAAATCACACAGATGGTTGTTATTTGTTCAGCGATAGTTAAAAAATCCTAAAGAGAATAGAAAAAATCATTGCAGTTACTCAAAACCAGAATTCCATATTTCCTTTTCATTTCCCCAAATATGGAATTATTTACACTAGTCAAAAATATTTTGTAGTTTACTGTCTCTTACTGTGTAGAAGAAAAAGAACACTTTCAATCTTGTAGGAGGAAATATTTCATCTGTTAAACATTTGATCTGCTTTCTCCTCTGAAAAAAATCCAGTCCCCCTCTGTCACTTGCTGTGCATTGCACTTTGTGCCTTCTTAATGTAGCTTATGAAAGTAGGAAATGTGATTCTACCTTTTAAAATGTAAAAGATGCCTACCTACATCTCGATTCGGTGGATAGGATCCTGAAGCAGATTTAGTGTGTCAAGTACAATAAATTTATCTCCATCTACGTTTCCTGCCAAGCTAGAAAAAACAGATAGCTAACTGTTGGTGGTGTTTTCAAATGCAGCATAAAATTAACTCTACTCCACAACTAATTGAGGCATTCTAAATCAAACAGTGACAGATGAACACTACTTTCCATTTTACTTTGTAATTTTGCAATAGAGTGTGATAAAATACTTACATGTTTGTAATGAAAAATTGTAAAACAGTTTAGATACTGGTAGTGAAGAGATTTAGTACTAACTAGTGCTTTAAAAAAAGTAGGGATGGAGTGAAATAGGGGAGAAAACAAAATACAATTCCTGTAAATTTATAGCAATAACATACCAGCATGTCCCTTCGTTTGATCCAGAATAGCTGGACTGTTGCAAGAAAATGTTTCATTGTATCTTTCTCATCCAAAATCAACAAAATTTCACTTAAGAACACTATAATTTAAAAGAGCCTTCTTGCTTGGCCTGTATTTGTGTGTATGTGCTCACCATCTATCCGTGGGACAGTTGGATATAGGTATTGATTCATTACCTGTCTGAATCTTACCATGCTGCCTCCCACATTACATATAATATTTTAATGCCATCTTAGTTCTTGGTATACTTTCCTACACATGCCTGTTCGTAGCTGAAACAGGGCTACTGAGGATTTTCATTTATAATGAAATGTTTAAATTGTATTCGCTCTCCTCCATGTATTTCTGTAAAGCAGAATGTGAAAGACGCAGGCAATGTACCTTTAGCATAAGTACTTCAGGTAATCCCAATTTTGTGAATCAGCCCCAAAGGACCCATGACTGCTGATGCAATTTAACTTAATGTTAAGACTAATCTAAAGATAGGTCTACTGTAAAAACTTGCCAGCACGGCTCTATCTGTCAGAGACCTGATGAGTTATCTCCAACCAACAGAGAGCTGCTGGCAAAAGTTAAATTCAGATGTAGTTAAAGAAAGCAACTGAAGAATATAGACTCTCAGGTAAAATTTTACATCCCCCAGGAGAACTAGAATAAGTATTTTTAAAATAATAATTCTGTTGATAGATGTCAGCTCCATAGGAATGGTGGCAGCTCTCTCACTTCACAGTTGACATCCAAAAATTGCTGTCAAATTCTAAGATACTTACCCAAGATCCTCTTAGAGTCAACAGGGAGAAATAGACACCATCAGGTAATAATTCTAGATACATTTCAGCCATACTTAGGATGACTAGTTAACTGTTAAACCTTTAGCCTTACACAAGAAGAAATTCATCTTGGTAACATTTTGTTAAAAGTACATTTCAGGATTGTAGCATTGATAATTAGTTACAAGTATAGAAAAGGCCTAATTTGAATCAAAAGCACAGTGACTGACATTTTTATTGTCACACATCGTGCCAATATAAGCAATTTTGTACTTAGGGTTTTGTTATGAAGATTGAAACAAGCCTTGTTTAGCATTTCAATTGAATAACTTCCATCATAGGTACAGTGTTTTAAATTCCTTCAGGTTCTAAAAAGTTTTGCCAACACCTCAGCAGTAAGTCAGTTTATTCTAGTACAGATTTGCACAGGATTCTGGAAGGTTTTTTTTTTTTCTGTGTTTTTGCAAATAAAACTAACAATGCATATAAAACTTTCGTTATTATATGCATTGTAAAAGCACTCTGCCTCCACTGCTCATTGCTAGAGATTTGAGTAAGATAATGTCTTATGACTGGGCAGATTCTGGTGGACACTGAACACAAAAACAACTTTTTGTTACTGTTCATATCATGATCAGGTAGTAGTTGTTTCCTTATCTGATTCAAAATTAAGATAATGAAAGATGCATGTTGGAGATAAATAAGCAAAAATCAGATACCATGTAATATTTATGTAAAGATATCAAGTACAGTTTGGATTTATTTTGTTTTAAATATACCTTAGTGATCTTTTCATGACAGATAATTTGAGAACTCCAAGCTCTTGATAACTTCATTAACAGAAATATCTCAAGTTGAATTCAGTTTAAATAATGTATTTGCTGAACTAAAATGTACTTGGAGTTGTTTCTACTTAATATCTTAACATCTAATATGAAGCCTATTTGAACTCTATCAAAACTCCCAGAAATTAGTCTCTCATTAGCCTCTTGGTTCACTTCTATTTTTCAGTAGCTGCCCTGAAAGTTCACACAAAAGCCCATATTACAAGAAATCCAACACCACCTCCTGAAGATTTGGAAAAGTCTAAAGTGAATTCTACATACCTATTCAGCTTCCCCACACCTATTCAAATAAATAGTAAATTAGTGACTTTCCAAGTATTAAAGAGTGTGCTTAAAATTATAATCAGCTTAGTACAGAGTTCTGTCAACTAGTTGTATTTTAAGAGTCTGGTAAATTAAGCAAGCGTATTTCGTTAGTATTTTTCCAGAGTTATACAATGCTATATTTCAACAATAATGTAGATACAGATTTTAGTTATTACCTGCCATTAGTAATGACAGTGCTTAATGTTTAGCCTCTGGAGGCTGTGATCCCTTCTGACTTTGTAGAGCGATGGATATAATGTCATTGAAAATCCAAGTACTTACGCAGATGACTGCAATTAATGTTAAAGGGAATTGGAGATTTATACGTGCCACTGCTATTATCACTAATGGAAATTTCACATGTAAATTGCCATGCATGGAAATAATATGCTTCTTGGTATGCTTTATCTAAAAGTCATCTGTGCAAGCAGTTAATTTAAATCGTAAATTCAGTTCTCTTACACCATGGCAAGTATTTCTTCTTTTAAAAAATGAGGTTACCAATTTTAATGTTAAGAATTGTCTTTATACTATTTATATTATTGAAAATTAAGGGCTAGTGCATGCCTGACTGTGACATGCAGCTTCCATTGATTTCTTGAGATCATAGGCAAATACAACTTTAAACACAACCTTGAGTACTCACAACTCTACCACAGCTTCTTTGGTGCACTTGCTCACAGTGAACTGGTTTCCTGTGAGTGATAAGCGTCCAGAATGGCTCGGCTTCAAAGGGTAGTTGCCAACTCCTTGGTACCAAAATGAGCTCTTGAAGTGGTATATGTCTAGAGCATCTCTGAAAGCTCTTCATGAGGAAAAAAATCACATCCACCGTTGAGGGTATGAGGCGGCGAGATCTTACCAAGGGATGTTATTCTTTTTCCTCTGGAAGTCATATAGGCAATAACAGCTAAAGAAATCAGATTATAACGTACAGTGCTCTCCAATATCTAAGAAAAATGCAAATGTCCTCCCAGCTGTGAAGAGTACGCAATCCCGTGATGACAGGGATAGAAGTTGGATGTCTCAACTCTCACCATGTCTAATATTGAAGTGTAGGTCACCTGATGTAGGCTACCACTTTGTCACAGTTTCTTTGGTAAGATAAACATGTTAGTGTATGTGCACAGTGCAAAAGGTCATCTGAGATACAGATGTTGTGGTTCGGCATGGCAATATAAAAGGAGAGTGAAACAGATTGAGATCAAGTCCAAGTCTGCCAAATTGCAGTGCAGGGACAGTTGAAGTGATCAAAAAGCAAAGCAGTAGAGCACACAGAGCTGTCTTGAGCTACTTGCATTGGTAAACTAAAGACTGAACTTAGCATGGCTATCAAAAGGAGCATAGACAGCTATTAAGAAGAAAGCTTCCTAAGACACAAATTTATACAACCATTGCATCCATGTCCTCAATACCATCTTAGACCCAAATAATTCCTCTCAGATTTGACAGGAAGTAGAAATTTCAAAGCCATTTAAGGTCCTATAGGTCCCATACAGTAAGAGCTTCAGGGACTGACTGTAAGCCAAAAATCAGCTACTATCTGGACCTCAGGAGATCCATGCAGGTAAAGAGCCACACATATGCTGCAAAATGACTTTAAAGAAAAAAAAAACAACAAACAGTCAAAGCTTCTAACTGTAAAATATATGCCTGTGGAAAAGCTATCAGTTACTTCATTAATTACAGGTTCCATGTAACAGCCTGTTTAAATTTTAGTGGTATTACCTCTGCAGAACTGACTACGTTCTCATGTTATACCATGAGAAAGAGCACAGTTAATCTTTCTCCCATTTGTACATTGTTCTTATAGGATTCTGTCATTTCCCCGCTTCTCTCTCTGGAGTTCCTCTTGCTTCTGATTCCCTGTTGCACTTCCAATGCAGTGCAGTTTTTGAAAGCATGAATGAGCTGCTTTCCAGTGTTTTTAAATAGCCTTACAATTCTGCATAGCAAAACTGTACAACCATATGTAATTACTTTTGTAGTTCTTTCTTCATTTTGAAGTGTCATAGATAAACATTTTAAAATTTTTCTTCTGACCAGGATTCTTATTTCACATTTCACTGCTTTTAGTGCCTCATTTCTCTTATGCTCCTGCAATGGTAAGGTCTGTGATTTGCAATTTTTTTTCTTTGTTGTTTTATTGGGAATTTCATAGGCTGCAGTTTCCTTTGATTTCATTATATAGTAGCACACATCACTTTAAAATGTAAACCATTACAAGAGTCTAATGTTCATTTAATTTCTAAGGCTAAAAAGGAGCAATATTAGGATATTAAGAACCAAGTATTAAAGAACACATTTTCAGTGTATAGTGTAAACAAAATCTGATGCATTTTCATGTGGTAAAGTGCTCTAGGTAAAACCTAACAGAGAATAGGTTTTACTTAATCCATTAAGCACATTTATGAAGACATTATCTTTTCTCTACACTGAATTCGTTACCTAATGAGCTCAAATCAGACCACCTAGGTTTAAAAAATTCTGTAACAGACATGCCCATACCATTTTCCTTTCTGTTTTTTATGAGTTTGTGCCTTCGGATGTTGAAATACTAATGCTCCCACGATACCAGGATTAGGTGATATAGTTAATGGCCATGTACGTGCTTGAGGTCAAAATGCTGAGACCAGTAGTAAAGTAAAGCGTTCTGATCAAGTTATTCCATTTCTTAATTATATAAATATAACACTTTCTTGATTTACATAATGCAAAATTCTGTTTTAACTTTGCTTTCCTTAATCAGAAATTCAATTGCTCTTTGATACTATATTTTACACGACTGTTATATTAGCATATAGTTTTTGACATACTCATAAAATGCCTGGATAATGACATACTTTTGCTAAAGTTCCTTTAACATGAAAAATGCAATTGCAATTTCACTGTTTGTTAGTTACTCTCAAGTCTTAATACTGTGAATAGCCTCTACTTTATCTCCATAGCAAAATCTACGTAAGGTGCTTTTTATTCCTCTTCTTTCATCCTAATCAGTTTTTCTATATTTCTATTTAACAAAACATATGAAGAAATTACAACTTTCTACCCAGTTTCTTTTAGCCTAGCAAAACAATTTAGTTAGGCAAATGGTACGTTCAATATAGATATCATCAGCTGATAATTTCAACTTTATAATTTGTTCCAAGTGTTTTGTATGCAGTCTTCCTGAATGCTTTATGATGAAGCTTTGGGATTTTTGAAGGCAATGATACTATATTAAATTACTACTTAAAAGTTATGGAGATACATTGTTACTTTATAAATCTAACCTTTCTTCTAGTCTCATGTGCTGAAGGTACAGTGAAAGAACATAAACCTGATATGATGATGATGAAAACAAGAAATAAGAAATCGTACAATGCCATGAATTGCATTCTTAGATCTTTCCTAATATCAGAATCTGAGCAATTAACTAGAAAAATAACTTTGTTAACTCAATTTCCTTCTCAGCAAAAAGATCTATATAATTGGTTTCGAGTTTGTTTTACTCTGCTCTGAATCTCTCTTCCTGTCAATTGTATCAAATGTTATGTTGAAAATGAAAGAAGTTGTTTGTTTGTTTGTTTTCTCTGGGAAAGTAAGTTATCATTTAGTATGTCCTGTGTCTTTCCATAGCAATGTGCATTTATTTTGACAACAAAACTTCTCTTTCAAGTGTAGAAGAGAATAAATGACTGAATACAAGAAAAACCTTTCAATAAGAGAAGCCATTTGGAATTTTGGAGACCCAAAGTGTTTCTCGCCCAATGGACTTAGCTTTTATTGAGGACAGTCATAAATAACTTTAAAATATTCCAGTGTGATGGGATGGAGCTGCAGATTAGGTCATTATGGAATTATAGTTCCCTTGCTTAATGATTTTACAAAATTGCCTGGCAATCCAACAAAGAGAAGGAGCACAACGTGGTGAATGCAGGCTAATTAAACCAATAATTGCTTCTTGTTGTGTTCCCAGATAATGTGCCCCTGATAATTTTAAATGAAGTCTTGAAGCTGACTTCTTGAATGAAATGCTGTGCCAGTTAAAGCTTCACTAACTCTCCATGTGCTTAGAAACTGGCCTACTTCTCAAGGTCCCTTGCATTGCTCAGGCAAATATTGCCATGGCGTGCAGAGTACAGGAATAGCTTTCCTGTATGCCAGGTAATGGGGCCCTGAATTTCTGTGTTTTCCCTCTTTGCAATATTGTGACTAGATTGTGTGATTTCCCTGAACAATTCTGAAATTAGACGCTGCAAATTAAGTCTTTGATGTTCAAAGTTCTGCTTCCCTGTTTTTTTGAGACTTAAGAAGTAAGATGCAAACTTCGATGTATCTCAGGAATGCTAGTGTAAATCTAGAGTAACTCCATTGAGATCTATGAGGATTTTTTTTGAGTTGTATCTGTGTCAAATGCAAGTATGTGACTGTTGACTGGCAGCTATGTTTAGAACTTGGGAAATATTTCATGCAGTCACCAAGAATTTCAAGGTGATCTTCAAAGAGTAATAGGGGAATAATTTGGAAACTTTCAATGTTGAATTTAGAGAAAGATTCTTTATTTAGAGGAAGAGTCTTTATCAGTTAATCGAGTAAAAGGAATTTGTCAGATGAATTGTAAGTATGAACTCTGCTACAGATATATATGCTCATCATGTTATCTCACCTCTGTGAATAAATACATGTTGTTTGCATTTGTTAAACAATATGTATTTTAGGTCACATAGTCTGACAGAACACCTGTTTTAACATGAGTTACAATTTTATGAAACCATAGAAATGAAGGATCCACTCCTCTATCTCAATACTACTTGATATTATATAATCTTGGGTAAATACATTTCTTTTCTCCGTTAGTCCTTAAGGATTTTTACTAAAATACATTGCTGTAGTCTAATATGTTTCCAATTTTATTTTTTTGTTGTTCTGAAATATCCTTGCATTATCTGAGTGGAATGACATAAATGGAAAAAACAAGTAGGCTTTCTAAAGGGTTGCTGAGCCATTATCATCAGGACCTTCAAAGTTAGACAAAGTATCCGTTACTGTTTTAGGAACGGTGAATTGGTTCTGTCTCAGTATAAGAGATAGGTGTGATGTATTATTAGACTAGCCTGAGAAGTGCAATGCATGTTTTTGGATGTATCATTACATTTTAAGTATTACTCAAAGTTATATCTTTAGGAAACTAAAGATACAAAATAAAAACACAGATGTAGTATTCAAAGTTTATTTTCTAGTACTGAGAACCTGTTTAAAATCACAGCTTATGGAACTATGAAGAGACACAGGGTTGTCAGTCATTACTTGTACCTACCGTATCACACAATGCACATATGATGTGTCCTCTGCAATCTGCTGTAATAGCCTAAAAACAAAAATCAGAATCTGTTAGATGATGTGAGCTAAAATTCCCATTGGTATTCACAACGTAGTGGAAGTCAAATCTGGCAGCAGAACTTGCCAATAGTCACTTTCATATTACTTCTTACAGTAAATGTTCATGACTGAAATCAGTAACTACACCGTTCACAAAATGCCTCCCAGAATTCGTAGTGTTGTAAATTGATAAGTATACACTTAGGAATGGTGAAACTGCATTTTTTGTTGCCTTTTTAATGAGAGAGAGGTCCAATATATCTTAGTTGGCAGCAACTGGGCAATGAAAAGCAATATTGCTAGTGAAGGTTTTATTTCTATTTGCTCTGTGTCTTGTTAAGCTGCACTGATATAAAACCATCTGTTTAAAAAGCTGTAAAAAATAGACTGCCAACACACATAAAAGCCAAGCGCAACAAAATAGTCTTAATATCTACTGGCTGATAATTCAGTGCAACGTAAAAATGCCCAAAGATGGAGGGACAGATGAAGAGGAAGAGAATTAATGATGTACTGACAAACCTTAGTTTCCATGTAAATGCCTGCACTATTTATGATTGACAGTAATCACTTCCTTCTTCTGCAGTGAATATTTGCATTCTGATAATAAATCCTTATCTTAAATTGTCTTGAAATAGCTTTAAATACTACATACAAGTATATTTTTTAGCTTTGTTGAACTATACATGACCTAAATATAATGCAAGCCAGAAGTAATTTAAATTGATAATACAACTGTTGTAAGGAGGTACATGTAAGAGCACTAATGTCACTAATAGCAGGGCACTGAAAACCTCAGGTTTACAGTGGGTGAACCATCAAGTAACTGACCATTATTACCATTATCTCAGAAACAAGCTGATAAAGTTATCTAATGTCAACAATTTGCCAATAAAAGGCTTTTCCAATGTATTTGTACCCAATATATTTTGAAGTAATATTGGCAAAATGAATTAGGTACTTTGAAGTTATATGCATTACTTTATGTAAATACTTTATTTAAATCTCTCATTGAAAATTGAAATTGGAACTGGCTGTAAAATTTTTCATATTTTTTCATATTACCTACTTATATTTCAAAAAATGAGAAATAGATAAGCGAGTGTTGCATTACAGCTGCAGGATCTTAATGACAAATGCATTTTAATCGTGCAACAATTATATACAGATAATAAAGAATTGTGCACAGTACTTAACTTTTTCCTATGCATATACTGAATAAATATACTGAAGAAATTCCACATGAAAAGATGATTTACTAATCAACTGAGTTATTCACAATGATTGTTAAGTCTTAGAATAATCTATAAGCAATAAAGATCCTGATCCTGAAAAAGTACAAATATAGATTTAGCTCACCAACATGTAATATATAACTTTTTCAAGAGTAGTGCAAAATATGCATTTGTTATTAGTATATATTAAGCTATACTATTTTACATAAAATACTATCTGGCTGTCAGGTCATATGTTGTCTATGATTAAAACACTGAGAATACTTGTGTGCAAAATTGTGTGACAAAATATCAGTAACATTAATAATTGATCAATAATGATGAATTGTTGAATAGGTCTTTATTTGTTATCCCCAAGCATAACAGTTCCACTGCTGTTGTTTAAAAAAGGATAAGATACCAGCTAAGAGAGGAAACAAGAGAATCAGTAAAATAAAAGAAGGGAAATGACAGTATGAATCACTGACAGAAAATGCAGAAAAATCATTGTGAAAGCTAAATCTTATGAGGTGGGAAATTTTAATTGTGATTGATACTCATGATTAAAAGAGTTTAAAGTTAAGAAAAGATATCTAATAAAGTACATATTTTTAATGCAGTATGTGATCTGTGAGAGGGAATATAATAGCAAAAATAATATATAAATGATGGTAAGAAACGAAAATACACCTGAACATAGCTTTGAAATATAATTATTAGAGTATTGTATCTACCTGTGTCCATGTATCATGAAGCAGCGGAGATTTTCAGATGAAAAGAGCTACATGAATGATTCAGTCTGTAAAATATGTTTTGTACTAAAAAGATTGATCTATTTCATTTTTCTGAGAGAAAATGAAGTGACTTGACAGCCTATAACTACTTTTCTCACACTTCTGACAGTAGCTTTCTTATTATTCAAATATAAAAGACAGAAAGATCTGGAGTCAGACTAAAAAGAAAATGACAAAAGTTGAGGTAATTAAGTATTAAACATTCGGACGTTTATTTATGGGCAACAGGATTTGAAGATTTGTGTGGCTTTTTATGGATACAGACCTTAATAACGTGTTTAATTTTAACTTTCAGGGATATTGTTTTTAAATACTTATGCTTAAAATATTTAACAGTATGTTTAATACCTTTAAAATATGGCTTAGTGATTTTTTTTTTTTTTTTGTTCATTCCACTTACATAGTATTTTAAGAAATTACACTCTTAAAATCAGTGGATACACACACATTTACTTTTCAGCAAGGTTTAAATATATATTTGTATTTATTTTTAATGGCTAAGTAACAGATGGTTAGACTTAAAGTACCATTCCCCATGGTATTTAAAATAAGCAAAGATCGGAGAAGAAATGAAAGGGAGAAGAGCAAAACAGATGTTATGAAGCTGCTGCTGATGGTGAGACGTTGGAGGATAAGCAGATGTCTTCCAACTTCACTAATCAGTCCTGCAAAGGTGTTGACCACTTGTGAGTGATTATACGATGGCATTTGTTTCTCAGAACATGGATGAAATATTTGTCTAGGCTTTGAATGTAAATTGAAAGGAAATAGGCTAACTGGTCTTTTTTCATCCAGTCTTGAAACCACATTAAAAGGACTGCCACCTGTAGTTCCAAGTATTATTCATATTTATAAACAAATCTTGCACATCTCTTTGGAAACTGTTTCTTCTTAAAACTCCCAGTAATACTTTAGACTTTTAAGAGTCTTTTTAACCATCTCATAATTGATAGTATACAATAGCAAATACATACAACATTTTTTACGTACTAAATGAGTGAGAATATTTGACAGACTGACAGTTAACACAGCTTAACGTATTGGCTCGTATTAATTCATACGTAGGATATGACTGTATGGCTATGATTGGATAGCTTCTTATTTACATCACTTACATATGTCTGGTAGTGTGTGAGCCAAACCTTGACGTTATTTAAATAATTGAGTATAATAAGTTATTCTGAAACTTCAATGGACTTTTCAGTGTGGGTACAGTCTAATGTTATTGCAGCTATGCAGGTTCAGGATGGCAAATGACCTCTTCGCAGCCAAAGCGATCATGCTATCGTATAACAGACTGGCCAATGTTTCATATTTCAACTGATGAAAAAGCACCCAAAGCTCAGGCTTTGCAGGACTTGGTGTTAGATTCCAGAATTTCCTCCTGTGGTTCCATTCTTTTCCATGAGTTGCCTCTCAAACTTTATTATGCCTTCTTTGAGAAGGTAGTGGTATTTTGCAGGGGAAGTGATTACTCTTTTATTTGCTGACTTCCTGCTTTTTGTTTATGAATTGGATTGAAAGGCTGACATCAAACTAAAGCAAGAAGTATTCTCATGAAACTTTTCACCTATATGATCATATAAAGCATTTGGAAATTCACAAAAAATTCTTTGCTAGTTTAATCCCTAGAAATTGTTCTATGCTCCAAAATTCATCAAAGATCTAAAAACTTCTGCTTTTCTTTCCAAATTTTATTGCAATAGCAATAACTGTTACACTAGTAATACAGTCTAACATGGCAATGTATTACTTTTCGATGGTTCTCTCAGCAACACAATTTGACATAAACCAAGTTCTGAAGCCTAAGACTGCAGTTTACAGCAGGTTTGAAGTTGTCCTACACTATATGAGACCTGGACCTCCAGCTGATTTAAGCAGTGGAAATAAGACTTATAACCACTTTGTTTATCCCCTATATTAAATCATATTAAATTAAAGACAAATAGAAGAAAAAAAAAAAAGAAAACCACAGAAAAAAGCAGTGGGAGTTAAAATGGAGTAACTATAATGAATATACTGTAAATAAAAACTTTAGGTGCAAATATGGACCTTTCTTTTTTGTTCTTTGCATGTTTTATTTACAAGTGTAGAATGCTCATTGCTTGAGTCTTCTGATCATCTGTTATCTATCTGTCAATCATGTTTATTTAGATTTAATTTTCATCTGTTCATTGCTTGTAATAAAATAGGCTTTCTGTGAGGTCTGTTGTAGCTTGTGTGATTCAAAGGTGAATATATTTTAAAATAACAAAACTGGAGTAAATCTTTTTAAGCAGTTGCTTAGTACAAGTATTGGGAAAAAAAATGTTACCAATTTTAGCAGGCTAAGGCAAATGTATTCTCCTTTGCTTATAATCTGTTAATTTTTCCCCATATGTGTTCTGAACAAGTTCTGAACAACCTACGATTTTCTTGCACCACTCATTCATAACGCTTTTTTTCTAATTGCTGAGGAACTGCAATCTGGTTTATGCAGCTTTTTGAATACTTAACGGTCAATTTTCTAGGTGGCATCTTTTTGCTAGGAAAGTTTTAGGTCAGAGCTGAACATGACCCATTCAGCTATATCCTTTTCTGACCCCCTAAATGTCAAATTCAAGACACGTTCTAAAGCTTTGTCATTCACTCATGCACTATGCATACAGAACAAAACTATAGTAGATTTTTTTTATACCTTCTCTGAACTGCCGTCGAACATAAATTCTGGCTTTGGTCATTCCTGCTTCATGTATCTGCAGTTAAAACAACTGCAGCAGTGGTATTGCAGTTTTCAAATCCATCAGCTCTGAGGATCTAGTGTCATTCCTTTCTGTATTGAACAAGGAGGTCTTAAAACTAAACAATAGATGTTTTTGAGGAGCATTTTCATCCTGCTTTAATTAGTAATATATTTCATGATAAATTTACAATTACTTCCACCAATGTTACAAAACAAAAAGGACCTCAGAAAACACACTTAGGTGCCATTAATTTTTAGGAGGAGGAGAAATAATTTCTCTGCTTACATCACAGAATCATGTGTTAGGTTATTGTGCAGACTTCCTTTGCCTCACAGGACTCAAGACTAAAAATGTTTTGTTGGTGGTTATTAAATCAATAAAAAATGCATAGATGCAGCTTTTCTCTAAAGCGTTTGCACTTTGAGATGCCATCAAAAACATTTTCCACTAAAATGTGTCTTAATATAAAGTAAAAACAAAAAAGAAAGAACCCCCCAAACCCCACAAATATTTAACATACACAGTAACAACACGCTGCCATAATTTTATTAAATAGGGACTAGGTGCTAATGCAGGCACCAGAGGTTCTGCCAAAATAAGTATGTGGATAGATATATTTTCATGAGAGCAGTGATAGCAAATTGAAGATAAATCTCTTCCAAAGCACAGTAAATGGAAACTATCACACCCTTCAGGGGTTCATTTTTTTATATATTTCTGTGAAGACAGGGCATTGGATATTAACACAGATTTAGGAATATCTCAAATGGAACTTCAGTACCTGTCATTTAACAGCACACAAAAAATAACAACACAGTGGTTGCCATTAGTTCAATAAACCTTCTAATTCATTTTTGTCAAAGATTTTAAATGGTATTTTTCATCTTCCAATTTGAGAACTTCATGTAGTGTGGGTTTTGGTTCACTTAAGTCTGACATATGTTACCCTGGAGGTCTCTCTTTCATTTGATTGATGGTCGGCCTCTTGCAATAGCTAACAATTTGCTATCAGTTTTGAAGTTTCTTTAAGCCCCTAAACAAATAAACAAATATTTTCTTTTCTGAGGATTTCTGATAAATAGTTTTCAATTCTTATCCATTTGATTACAATGTTAGTGAGCAAACTTGAAAAATAGTTCTTAACTCTGTTTTCGACACAGGAGCCTCTTTTTCCTCCATAGAAACCTTTAAAAAATCTCTCATACTTGTTCGTTGAATGCCATTTGTCTTTCTATGTGTTTCCTTGTTGCTAATATCAAATTTTTACTTGCTGATGAGGTAATCGTTACATTCCAAGCGTAAGAACTTCTATGTCATGTTATCGTTCTTCTCCTAATAAGTCCTGGCTATCCAACACTCACTAGAAAAGGTATGCTTTGCTGTACACTTTATCTGCTCTGTTCTCACCTCCTGATACCTGGTATCATTAAAAGTATCTTGAACGCTTTATCCAAACATATCTGTTGTCATAGCAGCTAAAGGAAATAACAACACCAACCCCTGCTAAAATTTTTATTACTTACCTAATATTACATTGTTCATGAGAGGTTTTATTATATAGTATTGCATACTTTGCTTTTTACAATATTTACTCCATTGTAGTGTGTACACTTTGACACACCTGTAAGTATTTTTCTGTATTTCTCTATCTTCTATAGGTGTTTAGGTTTGTAATCATTGATATATTTTGCTCAAATACAGCAATTTCCATTGTATCGGTACATTTTGTTTGAATTGATGTTGTCATTCCAGTGTAAAAAATGTCAGTTGTAACATTTTATTTCACTTATGTGAAAATAAAAACCTAAAGCTCAGTTTTAGATGCTCCTTGGTTGAGATGTATTTACAAGGTTATTATCTAAGTTTATAGTATTGTGGTACAGATAAATCAATCTATTTATGTTTTAAGATGATCAAATAGATCCTGAAACCAGGATTCTAGGTTGCTTCTGGAAAAAATGCATTGGTTGTTCTCATAGCTAGTTTTATCCATGCCATTTTCAAGGTCTATGCAGATTACATACAGCAGACTTCATGGAGCACTTTGTTCTGAAATGGAAACTGATACAGAACGTGTTATGGCATCCATGTGGGAGTACAGTATGGTAACTCTATACTTTACACTGGCTTCTGCCTGGCTTCAGTGGTATTTGAAGAGTCTCTTGATTTAAAAAATCATGTTGTAGTTAAAATCCAAATCAGAGCTCAATGGCAGTTACGAAGGTGGAGTTAGTTTGGTTTAAAAAGGGAGGAAGCCATTTTCAAAATTTGTGCCATGAGAGCATCTTTTCTTTAATCCTAGATACATTGGCTTTATATATGATGTGAACTTCATTTGCAAGGAAGATGGTTTGTGTTTTTTCCCAGACAATGTGACTATTGTATTGAGGTTTCAGAAGTGGGAAAAAAAACCCAACATTGTCATTTTAGTCCTACACCATACACTACAAAGTAGTAGTGTATAGATATAGTTGTATCATGGAATCTTATTTATTGGTTGGTTGGTTTGTAAACTTGAGGGTTTCTTGAGTTAGTTATGAGTGAAATAACCCCATGCATCTCTACAGGCTAGGACTAGACTGGCTGGGTAGCATATTGCTGAAAAGCATCTAGGGGATGGATAATACATTGGAGATGAGCTGATAGTAAGTTCTCACTGCAATTAGGCAAGCTGAGCTACCTATAATTAGGAGATTCATGATCAGGAGATCATCAAAAATCATTTCCTTTTTCTACTCAGCATCGCTACTTAGATTAGACCTGAAATACCAGGACCTAGTTCCGGACATCAATTCAAGATATCAGGAATTCAGCACATCAAGAATTTGGGTAGGGTCCACTAGAAAGCTGCACCTCCTAAGAAGAAAGAGTCAGTAAGAATATTCCGTTCTATTCTATTCTGTTCTGTGCACTAAAGGGACAGTGCAGCACAGGAGGGGATTAGCCAGAAGAGTTGTCGTATATCCATCCCTGAAGATTTTAATGACTTGAATGGACAAAGACAAGGCTGACCTGAGCCGCTGTTGATCAGAGAGCAAGTTTTCATTTCCCACCCACACTTCTATGCTCAACAAATTACATACATCTCGTATTGTAATTTCTGTCAGGGCGCTTAATAAATTTGTGTCTTTTAGAAATAAAAACAAGTAAGTTATTGATTTTTAGAATATGAAAGCTTTTTCATTTTTATATTCATGAGTCCAAAAATAAATACAATTTGTCTGTGAACTTTTAGTACTCTAGAATGTAATGCCATAAAAAACCAAAGCCTTTTATTCTTGCAAGAAACTAGTCTTCTAAGATTCTGACAGCTAAATTTTTTTCCATTTCTACAGAGTAAAATCTTGTGCCAAAAACATTATGTTCTCTGGAGAAAAACAAGCATATACTTACCTTTGTACTTATTATACAATAAAGAAAGGTAAGTAGAAAATAGTTCCACTTTTTTATTATTATTTTTAGTTTTTATAACTTGCGTAACTGCTGCTGTAGACTATTTTTTTAACATGTTATGTGTCGTGTTTAGGAAAAATACTATTGAAAGTGATGTGATTACCTCTTCACTTACCCCAACTCCTCCAAGAAAAAGTTTCTGAATATTTATATTTGTTTCTTTTTTTCTTTTTTTTTTTTCTGGTATCAGTATCAAAACTAATGTTCCATCATATGGCTTTTTGGTGTGCAAAGTGCTGATGTTTTGACTATAGGGACATGGAAAGGTGAGTGAATCAACGTTTAGTAAAGATGCACCTTCATACTTAGCCAAATTTTACAAATGTATTATCTGAAAATCATTCAAATTACTTTCCACCTTTCTGATCCATTTTTCTTCCCGAATGACCAAATATAACTTATTACTATTATTGAACAGGAAATGCATCCCTTATAATTCATGTCTTTTTCTGGTTTGCAGAAGCTGAGAGGCCATAAATCTGATATTTGCTTACAGTTGCTGTGTCTGCTCTGTTACGATGATGTCATAAACAGATTTAATTAGCAGAAGCCAAAAGTACTGCAAAAAGGGAAAATTCCTCTTGATTTATAGTTAGCAGGAAAAGAATATAATCCACCTAGAAAATAAGAAAAAGAATCAAGACAAACGACTCCATGCAGGTCAGGAATTTTGTGATATTGCCTTGTACTGTAACTTTGTATATGAGCACAGAGAAAAGGAGAGAACAGTAATTCTTTTCTCTCATGCTGTTGTTGAAGACTTCAGCACTATTTGGCTCAGGTCCTATTATGAAACTACATATTTATTTCTAATCAAAAAAGGAAAGTGAAAAAAAAACACATGTAAGATGAATCCTAGAACAGCTTATGAACTCCGGATTCACCTGTCATGCCTGCTTTGCTACGCAATCTAATGCTCAGTTAACTAAAGTTTAGGCAATCTGAATTTAAGTTCCTGACAACAGAATTAGGAGGCAAAACTACAGCTTTAAAGTGTACTGAAATTAATGTTCATATAGTCTGAATAGGTCTGATACGGACAGGATAATCCAATCCAGCAGCATGCTCTTCCCAAGGACTCTCACCCTCAGCTACAGCTGAGGACAAAGAAGTATCCTTGGCTTCTTCCACTTTTTAATTTCTCAGTTCAGATGTGGACTCTTACTGACTTCAGTCTACTTTTCTCTATTCTTGTGAGCAAAAATACAGGCACTTTCATAGGGAGGTCAATAGCATTTCACTAGAGGTCCCCAACATCACGCTCCTTCTTTATTTCCTGCTAGATCCCTTCGCAGGGGAGGTTTCTCCCTCAAAAAATAACTTTTTTCCCAGAAATTGTCCTCTTAAAGTCACTCAACTTTAATACAGTTATAATAATCGTATTTTTATGTTTTATAAGATGACAGATACATACTGACAATTTCTCTCGTAGCACATGTAGCATTTCTTATGAATAACTATTGCAGAAACTTCTCTACAATAGTTCTTATACCTTACACTGAGCTACATAACTATTTCTCACGTGTAAAACTGATGCAGTTTTGCTTGTATCTAGTATAGAACTATATGACTATACTGTGGTGATTTTGTTCCTCATTTTACATTGATGTGGTTCTACTGCACTCAGCAATTCTTTTCAACTTTATTTATATTTCAGTCAGTTTAGGTGTAGCACTGGGGCGTGATTTCAATGCAGTGGTTCTGATCAAGACTTGTGGTAGCGTGTGTGTGCATCTTTTCAGCTTCTGCTACTTGGATTAAAGTCTACTATATCAAGTTTTAGTGATCCATTGACCTCTGAAATTGTTAACGTCTAATACAAGAACAAAGAGAAACCTCTTGTCGGGAGTATATTTACATAATGGCCCAATGACAAAGGATAGACAGTGAAAGACTGCCTACACTTTAAGTAATCCTGAACAGTTTTAGTTTTGACCTTGCTTTTCTATTATGTTCAACACAACAGCAACGGTTGGAATGGTTTCTTTAAGATTTACTTCAGGGAGTATGCCCGAAACTCTAAAGAAAGTTCTATCTTTGGCATACTTTTACTGTTCACAAGCTTTATTCTTGTGGTTTTTTGCATTTCTCCTTGTTCTCTGCAAAGTACTTAACTTCCATACCATCTTTATTCAGTATTCAATCCTACATAGTTAAATCAGTAGCACTGTGTGAACATAGCACACAGTATTCAGTTGGTTTTTTAAATTCTACTGATACCATATAGATTTATTTTTAATTCCACCTAGTTAGAAAATACATATATAAATATATACTGAATTAATAAGTGACGAGACTATTTTCATATAAGCTACTAAACCAGAAGTCTGATATTTATGTAATTATAGAACTAATTTTTATGTAATAATTTACTTTAGTTTCATTTATTACAAAAACCAGTTTAAGATTATTTACTTCATCAGCCATTATTCAGTCATCCTTTTTAACAAAAAACAATGCACTATGTTTTAAATCCTACCATGAATGGTCAAATTATTGTAATTGGTAGAGGAAAATTTCATATATGCTACCAAGTATGGAGGCTTAGGTCCCATTTGGTAAAAAATAAAAAGTTATTGTAAGTGTTATAGCCAAGGATCCAGTTTATGAGACTCACCATTTATAATTCTACAGAAAAACACATTCTGTAATCCTTTGCAGCTTATATTATTCACAGTGGTTACTTATATAAGGATTAAAGAAAAATCTGTTCCCTTTTCTTTAGTCTGTAAAAGTGCAAGCTAAGACTTCATCTGTTTCATCGATAAATAGATAACTGCAATGCCAGTAACAAATTCTGGGACAAAATTATTATATAGGATTGTTAGCTCCTCTCTTTTCTTTCCCCTTCCTGAGTTCATCTTCTTCTATAACAACATTAAGAAAAGTAAGAAATTCCCTTTTGCTGGAGTATTGCAGCATTTGCTTTTATTCTGCATTGGAACATAAGTGGCAAACTTTATATGAAGAAGAAAAGAAAAAAGGTAAAAAAAAGAAAAGGTCCAATTTCTCACAGATCAATAGGCTAATGTCACACTCTTTTGAAGGAAGCTGAGAAGTGACTTTATTATAATGTCTAAGTATGGTATTAGAAAGACAAAGATGCTGAAAGGTTCTAAGAAGCTCTTTAATCTGCCATACAAAAACACAACAAAGGCTGTGTTTGGAAGATGATACAAACAACAAAGGAAACGAGAAATGCAGGAGCAGTCTGCCATCTTATAGGACTCTTTTTAAATACCATCTTATAGGACTTATCAGAAGGAAAATGACCTACTGATCAGAGATGGAGCTTGGGGATTAAATGGAATAACAGTCTGCAAATAGTCAAGTAGGTGTGTACAGGACCTAAGGATTCCTACGCACACAGAGATGAAAATCAAATGGACATTTTTGAAAGTTAAAATAATTAAAAATTTGAGGAAAATATCATGTCACTTCTTCCCTTTTTAATTCAAGAGTGTATATCATTGTGACAGAAATGTTTGAGTAAAATATGAGATGCTTCTCTCAGTACACAGGCAAGAATTTAAAGGATGTCAGATTCTTTATCCTTTCAGACCTTAAAACAGGTGTACAGTGTAGGCTAATTAGAGGAAGTCCAAAGGAGAAAAACAAAAAAGATCAGAGCTTCAGGTACAAATGACCTACAGAAATGAACTAGTTCAGTTATTTAATATAAAGAAAACTGGGGTGGGTGGTAGAAGAGTAGGAAATACTCTTAGAGATAAATGATATCATTTTCCAAAATAGTAAAATACACTTATTTTTTGGAAACTTCAGAGCAGGAGAATAGTACAATCTCTGTATCCACCATGAATCAGGCAAGAACTTTCAGGTATAAATGCTCAGCATAGACATAAAAAAAACCCACAAAACAAAACAAACAAAAACCTAACACACCAAAAACCAAACGACTCTCCAAAGGCATGGGCAGTGAAACTTTGGGATTACCGTGGAGCCTTCACTTTTAAGCAGCCATTATCATGAATGACACAGATGTAGGTGATTCTTTGGACAGAAGATGTGACGTATACTGGTGTCCTCTGCACTTTTGATGCTACCAGTGTGGGGAAAAATACTGGCTGTTAACTCTTTTCTTGATTAAGTGTGATGAGGAAAGAAACACTAAATGATTCCAATGTAAAAATTTAGTCATAATTATTTTCTGGAAATCTTTTGGTTTTTTTCTGACAGTTCTAATCACAGCCTCATAATGCCGTTAGCACCACTTCCAAAGAGAAAACGGCTGAGAAGGTAAAAGCCAAAGCTATGGTTTTCAGGAAAAAGATGTTCAGCTAGTTATCTTTTTCATTAAGTTTCTTTCTTTCTTCATTCTTTACAATGACAATAAAACAATTTTTTATTCAGTTATACCGAGTTTTCCAAGTTTAATGATCCTATTAACTCTCAGATGAAATCCACAATATATTCCTCATTATTATTTTGCCAAAGTAAATTGAAATAGTACTTTAAAATTTAATGCAGAGTATGCTTAATGATCTACATCATTTTTATTATTGGTTAATCCTCAAATAGTAACATGTATAACATATAAAATACCCAGAAGGGAAGCCACCACCACTACAACCACCACCACCACCAAAAATTCAATAAATCAAAGTCCTTGATTTACTAACTAGCAGCTTTGTTTAATTACAGTTGGGTTGAGTTCATTGGGCTGAGAATGCAATTATGTGCCTTGGTCCGGCGTTAGAAGCTCAGAATAAAAGGTCTCTTTTTCTTTCTGTAGCGTTTAAGAGAAACCATGATGAAATATTTGGGCGCTGTCTGTTGTAGTTGGCTTGTCCTGGAGAAGAACCTTCATTTACATGTGTTTGGAGGAAGATGCCCGAGGGCATAGCTGCGTATTTCCTTCACAAAGATTCCTGAATGTGGTCTGGATTGTTTGATAGGTTTAGTAATATTTGTCATCTTTTACATACTACGGAGCATTTTATCATTTGTTCTTTATATAGTATTTCCACTGAAGCACAGAAGTGCCTAACATGTAGGAAAAAATGATGATTTGTCACTTTGCACATTTAGCAGGTGAAGCTGTAGGCAGAATCCAAGATATATATGTTCAGTGCTTGAAGTAGTTAACCAGATCAGGCATTACTGGAAAATGAGTATGTCAGTAATGGATTTTACTGAGCACTGATAGACCTCAGATTTTCTAGATAGGAAAATATGTAGTCCACATGAGCATCAGTCATGTGTTTTCCCATGACTGGGCAATGAGAAGAAATTCATGTTTCTGTGCCACAAACAAGTAATACAAAATCATTCCATTAACATTGAACACCACAGTGATGAAGCCTTTTTGACTTATTGTTTGATGGCTTCTTTTCACCTTCCTTTTCAGGGATAAAAAGCTACTTTCACGAATGGCATGTGTTATTGACTACTTATTGAATTATAAAGCCTCAAAATGCAACTTTAAAGGTAATTAAGATTTCATAACATTAATAGGTTATACATGTGGAGATTTGCTGATGACTTGGGACAGCCAAAGATTAATAAGGTTGATTATTGATGAAATTCACATGCAAAGGTTTTTATTGGACTCTCAGTGTAAAGTGCTTAGTGCATACTTATAATATATGTAATTAAAGCTTACTTTAATTAAAGTTCATATACTTTAAATAAAATCAGGCAAATTAAAGTAACTGAAAGCATGAATTTCACTTTTCTTAGCTTTAAACATCGGCAAGTACAGTTGCATGAAAAAAAGTTGTGGACTTTTTGCTAGGGAGTAAGGATTGTATTTAATGAAACCTTAGTAATAGTAAACTAAAAAGCGATGGTTGCAGAAGGGAAAAGATAAATTACCTTCTTTGGATTTGCACGTTAAAAGCCAATTTGAAGGAAGTGTCAAGAAATTGATGTATTGTCTTATGTGCAGAAAATTCTGCAATCATTTAAGTCAAAGCAAATGCTTTTGGTGCCTTTGCCTTTGGTGGGGGGTAGCTGTTTTGATTTCCAGCCAAACGTGTTGAATTATAATTATGCTCTGTCTTTGTATAGAAAACGTGCTTCGGATATCACGTGTTTACTGTGACATCCATGTAAGAAAAGGAACAATGTCATATTTATCTTTGAAGAAACTTCATGGCAAATATGAAGGCTCTCCTGCAAATGAAAAGGTAGTCTCCTGGCTGTACGTGTGTATGGCAAATTTATGTAACAATGAATTATATATACTTTAAATTTATATTTTCAGATATAGCCTTCTTTTCTGTGTCATAGCAACGTGACCTAAAACATATGGTATCGTTGCTGTTTTCTGGATGGTAGCAGTACCTAGTGCAAGTATGTCTGTAAATCCTGAAGACCAATGTTAAAATTCTGAGTGGATAATGTGAAGGAGGAGGAATAAGTGAGATAGAATAACATGAGGAATTGGCTGGATTATTTAAACATTTATTTTCTGGTGATAGATTGAAAGATTTCTAAATGTTTAGAATTTTTTACACTAGAATTTAATACTTTTGGTTTGAATTACAGCTATATTACATTTAAAACTACCTTCAGCCTTGAGATATACATCTTCATAACTTTCCTATGGCTTGATATAGGCTTAATGATTTAAAAAAAAAAAGTCCTAAGAACTTAAAATAAAGCTCTGTCCTCCAAAAATTTGAATCACAATATAAAAAAAACCCATATATTTTGTTTCTTCATTGATTTTTAAGTAAGTGCTTTCCTAAGATCTTCATTCATTTTAATTCTATATGTTAGCTTAATTAGTATCTGCTTTCTAGAATTTTTAAAATATGTTTCAGACTGTCAGCCTCTTTCTTATTTACAGTATGGTCTCAACTTCACATCTCTTTTTTTCTTTGAATGATTGAGACACTGACCAAAATAACTTGGAGTTATTTTGGTGTTCTGTACCTTACAAATGTGGCTTTTTCTTGAATATTAAGTAATATTTTTTAATGCCACCATTGGTGATGTTGAGTCAAGGATGTGTATATGACAGCTGACATGCTTTCTGCAGGCATTATCATAGAAATAACCTGTCATAAATTGTGGGTTTCAATTTATGATATCTACAAAATACACAGGTAACTGTTTTGGCAATCCTCACTTCATCTGGCAGCATGATGAAGTATCATCCTAGCATTAACATCAGTGCTTTGTTGTAGTATTATTGTCCTTGTATCATCTCTACATCTGTATTTGGGGAAAAATACAGTCATTGAAATAACTGTTTCAACCCAGAAATGTTTCTGGTATGAAGTATGATCTTCTTACAGTCGATTTGAGCTTACTAGCCATGGAAAAAATGGCTCCACTATTCCAGTGTGAGTAGCCGTTTTGCCTTTCTAAACTATTCTAATTTTACGCATATTCCATACTACTTACAAAATCATTGCATCTTGGCAGAATGCTCTTGTCTATCAGTATGCAGAAAGACAGAAAGGAATGATGAGTATAACTCAGAAATATTTGACTAAATTATCTTCAGTGGAAAACACTGTCTTGCTAAGTTCCTACAGGAAAACTTTTTTTTAATTACTTTTGATTAAACTCTGTGAAGAGGGTTTTTTAAGTTAGGAATGGAATCACTTGTTGAAACCAAAAAAGAAATTTGATTCAGAAGAAATCAAAGCTTTGTGGGTTAAACACCTGTCTAAGCCTTCAGAAATCCAATTTCATGTTTTTGAAGTAAACTGGTAAAAAAGAAATCTAACAGGCTGAAAAGGTGCATTAGTATCTGAGCTGTTGTTTATCCTGGTGTCTCAAGGCTTTAGCACAGAAGAGAGATGTAGTGAACCTTTTTGCATCTATGAAGAGGCAAAATACAAAATATGATATTGTTTGCAGATAAAAAGAATTTAACTTTTTTTAGAAAATGCTTAGAAATATTTTAGCTACGATAAATTGTAGTTTTTATCACGAACACCTGCTCACCACTGAAGGATTTATTTGTGACTAGTAAATTGTGTTCTACATGTAGTAGAAAGAAAAATCTATCTGCATATTAAAAAGTACACAGAATCACTATGTTTTAAACTTGGTTTTTATATTATTTCAAAGTTTTAATTTACATTATTTTAATAGATATATTTTTCATAAATAAATTACTAATATGATGATAATAAAATGATACAGTGACATAATTATGTTGAACCCATTACAACCAATCTAATGAATATGTTTTATAAATAATTTTATCCCTATTTTGTGTATAATTTGTCAATAGAGTCTTAGCTGAATCAAAGTTGTGACATAAAGATGCATTGTAGTACATGAGAAACAAAAGTAATCCAAAAGTAAAATTATTACTTAGGCACAAGGTTATTTTTTTAGGAGGTTGACCATAGCAATTCGGTTTACCTATTGCATTTGTGAGGATGTTTTTTTTTTTTTTCTGGAGTTCTGTCTCTGCAAAAAATATAAGGTTCCTAGATTTAGAGATGGAGGATTTTCTCCATTCCTTTTGGTTACTTTAAACAATAGTTTGTTTGTATCTGTGATCATTTTAAGATTTCTTTCCTTTTGTGTGAAGAGTATTCAATTTTTTTTAATGTAAAAAAAAAATAAAATCCTAAGCTAGGACTTCCTATACTGAAAGTTATTTAAATTTCAGCTGTGCATATATTATTCCGGGCATTAGCCACTATGTCTTAGTCTGTAGTAATTCATAGTTCTTTGCCTTCCTCCTGAAAATATGCACCTTAGTGACGTGTTTACATACAGTTAGTCCTTTTGAAGTCATTGGAACGTGTCACCTGCATAAAGAAGTGTTTGTTTGCACAATTAAAGCCTTAGTCTGCAGACATTTACATCATCAAATCTGTATACATGCAAAAAATAACATTATGTTTATGAAAAATAGCAGTGCAAGCAAAAATTAAGCCTGAGAATAATTTTTGTAGTAAGCCCAATAAAAGCTATAAAGAGGTTACTGGAAGGTCACCTGAAGCATGTATATCTGATAGCAAGAAGCAGACCACCTGCCTTTGATATAATTACCTATATTGCAGAAAATTTTAGGAAGATTCATCAGCATTTCATGCTTTATATTTTCATTGATATATCCACAATATCTAGAAATCTCCTGCAGTTCACTTAGGAATGTTGAACTAGTGAGAAAAAAATGAAAGGATTGGACAGGTTGTTTGTGCAGTGAATTTTTTTTTACTTCAATATGTATTACTGTGAAAATATTTTAGGGTTTTTCCCATGGTTAGCCCTGTAGAAGAGTATAAGAAACCCTTAACATCAGTTTCTAATAAAACAAATAATTTGACCTCAGAATCTGCACATATGTGCACGAATTTCATTTTGTGGGTTCCGTTGAGAATGTAGCTAAGACAGTGGTAAACGAAAGGTTAATTCTTCAGTTGAAGTGCAGAAGTGTTTCCTCACCGCCTGCAGGTGGGAGATGAATACACTAATTGGTCGAGCCTGACTTTCCAGTGATTTGCAGGTGAAAATGTAACTGGTGATAATTAAAGGCTAATTACCTTTAGCTAGCAAGTGGGAACCAGGTGATCTAAAGCAAAACAGGAAGATTTTATTCCGTGCTCGTAAGACCTTTGGAGGGGGAAAGGGGACTATGTTTGATTGTATTTTTTTCTCTGGCCTTGATTTTTTTTCGTTTTGTTAAAGTAAAGGATAGATACGAAATGGTAAGACATAATACTTAGTTTCCATAGGTTTGGGGGGATTATTCTAATTTAATTTTATCATCATCAAGAGATGACAAAACAGAGTTAGGCAATGTTTTGGATATTTACATATTAGCAATATGGATATCTTAAACAGTGTGGTCTGTTACGAATCCTATTTAAGAAACAGCTCCTTCTGAGATGCTTATTAAAGAAATCGCTTTCAAAAGCTTCTGTCAATGAGAGTTTCAAAGGCACCCCCTAAGAGTGAACCCTCAGACAGATTCAGAGCATTAGACCTTCCCACTTTTTTCCATCTTGCCTCTGTGGTAGGATGCGGTAGTTTTTACAGTTAGTCTTCCCTTTGAAGGCTCCTGGGTCCAGAGAAGTTCAGGCTTTTAGTCCCAGACTCCTTTCCTCTTTTGCAAGGCAGTCTGGTCACTGTCCCAAGTAGTGTCATTCCTTTGTTAGATTAGGTGCCAAATCACTTACCTGGGAAGTAAACAACTTTACACTAGAAGGGGGTAAATCTAAGCCTTTTGGTGACTGTTTGACATATTTCCTCTTTCTACTATTTGTGCATCATGTATTTTACAGTGGTTTTACAAGTTAAAAAAAATAATCAATTTTCTGTTTAGGCAATTATATGTAATTAATCACTGGTTGAGTCTACATATCATGGTAATTAATCGCTTTGAATAGTGGGTGATGAATCTATAAACTCATTTTCTTAATGAGCTTAGGTTTTTTCTTGCCAGGTACTGGGGTTGCAGTCACATGGACCACCACAGATGTCTACAATGAACATTTAGGCTTTACTATCACTCTGTAGGATGTGTACTTAGGCTCTAGGGTATGTGTAGCACCCACATGACTAATGTTCCTTTTCTTGGGCAGGTTTATAGGTGCTGAAACCTTAAAGTACTAACCAGGTAAGTGTCTGATTTATTTTTAAGATATTCACTTTTAAAATGTGGCTTTCTTTGGCTATGTTATCTTTTTTACCTGGTCTGATAGATATGTTCTGGTTACACCAAATCTTAACACTGAAGGTACAAGGAAGGGAAAGACCAGTGGCACTAGTATTTCATTTTTAAGCAATAGTTCAGAGATTAACATATTCCTGTGGGATAGAAAGTGTGAGAACTACCCTAGATTAGGAAAACGAGCTTTGAACTGGGATGAGAGAGAGATACCTTGATCTCATTTTCCATATTAGGGTTGTAAAATATAATCTGTCAGCAAAGTATCTTAGAAAACTTTCATTAATTTATATTTTAAAACTTATTATCCTCAAATGTGACATTTCTCTTAACTCTTCAAGTTAACACTTGTTTTGAAGGACTAGAGAAGTGTGTATGTGTATATAAAATATATGCATTTCTTTATGTATCTGATTGAGTGGAACTGCAGACTGTCCAGTTACCAACTGGAGATCTAGGGGGCATCCTGCAGAGCTAAAGTTGATTTCCAGCAAGTTTGTCTTCTTGCAAAAGTGGGGGGAACTTTAGGGGCAACTGGCCAGGACAGACTTTGGCAACAAAAGCCTGTGCAGTCAGGCAGGCCAGCTCGTTAACAGTTATACGTTAAAAATGTCAAGAGAATTGACGTGTCCTTTTGAACTTTTTTTGATTCTACCACATCAGCATCTTTTGCAGAAAAAATGTTCTACTGGTGCGCTTTTTTTTTTATTAGATCTAATTGTAATTCTGATTTCCATTAGAAAGAGATTGTATGTTCTTATTAGCCATACTTCTAGATGAAGGGAATTACAAAGAGTCTTTCATTTTTATGGACAAGTATGTAAATAGAATGGTGGAATCCAATACTGTATAATTACATTGATCACTAAGTCTGATGTGGTTTTGTTCCTGTAAGCCTCTCCTGAAATATTTTGCAGAAAAGAGGAATAAAAAAGTACTTCTTAAAAGCAGCAGCATAAACAGTAGCAACAATGGTTTATATGCATTTACTTATTAAAGCATTGAAACATTCAGATTCCCTATATGTCAGCTCAAACGGGCCTCGCAGGCTACAAGGAGGAAATCAAATTACCTTCTTCATCTTGAAAATAACTTATTCTATAAATTATAATTGCTGTAATTAGTAGAGCAAATTATGAAGGGCATTTTGTGAAAATTTAGCACTGTATTTCAGCAGCTTAGGAACTTCCATTTAAAAGTTATCTGGTCCTAAAGATATTATTTTATTTTATTAGTTTGTTCCATTATCCTCTTTTTGGACACTTTATCTCTGGAAACACTTATTAAAAGAAAAAGAATAGGTGTTTTGTTTCTCACTAGTGATCTGTTTAGTAAATAATGAGTCAAATAACTACTCATCCAAATTTTCTCAAAGCTGCTTTATAGGAGAAGGCATAGTTTGTCAGTGAATTCCCCAAAGGAAGTACTCTCCCACAATGCCTCAATTTCTGTGCAGTGCCTTTGCACCCATTGGACTGATAGACAAGGATGTCTACAAATTATTTTAGATTTTCTTCTTTTCTTTGTAGCCTTTAAAAAAATGTGTGAATTTTCATCCTCTTGATTGTTTTGCTCCATAATGGGCTTACCGGGATTTCTGTTTCAGGAGGATACTTGCTTGGCTTAAATAATCTTTTGCATTTAATTATATTTTAGCTTGCTTTATTTTATAGTATCTCTCTCCTTGCCACTTCTACTTTCCTTGGGGAGTGGGGAATACTCATCTTTTGATGTGTGAATGAAAAACAGGTAATGAGGAAAACTGAAAAAGTTTCAAATAAATTTAGGAAATATTTTTTCCAATTTAATCTGTTTTTCCGACTGTAGTGCAGTTAATGAAATTCAAATATGTTTTTGTAGCATAGAATAGCATTATAGAAACATAATTAATAACAATATAGAACGTAATAAATAGCTGTTTTCATTTTATCAGCGAAGATGCGGAAAATCTTGTGGACACAAAGCTTTTCTGTTCCTCTGATATGTGTGTATGTCCTTGAATTTCACAGATACTGAAAAACTAGTTTATCACACTTCAGTAAGTTCCTTATGTCCTTGTTTTCCAACAGTGATAACTTAATTTTCTCGGTGAAGTGCTGGAAAAGGCAACATTTCACAAAACAAATTATAACAGAGAAATAAAAAGCAATAGAGAGGATATTTTCTTTTTCTTCTTTACAAAAAGGTTTTTATTATTATTGCTGTTTGAAAAAAGACACTGAAATTTGAAGAGGTTTTTTGGCTTTGTTTGGTTTTTTTATCCTCAGGGAAGGAAGGAAAGGCAAAACAAGCTTTGGTAGTTTAGCAGGTGTCTCAGCTCAACAGAACTGGTTAAAAACAGCAAGATGGGGCTAGAGGAAGGGAAGAACTGTTCTGTAATAATACGGTTTTGTTACTTTTTGATAGATGTTCAGTAAAAATTTTGAAATAAAACCTTCAGGCAACTCAATCTGCGCTGTTCATACAGTCTCTGTCATGTCTGTGGAGGCTGCTAATAAAGCAGCCAAATGTGACTGGTTTATCAGAGAGAGAAGGAAGACAGATAATATGGCTGGACATAGACGCAATTTTGAAAGCTGGTATAGGCTGTGCATTTACCATTTTTTTTCCAAGAACTTATATGAGTAAATTATGTAGGTGCGTGCAGGGAGAGAGAGAGATACTTCGTTTATTATTTAGGAAGAAAGAAAAAAAAAATTAGTATAGTCTTAAAATACGTGGCTCCTCTCCACGGGCCACAGCTCCTGCCCTCACGCATGGGCCATCTGTAGCTGCCTTCAGGGCACATGCACCTGCGGTGGTGTGGGGTCCTCCATGGGCTGCAGTGTGGTTATCTGCTCCAGCATGGTCCTCCACTGGCCTGCAGGGGGACAACCTACTTCCCCATGGTCCTCTCCACGGGCTGCAGGGGCATCTCTGCTCCTGTGCCTGGAGCAGCTTCTCCCTCTCCTTCTCTGACCTTGTTGTCTGCAGGGCTGTTCCTCTCACGTTTTTCTTGCTCCTCTCTCTCACAGCTGCTGCACAGTGTTTTTTACCCTTTCTTAAATATGTTATCACAGAGGCACCACCAGCATCACTGATGGGCTCAGCTTTTGGTAGTGGTGAGTCTGGTTTGGAGCCACCTGGCACTGGCTGTCCAACCCAGGGGCAGCTTCTGGTCTCCTCACAGGGGTCACCCCTACGGTCTCCTTACCAGCTACCAAAACCTTGCCAAATAAATCTGATACAGTAGTTTGCAAACAAGATAAAGAAAAAAGAAAAAAAAAAAAAAAGACATCTTTGAAGACTCGTTTTTCTATTTGAGGTGTATCAAATAGAAGTTATTTTACTTGTGTCATGATCCATACACACAAACCAGTTAACCTGACAGGGGCTGGCTTTTCCCCATGTGTCTGTGTTATACGAGTGACTTGGCTGCGTTGCCGTAATGTGACACTCATTTACACGGCTGACCAGGTATCCTGGGGAAAAACTGTCCAGTTCATGTAGTTTAAAGCAGACCAGGATGGATTTATTAATGACACAAAATTAAAAACAAAACTTGGTGGAGTATACCTTCACCGAGCCAAATTAAGAGTATCACACTTGCATATCCCTACAGTGAATGGAAAACTAAATGTATGCAAAAGCTAGAGGACTCTTTAGGGAGAGGGGAGTTGCTTCAGGTTGGCTCGCAAATCCTTAAATGTTTGTTAATTCATTAAAGATGGTTTTCTCATAGATAATACAATTTCATTAATAAAATTAGTTGATTAAGAACACGTAGAAGTAAAAAAATGAATTGAAAGTTCTGTTCCTTTAAACCGGAAAATTTTAACCACAAACCAAAAGCTTTTCCATATGTCCATGTGTTAGAAACAGGAGTGAGCGTTTGGTTTTTAATACATGGTTTAATAATGCTGCTATCTTTTTGGGTTTTAATAATGTAAAGATTGCCTAGTTGTCTTCTATTTGTCCTTGAGCACCTTTGTATATACAGGAAGGCTTTTTCCTCCTTTCATGTCAAGGCAGTAGTATAAATTAGAGACCCAAAACTGAGTGGAGCTCGACAGCTACACTATAAAACTGCAAAGCCGTGAGCAAGCTGATGAGCGAGTGGAGGAACGCAACGTTCCTTGAACAAGGGAAGATTTAAGAATGTCAACTTTCTAAGGTCTCGGGAGATCCTTACATAAGCAGGACACTTAAATATCTCCTTACCTCTCTCTGCAGCCTCTTTGCCCTCTGGTCACTATCTGAACGTGTGTGAGCACACTCGTGTTGCAGATGTGGCCTTGTCAGAGCCCCACCAAAGCCTGCTGCCCTTGGGCAGGTCTTGTTCGACATGATATTACAAGGTCAGGTTGGTTTGTTTGAAGAAAAGCAGCAAACCTGTTAGGTATGTTCACAGAACTCAGGGCTACTCAGTGAATGCTGACACTGACCTATTTTGCGTTTACCTTATCAGCTGTTTTAGATACTGACACTCAGACTTCCCACCGAGTCCACAGTTTTGTGTTACAAACAGGTCAACACCCACCAAGTGTGGCTGATGGTGTTTTTTCCATTTCCCCATAGGTTATTCCTGCTCCTCTGCGTTACAGCGTCTCCATCCCTTATGCAGGTTGCCATTACATAGCTCTGTCATAAACTGTCAATACTCAGTTTCAACTCTAAAAGGAAAAAGTAGTACTTAAAAAAAAACCCCAAACCTGAAAAGCAAGTCTGATTTTAAAAACAAACAAAAAACCAAAACAAAACCCACTACGAACAAGCAAACCCCCCAAGTACATTTACAGAATTAATTTATGCAATAGAATGGAGGGCTTGGAGGTGTTTCTATTGACATAGTTGCACATTTCTAAAATTTTTCACATTTGAAGGCGCTGTCTGTAGCAAAAGTATGAAAATTATTTTAATTTCTTTAAGCTATAGCAGCTAACCCTCAAAGTTGTGAGCATCAGAAAGTGATGTTAACTTTTTTCTGGTCGCAAATTATTTATTGCTGATTGATTCATAATGGAATAATGTTTTTCTCCTAAGACCTAAGAAACCATTGCTCCACTTAGTTGTTGTCGGTCATTTGTCCTTGGGAGAAGAGGAAAAATTCTAAACATTTGACTTCAGAACTACATTTTAATTAGGACTTTACTTAATTTTGGAAGTTAAATGCAATATATGCTTACAACTGCAAATACAACTAAAAATATCCTTTTATTCCACAATGTCTTGTTGTGAATATAAACACCCTCACAGCTTTAAAGTATTTGGAACACTTCAGTAGTTTATTAATCCTTGGTGTAGGATCCTGAAGTAACTAACCAAAAGAGTTTGATTTTGGTTTGGGGTTAGGTTTTTTTGGTTTGTTTTAATTAACTGTATAACCTGTAGGGTCATTAAAAGTCACTGCCAACATGAGCACGTGGCAACAGCATGGCCATGGAAGCACAACTCGGTTTACCTTTGGCTGCAGCTCAAATCTTTAGTGACTTCAGTATGTCATACTCCAGTGCAAAGCGTACTGGGGCTAAAATTAGTGTATTGTGGAAATCACTCACGTGTATCGGTCTTTCTGTGCCTCAATGACTTAATTCAGTGCCGTTAGATACCAGAGTTAGGAAAGAAATATAGAAACATACACTAACGTTCTTTATTTTTAATACAGCAGAATATGTGACCTATAAGTCATTGGTATGTAACTGTCCATTTCTTTAAGAAAACCATGCAAAACTAAGCAGAGAGAGGATGCAGTTTAGCATGGAATAGTAGACTGTGCAATGGGACTTCTTTCACAGCTTTAGCATGACCATACATGCACTGAGACAAATCATTAGAAACCATATGAAAGCATGGTTTAATTTAAGCTAATAGCATCATCCTGGCCATGACCCCTCATTTCCTAAATGGCTGCAGTTCTCTAAATACTAACTGTTGCTAGCCCAATCTGCCTAAACCTTTTACTTTCAGTAGGTGGTTTCTGTAGGATGGCTGAGGCTCCACACACTACGTGGCTGCTTCAATGTTTGTCTCCATGGGAGTTACCTCTCTACAAACTTCTGCTAGAGCTCATAATATTCTTCCTGAATATGGTTCTTCGTTTATTTGCAAAGTTGCACCAATTATATATTTTCATTGGGAAGAGAATGTGAATTTAGAATCAATATAAAGCTTTCTTTGGTTAAAACAAACAAACAAAACCAATCAAAAATATATCGATCTTATTCTTTGTATCTGATAATCACTATAAATAGGTGAGAATTCATGTTGTTCAATGAATGCTTTCATTCTTTGAACATAACACTCTTTCTGAATGAGTGTTTTATCAGAATCATTTCTGCTGGGTTGCTAGAAAAAAAAGCTCTCAAGTTTAAATAACATTTTGAACCAAAAACAAATTAGCTGAACATGACACTCTTCCTTTGAAATAGTAATACCTTTAATGTATGAATTCACTGACTGTTCTTAAAAAGATACACCAATATATTTCTCTCTTGTCCCTTGATTGCTAGAGCTGATCTTGCATGAGAAGTGTTTGGAAGAGTATATTTATTGTGAAGCAAGTGCATGATGTCTTTGGGTTTTTTCCAGATTGAACGGGAACTTGAGTTAGTACCCTGGAAGAGGAGACTGTTATATTAATGGTAGCCTAATGCTGACATTCTCATAGATTGTTTTCTGTCAAGATTCGGGATTTTTGTGTGTATCTTTATTTATGAAGATTGTTTAACTTCAGATACAGAGTGTTTGGTTGTTGCTTTTTGAAGAGCTAGGGAGCTCACAAAAGAGACAAATTATCTGAGGAGTTTCATTATTCCTATTCATATTGCTTTCTCAGCTGACAGCAGCTTTAACAAGCTGCATTTCATCAAAATGAGGATTGTGACTAACAAAGTGGGATGCAAAAGTCCAGGCTCTGCAGAGCTGCAGGTCTGATTGCTGCCTGGATTTTCTCCTGCCACACCACATAAAACATTAGCTGTTCTCCTCAGCCATCTGCAAAAGGTTCAGAGAGGAGCAACCTTCACAAAAGTCAGAGGTTCCCCAAAAAAAGAATAAGTGTATTTGGAGATTAGCAATTATCAGGTGTCGGGCAGTTTCGGAATGATGAGCCCCAAGCGTGCTGACATGGTGTATGAGCAATTATATCACATATAATATATATATTTGGTATCATTGCCCAGCCTCAAGTTTCAGTGTCATGAATATCAACTAGGGCTTTTATATCAAATAGCATGAAATTTAATGGCTTATAATAGTTCTATATTAGATATGTTAGAGACAATACGATTCATATCACTATCTTCAGAGAACATTTCTTTTGACTTACTGAACAGCTTTAAACATAAAACATATTCCAGTAAATTTAGTATACCATGTGCATTTAAGTTGATAGTAAGTACCCCAAGTGACACTTTGAAGAATTGTGATTATCTTGCTCAGAGAAATCGTGGATGCTCCATCCCTGCAAGTGTTCAAGGCCAGGATGGGTGAGGCTTTGAGCAACCTGATCTAGAGGAAGATGTCTCTGCCCATGGCAGGGAGAGTGGAACTAGATGTTCTTTAAGGTCCCTTCCAACCCAGACCATTCTACGATTCTTGTGGTTGCATGGTGGTGGTGCCTGTGAGTGGCTTATTTACACTAGGTGAAAGTTTTAACAATGACTTGAAAGACGTTTCTTTAGTAGCCCATAACACCCAGGAGAATTTTACGTTTTCCAGTTGTTTAACTGGACTTTAATTGTGCATGTTAAGTTAATATCATGGTCATAGAAGTAGTAAATTGCCTCCCTTAATTCAAATAAAGTTGTGAAGAAGCAAAGTTCTCTATGCAAGTCTCAATGAGGACGCTTTTATTACATATAAGCAGAGCTAATTACTGAAGTCTTTAATGAAGCAATTATTATTAATAACGCTGGAATGTTTAATAAGGAAACTTGAGCTTTGAATTGGTTATAGAACCTAGACTTATGGAAGTGTACGTGGGTACATGGGAACTTTTTTTGAATTAAGTTAAATGTAGTTAGGTTTTTGTTTGGGTGTGCTGTGCTTGTTTGAGGGAAGGTGTGTGGTGGCTGGGTTTTGTTTGTTTGCTTGTTTAAAAATAAAACCAAACAACTTGTTGAAGACAAGTTCTAATGTCTGACATTTACCAGCTCTCTATTGCTTTTTCTTACTGCTGAATTATTCTATCATTCCAACGGAACTGTCAAGCCTCAAACCTGACAGGCAGCAGAGGCTTCTGTAACAGCTGTGTGCTGAGAAAGGCAGGGAAGCTAATACCATGAAACTTGCCTGGGTGAGGACCTTGGGGATAAAATGTTGGGACACGAAATAGTTGTCCACTTCCAGAGGGTAGCTGTCTATTACATCAGGTAATCAGAGCTAGGGTTGCTCTTGCAGTTTCTCAGCTTGAATTGGCAAGAGAACTTTTCTTTCTGATGGGTCTGAAGGGTATCAGTCTGGGATAACTAGATATGAACTAATTATAATCTGAATAATGGTATCAATTATAGTATTGTGTTCTGCTATTTAGGAAATTTATTTTGCATAGTTTATTCCTCTATTTTCTCTAAAAATCAAGAAAAAAGAGTTTGAAGTACAATAGCTCCTGAATTTCTCTCTAAATACAGTCCTTTTTATCAGGTCAATTATTTACTTCTTGTTCTTCGGATTCTTCCCGTTCTCTTGGTGCTTTCTTACTTGAGACAGCTCTCATGCTGCTGATTCACCTGTGTTATTGCTGACTGACCTCACAAAGTGCTTTTTCTTTAGCTCACCAATTTTTGTCAGTTCCAGTAAGAATAACTGAGCAGTTAATTCATATATAAACTCTAGCTCTTTGTGTCTAGGGACATTCATTACAGTTTTCAGTGCCCATGAACAGGCATAAAAGCATTTAACGTTAATGCAAATTTAAATTTAGTTGAATAGGTAATAAATCACTCTGTTTCATTTTGTTCCCCCGCTTCTACCTTTTAGATCTCTATTGCATTTGCTATACGGCAGGCGTACATTTTATTTCCTGTTACCACTCCTGTCTGATGCAGCTTTAGCAAACCTCTTTACATTTGTTTTTGTGTTAATAACCTCTCTTCTGGTGATCAAAGTACTTGATCTGAGACAGGTCTTTATTATTATTGTCATTGGTGTATAGAAGGTCCCTTACAAGATTTTTCTGGTTGCTTTTTTTACACCTTCAAAACATGGATTTGCCTCTGTCTATACTCTAATGTTTTGCATTTGGGAACAATCCCTTAAAAACAGACCTACCAGCTCTTGAGGGACACGCCACATCTGCCAGGGAACCATTTTGTTCACCCTGCTGAAAGAGGATGAGGAAACCATGTTTCACTTTCTTTCCCTCTCTCATGGCCACTGAAGATGGGAAGTGTTTATCTTGGATCAAGAATGAACCCTTCCCTGAACGTAATCTGTTAGGAAATACCAGCCTGATGTTGCACCTATGGTGATGGTGAGGTCCCATACACATGTCAGACGTCGCAACCAGGAAAACATTTTGCAAATTGCTGTGCTGGCTGATGGCTGCCCCCCGCCCCCCGCCCCAAGGGATGCCCATCATGCAGCACAATGGCTTTTATGTTAGAGAGACTTTTGGAAGGGTCTGTAAGCTGGTCTGGTATAAGCGGTCACAGCAAGGAACAGCCCAGCTGCGTTCAAGGTCTTGCTTTTGACTTTACGCATGTGATGAACTCTTTGCAGCAGGAACTCTTTCCAAACATTTCTAAAGCAGTGACCACAATTTAACCTGATTTATTTTTGATGGGCACTATTTAAGTGAACAAGTTAATCAAGTGGCATTGAGTCTTTAGTAAACCGTGTCTGAATAGTCCTCGTGTACAGAAGAAATACTGTTTGCTTCATCCTTTTCTAGATCATAGACCAGAGATAGCTAGAGAAGACAGTGGAGATCCTTGACAAGCTCCTTAGAGCTTGTACTTCTGCTGCGGGTCACTTGAGTCAAACAAATGATGTTTCTAGCAGGTTCCACACAGACGTGTTTCATTATTTTGTCAGGCATGAAAATTGTATTGCCGCTATGTACAAATGTTTTTAGAAGAAGTGACAGCTTTTTGATTTGTGTGTCTCTAAGAATCTAACTGAAGCTTGTGATGATATGTGACACCAAAGAGGATAAAAGGTTTTTCACTGTGAGAGCTTAAAACGGGAAAGTACTCTTTCTTGCTTCTCACAGTCCAAATTAAGCTTTCTGGTGAGCAATATGAAAGACATTTTTAGCACTACATAGAAATAAAGCTCTGTTTTAGAACCATCCAAATACCCCTCACTCAGTTTAAGAGAAATGTTCTGTCTGTACTTAGAGGTTAGTCTTAGCTTCTTTGAACATGTACATGCTTGTGTTGAAAGACTGATAAGTAGCAAGTAGTTCTGGGATCTAAATTCTTCCTAGAAATGTTCCAACTTTGAGGAAGGAAGGGAGGGAGGGAGGGAAACAACCCTTTTATTCATGCTGGCTATTGTAATATGGTTTTGACATTTCCAGGATTGACTAGAAGGACAAAGAGGAATAATAATAAAAGATAAAGAGAAAATTATTTATATAAAAGCTTGAAGGTTTTTAAAGTATGAATTAGGATATACACTCACTATTTTAAATTATGAATCTATTTTATCAACAGTTTTCTGACATTCTAGATTCTCTTCTTGCTGTGCCACTAGTTTTGTAACTGAAACACTTTGTATTCATAAATGTTCTTGCTCATAAATTTGTCTCTTCGTATCATGAATATATACCAGAAAGTTTTCAGGTTTTTATGTACTTTTATTTAGCTTCAAGTGTGTGCAATCTCTAAGGGAAAGGAAGTTAGAAACATAGTTTCCTAGTAGCAGGGAAAGGCAGATCTCAAACTTTATTTATTGCTTTGGATTTTTTCTCTGAAGCAGTTAAAGGTATTTAAACACGAAGTATCAAATACTGAAACATCTTTCTGAAATTTCTTTGTGACAGCTTTTTAATCACAGAACATCTTATTTCCCTAAAACTGATGATGAAACCATATGTAATCTTTTCTGTCAGTCTTTCTTAGTGAAATAAAATCTGACTAACTTGGGCTGGCAAAAAAAATCCCAACCCACTTAAACCTTTAAACCTATTCAATAAGTACAGTCGTGGTTGTACTTTACTTGAAAACTCACAATTTCTTTATACTAAAAAGACTGTGAAACAGCAAAAGCCTGATTGACTTCCGAAGCGAAACTTTTTTTCTTGCTTAATGCAAGATGCATGCAAGTAAACACCAGATGTTAAAATTTTCAGATATTTAAGACATCAAAGTTTTCTTCCAGTAACATATATGGGAGATTTAAATAGATATCTCGTTTTAAAATCAGCAGGACATATCTGAGAAACATATTGCCAAGAAAGAAATGAGGAACTTGCCTAGTACAATCCAGTCATTATTGTATGCCAGCAATATGAGAAGAAAAAAATTGGTATCTGAGAAAATTTCTGCAGCAGTATCTGGTCAATATATAAATCCAAACAGTTTTATTTGTTTCTTCAGAATAAATATAATTGCTTTAAATGAACTGTATTAGTTATGAAAAATATATATCCATATCCTGACCAGAGCATTTACATTTTAACATCCTGAGTAGACTTCTTTTTCAGGTGACTATATCACCTTCCAGTTTCTCAATTTGTCTCATAGCTTATGCCTGGACTGACAATTTGAAAATAAATACATAAATTCGATAACGAGATGCGGTCTTGTTTGAAACAATTCAAGGGGGAGAGTATCTACCCTGTCCCCTGGTATTTTTTTTTTTTCCATAAGGTTAATTACCTATGCTGTCTAAAGTTTGCTGGGAATCAGAGTACAGCTTATCAGAAGAACGCAGATCTCAGCTGCTTGTATTTTCTTTGTTATCCCTTAATATATTTTTTTCCTAAGCTGTATTTAAAGAGTGGGCCAGAAGGGCAGAAACAAACACGCGCTTATTTCTGTCTTAGAACCTACCATTTGATCTTTTATTTTCTTTTAGTGGTGTATAGAGCGAGTTAAAACTCTTGCCGTTTAGAAGTGTGTCTCATTGATCTTTTGGCACAGTGCTAGTTTGGACCTTCAGTTCTCAGCCAGAGTTTGGCACCACGCTGATCGCTTCTGTGCTCTGTAATGGATTCGTCACAGCGGTATTTATAAAGAACCTTTTCTTGAAAATAAAAAGACATCTTCACCCACCTCCCCTCCCCAAATAGAGGAGTTAAAGGGGAGGGGGGGTGTATGTGGGAATAAAAAAAGGAGGCTGAAAAAGACACTTCCAAACTCTCTGTGGGAAGAAGAGAAGTAGGAAATAAAGTGGGGAGAAAATTTGTTAAATCCAGTGCTTATGTAACAGCAACAGCTTCACTCAACGGCAATATAGGACAAGATAAAAAGCATCTGGCAATCGTGCCATTTTTCAAACCTAAAAACAGTGTACTCAAAAAGCTGCTGTTTCCCTAAAAACACAGTTTTACAGTGATTCTGGCTTATTGAGTATGGAGATACATGTAAGTTGACGCTGCGTTTTTAAAAAGTTGCATCACAATCAGAGGAATTTCTGCTTAAATGCCTAGTTTCTAGCTTTCATGTAAGAATATATATAACCCATTTCCTTTACACTTGGCTCTCCTTAGAAGCACATGGATAATTATAATTGTAAATAAGCATTATATAATTAAAATATAAATCAGCATTATAATTTTTAAAATTAGTTTTCCTTTGAATGTTTTCATTTCTGCTCTATTATGAATGATGGATTAATTTCCATTCACTCCTTTTAAATACCTTTGAGCAAAAGCAATGATTTCACTGCTTAAAATCCTAACTTCCTGCAGCAATTTATTTCTTGGGTTTATTTAATTACTGGTACAGTGCAAACTATCGTATCTTATCCTTCAACTTTATTTCCAGAGGGGAAAAAAATTATGAAACCCTTCTAAATTCTTTAGTCTATACATTTTTTCCCCTTGATGCATTAAAAAAGATCAATAGTAAACAGAGATTAAAGCATGCTATTAGATTCTGAAGTCCTCACCTCTTACTAATGAAAGTAATACAAATAACGCTGTAAAAGCTCAGTCAGGATAACTGTAATATAGCAAAACCTGGATTCAATCTTGAAGGACTTCATGCTCACAAGACCTTCTGAGTTCAATTTTGCTCTTTGCAAAACCATTACATCACAAACTGGCCCTGCAGTGTGCCACAGGTGAACGTATTTATCTCAGAAATGGCAGATTTGGGATGTTGCATCCAGAAGAGCGAAACAAAAAACTGAGAAGGTCTTGGGGTGACTAAACAATCTTCTTTGAGCTGTACTCAGACATAAGAGTTGGAGGAAGCTGGACAGTATATTTCTACAATGTACATACATGTTCTTCCGGGCCCATACATACCTTGCTTGTGGTACTACCACTTTATTATCATGATCTGAGCAAACATTCAGATAAAGGACTTAAGCCTTGCTTATCAGTGCTACCACTCAAATCTTTGCATGTCCACCAGCACTCCGCCATCAGTTTTCTGAGGTTCCTCAGCCCTAAAATACTTGTAATGTAGACAGTCCCAGAGAGGTGTATTCTTGTTTTGTTTGCCTTAAGTAAGCATCTCAGGGTTTAACAGCATAATTTTCAATGGAGTTTTGTATTCTTCCTTGCATTGTCATGCAGAATATATTTTGGGCCTCTGGAGAGAAATGTTTCCGGAGACAGCCTTCCCTAGAGAAGGGAATGGTCTTTGCAGTTACTGCCACTACATGGCTTTTCAGAACAGGAAGAAATCCAATATAATAAATATTGACGTTATGACACCATGTTGCTAGAAAGCTACAACCTAGTTACTGTTACTGGAACTTGATGGGATGAATTTCATGACTGGAGTTCAGCTATCAATGGCTACAAGATGTTTAGAAGGGACAGGTGAGGAAGAAAAGGTGGTGGTGTTGCCCTCTGCATCAAGAAATAAATAGATTGTGAAGAACTGCCTCTGAAGAATAGTCATGAGCAGATCGAAAGGTTATGAGTAAGAATTAGAGATGGACCCAAACAACGGATCCTTGTGGTCAGTGTTTACTACAGGTTGCCCGATCAAGGGGTGCCTATTGATGAAGCCTTCCTATTTCAGCTACAGGAGGCATTGCATTCTCAGGCTCTCATCCTGCTGGGGGACTTCAACCACCACATCTGCTGGAAAAGCAGCACGGTGAAGGGTGGTTTTAGTGGCACCTACCCTCTGCTCTGTAACAGGGGTTCACACCTGAAATAAGAAATACTTTTCCCATGAGGACAGCCAAGCAGTGCAGCAGATTGACCAGATAAGCTATGCATTCTCCATCCTTGGGGTTTTTCAAGACCAACCAGATAGAGCCCTAAGCAGCGTGAACTGGCCTCTGAGCTGATCCTGCTGTGAGCAGCCAGTTGGACTAGAGACTTCCTGGACTCCCTTCCCACCTGAATTATCCCATGATCCTTTGAAGAGTCTGTTCAGCTCTGTTGTGAACAGTTTTTGAGGTTTGCTAATAAAATAGGAAGATGTAAATGAAAAATTACAAAAACTAATTAAAGGGTTGAAACATTTTTTTTAAATAGAAATGAAAGCTATAATTTTATGTGTTTTGTTTGTAAATATGGAATGGAAATGGTAATTTGATCAGAGTATGTCTGTTCTTATTATATGGGAGGGGAAACTTTGATAATGTGTTCTTCAATCCAGCAGACAGAAATATAAGATTGGAGACTGGAAGCAGATGATAGGTATATTGAAATCGGATGCTCATAAAAACAAAATAAAATTAAAATGAGGTCATTTAACTGGAGAGCTAACTAAGTGTTTTGGTTGATTGACCATCACTGGTAATTTTAAAATCAGGTTCGGATGCTATTTCTAAATGAGGTAGTCTGATTCAAATGGAACAAAATCAGAAAAGTCATATGACCTGTGTTATGCAAGAATATGAATTAGATGAGTACACTGAGTACCTCCAGTCCTCTAATTTATGGAAATGAAAAATAATTCAGTCCAACCTGACAAGGATGCCAACCAACACAGCAGTTTCTTTGGCTTGGAATAGTTTTTAAAAATCAGATCACTTCCTTCCTCTAAGAGACAAGGTTATTTAAGCAAGTGGGGTATCCAGCTATACTGAGTTTTAACGCTAAAATGCGTATTGTTGCATTATGTCCATGACAGTGGCACCAGTACACACAGACCAAGAATCTGGCTATGAATATGTAGAAAACAGGAGGGGGAAAAAAAAACAGATTGCTCTAGTTCAAGACAGAGTGGGAGCTAAACAAAATCAAATAACTGTGAAGGGCACTCAATTCCTTTCCTTCCTCAGTCTAGGCTACGTTTTTTTCTATCCTTGGAGTCATTAAGGATCACAATCAATAGTAAGCTGATGGTTTCAGAACTTTAATGTGTTCTCAAGGAAAAATAATTACTAACTAATTTATCTGGAAATATAGAACATATTGGATTTTTCAGTAAGTTGTAGACATTGTTTTGTTAGAGCATTTTGCTTGGAAACAGTAATATGGTTTATGTCAACTCCAAGAAGTATTCTGACCAGTAATCTGAATCATTGAAATTAAACTTCACTATAAATCCTAAATCATTGGGCTTAACAATCCAGAAGCACTCCAACAAGCTGCTTCAGAATTTCTATAATGCTGTCATGGTTTGAAGTGGAGGGGGGAGGTCCGGGTGGCAGAAGCTGCCCATCAGACCGGACTGCCATCCCCCTCGGGGCTTGAGCCAATCGGCGCCTCTGTGAATTGCCCAATTTACATCAGGACAAAGGAACCAGAAAGGTGTGCCTTTGCCCAGGAGCAAGGAGAAGGGAGGGGGGCACGGCCCCTGCTCCCAGTGCCCGGCCGGGCCGGTGTCTGCCCTGTCGAGGATGGCGGCGATGGAGCCGCTTGGGGAACTCGGGGAGAGCTCTGCTCCCGGGGTGCCCACCGGCCTGAGTTCACCCAGAAAAGACTGAGATCTAAGAGAAACGGCCACACCGACACTAGGTCAGTGAAGATGGAGCGGGACAACGTGTGCCATGGCTGAGTCCCCCTTGCAAGCACCCCCTTTGCAACCAGCCCTCGGTGGAGCAAGCACAGACCCACTCACAGCCTGTGGAGGATCCGCGTCGAGAAGAGATGCCAGAGCCTGAGCACGGTACGCATCTAGAGTCCTTGGGATGACCCCCATCGATGGGGAGGTGTTTCGTTAAAGGAGATGCCTGAGCCTGAGACTGTTGTGAATCATGGGCACAGGGCGAGGCGCATTTACGCGTTTTGCATTTATGCATCTAAGTCTGTACGGAGACACGTTTAAGGTCGGTATGCCGACCCACGCCGGAGCGCATTTAAAGTCTGTATGATGACCCACTCCAGAGCAAGTGGCAACAACTCCTTAAAAGTCCAAGACTGGTAAAGCCCGCACTTGGGGCAATCTGATGGGGTAAGGATTGGCTCCCAGCGGGTAGGATTCATGCTTTCCCGTGAGTAGGGGATCCACTGGAGCAAGGGACAATGGTGTAAGGACTCCTTCTCCTTTAAGAGAAGTGGCAGTAACAACTTGGAATGAACTGACCTGCACTCCCCCATTCCCTGCCCCCCTGTGTTGCTGGGGGGAGGAGATAGAGCCGGGAAGAAAAGGCAAAGGGGGGAAGTGGTGTTGATTTTAATATTTGGCCTTGTTTTCTTGTTATCCTCCCAAGTAACCGTTTTTGTTTGCTTTTGTCTTTCTAGGTAGCTGTTAATAAACTGTTTTGCTTTAAGAAAGCAGCCTCTTTTGCCCGGGACCGTGGTTGGTGGGTGCTCCTCTGTTCCTGTCTCGACCCTCAGCTCTTTTATTATATTTTTCTCCTCTCCCTTTTACTGGAGTGGGAGACCTGCGTGGGGTTCAGTTGCCGGATCGGCCTAACCCATGACAAATGCTTTTATGAATGTGTAACTCTATCATCTGACAGTATCAGGACATGCCTAAATTGTGCAAAGCAATGATGCATAGACCCGCATTCAGGTCCCAGTCAATAGAATATAGTAACCTGCAAATAGAATATATGTATCAGCCCAGTACTAAATTTGATCTGATAAGGATAACTGCAACCTTTAATTGGTCAGGTATAGATCTGTGCTGAAATGGATGTGCAGGTTCTGGATTAGACAACCAGGTGGTGCTGCGAGGATAACTGGTGCCAGCTTGGTTTCATGCAACGTTGCATATGCACATACTTGCATGACATCTTCCATGGGGAGAAAAAAAAAATTGTTTTCATGAAGCACTATAAGCTTAGAAACCCACATTTAGAGGTTTTTGTAACCTAAAGAGAAAATTGGTTCTAAGAATGTAAAAGCAATTCCGATGCTTTCTTCAAAATACAGATAAGAGTTAAAAATGCTAACCAAACAGGTGAGACACATGGGTTTCAGTGACCGCTCTCTTTTGCATATTTCTGTCTTTTTGTATCCATTTTGCAGATACCACATTCATGTCTTAAAGTACCACCTACAGCGCATAAAAAGAATTAATCTCACAAGTTTGAAAAACTGAAAGAAGTCGGTGCAGATGAGAGGGAAACAAGAACAGGGTGCAGCCTGTGTTGCCTTGCTGCATTAAATCCCATGTCATACAGCTTTTACTGTGTGTGTTCAGTATAACTCTTCTTTGCTGTGTTCTTCTGCTTTCCTGGCTACGGAACCATCAGATACAAGCTTTGAGTAATTGCATAAATGTTAAACAAGCAGGGTAGGGGTCACTGGGTTAATTATTTATCCTATATCTCTCTGGATAAGGAAAACAACATAAACAACTTTTATTCATCTAAATGAGGCTGCTACTTGTACATAAACTGATGCGGCCTCTGCCATTGATAGGGCTGAGTGGGGTAGAGTATCACATGAAAATGAAAAGCCGTAACAGTGAAAAGAAATTGCATGAATCTCATTATCATGAATATAGCACTACAGCAGCACTTAACAACACTCATATTTTCTGATGGGAAGATGAACATTTTATCTCATCTGTTTTTAAGTCAGTCTTTTTTTCCAAACTTGTTAGAAAAGCGAGTTTACACCCCCCAACCAGCAAAAGGGTAAACTGTTGGAGGATATTCTATTGGAACCAGGCATACTGCTGCGGCTGTCTTTCAGCTCGTGTACTATGATTTTCTTTCTTTACATAAAATCAGGGTAAAACTCTAGGCTAGGCATACCTGTTACGACTTGCACGATAACAGAAATTAAAGAGTTCAGATGTTTTTATTTCAATATTTTAAAAAGCCATCATCTACTTCAATTGCGCTGAAATTTGGAGCTCCCATGGGAGAGCTGGGTAGAGTTGTGTTCCAGTCATTTAATTAAATGAGCAGGAAGTTCTTGATAAGCAAAGTAACAAAATCCCCTCCCCTAGATTTACTTGTTTACTTATTTATTTTCCTGTGGATGACAGAAAATATCCCGTGTAGCCATGGGGAGAGCAGGGCAGAACTTGTCCTGAGACCTGCCCAGCTGGGAACCAGCAGCAAGCTGGAATCAGAGGCTGATTTAGCACGGCCAAAAATCTGAGCCTGCCTCAGATGGTTTCATGTACAGAGGCTTACCCAATTCCCACCTGATACCTACTACCTTCAGGGGGAACCAATGCTGGAAACAGCTTTCTAAAAAAGGATAAATGGTCTCAGTAGGTGTGAGCCCAGCCTAAAAACATATGGGCAGGCTGGGTAGCCGAGGAGCTTTGTAGCCTGCTGGTTTTCACGTGGTGCGGGGGACTCGAAGGGATGCGCAACAGCTGTTGAGCCTCATCCTTCTGTATCTCCCCACCAGCCAGCACCAAATTGCATCCAAATACTGACAGGGATCCTGAAAGGGAAAAGGGATAACAAGCATCTGCCTGAGGCCCAGGTTTTCGGTACGGGAAAATGTAATCTAAGCACACGGTATAACTCAGAAGGCACTCTGTTTTAACAAGAAAAGCAAGCCATGTGTTTACCTGTGAAAACATTTGGAAGGATTGAAGGAGGATTAAGAGGGAAGTAGCAGGGGAAAAGTAGTTTGGATTTCTAGAATGGAGGAAGGATGGGGAGGGCTGAGTAGTAGGGGAGAGAGGAGAGAGAAGCAGCTGGGAAATAGTACAAGCAATAGTAGAAGTTAGAGGTGTAGGTATCATCTATCTGAGTCCCATGTTTTCCCATTTTTGCTCTGAAGTATGTGTAGTCTGTTCCTCTGATGTGTTTATGCCTTCCTTGGTATTCTTTAGTATGAGCTGCAGATATGGGAGGGTAACAGGGTGTTTTTCAAGAGGACCTATCTCTTCCCAGGGCCCCCAGTGTGGAGTTACTGGTCGGACTCATCAGGGGGGTCAAGGAGATTTGGGAGGCAAGGAGGAAAGCAGAGCACTTTACTTCGAGTCCTGTAGGAAAATATGAAGGTACATTTTAAGCCTTTTTTTGATCTTAATCATTACCTTAATTGTTTGTATCTTCTGCGAAATCTTTTTACACTTTGTATTCAACCCTAGCCAGCTAGTTTTAGTTCACAACTTCTGGATTTCTTGTCTCAAAACTAATACCCACAGAAAATCTTGCTCGTCTATGTTGACTGCATCAGAGCAGATTTCACTTCTTCAATGGATATCTCAGTTCTTTTCTTTCAGAATGAACTCTTGTGTTAGCTTTAAATGTAGCAGAAGGTTTATTGAAAGTTCTTGTGTGTAATGCAGTGCTAGGGAAGAAAAAAGGCTCAAAGCTACTCTTTGTATGACTGATTGTTAATGGGCCCAGCTGAAATAAAGTAATCAATAAACACACATACTAATTTTGAAGGTTAATATACTCTTGTGTTCACACTCAGTTTTCAACGTGCAGTACATTAAAGGAGAAAAGTCTAAAGCTGTACTTAGTATGACCTATTGTTGGTGACAACAATGAAATTAAAATCTTCAGTAGGTGTATTACATACTTTGGAGGTTAATAATTACTCAGTACTCATTCTGTAAAGTAGTTGACAAAGATTTTTCTCTTTTTTTTTTTGACCTATAGTTCATAGGGTCCTTTCTCTACACCCACTCTGAACACATTTAGCACATAATACCTGGTATTTTCAATACTGGCAGGCAGGCACAGAAAATGGAGTACCATAGCATGAGTAATTTATACCCACAAGTAAATTTGGGTCCCAAAATTGCATTTGCAAGCTTACAAGCTGTTTTCCTTTAAAAATAAGGTTGACTTTCATGAAATACATTTGTAATTGTACCCCCAAGCATGTGTAACTTGTTCTATTCTGGAAACATCAAGAAAAAACAAATCCTTTCTATTAGCAAAGTATGGAAGTCATGTTAGAATGAAGCCCTACTGAGACCTAATCTATCCAGGCTCCTTTTGGTGCAGTGCAAAGAACCGCAGCATACTCGCAGATAAGTAGGATCCCACTGTGATTTTCTAGGACTCTAACAATAGACGTAAATTGATGAAATTTGTATTAGCGGAATGTACAGAAGCAGGGGTTGATTCTGGCTGACAATATGGCAGATGCTATTCATAATTGCAGTTTGTCTCTTTCATCAATATAGTTTCATTGTCTATGAAACAGGAAAGCTTAAGTAATGCTTTTAATTTCTTTGAGATCTTATCCTCTAATGAAATATACTTATCCACAAACATTTTCTAATTACTAATATTTTTTTCTTATCTAATTCTTTTGTTACTGCTGCAATGATTTGTTGTTAATACTGTGCCAGTTCCAACAAAATTAGTTTTCTGGAATTCTATATTTGATAAATCCACAACTCGATATCCCCATGGAAAGCAGAAGACAGAAGTAACTAAACCCTTGACAAGTTGAGGGTCATATTTGTATTAGGTTGGGAAAAAAATAAGCATCAGTAGATGAATCTCTTCTTTTCCCAGTACTATTGATCAGTAGTACGAAAAATTAGTCTTTAGAAAAAAATCAGGTTTAGAAAAATATCTGATAGTTTTTCTGAAATGCCTTACTTTTTTTTCTTTTTTTTTTTTTAATTCACATAGATATATAAAGGCAAGCAGCAGGAAACTGACCTTTTCAGAGTTCTTGTCACACTGTGAAACTATTTGGTATCCACCAGTTTTATTGCTAATTTTCTCATAAGGCTTACCTAATTTTCTCAGAGCAATTTTTGTATATGAGGAAAGACAGGTAAAAGGTCTTTGCCTCTGCAATACATGCCACTCATTTTGTCATCTGTAACCCAGATTTCTCAGTTGACAGTTTTTTTGGCTTGCTTAGAAGTGTTTTACCATGCATCATGGATAAGAAATTAACCTATTAACCACCACCTATTAACAAATTTTGTGCATGTTTTTCTTGTATTTTTCCTGATTTTAGATTTTTTCTCTGGACTAAAATATTTTGTGTTGGACATAATATAAATATGCTACGACATTTCAGAAAAGAAGTCTAACAGAAATGCAAATTTAACAATAAGGACAAAAAAAAAACCATTAAGTATCTTTCAGTAAAATATATTTCTTGTTCAGTGATGTTATCCATCCTGTACACGGATTGAAACATGACTCATAAAAAATTTGGAACTGCCCTTAGGTGATTGATGCAAACCTGATTTGTAAAAGATAAAAGTGTACACTGAGACAATAAAATCAACCTTAAATTAGCATTTTCTATATTTCAAGTACTTCAAACCTTAGTGTTGTCTAGTATAGATTATATATTTCTCTCACACGTAAAAAGTCCAGAATTCTGCCTTCTTTTTGTCATTTGTAATTCCTTGGGTTTATGGAACTCATCTAGATGCAACTTTGATCTAGTTTTACCTTGACTTACACTTGTACCTTCTCATTAAAGTTGCACAGATTTAAGTTAAGGCAGATCCAACCTACTGTCCTATAATACATTCTGAGCTGGTTCCTGCTAGAATGGAGCTCTAATCGCTGCATCTCCTTGAACTAGTTAACCAGATGTGATGATCTAAGTCGTCTTTCAATAATGATGCAATTATACTGGGGTAGCTGGTTGAACGTCTCTGCCTACCCATTTGTAAAATGGTGATGACTCTTTACTGACTTCTTTCATGGAGGCTTAAATAGTTATGATTTATATGTTTACACTATGGTTTAGTGCTTTGAAAATTGAAGACAGTTTGTAAGTATTAATGGAAAGGATCTCCTTCAGCCTGCAAGAGCAGAGTGTGACTGCACAGGGAATAAACTAATGTGCCTTGCCCTCTGTTGGGTGTTAAATTGGGTAGGAGTTTTCTTGTGTGTTTTGGACCGTATAGAGAAGTATTTGGTGACTACATACATATATAAACATCTGACTGAATAAAGCAGGATTTCACTAGTAGTGGATAACATTTATCAAATGGCTAATACAACAATAGGAAAAGATCAGAGTTAAGGTAAAAACCGGTTCCTAAAGAACAAGTAACACTTTGTTCATGAAGTGTGTGACTTGGCATTAAGTATCCTTCAGTGTTACTTGACCATTTCTCTCACCTGAGTGAAGAATCACAAAAACGATGGTCATCTTGATGCTAAACCAAAACCTCAGATTGTTTATATTTTTGCATTAAGCTGATGTTTACTAGAAGGACAAATGTGACCATTTGTCTGTTCAATATGGTAGTTAAACATATGCGGCTACTTTGCATAGCAGTGAACAGAAATTGGTAGAGGGGAAGGGCACATTTGGAGAATAAACAGCTTCTAATATCTGTCTACATTTCAGAAACTGAAAGTTCATGAGTGACGTCTAAAATACCACCCCCAAAGCTGACAGAGGTATTTAAGTGAAGAGCTGCTTTAAAATCAGTTATTAGGCTGAATGTAAAGGTTTCTCTTCAACCTGACCAGAGCAGGAGACCTGCCATGCAGTGAAGCTATTGTTACAATGAGAGCATAAAGGTATTATAAAGAATACATTGACAAATTTCACAAGCAGTGTGGAATTGGCATCTCTTGATTGTTTATGTTGACACCGTAACATGAGCAAAGTTTCCTTTTTTAAGTAAGCACTGTTTAGTGAGAAGCCAGCAACAGTATTTCCTGAAACATTTATTTCTTTCAGTTGCTAACCTAAAAAGAGAATGAAACAATTTAAATGCAATTTTATGAGAATGAAATACAGCCAGAATAAGAAATTGTAAATTGAGTTTCGTCCTAGTGTCATTTAAAATAGCTGAATTACAAACCGCTCAGAAAAACCCAAACTGATGATGGGAATGGGCACAGAATTTTAAGCATAATGGTGCTGCTGAATTGCTACAATTGTGATTGAGAATATACTCAAGCTTTCATTGAACAAAATAATATTCACCTGAAAGTTGAAAGGGGTTTTCTGGTACCAATAAATGTGCCAGCCACAAAAGCCTAGGAGAGTGTTATATCTGTTGACCTTTGCTAGTGACGGGCTCTGAATTTGGCAATTTTTGCATGCCCGCAGACCTACCTCAATTCAGTAATCCTCAAAGCTTTTGCAAAGAGTTTGCTTAAGCAGAGGAATGATCAAAGTCCTCCCAAAATATGTGTGTTTTTCATAGATCAAATTTCAGCTCTTGTTTTGGCGCTGCAAAGTTCTAAGTGTGATTTAAGCCTATAAATAACCACAGGAGGTTTTTACCATTGATTTGAGTGGTCTTCAGATAAGACTCTGTGTGCATCAACACATTCCATGCAGCATGTAAAATTCATTTTAGCTTAAAGTTTATGCATAATTTAAACTGAAAAACACTCTGGTAACTGGATTGTTGTTTATTTTTATCTTCTGTTCTCCTCACCCTCATCTGTGGTCTATGGCTCTGTTTTTCACATTTTTCTAGGAATTTTCTTACTTTTCTAGTGTATACTACTGTTGCGTTTTTGTCATTGTTGCTGCTACTTTTAACATCCTTTTTAATCTATTCCCCCCTCTTTTTCTCTTAAATGGCTGTTTCTTTTCACTATCAAACTAATTTTTTCTATATATTCTAATAAGCAGTTCCTCCCTACTTCTCTCTCACGCCTGACTAAGCCAGCATGACTAGCTCTCCCTTATCTTTGTCTTGTATGTCATGTCCCACTTGTTTTCCATGCGTTTGCAGCTCTAGATCCCTATCATCTTCTCATAAAAGTCCTGTTCATCCTCTCCTAAGTATCTACTTTCCATATTTATCTCAATTATTACTTCAATCATCTTGGAAAAAAAATATCTCCTATACTTGCAATATCTCAAAGTTTGTAACTGTCTCATATCAAAATACTAGTTTAGTCCCTTCTAAATTCCATTCCAATTCCTCCTCCTTTTGAATACACTTGTCCCATTTTCCTTTACTCCAATATATAGTTTTACACTTTGTTTGAAGACGCAATTTGCATTGGGGTGTTAATCACTAATGCAGAAGTTTAAATGACAAAAAGGTGATTTTTATCAGAATATACATAATCTAATATTTAATTCTCTAGTTGTGTTCATTCAAACATTACACAGAGCTTAATATGAATCAGGATTCTGCTCCGAAAGAATCTCCAATAGTTCACAATCTTTCATTGAAACATAAAGGATTTATATAGAATGTAAATTCTGAAGAAACATTCAGAAGAAAATGTGTAGTTATTTAAAATAATATTTTTTTTTAATAAATCTTGCTTTAGCACTAAGTATAATCATCCTGGAAAGATGCAGCTTCTTGAACATCATGACCCCATGGTGTAAGAGTCCAGTGGGCCTTTGGGACTAAAGATTTATGATACACAATTCTGATGTTAGAAAAACATGATCAGCAATGAATAAAGTCAATGAAATAACCAGCTCATCTCATTTTATTACAGCAGGAAGGAAGTATTAAACCAGTCTGAGGCAAATAACACAGATGTCTATATATAGGTTTGTCTAGAAGGACCTTAAAAAAAATATGCAGTACTATTTATTCTTTGCATGCTAGATAAACATTAACAGCTACATGTTACTTAACATGTCAGTAATAATCACAGAAAATGCTTTACCAATTTCAAAACCGTGTTTTCTTTAACGAGTTTATATATACATTATTACATATAATACCCAGAAACGCCCAGCGATACTGCAAAGCTGCAGAATGTCAGCACTTTCAAAACCATTTGGTTAGCGTATTTAAGCAGATTTGATTAGGGGCTGAGGCCCAGCTTCTCAAAGGTGATTAAGTACCAAACTCCCACTGAAATCAATTTGCCTATATGTGAATTTAAAATGGCTACAGAGATATATTTTGATATAAAATTCATTTTATATGTTTGCCCACCACTGTGGCAAGTATAGCAAGGTTAAACTCTGTTGCCATAAACTAGTTAAAGTTTTTTTAAATATGTGATGTCAGCATAAAAAAAACCCTAATTAGAGACCTGTAATTTTTATAACAAATTTATGATATTTTATTAAATGATCTTGAATTTAACTTCTATGGGATACAGATATTAACATAGCAATAATTATAGTTATTTAGCACTTTCCAAAGTTATCTTTGTCTTCTCAAAACAGCAGTCCTAGTCAGAACTGTGGGGTAATTTAGCTGAGAAACAATCAAATCAGTAACAAAACTTTAAAACACGATTCTTTTTAGAATTATTCTTGACTTCTCAAATCATTCTGTTAATTTTCATTTTTCTGCTTGTTAAAAAGGACTTTTAATACTTACTAGTGAATTTCAACAGAAACAGCCTATCCTGTATTCCTGTGTTACAAGTTTCCTTTACACTCTGCTGTGGCAATCGACACCTCATGTATTGAAGAGCTCATATGAAAAAGCAAAGGAAAAGTGAAGAGACTGTATGTGACCTGCAGCACACAGACATGATGAAGTTTGCTTGTTTTCTCTCTTTGTACTTCAACCATAGAGCCAGCATCTAGAGCAGTTGTTCAGTGCTCCATCCTGCTTTTAACTTTTCGTGGAAAGGAAGCAAAAAGAAAACCTCCCTCTACTGCAAGAGTTAAATATTTACGTCTACTTAGTTTTCTATCTTTTAAGCCAGTATTTATTCATGCAAGGACCTTTTCTAGAATATCAAAGCTGTTTAACTTTCCTTAAAAGTCTCTGGTGAGGGATTCCCTGAAGTCTTATGGAACATCATGTCAATGAGATGACTCCATGTGCTCCAAGTGGTTTCTGAAGCAGGGCTTCCCTTTAAAAAAAAAAAGGTGTTGGCTCTTTCCATGTGCACGATATGTATCCAAATGAAGTTCCCAACAGGAATCCATACTGGGATGTGTACTGATTAGGAGATAGATAAACAACATAGAAATGGATTAAGGAGTAGGATGGCAATGTTGCTGATGAGACAAAGTTCTTTGAGGCTGTAAATGCAACTACCAGCTATAAAGAGTTGCAGGACTTTGCCAGGGAATCTGACCTGAAAAAAAAATGGAAGGTGAAATGACTGTTTCTGTAAGTATAAAATAATGCACATGGGAGAAAGAATGGTAACTTCACATAAAAAACAATGAGCTTTGAGGCAAGTGTAATCACTTAAGAGCAATGTCAAGACAAGGGATGTGATGCACGTGACATCAAACCTTTACATGTTTACATCTCTGACCCTCCAAAGTGAGGTGACTTGATTTTAACTTGCTCTTTTTTTAGTGGAGCACTTGAAAAGGCATGTGATTATCTTGTACATTTGGAAACAGTTTTATAATTTTTGTATTGTCTGTTTATATTGCCTGAAAAGTCCTAGCTGCTTCCGCTTTCTGTTACAAGTACTTGAGGTTGGCAATTTCTATATGGAAAACATCAATGATCATTCAAAAAGGTAAAAAAAAAGCAAGCCAAAATAAACTAACAAGTAGAGTCAGAAAAGATTCTTGAAAGCAAACCTATAATTCTTCTTTTATAATAGTTACTATATGTAATAAACTGAAACAAAAAGGAAAAAAACAAAAAACAAAAAAAATATCACAGAAAAAAGATACTCAAATCATCGCCACTAAGTTAATGTTCTGGATGATTAATGTCTTGTAACTTCTTGATAGCTGTTATAAAATATTTAAAAACATTGACTATATATAAAAGAGTTGAAAGGCTGCATAGCCTTTTTTGAAGTTTAATAGTCTGTAGTAAAAGATCTTCCGTGTGCTGGTTGCTTGGGAACTGACATCAATATAAAAACTTTGCACCCGAGCAAAGTAGGATTTAGGAGGATTCTGGATACGTTTATGCTGTTATTTTTAACAACGAATAATCCACAAGGAAAATAAACTTCAGACCATTCATTTATCTGTGAATTTAAATATGTTAAGAGATTTTACTGAGAAGCTGAATAGCAGAAAATGTATTAAGTGCTTTATGACCTATTCTCTCGAATTCTCTCTTTTTTATCTTTATTCCTATGAATACTTTTTGGATCTTGAAAAGAAAAAGTTTGGCTACTCCTTTTCAACTTTCTCTTGTTCTTTGACACAAAAGCTAGCACACTGGATACCACCCTCTCAAAAATATGCTTTTGGGCTGTGCTAGTGCTGTTACGAGGCTTTGGGCGTTCCCTCCCAGTTCTCACTTATCCCTGTCTGTTTGCAGGAGGAAGAAGGACCTGCTACCGCTCAGAGCTTTCCCCAAAAGCATAGTGGTGGGCACCGCAGATGCCTTTAGCAGCAAGGAGTCTTCTTACAGGGGTGCAGGTCCCACACTTCTATCTAGAGCCCAAACTTTCTTTCTTATTTTTTGCCCTTGTCAACTATGTCCCCAAACACTGGACGGGGAGGCGGGGGGAAGGAAAGTGAGAAATAAATATTAAAATCATGGAGCTTAGTATTAAGCGAGGCTTAATGAGGGCTTGGCGTGACACTACTGGAAACGGTTTCAAAGCACTCTGTCAGCAGGGAGTGATTCAGCTCCCCAAACACGGCCGTTGAAAAGCTTAATCGTCCAGCTCAAGCTAATCACCTTATGTTTTCAGTTACCTGGCTCATTGAATAATTCGGGTGAATATCCCCCAGCTTTCATAATGAATTCAAGAGCTAACAAACTAGGTAGGAAGAGAGCTGTTGATAAGTGTGATAGATAAGACTGTGTTTTAAGCTTTATATCTCTTTGAAGCTGTTTTCCAGTAGTTCATAAGGCAAAGTCCCTCGCTTTGCTGTGGTCCTGGGGATCTTTGTACTTGGTATCAAACGCACAAACCGCGTTATCTCCATAGTTGTGCTAATCTATATCCGGCCTCCAGATTTGATCCTTTCCTCTTTTTGGTGATGTAGACTGAATTAACAGAGGAAAATTAAAAATAAATTATTTTTTTTAAAAATATATGCCACTTCTCTTCCTCTCAAGTACAACACAGAGATAAAAGCACATAAAATGACATTGCATTGCTATCCATTCCTAAGCTCGATTCTACCTTGTCAAGCAAAGGTAAAAAGTTTTTCATATTATGACAGATAGAATTTTCTTTTTTTTCCCTATTTAGTAATATCTGTTAGCATTCATTATGACCTCTAAGACATAAGAATGGACGTTCAGTCATAGTATTCATAATTTAAAATGAACTATGCTTAGGAAAAAACTGCTTATGAGGGTTGGTAATCTATTCAACAGAAGGAAGACTTAGTAGTAGAATAACCTAGTTTCTTTGATAGAAAGCAGTGCCTGAAATGTCTGCATTACTGGTTAGTTAAAAGATATGATTTATTTGCAGAGAGAATTGGACATTGCAGTCTGTTTAAAAGAATGTGTTTCAAAGAGGAGAGAAAAGGTGAATCAACCTTCTTCCTAGTCTAGGGAGCTGTAGTGTGAAGATCAAAAAGAAAACAGAGATAAATATTAAAAAAAAAAAAAAGAAAAAAAAGAAAAAAACTTTCATCCTTATTCTATTTTGTGGTATCTTCTAGATAAGCGTTGATCCCAGACTCAAGACAAAATGCATTTTAAGTACATTCTTATGAATATCACAGAATGGATAAGCTTAAACTAAAGCAGGTTTCTATCATTATGGTTACTCTGAAATTTTTGAGATTTTTTTGTTGAACCAAGTACCCTTAGGTACTTGCCTGAGAAGCAAATGTAAAAGTATAACATATTTCCAATAACAGTAAATAAAGTTTTCCTTGAACGAAACATTTTTTAATCTTTAAAGAAATCTTTGTCTTTTAGGTATGTGTTAAAAATGGAAGGATTATGATGCTTACTTACTGTTTTCACTGAAATATAGATTGCTAATTAAAACATGACATAGAATAATTGTCTTTCATACTTCTAAGTCTTGTGTCTTTGGCTGTTTGAATTGTAAAGAGTACAACAGAGATAAGTAGTTAATTTAATTTTTCCAACTGATTGCTATGCTTGTTACTTGAATAAGCTGCAAAATAAGATCAATTTGGGTTTTGGGGGGAATGAGCTCTAAGGTTATGAAATACTGTATAGTTATACAAATTTATGCAGGTGAATTTCCTTTACATATACTTTAAAATCAGTTTTGAAACAAGATATATGGATATAATACATGGTGAAATCCTCTGTGTAAATCTCAATAGGTAATTCCGTAGTCTTGCCATTTTCTGGTTATTTTTTTTAATTAATTTTCTATTTTTCTCATTGCCTTTGCCATTCTTTAGGCATTGCTACTGTTACATCTGAATCTAAGAGGATTATAAAGGCATCTTAATTTTAGAGTAAGAGGGTGATGGACTATTTTAAAATTTTAGAGAAAGAAAGAAAGCACGTTTCTAATTTATATTTCTCAATGAAATGTTGCAATCATGTATCTTGATCATTCGTCAGAGTTTAGATAGAGCTATTAACTATAAGGAATTTTCATTACATTCCATGTGGGAAAAACAAATATACAAAACAGTAATAAAACCCCTTGAATCCAAGAGGATTTAATAAGTTGGGAAAACCTTCCCCATAAGTCTTCATTCTGCTAGTTTGTCCTTATGCCTTCATTCCTATTCTCAGTCAAGAAGCATGAAGATATATGCTTAATTCTGCTTATTTTACAAAACTTAAACATGTTTCTAAATGAGTATACCTGGCTAAATTCAACAAATTTCCAGCACTCTTCAGATTTTTTTTACTTAAAGCACGTATTTATGATCTTTGTTAAATATAAATTTTGGGTTTTGTGTAAGATTATGCTCTTTATATTTAATAGGGAAGACAGAGAGAATGGGTCATGTTGCTCAACATGTAATTACAGAAATGCACAATAAAATAAGCAAATTCTTTGATCAATAAGTCTCCTTATATAGCCTCTTGTAGCCACATACTCATTAGGAAAGTCATGAATTCAAGTTTTTTACGCGAGCTTCATTGGTACAAAGTATTTATTTCAAGCACTACTATCTCCAATGATCATTCTGATGCAGTTGAGCAGTGTTGAAAATTAATGCCAATCACAACATTTCCTCTGAACTTTCAGAAAAGCAGAGCTGAAGCAGAGTTACTGCTGGCTTCTGAACTTCAGAACAGTTTAGGCACCCTGTACAGTACAGAGCAAGTCTGACTTTAGCATGGATAATGGCAGGAAGCTTGAAAATCAATTACCTTTAAATAATGCACAAAGAAATCCTTTTGATTTTTCATCAAAAGCACCTGTGATATACACTATTTAATTGTAATTTAAATGATATACAAATCTTATTGAAAGTACCAAAATGAAAATATATTGCCTGTTTCCCCTTTTGCAGAGTCACTGTTAGCTACGTGGCTTGTTGAGCTCATTGTCTATAGCCAGTACACTTCAGGTTTCATATATCACATTGGGGTTGGTTCTTGAGCTTTACACAACTTGAATAGGTCAAGTTGGCTGGCTTATGGACTGTGCTTGCACTCATGTTGCTTGAAGTAAGATGTCAACCAAGTTCATTCTTTACTCGTTTTCTCCCAAATGAAGGAACAACACGTTGAGTCTCTGTCTGATCTGTGTGTTCCTCCAAGACTTACTTGACAGTTCAGTCAAGGCTGGGAGCATTCACTTTTATACATGTGCAGTACACATCTATAAGACAAATGAAATGTTCCTGTCACTAAAGACCCACCAAAGCAGCAAGGAAAATCAGAGACATAGGAGCCAGAAGTTAAAGTGGAGATTTCCCCTGCCCACCTACCAATGCCGCTTTCTAGCTGGGATGAGTCTATGTCTTGCTGTCATCTTCAAAGTGAAAACCATGTGAAATGTTCTATCAAGTCAGAAAAACACTAATAGCTGAACATCTTAAAAAGGTGCTTCAAGAAGAATTGTGTAAGGTCAGGAATTAATTTATAGTATAAATTTCCACTGGTCAAGTGTAACCTTAGGGAAATTAATCTTACCTTTATCAAAATAAGTAGTCTGACGCTTGCTCTGGAAAGGGTGGTAGGATTTCCTTTAAAATGTCTTGGTTTGTGCTTTAAGTTTTTCAATTATGTAAAGAGACATCAAAATGTTTGTTTTTCTAGTTGAATAATCTAAGCTCCATTTCTCTGCAAATCAAAGTTGAACTGTTCTTATATTCTACAAATATTCACATAGTATTGCTTAGTGTATATCTGGGCTATTAGAGAAAATTTTAGTGCTGATAGTAAACACTGAAACAGAAAGATGAATGTTTTTATGTGCTTAATTCAAATATATCATTTATTCAATAATTTAGAAGAAAGGTTTATGTAGGGAAAAATAAATATTATTTATCCTTCTGTAAGAGTTTTTTACAGCCATTGCCCTTATAGAAAGTGGCTGAGCTCCAGAAATCAATATTTATTTCCAGCATATTTAAGCTTCTTATATAACTAGAACATTAAGTTTATAGAGCTATGTAAAATATCTGATTTTAAGACTGTGACAAGTGTTTAGTGTGATATAAATATATTTGTGGTGTTTGTGCTGTCCCCTGAGGAATATATTGCATGAGAACAGTTGTGAGGGGTGAATCTAACACTTTCTAGAAAAAAAAGATACCCTGTTCTCTAGTTCTCTGGTAGCCTACCATGGAAAATATCAGTGAATTAAGTCCATCACCAAAATTTCAACAACTTCTGCAGAGGTTCATTGAAATCCCAGATTTATTATCTAACTTTTGAACTACAATACTAATACTTTTTCACTGTCCGAAGCTACAGAACTAACTAGAAGGGGCTAGAAATAATGGACGGGAATCTGGATGATTACGAGTTTGATCACTTGGAACAGCCATTTTAAATCGTACTTGGTCTTGTTAAATTATGCTCATACTTACCTTTGAGGGATGAGTAAGTTCACTGAAATTTGTTTGTTTAAAGTTGGCCAAAAACTGCGACTCCAAATCAACAGTTTTTATAGCTCCGAGGTATAATATTCTTTAAGAGCTGAAGTGGGTTATGTAGTTTTATGCATTGAAGTTGTATGTTGTGAATAACACCTGACTTTCAGATAAGTGTAATTCCACTTAAAGTGGTACCTGGGAGTCAAGCTCTCCTTATCATTTTTTCCCCTGTTATTGATATTCTTTTATGCAGTTTTGTTCAGAATTGACTTTTCTCTTTTAGTTCTCAGTAGGTTAGCGTGAAATGTATGTTTTACAGCTATGACTTGGACATATAAGACAAGCGTACCATTAGAATTTGACTTTATCTTGCTCAGTACAGTCCTTTTGTTCTTATGTTTCCTGACCATATCAAAGCTACGTCACGTTTCATGTGTTCTGGCTCTTGATCCTCATTTCTTTTTCCCTAAAGCTCACAATTTCTTCCAGTCATTCTTGCCTAAACTCTGGCTTTTATCTTTCTTTTTCTTTTATTAAAAAATAATCAAGAAAACCAGAAATAAAGAAGAAATAAAATATATATTGTATATTCTTTATAAACAATAATGATTTTTTTCTCGATATGGCTAAACCAAATTCAGTCTAAATTCTAATCAAATAAGCTTCTTAGATTATTTTTTCCCCTACCCTCGTGATACTTTTAGATGTCTCCTGTTGCTGGAACTCTTCTATATGATCCTGGTTCTTTAGTTTTTAAATATACATCTAGCCCTCATAGAGTCTGTCTTCCAAAAGTTATTTTGTACTGAAATATCTTTCTGAATACCATTTCTCACTCTTAAAACACAAAGTTTTTGTCCTGTGTATCTGATAAGCTGTAAAGTTAGAAGGTTTTTCTGAACTATTTTGAAATTTGAAGGTCTTCTATTCATAGTTTAAGTTGATATGCGTTATTAAATGTATACACCTTTATGCAGATTACAGTCTACAAACAGCAGTAAAGAAGAGGCATCCAAAGGATACAGTAATTCAAGTGCAGTTGAAGTGCTGGCTGTTTTCTATTCACTATCCTCCCAAATTTGAGATTAAATGAGTAAGGTTCCTCCACTTAAAAATGTGATTACTCATTTGGTTTTATCAGGCATTCCCTGAGGGATTTAAAGTGAAAAGGGGGAGATATTTAAGATGAAAGGAAAAAAAAAAGGTGCTTTGTATGCAAGAGGACTGATGGATTCTTTTGTTGTTTTTCCATGATTATCTGAAAAATTCAGTTGCCATATTAAGTTAATATGATAATAACATAATATAATAACATACTGATATATAATAACATACTGATTTATTTTTTTATATTTCTAAATGCAGACTTCTTTAGGTTATTATTATTCTTTAAATTACTTATTCTTTAAATATTTTGTAAACAGACAGTATTCCTTTAGTTCTTTTAATTTAGATCTTATTTCAGTTTAAGACTGAGGCCCTTATAATATCAGTTTGGAATGATAATAAAAGGCAGGACCCTCTTTCAGCAAAGCTGTATTTTAGATGTGAATAAATACATAAATGACTGAAACAGCAGGCCAGATCTCTCACAATGAAACATTTTTGCATAGAGGTTTAGGATAGGGAAATTTGGTTAAAAACTAAAGGCCCTCTTACTTTTTCTAAATCTGGTTTTCACAAGATGCTTATGTTACTCTGAGACATATTATAAAAGACGTTCTCTTCTTATTTCTTAATCTTTCCAGAAGAAAACATTTTAGCAGAAGGGATGCCGTCCCAGTTTAAAATCAGGTTTTATTTAATGAGAGTCAGCTCTGAGCTGCACCAGTCTTTGACGCGGAGGTGACTTTTGAATTACAAAGTGGGTGCATAGGTATTTCATCTTTGAAAGTAGGTCCTCAGTTTTTCTTGAGACAGCATGAGGTTTCTCTGTCCCTCTAAAATCTCTAGGTTTTGCAAAGAGATGTTCCCTGTGGGCTAACAATTTCTGTGCGGATTTTCTGTCAATCCCCATGAAATTGTTATGTTTATAAAGATTTTCCCAATATCTTCCTCCAGTAGCAATCTTCCATAGCTTTCCTTTCAGGAAATAGTACAAAATCAGAGAAGCCATGATCTTTACAATGAAAAATGACACCTGAGAATAATAATAGTAATAATAATAATACTACCACCTAATATTAAAATTTTATTTTCATTATGTGCAAGAGATACATCAAGAGTATATAAGCAAGAGCTGTCTTTCAGGTTTTATACTCTCATTTGCATTGATATTACTTTAATTAACACCACAATTAAGGATAACATTACTATCATGGGAGTAAAGGATGTTATGGTACAAGGATAACTAGAAATTTAAGGAAAGCAGCAAGACAAAACTAAGGCAAATTACAATGAAACAATGAAATATGTGATTATAATTATTTCTTTACTAAGAAATCAGTAACTATGTGGGTCAACCTAGGCAGCTTAACTACCTAGAAATAATTATATAATAATTATAATTCTAACAGACACAACAGGACTGGGTGGGAATTTTGAAAACACATACAATGAAGGAGATGCCTGCTACTTTTCAAAGTAGTTTTAGCTTGATACAAGTTCTGAAAAAGCCAAAGCTTCAGATATTGTGGACTTTCAGAACTAAAGAGATGTTATTTTATATGAATTCTTAGTTCGTATTAGGAATAAAAAGAAACAACCAACTACTTACCTAAAAACTATTTGAACCAAATTTATTTGAAATGCTATGTGGAAAATGCTGTGAGAATTCTGCAAAGAGCCACATATGGTAAAGACGATGCAATCATGATGATGTCACTGCACAGGAGTAGTTATCAGACATCCAGGCTCCCTCAAAAGTCGTCCCTACAGCATGCAGCCCCTGGAAGAGCAGTACTGAGGGAAAAATTAGAATTTTCATGTCAGCTTCTAGGTGTGGAGAAGAGGTCTTGATAGTAGAAATGGGAGTAATTCAGCTGGTGATCAAGGGCTTTGAGGGCCTTTAACAAAAGGGACCTAGTATTTTCGCTAGTATTCTAGCCTGAGGTTGTATTCAGCACAAATTAATTCAAGTGATTATTTATATCTTTTCACTATTTGTACTTTAACAAGGTTGAAGCATTTTCCCTGGCCTCTCGCGTTCTTCTGTGCAGGAAAAGGGACAGGCAGGGTGAAAAGCAGGCTACCTTGTTCAGCTCCCTCATCGTCTCTTGCTAGTTCTCCTATCAACAAAAAACAGTGCTCCACAGTAGCTTTTTGGTTTAATTTACCTATTTAAAGGACTATGTTGGGGGAATAGTGAAAACAGAATCTAATTAAATCTGCTGCTTCTAACAACACACAATGGAAATAATGATCATTTGCTTTTCACAGTTGGATTTTGTTCTTTAAAATACACACTACAGATGTACGATGTGATCAGCGTTTTTCTGAAACCTAGTTGGTATAACTCTGCTTTCATTAAATTTGTGGTGTTTCAGAGGGAACTGATACAGTCTCTGGTTTTGTATTTGTAAATTAAGCAGTTCATATCAGTGAAGGGCAGCGTGCATGAAAAACATTTCTGCCATTTTTATAGGCATCTTCTAAGTAGAACAGCATTTTGAGATTTTACTATCATAGTGTTATTGCATAGAATGGTGTCATTTCTTGGTTATAATGAGAGTGTGCTTACACTTCTGTGCATCATATTGTATTGTACTAGCTTATGCTTTTAAAATGCAAGTATTTCAAACAAACTACTGCTTTTTAGACAGATTTTATTCTTCTAGATCATTACATTAACTTGCATTGCTCTGGAAAAGATTACTCGTATATATGTTCATTTATTATGGAAAGTTTCTGAAGTAACTCAATATTACAGCTTTACTTACACACTTAATTCTCTTATTATCTTTTATTTCAAAGACAGCTGTGTCAGTTCATCAGAGCCATAAATAATTGGGTAATCAACAGAGGTTAACATCTTTTTAACACATTCATGTAGCGAGTAGGAAGGACAGCAGAGTGACCATTCTAGAAGACAGCAACTTTCAGGTTTAGATAGATCAATCAGTTCAGATAGATGTTAAAAAGTTTATAGTACTAAGTTAAATGTGATTTTCTGATTCAGATATGTGGTGTAATGACACAGAAAGAATGTAGAGTAACTGTATTGAAAAGAATGGTGATCTGCATCAGCCAGTTACTTATTATGTATGTATTTGTAATCTCAATTTACCACTTACAATTAATAGCTAATCTTCTAAAATATGAATTATATGTTCTTAATTGCATATGTTCTCTTTACATACCGATCTTCAGTTGCATAGAAACATTACATCACATGAGTTTTACTTTTTCACTTGTGATTATTTTATCTGTTTAAGTAGAAAAATTTAGTCAGCCAATGTCCTTATTTGAGGATGAAAATAAGAATGACAATGAAAGAAAACTCACTGCAAGCAGAAATTGTAATAGAAATACTGAATTTTAATTAATTGATAATTACTATTCAAAATACTAGATAATGTCACTCAGACTATCAGAATGCATTCCTTTGTATAAATGAATTATGCAGTCTCTTCTATTTTTGTTATACAAATTTCAAATTTCCTTTCATGTTACTGTTAATTCCACATGAAAAAGAATTTAGAAATTCTCTTTCCTCCTTTCTTTCTTGTAGGCATAGTATGTTTTAACATAATCATTGAATTAATTTCTTCTAATTTAAGTTTGTAAGAGTTTGTAAGTGTTTTGCATTTTGCTTTCCTCCTGTAATCCATAAGCGCCAACTTAAAAGGAATAAATTTTTAGGTTTTTAAAAAAAATTATAAATATTTGTCCTCGGGTATGCTTATATACCTGATTAAATAAAAATCAGGATATTCAAGGGACTGCGCAAGGTCACACAACTGAGTGACAGGAAACACAAGATTTGTAGTACACTAGAAGTGACTGGAAAACTTTGGGAAATGCTTTGATGTGGCCTATCAGTATGTATTTAATTGATACAAAGCTTACTCTTTTTTTCCTCTATGTTTCCTATAGCTTTCTCCCTATTCCCAAGCACCTATTATTTGATAACTTCTCATTTTATTTAGCGCTTTTTTGTTTATTAATTTTGGGAAAAAAAAAGTCATTGCAATTAGAAAAGATCTCTTAGGACAAAAAGCAAAGTCCTGCCAATACAGAATTGTAACATGGAATATAGTCCCTTGTGTTCTACCCATTTCATTTTAATTGTTTTGAGGAAGATCTAGCGTACTGTGGAGTAATCTCAAGAGAAAAAAAGTGGAAATATCCTTTCTCACTTACAGTAAGTCATTCTTCAAATTCAGACTACATTGTCCTTCTCTCAATTTGATCTCATTATTTCTAGATATATCCCATTTGTATTCTTAAATAATTACTCTTGCCCCTTGGTGTTTACCTTCTCATTGCTTTTGACAGATATATCTCCTCCCTCTCCCCCCACTTAATTGTTGGTTAGTCAAGCTGTACATATTTAATCTTTCTAAGCTTTCTTATGTGTCATCCCTTTCGACCCATTAAGCCTTTTCCCTATCTTGCTCTGAGTTCTTTTCAGCATGTCAAAGCACAAAAGATGGAGCTGATTGTACTTGTCAAGTGTTTTCCAGTTCAAACCTGAAAGGATAGTCTGCTTTTTGTAGACTTGCAAAGAAATGACAGCTCTATCCCTTGTTTATGCTAAAGTCCAGTTTCTTCACTCTGACAATAAAAAATATCTTAATAGGGGTACTGATTTCATTGCTCCTACTGTAAAATAGTCGAAGAACACCAAGGCTTTGGTTGATGTTTTATCACTGTCATTTAAAAATAGTCCAAACTTAAAAATTCACATTTTTGTGAGTCTCTTTTGTGGTATAGATATGTTTATATGGAGAGGTTATTATCATGAAAGGACGAGCAGGCATAAAAATATTTTCATGTTCTAACTTAACTTGCCACTTTTAAACAGAGATGTAAGACTAAATGCACAGAGGGTTATGAGCATAAAGTGTAATGACTTATCCCAGGTGGCAATGTTAATCTCTGATCATGAGCTGCAAAAGGGATGCTGCCACACATTTTACAAACACAAAATGTCGACTATACTAGGACAGCCTTTGATGGAAAAGATTTCTGAAAACAGCAGAACTATCATACTGACTGTATTTGCCAACACCACAACCACTGCCGATTTTGTCTGATTTTTTTTCTGCAATTACATGGTCTTCAGTTAAAAAAATCCAAATTAAGTTGGTAGGGTTTATCTGAAAACACTACCTTATTGGCAGGTGATGTTTCAGCTGAGAAACAGATGAGCAGCTCTTGCTGTTTCTCTGATGCCACTAGCTTCTTATGCAATCTAAATAAATTGCTGAGAACAGCTCTCTAAATTGAGGATTTGTATTGACCAGCCTTGAAGAAGGAACATGAAAAAGACCCGAGCTGAGAGGAAGACGGGAGATGAATTTTCTCACTAAATCAAACAAATAAAACAATAACAAAAAAAGAGAAACACATTTGGAATTCATGTTATATAAACAGTCCGTGGAGATTATGTATTATATCCATTCTCCCACGTCCATTGACATGTTTCAATTTCTAAAGAGGTCTCCCATGTTTACTGGAGTGGTTTGATTTCTAAGAGGAAAAAAATAAAATTAAAACTGTATCGATAGGTAGAAATTTAATGCACTGCTATCTATATATATAAAATATGTTTCAAATTAACATAAATTAAAATATTTCCAAAATATTTATATCAACATCTTTTCATCTGTTGCTACACGGACATCTTGATGAAAGTTTTAGCCAAATGTCTGTTTGTAGACTCTGATACCCTACCATCATTACTGCTTAATGTTCAAAAAATCATTAAAACTACTGTATTCACATTTAAGCCAAGTCCAAACATTCAATTTGAGTCCAAAACGTTTAGGTAGTCTCTAAATACAGAAGTTAAAATGAGAAGGAGAAAACAGGAATACTTTATTCAAGAGATTAATGAAATCTTCATTAAAATAAGGTCCTCCTTTTGAAAAAAAGAACGTGAATGATATGTCCTGGATGTACCTTCTCAAATATACTTGCTTGCCTGTGGATTTTAGCTTCTGAGATGGCTTAGTTCTGAATCTTTTCTTTATTTCTTTTTAAAATATTGCTAGAACTCCAGTTTAATTTCCATTTGACTCTCTTTGCTTGCTAACTCCTTAAGCTTTCTGCTTCTGACAGATTACAAGGGTATCATTAAGTAATGCAAGTTCATGTCTTATTAGTAGACAATCCTGTTGACCTTCATTTCCCCGTGTCCCATCTTGCATTGCATTTTAATGCTGGCAGTCTCATTTTTACTTTAACTAGGCTTTTAGCTCTTCACTTATAAAACAAGCACAGAAAATCATGAGCTTCGGTGCCCTGATCTCACCTTGGAACTGTGGCTTTCCAAGGCAGGCTAAAGGGTAATGATCATCGTTTTTATTCTTCTGTTATTTATATTTGCATGTTATTGTTTTAATGGAAATTAATCCTGTCTTTCTGAAAAGACTGTAAAGTGTAAAGACATTGGCAATTTGTGTTCTCATGGTCATTAACTCTGATGAGTCAAGACATGAGAATTATTTTTAAGTCTCACCATTCTTCAGTCTTATCACCTGGTCCATTCTGTGACTTTGATATTAAAGTCCCTCTATGGAACTAATACGGTCATACATATATTAACCTGCGACGTTAATACTTGATGATAGGGGTTAGCTCAAGCTTCTCACGTTGTTTTTCTCCTTCTCTGCACGGGTCACTTTGACCTGGCTTTAATATGCATGATTTGATTGACCCTCGACCAGTAATGTGTAAAGCTGTGAAACAAATAAGGTCAGGTAATAACACTAATCACCCTCTAAATCTCTGTAAAACAAGCTGGTATGAATAGGACATAGCAGATTTAATGCCAGTAACTTTGTTTTCTAGGCAAAAGGGTATTAAGCAAGCTTCTGCAAAGTACATGTTGTACTGCCCTCTCATTACAAGCCAATGAAGGAAGCGAAGGCATCATCCGTCACGGGGGTGAAAAGCTGCCAGGTGTCTCAAAACCTCATCTTTCATCTTCAGTGGGTAAAACTGAAATTGACGCTGCTGATATGAAGGAAGGTATAAAGTTGTATGAGTTCGATACGTGGATCGTGATATAGACATTCACCTAAAAACACGAAGGAGGAGGAAAGCTTCACCTAGGTAAATCTTAGGAGTTCTATCTATATGAGAAGCTGCATCACAATTGTAAAGCATGAGGAAAAAGTAATTCCACATACTAGACTGAAATCTCCCTTTTCAACAGAAGAATCACTTGCATTAGAATAGTTTTACTGGAGATATCTATTTTATTTCTTTTGGAACCTTTTTTCAGGCAGCCAATACAAACAAGATAAAGCATTTGCATTTCTGGATGAAAGAAAAAGCAGTAAATAGCCATGAGCCATTGCTGATTGTTTAGTCAATACCCACAAACAAATTTTCCTCTTTTATTATATATAGCACCTCTATTTGAAGATACTTATACATACACCATATTTCTGTAAATATTTTTTAAAACCTCCTAGGAAGGCACAGTATTTCACAATATTCTTGTGTAGTTTTTAAATACTACCTACAAAATAATTTTTGATTAAATACAAGCTTTACATACCTGAACACTTGTGAAAATTAGCTTTCTACCTCTCTATAATCTTGTTCCACTAAAGAAAATTTTTCCAGCAAATGTTCCTCATTCATTCTAGCGATCTTGAAATAGACATCCTGAAATATCAAGCTGTTGGCTGGGTGCAGGCTTTTAGATGCTATAGCTATCATTCCCTGGGTTACGGACAACCACTTGAGGACCAAGGCCCAGAAAATAGCAAAAACCTGCTCCTGACCAAATATGCATTATTTTCTGTGCAGCAGAAAAGAGACAGTCATTTTGCTTTCCAGTGATACGTATTTGAATAGTCATATCTGTAAGACATGAAATCAGATTTTTCTCATAATATTAGAACTGATCAACTGTGTAACAAAAATTTCTTGTTGAGAATTGTGTTGTAAGCTTGGACAGGCTTTACAAGAAGTGGAGAAAAGAGTTACAGTGAGGAATGATTGGAAGTGATTTTAATATAGCCAACCTCTCCTTCAGACAGGAATTTTTTTTGTGTTATATCAAGTAATTACTGAATTAATGAATTTCATTATAAGGCAGATAAATTCATCATAAGTAAATTTCTCTAAGGTCCGACCTTTTTGTAAAAATTGGCTACCTATAGCATTGGGACACCTGATGTGACAGAATAGGCTTAGAATGATGTTACATAGGCTTTCACTTCCTTGTTTACTAGAGATAGTGATGAAGAAAGAGATTTTTTTATTCAATTTCTAAATATATCTTCCTTTTAAAATAAATAAATAAAAGAGGTAATCTAGGTAATATCAAGTAATCCAAATAAAGATCTCGTGGATCTTCACTCTAGAGACATCTGTAGTTTTAAAGAGTTCAAAGAGCTCTCACAAGCTTGAAACCATCTGAACAATTTACCCTTACTATGCTTTTTATGGAATATCACCAATGTTAAATGAACTGTTGATTTTCATCCTGAATTGTGGAATACAGTGTTGAGTTTAACTCACAATAAGTAAACAAGAAATAGCCTTTTTCTTCAGTGAGGTGATTTATTTTTACCAGCACTTCAGTGGAAAGTGCAAATTATTTTCTCTCTACCATACTCCTTTAGCAATTGAGTTCGACTTCATCCACAAAAAAACAGATTGGTATCAGGTATAAAAACTTAATTTGTGCTGTGCCAATTGAATATCTGCAGTTTTAGGTATTGAAGGTGTAGCTCCAGCTTCTCCAAGGGGGAGAGTTTTCAGATAGAGACCCTGCAATGAAGAGTGCAGAAAGGCAAGTAGAATATTTCAGCTTTTTCAAACTTTGTGCATCTGCAGCAGGCAGGCTCTAAAAACGTGTCTCTGGACCTACAGGAAGAAAGATATGAGATGTGGTTTAATTAGTAACAGAAATGATCAAGTCCTCTGAAAATTTCTAGTGATTAGCTTGTATGGATAAAGTTATAATTCTTCCCTCGCCTATGGGACACTCTGGTCTACAGCTGGGTCCTCATGCAGCTTTGCAGAAAGTAAAAAGGCAGCAAAGAGAGAATACTCCTCTTTGCCAGCTCACCATTAATAGAAATAGAAATCCCAGTCAAAGGAAGGCAGGTAAGGTTATGCACAAAGTTATAAAAAATAAAATTTAAAAAAAAATGATGCAAGGAATACATGGTTGTTATTCCTAGAGATGGTTACTTATGTCTTAAACATGACGGAAGCATCAGAGTAGTAAGATAGTTTACATATGTTTGATGATAAGGAGTGAGCAAAGAGGAGAAATGGAGCAAGCAGGAGCATCAGTAGATCTCTTCAAGCTGCACTCACATGGTGCTCTCTTGCACTGTACGTCACAGTGGGAAGAGGAACCCTGAAATGATGCATTCTCCCAAACTCTTCTGCGTGTTTTGCCTTGGTGCACAGTATAGCTGATCTTCTGAACAGCAGATGATTATGATAGGGGTTCTGACTTCTGCAATAAGTCTTTGTCTCCAGGGAGTTGACGGAAATAGTTATGTTTGTGTAGCTCTTTGAATGTTATTTGGCACATAGAGCCAGAGGAAAGGGGTGGTCTCTAGTGCCTGGGAGAGTAACCAAAAAAACTGGTGCTTTTGGCACGAGGTGAAAGAAACAGAGAGGTTGGCCTGGGGGAAAATGAGATTTAATGGAAGTCCTTATCTGTACAGAAGGCTTTTTTGCAAGGAGAAATGGGATGTTGACTCTAGCTGTAATTTAATTGGTTACGAGAGCAGGGAAAAGTAAGAGGAGGGATATCAGGAACCTATGAAAGAGCGAGCCAGGTAGGTTGATGTTACTATATTGTCTTCAGTATGTATCATAGGTTAGAATTCAGACCACTACTTCTAAATATCAGAATAGTTATTGAGATGGTAATCAGTACAGTATTGTAGTGTATAGCCCAGCAGTTATTCAGAAGGATCAAGGTCAACCTAGAAATCACCTGAGGGGCTGCAAATATAATTCTGAACTGCTGGATAAGATGAAGTCAAAATAAACAGCTTGTGAATTCAGCACTTCTGTTCTGCTTCATTTTGAGCAGCTTGATTGTTGAATGTTGCTCTTTAAATGATTTTTTTTTTTCCCCTCTCATTGAGACAGGGAAAAAATCAAACAAAATCATTAAAATTTGATCCAGCTCTTATCTATATTTCCCTAACTGAGCATAGCTGCCTTTAACAAGTAAATAATCCTTCCTACTCTTGTAGCTGTTGTGAATTGTTTTAGATTAATCATTTTATGTGAAATTACTCCTTGATTCACAAACTAACATGCATACATCTTATTCTTTTAGGACATAAGTGTGTCCTTCACTTATGAAACGTAATTACATCACCATGTTGGAAACTCCAGGAAAAATGTCAGCCCAAGAGTTAAGATTGACTGTTAAACAAAAACCAGACTTTCAATATTATAACCTCTGAGCAAAAATTAGCATGCCAGTTCCCTCGGCAGTCAAAGCACACACAAAGCACAAAGGATCAGGATTTCAGCCTGACAGATGTGTTATTGAGAAAATGGCCACTTTTGGCTTTGTGATTATTTGCTCAGATGTTTAATCTTCACATGATAGCAGAGCTTGCAGAAACTACTTGCAAGGCTCTTCATACGTGCCTGAAGCCGAGAGCATCACGAGGCCTGTGCTCATTGAGCTAAGTGAAACGGCGGCCAGATGAGTACATTGCCCTAGCAATAAGACAGCAACCAGAGATGTAAGGGGGTCAGATTCAACATATTGGACTCCTCATGCCAAACCTGCCAGACCTAATCAGAGAGACTGAGGGCGTGTTTACACTACCCGGTGCAGCATGACACAGAAGCTTTGCAGTAACTAGCTCCGGCCCTGAGCCACATTCATCCGGCTGTATTGCTAGATTAACCACAGCTAGATCAATGAGGTGCTGCAGGATGGAAGAGCTCTCTGGAAATCCTGGGCTCCAGAATAAGCAGCAGCTTGTTGATCACAGTCTCTTCTCTGGAGGTGTGACGCTTCTGGAGCCACATCTGTCCCATACGCCCCTTTGCAAACCAGGTATTGGAAGGAATTTTTATAAAAGCTTGTCACATTTCCAAGATAACTACTCTGGCTATTCATGCTATGATAGCATTTATCAAGTGCTGCAGTCTGAGAATCTGAAAATGATGAAAGAACAGGTTTTGGCATTGGTGTGCATCTGCTGGGTTGGTCAGCTTAAGCCAATGTCAGTACAAGGAGTGTGCCTCTACACTTAAATTGGATGTGCCTCTATACTTTTTTCCTAATAGCTGGCAAATTCATTTTTTTGATAAATGATTTAGACTCACCAGCTCAGATCAGTTCAAGGCTAGGAATTAATTTTCAGCTTTCCTTGATGTAGCCATGCCCTTAGAGACAGGTCCTCTTTTCTCAGCTGCCTCCCACTCTGATATGGTCCCAGGTCAGGATTGTTGGAATGATTCCTTTATTTAACATTTATTCTATTTGTTCACACATTGTGGCACTTGTGAGATAAACACCAGGATGGACTTGTCAGCAGAACGAGGTTGCTGTAGCCCCACCTCTCAATACGGACACAGTGTGCTCTGCAGTGGTCCCTGTACTGCACAGTCTCAGCACCTGCGGAGGTAGATGCTGTGCAGTAGCTTGAGCAAAGAAATCAGAAAAAATGTTAACGTCAAAATGAAATCCTACCACTTGCACAACAGGCTTGTCTAACTATTAGCATATAAAAGCAATTTTGTCTTAACTCACTAATTTCATTCTCTCAAATGTCTGAAACAAATTTACCGAGTGAATATGCAAGGATGTAAAGATACAGTCTAGTGAATCTGCATGGTCCTACACATCAAAGTAAAATACTATTTACATAAATATGAGATGAAATAGATCAGTCACATGCATAATAGCTTCTCTAGTATACAATGGTATCTATGCAATGTGTGTTGTACAGTATGTAAATCAGTTGCCGATCCCATAGTTCATATTTAATTCACGTCATGTTATCTCTGGTCATTAAAGAATAATATTCATAAGCATCAATTAAATGGAAGTAAGTGTGTGGTTAATCTGCAACTTTTTAATTATGTATTTTGAGTCGGCCTCCAGTAGCTGTATACTTAAAAAATACTGTGGAATAAAACATGCCTCTCAGAGAGATATGCTCTACTTCCACAAATTCTAACAAAATACCTTCGGATTAGGAGACAAGCAGCACAAATCACAGCAACAAGATATGTTTGTAAACATGTAAAGCAATCTACATAATAAATACATAGACTATTTATATATATAATTTAGTTTCAGGTGATTAAATATCAGTTCAAATATTTCTCAGAGTAGCTCTTAAATATTTCAGCCTTTATTTATGTTTGAGTATATACCCATGTAGATATCCTGTGTAAAATGTTTGGCTTGACTCTTTATCACACATTGGTCTGCTCATATGAATTTTACTGCTTTTAATTCTGATTTATTCCAAAATTACTGAAAGGGGATGATTCAGGTCCTTCTCATCTTGGAAGAGTATTACATCTCAAAGACACTTCACATTTCAGAAATACTAGAGTGAATAGCTTCCAGAAATAGATGTAGTAACACGAAACAAATAGTGACTGTATGTACTACCATTGCTTGGTACATTTTCAGCTGTGTTTCATAAAATTCCTAGAAAATTTCTCAGTAACAGTTTCACTTGTAGTCTATATATTGAATTTGAACTCAGATAGAACTATTGCAATCAAGTAGCTTGGGTTCCTTTTGTTGTATGAAATTCATTCACATTTCCAAATTCAAAAAAAACCTGTTCCTGCAAATTGTCCAGCTGCCTCAGAGACAGTGGTTACCTTTCCTGGTGATTACGGTGCGTTAATGCAAGGGATAGAAACACAAGAATATCTGGAATAGAAGAGATTAGCATATAACCCTGACGAGGCCACACACAGTGAATTTCAAGACAGACAACTTTCAGAAGAAATGTTGGGGGAAAAAAAAGGTAATTTCTGTATATTTATACAGAAAATTATGTTTGGATCTTAGTATATCACAAATCCAACAGTTGATTACAGGAAATTACACAATGGAAGCTCACTTGCTTGATAGAGGATAGCTGTCCTTGTGCATGAGGGCATATGCCAACAAACTGGGAGTCCAGCCAAGATGACAGATCAGAAAAATGAGGTACCAGATTTGCAGCACCCATAAGGTATCATGGCAGATTATGAGAACGGCAAAAAATTCCAAATTTGATCTGCATAACTGATTTTGTGTGATATCTTCTTTTTCCCCCCCGGTTAGTGGAAATCACATATTTAACAGAACAATCTACCCACTGACAGATATTTCTTTTTTATGAAAATGCAAGCTGGAATACTTTTAGCAAGTCTGATGTCTATTTTTCATCCAATAGTATTCCTATAAAATTATTTTTAATCCAATCATCTGCTAATCTTACTCCAAGTTCTTAAAAAAAACCAAAACATAATAGAATCAATCACATTTTAAGAAGGAAGGCAAATTTGTTTTCAGTCCAAATCAAAACTTTAGGTGGAACTTGGACAATTAATCATGAAAATTTCTCTATAAAATTACTATGGGGAAAATCCTGCCGTCCGCGTTTTTTCTTTCTCAACCATACTAACAGAGGTGACAGAATTAGGGATTTCTTTAGCTTAATGAGAACTCTAATTAATGACAGCTGTAAATCTAGCAATTACAACATGAACAAGTACATTTACAAGTAAAAGTATATTTAATGCTTAGTTTAATTGTTATTCTGTTTTGGTAATCATTTATCTTTCCCCAAATTTAAAGCTTTGCACAGTTAATGAATAGCTTTCATCTAACTTTTGTAATTTTCCCTTCTATATATTGTTAATTAATTTCAGTGAACAGTGGATGAGAGAATATGACTCTCTGCATTTCAGAAAAAAAAAAAATCCTACCTTGGGAAAAGTTACCGTGTATTGAAACTAAATATTGCAATCTCGTTGTTTTTTATTTGAGTTAAATACTAGATGATATGAAATAATGTGAATCTGAAAAAATTCTTGAGAGCATTCATTATTTTCAAAATTAACAAATGAATGCACTTCTTAGATCAGACGTTTTAGTGAGAGATAGTTAATTTTAAATTTTTAGGGATAATGCAATACCAGAATGTTCCTAAAAATATTTGCTAGGGCATTCATTCTAGTAAAAAGGCATTGAGAATTACTATGACTAGTTTGCTTGTTTCCAAATATATATATGTTTTCATATATATATATGTTTTCCTATATATATGCACACACACATATGTTTCCATATATATACTCACACAGATATAAAAACAAGCAGAATATGGATATGTTTGTGTATATATATACAAACACACATTTATGCGTTCAGGTTTTTGTGTATGTTTTCAGGGTGAGACTTACTGATTGTGCACAGTTCTCTCTCTACAAAACTCTCTTCTGTTCTCTACTTGTTAAGTGAAGTGACTTGTCCGCCTGACTCGAGTGGCCCATCTGTCTGAGCTGCTTCATTCTTGCGTGGAAAAGGCAGAAAACTCAATTCTTTGCAGTTGACTACTCCTGCAAGAAATTAATATTATGTACTGTTTACATACTAACACACAGAAATAAATACATAGGAGAAATAATGGTCCTTTAGCTATAATCAAAGCTTAAAAGTAGTATGAACCCAAACCAAAACAAAAAGCCTATGAACCACTGCCATGTTTTTATTATTTTCATAAAACTGTAGGGGGAAAAAAACCCCAACCAAACAACCCAACTCATTTTCTTCCATCTAGTTGCTCTATAGGTTTATTTTAAGGGAAATACAAGAATCATAGTTTTAAAGATACATCCTTTAGTATTTAATGGGCTTTTTTTGTTATGTTCCATTCCAGATATGTATATGTTCATATTGTTCATCCCCCTCCAATACATCCTGGAATTTCGAAGAAGAACAAGGAAACCTGTACATTCCAATCTAAACAGTACTTAAGTGACAAGTCAGAGGAGCTCTTGCCCATATAACCTAGAAGAGTTTTTCCTGCTTATTTTTTACCTTCTCCTTGGAGATGCACTTAAACAAATCTTTGTTATAGTAGCAGTGTTCTGGTCATGACCTGGTATTGTTCAGGTTGCGTAACAGTCTTCCTTGGTTGCTCTTTAGTCTTGGAAACCTTCACCATTCAGATTGAAAATCCTGTTTTTTCTCTACCTGGGACTGAATTTTAACAGCAAGTTTGAGGAAAACCAGCTGTGCCGTTTGTCAGCGAAGGGAGAATGAATAAACACACAGCTCTCTTCATTGCAAAATTATTCAATCTGACCTTTTCTATTTTTTATTTTGGTTGTGGTCTTTTGTTTGAACTGAAACATAACATTTTAGAAGTGATTTTCTTTCGCCAGCTGCTAATATGCAGACACTGAATTGTATTCCTGAGGATTACTGCACTGTTTTCTGCACTTCACAGTCCTTTTATAGTGCAAACTCATATATATTTAGCTATGAGGAAAAGAACTGGGAGGGCATGGTCTTGTCAGAAAAGCAATGAAGCAAAACTTAGGATGCTTGGATTTAGTTTCTAACAGGTCTGTGCATGTCTTGAATGGTCAAGCTGAGTAGGGACAGATATTTCAGAAGCACCTGAAGGCTTTCCAAGTGCAATTCACTTGCTTTTTGGAAAACAAAAGTCACATTTTATTTCTCTCAGCATACTTCCAAGGAATTCTTGGTACCTCCCAAGGAAGATGGGCGTGTCTTAGGTTTTCACAAATTCCATTGAAATTATTTTGTAAAAATAGGGACGATAACACTTTCTTTCTCTATCTTGTTCCTTTGTGAAAGAAGTTGTCTTTTATTGTGTTTACTTAGTACAACGAAGCTGGGAGCTGAATAGCATTCTGCTGAATAGTGATGATGACATTATGGAAAAATTTATACTTCCTATGCTATCCATTTTACAGTCTGAAGGAACTGGGTCACAAATGGTAAGTTGCTCAAGGGCACCAAATGTCACTAGAGGAACAGATGACTAAGTATTTCCACAGACCACTGAAACTCAGCGAAGAAATAAATAGAAGAGACTGTATTCATTAAGGAGTTGATTTAAATCATGGATTTAAAGCTCCAATTAAGAAAATATTTAAAAACATTCCTAAGTCCCATCACAGGCAGAACTGCATTTAAGTTCAACTCTTTACTAGGACTTCAACTCGCATTTAAAATTAAATGTGAATTAAAGTTTGCTTTTTCTATAAAATGCTTAATCTTTAGAAGTAAAACTTTCAGCAATTTATGGATATCTGAAAGCAGTTTGTATACGTGAAATGTTATGCAATTTTAACTTTAGTAGTCATTGTCAGATCAACTGCATGTACAGTCATGTGCAAAAATATTTTGAAATGCACGTTTCTGAGAAAATACAGTGTTACAGATGCAAAATAAAACCCAAATGAGATTGTCCTAAGTTATTTACATTCTGTATACTGTAGAATATCACAACAGAATGTTACATTCCTAGTATTAAAAAAAAAAATACACGCTTGACTGTGGATTTTTTTTTCTTCATTCCAGGAATGTATAATGAATGCTCGTTAGTCCTGATTTTGCCTAGTAATTAATGGAAATTACAATGTTAGGTTCACAGATATTCAATCTTGCTGTTCTATAGCCTTGTCTTTTGAAATCTGTTTCTATTTTTTCATATGCCTTATTACAATCTTTAGTCAGGGATTTCCAAAGACATTTTCAAGTCTATGGGTGGGCAACAGTTTCTAAGTGTTAGCTTAGTATCATTTGGCTTTGAATCATTTCAGTGATTGAAATACCTCTGGCACCTTTGGATCATTTGTCAGCAAACAGACATTCAGAGAATAGTTTGGAGGGAGATATAATAATTTTGGATGCTGAGAGATAATCATGACAATTCACAATGAAAGATCAAAAATTTCCTACATTTATCTTGCGAAGTGTGCTCAAAATAGTTAATAATGTTATGAGGATTAAAATAACTATGGAGATATAGCTATGCAGGTAACATAATTTTCTGATCCAATTTAAGCAATCAGGTGTGATGTTTCTTATGCTGTTATTTTCAATTTTGTTTAAGGACTTGCTTTAAATAGTCTTAGTCTTTTTTGTTTAAGAAAACAGTGAGTTAATACGTAGAATTCTCTTATTTAAAACGTGACACACTGCTTTTCCTTCCGGTTGAAGCAATCAGGTGCAAGGGTAAAAGGATACTGTCAGTAGAAAGGATTTCTGCCACAGTATTATATGCCAGGGGTACTGTAAAAAGGCACTCCAGGGAAGCACTACTAGTCCTGCGTTTCTTCAGGCATCCGATGAATATGCAACAGGGCTCAAAAGTGTTTTTTATTCTTCAGGATACGGGTCTGGAGAGAGGGGACGGGGGTCCTGCTCCTGGTCCTGGCACTGTGAAGCTTGGGTTCTTCACGGGGGTGTGTGAAGACTGTCACGTAACAAGAGATCAGGCTGTTTGAACTGCCTTTTTATAACAGCTTTTGTAGGCATATGTCACGCTGGTGTGTACACTGACTGCTTTAGTCAGCTGGTCTTTTAATAAATCACATGTGGTTCAGAGGGATCGCTGTACGACCTACTTAATCACAGGTTAAAGAAATCAGATTTTTGGCAGGTCTGTGATGGGGGCAGGAGCCCCACAAGCAGATCTAATTGAGAGGACTTGGATGACTATGTTTGTCCCGAGTCAGTTCACTGGGTAAATTATAATATTTGTGAAGTGACTTTCTTGAGCTGGTCACTTGTATTTCCCAACCTCTGCGAATTCCCTACACAACTCTCTGACTACTGTCTCTCCCCGAAAAAGCTACTTACTTTTCAAGATAAATTTTTTACTTCTCTTCAGTCCTCCAGATCACTCATATCCAGACCAGTCTCTCCTCCTGAACAGAATCATAAGAGACTAAATAAAAGCAGTTTCTGGGATGTGCAAGGATCTTTCTTGCTATCGCTTATCTCTGTAAACACCCTGAATTATAATAATGAAGCAAATAAGATACAAACAAAAGTTTTAAAGCATACATTTCTTCTGCTATATTACATTTGCATATGCTGAAATTACGCAACCTTTATAATAGTCTCAAATGATGTGTACAAAGCAGTAGTATAAAATAGGAACTTTTCAAAGATTATTTCCATCATTGGATATAACCAGACCTATTATTTTTCTCCTGCAAATGACTCCCAAGTTGGCCAAAAATACAGATGGGTTCTTTAAAAAACATAGTTGGTGACTGCTGTCAGTTTTGGTTGTTTCTGAGTAAGTTTTGCACCTTTAATTCATTGTTTATAGTAATGGGGTATTTCCTCACTGTGCCATTATAAGTTATGATACAGATCCAGCTGAGTCCTCAGAACTGAGTGTAAATTTAGTATTAAAGTTTCTTGGGAATGTAGAACTTAATGAATAGGAAATTTATAAATGATTGTATTCTACCAAAGCAATATGCTTGTGAGCTCTTCATTCTGAATACCATCCCTTGTGCACAGCCTCAAAAAATCCTTTGGGGGTGATGAGTAATGCACCAGAGTGAACAGAAGCTGTATTTGGAGAGAAGTCAGGATGTTTCTGATCACTTTGGAAAGAGACAATGTCATTATATTAAGTGAACACCAAAGTAATCTATGGGGTGGATATTGCATGATAGAGCTGAAAGTTTTATTTTTAATCCTTCATCTGCATGCTTTAGACCCTTTAGGAAGACCATGCTAGTTTTACAGAACATTGCATTTAAAATAAATATATTAATAGAAGATATTAAAAATCACTGTGGCTTTAGGTAATGTTTTTAATGTTCAGCTCTGTTTGACACATCTGTCTGGAGCCATGGGAAAATTGCAAATTAAAACGATCCACAAAATACGCACACCCCAGTGTCTGGGAGAGACTAGTCATTTGGGTAGGTCTTTTTTTTGTGTGCTCTGACCCAAATAGCTTATTTTTCCCCTTTGATTTAGAACACAGGAGAAGTTATTTGCTATTTGCAGATCAGGTTATTTGGGTCAAAGCACTGGAGTAGGCCTAAAGTATCTAAGTATCTAAACAGACGGGGTTTTTTCTTTTTTTTTTTTTTTTTTGCATTAGCTCTGTTCTACTTCACTGCCGATTCACATTACAGCATTCGCCACCAGCACCAGCTCCCTGACCCCAGCACAGCAAAACTCCATCTGGGTCGGAGTGCAGGTGGGATAAATATGCCTGTGGTGCCTTTGAGTGGTGGGCACTTCTCTTCCCAAACAGAATTAAGCGTTAGTTGGCAAGGAATATGAGCGGCACGTGACGCACATGATCTTTGATAAGTCACTTGATGCAGCATTTCTTAAGTGAAAACATAATTCAAAAATTATCTTGGATGAGAACTCTGCCATTAGGCAATGACAAGTAAAGGATAATGATCAAAAAGTACTGTCGCTAGCAGAGAGCTGCAGGAATCATCGCTTAGTCCAGTCGTCCTTAACATCTGCAGAAGAGCAGGAGCAGCATATTACTATTTTGGAGTGGATAGTTAGCTGGAAAATGTTGAAAATACCCATAGAGATAAAGAGAGAGGACTGAAGTGGATCTGGGAAGAGAAAAGATAAAAACTGCCGCTTAGAAAATTATCTGAAAGAAAGATAATGTGGGGAAAAACGATAATGATACAGACTTCAGAAGAGCAAAAGAGAATAGATTATTAGATGGGCCTCTGTATGTCAATGTAATAGACAAAAAACAGTTTGGGTTTATACATGAAGAATTAATGAACCGGGAAAGAAAGAAATTACAGTGAGAGAGAATAAAATACGCATACACCTTCCAAGTTTGCTTTGCCTGATGAGTCTGATAACTTTTCTTGTACCTCAACAGGGAGTCACAGAGATGACGTCTATCAGGAGAAGACCTCTTCTTTGGACTTGGTCCTTTAAGTAGATGTATGAACTTTAAGTCTGACAAAACATTGTGGTTGTCCCAGTGAAGAGTGTTCTGCAGTTCACTGTCTCCGAATGCTTTCCTTTCCTTTACAGTCTTTGTTATTGTCCCACGAGTAGCACCCAAATTGGATCCTTCACTATTCGTTGGGGAAACTGAATCCAGGGATGTTGGGCAAATGCTGTTTATCTGTGATTTAGATATATGAAGAATGAGTGTGAAGTGCTGCTCAGCTGCATCTCTGCTAGGTTTTGGGTTTGTGGATTTAAACTGTAGTCAGTAGCCTAGCCTGTCTATCCACTTCTTAATGAGATTACTTGTAATCACACACCAATTGTGCATGAATGTTTACAGATCTCCATAGCAGCTGCATCCTGTAGGATATACACGCTGGTTTAGCTTTGCTTTTGAAGAAGAAAAAAAAGGAAAGGGAGAAAGAAATAATCTTTGTAACAGATGTAAAACTTCCATCAAAGTAAACTGAAGTCTTTTATCATCTCCTCTTATGTACTCCAGTTCCTTACTAGCCCAAGTTGTACCAATGGCACGTGTGAATGTTCTTCTCCTTATTTCACTGTGTTGGGATAGTAGCAGCAAAGTGAGTAACTGTTCAATCAGCTTTTGCCCAACAGAACTCAAAATGCTCTTTTGCTGTTCCATCTCCTTTTTTTAGATCTTCTAAAGCCTGAAATAGGGCCAAGGTTTCTTGTTAGCTTGCCTATAGAGTGCCATGTTTAATAAGGAGAACATTGCTTCCAGTTGCAGTGTTTTGGCACCAGGCATGGAACAACACTTGGGTAGGATTCTAAAATCAATACCCTTGGAGAATGCCTCCAAATGCTTCTTAGGTGCGCTTAAGCTATGGAGGGCAATTGCTTAATGACATACAGACTTCTGATTGACAGTCAAAAAAGTCATGGATTTAGAGAAAAGATATTTTTTTGCTGAAAAGCTGAGGAAAAGTTTTACTTGCATAAAAGCCTAACGGAGATATTTGAGGCCCACAGTTCAGAAGATTCAGATGTTTAAAAATGTTCACACTATTACGTTTTATAACTAAGTAAGCAAACTATGTGCATTTCAATTACAATTTTGCTATGCAATATTGTTAATTTTGTTCTGTTACGAAAATCTAGGGTGCTAGGACGAACGACAAATATTGCTAAAATTAATGAAAAAATCATAACCCTATTGCTATCAATAGATTAAAAACTAATTGAAGGCAAAGCCTCACAAAATTAAATGGTTTTCTCACAGATCCTTGCATTGTTGCATGAACATCTTAAATGAATACTCACTATATATAAGAGTTTGTTGTGTGATTCAGGGAATGACGAAATTACCTTCAATGGTATTTTTTTGCAGGCAGTTGTTTCACATGCATTTCCATTAGAAAGAACAAAGTGTTCAGGATTAAGATGAGAGTGCTCTTTAGTGGCCTCAATAGCTGGCTCATTCAACTCTTCAAACTGACAATATGCCAGAAATTTCTATGTAGTGTTCCCATTAAACATTTTAATCAAGAAAAACTACTGTAATAGCAACCAAATTGGGCATATAATTAAAACAGCAAAAATTCATATTTTCTCTTTCATGTAACTGTACTAATTCTCTAATAAATTTCATAAAGTTGACTCATAATTCTGCTTTGGCATTCTGACAAAAGAACAGAATTCTTTGCAAGTGTTTGCTTAATTTCCATTTTTCAAACCTAATTTCAATTTTTATTGCTTCATTTTGAATATACTGATTAAAGTAATATTAAGTCTTGCGAAGCTTTGCCAAAGAAAATGAAAGAATGATATTATGTATATTTAATTAGCTACAGTTCTTATTTAGGAATAACAACTTCTTTCTTTTTTAAGGTTGATTTTTTTAATCAAGCAAACTCTAAATCACTCGTAACTCATTAGTCAACCCTGTGAGAAATATGGGGGGTGAGGGGAATGAAACAACACTTCTGTATTTAAAACCTGTTCATTTAAATAAGTTGATATATATCATTTAAGGAAAATTCAGAAAGCTATTTTATAAAATAGAAGCCCTCTGTCCTCCTCAAATCTCCACAAGATCTATATTTTAATCTTGTACCATTCCAGTGTTGGCTTCAACATTGCTACTTCCAGGCAACAGGTTTCTGGACAAACGAAGAATAAAACATGGCAACATATGAAAAAAAAAAGTTTATTAAAAAAATAAAAATAGCAGAGTTTAACTCCTAAAATTCTTGAGCATTCATTTCAGTTCAAAATACATTTTTAGGTATGCTTTCTATTAAAACAAGCAGGTGCTAGTGTTGTTTGTTGGGGAGAGGGATGTGTTTCCATATTTTCTGGCTTTAAGTAACCTTCAAAATGCTTAAATACATAAGAGTAGTTTTCTTCCTTACTTAAAAGTGGTTTTCTTTTCATGGTCAAAGTTTTGTTGAATTGGGATTATGTTCAGTACCTTCACAAAGAAGTCTTAAATGATCAAGCCACGTTAAACAATGTCATGTGTCACATTACAGCATTAAGAGTGAATAATAAATCAGTCAAACATAAGCATGACAGAACTAATTTTCAGTTGAAAACTGAAATTAATTTCTATCAGAAAGAAAAAGGTTTAGAACTTACAATTCCACGTCATCCTTTATAGAACTAAGGGCATGAATTTTATATACCCTTGTTTATAGAAACTAATTAAGATTGAAGATGACAATCTCTAAAAGTTGAAATTGTAAGTTCCTTTCTACTGTAGCTTTCCCTTTACTCTGTAGAGAAGAATCATAGAATCATAGACTGGCATAGGCTACAAAATTTAAACTCCCCTCTTTTCCCCAGATCTGGGAAACTTTTTCTAGTGGAGTACTCAAGAAAAGTCAATACTTTCCCACTCACGAGCAATCTTTATAAAAGAAAAAATCAGGGCTAAAAGTAAAACACACTTATAAAACCCCTTCGCAAAACTGAATAATCTACCAACGCTGAGAATGAGAATACTTTGAAACCACTTCTTCTGCTACAATTTATAGTAGCTGATGAAGTAGTTAGTCATTCCTTTCTTCTCCTGGATAAGCTCATACGGTTTTATGTCCAAGCACCCAAAAATATCTAGTTATCAGGTAGACAGTCACTTAAACTCCAGCCACATCACCACTAAATGATGTATTTTCTGTCATATAGATAAAGCCCCCAAATCATCAGTAATAGTTAAAGGGAGCTGAGAAGAATCTGACCACTAAAGACCAACCTCTTATCCTTGAAATTATGTGTGATTTCCTCTTGCCACAGGATCTTTTGCATTTTTCATCATTTTAGCTGGAAATTAACCTGTAAGTAAAGAGTTCTCTTTCCTTTTCCCTCTCTTCTTTCCTTTTTTCTCTTCTCTTCCTCCTTTATGGCTCCTTCATTTTACTGTGAGAGGCTGCAGTCAAGATGACATGCATGTCAATCAACTTGGACATCGTGTTCAACTATTCCAATGTGAAAAGTAGTGTCATATTCATCCAAATACCAGACTCTAACAACTTAACATTGCAAATGTATCCAGAAAACTGGTCTGTAATCCACAAGCAGGTTAGGCATGATCCATGCCAGCAGTTTCTTCGGGTCAAAACATACCAGCAAACAGTTGTTTCTTTAGTAGGACTCCATACACCTGGGGAACTCTGTGTTGCTCTTATGACTTCCTTTGGGTGTCAAAAAAATATTCCTGTCCTTTAAGATTTGGCCACAGACTTTTACTGACAACAGTGAAAATTCTGTACCATACATGTAGTGCTGTACAACTTCCCTGGTCATCCATTATTTGTGAAGCTCTTTTAGTTTCAAAATATAAAAGTAACCACAAGAGCAAGGAAGAATAGCTTCTGGGTACAAATGGCCACAATGCTATAAAATCCTGTGTTTTTTCCCAGTCAATTAGATTTCAAAGTACCACTGAGAGAATAACCTGTATCCTGTATTCTGCTCTTGGAAATGTTTCTCATGATATATGCCATATAAAGTATATATTGCCTTATAATACAACTTGGTTTTATTTAGTGAGTGTTTAATAAGAGTGTCTCAACTCACTAATTAGAACAAGTAACCCAGAGGTCCATTATAAATTGCTAAAAGGACAGATATATCCCTAGGAAAGATATATGACCGTCTTTATTTATTATTAATCACAACTATAGTTAACCAATTAACAAATCACTTTATCCTTTCAGGCTTCTAAGGATAGGCATACTTGTGTGTTAATTATTGTCCCTGAGTTATTATTAATGTTATAGAATAAAAAAATTAAACATTTTATGTTACTTTGCTCTAAGGAAACAATAGCCCTTAAGGTTTGGAACCTCCAACTCTCTAAATAATTCATTTAAATACTAAAATAATTCATTTCCTAAATGATATAACCATCTTTACACTGAAACACCATTTTTCTAGATAAATGGGTAAATATGCTGCATTTAGGCAGAAGTGCCTCAGTCTTCACAGTGAGGTCTATCTCTTTTCCAGCATGTATGTCTCAATGTATTATTCATTCTCGGAGTACACGGAGTAGACTGGCTTTGATACAAAGGCAGCAGTAGCACTGCTCTATGGTTATTCCATCCACTTGCCAGAGTCCCACTGTCAATTCTTCATTTTGTGTGAAGAGATTTAACAAAAGATTTCATGCATATCTCTAAAATAGCTACTATACTGGCTGGGGAAGTAGTATGTGTCCTATTTTGTTCACTTTGTGTAGAGTAGTTCACTCTCTTGAGAGCAAATATTTTAGTTCTTGTTTCCCTGACTACTGTGTCAAGGTTTTCAGTGGAGCAAGACCTGGATTCATGGCTCTTTGTCTTAAGAGGGGTACCCGTAGCCTTTGGCTAAGGAATTGCTCTCAAGTTTAGTCTTTTTTTGGTGCACTGAATATTTAATTAGTTATTGCAAAGTGGAACAGCTTTCAGGCTGAAATGGGAGGAGGAAAATATTCTCCTCCCTCATGAATATCTTATGGGATATTCTCTGGAAGGTAAGAATTGAGATCTTCTCAAGCAGAGTGAACCCAGGTCTCTTGCACTCAGGCTCAGGGCATAGGCTCAGAATTAAATTAACTAGAAATCTGCCTAGTTCTAAATGGGTCAGCCTTTGTGTAAGTGAAAATAGTCTAGGTAAGTCACCTTGCACCTTTTGTTGGAGTAGACGGTCGCCCTGTGAATCCTAACTCGGGAGAGGGGTCTGCCTCTGACAGGGTCCATATCTGAGGCACAGATTTCCACCATCACAATTTCTAATTCTTCTCTTAAGCACGTGCACTGATTTTTTGTGAATTCTACTGTTAGAGAGTTAATTCTTCTCCTGCGATGTGTAAGAAACCTCCAAGCCAAAGCAAAGTTGTAGACTTAATCAGGTAGCTACACACCAGAAACCAGTTTTATCTAAGTTTTATGCATGTGTGAACCTTTACTGGAGGAAATACCTACAGCTATCATGGCCCTCAGGAAAACCAAAGGGAGTATGCTAGATGCCTGGCTTTCTCAATAGTATCCTATCCTGATAGACGTTGTCAAAAGGGAAGTTTAGGGTGAATTCTCTTAAAAAAGTAAGCTGCACTGGACATAAGCACTGTGAGAATCCAAGGATTACACCTGATATTAGGTTTAGCTTCAAGACTAGTTTCTTTTAATGTAATTTTAAAAAGTGGATCTATATCTGAAATGCTTATCCATCCAAGATTCATGGAAAATAGAAATCACAAAGTGTTCCTCTGCAACTTTTCACTTTCTTCTAACTTAGATATTACCTCTTTCTTCTGAAAATCGTCAGACCTTGATAGATAGCTTGGGTGTTCCATCACTTTTCTTTGTTAAATATTTGAAGGCTCTTTAGGTTTCTTCTTTTCATGTTCATGTACCAAGTGAAAGATAAAATAGAAATAATGACAACTTTTTTGTTAAATGAAAATTATGTCAGTTTGAGGTTAATTGTCTTATTTTGACTGTGTTCCTCCTAAACATACTTTTATCATTCAGTCAGCAAATACATTTTGGGATCCTATTTACAATAAGATCTCCAAACGGAAGATTTATCTGACAAAATGTTCTAGCAGGTCCAAATTACAGCAGTTGTTAATGATGTAAATAAACAAATATTTTTCTAAATTGATACTGAATGTTTTCTTTATGATAACTGAGATTTCCTGACTCCCCCTAAAACTGCTTTTCCTTGTGAATACCCTGTACAGTTTGCATTTTTTGTTTTCCAACTTAGAATTAAGCAATGATACAAAACTTTTGTTGTCAAAGTTTTCACATTTTTAAAGGCATCTATACTATACTTCTACTACAAAAAACATCATAGAAAATATGTGGGGGAGAAAGGAAAATGGAGGGGATGAGGTTGGTTTCACTTTAGCACTTTGATTTCTAATATTTACATGATAAACCCTACCAAATTTGATTTTGGAGTGTGCACGTACAGCACATATCAAAAGTGCTAGTAAATTTTCAGAAAGGAATATCAAGACAATAATTCAATGTGAAAAGCTCTTTCTTAACTGATAGATTAGCTGGGGTTTCACAGCTAACTGTACGTTATAAAAGCAACACATATGCTGTTTCTAATTAAGGGGAAAAGATCATCTTAAGAGAAAAATTTGTTTGTAAAGGAACATTGACTTCATAATATACCTTCTACCCAAAAGAACAGAAATTCCTGAAGCCATATATTGATGCTACACTCCTAGGACAAAGGCCACAAGAGCAACACTTTATAATACAAAAAAAATTGAAATAGAACTTGGGCAGGCATCTACTCTACTCTCCTGCTGAAAAGTAGGATCAGTCATACCTGTCTGTGTGAACAGATACTTGTCTAATCTATTCTCTAAAACCGTTCATGAGATAGAAATTTCACATCCTCCTTGAGTAATTCACCTCAGACCTTAGCTATTTGAACTGTAGAAAAGGTTTGTCTATTTATTATCTAACACAGTGTAGGTACCTATTAACACCAATTTTATACATCCAAAATTTTAAATCTTTAAAAAAGTCTTTACAATTTACATTAAATAGATGTCATTATTCTCTTCCTTTTGTTAGAGAAAGAAAGGTTCAGAGAGGTTAACTGATGCAACCAAGGTCAATGCTGCAAGTCCATGAAGAAAAGCCTGGGCTGAGTGATTCATTTCAAGCTTGTTTCAAGGTAGTTGAAAGCAAACCTTTTTCAAACTCCCCTCACTTTTTCAGTCGTATAAAATTCAACAGCACAAAGATAAGCTATCTTTCTCTTTCTACACTCTTTGTGTAATCAATCTGTGTTGTTAATAGCTCACCAATGAGATGGTATGTCTGCATCATCAGTCCTTTTGATGGACAGCTTTTTATCAGCAAGTTGCAGAAGCTATATAGTAACAAATTCCAAACTTTCTCTTTTATAAAACAAAAACGTATTTATACAGCCACAGTCAGAACTGTGCATCAAAAAATTTAGAAGTATGTATATTTCCTGAGAACTCACTTACTTAAGCTGATATATTTGCCAAAATTTCACTATTATTATTACTCTTCTTGATTTAAGCTAATTATTTTTTTTTACCTTCTACTGAGTTCTCCCTCTCTCCTTTCTCCCTCAGTCCTTCTCTCTCTCTCTCCATAGGTATCTCCTCAGTATCCCCAGGAATCTGGATCAAAACTTTAAGGGTCATTAAATGCAGCAGAATGCATCTTCTCAGCAGTGTAGTGAATCAATGGATTTAGTAAATTTTGCACCCGGTTTAGAGAAACAGGAAAGAATCTGGACATAATGAAAAAAAAAATCCTTCTTTTCTGTCTCATTCATTTTTACAAAAAACAATTCTGAACAAATCAACAGCTAATGGCACTGCCTATAGCTGGGAGAAGTGCTTTGAGAGCTCCTCGCTTTGGCAGTGAACCTTATTCTTCAGCTGGATACAAAACCACTGCTTTATCAAGCCAAAACTTCCAATTATAGCAAAATTTCCCGTTATGAGGACTGATCAGAAATGTCGTCCAAGGCAGATTAAGTTATGAAGATTCTGATTCTCTTAGCTATCTGGTGGATGAAGTATATAGTTTCATCCATAATGGTCTCTATCCATCAATAGAGAATATTGAAGTATGTTTTTGGAAAATTTACAAATTTTGCTGGCAAGTGAGAAAGAGAGGGGGAAATAAAGCTAGTGGTCTTTTTACTGATTCTGTGTAATTTTTATCTGTAGGACAACTGGGAAGAGAAGGAAGTTGGGCAAAACCGTATCCTTGCTGTGAGATGGCAGAGGGGAGAAACAAACATGTCAGGCAAGAAATCTGTTCAGTTTTGCTGAAGCTCATGAATAGCTCTTTTCTGAACTAACGCTAACCTTTAAAAATAGTTCAGTCTGGGTTTGCATAAATCAGAGTTCTAGTTTATCCATAATTTTTATTTTTCGCTGTTACCCATGCTTTTGCTGATTTTCATCAAGTAGCTTGCAGGATATATATCACCCTCCTACCTGCTGTGTCTACACCTGAGGCTTTTTCACCTTTTGCCTGCCTGCAGATGCTTCAAATGGTGCATCAAAGTGTGACAGTACCGAGGTCTCTGGAAGCACCGTGGGGATAACAATTCCAAGGTCTTGTCCCTTTTATGGCTGCGGCGGCTGGCTGGGAGCAGGGTAGCTGGGTGGGTTGAGGGAGGGAAATGGAGTAGCAAAGTGGAACTTTGCGCTGGAGCCTGCATTAGTGTCACTCTGCTGCTCCGAGCAGCCAGGAACCGAGCAGCAGAGCTTGAAGTTGGACCTGGTGAGTCTCAGAGCACGCCCAGTATCCCGGCCAGCACCCATCTGCACTACACACCTCCACCTCCAAAGAGGGGAGCAACCTCAGATGCTGCTCTTCATATTCAAATACTGCCGCCTGCACTGAGACAATCTGAAGAAAGCATTGATAAGAGATGGACAATACACTAATGTATATCAATTTTTTTTTTTTTTTTACTTAGCCTAGGTAATTAAAAACAATGAAATCTTTTCGTAGGACTACCCCAGGAATGCTAAAAATCTTTTGGAATACAGACTATGTTTGGCTTTAGGTATTACACAGTAATTAGTTACTTGCTAATACTCAGAAGATATTATAGTTAAAATAATGTTATTTACTAGAAGTGCAATAAAAGTTAGTTAGAGATATATTGAGTAATTTAGTGAACAGTTTGGTAGGATTATTTCACTGTGGACTTAGTTATTTTATCTGACGGCTTAAGTAAACATTTGATCATACCCACTCACACACTGCTTCACCTCGAAGGTGATTATACCACAATAAACATCACATAAACTGTATACAAAATTTTCAAATTTGCAGAGTGTGTATGGCTTATATGACCTCTAAGTGGTCTGTTAAAGTAAAGATGTTTTAAAAATTCTTAGCCCAGATTGTGTTTTTATTAGATAGATTAAAATCTACTTCCAAACAACAAATTTGCAATGTAAGTATAGAAGTTCCCTGCAGTATTGGCTTTTAAAGACTGTTGATTTGCCCTAATTCATCTCTTTCATTGAAGTTTGAAGAGGTGGCGAGATCTTCTCATTGCTAATTGTCAGATGTGTGTTGAAAGAGATCTCTTCGTGTGCTATAAGATTTTCTGTAACATAATTCTTTAGGTACTCCAAGTATTTCAATTAGACTAAGTACTGCAATGCAAATGTAAGGTGAACTTTGCAATATCACTTAAGACAGCTCTTTGGTCACAGTAGGGTTGTAGAAGTTTCAAAGGAGATCATGGAGAGCCAGAAAAACAATAAGTCTTTACTGTTCATTATTTAATTGATCGAATTATAAAAAGGGGAGAAATAAAAAAGAAATTATAAGAAAGGTATTGAAACTGAGTTGTGATGTAAGATGAGAGGCAGCAGTAATTACTACTGAATTATTTCCTCTAGTCAGAAAACAGCTGACTTTTTAATGGCTGGCAGCAACTCAGTTCCTTCAAGGCAAAAGAAGGAATGGGGAAATACTTTTATTTTTGCCCATAGTGAATACACATGCATAAGGAAAAGAGAATCATGCAGAGTGACTGAGAACTGAAATTTAGTATATCTTTATTCAGTCTAATTTGCTTTCTCGTCAAAACAAAATAAGGAAAAGTTTTATCTTTAATATCGAGAGCTATACAACCAAAGGTTTCCAGCTTTCTGTGGAATTCAGCCTCTTTAGTGGCAACATCATGATAAAATAAATCTTTGCTTTCACTGAAATTATGTTACTGTTTTTTTATGTACTCTGTTATACGCTATATCAGAAACATCTCATACTGAATGTTACTCTTAATAGCCATTTCTAAAAGGCTTTTTTTGTATGTCATGTTTAATAATGAAAGTTTTGATTTAGTTTGCTGCAGTTTATTTTCAGAATGACTTTCAAATGCACTGCTTGTCTGCACACTGAAGTGAAAATGTAAGCAATACTAGCGACAAGCGTATTTTGCTTTTTTGCAGATTTCAAACACTTTCTAAGGTCATGTGGGTATTGCTGGCCAAGCATCAGTAGTTCATTCGTTGCTTGATTACAAGTGGAATTGTAAATGGAATGAAATAAGATGGATATGGAGGATTACCAACTGCTGTTGGCACACAACTGCATGCTTAAAGATGTCTTCATTCATTAACAGACTATTTTAGCCTGCCAAGGTTGGAAATGAAATGCAAGTCACAGCTTGTACATTTATCACTGTAAGGAAAGCATCCTGCCAGTACTGGTTAAGCAAAGTGTACTTGTAGCCATTAGTAGTCCAGTCTGATTATCGGGCTCAATCTGTTTCTAATGGCAACCTTTGCAGTGACAGCATTGTTTCCATCTGGGCTCACATGAGAGATTTTAAATCTTAGCGTTTAAAGTTCTGAAATAACCTTACAGACACAATTATTTACTTTCTTAGGGATTGTTCCAGCTGGTGGATGGCAACCAGGCGTACCTGCGACAAGCGAGCTGGCCTCTACCTTCTGCTTAGCGAGCCAAATAGTAGTTAGCCAGTATTGCCTCTAATTACAACAGGTACAGTGACTTGATATCTCAGGCTTATTCTCTTAAACTACCTATCCAGCAGCAGAGTGAATGATGGCACTGCTTCTCCTTCTCAGAGAAAGCTGACATGGAGATTTAAAATATTTGAAAACTGGGTTAATGAAAAAAAAAAAAAAAAACACACAAACAACTATTGAGGCAAAGTTTTGAACTTCTGATTTATCCAAATCCTTGCAAGATTTGTCAGTTACTATTGTGCATATTGCGTTTCTGTGATAGTAATTTAGCACAAGTTCCTTCTCCAAAATCAAAATTCAGCTTTCTTGACTGGAATTGAGAGAAAATTGGGCAGAAGAACGTGATCATCTCTTCCAAGGTTTAGAGAACAGTAAGAGAAATTCACATAAAACAAGGACTCATTCTCTGGAGGTGAAAGTAAGATATTAAATTATTAATATCTTTCAAGATACTAAAGGCCAGTGGGATGTTTTGAACAAACAAACATAATTTAATTCTTAATGAATTATCAAAAAAAAAAAACTCCCAAATGACTAGAAGCAAAGATTGAGTTACTACAATTTAATTTTAGCTTAGTTCTGTTGCAAGCACTCTTAATATCTGAAAAATGAATTGAAACTGTGTTAACTGTCTGGTTAGTGAACAGTGTAATAATTAAGCTGCAATAAACAGGAAACTGGGTCAAAGAGCTCACATATATTACAATAGGCCAAGGTTTAGAATATCCAAAATTAATGTTATATGGGAGATAACTAAACAGCCACTATTTCATTCCTATGGAGATCTACTAAGACTGAGACAGCAGCAGTGTTTGGAGGAGTTAAAAGAGAAAGAAGAAAATTCCAAATCCTGAGTTGTGTATAGAGCAATTAACAAGACAAAATGCATTTCTCAAGGTAAAACAAACGCTGAAATTAGGACACTTTACAGATTCTTCTTTTTTTCTGTCCCAAAGTCAGTTTTAATGAAAGTACATTGGAGAGAAAGAACACGGAGGCAAGTTTCCGATTTGATTACAGTTAGTCACAGTTCAAAACGAAGACATGAAATCATCAAAGATTGAGAGAAAAAAGGCACAGACAAGACACGAAACATTAATGCTGAGAAGTGGAGGGAAGGGAGTTGGCCACTTGCCAAGGCTGAGGGTTGGCATGTTCCCAGGCAGGTGGCTGCAGGCCTGGGGGGGGAATATATTAAACTATCCTGGTATTAGGCTTTCCCCAACCACTGCACTGTGTTTCAGCAATACATATTTGTGTGTGCGCACCCATCTGAAGGACAATCATGCTTTCAAGTCTCCGCATTTAGTAAAAGCGATCATCCGAATCAAAGCGATCCAAAGACTTCTTGGGCAAAATTTGTGTCGTGAGGATGAATTAATCTCACCTAAGCTTAGCTGTCTGCACTGCAGACATTAACGCTGAGCTTGTCATCCTCAAATTAATTTATAGTCAATTAAGACTTTTTTAGGGTGCAGATGTGCTGACTCTTACCTTAAGTATGCTCTTTTTTTCATTTCATGTGCTCAGATAGGAAGTTTAACAAACTAGCTGAAATGCAGTAACACATGTGGCAATTCTCTCTGGTCAAATGAGTATTGTTCTCTGTGCCTCTATTATGTGCTGATATGAAAATTGTTAGAGAAAATCAAATTGAATTTTCTTCAGAAATATTTTTTTGGTGGTATATAAAACAACTGCTAGAGATGCTGTCATAAAGATTGTAAGAGTGTCGTCAACTATCTATGGACCTAAGGTTCTTGTGCTACGAGTTTTTCTTCTTTCAGCAGTACTCTGCATCACACCCACATCTGAAAGTACATACAAACATCTATGACTCAGTTAAACAATATTCGGAATTCAGTCAGTAGAAACATTATTTCGTATCCATATGAGGCTTTTTTGTTTTATTGTCCCTTTTCCTACAACAACAGTTGGTTAACATTTTCCTTCTTATCAAAATAACCCAGAGAAAAAAAATCAGTGTTCTGAATTAGCATGATAGCAGCTTTGGCACATTTATTGATAGATGCAGAAATCAAACAATTAAACAGCTAATAAGGAAAAAAAACCACCAAGCCCATGCTCACATCTCTTTGGTACACTTGTACTAACATCACAAATGTGCTCAAAAAATGAATGTAAAGAGGGTTAAAGTAGAAACATAAACTCAGCTCTATTCAAATTAATTTGAAAGCATGAAATAATCGCTGTTGAAAATTATGCTATTAAAAAAATTCAATTAAGATTTGTGACTCACTTCGGTTTTTATTTTATCCCTTCTGCTCTAGAAAATTACAAACTGCATATCAAGTGCCCAGTGGGGTTTGGGAGGCAATGACGAACATTCATTTCAACACACTTCTCTTGGATTAAGACAGTACTGACTGTATGAAAAAAAGGATTAAGATACCTTACTGAATTTCTTGCATATTGCAACACTATGGCAGTTGACCTGTTTTTCTTCAGTGTAGGATGTTTCTATGTTTGTGATTTGCTTTACGTTTTGAGAAGGAAATGTTATTGATTATTTTTCAGGAACTCATGGGATTTTACGTTTATGATACTTTTTGAGTGAAATATTTATTTTGAACACAGAAGCAGCATGTTTCTAACTTTCCCATTTTACTGCATTTTCTAGTGTTAGCTATAGTAGAAAATCCAGAACTGTTCAATCTCCGTATCTGACACCTACACAAACTGTTCAGCAGCGAGAGAGTGCAATATGCAGCTATATTTATTCCTATCCCATTAGCAGTTACAATGTTTCTGTTGCTTTTATGGCACCTTCTCTGGTGATCAGCTGCACTCATGAGAAAGAAGAATCATAAAAATATGGTTGGAAGGAGCCCCAACCTGACACTTGGACCAGGACTTACAACACCAGTAGCTCAAGTCAGCCCATTGTGCGCAAATAGCCATTAACCACATATCCTCAAAACCAGACTTGCTTTCATTCCAGGCAGCCTTACCCGGATCAGGGATGGAACTTGCAAATTAAACGTATTAAGAAAAACTTGGGACAACTAACGCAAGAATGTGACTTGTAACTTGTGTCACTTATTGCCGATATTGTTGCTTTGTTTCCAGCCCTAAACAACAGGATACAGACCTGAACCACAGGCAAAGGAAGGCAGCATTCTGTATTTTATTAGCAATCGCTTAGTTTTGCCAGTGGGACTCTCAACAACCTCACAATTAACAGGAAATTTTTAAGAACCAATATGTTTTCTCACTTTCTTTACCACAACCAAAATACATTATAAGGTCAAGTTTTATAAACTGATGCTATTGCTTGTATGCAATTGTACCTCTCACCAAACACTTTTGTGAAAACAAAATTAGCAAGTTATTTATTTTTTTCCATAATGAATGTTAATTTTGATTTGAACATGTAGTAGATGTAGAACACATAGATCTTTTTTTACCCCACAAATAGGAATTTCAGATTGTACAGTATATTCTGTGTATATACATGAATTCATATTTACATTAGAATATAATGGATCATAGTTAAGTAATTTTTTGGAGGAATTTGACAATAATAATAATGTGGAAAAACTATGAGCTGTTTTAAAACAGGTTACTGTGAGGAAAACTGAAAGACCTAGAAACAAAAGCAAACATGGATTTATATATTCATACATATTTATATAAAATTTTTGATTAATCTTCCTAATTTAATTGAAGATTATTATGGATAAAATAAGCAAGTCAAAATCAAGTTATATTTGATCTTAAATGTTGTTTTAAAAGATTCAAGATTATGTTCAAAAGATTACAGCTAAGATTTCCATTTTCTGATTCACTATTAAGACTCAGTTTTAAATGGGTCCCTTTCTTCCCAGAATCCGTAAGTGCTCAAATATCAACTGTTATCCAGAGGCACTGCTTTTACAATAAATAGTGTATGGAATTAAGCTTTGGACAAAAAGAAGAAATGATAGATCCAGAATTTGACATTTTTTTTGTCTCTAAAAATCAAGTAGAAGTGTAATCTGGTTTTCCTCACACCGTAGAAGAGGCAGTTAGCCCAGTATGATCTTATTTATGTCAGCATTATGCCAGTGTCAATGAAGATACTCTTGTGTTACTGTGGAACCAGTGAGAAGAAAATTAGGCCAATTTCTACACACAGACAGCATTTGGGAATACCACATCTAAATTTAATAAATCTATGCCACATATGGCTCTGCAATTCAGACAGATCTCATATAAGTTGTATGTCTAAATGACATCAGGATCTGACCTACTAAGGCTAAATTTGAAGGAAAAAAGTCACTTCAGGCTTGGAAGAGCAAACCCTGAAACAGGAGTTGGAACTGGTTTTGCGATTGTGGTATTTCCAAAACACCTCCTCCCTCTCCTGCCAAGTATTGTAGGAATGTAATTTTTCTTTACAGAGCTTGTATACCTATAGACGAAGATCTGTATGTGTATGTGGAAGAGGAAGAAAGGAAGCAGAAACAAGAAAGGTGTAGAAGAAACTGGAATTTTACTACCTAACACTGTCTTAAGATCTTGAATAAAAACAACTCTGACAAATGTGAGAAACTGTGACACAACACTAGTCAGATATTATATGACCTTTTTTCATATAATGGTTTGTAAGGCTCATGTCACCTTGGAGTTAACCTGTGCATTAGATGATCTAACCCAGACAAGTTATTGAAGCTCCATTATAGTCAACAGAGGAAGATATGCACTTGGAGAAGGCAGTTTCATCTTGCCCGCATTAGAGCACAGAAAAATGTGGTCACAGCAGCAGAGAAGCATAGGAGGAGGATGCAATCCTAATAGGAAAGTGAGATGACCAGCCACAGGAAGAATGCACAGAAAATGGTTACATTATGATAATGGTGTTCTATTGATCTTACAGCATCCTGCAAAGGAATCTTAGCAAGATTTTGAGGAGGAGGTTGTCATATGTTTTCTCCCTCCAGCCTCATTGTTATCATCAGTTTTGAAAGGTAACTTCACATGAAGTAGTAAACATCATCACTGTATAATTCTGAGCGTAATAGAAATACAAAACATGCTGTAAAATTAACGTAGATGTAATGAAATCACTGAATAAACTCTCTTGTGGTATACTGGGAAAACTTCAGACATGCCAGTTGTCTTATATAGGCAAGGCTTGGCACAATTTAGCCTGACTACATCAGTTTATCAGTATTAATGTATAAAGAGCACTGTTTGTTGTGGGGATTAGTTGTTGTCTCATTTCACCTCGCGTTCTGAATAACAAATGGTTATGCATGTTGCCTTCAATATAATTTGTCATATAAGTTCTATGTAATTTAGTTATTAAGATAAGATAATATGTGGCAATATTTATGCAACAGTATCCTCCCAATCACTCAACTGCTTCTAAATGCTGAGGGCCAATTAGATGATTTTTGCCTCTGAGATCTGGTAATCATGTGTTGACATATATTAAATGATTCATCTAAACACATTCGGCTATTTTCTCCCATGAAAGAAATACTCTTTTCCTTTTCTTTTTTTTTTTTTAAATGAATGTAGTGGCTAATTAAAGCTTGAGAAGTTTACAGCGCCCAACATTTGGATTGCAGTACACTTCAAAACTATGAGCACTTAATTTATAGTGCACTTTTTAAATTAATTGCAAGCCCTACCATCGACATAATATTATTCTCCATTAGGAGAAGATTTTGCTGCCCAGCTGCTTTGTGCTGCAGCCACCTCTGCACTCTGGCCTACCAGGAAGGATATTCATCAGAGGAAAGACCTTGCAAGGCACTTACTATGGCAAATGTCTTTTATTGACAACTAGTGCTACATAGCGTAGCATCTCCATAAAAGCTCATTAAGTACGCTCCTTTCCCTGTGGCCAGCAGCACAGCATTCCTACAACAGGCATAGGGGTTGTAGCTGAAGAAAAAAGGCGTTGGCCTGTGTCACCTCTTTCGATTTCAGTGCCACTAATAACTAACATGGCTATTAGAAACTCCTGGGCTCCTCTGACAAAACATGAACAAGGAACAGAAGGGACATGGGAGAAGAAAGTTCATCTGTGCAATGCCTAGTCTATGATCCATCTGCCTCTGAATACCATATGGTGCTCCTCAGCACCACTCATGAATTCCAGGGGCCGTTACAAAAGTGTTTCCTGCCAAGTCTACCTATCAGCTTGTTAGTCTATAAAACTTCACTGAAGCTGGTGAGTTCCTATTTCATTTATAGAAAAGGATAAAAAGAATAATTTTAACAAAATCTCAACTGATCACAAGCTTATCAATTGCATCCATCATAATCCAAGGCAGAGATTTGACCTGAAAGTATTATGCTCAATTAGGTTTTAGACTGAGTTGGAAATAAGCAAAAAGTGTGCATAAATCTGTTAGAGCAGTTGCTTTCAAGTCTGTAGTTACTACAAACTCATAGGCTAATTAAGTTACCATAGTTACTTTTGCATAGGCTTCTATTATATATAACCCACCACAGTAATTTATAGCTTTGCTGCTAAACCAATGAAGAGGCATCTTGTCAGCCTACCTAGATATCCCAAAGAGTCTACAACGTTTTTACTTCCTGAAACAACAGGAAGAACAGCAAACCCATGACATTTCCAACAAAACAAGCCAGTCCATCTAGTGCCAGATGCTGATGAGCTGAGTTTGGGACTGCCATTAACTTCAGTTAACAGAAGACGTGGTCTGACTGTGAGCCAGCCAAAGAACCTACCCGACGTCTTGCCAGCCCTCCCACCAGCTTCTCAGCTCTGCCTTTGACGTATGCTGCCTTTCCACCACAATTGCGAGGTAACTCCTCGATTTGGAGGGAGAAAACTACGAGCCACTGATCTTCTGCAACTCTTTGGCTATGTTGTCTGACAAAATGCAAGTAAAAAATAGTGCCTGATTGCTAATTACGCCTAGAAAGCATAACGTGGCATTTAATGAGCCAGGGCAAAGGACCTTCCTTTTCAAAATGGTGTATTTTGAGAGTCTGCTTTCCATGCGATCAGAAGGAATCAAAATATGTTACCACAGCATTATGGCAACTGAAGAGGGAATTATGGAGCAGTTGTAAACGATGCGATTCTGATTGTTTCAAGTTTTGGGTTTGTGGGTTATTGTTTCAAAGTGCTACTTCAAGAACCAAGTAACAAAATAGCACAGGTTAAAAGAGCCAAGAAATTACGTGCTTCAGATAGGATTTTCTGTATTGTTGATGCCCATTTTTTTAACTAACTGAATGTTTTTCAAGCTATTTTTCCATATACATACATCTATGAATATGCATAAGTATATATGCATACATATCACTGCAGCTTAAGGTACGTACATACATGTATACACACATATATGTATGAATGGCATATACACACACACACACACGCACACACACATATATTTATGACTACTGTCATAATTTCAATAGAAAATCAAGTTTTCTATTTGCTATATCTTGTTTTTCTCCTCCTCCCAGAATTGACTTGGTAAACAAAAGGCAATGTACAACGTTCTTGTCTTGTGTGACTTTTCCTATGTTTATTTTTAATATTATATATGCACTTTTCAAACTTAATGCATGTTTATTATGTTCAGGTATTTTCCACTTCTTGCTATGCATACCAGAATCTGTCCTTCACTGTCATCTTCTGGCTTACTGCTTTATGCTGCTGTAAAGCTAACTGCAGGGAAACTTTTTCTGGTCTAAAAAGAAAAAAAAAAAAAGGAAAGAAAAAAATCAGGCCCTTTCTTGCAAATATAAACATATCATATTTTGTTTTCAATTTGCATCGACACCCAGAGAGAAACTGGAGGTGAATTTAAGTCACCCCCAGCTTATTGCACATGGTTTTACTGGCACATTTAACTTTCTCTGTTTAGCCACAGCTATTTGAGATGCCTCCCACATTCACTGTAGAAGGCATACTGTTAACTAACTTCTTGTTTAAATGAAAGGCTATGCTGACAATTAAATGTAGGATCATGCATGCTTCAGTGCCGTACCTTATTATAATCAACATGAGTAGACGCAGAGTGCTGAAATTATGGGTTTTAGTCGGCATCTGCATGGCATTATTATGCTTATCAAGGTGAAAATGTCGACGCTGAAGAATGTAATTGTGTACCTTAAGCTGCAGCGATAGTTAAACTGAGCTCCTGCCTCCACTATTAATGCATCAGAGTGCTGCTCTTAAGAGGCACTATAACTCTTTAGGTAGGCAGAGCTTTCAATTCGTTAATTTATTTACTTTCTTTCTTTTTTTAAAGACTTTCAGAGATAAGGTTTTTCTGTTGAGGTATTAATTCAATATAGATTTTCTGATGCATTTTTTCCTTTTTAACAACGTCAGGTATCAGAAAGAATAGTGTACATTTGTGTATAGCTCCACTGCCCTCCAGGAGGTCAAGTGTGAAATGAGTTGAGAGACACATTGACAGTCCATGCGTGAGCTGGAACAACTCAAGCTAGTTATCAGTAATTTTGATCCGTGGCTGTAGTCTGAGTTCTTATTATATAAAATAAAATCAAATAATAAAATAATTCAGTGAATTATCTATGGTTAGTAGATTATCATTTTCATCTGAACATTGTCTCATACAAATTATGCATGTTTTATTTGTTGATTTTAATGTTTAGTCATCTTGAACATTTTGATTTGTTATTCATTTCTATTGCAATTGCAATTTTCTTAATACGATATATTACTTTGTTGGGTTTCATATACGTGCATTGCTTGTAAGTCAGTCACTTGTAAGCTATCTGTGTGGATGGGTATTCCACTTCTCTTTACACAAAGATGGAGGGAATGTTTTCCCCTCCAGAATCACAGTGATTCTCTCAAGCTACTTAGACTGTGCTGAACCCATAGCATTGGGTCAACACACATGCCAAAAATCCATCCCCATGCTGCACGTTAGTTAGTATTTCTCAAATGATTATGCAAATTCTCTAAGTCCTCATTTTCTTTCTTTTTTTTCCCTCTCCCCCCTACAATTCCCCTATACAATAGCTTTTGGCAAGAAAACAGAGTAGGTATGCTAAGTCAACATAATAAACAATTTATTTTGAAATTGTTTCAATTTCTTGAAAAAGCTGAATTGCATAGGCCTCAGTATTACATGAATCATTATTTTGAAGTGATTTACTTAGTTCTAAAATGCTATTTTGCTCCTCTCAAACTAAATTTTGCCATGAACAGAAGTACGAAGGCTACTCAAGTTGCAAAGGATTACATACATGATGAAAGTTTGCTTTTCTACTCCTTTGCGTGAAAGGAAGAAATTAGCTAGGAAACATTTGTCTTGAAGAAGCTTCAGTATTTATGAATTATTTGGTTATTTCCTTAGAGATAAAATTAATCTTAGCTACAAAGAGAGAACATTTCACTTGCTTTTGTTTAAACATTTGGTAACCTATTTGAGAGAGCAAACCACTTGTATTTTTGAGAAGCTTCAATGAACTAACTGCAGCAGTGAAGGAGGACTACAGCTATACATTAAGCACAGGCAGAGCTCAGGAAAAATAACTCTTCTAGATTTACTCATATAATTGGTGAAAGTGAAGAAGTTACTTATACCAGTCAAAATAATTAAAAAAATTTTTTTTTGCCTTGGAAGCACTGAACCTTGGCATGCTTTTCAGTTGTCAAGAGCCAAATTTCTGCTCATCTATGTACAAATAGAGCATGGTGAAAGAATTAACGCACTATCTGTTTCTATTTTATGGCTATCTTTGACGGTAGTTTTAGGTCACAGTGATTAGTGAAGCACTCCTTGCCTCTACAGGAGAAAGTAGTGGAAGTTCACCAATGATTAAAGGCAATTCTCTGAGTCTTTCATAGTGATAGACAAATTACAGGTGATGGCATGTTCATTCTGCAGGGAGAAGACAACTTATAAGGCTAAGCAAGAGGGTCAGATTTCTATTAAATGCTATAGCATAAAAAATATATTCACTGGCAAATGGCAGTCCCAATTATGGGACTGGAATAGTAATGGATCAGTCTGAGAATCATAATTTTCTTAATAATAAATATAAAAGTTGCAGATGTCGAGTTTGTTTCTAATCTTGCTTGTATCAATATAAATCTAGAATAGCTTCATGAAACTGATGAAGTAAAATAATATGAATCAGTATCTTAAAATGAGACAGACACTTTTTACGTATTACTGTCAGAGCTGCATATCTCCACAGATTTTATTAGTTATATATCAAGACCAGACTTTTAAATCGTTTTAAAAATCAAACCTCCTGTTACAATGACAAGAAAGTCCTTTCTATTACATACATTGAAATATATGTGAGAGGCCATTATCAATTCTGCAGGTGTAAAGTGGAGCCTGCGTTTCTTTTTCTGCCTTACTCCCCACGTAGATTTCTCTATGCAGGCCAATATTTCTGTACAGGCAAAACTTTTAACTGATCCCCAGGAGCAAAAAGTGCTTTGAGACAGAATCACAGACTGGTTCAGGCTGGAAAGAACCTCTGGAGACCACCTTGTCCACCCCTCTCCCCACTGAAGCATGGTCACCACGTCCAGATGGCTTTTGAGCATCTCCAAGGACAGAAGCTTCACCACTTCTCCATGCACCCTCTCCCTGCTGGTGTAGGGCTGAGAGAAGTTCAGTGTCATGTAGCTGGAGTGAAAGTTTTGTGCTGTGCATGCCTGGGAAGCAGGCGAGAGAGGGGAATAGGCTGTGACATGACATTGCTTTGAAGCTCCTATCAAGTGCAAATAAGGCTTATACTAAGTAAGTCCCTGCTAGGGAGCCGTCTATTTTAATTTGTAGTGTTCAGCTTGCAACCAAAAATCTGTTTTGGTTCAGTTCTTGCAGCATTCAGAAAAGCATCAAAATGACAATTTGTTTCTGGGTCCAGAAAAATAATGGTTTGCACAATTATAAATTCAGCTTCATGTTTGGTTTGATTACAGAAAGCCATGATTTTAAAAGGTTGAGCTTATCTCTGCCAAAGGATCAGGCCTCATAATTGTTTGTCTAAACCTGACATTTTCCTAGTGTGGGTAACCCCTCTCTGCCCTTCCTGCTCCTCTTTCGATAATAAACTGCTGACAAGCCATGTTTGATTGTCTTGTGAAGGCGAGAAGATCAAATACATACAGAGTATTAACAAAAAGAAAGAATGTCCTTAGGGGAAAAAAAATGTTGCAGAACATGAATTCAATTGTACTGCTGGAAAGAGTTGTCAGTCACTGTGAAAAACCAGTTCAGAGGCCACCTGCCACGGGGAGGGAGCGGGACCCCCGGCATCGAGACCAGGGCTCTTTTGGGAGGACTTTGCTCACCCTTGTCAGTCACGAGCTGGGCTGAGGGAGGCACAAGGGAAAGGTGGGGTGCTGCTTCCAACATCTCATGTTAGGGCTATTCTGCCTGTATTTCTCACAAGCAGAGGGCAAAAAAATCCTTCTCCAGCATGTCGCATTACCCAAAGCTCTTTTTCTTCCCCAATCTGCTTCTTGCTTGTTTATTCTTTCCTTTTTTTTTTTTTTTTTTTTTGATTGTAACATTTTTTTCCCCTCAGTTAGTGCCGCTCTATGGAGAATGAAACGAACCAAGATGAATCTTCAGCCCTCTGGTACTAGGGCCACTTGAGTGCTGGTTGCGAAAGCAGGTAGGGGACTTACCTACCTTTTACAAGAAGTTTGGCATCAGCAGTGATTCCCACAGACTCTTTTAATGCCCGTGTGATCACAGCATACAACAGGAGCCGAGTCACGGCCAGCAGCTGTTGCCAGCACTGTACTGGGCAGGCTGGTAGCACTGCTCAGGGGGCTTAGAGAGCCAGAAAGCGAAGGCTGACTTGCATCTTAACAACGTGTTATATGAAAGCTCATGTTGAAGTTTAAGAACCAGCCGAGTAGCAATGATTTTACCTTGGAATTTTCCTTAAAAGATTACTTTGTACAGATTCTATAAACATATTTGCACTTATTGTTCTATAAAGCTATATATAGAAAAATATTGCAAACAATTTTCTGTCTATAGTTGAGCCTTGACTGGCATTTGGATTTTGGTATCTCTCCTTAGCCTTGTCCATGCCAGTTTACATTACAAAAATATTAATTTGCTGCTAGCTGCTGAGCGGGTCCTCTTCTATCCTCATTCTCCAGTCAGAACTCAGATGTAGCACAGAAAAAACAAGGAAAACATAGAATCAAAGAATTAGAAAAAGAGAGAATGAAAGTAAAGTTTCCTTGACAGAAAGAATAAGAAAAAGAAGTCAATAGTCTTGAATTATTCACAAAGGGTCAGAAAAACTCAGGTTCATTTTGCACAGTACATAAAAGTGATCTGTTTATTCAGATAAAGCAATAGCTTTATATGTATATCAAATGGAATATTCAGAAAGCTCATGAAGAAAACTCGATAGCCTTAGAGACAAATCTTTATCTTGAACATGGAGGAAAAGAAACCTTTAGAAGTTAATGTTTGTGCCTCTCCGTCTGCAATAGTACATTTTGAGTAAGAACTTTCTTATTTTCATCATGAGTTAATACACATACATATTAAAAAAATATATACACACAAATACATATTGAACCTCCATGTTTCCAAGCTGAATAATGTAGCAATTTATTTTAATATGAAGGAAACCGCGACTCATGCTTGACTTGAGCTTAATTTGAAACAAAAATTCTCTGGCATCGTGCAAGGACTGTAACTTCCCAGCTGCTGTCTTGACCCAGTTGACAGGTAAATCAGGTACAGCTTTGTTCCTCCAAGGTTATCCGTTCCAGGGGTAAGTTTTCTGTTTGGTATGCAGGCTTGCAAAATCACCCTTTGAAGATGTGGAGGTGTCTTGCTCTCGCTAGATCTTAAGCTTCCTTTAAACTGTGATGAAGTTTAGGTAAAAGAGTTCTAATCACCAAAGAAATCCTTTAAAGCATTGATGTTTTCAGCTGTTAGATCACCTTGTAAAAGGAGCAATGGAGAATTAAAACTCTTGTCCAGATGTGTATAAAACTTTGGCTACGCATACAGGCCCCAATCTGACAATAAAAGGTATCAAATATTGGACTTGCACCTGTTCTTGTGTCAGTCACTGTAAAAAACCTCCAGTGCTAATTTACTTCAGCTTACAATCTAATCCATTACTGACAGAGCAAAGCAAAGTCAGAAAACAAAAACATTTTATTATGCATAAGTTTCTTATTAGAATAGAATAATCCAGCCAGAAATACTCAGAGATAGTAAATATTTGCAAGTTTGGATAATACGCTTGCCATTATAATTGACAGAATTGATCTTGCTGAGTATTCACTTCACAGTTCAAAATTATCCTTTCTCACAGGCAAGTCACATATAGACAGACCCCCCCTTCCTTTTCAAATTTGTCCTGACAAGTAGCTGATATAAAATACAATTTCACTGCAGGTTAATTTAAAATTTATTAGAAAAGAAGGTGAGGTTTTAGCTGAAAAAAAAACACATTACTTTTCAATCCTCTTTTCTGGAACTATGCTTATTTGTCACATAGCGTCAATAAATATGATAATAGCATTACATTGTTAGCATCTTAACAGATATTTTATTTTTTTGCAACCTTCTAATATAGAAATCCCAAAATTTGTTTAGCATATTTGATATCTGATCCAAGAAGAATTTTAGAATCATTTCACAAGATTCACAAACAGTTTCTGTAATTTAACAGTGTCATGGTTTAACCCCAGCTGGCAACTAAGCACCGTGCAGCCGCTCACTCACTCTCCCATGCTGGGATGGGGGGGAGAATTGGAAGAGTGAGAAAAAGTGAGAAAATTCACGGGTTGAGATAAAGACAGTTTAATGGGTAAAGCAAAAGCTATGCACGCAAACAAAGCAAAACAAGGAATTCATTCGCTCCTTCCCATGGGCAGGCAAGTGTTCAGCCATCTCCAGGAAAGCAGGGCTCCATTGCACCTAACGATTACTTAGGAAGACAAATGCCATCACTCTGAACATCCCCCCTTCCTCCTTCTTCCTCCAGCTCTATATGCTGAGCATGATGTCATGTGGTATGGAATATCCCTTTGGTCAGTTGGGGTCAGCTGTCCCAGCTGTGTCGCCTCCAGCTTCTTGTGCCCCCCCAGCCTACTTGCAGGTGGGGTGGGCTGAGAAGCAGAAAAGCCCATGACTCTGTGCAAGCACTGCTCAGCAGTAGCGAAAACCTCTCTGTATTATCAATACTATTTTCAGCACAAATCCAAAACATAGCCCTATACTAGCTACTGGGAAGGAAATTAACTCTACGCCAGCCCAAACCAGCACAAACAGCACATTTAAGTTTCCTGTATCTTATGCTGCCATTTGCCCCTCTGGGCAACCTGAAGTGGAATACGGGCACTTTAGGTTTTCTATGGGCAGTGCAATTCACATAGATACAAAAGACAGACGCTTTAGTAGGGTCAAATGTCTTATGAACTATTGTGCTTGTTCATCAAAACTCCTGTCAAGTAATGGCAGCAAAGTATGAGTGATGATAAAACAGAGGTTGTGGGTTTATTGCATTTACCGAGAGCTGTTTCAGATGTGCTCCAGCTACTGAAGTCTGTTGCATTATGAGACTTCAGTTGAATAAACCAAGATTATGCTCTATAGAACAGTACAGTAAAAACTTAAGACGCAACAATGACTTTGATTTAAACTATAGCACCGCTGACAGTTCAGCATTTCTGAAATCTATTCATTTGGAAAATTATTCTGCCTTAATTTGGCTGACGTCCCCAGAGAGTTGGTATTAGAGCAGAAGGACTTGCATGCATAGTGCAGAGAAAAGAATTCTAGTAAGCTTCCTTTGGTGATGACAGTCTAAAGCATGAGCACGGTTCTAGTCAAAAGATACAACTATTCCATTTCCAAAGCCAGGAAACTGTGGAGTACATAATCTATTTTACTGATGGAGTGCAAAGTCACTTAGTAACCACAAAAGTCACATAAGGTCATCCAGTCCAGATGATTTGCAAAGAAGGAGGTACTTCACTGAATGCCATATGAAGACAAGCCATTATGCAATTTAAGTGAACGCTTTACAAATATTTTTAAAATAGTAGTATGATGAAATATACTTTCTTTTGAGGAACTTCTAAACAAGGCATTGACTCAGCTTGAGATTAAAACCAAAGTTTATATTCCATACCAAACTTTAAAGGGGTGCAAGGAGCAGCTTGCTTACCCTTCAGTGCTTCGACTAATCCATTTAACTACCCAGTGAAACAAAGCAGGAGCACTTCCTAAGTCAATTACAGCAGATGATAGATGTTTTAGGAAATATTGTCGCTCAGCTGAGTTGCTGTGACTGATTGTGTGAGGATGGTTTTCTCCTGCATAGCCATGCAGCAAGAGGACGCATACACAGTTGCACGACGAGAATCTTGCTCCAGTTGCTCAGATCTGTCACTTTCTGAATACTGCTGGTTATATTAAACATGTGTTAAGAAATTTTGTGTGTAGCTATACTATATCTATATCTATATCTATATCTATATCTATATCTATATCTATATCTATATCTATATCTATATCTATATCTATATCTATATCTATCTATATCTATGTAGAAGTATACTATCTAACTACACCATTGTGATGCTGCATTTTTATGGCTGCCTAACATGTCATCATTCCTAATGCTGAGGTTTTATGATCATCCTAAACTGACATAATGGTGGGCGTTTGCTTAGAGTCTTGCCTTCTCCTCTCCACTGTCCTCAGGTACATGTGCCATCCCTATGCTTTGCCAGCACCAGTAGTCATGTTTCTTCATCTTAAGCTCCATCAGGAACATGCTCAGCTTGAAAACATTTTTTTTTTCCCACACACATGCAAATCAGGCCCGTGGGCCATCTCCCCATGTAATTCCACTAGTGCTGCTGTGGGTACAGAGAAGTAAGTGGCAGGAGTAGGAACAGTGGATGGAAATGCCCTGCTGCACACTGGCCTGCATTCCAGTGATCATCGCACTGCAGCCCAGGACACCAGACATAAAGTGACTGTCTCTGCTATCTGTAAAATGATCTGTTTTTCACTGGCAAAGAAATAAAATGTTTATAGTGCAAAAAGCTTAGAGTTTCATTTCAAAGTATAATTAACTAAGCAATTCACAACAACTGTGCTGTTTTTCTGTACTCACCACTCAGTAATTACCACTTTAAAAAAAATAATGGTTCCTTAATATGAGCTCCTGACAGCAAAAGTACACAGAAACTGATATGCAGTGTTGTCATCAGGCTCCCCGATTTCCCTGGCGTAACATATAGCATGGACTTAGGTGACCACAAAGGTGAACTGCAAAGAAACCTACACGTAAATGAGAGCAAGCATAACCTGGAAAACTACAGGAAAGGGCTTATAACACTGTACCAGGAGTGCGATTTACCAGAGAAGGACTACTTTGCAGGTGTAAATATTGTATGTGCTAAACAAAGAGAGAAAATAACATTGAGGAAAGAAGGAAAAACAAAAGAAGGAGGAAGATGTGATAATTTGAAAGTCAACAGACTAAAGGAAGGGAAGGAAGTGAAATGGCAAGGTGAGAAGCAGGGAAAAAAAGGAGATGGGTTGCAACTCTGTGGTATCATGTAATGCGATAAAAATGAAAAGAAAAAGGAATTTTAAAAGTCTGAAATTGAAGCTAATCCATAAATTTACTTTTTAGCTGATAAGCAAGCGACTGCCTAAGCCTAGTTTTGTAGTGGATGTTGCTATGTGAAATCCAATTTCCTTTGTAATTCTGTTGACTTTTTAAAAATTTTCAATTTCTATAATAGTATTTAAATAGTATTTAAGTAGTTAACATGTGTATCTAAAAGCCACCAAAAGAGAGAGTAGCTAAGAACTCCTTAAATTTTCTGCCATTTTACAATGCACGTAATGCAGAGGCTTTATAGAATGCAGATAAATTTCCTTGACCTATTGCTGAAATCTGAATGGGCTTATGGGCTTTAAAATGTGTTTTTCATTTATAGTGGGACATTAGGACCTGGTGTGGTAGGCTTAAAGTAGCATATTAGAAAATCTTTCAACTTGCAGATAATTAGAGCTATTGAGGGGTCACTGCGGGTTAACAATTTGTTCCTGAAATGAATGGGAGTTTTGTCATTGATTTAACGGAATCAGTAAAGTACATTTTGCTTTTTCTTTTTTTTTTTTTTTTTCCTAACAGTCCTTCTGAACAGCACATTGTATTCACAGAAGTCTCAATCTTATTGGAAATCTAGCTCTGGAAAAGTAAAGCTAAGAATCAGGTACGCTTACACTGTGAGCTGGTATTTCTGTGCCCAGAGTACCATCCTCATACGAATGGCAGCAATCTGGTTGATGACTGAGGTTTCTCCATGTTTTTTGCCTAGTATAAACACATGGGTGAATTTGGTGAAACAAAATAAACCAGAAAACATCAAATTCCTTCAGGCACAGGTAGTAGCAGAAAGCATATGCTGCATTTCCACTTCCAGCTAAGGAATCAAACACATCTAAGTCATTCCAAATAGCCAATGCACAACGGCAGCCGATTCCAAGTCATCCATGAGGGGACGCACTTGCACACAACATTCATTTAATAACCATATATTAGAGATCTACTATTTTATGAATCATAAAAAAAAAAGATTGGTTATTTTGGGAAAACTAAGCATTAGTTCATTATCATTTATAACTATGTATTGGAAGCAAGTATAATTTTGTTGGGTCTTGTTTTTCTAACATCTTACAACCCACTGAAGTCGCAAAGAGAAATAGTAGGTAAGAACATATTTGCACTAATAGTGTGAAATTCGAATTCGATTTGAATTTTAAAAGCTATCTTGTTGCTTATTTTTTAACTTTTATGAATCTGACATTTTTAATCTATAATAGCATAACATAACATATAATTAATATACAATAAAAGACGTAATTGCTGCATGCTATAATATAAATGTGATATTTATGGAATTGATTTAGAATCTTGGGTAATGATGAGAGGTGCTCTGAAGACACCAGGTAAAGGGATATTTCTTTACTACAGAACATGAGAGGTGGCCTGCAGTGTTAGCTGACAGTACGGCAGAACGGATACGCAGCACTAATGCTTACTCAGAAAGGGTTATTGCACACTTAAAAGTTCACGTAGGGAACTGATATGGAATAACTAACGTGTTGCACTTCCTCACTTACTTCATTGTCACTTCAGAGATAAGCCCTAAGGCTAAGCAGATAAATATATCTTCACTGGAGCCGAATTTCCTAGTGAAGGTAAAGTGTCACAAAAATATACGTTAAACATGAACAAATGATTTGCTGAACAGGAATGGACTAGAAGAAGAGACTTCAGAGTGGTTAAGTGTTTTGCTGAAATAGGAGTTTTAACAGAAAAGACAGATAAAAATCTGATTGATTTATGAATCTAAGTGCGCTGACAGCCTCAGGGTGTGTTTTACCTGACCCATGTATAAGATGGATGGGGGCTGTCCCTACAGGCTCCTCTTCCAAAGAAAAACGCTTTCCTGCGTGGACTCATTGGCAGTCAGACTTTTCACATCCAGAGTTGAAGGATGCCGGATTCTGGCTTACATCTTTTTCTTGTTTAGAATCCATACATATATATAGATATATAACTGCAGCCTGCCTTGCCAAGCCCATGCCAAGTCTCCGTATCATCCCTTACCTGTGATTAAAGCTGGTAACATTGCTAACATGCAGTTTGTTGTTTGGGTGGCCTGATCCCACTGTTTCAGCCATTGTCCCCTTTGTCTAATAAGGAATTTCTGCTTTGGTCTCAACTACAATATTAAGTGATGATACAGTTAACATAGATATTTATATCTTCAGTATCAGATCTGGCATCTGACACAGCTTCAATACAAGTAGAGGCTAAATGTGACATTCAAAGCTGATAGCACAGTTTCGTTGTTCTAATTTAAAATGTGAAAAACCAGTTGAAATGAATGTGTGTTTCCTCAAAAGGGACAGAAAAGAAAGTGATTCTGAGTCTTTCTGCATGTATATACCCAGAGTGGCGTAAATGCCAAGAAACAGCTCCCAGTCACTGCTGATGCGCAGTGCCCAGGCTATGCGGGTATCCATCTCCCATCTCTCCTCTTCCTTCTCAAGTGCGTTCCTTAAGGATTAAAGAACATTTGTAATGTTAATTGCTTTGCTTAGAGGCACCCTTAAAATTTGTTCTTGGGCAGTTACAGTTGTATAAAAGCAATTTATCTGCTACTCATCTCCATTGAAGCATACAACACCTGAAAAAGGGCTTCAGCTTTATTCATCAGTGCATGGCTAGGCTAGGACTGCCCCAAAAGGCACTGATTTGCAAACAACAGATCATAGTAAACCTTCCACAGGTAGCCTGATGAAAGGTGTTCTGATTTTGCAAAGTGCTCATCACCATTGTATTTAGATGCAAAGATGAAATCTGGCAGTATAAAACTGACTTCAGATATCCATAATGGAAGAGCTAATTTTGAGCAGGGTCAATGTTTTTCAAACTGATTTGCTATTTTGCACATTATCAATATTTGCTATGTTAAATAATAATGCTACCTTTCAAGATCAAGCCCGTTATTTATTGTTGTTATAAAAAATAAAATAACACAGTTATTTTGAAAGGTTATTTTAGCTTAAGCTATTTTGTAGATTTCTCGGTTTTGTTTAGCATGCATTTTGAGTCCCTTACTCTGACTGATTAGAGCTTTTTCCCAGAGAATGACAAATGAATCACTTTGATTTGCAAAACAGATTTTTGCTTTTCAAAATTAACATTAGATTTACTTATTTTTCATTTTTATTTAAGAAGCTGGGAGATAAACTTCACACTTGCTTCTGGCCACTGTAACAACAATGAATAGTGTTCAAAGTCTGTACAAAAATGTTCTCAGTCATAAATGACTACCTGACCTCTTTTTTTTTTGGAAAGTATGAGAAAAATGTGTTAATGAAGAAAATTTCAGAAGCCCCACATATCTTTTTAAAGACATTTCTTTGAACTGTGGACAAGTTGGAGTACTGTGTATGTACCGCAAGTGCCGTATCCAAAGAGGTGAGCACAGGCTCTTGCACAAAGCTCCATCATCTCCTTAATGACCCTCTGTAAAATAAAAGCTAAGGACTGAAACAAAAGGCAGCTTTAGAAATCTTCTGTGGTACCTTACCCTTGAATTGAACTCTGTAGAAATTTAGCAACAGGTTGTCATCAGAAATATAATATAGATGCATGACCGGACAGTAATTTTGTAACAAAAGAGTGATACCTATTATGCACTAGTACTTCGTAACAGTAAAAGAGCAATTGTAAAAACTTTTAAACAAGTGCTTCTTGAACAGTTTACATCATTTGCTATTGGATACTAGCGTTTCCACTGCGTAGTTTATTTAACTGTGCAGTTTTGGGAAGGTGATGGTAGATATTTACATGGCAGAATTAATAACAGATGGTTTGCTCAGAATATAAAATAAAATAAACAGTTTCCTTTGGGCTATTTTTCATACTACTTAGTTTTGCTTTATACTTGAGAGATGAAACTTTTCCAAGTAAAGATTTTGTTGCTCACTTGTCTTTTGGGATGCTTTTAATGTTATTATCTATTTTCAAATAGGAAATTTTACCTTTTTTTTTAAAGCATGGATCTGTGGAAGATCTTTAAAAGTCAGTACAGTATCTGCTTGTCTGTGCATGCAAACAGGAATAACTATCTGGGGAACATAATCATAGCAAAAGGTCATGTTTGCCTTTTATTTGAAATACTTTTAGACTATCAAGTGGTTTAGAAGTCACCCAATCAATATCAGAAGTCAAGGAAAACAGTTCATTTTATCAACATTAATACATTTTGAGTTTTCTAAGATGGAATGTTATTTCCCTGGGCATTTTAATTGAGATTTCATGAAATGGCTGTTTCAGTGTATCTGGCAATAGCGTTTTAAGCTGCACTATGCTGCAACAACAGCTTGAGACACAAACAATTTAAGAACTGCAAAACCTACACGAGGACCCTTCCCCTCCTCTTTCCCCTTCTACCTTCAGAAGGCAAATCAGCATGAAAGCTGAGACTATAAACACCTCCATACACATGTAAAAATAGTAAGAGAGTACATATTTAATCCATATGTACCATAGATCGGTTTTGATATTCTTGCTGCATATTCTGCTGACATGAGGGACATGAGTACACATTGCAAGGTGAGAGTATGTTTACTCCATGTTTGCTAAACAACACAAATGTAAATATTTTCATATAAAACTAGAGATGGCTAAAAGAAAGAGGCATGTCTGAAAAAAAAAGTTGTTTTCATGTAAATAATTATGCTAAGAACTCCCCTATAAAACAGAACTCCAAATTGACCTACTTCTTTGAATTAAAAACGACAAGAAAAAAGACGTGAAAAATAACATATTTCTAAAGGACTGACAAAGGATCATACTATAAAAGACTGTATGAGCATGAACAATACATTACAAAAAGAAAGTATTAATATAGCATTGCTTTTTGTAAATTCCACATGTCATTTCAATCTGACAATTGAACATTGTCAATTAAATAATGAAATAGAAGAGTAATGTGTTTTGAAACTGTAGCAGCAGCAAGAGTCCAGAGGGATCGGCGTTAATACGGGCTACCAGAGTTCGTGAACCACGAAGGATGAGCTGAACGAACTATGAGTGCAAGGTGCAAGATTAGTGTTAATATGGGGAGATGGGCTGAAAGAGTATGGAGAATTGGGTCCATGTCTTGGATGCTGTGCTTTAGTTGAACTGGATTTCTGGAAATACAGTACTGACAGTTTTGATCAACCACTTTAATTACTCAAGGAACCCTAATCGTTGCTAAAACCCAATTCTTCCACTATGCCTTACCAGAATTCAAAAATAATTAAGTAATACTATGCTCAGAAATACATGTATTCACATGAAAAATAACTTTCTCAGAAAAAAAATAGCAAATGCTCAGCCTCAGTGAGCATTTTCTTAAATAGTCATTAACTTAAAATTAGTATGAAGGCTGAAAAACTAAAATAGCTTATTAATGGACTGAGACTCCTTAAACTTTTTCATAATGGGAGTCAGGTGTGTAGAATCTTTCAAGAAACCTCACTAAGTAACTTTCTGCATCTTTAGGCACTTAAATGCCTTTAAAAACTTGTTCCCTATTGTATTATTGTCAATTAATTTCAATTAGAGTGCTAGTATTGGAAAATATTCTAATGTCTTCACAGATATAAGAACAGCAGTCATAAAACCAGACTGTTTCAAAGGTACTTAAAGATACAGAAGAATTTAACTTTTAGTGGGTAAAATGTAACTTTTAGTGATAGAACCTATACATTGCAGGGTGCAAAGTTTGCATTTCACTTTTATGCAGCTTTTTAAATTAGGGGAGTCCAGTTTCACAAAAAGAAAAGTTGAGAATAAGCTTATGAGTGTTGCTAGGGTGGTTTTTTTTTTGAAGGATAAAGGAGCAAAGGACAGAACTGAAGCAGGGAGCCTGGCGGTATTCTCCAGACGTGTTACATGTGATATTCACTCGTGTGTTATGTGAGAACGAGCACTGAGGAGACGGGAAGGAAAACATGGTATAGCGCTATGTATGTGCCAGGATGGGACGTAATCACCCAGGCTCAGTGTAGATTTTGGAGCTCAATGGATCCTAAATACCTGAGCAATAGCTTCATTCCAACAATGCTGCAAAAGTTACTGGCAGGAATAGCCTCCTCTTCTGTACTTTATGAGAAAAATTCACTGTATTTGCATTATTTTCTTTTCCTATTTTTCCGTCTTTACTGAAAAAAAAAAGTCACAATTCATAACTCCTACCAAACGTTTCATACTTAAGTATTTCATACTTGTAAACACACAACTGAAAGCTGTCAGTTGGAAATGTCATGTCTGCTGTCAATGGTTCATGAATAATTGACACTGAGATTACCTAGGGAAAGCTGCAATTATCCTGACTCATTAACATATGAACTAAGCCTGGTTTTGTTCTGTGGTTGTAGGATTTTCATTTAACTCCTTGATGTAGGAGGTGAAAAAATCCCAGCAGGATGTTGCTATAAAAAGAATAAATATGAATGAATAAACAAAACCTCAGAACTATGAATATGTATCAGAATTTCAAGTAGTGTTTCATTAAATCTTGTGTATACTCTTTTGCTACAGTATTATTTTACAGGGAATATCGCTGTGATAAATTTGTTTGCTAGCCTAAGGCTTGGAAGATAGCTCTTCTTTGGAGACATATAAGCACATGAAACAGAGGTATCAATGGGAAGATTTTCTTACCCATGTTCACACAATGCAGCTCTAGGTAGGTGTCTGCTCAGGAGGCAGAAATAGGTGGCGGTCAATCAGAACACAAATATAAAAAAAAATTCAAGCATGCAAAGTCTCCTGGCTGATAACAGCATCAACAGAGGGAAAAATATTTTTAATAGGAATTCCTTTTTTTTTTAAAAAAAAACCCAACAACCAACCAAGTGTTAATTTGATTTTAAGACTGAAGTTGAGCAAATCAACATTTACCACGGAAATAAGCAAGCAAAGAAAGTAGTCAGAAAGTCTACAAGACTGGAAAAACATGTAACGAAACAAGACCACAATATTTCAAAATATAATGTCAGTTACTAACTGCTGCTTCAGAGGTAATATACATTAAATGCTTTCTCTCAATCTGTATGATAGGACAGACTCAAAAGTTTTTCAGCTGCTGTGCAAAGCTGTAGGGTAGCCTTGAGGTTTAGGTTACAGACCGAGTTAAAAGTTCTTTTTCTTGAAAAAAGCCCTTTGAATTGTAAGTTGAAATCATGAAGCTATTTCCCACAAGTAATTACCATTTTGGATGCCCCTTACTGCCAGTCTCATTGCCTTTAGAAGCATAGCATGAATTGGAGGCCATCATATCAATCTATAGAGCTGAATTATAACTTCTTTGGTGTAATGAGCTCTCTTTGACAGCAGCGCACAAAGTCATTGCTCAGAAAGGATAACCAAGCTATTGCCTCTCAAGTGTAATACACTTCATTAAAATGCAAGTCATTTCTTTAGACACACATTCACTGAACTCCAACCCCTCATAAATCTTGTAACATTTCATTTCTTGTTCATAGCTCTGAAATCTTTAAATTGGGGCCTTTGGTAACTTTCTTCATAACCTCAAAAACACATATAAATTTCCCATTTCAGTCTTTTCTCTTTTGTAAAAAATTGTGAGATGACAAACATCTTGAAGATCTTGCCTGTTTGGCCCTTGCAGCACACTTGTCAAAAGCAATTATTCAGACACTGGGTCTTCTCACACTGTTGAAGACTTCCTGACATCCGCCCAATTTTTTCATCCTTTAATTTTGTATCTTTGTTCTGAGTGATAACATCTTGAGAAAAGAGAACCATTTCTTTCTCGGTTTTACAGGTAACTTCTTTTACGAGGCCTTTATATGGTCTTTATTCCCTCTTAGTGGTTTAAATACAACACTATCCATCCCAATGCAAACACACAAAACAAACCAACCAAACAAAAAATCCCTACATGTGTAAATTAAACAAGAGAATAGGAGAATTATAAAGAAACAGAGGCCAGTTTCTGAAGCTTCCTCTCCATCTTTATAAGCACAGTATTAGTTTGAAACTTACTGCATAATAAGTGCCAAAGAAATATCAATTACAATGACAGACAATCTATTTCATCTTCTCCAATAATTTTATATTTTCATCCAAATTCTCTTTCGTCTTTGAGTATTGATGTGTTTTTTTTACTTCTTGTTCTGCATACAGTTCCTCTGGTATCACATACAATGGACTATTCACTTTTTCTTCAAAATACAGTGTGAAGCTGGTAACAGATGACTGATGCTCAGACTTCCTTCTTAGAGTGAGTTCAACATTAAGCAATGTAATACACATTCCTATAACGTTACAGTTGGATATACTGTATTGCATTCAGCACCCAAAATTCTCAAGGAGCAGGGCAAACCTATTTTAAAAAAAGCTTAACATTTTAATTTACACCCACTGCTACATAATTCTGCAGTGATCTCTAGAAACTGTCAAATGATAATCACTTTATATAGCTGAATACCATTATGCATAATTTTTTCCAATAATCTACAAAATGAAATCAATTGTATATGAATACAAGCAAAAACAACTTGTGTAAGTTATGAATATAAACAAATATGTGTTCAAAGCCATTTGTGTGTGTAATCTATATGAGCTCTCAGCATTCTGCTTGTACTCAGGCAGAACCAGAAAAGCCTCAGCAGACGTTTCTCAGAAATATCTAAATTTACTGTTTATTGGGATTGATTATCGCTTATGTACAGAAATTCATACACAGCAAGGGATGGGGGTTTAAGTACGTGTGTACACGCATCATGCAAATACACGTATGCAATCTGTGCAAAGTGCCAATACATAGATCTGCAAAACCAGGAGGGACTGATATGCATGTTTCAGCACAGTTGTTGTTTTAAGCGACCTGAGGGGGGCTTTCCAGTCTCTGGAATTTAAACGACTGTCTTTGTGGAGACTTGGAACAAGACAAGAACTCTAACTGGAGATTAAAGTCTTGCACACAGAAATGTCATGAGCACTTACACATGTTATGCTGTAAGTCAGCGGAGTGAGTATGTTTCACCACACTAACCACAAGGACGTAGCTCTTCACATCTCTTCTTTCCTAAGAGCCACTGAATTCCACTCTTTAAAGATGCAAATCAAATAGAGTCTCGTTGTCCTCTTTATCTAGCAAAACCTTTTACATGTCAACATTTATCATTTTAAGAGACTGGGTTTTTAATGTTAAGGCAGCAACTTACACAAACAGCAGTCACTGGCTATTATTTAATAGAAGACCATATTAAGGAAAAAGGAACACAAAACAGAACGTAAAGTTTCCACCCTGCGGCTGTAGTAAAGCTGACGGTTTAGTAGAAAAGACTAATCAGTACATAAGAGATTCAAGGTTGCCAGCAATTAATTCTAACAGCAAACTGAGCATAATAAGGGGTCTCGGTCAAATCCTAAGAGTCTTGCAAAAATTTAACTTAATCTTTGCCTTCCACTGAGAGCTTGCCAGGGTCTAGCCCATCATTGTATGGGGGAATAGAAAATCCCCTTGCACTATTTTCCTATAACTTATGAAGCATATGCTAGACACCTATAGAAAAAAAAAAAAAGGAAAAAAAAAGAAAAAAATACCCTTCACATTTTGCTCTTCATGGAAGGAGCACCTATTCTGCTTGTCATTCCATTTCTTTCAGCTGGTTTAGCTCCTTTTTTTAGACATTCTCTCAGGTATTGGTAAACTCGAGATGTCAAACATCCCTTTAACTTTGTCATGCTAGCAGATTTGCAGCTATGTTCTTGTCACTTTAATTCTAGCTTTCCATCAGAAACACTCATGGGTACTTTCCAGCAGCATAATTTCATAGGCTCTGTAAAGAGCCTAATTCTACACCAAACTGATAACACATACCGTTTGTCAGAGAAGTACGGTTTTCACTTGGCTTCAACGGCGACCATAGAAATTCAGACATCTGTCATTCAAGAGGATTATCTTATGAAGGCAAATTAATCTGAGTGATGGCTCACCATGTTTTAGTTTTAACTTGTGAGTAGAACTTGAGTGGCTCCATCAGCCCCCTTCTCACTGTGCACTTGAAATAGGAAGAGCCACAGAGACTCTTTTACTGGCCACAGGACAGCTAGAAATGATTGCAGACCTTTAGCTTAAGAGAATATAATAACGTCTACATCTTGATGTCCTTAAGGTTGCGTGATCATCTGACAATGACAAAAAGGAAAGCAGTGAACCCACAGACGCTGCTGCCCATCAGTTGCTCCTTTCCCTGCCTGTTCTCCAAATCCATCATTAGCTTATTTCCTCACAGGCTGGCTGTGGAGCCATCTGTTCAGGAGGATTTATGGCCAGCAAACATTGCTACTTGAATCTCTTGACTTTTGTCTACAAGAACTTCATACCTTGCTCCTCAAAACCCAAAGACCTTTAACATAATATACCGTCTCTCACTGAAATAAATGAAATGGAGTTGTGTGGATAATGTGCACTTTTTATTCAAAGTGATATTATAATTCCTTGGGTTAGAATACATATGGAATAAACACTTAGATGAGAAATTAATACACAAATTATTAACAAACAAGGAGACACGTTTGTCAAAGTTTGGAGGATTTACAGAATCTGCAGACAAGTAGAAAAAAGCAGCAAACCATTCTCAGTTATTGCACTTATATATTAAATGTGCTTGTTTGGTTGGGACTGTTTTGTTGTTTTGTTTTTTTGTTTTTTGTTTTGTTTTCATGAAATATCTTTCAGAGGATGGGTTTTTCCTGTTTTCTTTCTATACAATGCATCAATTGCAAATTTTGGGGTGGCTGTACTGTTAGAAGCAGCAAGTCTTAAGTGAGAGAATATCTGAGACTGCCCTTTTTACTAAACCTAATATCCTTATCTATTCAATCTTAACTTCTAGACCCTTTCTTTTAGCCATTTCTTTCTTTTCAGCTATTCTATACACTCTCTTGAGTTAACCTATATCATTCCAGTTCTCCAAAGGGAGCACTGTAAAATCACAGGCACTGGATAGGATCTAGGATACCCCAGGCTGGGAGGGACCTTGGGAGGTTTCCAGTCCCACTGGCTGCTCGAAGCACTGAATCAAGACTGGGTAGCAGAGGGCTGTGTCCACTCAGGTCCTCAAAACCTCCGAGCACCTTAGGATGAAGCTGATGAAGCCCAGTGAGTTTGACAGCATCTAACAAATTTTCTGTAACTTGTTGCTTTGCGGTTACAGGCTTGAGACCTTTCTTCTTATAATTAATAGTATCCGCCCTAACTAGATCCTTTTTTAGTGGGAACTGAAAATTAAATAATCAGCTTGCATTGGCATTGCTTGCTGATAATTTTTCTGAAGTACTGGAGCAATACTTTCTTTGACTTTCTTCGACTTGCTTCTAATAACAATACACAATGCCTGCTGTTAATCTTGGTAACTCCTGTGAACTGTATTTCATGTATGCCTTTGTTTTTCTTATTAGAACTTAGGTTGCAAACTTTGTATTTTTTGTGTGCCCATTCATCTAAATGCACGCTAAAAATCAAAATGTACTTATTTTTTTTCCATACAGTCCATATTTTCCAGATCTGTAGTTATCCTTACTACAGAAGATGCAGAACTGTGGATGAAAGGATTGAGCAGCTAAGCATATACAGAAAAATCTATGAGGAATGTTTGATCTATAGAAAAAAAAATAAAAATCAGTTCGCTCTTTCTTGCTCTTGAACTGAATACAAAATGTAATACACATTAATGTGTTACAATCTATTTTTTTAAAAACTTATAATCAGGTTCCAGGTTTGGCTTTTCATAGGACGTATTTGAAAAAGAGAATAATTCATTACTCCAATTTCCCTTTATCTTGTTATATTGATAGTGGAGAGATGGGGCTGCTGAAGCATTACCAAGTCATTTTATGTTATTTTGTTGATGTTATTGTTGTTTTATTATTAAGTGATTTCTTCTTCTTTTGAGTTTTCTTAAACAGGATGATTCATATCCTTAATTGATTAAAGGACAGCTTTATAGAAATTTGTGAACAGAGTCATAAGACTGAATTATGTGTGAACAGATGAAGACACGGCTTAAGGACACAGAAGAGATTCACTCCTCAGCGTAAGTATAAAGAAAACTAGAAAAAAATAGTCTTAAGGACATTAGAGATCTGAGGTCATCTTCTTTTCCTAAGCTATGGTTAGACTAGGCCAAGCCAAAATTGCAAAATAATAAAAAAAATATTTTTATGCTTAGGTAGAAATATTAATATCTTAGAAATATCTAAAATATAAATTACATACGGTTTTGTAATATTGGCAAAAGAGAAGAGCAAAATGTAATTGAGGCAACTTCCATCTGTGGGTTGCAGAAGAAACATTTGTCCAAACAGTTTTTCATTTCTCTCCTTATCGCTAGTTAAAGGACCTTTTATTTTGAAACCAGCAAGCAAGCTTCTTTTCACCAGACTGAAATGCATTTGAAGACTGTGTTTTTAGCCATGCAACAGCAACAACAGTATCAAAGGTGGAGAACTTTATTGGTGTTACTACTAAAGAAGGTAGGACTTCGATGGAGACAGTGAAGCGGGCATAACCAGCAACAGTGGGAAATAAAATGCAATTTTAATGCAATTGAAATGCAAACAGGCGTACTGAGAGAAGGGAAAATCAAAAGTTCCAGCAGACTCAGTGGTCAGGCTCAACCCTTAAGCCTTGCAGTCCTTCCTCACTTTTAAGTATTGAAAGTAAAAATCAAGAGGGTGGAAGACGAAACTGATAGGTATCAGTGTTCTGTGCAAAGATTTTTTAAAGTGCATGTGGAAATCCTGACCTCTTTACCAAAATGTATTGCAATAATAAGTAGGAAATTAGCTATTTGAGGGTAAATAATTATCTTTCAACCAGAACTTTTTTCAAGTTAACCTCTTCCAGCATTTCTGTATGCAGATTAGTATGCAATACGTTCTAAAACTGTATAGCAGTTGGTGAGACAAGAGTTGTAGGATTATTTCAGTTCCTTTGAGACAAATCTGTTTTCTTAAGGGCCCTCTTGCTGTATGTAAGTATGTGCAATCACACAAAAAGGAACTACAAAAATATGAAGAGCAGGCATTTTATAACTTTCAGCAGAGGACTTGTGCTTGTAAATGCTTCATTGTTTCTGAAAACCTGGAGTTGATAATAAGCCAATTTTATGTCTGAAATCAAAAGGGTAAATAAATGATGTGTATAGAAAACCATGTGAAACAGTCTGATACTGCAAATGTCTAATCACATGATTTCAGCAGGAGGTTTGGAATGGAAATAGGAGTTAAGAACCCCTGCTGAACCTGGAGCATGGTTAACTTTATATATTTGAGTAATATTTAAATCAATGGGAATTCAATATAACATTAAGTAATCTCATGTTTAAAGGAATAAAGCTGAGATTATTCTTCTTGATTATGTGCAGTTACTTACACATTATTTTATATCCTTTTATTTTCACATCAGTTAAATTCACAGTTCAGTTTTCCTTCTGGTTTGCTGAACTGAATAAATGTTTAGTTTATTGATATTTTGTGAATAATGAGGTCCAGTAGAACATTCTCATCACTCATAAAATATCAGGGAGCTCCATGTTTAATCAGCACAACAGAAGCCATTTGAATTCTGAGTTGTTAAATGAAAGAAATTTAATCTTATTGATACTTGTAAGTGATGAGATCACTCAGCAGCATCACTCACCTGCAATAAGTAAAAGTATTCAGTTCAACACGTCAGACTTACTTTTACAGTAGCATAAATATATCTTATTTCACTAATTCACTTAAAATCAGTCATAAAGTATATAAATACTTCCCACATCTAAATACATATTTTGATTAAAATATTTTTATTGTTCATATTTTTTCACAGATTATAAAACTATTACTGCATTTGACAATTTTATGTGCATATGTCACATATATTAATTATAGTCATATATAAACAGATACAGAAACAATTCATCCTGCTATAAGAAAGGAGAAAAAGTCTGACTCCATTTTATCCTGCCAGGCTAAATAAGGGTGTCCAGGGCGTTCCCTGTTCTGAATTCTGAACAGAAAATCAAGACTGCAGGTAAATTCAGGTTTGAAAGCCTGAAGTCAGCTTTCTCTAGGCCAATATAATCAGTGTGTGATATTTTGGTAATTAATTTCTGGTAACTAAGAAATATCCAAAGTATATTATGGATATAAAAAGCAAAAGCATCATCAGAGCTACCGTAATTTGAGAAGGTTGGATAGAAACAAACAGTTCTTCCAGTTTTAAGACAGTAGGGTTGCTGCAGATCTCTAATGTGAAGAGTGCTACAGACAGAATAACTGATAAAGAGAGCGCCTCTTCAAACCATCATTAAAGATGAAAAAAATGTCCAACCTGTTGGTCATTTGTGTTGTTTTTCTCACATATTAATATACACGTGTGTGTGTTTACCCTCAACTTTACTTTCCTGTTTTCTGTACAAAACTTTGACATGTGACAAGCCAGGGTGTCTCACAAACACTGCGTCTCTGGGCAAATGAAACAAAGACGACAATTAGATGGCACAGCTGTAGCATGACATATTAAATTCTCTTTTAACTTACAGTTTTCAATTTTACACTTGAAAAAAAACGCAAATGTATATTCTCACATCGAAAGATGCAATGGGTAGTCAGATTATGACTACCAATTATATTCCGGATGTGAGGCTTCTTGCAGCAGCAAATGTTTCTTTAATAGTCTATAAAACTTTTACGAGATTTGATTCAGGCAAACTTACAGTTGTCAAAAGTTACCCTTTTTTGCCAAAGCCATTCTTTTAGTAAACCAAAAAATAACTGTGTTTTCTCAGTCATTTTGAAGCCTTTAAAATCTTATAGTGAAACTTACAGTACAGAAACCTCTCCTGAAGTAATACTGAAAGTGACATACTGCTTTTCCAAGGAAGAAAGTACACACTTAAAATGAAAGGTTTAGACTACATTTACCTTTATAATGTCATAGATAAATAAGAAATAATATTTTAGGCCATTCTACAATGTTCACAATTTAATGCATCAGAAGGTTGTCCTAGGTATCGTGTACAATCTATAATAGCTATGGCATTATAATAGTAAACATATCTGCTTTTGCACTTAAACATAAAGCATGGAGTAACTTCCCTAACAGCTTATTAAGACAGTATCTTTATGACCTACTAACTTTTGCTATATCTGATGGCACAGAGTTAAAAGAAGAAAAGTTATCAAGTCTCGAATTTCAAGGCTACATCAGAGACTTCTTTTTACAGCCTTTAGGTAGATAATAACATTAGATTTACATGATTCTGCTATTGATTTTAAACACCACATATAATCAGTTGAGGAGGTGCTCCCTATGGGAGATCTACAGTGTTAGAAATTGAGAACAGTTGCAGCAATGATCTGTTTTTTATTTAGTGCAATAGTACTGATTCTTTATGTGTCTGAAGCAGCGTCACCATTTCAGTTGCAGAACAGTTTTATTTGTGATCTGACAGTTTTAATCTTGTACCCAAGAAGTTCAGAAACATGTTAGAAACAACTGCACTTATAGCTGATATCAGCATTGTGTCATTCATCTGTAACCTCAAATGTAATAATCATTTGGGGTCAAAAAAGTACTGTCATCCATCTTACTTTGACCTTTTTAAAGTACTTTAGGATAGACTAAGAAAAAAAGCTATTAATTCTGATCCATAAGTATTTCCAAGTATTAAAAAAAACTGTTTAACTGTATTAAGGAGGCTCAAATATATTAAAAAAGTTGTTAGCCATCAGAACTAAGCAAGCAACATGTGGGAAAGAACTTATCTAATGGAAGTAGTCAGTCCAGGAGCCCATTACAAACTCCTGCCTGCAACTTTGTCTGTAAACATTAAAACCAACCATGTGCTGGAGCTGGAGATTAACAGTGGGGCAGTCCGTGAAGACCTCTGGCCATGGAAGACCCCATGCCAGAGCTGGTGGCTGTGCCCTAAGAAGCCATGACACTGTGGGAAGCCCGTGCTGGAGCAGTCTGTTGGTGAAAGACTGCACTCTGCGAGAAGGACTCACGCCAGAGAAGTTCATGAAGAACTGTCTCCTGTGGGAAGGGACCCCACCTTAGAGCAGGGAAAGAGTGTGAGGAGTCCTCTACGATAAGGAAGGAGAGGGAGAAAAAAACATGTGATGAATTGACCACAACTCCCACTCTCCGTCACCCGGCGCTGCTGGGGAGAGGAGGCAGAGAAATCGAGAAGGGAGGGGTGGGGGGAATGTGTTTTTAAGATCTGGCTTTGTTTTTCATTGTCCTTCTCGGATGTGATTGGTAATGAATTAAACTGATTTTTTTCCCCAGGTCGAGCCTGTTTTGCCTGTGACCATAACTGGTGAGTGATCCCTCCCTGTCCTTTGTTGTATTTTCTCCACGCCATCCCACCAGGGAGAAGGGGTGCACAAGTGGCCTGGCTAAACCATGACATCACTGAATTTCATAACTCTGAGCCAGATTACCAGAGCGTTAGTTTTCACCTGGTTTTATTTTTTTTTATTAGAATTATTGTTAATCTTAGAGAAGTTGTTTTTTCATTTTTTGATTCAGGATATTGTATTTTTGAGGCAAGAAAGAGCTACATGATACGGAATCTTGCTAACTTCCGATTAACAACAAAAATGTTGATTACTGGACTGTAATATAATGATAAGATTAAACTGTGGAACAGGTTTGATTATAAAAGACCTGGTCTGAAAAAAATGCAATCCTGATGTAAAATGTTATATATTATGGCTGAGGAGGAATAATAAACCAACTTATGCGTATACTAAAAGTTAAATATTCAGTTATATTTTAGAAGTCATTCTTATCAGTGAAACACACTTGCTCTACCAAAATAAAAGTTGCATAATTGGAAATGAAAATGTTATAGCTGTGTCCTTCAACTTTTTCCAAGGTGCCTGTTGATTTTTCTCTGGAATAACACTTGAGACTATCTTATTGCGGGTGATGGAGGGAATAACTTCCATTTTGTTCAGTCATTTTCCTCTTAACTGAGCTACGCTGTTCCTGTCAACTTCTCTGGTGCACATGATATGTCAGGATAAGTATTCAAACTAGTAAACCATGGACCTACATGAACATTTGCTTCATCATTCTGCATTTAGGAAAAATGCAGCACACAGGTTTTTTATACACACACTCACACAATACTTTTTGGTTTGATCATTTAGTCAGTTTTAAGTATGTGAAATTAACACTCCTGGTAAAAAGTGCTTTCAGGTATCATGGTTGATTTATTCAGGCTTTTATAGAGACATTGCTACCTGCTAATTCAGTTTCCAATACAAACACAACATATTAGCTTCTGTAGAATGATCAAATACAGTGACTGTTTGAATTAGATAAAATCAAAACATTAAATTTGCTGAACGGTACAAATATTTGACTGACAATTCATTTGCTCATCTCTGATTACGAATCGGTTTTGTAAAACCCTTCTCAAACCTAGACAAACTCTAGGACATAATCCCACTAATCCTCCAAATCTGAAAAACCTAAAAATATCAAGTTAGTTTTGCAGCACGTCCTGTTGGTCATGCAGGTCAGCAGATTCAGGCCTAGAAAACATAGTGGTAGGTTAACGGGTCAAGCCAAAAGCTGCAATACATTTTTTTGGTCCCAGAATCTAACTAGGTAATATCATAGCTCACATATCTGAATTTAGAGGCATGGATCTAAACACTTTCCTTCCATCCTCAGGATTTAAAGCATAAAGTGTTCAAAAACTTGTAAAGGGAGCTGGTTCTTCAAGGGATTTGAAACAACCAAGGATCACCGTGGCTCAGAAGAGTCACTGGAGAGCACATTGATAACAACACCCATGCTGACACCCTTCTCCCTCATGTGACTTTTCATTTAACTGGTATTGTATTAACAAATCCTTCCCATCAGTACTTTTTAATTCTCCTGTCATGATAAGGACATCTCCTAGTTTTTTGCCCAATGCAGAAGTTCTTCTTTGTTAGGCACCTAAGAACACTGCAGAAGACACTGTTTTAGTTTAGCAACACTAGCTGCTCTTATCTAGCTGAAAATGCACAGACTTCTGAAAAAAGTTAATTGAAGGAAACGTAAACTTAGGAGCTAGGAGCTGAAAGATTCGTATGAAGCAATGGGAGAGGGGGAATAAAAAGCATAAAAATAAAGCAAGATTAAATTAACCATAACTAGCCAAAAACTTATCTGAGCAAGGTAACAATTTATGCTAAGTATGCTATGCACTACTTATTTTGTTGGTTTTCTCCAGTAAGAAGGAGCTGAATGATGGACATAGTCCCGCTCCTCTTAGGATCATGAAAATACGCCACTTATTGCTGTGGACTAATAGACATCACTTCCATTAAAAGTAAGAAGATGACATTTTCTCCACCTCATCATATGAATGTTAGGAGACACCTTGATAAAAGCCACAAGGTTAATGGAAAATATCTAATTTCATGGTCTGCTACCTCCATAACTTTCAGGATTTCAGAAAAATATTTTTGTTTCTACTCTACTCTAATTCCATTTAAGATATGGTATTGGAGGTTTTCATTTAGATAATGTGCATATCCTCATATTTAAAATTAAAATACTCAAAGATCTTCTAGATCACTAGGGAAAATGATTATATTACATGCTAGTATGCTGTTGATCCTTTACAGATGTTTAAGCAGCACTCAGCATCTATTTTTCATTTTGTTTTCTGCATCTAATGAGGAATTCTTTAGTGGATTTCCCCATAGAGTGCAGTTTAGAATACTCTACTTTTCTTGTTACTTCAAATTTTCTCTTCTCGACATGCTATTTTACATGCAATAATCTAGATATCACTGCAGCTGTCTTTGTCCATGGACAGTTTGCACTGTTCTAGTTCAACAACAGTTAGTTTCTACGTGATACTATATTAGTTCTGTTACTTTTACTTAATAAAGAAAGCAAGCAGAAGGAAAATAAGCTTTACTGTTATTCTTGAGGAGGCAGAACAGGACAGGTACAACACTACTCCTGCATGCTGATTGGCCTCAATCATACCATCTCCTGCAATATTCTCCATTTTGCCCACATAAATAAAGGAACACAGACAGCTACTCTTTGTTTAAAAAAAAAGATAAGACCACTAAAGGTTCAGTAGACTGATTTTGGAAGAAAGCTCTTCATAAACGCTAGTACAGCATCTTTACGGGTTATTGTTACATGGCTTGCAAAAGTCTAAACCTATTCCAAATGTCAACATAAATGCTAAGAATACCTTCAGGCTATAAAAAACCCCACTGAGTCTGGGCTCATTTCATTACATTTCATTTCATTCCATCAGACTTCATTCAAAGCAACTAAAAATATAAATTTAACTTTCACGTGTAAAAAGTATTATCAACTGTCAGCTGAATTCTGTATTGGTTTTCACTAAGTTCTCTCTTTTTAAAAATGATGTAATCTATTCCATTTATTTGCTATTGCATTAATGCATTTTAGCAAAACAAGTCAACTCTACATCATCTCTCCATCCAAAGCGTTGCAAGACGCATTTCCTTTACCATAATTAATTACCTCCTTTCCTCCTTATTGAACCTCAACACTTTTGCTGTGCCCATTTTGCGATTGTGTTAATGTGGTTCTTAACAGCATTTCATGGAAACAGTTTTGCTCAAGATCCTTGAGGAAGAGCCTTGTAAAACATAAGAGTTTTGATGCATATGAATGCTGATAGAGTTGTTTCCACCATGTGTATATGCTGGAAATAAGACTCAATCATCTGGCCAGTGCATTTTAAATTTGGCAATTTTTCTGCTCAATTGAGATCAGTAGATTGTTGAATATTCATGGGTCAGGACTTTTTATTAGAAGACCCTGGTCTTATGTTCTGGCTTAAAACAATTCATCATTGTCCTTTCTATCTGAAGAAGTTTTACGTTTTGAGAGTTAATTTACTGTATAAAGTTTGATTGGATAGGCCCTGAACCTTCTGCTCACAAGTTAGTTAACATTACATTTTCCCTACTCTTTCTTTTTAAGCTTCAAAATCACGGTTGATTTCTCTGTAATGAATAATTAATAAAGTAAACTGTTCTGCTGGATGAATTACAAAGGAAACAGAATAGCAAAATAGCTTTTTCCCTTTACAGTTGGGGTAGAAAAGTGTGATTGTGAAAGAGGAATATGAATATACACATAAATGTTCCACTCTTTCACAGACAGTGGCTATCTGGAGATATCTAGCCAAATTTAGCTGCAGGGCCAACAGGCTCACATTTCATCCAGTACCATAGAAGCTGCATACATTGAAGCCAGAGTAATGTATTCTATCATGTTCATATTAGCTATGTAAGCAAATGAAATGCCTTGGTTTTGGTACAGATGAACATTCAAAAACTCAATTAGAAGAGTTTACCTATGGAAATCCCCAAACTAAATACCTGACCTGCTGAAATACATTATTTCTTCCCTAACTTTAAAAAATTTTCTTAGCTCTTCTGACTTCCTACATGAATAAAATTGTTATATTAATTGATCGCCATGAAAACTGGAAAGCAAAATAATGAATACAAGCTTAAAACCCAAAATTTGCACTGTATCTGAGGAGCTACACACACAGCTTCTGTACTGAATTATTTTACATCAGCTGCTTACAACTGAAAATATTGTAGCTATGCTTCAGCACGTTTCACAGCAGATCTGTTGAAATCTCTACTTTCTTCCAAAATCCCTGCGTTCTGTTTCTATACCCCAGAAGAAAAACATATTTTCATATTCAAAAATGGTATACAACTTTTCATTTGTTACACAAATATTTCAGATGAATTAAAAAAGAAGTAGCAATGGCAAATTTTACATCAGAAGATGGAAGATGTATGTTTCTTGATACATTGGAATCATCTTTATCTCTAGAACTCCAAAAATTCTTATAAAAGCAAATATACAGCATACATCATGTTTTCCAGATTTAGTGAATTCCCTATTTCTCTTTAAAATTCCTCAAGAAATTTCTTTACCCTGTTCTCTGAACTACAAATTAGAATTTCTCAGAGGAATAAAACAACGCATGCCTCTTGATTCTAAGCTAATAACAGCTCCTGAATGAGTTTCTGCCATAATTTAAGAAGCCTAAGGGTGTAATTACACAAATGAATTATTGAGAGGTAGATTTACTGTATTTTGGCCATTCTGTTAAAAAGCTACATATATATGCTCCTTCTCTGAGGTAATTGAAGTTATTTTACCTTATACTCACAAAGACACATGCATATTTACACCACATTGTCAGAACCCGTATTTTTTGGCTTTATGCCTGATTTAGAAGAAGTAAATGTATTGTGTAACAAATAATGATGCCCTACTTGTGATATTATTAATATGTTCTTTCTTATATTGGAAAAGAGAAAAAAAGTGCACACTATTCATTTTGCAATCTGTAGGAGAAACTTCTCATTGGGAAAAACCAATCCCTTTAAAAAGCCCACTCATCACTAACATCATAGTACCAAAAATTACAAGCTAATATTTTAAAGTTTCTTTTTATTATTTGCCTCTGAGTTCTGAGCCTTGCAGGGCTTTTCATGATCATCTTTCATAATCAAGAAAGACAAGAGATTTTCACTATATGAATTCTGAAATAAGTATGCACCCATAGAGCTTCAACTTAATTGCCACTGTAGCGATATTTCTGATTAAAAGTCACATGTCATGCAGGGCAAAAACTGTAAATGTTTCAGTGCATGCAAGGAACATTCTCAACAAGAAATCTCAGTGACCTGAGAGTGCCTTTTTCACTGAATACGATCCTATTAGTCCAGTGTTTCTTCATTCTTTTCCACATTATGAAATATCAAACATGTTCTAAGTAGAATTCTTTTTTTATTATTATTGCAAAGGCATCATTGCTGTGATAGATAGCAACAGGAAAGTGCATTTTGAAAAATCAATAGTAAGAGCAAAGGTGTGAAACAGCTCATCCTTTGTCACTGCAGTTTGGTTACCGAGATGAACAAAATAATAATATACCAAAACTTGATCAGAAAATGAAAGACAAGTCATTTCAAGGAATATTTTCTCTATAAAGTTAAGAGCTGTCTGGGGAATAAACCAAAAACAAGAACAAGAACATCCCCTTTGGCCTTTGGAAATAAAATAAAATGTTATGGTCTTCATTTAATAGAGTGCTACATCATGTAAGTTGCAATTATAATTGTGAGTACTTCCATCCCCTTCTACGTGCCACAGTTCATTGTTAGATTATAACGGGCTTCCTCACGTTTCTCTTGGAATATTATGATAGGTTGATGATGACGATGCACGACAGGGGTTCAGGCCTCATGAAGGAGCCTCATGGCCTATAGAGGGTAATGAGAACATTCTTATCAAATTATTTCATCTACTTCAACCTGAATGTCTATTCTCAAGCCCATTTCCCAAACATTTCTGAAACTATCAGCAATAAACCCACTCATATTCTCTGGAATACTTCAGGTGGGGTGAGACAAATGTATTTAGCTTTGTATTGTAAACAGATAGTGATATGCTAACGGTATTTTTAGTCCACCTTTAGATGTAATAAAATTTACAAAGTGATATTCCTCCCTTCACTTTCAGATCACCTGTAATGCAACTTTGTATCAAAAGAACAACGAAAAAAAAATCTTCCACTGTCAGTATTACAGTAAGGTAAGCATTCACTATTTTCAATTCACAGTTATCTACTTAATTTTAATCTTCAAAAAACAAAGTGAAAACTAAAATGTGAATTGTTTTTCTAAGATTTTAGCAACTCACATCTGGTGCCTTTTTTACCTGAAATTATTCCTTACAAAAAGACATGCCGTGCACTTAAACTTATTTTATGGAGGAGGCAGTATATTATCATTACTGTTGGAACGTAAACTTTTGGATTTCTTGACATTGTGAATGTTCTAGCATCAAGTACTACCTTTCATAAAATTGAGTTTTATTAAAGCCCCCAAACACACACAAACCCAAAAATCCCGTAATTACAGAAGTGCTAGCTGTACAAAACGTGTTCAGGACATGGAAATCTGAAACAAAGTGGATAAGTTACAATTTTGAGACTTTACTCAGCCTATTACATACTATAGCTTATCCCCAAGAGCACTGTGCCAGCCAGAGCCTGAAACCAGTAGCTCATCAACTGGCAACGCAAGGAACATCATTTAATTAACCAAATGTAGTTTTTGACTCTGTTGGCACTCAGTAAAACATGCGAGCCAGCCACTGCAACACTCACAAAGGTGCCACAAATACATCCAGAAGATAATTCAACATAATTGGACAGAACAGAAAGGGAAAAGGAGGTGTTCAATGAATTCACATGCGCAGGGCTAATACAGCGAGTGAGCTATTGGAAGCTGGTAACACACTGGCTTTAAACCAGTGTGCTGTGCAGAGGTAAGCCCATGACTCCCCTCTCGCCCCCCCATTTGTTACATGAACTGTCATTGCAAACCTCCCAGGAGCATAAGCAAAACTCTTCTAGACGCACCCAGGGACTATCACTGTCATTGACTCCAGCTGGTCAATCCCTAGTGGCATCGTCTAAGTCTCATGGCCTCTCCTTGCTCTCAGCTAAGATGGCTGAATTGGTTTCTGCCCCTAAATGCTGGTAAATCCCACAGCGATCATGAATCAGAGCTCTTAGCCACGATAGTCCATAGATCAATATATTAACAGACTAAAATCAATGATGGTTTGCATTAATATGCTAGATTTTGAATTGCAACACCTTAGGACCAGACCCACTGCTCTTCAGCCAATTTTGGGACTTGTAAGCACCACTCAATGGATGTGATGGACAGTTGGAGGTGATAACCTCTTAAATTGTCCTAGCATGGATCAGTAAAGCTTGTCAAACAGAACTCATTAAAAACTCCTTTTCTCCTAAAGCAAAAGAAGTACCTAGACCTTCCCGTCTTCCTATTCTAGCTTTCAATCCTTCTGCTGCTGGAAGACAGTAGCTTTTATTCATACTTTGTGTTTGCAGACTCTTCCTTTCCATCATCTGTTTTCTCCATATTTTCCTCAGTTAAAATAAACAGCTAATATTTTTCCCCTGTCCATTGTTCAAGCCTTGTCATTTTGTTTAGCTAATCATCATATCAGCACCTCTTGCATTCTGTTCTATATTAAGTCTCCTCTTGAGTTTACATAATCTGAAAAATTTATAAATATATACTGTGAAACTGTATAAATATATACAATTTATAAATATATACTGTGAAGGAAGTTTTCAGCTCAACAACTTTTAATACAGGAAAGTTCTAATAGTGTTATTGGTCACGACAATGCTTAGACTTCATTTTGTTTCAGAAGCATGTTCTGTAACTTGGAAAAGTAGACACAAGTTGACAAAAAATAGCTAAAGTATCTATTTGGCATGAGTGCCTGTTAAAATTCTTCCCCTTACACAAATACTGCAAAATATCATTTGTTTCATACACAGAATATTTATTAACTTAATAGAAGGCATCAGGACACATAAATAACTAACTTGTCTGTCATGCAGCTGCACAACAGAATGAGCTGGTTACAGTAGCTCTTCCTTTGTTTATTGTAAAATACAAGGGGTTTGTTTGTTTGTTCCTATTTAAATACAGTTGTGGAGAACCCAGAGCAGAGCTGAGTATGTCTGAGATTATTCATGTGTTCAGGTTTAACTGGGTTGGGGCTACAAAAGAATTTTCTCCCGGGCTGAGCTGCAGGAATTTAAAAATATTTTTGCTTTCTCTCATAGCTTGAAGAGTGAGTTGCTCACTTCACAGGTTCTCCTGACAGCTTTGTCTGACAAATTCCTTCTTGCTGCTCCATTGACCTACAACATCAGTGATCCCCTTCATCTTTTTCATTGCCACTCCATAGTTTTGTAGGTTTTTTGCTCTAAAGACTGAAGTTTGCTATAGAGTTTCCGGGTCTGTACTACAAGAGGAGTACTCAGGGGTTAGTAGCAAAGACCCAGCTCCTGCAGGCTTCAACCTGAAGGACAGGGAAGACATGCATGGACACAATCTTCCCGTTCAGAACAACGGCCTTCGGATTCTATCCTGTACAAAGAATTTCCAATAGCAAAATGCATAAGCTGTCTGTTTCGGTACTTAGTTGTCACAGGTACTCACACTGTTCTCCAAATCATATTTTGGCCAAGACTGACTACAGTGCTGTGTAAACCACCAAAGACAGTTGTGTTGGGTTTGTGTGATGGGGTTTTGGTAGCAGGGGAGGAGCTACAGGGTGGCTCCTCTGAGAAGTTGTTAGAAGCTTCCCCAGCTCCAAGTTGGACTCGCCTCTGGTCAGGGCTGAGCCAGTCAGTGATGGTGGCAGCACCTCTGTGACTATATATTTAAGAAGGGAAACGAAAGAAACAAGGGGGAATCTGCAGCGGAGAGAGAGGAGGTAGGCGGGGGCAGCTGCCTGCGGAGGTTGCCAGTTTGCCAGGCCAGCTGGGCCCGGCACAGCAGTGGGAAGACAGCAGTGAGATGTGAGAGAAACAGCTCTGCAGACACCAAGGTCAGTGAAGAAGAAGGGGGAGAAGGGGGAGGAGGTGTGCTGGAGCCGAAATTCCTCTGCAGCCCATGGTGAGACGGCAGGCTGTCCCCCTGCAGCCGATGGAGATCAACGCTGGAGCACAGATCGACCTGCAGCCCAAGGAGGACCCCACAATGGAGCAGGTGGCTGTGCCTGAGGGAGGCTGTGACTCCATGGGAAGCCTGTGCTGGAGCAACTTGTGAAGAACTGCAGTCTGTGGGAAGGACTCATGTTGGACAAGTTTGTGGAGAATCCTTCCCACAGGATACAGTGGGAAGAGACTCCACGCTGGAGCAGGGGAAGAATGTGAGGAGTCTCCCTGAGGAGGAAGCAGCGGCAGAAACAACGTGTGACAAACTGACTGCAACCCCCATGCCTCACATTCCCTGTGCTGCTGGGGGGAGGAGGTAGAGAAATCGGGAGCAAAGCTGAACCCAGGAAGAAGGGAGCGGTGGAGAGGAAGACGTTTTTTTAAGACTCGGTTTTGTTTCTCATTATCCTAATCTGATTTGATTAGTAACAAATTAAATTGATTTTCTCCCCAAGACAAGTCTGTTTTACCTGTGATCATAACTGGCGAGTGATTCCTCCCTGTCCTTGTCCTGACCCACGAGACTTTTGTTATATTTTCTCCTCCCCATCCCACCATGGGGGAGGATTGAGTGAGTGGCCATGTGGTACTTTAGCTGCTGGCTGGGGCTAAACCACAACAGTCTACACATACAATTCATTCCGGAGAAAGTCAGTTGCATAAATGGAAAAACATCTGTGTGAACACAACATAGCCTGGTTAATGGGAAGAAATCCAGATGTTTTAGTCCTGTCTTACCTATAAATCATTTCCCGCTTGAGAAAATGAAACTGCGGCTGTGTTCTTGTGCCTGTCTTTCCGCACTGAAGTGCTTTGGTGGTCCATCTGACAATTTTTATAGCACCTCATCTTATTTCAGTAAATCACTCCCAGTCTCTGCTGCCTGCCGGGCATTATCCCTTGTTTGTATGCCTGGATTGCTTTTCACTGCAACAATCTACACCACTTTGGTAGTACCTTGAACATCTTACCTGAAGGGAAGAGAACTTCTTCCCATCTGGCTGTTGCACTGCTTTCAAAACACAGACACAGCTCAGACATTCTTAGTCTATGGAAATAAACAAAAAAAAAAGTGTAGAAACCTTGTAAGATAAGGCACAGAAAAGAACATAGTGACTATGGCTCTGCCTGAGCTGGGCAAAAATGCAAGTGCCATAGAGCTGCAATTGGGATAAAGGAATTTGAAGCAGAATACAAGAAGAAGGACCATACTTTTAGGACAGAAAACACATGTCTAACCAGACTTCAGCTCCCAAACCACAAAGAGCTGGAGAGGATGCCAGAATACAACTTAATTTCATGTCAACATGGGTAACAGTCATAAAAATATCAATACAGGGATAACGATTCTTTTCAAAGAATGGATCTGGCATTAGAAACTCTTTCATTTGCTGGAAATCTGTTCAGGCACTACATAAATGATTCAGACTCCTTTAATCCTCTTCCATCTCCACTGACTGCTAGAGAGCAGGAAGTTTCCCAGTGCCACAAGGGCAGATAATGCTAAATAATTGCTGCCTTGTTTTCATGGTGCGAGTCAAACCATACATGTGCAGTTGCAGACCAGCTCTGCCTGTTTTTGTAAGGGATGGGTATGAACTAGACTCTATTCTGAATTCAATTTCCACATGCTGTTTGTCAGACTCTTACCAGTTGCTCAAAATTGTAACCAGTGCTTTGAATAAAGGCTCATTCCTCCCTCTTCCATTTGTCTGGTTAAAATGAAACCTCTCACGAACTCCCACCTCTGCCACCACCACCATCACCCACACACACTTTGCATGACCAATGTAGGAATCTTGCCACAGTGATCGTTCATAGCGGGAAAGTCAGGTCACTTTTGCTACCCTCAATGTCGCCTTCATTATCTGCCTTGCCACACCTCCTACTCCTTACAAACAGCACAGAGACACACACAAAAGACAGAAAACATTATACAGAATGTAGGTTCTGAGCACTTGGTAATATGATAAAAAAATACAAGCAAAATGAGGATAACGTAGGGCACTAAAGAAAAAAATCAGCGAACATTTATGGCATGTACAATGATGTTTTAAAATGTCTTCAATTTTATAAAGGTAAAACTCTGAAATTCTTTTGTAAAACAAATCCTAGAAAATTGTTTGGGTTTTGTTGTTGTTTAGGATCAATACATATATTTAAAAAGCTTTTCTAATGTAAGCATAACTTTTGAAGTTTTTTTATTTTCCCTTTCTCCAGTAAAGCTTTTATCAACATAATTTCTCATTTAGACTGAGTCATACAACAGTAATTTCCAAAGCATAAACAGGTAGCAAGCTGTAAATGCAAATTACCAGGGAATCATCACCCGTTTTCCCTTATGTTCTGCACAACACGACACGACACAACAATGTCTGAACATGTTGTTGGCAACATGAGGTGGAATTTCAGAGGCATGTATTAGCCATAATATCACAATGAGAGGAGTAGTATTTCATTGTTTCTTGAGTAGGTACGTACGGTTTTCTAGACAAGTAAGAAAAAAACCCCCAGTGTTATTTTAGTGAACATCATGAATGTGTAACTCTTACAAGACTCTACTTGCCTTTCTCCTATAGGTATGTGGGATTTGCTCCCATGGATTAGTGCAAGGCTGCTTGAAGAACATAAGATGTAATCACCAACCTGACCTCATCAGAAACTGTATTCCCTTTCTCCCTCAACCTGTGCCCTTCTAATGTCATTAATTAGATATCTGGCCTCACGCAGCCTCCTTAATGATAAATGTAATGCAGTGAAGCGGCAAAACAGTATAAAGACCCCATCTATTAGCTCTGTGAGCAAATAGGATGAAAAGTGAAAAAAGGATTTTCTGTCTTCAGGGAAGACACTCTAAAAACAGCAATACAAAACCCCCTGTCATGGAAACAAACAAAAAAGCACTCCAAAAAACCACCACAACAAACTCCCTTCATGCCCTCACACTAAAAAAATAAGAAACAAAGAGGAAAAAAACCTCTTATTTATTACCACTGACACTATAGAACAAACCAGGACTACAGCAGGTGGGTTTTTTTAACACTCTCCCCAGAATAAGAACACTCTCCAGTGTACATGTTCACTCTGACCAGAGGGTAAAGCCTGGCTTCTGAGAATGCACCCGACTGAGAGAAGGCAGTCTTTACCAGGATGTCTCCAGAATAAAAAAGGAAAGTAAGTTTACAACAGCCCCAGAGGAAGGCTTTACAATGTGTGGACCTAATGCTAAAGGAAAAGAGAGAGTTTCTGATACAAGGAAAGGCAGGCACGCACAAACACGGGCACGCGCACGAAAGACGGGAAGAAAATCATGTCATTGCCCTGATAAAGGAACAGATTTCATGCAGGGAATGGTGTGAATGGGACTTACAGAAGCTGAGAAAGAGAGAGGGAATCCTACACTGCAACAACTTGCAGACATTACTTAGCCTATGCCAAAGACACTGCTTACTTTATCCATCTAGTTAGTGGTCTTCATGGTCTATCCAGGTGCTGGGGTATACTTAAACCCCATCCCGGGGTCAGGGGGTAGCTAGTAGTGAGACTTTCTAGGCACAGCAATATCCTGTTGTCTTTAGTTAATTTGTCAACTCCAAATGTCTGTATGGAAATCATGATGCTGCAACCTAGATGGACCTAGTAAGAGAAGCTGTCCCACTGAATGCCCTCATAATGAATAATTTCTTGTCGTCCTCATTCCTACATCTATTTTATTTTATTTTATATTTTACTTTCTTTAATTTTAATTTAATTTTATTTTATTTTCATTTTTTACTTTTCCCACCAATTCCACTTTATAAGCACAAAGTCTTAACAGCTCTTACGGAAGCACTATATTTTCAAGTCAGCCTCATAGATCAATGTAATAAACATGGAGCCTCAGATTTTATTATTCAGACATCAAAGTGCATTTGGTCTCAAGCACAGGATGCCAACGAATTAATTCCAGAGCACTAAAAGTTAAAGGTACACACACTGAAAGATGTGTGGGTGAACAGAAAACAGACACGAGCAGGTCTCATTTAAGATCAGTGCGTCTTCCTACAACTTCAAACGTTCTCATGGGCCATCAGGTCTTAGTTAGTCTAACGTTAAAACATTTGAGGCTAAACAAGATTTTCTTTAAAAACATCTTGCTTTCTCTCTTATCAGCAGAGGCACACTGTGCTCTATGCCACATAAATTTGAATCTGTTTTAGAATGTCCATGATACAAATGATATTTCTGTGGTCACAAGAAACTGTTCTTTTTTTATTAGTTAAATACTGAGGTTCAGTCAATTTTCCATTTCTAAAGGCACTCCTACTGAGAAAAATGACAGTGTTCACAAGTTCAACAGATATGTAACTCTTCAAAGTTTTAGCACATGTACATATTTTTAAATTCTCTCCTTACATCCAGTGATTTCAACAGGAACATTCCTAACACATTAACTTAAGCATGAGTAGTCATTGTAGCACAAGGCCCCTGAACAATAGCCTCTACTAGTAATGCTGTGCGTTACAATAATCAAATTTTCAAATGTAAATGCCTCGCAGAAAAAGCAATATTCTCTCCATTAAGTCACAGCAAAAAAAAAGTAAGTCTGACTTGTTTTAACCCTATTTTTAAAGCAGTCTTTTAAGTATCTCCCTCAGGCAAAGAAAGAATTTGTAAAGAGTTTTGGTGAAACATTAAAAAAATCTTACTTATAATGTTTTGAAATCCTACTCATTTAATTTTTTTAACTTCACAGCATTTTTAAAACACAGAAGGAAGCAGATCAAATTAAAATACTTGCTGCTTTCTCCCTACCTTGATATATGCTAAATATAATGCACCAAATAGGACATGATAATGGCTTCAAGATAAAGAAGAGGAGAATAGTGCCAGTTGTGCAGCTGCCTCAAAATACAGAGTATTGTGCAAACTAAAGAACGACATTTGCTACTATTCTACCATAACTGTTATGGTTGCAATTCCGTACTATACTGTCACAAGGCATGGTTTTATGTTTCCAACACGAAATTATAACTTTTCCAGGTAATTGCAGTACAGTTATGTTTCTTTTAGGTTCACAGATAAGGCATTTATGTATATTAAAAAAGAGTTATTTCACCTATTAAGGCAAACTGTTGAACGAAATCATCATGCTAATTTTGACATTGGAAAAATTTAAATAAAGGCTATTAATTCTTTACATCAAGTCTAGAGTCATCTCTAAATGCCTATTCATATTTTAAGGGTACATCTTTTATAGATGGAGAGAAGATTTTTCTGTCTCATTTTGGAACTTACTGAACATAATTATTCTCAGCCTTGGGTCATTCTTAGTTTCCTTCTCATGAATCTCTGTAAAATTGAAATATGATTTTGAGGACTGGCAAATAATAACAAAGAGACCATAGTATTTAACTTTCTTCCTTTTGAGTTGTTTAAATAGGAAAAACAAAATTTCAAAATATTTCCACATAAGATGAAGGGGTCTTTTTTGTTGAGAATTTCTTTTTTCTACAATAACCAATAATTTTTCAAGAAACAATGTTATTCCTGTGAAAAGCATAAATCCAGCACAAGTAATCTTTTTGGAATTTTGCTATAAGAATCGATACTCAGAAAAACAAACAGGTTAATAAAAATTTAGCACATTCTGCAAAGTACACTGCAGTGCACGCAGCTATCAAATTGCAACGGCTTCAGAGTTGCTTTAATACATTTAAATTTGACAGACGCATTGTTCTTTCTCATGAAGATTAATTTTTTTCTATCCTGTTGATTTTTATTAACATAAATACAAATATTAATCATACAGCAATAACGTAATGACTTTTTCTTTTGAAGCCCTAATTGTTGCTAAACTATCTCTAAACCTTTTACAAAATCCAAATAGAAACAAGTTAACTCACACATAGAGTTTTTCTCAGAAGCTGAAGACAATATGAAAGAATTCAGATGATGTAGAAGATATGATCTCAAAAAAGTATTTCTATAGGTAACTGAAGGAAGCCAGAACTTGATTATAAGGCACAGGATTGTGAAAAAAAAAAAAAAAAGAAGAAAGATACATACATTTCTGATTATGTGTAGAGTCATGCTATTAGACAGTATATGAAACAAAAGTTTGTGGTCACATAAAGGAGAGTGTCTAAATTTTAAGTTTCCCTTATCTTGAATATAATTTTCAGAACAGAGAGATGAAATATCACCAAATATAAAGGAAATTATCTTGAATCTCCAATCCTCTGTGTGAGATATGCTAGCCTGTTCAAAATGTTTGGGGTTTTTTTTGCTAGTTTGTTTGTTTCTTTCTATTAGGCAGAGATGGAAGAAATCTAACAAATACAATGGTACACAAACTAAAGAAAATGCTGCTTCTTGCTACGGAGCAAGGAGTTGTATTTGATCATGGAAATTGGCTTCTCTCTCTTCTCGTTTTACCTCATTTTTCCTGATGCTTATCCACCTACATCTCCTGGCTTTTATTCTTTTGAAAAACATCATGCATTTGCGATGACCAAAATTTTCCACTCAAGTTAAAACATATGCATGCTTTTTCTTCTCTCCTTTTCCTGCTTATAACATGGACAACGGAAAGCGGATGAGCTAAGGCAAATCTTTTACTTAATCAAAAACTCACAGCCTCTGGTATTCTTTCATTATCGGGATTCATCGGCTCTAATCATCTTTTGTTCTCAAACCCAGAGGGTACAGGATAACAAGAGTTAAGTGAATTGCTTAGGGAAAATCCTTCTAGGAGTAAGTCTAGTTGTCAATATTGAAAAGATAATCTAATAATCTATTATCCCACAGAGATTCATATTTTAATTTAACTTGCCTAATTAGACCTACAACTCTAAGGATCTGCAAATACCCTTTACTGCTACTGATGGTAGAAGTCTGACTGAAAGTAAAGCTGTGACATTAGTTTGTTGGAGATTTAGATCATCTCTTTGTCTTCTAAATATTTAATGCCCAAAAGCAAATCCTTTGAGGAAGTGTCATTTTCAAGCTCTCCCAAAAGAAGGTCAAAACAGGTCTCTCATTAGGTCCCTTAGAAAAGAGTCTGATATAATTACGAAGATGAAGCTTAACTTACAAATTTGTTTGAAGATCAGGAAACTGACATAAGAAATTCATTGACAGAATATTAAAACCAATTAAAAGCTGGTAGCATTTTAATAGTGGCCTTTCAAGTACAGGAGTTTTGAACTTACTTGGCCATCTTTCTTTCAAATCTGTTAAATAAACAACATACTCTATTAATGTCTCTCATTTTAACTTTCAAATAGAACGGAATATTTCAGTTGGAAGGGAGCCACAATGATAATTTAGTCCAACTGCCTGACCAAAGGTTAAAGCATATTAAGGGCATTATCCAACTGCCTCTTAAACGCTGACAGGCTTGGGGCATTGACCACATCTCTAGGAAGCCCGTTCCAGTGTTTGACCATCCTTTTGTTAAAAAAATGCTTCCTAACGCTAAGTCTGAAATACTCCTGATGCAGTTTTGAACCACTCCCATGCGTCTTATCACTGGATACCAGGGAGAAGAGCTCAGCACCTCCCTCTCCACTTCCCCTCCTCAGGAAGCTGTGGAGAGCAATGAGGTTGCCCTTCAGCCTCCTTTTTTCCAAACTAGACCCACGCAAAGTCCTTAGCTGCTCCTCACAGGACATTCCTTCCAGTCTTTTCGCCACCACTGTCTTTTGAGAACCACTTGCTACTGATTGGTGGCTCCAAGAGGTCCATCAGGAGAGCAGAACTGTAAGAGATGGGAGAGCAAAACACAGGCCAAGAGCAACTGCTTTGACAAATTACTTATAGTTAAGACACCAAAAAAAAAAAAAAAAAAAGAAAGAGTGAAAAAAAATGTCTGTTCCTTCCTCCTTGGCTTCCCTCACTTGCAGCCGCCAGCCACTTACTACAATCGGTCACCAAACCGAACAGCTGACTGCAATGCTCTTGCAAACTTGCCCAAACCTAGCCTGGTGAATCAAGGAGACAGATTCAGAATAACTGCATGCTTTCTTATGTTGTTTTAAATTTTCATAACCACCCAAGAATAGTTGCCAGAACAGAACTGTGCAGAGTTCAGGCTGGGATTTGCTGTATGTGCGGGTGATAGTTAAAGGAACAAGGAAATGACAAAATTTCACAACTGACCTTTTTGCTATGCTTGAAAAAGAAGTAGTGGTCAATATTTCCCACGAAACGTAATTGCAACATTATTTGTTACGTAAAACTCCAAACTTTAAGAATATTCATAAATCCACATATATACATGCTAACTTATTACCAAATGTTTGGGGTTTTTTTTTGCTAAATACATGACATACTGAAATGTCATTCTCCGTCATTTAGAAAGATTAACATGATTATTAATCTTCTAATTCATTACCACACAGGAGTCACATATATTTAACTACATGCAGATACAAAATCCCCTTGATTATTTCTTCTTCTATATGACTTTTATGAAATTGCTGTTGTTTGTCAGTAACCAGCATCAGTAAGAGGAAATAATATTCACAGTTTACATACTGAATTTACAGAGTGAACTCATCAGGCACATCTTCTATTCAGTGCTGATGAACAGTAGTGCACATGGGCCCTGTTCACAGAAATGCTATCTATGTCCCAAGTTAGGTAAGCTAGGCATGAAATCCAGAAAGTTTAAATGTTTTCTGACTACACTTGCTCAGCGAAAGCCAGAGACTAGAAATCTGCTCATCTTGAACAGCTGGTATACGCATTATCCAATTCTGAAATAATTTTAAAACATACTAAAGGATGACTCTCAGGGCCACGATATCTTTTAAGGTTATATGGAAGTTTTGCTATAATCCCAAAGCTAAACCTGTGCTTAGGCAGCCATCTCAGTAGCTACACATCACATAGTTAAGAGTTAAACAAGTGGTTACATTCTATGATGAACTAGTGTCCAGGAACATTTGGTTCAAAATCAATAGAAATGATTTGTCAGATTAGTTGACAGACGAGACACCTCATGGAAATAACGATCCACCTCATGGAAATAACGATCCAAGTGTCCATTGCATGTTGCAAGAAAGGCCTGGTATATATATAGATTGCCTATAAATAAATGTAAGTTTCTTCTTTGAGGTCATCTGTATTACTCTCAGCCCTTTACTAACAGCCATCTTTAGGTAGGCAGCAGCACTAAGGAAACTCAAGATTAAATACAGGAGGTAGATGTGCAAGCAAGGCAGGCTGATAAATCCAGGCTGCTGCTGCACTATGGAGACTACCAGCTTTGGACTGAATGTCCAGTTCGAAGTCTGTGGGTTTCACAACCTTGGACACGATTCTGTACTCTTAACACTACAGATTTCAGGCAAAAGCTGACTCAGACAGAGCCCTTTTGAACGCTTTGCTGGCCAATGTTTCCAGTTCAAGGTCCGACTTGTTCTCTTCCAAGCCAGTAGGACCTGCAATGCTCATCTCCTCCCCAGCTTTCTCCCTTTTCTGAAGGTAGATACAACTTAATGCTTCACGCAAAACACGGCTGACGAGTCATCCTGCTAACTTCCTGCTGTAATATAAAGAAATCCTACATCTGAGGATGCCATATTCAATTTGAAACTTTTTAAAGTCTGCAGGTTGGAAGGAATGGAATACATTTTTCAGGTTCAAGAAAGGAAAACAGAAGTGAATAATGGTATAAATAAAATAGAGTACGATGAGTATGAACAAATGGTCTCAAGTGATCATTAATATGCTGTCTGGAAACTAAGTAAATGAGTTGCCTAATGCCTAGTGATTGAAGCAGAAAAATATCGGTCTAAAAGCAATGTAAAGTTTTTAGGTGTAATGAAAATGTGAAAAAATCATCAGTTTTCAATTAAGAAGCCTCTTATTATGATTCATTATGACTGCATTTCAGGTCTTTTTGAATTGCTTTTGAATTCCTGATTTTACTAGGTTTCCCTTTAACATAGAGTTACTTTAAAAGTCTATTTGCTCTCTTTATTTCTCAGTGTAGGTGAGAGTGACTGCACTTTGACTTGCGTGTATAACTTATTATAACCCTGATTAAATATTTAATGCTATGGATAGGTTATGAAAATTGTTATGAATTGCTGACAGTGGTGGGTGTTAACAGTCACTTGTCATTTAGGACAGATGAAAAGAACCATTAAGCTCCTTTATGCTATTAGGCAGCTGAAGTAGTAACTATCAGACAACTCTGACACAAGATCCTGTCCTTCTTCCTGTCCCTCAACACCATAATTTTGGGAGCTAGCTAAGCCCAAGGATGTGGACGAGTTCAACTACTGTTTGGAGAGAATTAGTAAATTATTTCAGAGGATAAAGTAGAAATATGAAACATAGTAAGCAAGCACAAAACTGTCTCAACAGATACAGAAGCATGTCCCCAAAAAAGCATTAAAGGAAAGCTCATGCTTCTTGGCTGAGTGATATTCATAGGAGGCCATAAATGAGGAATATTATCTTTTCTAAATATTCTCTAAGTCAGGAACATAGGATCTGGGACATTTCTTACACATAAATTACATAAGAATTTCATCAGTGATACCTGATCCTAAAATTTTTTGCCATTAACATCAATATATGAAGACCAAACTTTGGAAAACGTTTCAAGTGGTAAACATAACAGAGTTACACTATTCCTTTATTCCAGTCTCCTTTTTTGGGGAGAGTCACCCTATTTTCCACTGACAAAACTGTTGAACAATTGGTTCTGTAAAATGCTACATATAGTTAAAAAATTAGGCATGGTGTTGTTACTTACCATGTGTCTGAAAGGAGTAATGTCTCACAGACATGGAGTGAACCAGATGGTATGATGAAGGAAATTGGGAGTCATTAAATTGCAGAGAGGGAAAAAGATGTTGTGGAAGAAAATTAAAGAGCTAAAAGGCACATAGGCCACATAGAAGGGAAAAAAAAACAAACCAAACCTGAGCAAAATACTTTTGTGTCTCCTTGTGAACTATTAAGGCAGAAAGAATGAAAAATGTTTTGAGATTTCGTTTGTTTTGGGGACTTTTTTGCTTCATTTTTCCGAAGGACAGTTCTGCTAAGAGTTTTCTGAGAGTCAGTATCAGTTCAGATAAAAATGTCTTTAAAAACCCTTTCTGTGAGCCACTTTCTTGTTTCACTATTTTATTCTCAAAAAAGGAGTTGCTTATTTTCTCCTCCTTTGAAGAGGAAAAAGACTACCAACTACCAGATTTTTTTTTTAAAAACAAAAAGAAGGGAGTGTTTGAACTAAAATTAACTATGGTATCTGAAGCTATTATTAAGTTGCAATCTTCTGTACCACCAAAGAAATGGGTCAGTATAAACCCAGTATCACTTATTAGTTCTGAAGATTAGCTGTAAATGTAAAGCTAGCATAAATCGGTATAGGTCACGACCTGCTGTAAAGCTGTGCTGATAAATACTTGTCCTGCTCTCACCACCAATTGTTAAAATCTAGAAGTTATTTACTAAGCTGGGTGGGCACAGTGTATGGATAGCAACATCTATTCCAAGACTTCTGCTCTAGGACACTCAAGACACTTGACACTCGTACAAATCAAGGTTACCAGCACCACTCATCCAGTGAACAAGACACTCATCGAAACCAGCCAACACGTCAGGTCCTGGACAACGATTTGGCCTCTGCTTTTAGCAGCTCCACCTCCTCCACTCTTCCTGGGGAGAGCTACAGCTCATTATCACTTACTTCACCTATTGCTCCTTTTTTTTCTGCCTCCTACTGGATTATCTAGTAACATAGAGCTGAGCAGATGTAACCAAGGCCTCAGTTATCTGAGAGGTGCTATTGGGTAGGCTTCACTCTACACAATCTCATTGTCCAAAGAAGGGCAACAAAACTGCTGAAGGGTCTAGAGCACAAGTCCCATCAGGAGCGGCTGAGAGAACTGGGGTTGTTTAGTCTAGAGAAAAAGAGGCTCAGGGGAGACCTTACCAGTCCCTAAAACTACCTGAAAGGAGGCTGTAGCAAGGTGGAGATGGAGTTTGTTCCTAGGTTGGTCCATAATTTCAAACAAAGTAACTTAATATGGAGATGAATATCTAAAATATTTAGAGATGCTCACATTATGAAAAAAGCAAACAAATAATTGTCCTTTCTGTATTTTTAGAAGTTTTCAATCATTTAAGGCTCTAACTACCTCTCAGTCATACATTTTTGTGTAGACTGATGCTATTGCTCATCCACAGGGCTCTGTATGGCCCTGCATGGGATCATTAAAAAGACTGCATGATCACAATTCTATATGAGAATGGTTCTTCACGGACGTGAAATTACTACCTGATGGTCAGAAGATCCACACTGGAAGTGCTTGCACGTCAAGTCAGTCCCATCTTCAACACAGTCTCTTCTCATATTTTATCTGATCCAATACTTTGCACAGTCTGAAAAGTATCAAATAGCAGAAAAACATTCTTGAGACCAACTCATACAAGTCAAAACAACATTCAGAGAAAAAGAATCATCAAATAATAATAATTTAGTGGGAAACTCCAGTCTGTTCTATAAGAAGAGAAAGCAGCTAAATACACTGAATAAATCATTCTGCGAAAATTATTCACTCAAGTCTAGCACAAATAGTAAATTTTACAAGTACGTACAATTGAAAGAGCATTTTGTGCTTCTTTCACAGCGACTCCTTGCATATGTAAAACTTGCTTGTCTGTCAGTTCTTTCTGCAAAAATGACAGTCTAAAGGGCTTGTCATGTACAGCATCTGCTTTCAGATAATCCAACTGCACCACTCCAATCTTCTTTCCCACCAATTTAAATGAGGGAGGAATCAAGTGCATAGTCATCACGGTGCTTATGATAGTGCTTTGCTGTGTCAGGAAGAGTAAAGTGTCTGCAGGTATACTCTTTAATTATGAATTGATGTGCCATAAGTAAAGTCAATTGGCATTAGCTAACACACAGAGTTGCAAATTATTCTAATAGTTAGGCAGTGTTATAGTAGCAAGTGCTCATGCACCATCCAGAAATCTGTTTTGCGTCATCAGCTGAATAAATATCATTATTTTGGTAAAGCCAGATAAGTAATTTTGTCTAAGCAGAGTGAGTAAGGGGAGGTACAGAATGGGAATCACTGACACATTTCTTCTAATATTTTAACAAACAGACGTATTCAATCAAATGGAACACATTATCTCAAAAAGGCAGACAATAGCTTTCCTTAGATTGCTTGCCTTTGCCTAGAAGCGGTGTGAAAGTTATAAAAGTAATTTGTATCAACTCATTACTATGTCACCTCATTTCAAGCCCATGTTAGATAAGTAGCAATAAGCTCTGGGTTAGAGGATTCCACATTATAACCATTAGTACAAACTCTAACGGCACCCAGCTGTGGAAGATTACCCTAGACAGTTATTGAGATTTAGGAGGGGCAGCTTTCTACCGATTTAGGACAGATTCTGTAGATGATTTTATCCTTTATTCTACAACTGAGGTAAAAAGCTAATTTCATGTAGAGCACTCATGAATTATTTCCTTCCTATAGGTACCATAATGCTCCCAGTAGAATGCTCTTCTGGCTCTTTAATTCAAGGTAATGATGTTGCTGCATCTTTTGTTGGCACTTAAAACGCAGTTTAATGCCACATCGTCAGTCAAAACTTCTGTGTGATTTCCAAAGTCATTAAATTATCTGAAAAACTCAGCTGAGAAATGAACAGCTTGGATGTATTAGCACTTTTCTGGGCTTTTTCAGGGACTTCCTCCCCACCTCTAGGATTTTAGAATGCAGAAGACCTTCTTATCATGTAAGAAAATCTGTTTGCACGAATGTCTTTTCTGAGTATCATAGGAGGTATGTGCACGAAACCATTTTATTGTGCTCAGCTATAGTGACTTACATGGAATAATTCTTACAGGTATCTCTGACACATACTTTCAACTTATTTGTAATCAGTAACTCTGACAAAATGGTGCGTTTATTTACACCCTTCTGCAATAAAGTATCTGGTATAAAAAACTTAAACTACTGTGTATTCAATGTTTTTTTTTTCCCCTCTAGATCAAATCTGAGAGTCCTAAATCAGCTTTTTTTTCCTTTCTTCTTACAATGTACGGGGATTGGTAATAGTATTTCTTGGATCTGCAAGGGCAGATCAAACCGAATACTCATTCACTTTCATCTCATCATAGCTCACCTTAAAATAATTATTAAAGCACCTGTAGAGATTAATACAGGTGTTTAGACTTTTTTAAGTGTTAAACAATAACTAGGTTTTTAACAATTACTTTGTTTGCATATTTAGTCATATATAACAGAAAAAACCCCCACAAAAGTATTAAGAGGTTGTTTGGGGTTTTTTCTCTTTAAATCGAAGACCTTATGCAATATAGAGCTAAATTGCGATATTTTTCTTAATGAAGGAGAACAATTACTTTAAATTTTCTAGTATTTTCAAAATTTCAACAGGCAGTTTATCTTTTTACTAGAATATACACTTTACATAACACTTGATCCCTTACCTTTTTCTTATACTGTATTACATAAAGCTCTAATAATAGCATCAAATTTAACTCCATGCGTTGAGCAGATAATAAAGTGATAGAATAAGTACTAATCGTTATGGTTTCATGTTTATGTCACTAAAAAAGCGGTAATTTAAAGCATTCTTGATGCTGAACATAGATTTAATGTAGTGCCTTTACCTTGGGATCAAAATCCGAAGAAAGAGCAATATGGAATTACAATGCCCAAGCAGAAACATTGAGAAGCACCATGAGATAACATATCTGCTCCGGGGAGAAGGCAGAGTCACTTGTAGTAGTCGCTAAAGACTTCCCAGGTCAGCAGGCTGAGTGTATGAAGGATAAAGAGGAATTACAGGTTTCACTAGCCCTTCCTGGTGAGCACATGCTGTTCTTCACCATGTTTAGACATGTCAATACGAGCAGAGAACTCCACAGCAGTACAGCAGGGTCATAAAAAAAATCTAATTTTTATACTAATCTTGGTATTTATAGTAATATAATCTTTAGATCATCACTAAACATCTGGATCTATAATTTTTTTACTTATTTCTTACTTCTGAGGAGAAAGCTGGAGGTCTCACTGACTCGCCTTTTTCAAAGCATTTGTTCCTGTCATAGACAAACTTTTGGGTGAAGGAGAGGAGTGGTGGGGAGAGTTGCTTGGATGGTTTTGAGTTGTTCATTTGTTTGTTTCCAGCTACAGAATATTTGCTCGTGACATATTACATTGTTAGAATTTGCTGTGTTTATCAGGAACACACAGCCTAGTCAAACGAGTTTTCAGTTTGAAGAACGCTGGTGTGCAAATTCAGAGGAGCACAGACACTTATCAAGGCTGCTCTCTTATGTTCATGGAGAATGTTAACAACAATGGTTCAGAGTTTACTGATAAACTCACTCAACACGCTGTTACAGGACAACGTTGTACACTTAACAAAACAGCAGATGTTAGGCAAAGAATGTTTTTGTACTCTACAGGAGTAGCTCACATTCTTAAAATGTTGGCAAAAATGTCACAAATGCAGGTCTGAATTTCTGAATCCTATCTTATTTAATCTTAAAACTTAATGAAAAAAATGTTTTAACATTAACAAGAAATACACAGCGTCCCCAGAAAAAAGAGAAGTTGGAGGAGAGCACAGTCCAACCGTAGCACTTGTCTAGTTTTAAGTTTGCTCCAGGAACAGGAACGCCTGCATATGAGATGCTGAACACGGGCTCCCTAAGGATTACCCTGTTTTCTGCTCTGTTCTGATGCTTGCTAAGTTAAGGTTATGGCGACAAGATTACATGACAGCAAATCGTTTTCTGCCATAAAATAAAGCTGAGTAACTGAAGGCATAAATGAAGAAACCATGGGATAGATATATTTGCTGTCATTTTTCACTCTTTTGTGGTTTCCATGTCTCATGTTTTCTTTCTTCAAAAGTGACTATTCTTGGGAAGTTCATACTCAAGTGAAAACGTATTTTAACAACTTTGGCACATTCTAAACCACTTGCAATCATGGAGTTCATCTGAAAGGAGAATATTTAAACAATGACGGAACACACAGATAGGGGCTATTCAGCTTTAGTAGCTGAGAAATGAATTTGTTCCTATGGATAATTCTTTCTTCACCTATGAGACACTGTAGCATTTCTCTTAGCAGTCTTAATTAAAGCGTAAATTTTACAATATAAAAAGACAGTAAAACTTGTACCTGGGAAGTTCTGCAAGACATGAACTTAATGGCTCATTTAAATACAGGCTGGCACATACGTACGTAGAGCTACAACTCTAAAAGAGTGAATGAAAGCTGACGAGATTACGACATCGGGAGAAGAGAGAACTGTATCTTGTTTACACAGTTGCCCCAAAACGCAAGCTTATTATTGTGGGGTTTTCAGAGTCTTTTCTACTTCCTATCCCCTTCAGGCAAAGAGATAGTGGTTGAGGAGTGGGTGCTCTCCTCCTACTTCACTGCATTGGGCCGTGTAACCGGCTACATATATGAAAAGTGGCGAAGGGAGACCGAGGAAACCCTGCACCACGTACCTGCAGCAGCTTCAGTAGGTAAAGAGGTATCAACCCAGTGAAGTCAACAGATGCCAGCAGAGTGCTCTTTCACATCGTTTCCTCTTAATCAAATATGTATACTTTCACAGCCCTAAAAGAATAAGTCCTAATCCAAAATTCATTTCAGCTTTTACTTCAGTAACAGGTATCGATACACTGGTGCAAACTGTTCTATGAACAAATGAAAAATGTGTGGCTCCTGTGAAAAATTTTATGAGAAAATGAGAGTTATTTCCCACGTGTAGCTTGTGTATGTGTGGCACTGCTCACTGTGTCCTCAAAAGATTAAAGGTAAAATAATGAAAGCAAAAGTAAAAACAATACACTGAATATATGTATTCCTCTTAGATCTGTAGATCTATTAAGTGATGTGTAGGCTTCTACATTGTAAAAAGATCTGACAGACAATCAATGGCAAAAGGGGACATGCAAACTGCTAATAATAGGAGATGAAGAGACAGGTTCCAGCTCCTGTCAACCAAAAAGACTGACCTCCTCAGCTAATCATTTGAATTCATTCTACCAGAAAACCTGGATAATAAAATTCACTAAAACCAAGAGTGCACTTCCTATTGCACTGAAAGGATTAAGAAGCTGATGGCAATTAGCCTGGTTGTATATAATTTTCCTGTTTCATCTTTCTGCTGAAAACTATCTTTTGCTGAACAAGTTTTAAATGACTGAATTAACATGGTTGCTCATTTCTGTGTGAATCACGTTTACAACTTCCTAAGTGTGACCTTTAGTAGCATAATCAAAAATATGGTTTGCTAGCAATTCATGCATCTTAAACAATAAACACCTCAAATTTTGCCTCATCAGCAATCTGTCATTCATCTGTGTTCATAACTGTCTTAAGCTAAAAACATTAAGCAAAGGTAACAGTTGATACAATTCTAGAGAGCACCACTAAATGTTTCAATATTTTGATTTAGAAAGATTAGCCTATATAAATAATGCATGAAGAATAGTTTAAGCGTTTTGCACAAAAGACACCTTTCCCGTTGTTTATTGTTCTTTGAGATGCAGAACAGAAACACTACGCTTGAGGACAGCAGTGAAGAGAAAATTCCTATCAATATTTTTAAATAGCTCAGAATAACTTGGAGTGAAAGCAACCTACCACTCAAACATTCTGGCAAGGCATATATTGGTCTTAACAGTAAATGAACCTTGCAAATAACCTCAATTATTTATTTATAGACTTTCCAACATATGTCAATCAAAGTAAAGGACAACTAAAGAATACTAACTCCAGGAGTTTTGGCAGGAAACATCTCTAACTCCGTAACCTTTTGATATGAAGAAACACAGTGTAATCACAAAATCCAAGACCTACTTCCTGCCTATTAACATTTGCTACCAAATGTGCTTCCTATCTAAGAACAGAGAAGTGACATTTGCGACTAATGAAAAAGATGTTTAAGTACTAATTCAGATGCTCAGTTCAAAGAAATGCATCTGAACAAGACTTGAGTATTGAACAAGAACTTATTTTGTCACGCAAGATTCAGAAATGCGTAGTTCACAAAATTCAACATATAAGATAATCAAATGAAATACGTACTAAAGTAGGGAAAGCTTAGAGAATGTCTTACGGCAAAAATGATCTTTATTTCTCCCTGTGGATTTAATCTTGTCATTTTTTGAATAACTTTTAAGCAGCTCGGGACACCTCCAGCAGTCATTGACTTCTTTGACTCCTGAGACTACAGTATAATGGAGTATTAAGACACAAGTCAGTAATCTTTAGAAAAAAATAATAAAAGTCAGTGAAAGTTAAAGTGAAATAGAAGAAGAAAAAAATCAATCATCTGCCAAAATTGGGTAAGAGATGGTCAATGAAACTATTTCAGATCTGTTCTCCAGTTAGCTGGCTTCCCATCCTGAAAGCAGCATTGCTCATTTTTATCAGCAGAAAACGTCTCTCAGTTTTGTGTCTCTTCTGAGATCATATTATGGACAATTGTGGTAGAAAGATGGAACAAAGTGCACATGAAAAGTCAGAGGTATCAGGGATGACAGTATACTCTGTTCTAATTACCTATATATTCCTTTGGTCTGGAAGTTAAGGATAAAGGCTTATAAGCTAGGCTTACTTCAGACAGCAATAATAACAAAATCTATCTGTATTCAGAAACATGATACAGAATCCTTTATATCCTAAAAAAAGGGGGCAGAACACTGAGAAGTACTTTCAGGAAGTTTAGAAACTGAGAAACATTAGGATACATTTGATATATTTACCAGGAAATTACCAAGTATCTTCATATACTTTCTTAGCTATTATTCATATTTGATGTCCAGGATCATCGTTTATCTTTATTTTTGTGAAAGGTTTTCCAAGTAAAATGGTAAAAAAAATTTCTTTGCATTTCCTCAGGTGCAAACAACAAACCAGGGTTAGAACAAAGGCTCATGTGGCCTTGTGTCCTACCTCTGACTAGCCAGAGTCGATGCCTAAAGAAGGTGTAAAAAAAAGAAAGAAAATTGCTAATGATACTTATTTTAGAAAACCTGCCCACCTTTCAAAAACCTGTATGGTAGCGCTTCTTTTGTATGTCATAGATGGAGATAATGCTTTCTTTTGTGCATATGTTCAGGGATTTTTTGAACCCATGTAAAGTTTTGGCATTCAAAATATATTGTGTAATTTAATGCCACTCTGGTGTGAAGGAATACTTTATTTGTTTTAAACAAATAGGTTGTTTTATAAGCATATTGTTTGCTTTAAATCTGTTGTTTCATTTGATGTGCTCAGTACTTGGATTGTGATCACATTATTGTCACTCTTTTTTTAACACTCATATTTTAGAAATATACATCATGCCCTACCTCGATTGACTTTCTTTTTGCAGGATGAAGAGTCTTAGTCCAAATAAGTTCTCCTTGTGTGAAAGCAATTCCACACTTTGATAACGCTTATAATTCTTTCTGTACACTTTTAACTTTCACTTTTCAAAATATAGACTCCAGAGAGTTGCTCAATATTCAAGTGTTGTTATCTCATGGGCATATATAGGGGAACTGTTGCATGGTTTCTGTTTCAGTATCTATTCCTCAACCAATGTTCTTAAAATTCTGTTTGCTTCTGAGCTGATGGTTTCACAGAGCTGTCAAACATACTGTCACTTCATCTTCGATAGGAATAGATAATTTAGAGCTCACCACTGTTTATAAACTTAAAACTACTTTTCCACAAGAATATTGCTTTGCATTTATCAATTTTGAATTTCATCTGCCATTTTATTGCTCTATCACTCAGTAATGATGGGACTCTTCACAATAAAACAACATCTTGTGTTTAGAATCTTAAGTACAATCTGCAGAGGCTCATCTGTAGCTTTGCTCGTAACTCCCTCCCCACATACGTTGTACAGCTCAGCTCTTGGACCATGTTACTGTGTGCCTCCAGTAATAACCCCTCTCTGTCATGATAACTCATCATTTTATATCCTTTTTTTTTCTTATAACACGCAGTTGCATGCATTCATCAAAGTAATCACCTTTATCCTTAGTTCTTTGAAAGTTTAGGGGATTTTCTAAAAGACTATTTGAGGGCAAACACTGCATAAAATCTATTTCTCCTTTCAAAATCTGTTAACAACCACAGTGTGCTTACCTACCCAGGCAGATACATCACAGCCTTCTCACAGGTTTCTAGGAATTTGTAGAACCCTATTATTTTCTTAAATATTCTTAGCTGTTAATATATGACTAAACTTAACCGTGCTTCTAAGCTTGAAATTAATCTGAGAGGAGACAGGATCCAAATTTTCATTGTATGGACCCATTGTAAGAGAGATAATGTATCAAGAAACACTTTATCATGCTCACAATTAAATACAAAGCTTATTCTTCTACTTGCTCTAACATGATCCTTTAACTGAATATAATGTTTGTAATATAAAATATCTTACCTGGATAAGTAGAATGGAATTTTTAAATGAATGCAATTTAACAGCCAGAAATGAAGATGAGAATTGGAAGTAGCATCAAATCAGTTTATAGGGAGCAACGTCCAGAGGCTGAACCCTAATTTAGATCTTCTCAACAATATCCTCTACTTTTCCCCATTAATTTCAGAATATGTAATAATTTCCACATCATCAGCTACAAAACTTGTTTCCACTAGGAAATCCTGAACTAAACAAAACAATACTTCACTTGAAATTTTTGCAGTACTGAAGTAATAGGTAAAAATGTGATGTTATTATTAACGGGGTTGCCATAGGCATGATAGTGCCTCCAGAAGTTGCCATGTCTTATTAGCAGTCTTTCAGCAACATGCATTCTTCTCCTGGTCTGAAAAAAAAAAAAAAAAAAAAAAGAAAAATTTTCAAAGGTAATGCAAGCAGAGAAACTAACTCTGAGATTAAATAGATATGTTAATTGGGAAATATCTAAGAGAAAAAGTGGTTAGGACTATTGGAACAGAGGAAATATTGTAACAGGAAAAGGTGATAAGATAGTTTTCTCTTACAGTAAAGGATGAGAGAAGATTTATTGCTGGTAGCTCATGACATGATAGTTTGGGAGGGAGAGGGGAAATTATCGCATCTCATAAAACGGATATCTCTATCGAGTCCATGATTTTTACTATCCTCTTAAGTTATACTGTGAACTTTTATGAGTAAACCCGGACCTTTCTGTAAATTTTGTTTGACTGATTTATTATTTTCTGTTTAAAGAATAAGGTATCAAGTTTTCCCACAGCTTGGCACAAAACACAGAGGAAACCCAATCTTGTTCAGCTCAGTATCTTGTTTTACAATGGTTCATACATAAAGCCTCAGTAAATGCTAAGATTTCACACTCACTGGATCTGAAAGCAAGCCTACCACTTTAAAATACCAAATTTCACAAACTTGTAGATAAATTCCTGCATAATAAATTTTTCAGACAATGAAAATTAACCCTAACATTTTTTGAATAATCAGTAAGGATAATATGCTCTTAGCAAAAATTGGTGGTGGGTTTTTTTAATCTTAAAAAAGTTACTCAAGCTTATTTTCAGAACAGTCCTGCAATAACAAGCTAATTAGATAATTACAACTTTCACTATTGACAGAGAAGTAGTACACCACCAGAGGCACAAGATAAACCACAAAGAAAAAGATTTTAAAAATATTTTCAACGTTTTTAGAATTCAAGTTGTTTAGAATCACAATAACAATGAAATCAATGAAACTGAAGTATATTACCATGATAACTTGAAAAAACAAGATCCAAAGACATTGCTAGAAGCTATACCTCTGTTATGAAAAACATGGCACTGCATATATGACTTCTTATTGCGTGTATAGTTAAATGACATGACAGTCACAAAGATTTTGATTACGGCTAATGGACATGCTATATTAGGAAGTATTAAAAAAATATAATGTATTATGCCTTACTATTTATTGACTGATTTATATATTGAAGATATTGTAAAAGTTGCATTTAAAACAGTTTTCTAGCTACAGTGTTAATATTATTTGCAATAGATCTGGCTTCCTACCTCAGCAAGTGCTTCATCATAGAAACCTTCCTGTCTGTTATCATGTTGTAAAGAAAATTGATTCACTTCTAATTGAAGAATAAAGTTGTTTGAGGTGTCTGCCTAGTGATACAGATTTAATGAATAGGCAGCTGTTCTAGATGGAATAGAATCTCTGCTTTCAATATAAATTAATATATTTCTAACAAACACTATGAAATAAAGCTTGATTGCTTTTTCTTCTGCGTTGTGATAAATGTGCATCATAGAAAAGAAGTGAGGAGTTAAAAAAATCACTTTAAATGTAAATATGATAGATTGTGCACAGTAAGTTTAAAGAGTTACCATCCTGTCCTCAGTGATTTGCAGCTCTACGCACTTGCTTTATCCGTCTATCAAGGTTTTCTGTTCGTTTTGTTTCCGCTCTGCTTTATTTAATTCATAAAACGAGTGGAATGGAAATCTGTAATCATGTCCTAAGGCACAGTCTTCAGTACAAAAAAAAACCCAAAACAAAACGTAAAAGAAATCAGTATCAACAGTCTTCCTTGCTTTCATAACAACATAGTTAAAATTGATATTATGGGTATCGCTTCTTGTTCATTCATTTCGTCACAGGCACAACATAGAACAGTCGTGTGTTTTAATATGTGATATGGATGCGGTACCTCCATTCTGCATGTGTGGGACAGTGGCACACAGGCGGGTTACTGATGAAGATGGCATCTCCTTATTACTCTTTATAGTGAGTGAAAAAAAAATAAGGGCCTTTTTCCTAATAGTGATTTCAAATGCTTGAGGTTAAGTTCAGATCTGAATAGCTGCAGTGTTCTGTCTGTCCCCTCACAGCTGATTATAAAAACACCCTAGGGTGATCCTGGTGAGGCCACACCTTGAGTACTGTGTCCAGTTTTGGGCCCCTCACTTCAGGAAGGACATTGAGGTGCTGGAGGGGGTTCAGAGAAGGGCAACAAAACTAGTGAAGGGTTTAGAGAACTTGTCCTATGAGGAGTGGCTGAGGGAGCTGGGACTGTTTAGTCTGGAGAAGAGGAGGCTCACAGGGGGGACCTTATTGCTCTCTACAATTACCTGAAAGGAAGTTGTAGGGAGATGGGGTCGGTCTCTTCTCCCACGTTATGAATGACAGGACGAGAGGGAACGGCCTCAAGTTGCGCCAGGGGAAATTTAGGTTAGATATCAGGAAGAATTTCTTTACAGAGAGGGTTGTGAAGTGTTGGAACAGGCTGCCTAGGGAGGTGGTGGAGTCCCCATCCCTGGAGGTGTTTAGATTTGGTGTTGAACAACATGGTTTAGGGACCCTGACAGTGCAGGGTGAATGGTTGGACTTGATGATCTTGAAGGTCTCTTCCAACCAGATGATTCTATGATTCTATGATCAGGCTATTGTAACAAAAGTTACGCATTGCAAGTGTCTTAACCACAGAGAACATCGCTTACCATAAATTGTCTACATCTACCTGAGCTTTTACATGTGCAAATGTGTGCATAGTTAGTCCCACAAAAAGACACCCTAATAGAAACCTCTCTCATGATAACATTTTCTATTTTCCAGAACATTGTTTTTACCAAACATAAAGCCACAGGCTTCATCAAAACGAGGATACTTTCAATCCAAACCCTGGCAACAAAGGCTGAGGCTGTTAGCTTCCAAACAGGGCAGGAAACAAAGGCAGTAGACAGGTTGAGATATTCTTCTGTTAATTTAACCCCAAAATTATTACACGCGAAAGAAAGAAGCATGCAAAGGAAGCAAAGACAATCAAGTAAATACACCAGATTTTCCCAGTTTCACAAACAAAAACTTTGGGGAGTCTAGGAGTTAAATTAGAGGCACCTTGTTCTAATTCCTCAAAATTGACACCATAACCCTTTTCTTAACGGTTTGTTTTTAAATTTTAAAATGAGACTGAACAATTAGCAATACTATGGTTTAAATATTAGTTAAAACTTAATTGCATTAGCTGAGCTGATTCCCACTTGCAAACTACCTTTCTCCTACTGCTGTCACAAAAATGTAAGTCTATCTAGCTTTCTTTGGGTGATGCTGAGCTACCTCCAACATTACACACAGATGTTCACTTGCATCCTCCCACACGTACCAGCTCCACATCATGGTAGCTGGGCTTTCTTTTGGGGATGTTCAACTGAAAAAGTACACATGGAAGGAGAATCAGAGTCAGTCTCTCTTGGCATTTGTCAGTATAAATAACCAGGTGTTACAGACGACATGAGAACTAAGTGATAAACCATTATTTTGTTTGTATTGCAACACAATAATAATTCTAATGCTAGTACAGTAGCATCAGCTACCAGGCACATATGAATAATAACAAACTTTGCAGTATTTATCCTAAAACAGTCTCTCACTTTAAAATTTATTGCTGCCTGTTTAATATCAACCATGTTGTAATCCCTACTTGGTGCATTTGGATTCTCTGTAAATAATCACAGCCACAGCGTTATAAATCATTTACAGTGTACAGTCACACTTGAAGAGCCCCCAAAACAAACGCTCACAGTCTGCAAGAACTGTAAGTCATCACTTCAGAGGAACTGCACATGTGGCTGCCAGGCCAACACCAGTCAGCCCCATTAATTATGAATTTATTTATTTATTTATTAGCATGTGTTCTCGAGAATTTAGCCAGCTCACACAGATTGTCTCCAGGGAAACAGTTACAAAATAAATACAGGACCAGCTTCAGCCCTTGTAGAACTATATTAAAATGAGTGGGTAAGGCCAGCATTTTAGACCTTATCCTAATCAGCAGCAGCTGCCTAGCCACGAAATGGGCAGTTTGCCCTTTGCTTCTGTCCACCTACGCGTTTGAAAACAGCATTGAAAACAGCATTAGGCAGTTGCCAACAACGGCATGTCGTGTCTTGTGATCTTAGAATAACCATTTGCTGGCTATCGAAACATCATCTCTGGAAAAATAAAGGGAAAGAAGTAGATGGCCACAGAAAAATAATTAGCACAGGGTAAAGCATCTACCTTACCCATACAGTGCTCGAGTTCCACACAGGCACTGCTCTGCTAATAACTCACAGGAAAGAAAAAGATGAAGTTTTATCTGGAAATTCAGCTAAGTCTGAAGTGTCTTTTTAGTGGCAACAATTAATCAACATAACTCAAAGGCACAGATCAACAATGTAGACTTTCTCTCCTCTGATTTTCACTTTTAAAATAAATATTGATACACAAGTTACTCTGTTATTGTGTATAAACACTGGTAACGCGCATATACACCAAGACTAAACTCAAACACTCAAACATTTAACTGGAAAAAAACAGCTTACTGCACAATGCTACAAAATCCTTATTCCCACAGCTGCTCAGCCAGTTAATCCTGCCTGATGGACTTAGGGCACAAAACTCCCAACAAGCGTCCTTTGGGTGCTTGGTAGATTAGAACGTCTATGGCAACATGTCAAAGCTAAAACTGAACATCTTCCCTCAAAAAATGTGTTTCCCCTATAAGCAGAATGGTATCTACAAAAATGATTTCATTAGCACTGGAAACACCTGCAGCACCCCACCCCAAGAAAACTCACATAGAGATTCACCGTCCTGTGAAAAAATGCTGTACATTTTTGTTGGCTGATTCTTACGTTAAAGCCACAGCTTTTGAATGACTTCCAGCACCCCTGGTAAGGACAAAATCTTGTGACAAAATCTCAACTTTATTTACAGACTGGACTTATCCAAACTGGAATTTGTAGTTTCCAGCTATTAGAACTTCAACCATCTTTCTCTTATATGCATCTTTTGCTAAATTCATTGCTCAACACATGCTTTAAAATTGCATCTATACATATTTCATGTTAGCCCTTGTTTGTCAGGTGTTTTGATTTCAACTCATTCTGGTTTATTTTATTTGTTTTGAAAAGAGAAAGAGAAAAAAATAATCATCATCATCTGCATCTGTTGAGAAAATTACACTTACAGTCACAAAGGGTAAATCTACAGCAATGTCACTCAACTGAGGGTGTTACTCCAGAATTACAGATGCAGAATGTAGGTCTGCATCATTAAATCTGTTTGGTCCAAAGAGTGGTTGAGGCACCACTGAAAGTCAAATTACCAGTCAAAATTCTGGGCATTTCTGTGCACCTGTGAAAGCTTGTCAGGCTGAAGATAAGCAGTGCTGACACCTCTGTCTCTATTTATGCATACTGTCAATGACTACACTATCCAGTCTCGTACAACATGTTTAAACTTTCTTTCCTGCTTTCGTTTGGGCATTCTCTGCTTGAGGCCCTTTGGATGAGGGATGCAGGAGCTTCTGCTGCACCTGCGCTCGTGTTTGCTGCTTAAGAAATCAAAGATAAGTCACAACATATTTCTTGAAAGACTGGTGTAGCTTTTAAGGTGGTTAGCTTCCCTTTTGTGTGTTTCCTGAAACCTGGCAATCTGGAGGTACACAGTGAAAAAAGAATCTTTGCTAATTTCAGCCAAAACTTGCAGGATTAATGTGACTGAGGTAGGTACACCAGAATACGGCAATTTGAAGAAGCTGGAGTATACTTTTGCATTTCCAAGTTCAGAGTATATATTACCTTTAATTATCTTCCACTTTCATGTTCTTTTAAAAATTTATATTTAGGAAAGCTGTCTCATTCAGAGCCTGATACCTTTCTGTTGGCAGTCTTTGCGTCACAGTTTTGCTTTGACTTCATTATACACAGCACACCAGTATTTACAGGGGAAGTTTAGGTCAGAGTCTCTATGCTAGATAATAAATGCTTTAGAATAACTTATTCAGAGGGGAGCTTAAGGTCTCCTTGAGGGATGCTCTTTAATTTTGTATCAGTACAGCATACACTGCAATAAAGGTGGGACTTTTCATTGTTGGAGTTTCAAAGAATAACTACTTTTAATGAGAGTTTATTCGCTATAATATCTTTTCTCCTCTTTTAAACACGGGTGTGTGATCTTCTCAAAGGTCACAGTCAACAATTCTATTTATTTTAAATTTTTAATTCAGCAGTCTGTTGAACTACATTTGTTGACTCTACGAACCTCAGAACAAATATAATTACCTAAAAGCTGCAGAATAGAAGAAAAGAGGCAGGAATCATAATCACACTTGAAGGTGGGTGTTACAGAACTGTCTACAAAAATAAACATATTCATTTAAAGGACTGTTGACAACCTCTATGATTCTTCACTAGAAGACAACTTCCTATTCCTCATCTGCAGAGCTGCGTCCCAGGGCAAGCAACAGGGCACTAGTCCAGTCTGCAGCTGAGCTTCATCAAACAAGAGAGGTCACTAAAGAATACAGCCATAAACGTAATTTATATGAAACTATGGTTACATATAAATGACATTTATGGCTGTTTTCCATAAGAGTGCAATTTATGCTCTGTCTCCCAATCTCCAACCTGATGCGTTCACAGCACCAATGGTATTAAATTACAGTTGACTCTCATATTTTAGTCTGCATTTGGCTGTAAAATCACAATGGTAAGGAAAAGTCCTGATCCAGTTTCTGAGTAGAAACCTTCCACAAACATAGGCACCTCCTAGGCAGCTCCTTCTTTCACTACATGGCCCATCATTTGTCTCACCTGATCCTGGATATGTTCTGAGAGTTTGGTGGATTGAGCCTGTGCTGTTACCTGGTGTAACAGCATCTCAGATGTCAATATTCAACTAAGTAAAGATGTCTGCATCACCCGGGACACAAAAGACTCGGTCTTTTCATCATCCATTGTCTCTTAATGCGAGAAAGAAAACTTTCATCCATTTGACCTCAACCTCCTCCCAAACTACTTTGCCAGGTTGACATCTGCACCTCCTGAGAATTGACACACACCACTGAACTGATGCTGGATACTCATTCAGCCGTGCCAGTCCTGACTCTATATACGTACCTACAACATTCTTAGAGTGCACAGCTTAGAAAACCTTATCAGTTGCTTTGTGACTTTTTTGAGGAAGGAAATCCCTGTGCTTTTCTGCCTTAACATCCTGGTGACACAAGACACCAGCATACTTTCAGAGGGCTATGTTGAGAAATCAAATACACGCTACTTGGCATTCCGTTTTTTTATGATTTAAGCTTACAAATTATTAATGTTATGGTTCTTGAAAAATCATTCTGGGGTGTATATTTATTAAGATGCTATTAAAACGTACTGAAACACACTAACTTACCGTGAAGAAATTGTCAGAGCTCTGTCTGAATGTAGATAAGACTGTACTGAAATAAAATTATACCATGTCCCACTTTAGTAAGATAAAAAAAATATATCTTTTTTGAGACGTGTTATCTTTGGATAGGAAATAACTGTTGGCCAGCTAAAGCATGGCAGTATCAAGCACTAAAAATCAGCACTCCACATTAGTTTAGATGATTTAACTCAGAGTCTGCCACATTCACCCAAAATTTTGAAATAGGTGTGGCTCCCTGTAGATCTTCAAACATTTTTCCAGATACTTACGCATTAATAACCTTACATCAGATTCACACAATTCCCTTTTGCCTATATGCCTCTAGATTGCAGGATTACAGTACCAACACTAAGCATAAATTAAGCTCAGACTTCCTTTCCCCTCCTTCTGGAAACAATGACAGCAGCGACTGAAAAAGAAACAGCTTTCATAAAAGTATGCACCACTATCAAATGAATTACAATTTAAAATACTAAACCAAAACCAGTGTGCTAATTTATATACACGCTTTTTCTGTAGCTTTTCTTGAAGCCTTGATTTCTTTCAGATTTGAAAAGTCCTAAATCCTTACAGAAACTGCCAACTCTCCTCCCCATGAGAGTTCTCTAATGACCTTTCTTCTTCTTCTGAGAACATAAAAATGTATATATACACATATGTATGTACTTATTCCTAGGTGCAAACTGTCCTCAGCAGTGAGTTTAGCATGGACAATACGACTGACCCCAGAAACAGGTTAAACTATCAAGCTCTTTGCTGTTTGATACATGCCTGTGATATAGTGTAATGTGCAATTGCTTTGACCACGCCATAGGTATTTCCTAAACTGACAATTTCCCATTGTTTCTACTTTCTCACTTCCAATCATAATTCTGGATCTGCATCTCCAGGAAGGGTAGTGATCTGGAATTTGGGAATTGGTCCCCTACCCATTTGCTCATATATTGTTCTGTATTCATTCCTCTTGAACACCTTAATCAACAGAGATGTATGATAATATTATAGCTCAATAAATTCTCTTTGCTGAGAAATCCTGCAGGCCTCATAAAATTGTCACAGATAACTATTTTTACTGTATTATAACTTTCCATTCAAAGAAAGTACCAGCTCTATTTTCACTTCCACATATTTACTGATGTTAAATAAATATCAAATATGTCTAAAAGCGAATTTACAAGTTTTTAAAATGTATTAATACATGTACATGAGAGGTTACAAGCATGTTACAGACATATAAATGATGCAAGCTCCTGATAATATCTTTTGGGTGCTACAACAAATTATTAATTATTTGCTTGCTAAAATATTGACCAATTATTGGCTAACCTTTGTAATTGTATATCCTTAATACAAAACATTAACCAAAATATAAATGTGTGCAACATGTTCCTTTATGGTGCTATTATTCCTTGAGTAAGTAGTTCCTATACATCACGCTGTTTCTCTGTTCAATTTTAGCTCATGACTATGGGCTATTGTAATAATCATGACCTGGACACTCAGCTCTCTCTGGTAGTGGCCAACCCCAGTTCTTGTCATAGGAAATGAGACATGAGGTTGTCAGTGTTGTGGGTAAGGCCGATTCGGCAACTAAGCTCCATGTAACTCTCCCACTCCAGTAAAGTGGAGAGGAGAAAAATATAATAAAAGAGCTGAGGGTCGAGACAGGAACAGAGGAGCACCCATCAACCATGGTCCCGGGCAAAAGAGGCTCAGTTTTCTTAAAGCAAAACAGTTTATTAACAGCTACCTAAAAAGAGAAAAGCACACAAAAATGGTTACTTGAGAGCATAACAAGAAAACAAGGCCAAATCTTAAAAACAACACCATTCCCCACCTTTGCCTTTTCTTCCCGGCTCTACCTCCTCCCCCAAGCGACGCAGGGGGACAGAGAATGGGGGAGTGCAGGTCAGTTCATTCCAAGTTGTTACTGCCGCTTCTCTTAAAGGAGAAGGAGTCCTTACGTCATTGTCCCTTGCTCCAGTGGATCCCCTACTCACGGGGAAAGCGTGAGTCCTACCAGCAGGATGCAATCCATACCCCATCGGATTGCTCCAGGTGCGGGCTTTACCACAGTCTCGGATTCTTAGGGAGTTGTAGCCACTCTGGCGTGGGTCGTCATATCGACCTTAAATGCGTCTCCATACAGACTTTAAATGCGTAAATGCATCTCGACCTGTGCCCATAATTCACAATAGTCTCAGGCTCAGGCATCTCCTTTAAACAAAGCACCTCCCCATCGATGGGGGTTGTCCCACGGACTCTAGATGCGTACTATACACAGGCTCTGGCATCTCTTCTCGACGTGGGTTCTCCACTGGCTGCGAGTGGGTCTCTGCTTGCTCCACCGAGGACTGGTTGCAAAGGGGCCGCTTGCAAGGGGGACTCAGCTGCAGCACACATTGTTCTGTTCCCTCTTCACTGACCTAGTGTTGGTGTGGCCGTTTCTCTCAGATCTCAGTCCTTTCTGGGTGAACTCGGCCCGGTGGGCACCCCGGGAGCGGGGCTCTCCCCAAGTTCCCCGAGCGGCTCCGCCGCTGCCATCCTCAGCGGGTGGCACCGGCCCGGCCTGGGTGCCAGGAGTGGGGGCCGTGCCCCCCTCCCGTCTCCTTGCTCCTGGGCACAGGCACACACCTTTCCGGTTCCTTTGTCCCAACGTAAATAGGGCAATTCGCAGAGGCGCCGATTGGCTCAAGCCCCGAGGGGGATGGGAGTCTGTTCTCATGGGCAGCTTCCTGCCACTCGGACCTCCCCCCCCATGTCAAACCATGACAGTCAGGTATTTTACTGAGCAAGTCCAACATTTGAAAGATATAAATGAGGTCACTGCCTTGTGTATGATATCACTGCAGCCTTATTAAAAGAGATAGGGTACAGAAAAATGTATGGATTCACCCTGATATCATATAACAAACACAATTTTGATAAGTTTTTAATACAACAGCTCTTTGGTTTCTATCTTGCATCCTTACTAAAAAAGCACAAAACCCAGAGTTCTGCTGACAAACACTTCAAATGAGCACCAAGCAAAACCAATGTTAGGTCAAGAGTACAACAACAATCATAGAATCCTAGAATATCTCAAGTTGGAAGGGACTCATAAGAGTCATTGAGTCCAACTCCCTGCTTCTAGTAGGACTATCTAAAACTAAGCCACATGACTAAGAGTTCGTCCAGATGCTCCTTGAACTCTGACAGGCAATGAACAATGAAAAACCAAAGGAGAAGCAAACCCATTCCTTTGCCCCAAAGTATGCAAACTTTGTTTAAATGCTCCCCTGCTGAGGGTTACTAAGCAACATTAATCTCTGCCAGCCCAGTCTCTGCTTCTTGCTCACAAGGTTTTCCCAGTTTTCTTTTCTCTGCTTCTGAAATAACATCCTCTTTCCAGCAGCTTCTACTTGCAAACTGGAAAATAAAAGCATAGCAAATCAAACAAAAGACACAAGTTCAAAACCCTCAAATGTCACTTTTTCTGAAAAAGAAAACAAGAATTTGGGGAATTACTTCCCAAAATGTATGTGAACTTCATCCTATAGTTTACGGTCTATTCCTTTTGTAGACAACTTTAGGAATGAAAAGTACCTATTGCCTTTGCATGTAGAGCCAGCTCTTGTTGCTCCTACCCAAGAGTCTCTCAAACAATCTCCAGAGTGTTGTCTGAGTAGATCATCAACAATATCTAAGACTCAGTCAAACAGAAAAAGAAGTAGGCAAACTCAAACACCATAGCACCTGACAAGCGGAAACAATACAGCTGGTTTACCTTCAACACCACTGTGATGACAAAAGCCCCAGGTTCAGTCATGAGTTTGGATTTCAAGCATACCTGTGTTTGATTATGCAATATTTGTCAGTTTGATATGAAGTTGGATAGTATTTGGACTGCCCAGGTTCAGGGTGACAGCTCAACAATTCTGCAGGTGGGGCTATTTTCTCCTTGAGGTCACATTCTGGGTCTATACCTCATTAAGTTCGCCCAGTCCCTTGTCAGGACACTCAGAACCTAAAAATGGTACCTTTGGCAAGAAAAGCAGAATGAACCGTTGGGTGTGAAAACAGGCAGGACCTTCCAGAAGATACTGACCCACACTGGCAGCTAGCTAAGGAGCTTGGCTGCCTGTGAAGTACAACTCTAAAAGCATTTTTTCCAGATGGATTTAAGTGATTCAAAACAAGCACTCATAACAAACAAAAAAAAAAAAAAAGGAAAAAAAAAGAGGAGAGGAGAGTGACTTGTGCTTTTGGCACCTGTTTGCTTCCTGTGGTCTCCAAATGGAACCCCGTATTGTTTTTGCTAATCCATCTCTGAGCTGACAGAGGTGCAAGTTGTGAGCCACAGCTTGCCTGCTGTGCTAGAGAATGGCAGAGCTCAATAAAAACAATTATTTCAAAGCCTATATCTCATCTATTATTAAACCTGTGAAAAGAGTTTTAATTTCCTGTGCAATTATATGGTGCAATGTCATATTTTAGGGAGGGGGAGGGGGGGAAAAGAGGGCTTGTTTTTGATCAAAAACCTGGTTTTCATATTTTATGGTTTGGCTAGCTACGTACCTTGGGATCTAATTTGAAGCTCATATACTTCTCTTCAGTCAGAATTTGAGTGAGTCCTCTTACCTATTTAATTATTCCATTTTTTCCTCATAAAGAAAGATGAATTATTAACATCTTGCAGCTCGGAACACCACAAGCAAATGTTGCCTTTTTATCCATGTGTAGATATCTTGCTAACATGTAGTAGCAAGGGGTGATTAATGCATTTTGCAATGAATTCGTACAATTACTTTGACTAATGCTTCCAAGTCATGTCTGACACAAATCAGATTCTCTATTACTATTATTTGTTTTCTACTTCGCAGTGATTATTAAACAATCCATAACAATGACCACTTTCCTTTAAAAATATAGTATCAATTTATATTCTTACTGGAGCTAAACTCACAGCAGATGGATCTTTGGAAAAGGAAAAACAAACGGAAAAGACTCCCTGTTTAAACAGTTGCAGGGCTTCTTTGCAGAGTGACAGAAGCAGAAAGTCCCAGTGGGGCTGGAGTCTCATCTGTGAGACTAAGAAAAAGAAGCAGCTTCTGACATTTAGACCTCTTGTAACTGGTCTCAGCTACGTGTTGTATCATTATGGAATTAAAACTCTTTTATTCTGCTCTTCTGTTTCAGAAAACACTCGGAATAAACATTTCAGAGACAATTAGGATTTCCACCATTTACACAGGGACTGCATCTTTACGTGCCTCAGCATTCAGCGTCCAAATGTACTGTCACTTTGATTATATACAAGGTAATGAAATATTGAATAAATATTCATAGGAATTCAGGAAGGGATTACGATACAAGGAAGTGAAACCACTAGGTACAAGGCAAAGAGAACAATTATTAGCTATCTCAGACCAGGGAAAGTAAAGCTGCAGGTCAAGTATGGGAAGGGGAAGCTTGTATTGTGCCTGTATCAGGTAGAAGACAAATCACTGCAGACCATTTACGAGGCCTTTGAAGAAATGAAGCAGATCTAGTTTTAGAAAAGGGTTACTAGAAGTATACAAAAGAATATGCCAGTATACTGACAAGGACATACATAAACATGTTTGAATATATACCTCCATATACGTGTATACATATGTATTTATGTGTAAGAGAGAGACATGGAGAGAAAGAATAGATCTGGAAATCAATCTCTTGTTTCTTTCTTATATTTAGAGAGTTAGAGAGAGAAACTGCATTTTCTGGAGAAAATCTGAGGTTCTGTGTAGCAAAACTGAATGTGCAAGCCAGCAAACTGCCAAACTGGTTTATGCGAACCAAAATATATGTACATGGAAAACACCACTGCATTTTATGAATGGGAACAAAGGGAGCATTTCCATAGATAGCATCAACATATCTTTCTAGTCTGTTAACCATTTGTACAAGGAACAGAAAAGAACACCAAAAGATGAAAGAATAAAATTAATGATTTTTTTTTTTTACAATTTGTCAAATACTTCAAAATACAGCAAAGCAGAACTCAATATTCATGGCATAACAGTTTTCCTGAGTTATCACATGTATGAGAAAACTAATATATTATTCATCTCCTCTTACTAGAGGAAAAACATCCAGCAGAGTATATGGTCAAACTGTCCTCTTAGCTCCTGCTAACAGCTCTGCTGTCTTCCACTGTTCCACGCAGTTAACCTGTCTTGGCTTTTTTGTAACTGCAGTTTATCCTGAAAGTTGCATAAAACCGTTCACTTGACCCCCCAGTACAAGCATACGAGAAGGAACAGCACCTAGTTCAATTCTTCCAGGTTCCCTAGACTAGAAGAAAGGAAATTAAAAAAAAAAAAAAAAAAAGGAGCAAAACTGATTTCATCTACTAAGATGATTCTCATTGACACGTATTCTCTTATCAGGCAGGGCTCTGACGAGGTATTGAAGTCAGCACGATACTAGAGAACATTGTGAGAAAGTCAAAATGAATGAAGAAGAAACACAAAGAGAAAGGAAGGATTTAAATCTTTCCCTTCAAATAATAAAAGTATGTTGCTTTTTGTGCTGTAGTATTCTGCAAGTTTTTGTCATTATTCTATGATTTACACTTCCACAACCCAGTTCTGAAAAGCTGTTTAGCATTACTCTTCATTAAACTAATATGACAGAGGCTAGTTAAGCTTCTGCCATTTGCTGCTTTGGTGATATTCTTTTCTGCAGTGTCCACAACAAACAGGATGTTATTCATTTATGAATTACTTTATTGACTGAATTAAATAGTACATGAATTTCATGTACAATACACATGGTTTATCCTCGTTGCCATAAATTATTCTTTATTCTACTGAAAGGAGCTATTTAAAATTAGTAGGAACCTTACCTAGTCACAGGGGGCTTTTTCTGTTTCTATTTTGTCTTTTCTTCTGCTACAGAGTAGCTGCTAGAAAAGCTCACAGTCCCTAAACCAAACACTGAACAAATTCTTATGGTGAAGATCTCCATTCATCAGGAACAAACATGTATTTTTATACTGCCTTCTTTTAAAGAAAACCAACGCTACCATGTGGCAACATTAATGCTGCAAGGAGCCATTTGCTTTTTATTGTAACTAACTGACGTTATATTGTATGGTCTTAAAGTTCAGTGGTCTACTCTGCAAACTAGTAGACCTCCTAATTATTCAGGATCCGTGCAGCACTAACTAATTGATAGCACAATTAGTTGATACTGCGAGACATGAAAGATAATAGTATTCTTGCCCTTTTCACTCAGTTAGTTACCTGAAAGTTGGCTGTAAGGATGAATTAATGAAATGCTAATGATCTGATTACTACACCAAAATACTGTCCTATTTGCACTCACTGGTTCATCATCCAGACTGTTTCTTGCTTTGGCTGCATTTCGAAGGTTAACTCACATTTCAATGGGGGCTGCATGGCTGAGAAAATGTTAAAAGAAATTTCATATTCTTGCCTCTCTCACTGGTTAGAGTCATCTGTACTGCAAGCCTTAAGAGCTCACTGAGTCGCTAGCAGACATGGCTGCCAGTAAACAACACAATTTTTCAAGCATTTAAGTCTTTTAGAATAAAAGTATTAGTTTCTGAAATGACTTAAGCATTGTAAATGTATCTCAAGAGCCTAAAGGTAGCAATGACATTAGGCATTTTTAAATGTTTAAATAAATTTACAAATCTGGCCCAAAGGAATTAAAATGTCATTTAAATTAAATTAAGCCAATAATTTTGGTCCATTGCTTGAAGACAGACGTATAAATCACAAAAAGATACTACTGATTCACCACAAGAACTGAAACTGAACTGACTTCTTATTGGAAATTACCTCTGTGATTTTCTATGAACGAAAAACCAGGTTTCAAAACTTGTTATAAACTTTATAGCTAATAAATCTAGCCTGATACTGAAGTTAATCAGAGAAGTATTGGAGATTTTTCCATTACACTGCTCCTATTACATTCACATCTGTTAGCATTCAGAGAATATTTTCATAAACGCAGAAATCTTTTCTCTCAAGATAATAGATAGATATATATAAAAAAAAAAACCTGCCTATATATATATATAAATTGCATTATTAAGACAGAGGAAACAAATTTAGCTCAGCCTGCAGTCTGAATGTGTCTTGAACCAGGGTATGTATTTAACCCACCAGAAAATGTGACAAATCATGAAGTTCAGATAAACCTTCAGATACTATGATTCCTCAAACTTCAAAATATTTGGGAATTTTCATGTGATTCTTTTGTAGTCATCACATACTGGTGAATTTATTCACACTAACCTTGGCCCATTTTATAAAAGGGGGAAAATTAATGTATTTGGTGGTTTGGCTTCATGATTTAAAGGGTGGATGAACTGCTTAGGGATATGGTTTAATGGCCGATTAGGGACGGTTGGAGTGGATGATCTCTAAGGTCTTTTCCAACTTAGAAATTCTATGAAATCTATGAAACCTATTGTGCTTCTCAACACAAACAGTAGACACTGATGTCTGAATGTCAGTTCAAAAGACATGACATGCAATGCCATGAAGAAAAGCACTTATGTCTACTTGATGACTGAGGGTCAGTGCATGATGGTGGTTTTGTCTTGAATTTGCTGGACAGAATGAAAGGCAGTCATCTCCACTATCAAAATCTGCATTGAAATGAAAAATGACTCACAGGTCCCTAATCACTGTTGAGAATTCAAGACTTAGAGTATGTAATTGTTCCTTTTTAGCAATCAAAACTTGTAATAGAAATTACAAGGTGATCTTTCCTGCAGGGAAATAGAAAACTTCATTTTTTTTTTTTTAATTATATTCATTTTCTTCTAGAGTAACTTGGACACTTCACTATGTCATGGTCATTTATGGAAGAATATCCCCGATAGCAGATTGTCCAAGTTTCCGTATGGGAAGCGGGAAAAGCTTTCCTTTATCTGAATCGAAAATAATATTTCTGAAGAGACAGAAAATATTTGTGATCCCATGGGGCAACAGCAAACACCACTAAAAACAAAAGGCTGTTAACAAATAAACAGCTTTACTGTTTAGATATTAGCAGTTAACTGGCAACCAACAGTCATTAATAGGTAACAGACCTGTTCTGCATTTGGAAAACGAGTTTTAAGTGATGATGAAGTAGTTTCCATTCTATAGAATGTAACAGTTAAACAGTTAAGTCACTCTAAGTCAGTAAGTCTAGAAAACTTGCATCTGAGAGTTCTCCAAGAACCACTTTCAACCACTAATGTTCTTTTCCATTAAGTCTTGTAATGCTGAGGAAGGACTAGGCAATTGACAGAAAACTAATGTGTTGATAATGTGCATATTAAAAGATAAACAGGATGAGGTATGTAATTACAGGTTTATTAGTCTCAAAAAAAAAATTGAAGAATTAAAAATGGCACTATAATTAATTCTTGTCTATGGGAGCAGATTTAAATAAATCCTACCAAACTTATCTGTTTCCTACATATGAAAAGGAGAAATTTAATAGAGATATGCACATTTTTGGAACGGACAATGTGTACATGAAATTTCAATGGAGTTTCTAGAAAAACACAAAATCAACACAGCATCTAATATTTGCATTAAAAACTGACTATCTGGCTCTCCAAATATTTTTCTTTCTGATGAGTTGCTAAGTAGAAGTGTTTTTAGATATCCACAGGAAGGGATTCCTGCTTCCTCTCTTTCAGAATTCTATCACTGAAGTAAAAGAATCCACAAAATCGCATCTGAGAAACAGTATGTGAAGGGAATAATAAATAATTACTACTGATGACTGATACAAAAATTACAATAGCTTGGTAAAGCAGACATACACAAATTATATTTACCTAATGAATGTTCTAATGAAAGTGAAGAAGTCAGAAAAAAAAAAACCTTACAAAGTCACCAGCTCTCCCTTAAGAACTGGTAGGGTATAGAATCATAGAATGATTCGGGTTGGATGGGACCTTAAAGATCATCTAGTTCCAACCCCCCCTGCCATGGGCAGGGACACCTTCTGCTAGATCAGGTTGTTCAAAGCCTCATCCAATCTGTCGTTGAATGCTTCCAGGGACAGGACAGCCACAGCTCCTCAGTGCAACCTGTTCCAGTCATTCACCACCCTCAGAGTGAAGTATTTCTTCCTTATATCTAATCCAAACCTACCCTTAAATCCATTGCCCCTTGTCCTATCGCTACATGCCCTTGTAAAAAGTCCCTCTCCAAGCCATATAGTATGGCTAAGAATATATGAGAATAGTGAGATCTTTGCCAAGTCTTGTCCAGTATTGCCTTTCAATCATATCTGTAGCTCCTCAAGCACACTGATGAAATAACCAATTTAACAGAGTTCCAACTTTACAGCTACTGCCTGTAATTACACAACTTCCTCAGTTAGCTGTAAAACGATGCATACTTATCCAGGTAATATTTGTTCACTTTTAATAAGGTTTATCCAAGCTTTCATGTCAATCTAAGCTGTTGAAAGCTCAGTTTCTCAGCCCCGGTATTTTATGAGGAAGGGCAGTTTTCTCCCTTTTGTTTACCTAAAGCTAGAAGGATATAACTGTAGCATCCATCCTCAAAGCACGAGATGAATTTGAAGGCTTGCTCTTAGGTCAAATTATTAATACATATGGGGATTCAGTGTCACACTTGTTCATTCTACAGTAGGAATCAAGTAACTAAACAAAATTTAGAACTAGACACACTGGCGTCTCAGGGATCTACGTGGCCAGAGTCAGGTTAATATGCATTAAGTATTATTGGCATGGAATAGATTAGTATATATTTCAGTGGGCATGGTTACACATATTCTGATATGTGTAGTTTTTCCTAACTTGACTCATATAAAACTGCTCAACGTTTTTTCTAAGAAGATAAATCTGAAAATGCACATTGGAGCATGGAACTGATTGATAGGAAAATATATTTTAAATAAATTTGCCTAATTAATATTGGCATTCTGAATTTACCATTACAGTATGTGCCACTCTAACTTGCTATCAGTTTACAGTGTCCTCGCCTGGATTCTTGTACCGCGGCTCCTGAAAATTCTGCTGCCTTTTAGTAAGAAGGCCAGTAGCAGCAGCTGGTTCAGTATTACCAACTTTAATTGAAATCCTCATTTTCTAATACATCACGAAGTTTTTCTATGGGAAAAAGCAAAAATAGGCATGAAAAAATGATTTCAGTATTCTCACACCCCACTGTGTAAATATACATGCTATTGGCTTTTTCTCTCTGTAGGTGTCATTCTTTTCAGATGTTAGCTGACACAAGCTTGTTGACTTTTTTCTTTCAGTTTTTACACTTCATTGTATCTGGCTGCCACAAGATGTACAAGACCGATAAAAACTAAAGGCGCAACTTTACACAGAAACTTTATTTTACTGTTACAAATAACTGTTTTCTCTCACCTCTTACATATGCTTGCTGATTCTGTACGAATTAGCTCAAAATCCGGGGCACATAAATCTTATTTCATGCAACAGGCACTGCGCTGCTGTCAGCTCTGCACATTACAACACCCCTCGGTCAGTCTCTTCTGAATATCAGCTTGAGGGCTGAGTAGGTAACGCAGTGAGTCCGTGATACTCAAACAAAAAAAGATGTATTTACAGATGTAATGTAAAAGATGTATTTAAAGATGTAAGAACAGTTCTAGAATCTAATGGCTCTATCTATACTTGTGGATTATAAACTGCCCAGGATCATCACCAAGAAGGACTGAAGTTCCTGAAACCCACTGGTCCTTGAGAAGCTGCTGTCCTGTGGTACCTTTCAGAGCAGCTTTCTCAACCCCAACATTTGGGTTGCAACTGGAAGGACGGCGAATCATAGAATCATAGAATCGTTTAGGTTGGAAAAGACGTCAATTTTAAAATGTTTTTAAAATACTACTTTCATACAAACCATACACGCATGAGAACATATTTGAAAGGCATCTACAATCTTTCTAATAAAATTGTCTAGGCAAACACAGGAGCAAAAAGCCATTTCCTTTTAGGTAAAAAAATGAGCCATACCAGGTATATAATCTTCAGTCTATGCATATTTGCTCTTCTGCTCAATAATTTAATTTAAACATTTGTATAAAAGCAAAAGGTAAATCTACCTTTAAAACAAAGATGAAGGCTACCTGAAAGGAGGTTGTAGTAAGGTGGGTGTTTGTCTTTGCTCCCAAATAACATGCGACAGGACAAGAGGAAACGGCCTCAAGTTGCACCAGGGGAGGTTTAGGTTGGATATTAGGAAAAAATTTCTTCACCAAAACTGCTGCCAAGCATTGGAACAGGCTGCTCAGGGAAGTGACTAAGTCACCATTCCTGGAGGTTTCTAAAAGGCATGTAGACATGGCACTCAGGGACATGGTTTAGCGGTGGACTTGGCAGTGCTAGGTTAATGGTTGGACTTGATGACCTCAAAGGTCTTTTCCAACGTAAACGATTCTATAATCCCATGAAAATACACAGTCTGAATTGTTTTAGCCAAAGAATAAAACACTAAATTATTATTAAACGTTAATACAGTGCAGACAGTTGTTTTCCTCTCACCCTATGCCTTTTGTGCTCTTTGATGCTAACTTACAATTCCAAAAATCATTCAGATACACTTACTTTTTCTGAGTCTAAAAATTGACTAGAGTTGAAGAGCCTGCTCAGGCAGCTGTCTATTGGAAAAAAATTACAACGTAGCAATAAAACTGAAATATCCAAGCGAAGTTTAGCAGAGTAAAACACAAAAACAATCAGGCAGCAAAACAAGCGTTCATTTCAGAAAACAAAGTTGGCAAGAAGGAAAAAAAAAAGGCTTGAAATATCTGGCAATATGTCACAAACTTAGATCTGTTACCTTGAAGCTTTCAGCTGCTGAAGTCTGGGTAGGAATGAGGGTGATGAACAAAACTCTGAAAGCTCTTTCAAGTTATGAAATCTCATTCTGCATCTAAAATAGTTCATTGCTAAGTCCTAACACTTTTGCTGGACCAAGCCAAGCTGTGAGCAGACACCCCATCTTCCCAGTTACTGCTTTACTGGAGCAGTGCAAGAGCCGTGATCAAAGTGCAGGTTCTTTCACTAATTTCACATACCTTGTCTAAATAGTTCTCATGACCTTTAAAAGAAAAAAACAACGGATCTATTTGAAAATTAATTCTTACGGATCTATCTGAAACATAATTCTTATGGATTAGTTGTTAGTCTGAGGATATCAAACTACATGTGGAATTCCTATTGCAGTGATTTCTTACTGAGGGTGTAATTACTTCACTCTCCTACACGGCTGCTTATTTTCACATAACTTGAAAGTCGCAATATGTCAAAAACCAGCATTTGCTCCAACTAATCTGGATGAAATAGGGCACTGGAATAAAAATTCAGCAAGGAACTGAACTGGCATTGAAGGTGCATGTTTGCTCACCAGCTGCCCTCTTTTTGTCTTTCACACACAGAGGAAACTGGCTACTGTAGTACTGATGCGCAGTCAGCATGCATAGAAGCACAGAGCCATGAGAGGTGGTGGTGGGGAATCCACAGGTGTGAGAGCAGGTGAAAAAAAGAGAGAAAAAGGCACTAATAAGGAAGGCAGAGTCAGAAGAAGGAAAAAAAAAAAAAAGAACAGTTATTAGGGAGAGCTGAAGTAGAGAAATTTGAGCAGCAAGGATTTGTCTCGTAGAAATAAGAGAATAAACTTTGAGAAATATTTGAATAAGAAAAGGCAACACTAGAAACGATTGACAATTGTTCTTTAAAGCTAGGTCGAAGTCTTAAAGAAGTGGATAATTATGGCAACCAATCATTATTACCCAGCTGGACTGAGTTGATATAATGAACTAATTACTAATCAACTCAAGGTACCGACCCTGCCTACAAGAGGCAGGCCATTTCCTCCTGGCTGTGGGAAGATGCAACAGCATCCTTGGTGCTGCAGCCCAGGCTGGTGAGCAACAACTGGTGACCCTGACGTGATACATCCATGAGACCCTGGGAAGCCCCGACTCCCTCGCCGGAGCCGGGAGCCTGAGTGAGAGTCCTTCAGAGAAGAAGGTAAAGCCGTAAGCCCTGACGCAGTATTTGCGGGAGGGAAGCGTGCTGGAGTTGGATGAATGGACCGGGTCTCTGCTCACCTTAAAGCCTTTGTGAAAACAAAAAATGGTAAAACAAAAAGGGGGAATTATGACAACCAGTCACTATTACCCAGCTGGACTGAGTTAAAGATAATGAAACTAATTAATTAACTCAAGGTACCGAACCTGCCTACAAGAGGCAGGCCATTTCCTCCTGGCTGTGGAAGATGCAACAGTGTCCTTGGTGCTGCAGCCCAGGCTGGTGAGCAACAACTGGTGACTCAGATGTGATACATCCAAGAGACCCTGGGAAGCCCCAACTCCCTCGCTGGAGCCGAGAGCCCAAGCTGAGCCCAAGCCAAAAGAGCCGGAGCTGGGAGCCCGAGCGAGAGTCCTTCGGAGAAGAAGGTAAAGCCACAAGCCCCGACGTGGTATTCGCGGGAGGGAAGCGTGCTGGAGTTGGATGAATGGGCCAGGTCTCTGCTCACCCTAAAGCCTTTTGTGAAAACAAAAATTGTAAAACAAAAAGGGGAATTATGGCAACCAATCATTATTACCCAGCTGGACTGAGTTAAAGATAATGAAACTAATTAATTAACTCAAGGTACTGACCCTGCCTACAAGAGGCAGGCCATTTCCTCCTGGCTGTGGGAAGATGCAACAGCGTCCTTGGTGCCGCAGCCCAGGCTGGTGAGTAACAGATAATGATACTTGTACGTGTCATGTGATATAGGGTAACCTGATTAGTTACAGGTTAGGAAGAGGTGAAGGGGAGACAGTGCTTCAAGAAACCTGACTCATGGAAGATATGAAACCTGACATTTTTATGTAGATGAAGAAAAATATCCCTGACATAATTTTTAAGACTACTGCACTTTTAAAAGCTAGTGTTGCTATTCTTATTTGAAATATAGACAGATTTAACGTCAAATCTTCAAGGGCTGTTTCTTCTCTTGAGAATGCTACCACAGCATGATTTATAGTGGACGTTATTGCTATTGCTAAGTTTGGGTACAAATCTCAGAAAAATTAGAACACAAAGTTATTGTTTTCTTTACAAAATATTAGTAAGTGAAAGGAATTCCATCTGGTTAAATATTCAAAAAGCCTTAAGAGATGCTCTTTCCCAGGATTTCGTGCTTGTTTTACTCATCAGTCTTGCTTACCTGCCTACTACCTTATGAAATAAAGGAGCAGATGATATTCAAAAAATAATGAAAAATCAGAGAAATTGTTATTGGAGAATGATTTAAACTTGAAGTAGATCTAGGGAGTCAAGGTTACTCTGCAATTTTTCAAAACTACTAACATATTTCTTTTTTTTGATATCTCCTTCTCTGTAACAACGTCTTCCTAGATGAATAGGCCTTTCCTTCTAGGTTTTTCTGTTATTATATAGTTCTCCATTTTTTTTTTCCCCAACTCAGGATTTTTGAAAGTTTTTCTGGTAGTTTTCAAGTGTATCATCTTGGCAGACCATTTTTCCATATGGAATCAAATCAATATTTCTCAACGCTTTCTTTCTAATTTCTTGAGTAAATTGCCATCTTGCACTGTGGCACCAAACTTTCTACTCTTCATTATTTTATGTATCTTTTATAACTCAAGACAGATAGGCAGACACAGATACACACATGTAGAACTGGAAGACCTTCTCAACTGGAAAAGCTTGTAAAAAAAGACAGCATCTATCAGTACCTGTCTTCTTTGAATAATCAATAAACTGTAAGAAATATGCTAGATGTGTCATTTTTACATAAAATACACCAAACTAAACACATACATTTGACCTATTAAGAAAAATGACAACAAAATTACTCATTAAACTCAATAAACTTTGTAATTCTTTCTTCACTGAGTAAGCAATGGGCTATTTTTGTCATTTTGTAAATGACATTGAAATGGGAAGCCTGTCACTTTGCCACTAGATTTTTCTGCTTTGATTAGAAAACAGCAGCTCATTAGCTCCTCTTCCTGTGTATGTCCCCATCATCACTCTGAAGAATGCCAGCACTTGAAATAGGACAATTATTTTTATTTTTTTATTCTAACTCAAGTGTATTTCGCCTTTGGACTTTACACAAAATTAATTATAATTTTCCCTTCTAATCTCTAGTACATCATTAGGACTCTGAGACTGGGAATCTGTTTTCTCTAACAAATGGCTAAATGCCAGACACTAGTGGCATTTTAAAATGGAACTGAGTAAATGCAGCAAAATGCATTCTCCTTCCCTGGCATTTCCCCTCTTTTTTTGCTTGTGTTTCTGAGAATGTTCTCTAGAAAGACTTTACTTGCATTAACTTTTTCTCTGACTAAGAAAGAAGGCAGTACTTTAATACAAGCATAACTTTCATGAGGGGGCATATGGAAAAATCCAACAAGAGTATACAGACACTCATGCCAACGATCACTTAGGATTCCCATCCCCAGTCCACCTTAACTTGCACATCTGTTTTTCCACCTTTCACAAACACCCCAACAGAAATGAGCTCTGAAACATTCCCTCAGGGTAGCTAGATATTACAGAAGGTGGCAGAGAAGAATGACAAAGTTGAGGGCTCTTTACAGGGCTCTGCCTGTAGATATTTCTCCTTTATTAAGAGAGCCACCACCTCAACGCTTCTGCTCTGTGAAAAGCTGCTGTACTATAGCATGCAGCTGTGATTCCTGAACTGTTCCTTAACTCTTTTTGCTCTCTCTTTTTTTGGACTTAACAGTCGCTGTTTTCCTCCTTGCTTTAGAGAGGAATTCAGCTCACTGGCCGCAACCTTGTTTGGCTTTACAACTAAGAGTCTCTACACGCTGAAGGAGAGTGACATGATCGAAGGCTCCAGCAACATTTTTTCTTACACTCACTAAGGAGTGTATTGACACTCTTTTTGCGGTTCCCACAAGTGAAAAGGAACAAAGCTACTCCACAGTCTTCAGAAAATTCCTTCTGAAGTGGTAAAACAGTAGCACATCATAGCCAAGAACAGGCACCTAAAAGCTGACACAGCTAGTAGATTTGGATGAACATCTAATACCTATTGATTAGACAAAAGGGTAAGTGAGGATTGTACATGACACTCAAAAAGCAATGGGGTTTAGAAGGGCCAAGGAGTCTTTTAAGCAAATAATTACTTACAAAAGGAATAAGCTTTTTTTCATCACTGTATTCTCCCCAAAAGAACACAATATCTGGCCAGATATTGATCCATTATCAATACAAAGGGATAAAGTCTTGAACACTTTTAAGCAATTTCTGTGCAGCATCTGTTGACCCTCTGTGTTCTTTACTCTGGTTAATAGAATTAAACGAGAGTGCGATTCAAACAAACTGGAGGAATAAGAAAAAGTTAAGTGGAGCCTTCTAGTAAGTACTAAGTCTTTCTTTGTGATTTTTCTGTATTTTTAATAACCATTAGTTTAGTTACTTTCTTCAATAAATCAAAACTGATATATTCAGAAGGCAATATCAGGGGTGTTAAATACAGGAAAGAAAGAAGGAAAGCATGAAGAAGGAATAAACAAGGTCTGACAAAGCCACATAAATAGCAACTTGTCAATGACAATTAAAACCTAATTATTCCTGATAGCAGTACTTTTCTTTCTCAAGGGTATAAAGAGGACTTAGTTTGCATCCTAAGCACGAGTTCAAATATAACTTCATACATTCTGTAGGAACGAAGAAGGTATAGATTGCTCAGAGCACTGACGAAGAATATGAAAAGAGGGTAAAAATAGTACATAGAAGACAAAAAGTGTAAATTTAACAAACAGTAGCCCAAGCACCACATAAATTACACACTGTGGAACACTATTCAAGTTAGTAGGAATATAAGCCAAGGAAAAATACACCGTTGCACTTACACACACGTTCTTCATTCTAATTTTGAAAAGGGAAGGCATATTCAAAGTGTGCATAGTCAGTACACCACACATATGCATTTATCCCTTCAGAAATTTCCACTCATCATGTTAAATTGTAAAGAAAAGGGTTTATCAAAGTTATTGTAGTATACTAGAAAGCTGTTCTGAAAAATACGTTGTCCTCTTAGATCACATTGATAAATGCTCTCATTAACCTTAGTCTCAACAAGGTTAATTTAAATGATACCCAACAGCACTAAGATCTGCCTTATTAAAAGTACAGCGATAAACGAAAATATTGCTGTATTCATTAGAAAACAAAGTTTGGCTTTTTTTTTTTAACTAGCAGAAATGGATTTATATTAATACTATTTTAATGCCCAGGCAATTGTATTAGAACTGCTAGGTACTACTTACCTTTTATTGTCAACTTTTTGCTTTATTGTCTCTAACATATTGGAATTCCTGGTTGCTCTGTTGCTCCTGAGCATTGTCAGATATATATCGCTGAATTTACATTTTTAAACATAAAGCATCTAAAAGATGTAAAGATCAGAATGAAAAGGAAAATGCAATATTTAATTGTTAGCTAGTTTCACACTACGAGCTTATCAAATTCCACTCTAGCTTACAGGACTACATTCAATGCTAAATAAAATGCGTATCAATGTTTCTATTGTCTTTGATTGGACAGGATCAGGAATTCGATGGATAATTTTAGCTTAGATTAGTAGATTCCACCAAAATTCTCTCAGTATACTAGGAAGTTATTCTGTATAATTCCGAATCCTTTAGGTAAAGAATTAGACCACTGCAAGTAAAACTGAGTGCTTGCATAATTTACACTATCACATTTCACAATTCACAATCATGACAAATGCATCATTTCTAAGGAAATAGTGATTATTTGTAGTAAGTGTTGTAGAATCTGTTCTTCCTATCATTACTTTATGTGATAAACATTTACAATTATCTACTTGCATTCTTCATTTATTTATAATTTGTTTTGGTTGAAGAACCACATCTATTGACTTGTTCACATGTATATGTCTTCCCACTAAGTAAAAGTCTTTGGCAGCAGCATGGAACTGGCTGAGATGTATCATTACTAATTTTCCCCATATTTTCACTCACATTCAAGCCAACTTTTACTAGGCTTCAAACACCAATACTATTCTTAAAATGGAACTTACTGATTTAAAAGGCCAGAATTTAAGTCATGTGGAGTCACACAATACTAGGTCACGGCTTCACATAGGGATTTTGAAGCTATTCTCAAGTGCAATTTTACAGATAGCTAAAGGTTCACAAGCCATCAGGATATACCCTTCAGACCTTGCAAAATGCAGCATGATAGTAACCAGGCTCAGGTCAGTAGGTTGAAGATGCTGTTTAATGCTCTTATTTATGGTACCTTCTCAGTGTGGACACTTCTGACTTTTGAAAATTTTGCTCGTCTCTGAATACCACTCTGCATGAAAGAAGAAACTATGGTATTCCAACCCAGACACACTTTTGTCCTTCGTTGGGCAACAGCCATTTGCTTGAAAATTTTGACCAAAATAAGATGCGAGACTAGGAAATAAACCAAAATGAGCAAATAGCACACAGGTTCTCAGATTTGACAATATGATATTTCCCTTTAAGATTCCTGTTGCTTAAATGCTTGGAACAAATGCTCCTTACTCCAGGCCACTGTATGTATCAAGTGTTAAGCATTCTATTGCTTTGCTATACATAGGCACAGCAGGCTTCTCCATGGCTAACAGTTAAACTCTTTTTTTTCCTTCAAGAAGCAACTCTAAATCCTAGGCTTCCTTACGTTGCCTGCTTCAGACAGTCTGGCAGCCTCCTAGTAGGAAAATCTCAATGCTGCATAAAAACAATTCAAACCAACATTTCAACGCCTAAAATCTAAACTATCCCTCACAAGTGGGCACCCTGAATAGAAACTAACCTCTTCTATTCACCTCTGTCTTTTTTTTTTTTTTTTTTTTTTGCTGCTTCCCTCCAAACTAGAGCAATTCCACTACGGTAAAATGTAGTATCATGGATCCTTATATAAAGTTCTATAGTATTCTGTGTAGGACTACAGAAAATAAGAGTTTCAAGCAGGAAAAGACAAAGACGAACCGAGTAAGGAATAGTATAATGATCAATATAGTAAGAGATTTCTTTAAAGGTTTCATTTCATGAAATAATCCTTTGTGATTTTTTTGAAAGAATTTGGAAGTAAATTTTATATTAGCCATTGACAAAGAGACAAAATTGGCTTGCTTTCCCCATTAATGACTTTTGTTGACATTACTGTCTTGATTATTATTAAAATCTGTACTTTGATAGAAGCTTGATTCCTATTTTGCTATGCATTCTACCAATATAATGCACACAAGCATCTCTTCTTGCAAGTGCATGACTTAAGCAGACTTAATTGACTAATTAAGCAGAAATGCACAGATTTCAATATATTATGTAATTAGCTGTGGAAGTCTCTAGTTATGATCAATAAGCACTTTGAGTAATCATTCATCAGTGCATTGAAACACAGTAAATACAGAGATGATTTCAAGTCCTTTTTCTACACATATACTACTGGGAACAGATGGAGAGGTTCTGCTTTTCAGTAATGTTGTCTTCAGATTTCCACTGCTTAATACACTTATTAATAAATACAATGACTGACATTATAATAATGACTAGAAAGAAGCCAAGGCCAAAAATCTATAGATCCTCCTTCCCCATTCTCCTCCTCTTTCCTTCCTGTTGCGTAATGAGTTACTATTTATTTTCACTCTTGATTTACAGAAGTAAAAGCATCCACAAAGCATGGGTCTGCACTCCTTTTGTATAGGAGGCTTTGTCTCAGGAACGAGAAAAAAAAGGAAATGTTTGTACAAGTTCAATTGTTAACTGATCCTAACAATACCTTCATAAAATTAAGAAAAAGCTTTTAAAAATTTGAACTAAAATAAATGGGACAGTTCCAGACAGCAAAAATTAAAACCAAAGACCTTTCTGTGTCCAACTGTGAGCCAAATGGTGAGTTCAAGTATCGGTTCATTATCATATACATGTAAACTTTTTTTTTAAATGTTATTAATTCCAGAAAAAAGCCTAAGTCCCTTTAGTTAACTGTATAACTCACAAACTGTTCTGTAATCTTTAGCTGGTTCTTAGCTGTTCAGACATGCTTAATTTTTTTTCCCCTCTGATTATGATTGCAGGGGTCTGGCATCTTCATTACATCTTTGGGTTCTTTAACTATTGTAAACAAGAAATTCCTTTTCTTTTGAGAAAGTAAAAAATTTGGCTAACAGCAGTTAGTCCTGAAATCGTATTCTTCTGTGGTAGACAGTTGAGAAAAGATTAAATGCAGTTAATTCAACATAAGAGTTCCTTAGAAATCTTTGGTCTTCTATAGGATCATGAAGTTGACATAACCACATTTGGCGACAACAAATTTATTGAGACTAGATTTTGAGTCCCAAAAGAAATATATCATCAATGATGTACTAAACCCACCTGAAACGAGATAAGCACATTATCTGATTACTGATGTCAACATCATTCAAGCAAATTCAAATTATATGCAGTAAATGATCTAGGTGAGTCTGTTCTTCAGACAATATCTTTGAAAGAATCAAGTGAATGAAGTCCTGGACGGTCTTAAAGTCAACAAACACAGCATCTCTTTCAAAATGACATATTCTGAGACTTATTGATTAACTCTTTTACTGTGAACACTTGTGGCTCATTTTTCTACATGGCTAAATAAATTATGCATGTAGATCACTGCATACGTGTGAGTGCTGCACACAACAGAAGTGCTTAGGCTATCAAGAACGAAAAGTATCCGTACATTTTACATTTTACAAGCATAACACAGAAGAGGTTTATTAAGAGTAACAAATTAATGGCCTGACAGTGCAGAATTGTTCCCTTCAGTACCGTGTATTTCAGAGCGTGTTATGCAACCTAATTACGAAAGTGCTAAGTGATAGGAGTATCATTATTTCCCCTTGGGAGATTATTCCTCACACTTAACTAACACAAATTGCTTTTATCCCTCACATTAAACCTATTTTCCCTCCTCTTCTTAACTACATTCAGTTTTTCATATTTTAGTCTTGAAAAGAACCATTTTTCACCTATGATTTTACACTCTTTTGGTAATCGTAACCTCTTTCTGTATTTCTCCTTTATTGCTGTTTGGTCCTATCGTGGAAATTGAATCCCAGACCTCTTTGTGAGCGTCACGCCAGTGACTTCATTTGTGGTGGGATGTCACTGTGATCTGGATCACCCAAATACCAAAAGCTGTTCTACCTCTACATTTCTTCAGAGCTTGGAGAGTGTAAAAAAAAAAAAATAAATTTTTTTTTAAATCTACCTTTGTTTATTAGAAGCTCTTCACTGCTTTTTTTCTTTTCTCTTTAAGAGAATGAGGAAGGATGTTTGTTTTCAATAGTGTAAATAAATCAAGTATTTTTCCGTAATGTTTTCATCATCTATAATTACTTCCATAACTCTGCAACAGAAGCAAAAGGCTTCTTGCTTTGGATATACTTATCAACGTTCTTTTTAATATTAGCTAATTGCTCCTCAAGTTTTCACTTACTTTCTAATTTCCATTTTACATTTTAACTCCCACAGTTTATATGCTTTTCTATGGGCACTAGAGTTTTTGAGGCAAAACACTTGAACACTTTGGTCTGCATTTTTCTACACATTATTACTGAACTAAAGGCTCTTTTGCCTTTTTGCACCTGTCTTGTCCATGCAGGGATATTGTAGATAATATAAAAAAACATTAAAAAAAAAACCCCAACCCACCCCAGAACAACCAAACTCCTCTTTGTGTGGGAAAATCTAATGTTCAGTAAACTGGATTTGAATTTATAGTGCATTATTTTTCACTGATACTTCATCCTCTACATCGGGAGCAGAACAGGGCATGATGCTGAAGTTAGTAGAAACATTGTAGGGAAAATTTGTTCCATAACATCGGACCATCCAGGCTTAGCAGCCATGTGTCCATGAATGATATACATTTTTTTTACAGATATTAGCTCATGTCCAGTACTGTGAATACAGACAGACGTCGTGTTTGTGTATCAGGCTTGCAGGGCGAGCACACCTGAAGTCCACAAAAGGTTGGTCTGAAATCGTCAGTGCAGATGGGTTAACAAGTCTTCACAAGGAAATTTGCAGCTGTGTGGACTCATACTATAATTTTAACTGACCACTGAAATAATTTTGACCCATAATGCATAACATATGAACTTCCTGGTGCAGACAATCCTTACCAGCTTACAATGTGAAAAACTGATTTGTAGCTACCATAGGAACCAACTCTTTTGTATAATAATATATGCAAAGGGGAATATAAACTCTGCATTTAAAGTATCAAGGCATTGCCTTTCTAAACAGATCCTGATGTGAAAGAAAGAATCTGATTGATACAGTCCCCCTGCAACTTGTACATCCTCTTCTGCTCCTCTCCTAGGAACCGGTGGCACTGAAACACCTCTGGCTTCCATGGCCAGATAATCAGATCATCTCCGTGAAAAATGCAGCACACGGCTTCTCATCTGTTTTAAAAGCAAAAGCAGAGTGCTACAAACCCAAGGGAACTATTGTTGTTTTAGGCATTTCAGGGCACTTGTTATCTCTGGCTTAGGTTTGAATGAGGTTATATTTCTAGACTTAGCAGCAGGCATGGTGATTATTTTTCTTGCCACTTAATTGTCCAACAGCAAGGCTGATAGATACAGACTCCTTAAACAGACAGGAGTACATACTACTCTGATTCAGACACCTTATTTTTTTCAAGTTGAGGTGTCCCATCATTGTCCTTGGCTGCACTAATGAAAACTGGACAATTCCTACCCACTTCCATTAACTCAAATTCCTCAGTGTTCAGTTTCAATGTTGTCCAACTATTCTGGTCCCTCAATATAGAGGATTTAACGTTGATTTTTCTCTCAGACTGCTTTTAAGTCTTGCCACTACGGGAGGCAGTAAAAAAACCTGCGAGTAGCCAGACAGTTTCTAGTAACTTTTAAGGAAAAAAACCTGAAGAGCTAACTCAAACCTTGCTACAAAAGTATTTCTAACTTTAACTTTTTATATATAGTGACTTCATCCTAGCAACCGTCTGACAAACCACCCAGACATCTCAATGATGGGCACACTTCCTATCACACACAAAACTTCCTTCAACTCCACATCCTCTTTCACCAAGTGGTCTTTCCAATACCAGTCTGAATCTCTTTCTAATGTGCAAATAAACCCCAACAACCAACATTAATATGTGTGGACATTTACAATTCTCATTTTTAAACAGCGGAATAAAGGGGTATGCAGGGAATATTAACATATTAAACTTGAAAAGAGTACTAATGCCACCACTAATGACACTATTACTAGTGTCCTACATTTGGATCTGCCTTGTGGAAAGAACATTAATAAGCGGTATGTTTTTCAAAGACTTGCAAGAACAATTGGTAGTCCTGAAAACAGTACAAAAGTATTGATGAAATTAATTACTTAGAGCAATTTGATATTCCAATGCTTGAAGCACTAATGATGAAAATCTTTATTTTCTACAGATTTTTCTCTAATCAGTCAGAAGTAATAGGGATCATGTGGATATAAGTAAAATAATACTTTTATTATGGTGAACATCAAAATACCAATCCCTTCCGTTCTTAAGAAAGATAAATTTAAACAGAATGGCCTTAGCATTGACATAATACTGTGCTTATATCCTGAAAGACTTAAAATAACGTAGCATACGTTTTTCCTCTTTCAAAAGCTATGCTTAGAATGGGTCTCTTGCTACAGAAAGAGGGGGAGGAAGTGTCCCTGAAAAGCTAAAAAGTTTATTCTCACACATATTTGATATAATTCACAGATTCACAGAATGGCTGAGGTTGGAAGGGACTTGTGGAGGGCATCTCATGCTCAAGCATTACTACCTGGAGATGGGTGCCCAAGGCTGTGTCCAGGTGGCTTTTGAATATCTCCCAGGAAAAAGACTCCATGGCCTCTCTAGGGAACCTTGGTCACCCTCACAAAGAAAAAACGTTTCCCGATTTTCAGACGAAGCCTCCCTCCCCTGTTTTGGTTTCTGCCCATTGCCTCTTGGCCCTGTCACTGGGCATCACTGTAAAGAGCCTGGATCCATCCTCTTTGTACCCTTTCTTCAGATATTTGTACACATTGATGAGATGTCCCCTGAGTTTTCTCTTCTCCAGGCTAAATGGTTATTTGTCAATTTGTAATTGCTTATCTATATATTTTCATATCTTACCTGCTATGCTGTAAGTGGATGATTATATGACATTCTTCATAAATACACAGAGTGTGAACAGTACTACTACGAATCTTAATAAAAACTTATTGACTACAATTACCAATGGGATCTACAAAAGAAGTCAGTATTTCCCACCTTAGTAGTGAGAAAAGAGAGAAAATGACCTATCCAATCTGTCACACATGCAACATTGCAGCAGTGCTCGGGCCGGAATCCAATACTATGGTGTCCCCAAGACTTTACAAATATGGTCACATATACAGTTTCAGCCAAAAACTGCTTTACAGGTGACTTAAGTTTTTGTTTACTTTTTACTGAAGCACATTGGGTTATGGTTTTTTGATTGGTCTCCCATTTCTAAGAGCCAGTTCTGCAATTCAATTTGAAATCATGAAGTCAAACATACTATTGCTAATTAGAAGCATACTGGCATATTAATAGACTTAAGTAACTGCTGGTAGGTTGATATCATAATTTTATTTCAGAAGTGCAGTGGGAACCAAAACAAAATTAAGGTTTCATTGTGTCCAGAAACATGTAAAAAGCAGGCTGAATCCCGTTGCTGTCTAGGAACCGGACCACCACCCATGTCCTGTGTCACACCAAATGGTGCTGAAGAACACACAAGCGTGTACAGCAGCACCGCAGCTCTGCCAGTGCCAGCTACAGTCAGTACCCGCAGCTCCCCAAGACTTGAACTGTACAAGGTGGTGCTGTGCCAGGGTAGTTCCCATTTCGGCTCGTGGAAAACAATGCAGAACCTCTAAAGAGTCTCCAAGGATCTCCTTTTAGTTCTCTGTCTTTCGGCAGGTATATTTCCAATTTCTAACACTCTATATAAGAAAGAGGTAATTTCTATACTTATTTCATGGTCTTATTTACAAAGGTGTCACAAGTAGCTGATTATCTAGATGGACTGAACAGATAACACAAACACAGCAGCATGGTATCATTTGAAAAGATGCAGTGCAGCAAGGGACAGGGGTGTTCTCCCCTCAAACTCTTTCTTCACTGGAAATCTGTGTAAGGTTGCAAATCATGTTTTTTCTCAAACTCCAGCTTACCAATGTCTTTACAAGACCTCAGATTTGTACTGCACACAGGCTTCAAACTAATCTGGGGTTCCTTTGAGTAAGCCAAAATAATAGATCAAAAAGCTGTATTTTTGAGTGGTTAAGAAGTAATTTTATCTTAAGAGGTTCTAGTTTTATTTCAAATCTATGCTAACAGCAGTTACCAGTTACTATCTTAAACAGTTTTGAACTTAAAACTTTATACATTTTTTTGTTGAAGGCTTTCGCTACTCGTTACGATAAAAAAGAAAAAGTTTGTAGAAGAAGATATGAACTGTACAATAGCAAGGATTTCAAGCTACCCAGACATTATTAGATACTAATTTTTTTCCTTTTAAATGACAGATAATTGTTAGTGGTTTATTCAGCTTTTTGCAAGTAGCATAAATCAGAGCAATACAAATTTCATTAATTTTGAGCTGGCAAGAGCTCACTTCTCTTCAGTAAATATAAACTCCCCAAATTTTATTTTAGGGCCACAAGATTGACTCCAAGTTCAGAAGCAAAACAATTACTGTATTTGTTCCATGTTTCCAGTCATAGCCAAACATCAACACAGAGACTTGCACTTTCTTCATCAATAACCACAAAATCAGTAAATCACCCACAAACATAACAGAACAGAAAACACGATCTGTTCTGACAGATTGAGAACCTTGTCCAGTTGATTGATAACTCTGGTTCAAACTTGGAGTTACAACCTAACCAGCTAGTAGGTGAGATGCCATTCTTGTTCTCATGATAAAGCTTGGGGTTTTTTTTTCAAGAAATGTTTAGCAGAGTGCAATATGTATGATACTAGGGCTTTGTGTATATTTGTTTTCTGTAATATAGAAAACCCGAAGTAGAGCACAAATAACTCCCATCAAAACTGATATGATGGTGGGATTTATCAGCATCCTATGGCAAGAAAGAAGGAATCTTAAATGTCTATAAGCCTACGCTCTCTGGAACTTCTCCATAAAGAGTGGGTGTCAGCTGTGTAGAAAGAGACAAATGAAGAAGGTTCTGTTCTGCCCTTGATGTGTGCGCAGACTTTAACTTCAATTAGTGTCATTAATCAAGAGGAGAACTGGCTCCCAAGCCTACTGTAATCTGATGTTGGTGTCTCACCAGGTACCACATGCACTGAGAAAAGACACACCCAAGCACTGACAATGACATATCGCCTTGTTGTTAGCTCAGACATATGCCATATGCTTAAACTGAGAGATAGCTGACAACTACGACAGGACATCAATTATTGTCATCCAGCCACATACCAAAACACACATGGGTTCATCCCAGCTTCCTTGTCATACCATTACATGAACTCATTAAATGTTCTATATTTAAAGCCCTTGCTTTCTCTAGAAACTGTAACTAACGTAATTGCAGCTGGCACAAAGGCTCAGGTCAGGCAGGGATGGAGCCTACAAGGGCTAGTACAGTTAAAGCTGACACCACCATAACCAGTCTGAAAGCTGCTCCTCAGAAAGCTGCTTCTGCAACTTGCACCTGTTCGAATTCAAATACGGCTTTGAAGACATACTCTGACTTTCTGACTCCTTATGTAAACAAATGTGAGAAACAGATGATCTAAAAATTGTTTTACTGACTTGCGTGAGAATTAATTTTAATTCTGTCTGAAGTCTTTTGTTGAAGCTGTGGAAACATTCAGAACCCACTCCATGCAGAACACCACATCCCAAATGGACTGAGGCAGTTAACATGGTAAACTGAACCCAAAGCTCTTGTTTTGCTCCCCTGACTGACAGTGACAGGTTAAAAATGTGCAAGACCTACTCCCAAAGACTATTTGCATGCATGAAGGTGGGAACTTTAAGACTTTTACCCCGAGTACTTCATTATTATTTGACTTTACGGAATACCTTTTTACCATTATAAAAGGATCAGAAATTAGATAGAATTACAAAGACTACATGACATCTCTATTCCTGGTGTTCATTGATGTGTTTCTCAGACATAAAACCAGAGTGAACATAGAAACTGGAAGTGGCAAAAATGAAAAAAAAAAATACTTAGAATGCAGAAAATAGAATTAAAACATTTCTTATGTGAAATAGCTATTATACATTGAAAAGATTAACCTTAGAAAATCACATGATAAAATACATTTCTAAATTTTCTATACTGGAACAGGACAATCTATTTCAATATTCTTGGTTTCCACAACGTTTTTGATGATTCTTGTGCTTCTCATTTCAGCATTAGCACATTATTTTCCACAATCATATATACTGTAGCATTAATCTATAAATCAATCCTTATAGAAATGTCAATATTCATGGTTTTGCTTTAAAGAAAAAAGCCTCACCCTAAAAAGCTGCTGAAAGTCACATGGTCATAAAGTGGTTTTATAAGTTATAATGTAATTTATTTTTTTTTCCCTGATGTAGTCTAAACTTCTTTTAATTTTTCCACCTTATACAATGGGACTGCTAAATTTAATGAGTTTTTGGAAAGTTTTAAAGTTTGTAGATCAGTCCTTCAAAATTTGTATTAAGATTGCCTTTAATCATACAGATTTAAACACCTATATCAAATTGTATGAAAACATATCATCCACATTGGATAAAAATGCAACTTTATTTGCACAATATTTGCAGTCTTGCGTAAGGATTTTTTTCCTTTTCCTGCATACTGAGTAAAATATTAGGGTTAAAAGGAAATAATAGTGAACTTTTGTAATAAATCAATCAATCAAATTTTAAATCCTGCTTTCAAAAAGCAATTAAAGATACTTACCTATTGATACTATAAAGAGTATTCACAAGTCTGGCTTTAAAAAGTTCTATGTGGTACCTGTTTGCACGTTTGAAATAGAAATTCTTTAGAAATACGCTTAGTAGATACGAGCAAGACATGCAGAGAAGTTACTGGACACCACTGACGCTGGCACCTGCTGCTTGCACCATGTGTGAAGTCCCCTCGGCGTTCTAATAGTGGGCCAAATTATCTCAGAAGGCCGTGCATTTGCTATGGACTAAATCACAATTATTGCAAAGTGAAGGCAATTACTGCCTAGCAGCTGAGGCTTGGTCACATATGGCCCTGAAGCAACTTCTCTGTGTAACTGAGCCCTAAGCGATATAGAAAATCCATGTGGTCTAGGCTCCTTAAGAGCTTTGAAACCACGATTAAGTTGCCTACTAAAAAGTGGGTGCTTTTGAAATTTGTAACTTTCTGTAATATTGATGTTTGCTATTTGGTTTGGGTTTTTTTCCCTTTTTTTCTTTCATCACCTCTCTCAGTGTTGATCTTACCTACTTGTAGAGACACAATTTTAAAAATGCTCTCTGCTATCTCTACAGAATTTTTATTGTTTTAATCTTATGTGGTTTTGTCACAATTCTGAGGAGGTTCTTTTGGTGAAATTAAACTGGAAAAATACTTGACAAAAATGATACAAAATCTATATTAAACTTTGATCATGATTTGAGAGTGGAAAGTGACTAGCAATCTAGTCAGCATGTTAAGAATTCAAAAGAAAAAAAAAAGACATGTTTTTGTTTGGTATCTGTTAAGGATTTCTTCATCTGTCAGCCCTGAAAACTAAGCACGAGATCTGCATCTCACAATGGGTTCTTTCTTTTTCATGCCTTATCAGTCCTGGTAATAAAAGAAGACTTGGATTTTACTTTTATTTATTTGGTGGCAAGTTCACTATTTTTCATTGTGTTTCTTTTCCTCACTGTCACTCCAATACATTTATACTACTCAATGAATGGTCATGGGGTTCACAAGTATGCAAGCATAATATCCACAGAATGATTCTGAATTACTGATGCAAATATTCTATAAAAGAGAAGTCCACAGGAAAAAGAGGGGTATAATTTCTTCATTTCTTTTAAAGTACTCAGTCTCAAGGCTTGAATTTTTTGTTAGGGTTGTGGTTTGTTTTTTTTTTGTGAACTTTTAGATTCATATAGATGCCTGAAATAAGCTTGCTAGTTTGAAAAGATGCTTTTATAGGGCATTACAGGGTATTGTTTATTTTCTTTTTATTTTCCTAGCCTTTATTTCATTGCACACATTGAAAAAGGGTAAGATTGAACTGAATAGGATAAGCCTACAACTGTCCCTATTTTATGTGAAAGTTCATTCTCCCATTTCAGCCTATTCCCAAAAAGTCACCCTCTCCTGAGCACAAGGTCTTCATCATTTTGATAGACAGTTCTAGGCTACTTGATCCATGTAACTTTGGATTACTTGCTACTTCACAAATACTTGGTGATAACTTGAATGGCCACCTGAGAAAGCCACACTGTAATGACACTTACAGCTCCGATTTCATAAGGTCTTCATATCTGAGTAAAGTGCGTTATTAGGGAACGAAGATAAGAAAGGCATGCAAAATTCATGATCAGACACGGCACAGGGACTCTTAAAAGACTGAAATCTTAGAAAAGATAGTATGAAAACTTATGCATCCAATATTCAGACACGAAATTCAAGAGGTATCCTCGATCTCTCCAAAATGCCTATAATGTGATATATTATCATCACTTCTGACCACAGACTCTGTCTGCTCTCCCGTTACGACCTTGCACATCTCCCACCCCTTCCACATGGTTCCTCTGAGAATCCCAGCTGGCTTTCACCGATTCATAACAGGGAAAATTATGTTTGCTTGCTTTATCTCACCAAATAGAGGTGAGGTGCTGAGACTTAGTAAAGTAGGCTACGCAAAGAACAACTTGAATTCAGTTATAAAAGGTCAGCAATGATTTTGAAAGCCAAACATGAAGGAACAAACAGCTGACTACTTTCTGACTGGTATTTTTAAGCATCATGTGGATATTGCATACAGCACAGAAGGCAGATCTAGAACAAACTCGTTATATTTACATGAAAGAATGAAAGCCCTGAATAGTTTGAAAAAAGTAAATGGCCTCAGACGAGATCTGGATGGATGGCTCTTGGTGTGGGAGATGACCATCTTGCACAGTGTTAGTGCTATGGTACCTACAAGCTAATTTCACTAATTACTGACTAATTCCTGCTAGTTTCTACACTTGCTGTGTGGAAACACAGTGAAACATATAGAAAAATGTGTAAACACACAGAAAATCATATCAGGATATATCTATTTGGCAATCCTACTTTCAAGTAACTTTATCCTAGTTTTGCATCAAAGTTTTCACATCAACAGCTGCTTCATTACCCAATCTAATAATACCCCTAAAAATCCTATATATCAGCAAAAACTTTCACCACAGCTGCAGTCATCAGCAAAACAAGAGATTAATATTTACAGTGTAAGTGAGCGAGTGGTAAGAAAGTGTATTTGTTGGCCTATGCTCAGCTATTGGCCTCTGTGAGCCTGAGTAGACCTATTGATATTCAACAGTGTTAATAGCTGGGGAGTAATAGTCTACTAACTGTACAACTTTCAGACATAGTTTGTAGTCATATTTCTGTGCTTTAAAGTCTATACTTTCAGCTGGCTACTGAAAAAAGCTGGATTCAACATCTGAATTGACGTTGGACTGGTAGATCGCCCAGCTGAGAGATATTACAATAGCAAGAAGCTATTTGTAGAACAGATTTATTTATTTTTTAACAGATTTTAAGTGTCAATTATTAAACAGGAAAATTTTGTAAGAGTCCACATGTGAAGTGATTAGAGCATACACCACTAGTTAGTCTAATGGCACCCACTGTTAAATATTTATAACCATTAAGAAGGCTAAGCCATCAACAGCAATATGATTGAGATTCGCAGTATTCAGAGTCTAGAGACAAAGAACATTTTCTGACAAAATTAGGTACTCTAAGGATGTGGATAGAAATAAAGTAGGAAAAGGGGAGTGAAAACTGATGACTAGGAAGGCTCAAAGAAGAATTTCACTTTGTACTCTGGTATTACCTATAAGAAGATGAAGTCAGCAAGTCCTTTTTAAGAGCAGTTAAAAGTTTAGGCATCTTGTAAGAGAAGAAAAAAAATCAAAAGGGTCAAGAGTGACTAGTACTTTATCACCACATATGTGCTAGTTTGAGAGATCACCTTTGTTTGAAAAACCCTTAAAAATTATTTGGCCTTAGCTGTGTATTTAGACTCCATTTTGATTTCAAAGGTGATGAAGTAAAAAAGGGAATAGGGTCAACTTAAAGGTCTGAAAATGAAAAAATAGACTGGTGTAATTTTAAGTATTATGTATCAACTTCATTTAATATCAGACAGATTCAACTGGTGTAAGACTGATTAACCAGATGCCGCTGGTATAAACACATTTTGGATACTAAATTCCATCTTCATTCATTAAATAGAAAATTACATGTTCCCTGATCAATAGTTTACAAAGTTAAGCCTCCTAAGAACACAACTCTTTGCTGATAGGCTAATGCTAGTAAGAAAATTATACACAGCACATGACCTTTATGTGTAAACAAATCCCAGTGGCAGCCCCAGTGTCCAAGTAGAGATTGCACAGACACTCCTGTGTTCCACCTTGTGCCCATTGCCTCTTGTCCGGTCACTGGGTATCACTAAGAGAGCCTGGCTCCATCTTTACACTCTCACCAGATGTATCAAAATTAGTGTTTTAACTGGCCTCAGTGGATTGAGATTCATATCAAAAGAGGAAATTTCCTGTGTCTCTCTCTATGACATGGCACACACTAATATCTACTGTCTTTGACAAATACATCACAACAAGTTTTAATATTTGTCAAGACCATCACATCACAAAAAAAATTTGACTGCTTAATGGTAACGCTTACTTCAGTGTTAAAAAAAAGTATTCTGAAGTGTAATTTATATTCATATTTTTTGCTTTAGTGTACTTTATGTGCCTAATTCCCCATTTGTACATGGACATTCTATGCAAGTACTTGGAATGACTATTTTTCAGTATCTATGTATCAATTAGCACATTGATCTACTTAACCAACACTGACAAATTAAAAAAACAGCCACATAACATCTTTGTAAGAATTATGCTCTTACAAAGCAAAGATCTTTTATTTTTCACGGAATATTTGTCAGAAAAGCTTACTTTCCCTTCTAAAACTCTCCATGGTCAGTGGCACTGCAAATAAGCCCATTAATATGTTTTGCCTTCTCAAGTATTACATTTGTTCAACAGATTTAAAAATACGTAACTCCACATGCTCATTATCTTCTTCAGTTTGGTGAGGAGGCTGTCAACCTTGTCAATTATATTACTTCACGGTCTTCCCTTTCATTTTTTCCTCCCATGTTTTCTAACCTTTCTGATCATGATCTACAGAAATTTTCTCTATACCCTCGCTTTGTCTTCAAATAGCCTTTTTTGAAACAATCTCCCCTTTACTTTTTCATCAGACTTTGTAGTGCACAGGTAGTGTATCTTTATTATTCCAGTGTTGCTTTCCATCTTTTATGGATTCAATTTTCACTATGTATTATATTCTGCAGAGCTATTGTCCTCTTCACCTCCTCAGTTCATCCTTCTGTTCTGTCTTTTTTACCTGTTAGCCCCTTCTCCCTACTGTGACCTTTCCCAGTCCTTTGAAATCTCCTCAGTTTGTGCCTGTCCTTCAAGTCACACTGCTAACCTTCAAAATAATTTTGCTGACTGCAGCCTGGACCTCTGTTTGAAGATTTTATTCTTAACTGCTTTTCAGACATATTCTAACTGGAGACAACCCAGGGGAAAAAAAAAAATAATCAACTACCTTTTAATCTGAGAACCTACCAAACCAGGGAAGCAATGCCATGCTGTTCAGGCCTCTGATTGCTACCAAAGAAGAGCTGCTTTCTCTGAAGAGTTTCAATAGTCAGGAGGTAAAAGTGCTGAATTTCATTGGAAAGAAGACTGGAGAGAGAAGAAATGAGGATTATCAAGTAGCTTACTTAAAACCTACCTATTTAATCAATGGTCTACTTCGTATTTTCACACAATCCGAGGTGAGGGCTTTCAATCACTTCTGAAAAATCTGTGTGTAACCTTCCTAATGAAGACATGTAATAAATCATGGAGTTACCGTTTTAGCCGCTACACGCAGACTAAGCAAGTTTTTAGTTTCTTTTTAAGCTTTGATTTTATCAGATAAACTTAGATGTAGTTAAGCAATAAACTTAACTATATTTTATGGGATGTCATGCCACTTTTCTGGGACACAAACTTCATGCTCAATCTGTGTTCACTAAACGCTCGCAACAAATGAGCAAACTTTCTTAAAGGCTGTCAGCCATATTCTGTCACTTCTTACAATTTTCATTTCATGCTTATCATTGCAGTCTGAGCTGTGAAAATTTACAGGTCAAATACCGAACCAGGAGCACGCTTTGTCTCCAGTAATAGTCTGGCAGATCCTATTTCTTCCTGGTGTTCTTCCACTTGCTGCAAAAATAATTTTTTCAATGTATAAAATCTTGTACATGCCTCAATATCTCAGGTTTTACTTTGAACAAATTTGCTTCTTCCTCATTTTCTATGGTACAAGACTGATCTAGTGTCAAATGAATAAAGCGCAAGAGCAGGAAATAGAAAAATCACTCTCAAATACAGTGGAAATTTTTGGAGAAGACATAACATTGGTCTAATACAAATCTAAACAGGAGTCACATTTAATAATAACTGTTCCATTTCTTTAGTCATTGATTTTACAGTAGAAGATGCCAACTCAAAAATGTTCATTTGCCTAGCGTACCGACAGTACACATGGCAAAGTTGTCCAAATTAGTAAGAAAACTCAACATTATTTTCCTTCATTAGCCTTCAGCTTTTGGACTTGTCCTCTTACTAGTTTTTATCATTTTCTTTTCAACTCCTTTTCAGGAATGTTTATGAACTGTTTCTTGTAATTAAGAGCTATATACATATCCCTGCGACTCTTGCACATTTCCAGCCACTGTTATTTAATATTCCTAGGAAGCTTCAGTCAGCACAGAAGCTGACAATAGTTGGAACTAAACTTTTGAAATTAATGAAAGCTATGCCACTTCATGGTGGAATCATTGTTCAGTGCTAGGGACTTGTCTGATACAAGAAATACCTTAAAAGCAATACTAACTGAGCACTTTCTTATGTCCTTAAGGTCTCATTTCTAGGGTATCACTAAAAGGAAAGATAAAATAATAATGAATAGCTATCATATTCATAAGTTATAGTTATTTTCAAGTATTTGTTTTAAGCATTAATTGACCAGTGTCATGTCATAATTGGCTCTAGCAGTTGAATGCTAAGATAGGAAGAGGCTTCATAATAACAGCGCTAACTTCTAAAAAGCTCTGCCAGTCCCCTTTGTTCAGAAAGATGAAATTTCAGTTCATAAGGAACATGATTTCAATACACATGCAGTGATAATCCAGGTAAAAAGAGACCTATTCAACTCGATCCATTGAAGCTGCAAAGCGTGTTGAAGAGTTCTAACAGAGTTTATTCCTTTTTTTCTAAAGAAATGACCAGGAAAATTGAACCCTGCATTAAGAATTTTTTTCAGGCACTATATGGAAATTTTTTTTGTTTTCTTTCAAGACACTATATTCTGTATCGTATATTTCCGTGCAGTTAACGTCTTTTCCAAATGAAAGGGAATTGCTTCCCCTTTTTGAAATTTTTAAGCTGTACAATATTGTTAGGCCTGAGTTAAAAAAAAAAAAAAATCAAAATTAATGTAAGTTAAGCTACACATCTATTTAAATCAAGTAAATTAAGTATCATTAAAGGAAACTCAATATGGCATATTCAGGAACATAAATATCTCAAAAATAGCCTGATAAGTGTTTCACATGGTGTTTTGTGAACTTTTAAACCCTATTTATTTTTTTAACCTGCTTAAGACATACATAAAAAAGAAAAGTACTCTAGTGTGGTCCATGGTTAACAGGAGTGTCTTGATAACTGTTAACCATGTTAACATGTGCAGATACTCCTGTCTTTTGAGTGATCCCAGAGAAGAAGAAGCAGCGTGCAGAAACTCTGCCTCTTTAAAGGTGATGCTACAAAAAGAACCAGAGCGCTCTATTCTCTCTCAAACCTTGTTTGGTGAATACCTGATGTATCTCCTCTGTTTGGGCTGCTCAGAGCAATGGGACAGCACAGTATATAGGATACAGACTGTCACACCGAACAGGTGATAAACCAAGGTCATCACTATTTCCTAGCAAACAGTCTAGCTGACTTAAGGGAAACAACAATACCCATAGAAAGAGTCCCTAAAATTAATGGTAGAATTCCTAATATTGGGATTTAAATTACTATTCTTTTGTAGAGGAAGATAAAAGCAGAAAAATGGAAGTGGTCTTCAACACTTCGAGAGGTATTTCAGTATCTCATCAAGGGAAAAAAACCACAAACATAAGCCAGGTTTTTTTAATAACTGAAATATAAAAATCAATCTAAACATTTTAACAACCAACATAAATAACTGTAGATATTATCAATAAAGTCAGAGAGTATAATTGAACTCTAGCCTATCTCTTAACACGAATCTCAGTGCCTTGTAAACCAAGTCTGATATTTCTAGTCCGGTGAACAAATTTTGTCATTATTTTAAAGTGTGACTGATAAAATTTTACACTGTATGCAAGTATGTAACACTCCCCTTGAAAGAACTCTGAGAAAAATGAGAAATGACAGACGCTAAAGTTTCTTGCTAGATTCACCTAAAATCTTTTTTATATACCAGCTACATCATTAGTTACTAATGTACTTATGAAAATTGTTAGTCATTAACCATTTATTATAATTTTTAAAGGCATGAATAAATGAAACTTTAATTGTAGTCTAACCCTTAAATATCAGTGAATAATTTAATTTTCTTTCAACTAATAATGTAAAATAAGCTAGTTCTCTAGAATATTACTTTTGCTTCCTTTTGTCTTACAGTCTACTCTCATTTTTAGCACTTTCAATATCCCTCAATATCCATTAGTAAAAATACTGTCAATTTGCTTAGTTTCTGATCCAAATTTTGCTCTGATGCTCTAATGCATGTTGCATCATTGCCTACAGAAAGTCACTTAAATTCAGTTGGCTTTCTTGAAGGCATTAAGACTTGCTCTTTCATGTACAACATGGTATTGACTCAGCATCTCAGAATACAATTGCTATATATTCCTGTTTATGACTGGGAAGGTGAGTTGTGTGTTTATGCTGATACACATAAATGATAAAAACATCAATGTGTTTTTCTCTTCAGATGAAATATCCATATACTTGCAGTAAACATTTAATTCAGCTAGTAAAATCCTGACACCACTTTCAACTACTTTATAAATTTATCTCTGTCAAATGACATTTTTCATACTCTATTTTACTTATTCTGAATTATTTATGTTAAATTACATCAAGAAGAGATTTAGAATGAATGACAATAAGGTTCCCATGGAATAATCAGACATCTGTTGTTGTTTTTCACTCAAAGGCATTTTTCTAACCTCAGCTTCCTAAAAACCCTGGTCCATCTTTCTACAATGAAGAAATGATGCAGAAGTGATATTCTGAAGAAGATTTTTTTTACCCCACAAAAACATAGATTGAGATGTGAATATATTATTCTGAGATTACTGTTCAGTGAATTTAGGACATAACTAAAAGGATTTTCCTTCTTTCTCTGTGGATTGTTATTGAAAATGAGTGTTAAAGAAAGGCTGATCATGGCTGCTAAAGCACAGGACAGTCAATGTAAACATCATCATTCTGTAATATATATTTTTTTTTCTGCTTGTCATTGTAGTCCTTAGAGCTTGAATTTATTTTCAGTGACTTCTCTTCCTCATCACCTGCAACTGAGTACATCATCACCCCATCTCGGCAAAGTATAAAACATCTCAGGGTAAACTGTATTTGCTTGGTTTTAGCTTCTTTTCCCAAGGAAAATGTACATATCCTCCAGGTCACTTTCTCAGTACAGAAAGTATACATACTGCAGGCATTTGTATGCATAATTGATAAGGTGGGAGAGAAGGAGGAACAGATTCTTAAGAGAACTCATGTAATCTAATCATATTTTCTCAAGAAGTTTCAAAAAAATACATATAAGCTATCTCCAGTCCTTATGCCCTTCGCCTTTCACTTCTCACGGATACACGCTGATACAATGTTTTTCAGCCTCTTTTTGGATGTGAAAAATATTTGTATTTTGTATCCAAAAATACATGCCAACATACAATAAAAATTTACCCAGTTTTCACAGTAGGATATTCTGTTAATGTGATGTAGATTTTGCCTATTAAAGGTCCTTTTCTTTCCCAGAAAGGTGAGTGAGCTCAGCCCTAGACTGACCCCTAGTCCTCTCTGGGAATTGCCTCTGCAGAATCGACTAACCGCGCAGTCCATACCAAATCAGGCACAGATAACATTTTCAGAAAGGCAAACAAATACAAATATTTCTTCTTAAACACATTAGGAGCTACATTTCATACCTGAAAACAGGTATCAGAATTGATAAACCCTTTTTTTTTTTTTTTTTTTAAACCAAAGTCCACATTTGGTAATCTCTGAGCTACAAACACTTGCCATCTAAGTATCAGTGGCGGTGAAAAAAACTTTTTTGATTTATTTCATGAGGGTCATTATAGATTAGATGATGCTATCTCATGGCAGAAACCTTCCAAATGATACTGGTACAATTCCTCTGTACCACAGCTGGTGTACGTTTACATCACTTTCTTTTGCCATTACAAAAGTCAGTGGATCAGCTGATGCTTAGCTCATTCTCCAAATGCACTGGAGCTCCCCGCACAGAAAAAATCCTACAAAATCAAAACAGGGTACCTCTGCCATCTTGGGCTTACTATCCTGTTAGGTTTTGGTTACTAAATGTAAAGGAAGAGAAGCATTCACTTAGCTCAAGCCTGTGAGATACCCATGTGAACTAAGGAGCTCACCTTCGGAGTGGTATTGTGCAAGAATCTAATCTTGGATTTCTAATCCAAGGAGCTGCCCGCTGTTTAGAGAGCCACAGAGATGCACCTTCAGCATCATATGCTGGTACCTACTGAGTAACCACTCCCTCCCTCTCTCCACGAACAAAATAAACGTAATTTCTTGCTAGTAGGAAGCTTAGATTTCTTTGAAAATTAAAACTGAGGGTAATTTTGCATGTAATCATGTTCAGAACTTAGTTATGAAAGAAACATTCAAGAAAATAAGTCAGAAAACCTCAGAACTTGGCTGATACCAAAACATAGACTTGTTAAAAGAAACTCTTTGGTTTCTAGAACTACGGGGATATAAAATTAACTGCTGTAGTATGAGGCACTGGAAAAAAACTGTGTTCATGGACTGCATAATTTAAAAGATCGTGCAATTAAAGATCTGTATAATTCTTCATAACGTTCTAACTGCAGTTTCCATAAAACCTATAAACTAGATGGTAGAATATAATTATTAGGCCAGCATTTACGGCTTTACTTATTATAGCACTGTTATTTTCACACCATTATTAATAGAACCAATGCTAAGTAAGCATAGCTCTAAGTAGTAGTAAGCATTTGCGTGACATTCTGCAAAAGTAAAAAAACGCAGTTCAGTTCCCATCAGTGCTAGTCAATACAAGTTTTTCGAGAAGAGTAAGTGAGGCAAAGATCTTTCTTGGGAAACAAAATGTGTTGGTTTGTGGGTTTTTCTGGGTGTTTGTTTTTTTTTCTTAAGAAAAAGTAAACTTGAAGCAGTAAACTGTGAATAGCAACAAAGTGGTGGAAAGATTGCAATTTACCATCATTCATTGATAATGCTCAGAGCTTAAGTGGAGGAACGAAAACAAAAGCAAACAGGAAAAAAAAATAAAAACATCTGAAGGCAGGCTTGCTTGCTCCCAGTGAAAATCACACAAGTTTGTTTGGAATCTTTAAACATAACAGGAAAGACAGTTACATCATGATATCTCTTCATGCACCCTTTCATGTTTTACACTATTTATATGAAACATTATCTTAAAAAAACAGAAGCAGGAAGTAAGAAAATTCTCATTAACTGTGAAGATAAATCCTCCCAAGCAACACTTTGCAAAATGTATCCTTATTCTATTAATTTTTTGAATACTTACGCCGCAGTTTCCCATGCTTCACAGGCAGGTGCTCATTTTTATCTGGATTAAAATTTTCAGATCTCCACAAGCTAACCTGAATCTGCTCAGCATGGCTGGACAAACATCCCTTGCGTAGGTGCTATACCATCCGCAGAGCCTACATCACCCACGGGCTCCCCAGGGCTGCTGGCTTCTGCCAGGCTCCTGCGATTAGGTGCCAGAGGTGACGGTTGGATTGCCATGGGGTTCCCCTTTGCGAATGACTGATTTCTGCCCATCAAGTCTTCTCTCATTTCCTCACACACCAGTTTGAAATAACATGTGAAAGGGTAAACAATAACAGTTAATCATATGCTCAGCCCGGTTCTTCTCCGGGAGATGTTGCCTTCACCTGCCTTCAGCCGTCTTCCCTTATGAACATGACACCATGAAAGGACTATTACTGTGTGACTGCTTTTGAGTACATGAGTAAAGGGATTTTTAGCAAACCGACAAGGATACAAGTCTATCCTGACTGGTGGTACCCCTCCTACAGGAACTGTTCACCTTCATCAGAAAACAAAGAAATAATGCCAGTCCAAATTTAGAAACCTTTGCATGATTTTAGGTTGTGTACATGTCTCCAAACCTAGGTGCCACCAGCACCTGGTGGCAAATCACCTTGTCCCTGAGAACTGAAACAAGCCCTACCAAACTGCCCTCAGAACCATAACATACAGTGAGGAGGGACAGCAAAGAAGGGACAGACAGCAAAGAAAACCTGTTTTCCTCTTAGACTGTGGAGCAGTTTTGTAGTGACTTTGCAGTGTTTGTTCCAGCCTAAGGCTTTATTCACTCTACCTGGATTTTGCAGGTTTTCCTCCAGTAAATATCCCAGTGATACTGATTAATGCCAAGCCCTGCATGTGTTACAGGATCTCACAGGTCCCTCTGACTCAGCTCTGTAGCTTTTGGTTCTCAGTTTCCACGAGAAATTCTCACCCTTACAACAGACTATTTTTAGCTGAAAGACAAGTTGATCTTTTTGTTTGTTTGTTTTGGTTCACAAAATAAAAAATCCCAAAAGAGTTGCTGCTTCTAACCTGAATTGTGACTGTGATATCTTGCATTTTCCATGTTTTATTTAGCTTGTTGTAGGCATCATTCACTTCCAGAAAGATTCCTATAGAGGAGACGTGGAACACTGTTGTCTAAAGGAATAGCATAGAGAATCATAGAATCATAGAATCATGGAATAGTAGCTGCTTCTTCCCCCTCCCCTTTTTTTAAAGGCATGTGAAATGTGGACTTCAGTAAAACATGAGACCAAAGCAAGTCTAACATAACTTTATTGTTTTGGTAGCTTCTACATACTACTTTCTGTGCATGTGTTTGAAATCTTAGCTCATCTATACTTTCTGAAAAGCACAGTCATTAGGTTAGGACAAAATATTACATCAGATGCAATGATTATTAGTAAACCCTGCTTCACTTTTTCCAGATGGACTGACTAAAGTTTTTCATGCAAACTGTACTCACCTATTTGCAAAGAATTTTTCTGTATTTTTGAAAAGAGATATTTTTATTTTTTTTGCTAATTTTGGAGGCGGCCAAAGACTTAAAAGACTGATCTTATAGTTTTTCATTTTCTCAAGGTTTATGCAGGAGTAACAACCTGATTTTGAAGATGCGTTATCTCACAAGAAAATGTCATTAGTGGCCTTTCTCTCTTGCGGTCTTTTTAGCAGTGGATGGGGCAGTCAGTGTTCATTAATTGACGGAAAAGAAAGCGTGGTTAATTTTGATTGCTATTCTTTATTCATGATGTGGAAAGATGATGTAACTAGGCAAATGGAAGTTTTTTTCGGAAATCTTTGCTACTCTATGTCTAGACTCCTTTCAGTAAATTTGCGTGTTTCAGTAATGCTCAGGGCTACAGAAAGAGGCAATTGGTCCTTTCTACCTTAAGTAACTGGAATAATCAAACCACTTTACGCACATAAAGTTGTACCACTGACTACATATTTTAGATTGATCAAACCCTCTGATTAGAGAGGTCCCCTGATCTGTTACTTTTTGATAAACTGCAAATCCTGCTAAAACAAAATAAAGAACAAAATATATGATATTAATGGTTCAAGATAACAAGATAAAACAAGGAGTCTGGTTTAATAAAAGAGATTATGCAGGCTGCTTGGCGATTCAGAAAAATGCTAGCCATAAATACCTCCACTGTCATGGGTGAAGGAAAGAGTTTATGTGCCTGAAAACCTGCCTATATTTTTTTTCCAATTGTATCAGCTCATTTAGTAATGATATTTATTTTCCCTACTAACCTTTAGTCTGCTTCAACTGCGGTTTAGAGAAAATGATCTACTAACCAGAAATAACCAATTCTATTAAAACCTGACTTCAAGTTACTCTTTCATAGCCTTAAACAGCTAACTCAGGGCTTCCAAACAAAAATCTTTACATATTCATGTTAGCACAATTCAGTGTACTAAAAACAATTAAAAATTTTCCTCCTCAGAGTTAACTGAAAGCCTCACAAGCAGATGACTATCAAGAAACAATACAACAATATCTGATTAAAACTCAACTCTACTGAGTTTTTAGTTGCATTTTTACATTTATGTAAACTATTTCTTATTTTTTATATTAAAAAAAATACACCTTAAATAGTAAGAGGGAAAATGAGTTTGCATGGAATGGAAGAGACAGAAAGCAATGGAAATAAGCAAAAAGCATGTGTTACGGACTCTATACATTCCTTATCTACTCTATTAAACTAATGTATGTTGCAAAAGGAAAAGACAATGAACAAGAAGCAATGGGTATCAGGGGTGAGAATGAAAGTAAAATTTTATTCCTGCCTTGAATTTAAAAAAAAAAAACACTGAATTAATAAAAATTTACATAGATGTTTGTAAGCCAGAATCAACAATAACATTAGTACTGCTTATTCTACACTTGACAGATAATAGCTAAAGATCTTGAAATATAGCTTTGTGGTTATGCAAATCTTCTATCTTCAGATGCTTTTACCTACACAAAATACCATGCCTGAAAACTGAAACTCTTACAAAAAATATTTTCCTTTCAGAGGGAAGGTATCAAAACAATTTGAATCAAAATCAGGAGGGAAAGGAGAAAATTAATCCTACTGCATTTATCTGAACCCGTTGAGAACTTATTGATCACATTTTTACTTTTCAATTACACATTGCAGGATTAAAGGCAGACAGTAATTTGCTGAAAAAAGATATTCTATGAGGAAAAAGCTTCTCTTGAGATCCTATTTTATGACTTAAGATAAAATAAGAAGGAAAACAAGAAAATTAATCTGCTAACAACACTATCAGACATATTCTGGACCAGATCTCTGTGTCTATGAATTTCTTAAGAATGCAGGAAAACACAGCAACCAACGTGCAGAAACAGAATCTGCTGTAGGTTTCTAGTTGCCTATCTCACTCATAATTGAAAGAGCATTTCTAGATGAAAACTGGCAAAAGAGAGAAAGTTCCTGCTACTGAAACATTAGCAGCAGAAAGACTGATGCAGAAATAGTGGATGGGGCAATACCTAAGAAAAAGGATAAAAGGTAAAATCCTAAAGGACTTGGCTGCTTAGGTGCAACATGTCTCTATCTTTAGAAGAGGACTGCATTATACTACACAGAGTTGGTGATGACTCTATCCTGAGAAGTGCAACATCACCGCACAGGAGTGTGTCAGCTTCTAGACAGAGTGGGTTTTGCTAGTACAACGTTGGCGGTGAATTAATGATCTCTGCTCATAACAAGGACCAACTAGTATGCAGAGCACACTACTTTTACCTATCTATGTTACTGACAGATCTGAATATCCAAACCTCTTTCTGAGACAGTTTGGCTGTCCTTGGATGTCCGACTACAAACACGTTCTGAACACCTCAAAACTCTCGAAAAGAGAGTTAAACGCTTTATTCCATAACATAAAGCCTTGAAAATTTAGGTGCTTTCTCTCAACTGAACGTTCAGACTTCCTCTGAAGTCTCAGATTGAGCACTTCTATCTTCACAGAAACCTTCAATTCTGCCTTTGAAGAAAGTCCCACAGAACCGAATTCAGGAGGAAGAAGATGGAACTTTTTACTTCAGCAAAACCAGCCTGATTTTGTTTAAGGTGTCAGACTTTCAATACAACATTCTCATGGTAAGGTAGTTTCCATCAGCAAGGCCTGCTCAGGAACAATGTTTTATGGTGCAGTTGCATTTATTTAAACAGAAATCAGGAAATTAAACTAATTAACTCAAACAATTGACATGCTTAAAAATAAAACAGTGACTTAAAACTCTGAAGGTGAAAGATTTACTCTTGCCTTTTGAAGCAGCATTTTACATTTAAACTGAATTAAAAGGTGTGTGTGTATTACTTTTCTCAAATTTTTGAGTTTTACTGTTCCAATGGTTTCATTTGGAAATTCTGTCACAGATGTCTGAAACTGTTAATTTATTTATATATTTATTTTTATCTCCACCATGCAGAATAGTCATTTACATAAATCGACTCACTTCTGTATAACAATTCAGCAGCAAAATGTATTTCTAAAGGGAAGAAAATTATTTTAAATACTTCAAACAGACTGAAAGGCTACTTATAAAAAGGCAATGAACGTTCTGAAGTAGACACCAGGACTCATGTCACCAAAACTGAATCCACACTCTTAGCCCATCATTCCTGATTTTTCTAGCTAATGTGGAAAAAACAGTAGTTACAGTACAGATTAAAGAGTCCTGAGTCCTATTTTGATAATCCTTCTTACAACTGTTTCACAAATTAGTATAGTAACTTGCCTGACAAGCATGTAACACCCTATTGTATACTATTGGCACAAGTTCAAAGTAGATAGAAGAATAATGAAGACCAAAGAACCCCAAACAAACAAAAAGTAGCATCAACTGCTTTTACTAATCCTCCCTTGTAGAAGCAATGGATACACCATGGAACTATAAGCAGTAAACTGCTGATCTGCTTGGGGAAAGAAAAACAGCTGCAGAAAAGAACCCGCACACCTGAAGCAGGAAGCAGAAGGAATTTATGTATCTCCTCCAGAAAATTGTCTTTTTAAATTTCTTTTAGGGTAAGTGAAGGGGTAGGAAAAAGAGAAAAAAAGATGATGTGGGCCACTTCACAAGCAGGTTCAAAGCCTCACAGTCTGAGTGAAGGCGAGAATTTCTGGTAATTCTAGGTTGTTCCATAAATCTTAGCAAAATAAAAAAAAATACTGAGCATATACATTTGCTTTTTATTTCCTTCATGCTATCATTAAACAATCTTCAATTACCATGTTTTCTTTCAGGATTATATAGTGTTCTACTTCTTACACACACATACTGTATGGGAAAATTACTCCACTAACACAAGACTTCTTGATTTTCACATTACAGTTTAATGCCTAACTAGGGAAACATGGCAGTGCATAATTTTTAAGAGCCAGAAGTCAGGTATGTTTGGTCCTCATTTTAAGTATGTATTTAAAGATGGAAGGCTTTCCTTAAATTAATTAGTACTATATATTAATTTAAAGAAGCATACGTTATACAAGTGTTTATAGTATGTGTGTAAGTTCACATCTGCGATATTTCCATGTTTACTTCAGAATAGTATGTGTAGGAAAATTTCACCCTTTTCACATACCTATGTATAACTCCAAAATATCTCCAGGTGACTGCTGTATTCATGCTTCTCAACAGAATAGTGAGTCCAGTGTATCTGATATAAAAACCATTCTGGAAAAAGAAGGAAAAAAAAAAAAAAAAAGACTGCTTGCCTTTCACCCTCTACAGAACTGAATTAAAAAGGGTATTTTTGTTGATTTCTGTCAGTGGGAGAATGTTAGGCGTTCTGAAACAGAAAGTGTGAAAAGAGATACCTACAAGACACTATTTTACAATGCAGCATGTGCCATGAAGGAGAGATGTTTGAAACCCCCAGAGCAAAATGACACGTTTTGCTTCATTATGGACTTAATGATAAACCAATTTTTCCAGGCAGCCTTACTCACCAGGTATTATTTAGTAAAAATCAGAATTACACAGGAGTTTCTCATTTATCTTAAAAGGGACAAGTTGAGTAAGGTACTCTTCAAAATAATACTAGCATATCTTTCTTGTGGTTTTTTCACGGTTGCATTTTCGGAAAGTTAGCTGCTGGAAGAGTAGAAAGAGGCACAACAAATATCAATGTGCTAAGACTGTAAAGCTCACAAAGTAACAGTTCTAGTATGAAAATTGATAAATACGGATTAGAACTGGAAAACAGCATCTGAATTTTGCTTTGAGAAACTATTAGTAAAGCAGAAAATGACAATGAAAAATCCTACCCTTTTCTATTGAATTTTAACAATTTCATTTCATTGCAAAAACAGCAGAGTATATATTCAAAAAAAGTGTTTGTGTAAATTTAAGGAACAGATGGAGTAGGGAAAGGATGGGACTGCAATCATAAGGCAAAATTGACAGGAACACAGGAAGGGAGCAGAAAGCAGAGGCAGGACAAGGTCAAGAATATCAGCAGAGAAGAGATGGTAAGCGAGATTTATCACAGACAGTAAACGCCTATTCCAGATTTTGGAATTTCACAGGGTTTCAAAAGTCACACCATTCCTTTGTTACCTAAGAAATAGTTTTTAGTCTCAGTGGAAAAATATTCTTCTTGTTCCTGAGATATTAAGATATGCAAACAGAAAAGAATACATTACTGACATGATTTTATCTTACACACAGACTTCTGCACTGTTGACTGTTGAGAACGTTAGTGCAGTCAAGCGCTACGTTAGAAACCTGGACTTTATCCCACAAAGTTGCAAAGATTCATAGTAAGTAGATGAATCAAAGTTATCACCAGTATGCATTAATTCCTTTTTCAGGGTGCTTACTCTGACAGGTAGAGGTTTGGTCGAACTGCCTATTCACAGTTACACTGGAAGACAAGGAGGGCAGTTCTTTAAGTATGCAAAATCACTTACTCTAGGCAAGTCTGTTCTCTGATTTACCAACTTTGCTACCCAAAATTTTCCATCTGCATTCTCAGTGTCCCACTTCTACACCTCTACAATGAGATTAACGTTTACTTGCTTATAAATTCTCCACTGGAGTTGCTTGCTTGTTCCCTAGCAGCAAGTGTCATTTCATCAACCTTGAAACACGCCGAAGCAGGTGAAATAGATGCCGTTCCTTTAGACAGGAGTGCTTCTGTGTGCATCCATCCCCGCAGGTGAGGCCCCACGGACAACATGCCAGGCTCCCCGTCAAGTTCCTCCATTCCTAATGCAACCACTTGATCCCCCCGAGGGTGGGATTCATGATCCATACAAAGCTGTAGCTCTTGGTTCTTAAACCAGCATCACCCTTTATGTCTGTGGGATGGTAGTGACAACACTGTGAATATCTGCACATACATGTGTACATACAAATTATTCTACTTAATAAAAAGACTCTATTAGACATAAACTAGAATCCTTTCTGCTATAATACCAATTCGGTGACAGTAAGTGAAAAAATCTAGGGAAGCAATGAAAACTAGCAGAAGATTGAATTACAATTGTGTTGGGCTAAAGAAACCCTACAAAAACAAAAGAAAAAAAAATAGCTGTGGCGTGACAAAATCAAATCGCTGCTGAAACTAACATCCCGCAAATAGAGCAAAGCATAAGATACATCATAAAATCACATTTTTCAATAGCACGCCAGTCTTTAGGAGCAGTGAAAACTATCTAATTGCCAGTTAATTTGATATTCTTGAGGTGAGCTACCTTTAAAATCACAGACAAGATCAGTGAATGGAAAGCTAAATCTCAATGGACGAAACAGATTAAAAATTGAATCTGATGTACCTATCTCTCCAATTACCAAGCTAAGTGTTCCAGCAACGGGCACAGGCAGATATGTGACAAGATTCTGTGTGAGAGTGGTAATGTTATCTTGGGCATTTTAGCTCAACCAGAGGAAAAAATGAAAAAAATGTCCTCAAAAACATAGTATGTATAACAGAACAGCAGATAGGATTTTTAGCAGAACCAACTGTATAGTGAATTGCTAAAATATGTGTCAATTTTAGAAGCTAAATAGACAAGACTCTAACACGCCTAGAGTTGAAAAAGCAGAGAAGGAGCATTGAGCAAGCCTGAAGTCACCTGTCATACTCCTTTCTTTTTGCATTTACATGAAATCCTTATAACTTTGGTGGCAAGAAACTGAATACATCCACCATTTCCCTTCATAGTTGAATCCATTATCCTCTGTTTAGAACCAGTTGCCAGTGGAAATATCTGCATTAGTGGAGCCTCCTATAGAAACATTTCTGAAGTAAGAAAAACTTCTTACAGCTGACCAGATGTTATCTCTAATGAACCAAAATATTTCCTAAACTAAAGCTCTGTAGAAAACACACACTCTCACTGTAGGAATTTCACTGAGTTAGGTTCAAGAACATAATGAATCAACAGTCTTTTTATTACTTGCTTAAACCAAACCTTTTGTTTCAATAGGAAATACTGTTTGTCCTTTTGAATGTGTCGTGTAAGGCTACATCATCTATGTTAATGTGGAAAAGGACTTCTTCATAAATACACAAAAATCAGCCATGTAATTCAAGTCAATGTAAAATGCCTAAATCCTATGAAGCTTAGTGAGTGTTCAGTTCTGTCTGAAATTTTTATTTCATTTAGCAAAACTACCGTAAGATTTAGCAGATCTTTTTCACAGCCACTATCTGCTCCAGCTCCCTCTTACCCCCCACAAAATCTGTAATTTTCATGTATTTTGTATCAGTTATCAGTACACGCTCCAAGCACACTAGCCACTGCTGAAATTACTTCATTTAAGAGAAATGTTCAGCCAGAAGCAGCTGCTGGGGTGCAGAAACCACTGGAACAGAATAACTATTTCTTTTGGGGAAACAAATACCTAGCAGTTACTTGCTGTGCTACGTTGAGGGAAAAAGTAGACATGTAAGGAGATGTCTATTTTCTGCTTACGGGCTCGAGGCTGCCAAAGAAATACGATCAGGACCTTGGTTTTAGTTTCAGTTATGGTTTAATCTCCCTACAGCAAAGTTGGCATAGACTGGGTTTTATTTTTAGACTTGGGAAATATTGCTAAGCATTCTAATAAAATGACGAGTGGTTGTTTTTAAGAATGAATATTAGTGTTTGTTTTTTTTTTTTCTAAGTTCTCAAGACAAGATAATAAATTTAATCCTCGCAGCACCATCATAATGCTCTTCCCTTCCCTCCCTCTCTCCACCCTGACACAGTGAACGGTTGCAGCAGTAATTAAAAGTGCCAGCACCCAGGTGGTACATAAGGCTTTTGGTACCAGGCCACTTCTTCAACAGGTGGACAGTAACATTAATCAGGAAGCAATCCAGGCTTCCACCAGAGAAGAATCACGACCTGCCCTGTTTGAATTAGTGCTGGATACTTCCCAGATGAGTTAGTACAGCTAATTAAATCATATCCCTTGCATCTTGACTATGTTCCTGTGTGTCTAGGACAATGAATGAGCACACATCTTTTAGGGATAGATCTTTCAAATAAAATAAAAAAAAAGAGAATTAAAAGCCCCCTTTTAGATTAGCTATCAGTCAGAGCACAAAGATTTCAGCTGTAGCTGTTGTGATTTGTCTGTCCAAAAGGAACCTCTCCAAGGAGACGTACTCATAACAGCCAGCTCTGTCAAAAGTTCCTATTAAGCTGCCACTAAAAAAGAAACAACTTCAGAGGAAAAGCCTTTAGTTCTAGCATCCAACTCAAGGAAGTTAGAGAACTGCTGAAGGTCAAGGCTGCTAGGAACTTTCATGAAAATGCCAAAAAGTGGCGTCAAAGGAGAGATCATCCACTAGCATCTTCACAAACCACAACAAAATTTGGCTTTATTTAAGAAGGGTCCTTCTAAGAGCCTTCCAGGTTATTTAGTTGAATAGTAAGACAAAAGAAGGTTTCAGGGTTCAGAAGCAAACCCAGGATACAATTATACAGAGAATGAAAAAAAAATAAGACTCTGAAGGAACAGATGAAACTAATCCATAGCTAAAATAAATTTCTGCACTTCATCTGTGCTTACCTGAGCTGGTCTCTCCCAGAAAAGTCTCATGCCTGTGCACCCTCATCTTCCTCAAATTACAACCGAACATGGATGACAAACAATCCTAGCTGCCATTGCTCCCCACAAATAGGTAAGCCATTCTGCAAAGAATCACAGGCCACGTTGTTCATCCGGTATCAATCATAAAACACCAGAAGGGAGGGAGGCAGCAAAGGAACCCTGATTGCTCTCAGGAAGGAGGGTCATACCAGTGGGCTCCAACAGGGGACAGAGAGGACTCCCCAGACCCGCAGGCATTGCCAGCCTGGGAAATCCCAGGACAGTGAGCAGCCCTTGGCACTCATGCTGACCAACGATCAGATCTGGACTGGACAGGCTGCCTGGGTACGATGAGGATCTGGGCACCTGAGTTCCAGACAGGGCGTGTGGAGAAACACGTCCCAGTGCTTGGGAGTACATTGGGCAAGGATCGAGGAGTCACACCAGTTTTGGTTTAAAAAGGAATCTCATTCTCCTCCTGTAAACTCCTTCACTAAGATTCGCTGTGTTGCTACTGATGCTGCTACATCAGGTGCTATGTTTGAGCCATAAGCCTTTTGCACAAGCAGTTTTGCACCGGCCGCCTTTATAAACACGGGACCAACACGACTCAGCCAGGAACTGGCATCCGCAAAAGGTGTGCTGCTCCTGAACAGTCCTGATCTCCGATCACTGCCTTGAGACTACAGCATCACCATTTGTATTGCAACACAGAAGTATGCATGCATGGCAATCCGTATTTTAGCCAGAAAGATGAGGGGAGAAAATTCACGTTTTTAAAATCCAACACAAGAAACGGTAGGCTGTGATAAGAGTTTGCGGCACACTGCTCCATGGTGTTCCCTTCATGGCTACTGCAGCAACATGTCTCACAGAAACACCTGTGCCTGTGGCACACGTCGCCCATCTTCAGGAAATTTTAAAGGAGGATGCTGAGATGAAAATTTATCAACAATAAAGCTTAAGAAGTTTGCTGTGAGAAAGTATTCCTTGAGCTGACCAAAGGCAAAGGGCCATCCATGGATCAGTTCTGATGTTCCCAGGACCACACACATTATAGGTTCATCAGCGAAATTAAGTCCGTCTTAAGCTACGCAGGCAGCCCCGAGCTAGTAAGGATTTTGTTGGAAAGTGCTGTAAATAAAAGCACTTTGGAGAAGACCAACACTATCTAATCAGAGGTCTGACCTTCAGAATAAGCAAAACTACCTCCTTTACAGTTTTAAAATTATATAATTTAAAATTGTTTTCAGAGAAACATTTGATTTGGGTTGAAAAAAAAATTAATAATTTTCTTGTATTATTGTCATTTAGTCATTTTGAATCCAGCATTAAAGGGTTTCTAAATTATTTGATTTCTAAACCAAGAGAGATATCCAAAACTATAAAGCTTTGGTTCTTCAGTTTCAGGCCTTCAGGAAGCCTTTACATTTACTCTTTTCTCAGAAGTGTGGTTGCTCAGTCTGAGTTTTTACTCCACAGAAGGGAAAGAAAAAAATTGTCTTTTAATAAGACCATTTATGAGCCTGTCCTTTAATTCTTTGTAAGATCTAGTCATAGCTCCTTATAACCTTGCTCATCCTTATTAGTGTTTGTGTGCATACATATATTTCTAACTTGTTATATTTAATTTACTTGTATTTGACATTTTACTGTAGAAAGTGTTAAAAAAAACTAATTTAAAAGGTTCTAAACATTCATTGTTGTCATCTGGAAAACAGTAATGCAATTTCTATTTAGAGTGCAAATTCTTAGCAGCAGTTTCAGTACCAAAAGATTCTTTGAAGTTTCTATACTGTCATGGCAACCTGGTATTTATATTGCACATAAATTCAATTATTTCATAGCTTTGAGCGTACTATCTGCAAAACCCTATTAATCATTTCATTAAACAAACCCTTTGTCTATACATGTACGCTTCCAAAATAATTCTTAATTCTGCACTACTGTTTATAATTAAGAGATTAACACTCTTTTTAACCCTTGATTTAACTTTCTAACTTTGCTTTTGGTAGGCAATCTGAATATCTGAGTTTTAAACACAAGCCTAACCACATTATTTGGTGGGGGGGTAAGATACAGAATTGAATACTTGTGTTGTGGTTACTGAATTTTCCAATTATTTTCCATATTTGCAAAGGAAATGTACTTAATGTAATGGATCCCCTGTAATCTTCATATATTTTTTAGAGTCTCATCCACGTAGACATACAGCACACAAACACACACCCAGATTACTTGGAAAAATATAATTCACTACAATGTAGATGGCGACATTGCCTGTGTTATCAGTAAATCAACTGGTCCTATGTTTCATCCCATTAGGATAGCATCAGAATATAGAGTTAGATAATGATGTTTCTGGATTAAATTCAACTAATAATTCAATGAATAAAGTTCATGCACTGTTTCTCCGTATTCCTTTAGGAATATAATCTGTGATAAACTGTATTCTCTAAATGGATCAGTTTACCAGTCCTTACTCTCTTTGCCTGAGAGCAAGCCTTTGCACTTCCCAAACATTAGGCCTCCTATGTTGCATAAACATTCCCATGATCTTCTCTGGAAGCTGAATCTTCCTATTTTCCCCTCACTCTACAGAAAACATGTATTTACATGAATGATTTTGGTGTTTGAATCCACAAATTCGTGTTAAACTGCTGAGGGAAAAAACGGGCTGCAATAGGCGTAGACAGGAAAGCAGGTAATCTCAATTAACCTTTCCAAGGAGTTATGCAAGTACACATGTCTATATGAATCTGTAAATGCAATAGGGAACTTATGCAAGGGAAGGTTTTTTCTGAGGAGTATCTTGATCAAATAGCACTCATTCACTTTGACAATACTTCTAGACCAAAATCAAACTGGAATGGAAAGAACTTAAGGAAGGAAACGTGAAATTCATCAGAATAACTCAGAATATTGCTTAAGGTATGCTGCCACCTAAACCACATTGTCACTGCTAAAAAAATTTTTTAAACAGCTCTTAGGATGAAAAGAAATCATGCCTTCTTGTGCATGCCTGTTTCAATACATTTCTTTTCACATCAGTTTAATATAAATTGATTTTTAGATCCAAACTCCATCAATAACATTTTCAACATTATTTCCCAAAAGGGCAATGTATGCCACATGCAAGTTAAGAATAACACTGAAGTATTAAAGAAAATGTGATTTCAACTTCAGTCCCAAGGTATATCCAAAACAAGCAAGAAGCTTTTTTCTCAGGTGTAGGAATTCCATGTAATTAAAATGTTACTGAACTATGCTTAATAGGAGAAAGTGGGAGAGTATGCTTAAGAAAATCACTGAATCACTGAATGTTAGGGATTGGAAGGGATCTCAAAGGATCATCCATGTAGTTATTAAAAAGCAGTTTTTATGAAGAATCTCTTCAGTTGCTGTCTTCTTCTGGATATGGGCATTAGATAATGAACAGAAGAAGTCTGCTTCCTCTATGCATGGAAAATGTTATGGATGTAATACTCATCTGAATAATATGATTCACTATAACTCAGTATTATAACTGTCATTTGGATAGAAATGAGAACACAATGTGCGGTGATTAACTCATACAGCTATTGCTGTTGCTACATTGCATATTTTAATACTTATTTATTCTAAATAATGCTAAAAAGTTTTCTTTAAAAAAATTTGCACTCTTCACCCCCTTCCACGTGAATATCTCCTGTTTTGACAAATCATCACTTTATGTACAAACTGTGTTAGGAATAATAAGTATTAAGTGAAGTAAGGTAGTGAAAATTATCCTGCATTTTCAGTACATTCGTAAAGATCAAAATACATTTTCAGGTGTGAATTTTGAAAAAAAAAATTATTTAAAAATGTTTTCATGGCTAGTTTTATTAGCTGAAGCATTCTGGATAATTAAGGTAACTCCTAGAAAATCAGTGCTTTTCAAGCAACCAGCAGGTTTGAAAAACTTCAAGAAGAATACTGTCTCCTCTCTGTATACTATATCACCTCCTATCATTACCACTTTATTTCATATGATTAACTAAAAAGTTATTAAAAGCCATATCTGCATGAAGTATTACAGATTGCTTTTTATAAAGTGCATTCTGATTAGCAGGTGAAAGTATTGTAGACCATAATCGCAAGGTTTGCTTAGTCAAAAGGTCAGCATTCTTCAAGGGATACTCAGGTCTGTTTCAAGGACTTTAAACATGAAAAGTGGTGGAAGGGATTTGTTTTGAATGTGGCCCAGAATCTTCATATTCTTCCCCTTGACTACCACATAGAGAAAAATGTTTTATTTTTTCTAATACACAAGCATATTTGCTATAAAAAGGTTTTTATGCTGACAATTTTTTTAAATGAGAGCATTTTTATCTGACTCTTCCATTTAAAAGCACGGGAAATTTTAAAAAAATATTACATAGCTACATACACTCTGATCATTTAATACTGTCCCTAGTTATTAAAATGAATTTTTTAAATACAGAATACACTTGCACTCATTAGTGAAACATGCAGGAAATTTAAGTAGATTCCAGAGAAGTACGCACTGCTTCTACAGGTAGAGTGCTTCCAGTATGCAGATTAAATCCAGATAGCTCATGTGCCTGCACACATGTAGACGCAGTACTAGCAAGCAAAACAAACATTTTAATTACTAACGATGGTTTAGTGAAGTACCTGAACAAAAGACTGCATGCAAGCATAAGCTAAAACTCCAAAATATGAAGATTTTCATAAACACCAGATGTTCTCCTGATGTGTATGTGCTAGCAGAAAAGGTACTGATGAGCTGAAAAGGTTCAATGAATTAAATTAGAAACAGATACTCAGAATCAACTCATGTCTTAATATTCATTCTTCTCACATCATTCAAAAGACAAAGTAACAAATAAGAATGCACCATATCAAATCAAAGGCTAAAACTCTAAGAGTGAGAAGTTTTCTAAATCATGGCAAAAAAAAATAGAATCTCATAATACTTATACAATTTAGATGAGACCTCTAAACAGTTCTGAAATACTTTCATCAGAAATCTTTTACCCCTCAGGAATTAGTCAAAATTACCACCATCTACACGAACATTTCTTGTTTCAACAAATCATCATTTTAAAAACAAACTGCATTAGGAATAACATCAGAAAGAAATGAGAATAAATAAGGTAACTGGAAAAGAAACTGTCCTCAAACAGGAAGATCAAATACACTGGCAAAGTTATGTCTATTACTCTTACATCTTATTACACTGCTAATTCCATTCTTCATCTTCTTGACATTCCGTATCAGAATTACCCACTGATCCCCGGGCCTGCGACATTTCCATCCAGCTGCAATACAATGTTTCATCAACTTCTGTAACCTACCAAAACGCTGTAACTCAACCTGGTCTCAGTCATCAAGGAGCTGAGCATCCTCATCCAGATGGTTCAAGTATGGACAGAGCTGCAGTTAACATATTTTTCTGAAGGCAGCAACTGCTTCTTTAAATACAGTCTCAAGTCTACATGTGAATTCAGGTTAGTCTTACTGCAAATAGCATTCCTTTGCCTTGGAAAAAGCCTGGACAAAATTATAAAAGTAATAAATTTAAACACACAGTATCTGAACGAAATTGTAGTCTACTATGATTTTAGCTACTGCTATACTAATCCCACTCTTGAAACAAAGCTTTTCTATCTGTAACTTTCCTTTAGATACCTCCTGGCAGAATCATTTCATCCTATGCAGTGTGCAGACATACACCATCACAAGGTACAACTGTTTTATAGACCCATAATAGCTACAAAGATAAAGTTATAGCTGAATAGTGAACAGCACTCTGAAGCGTTTGAATAGAGATGTATTTTAACCTGTAGCCTCGGAATAAAGCACTCCTAGCACTCTTACAATGGTTAATTTTCTTAATCAAAAGTCAGACACATCTGCATCACTTAAAAGTTTCAGCCTAGAGGATGCAATACTCAAGACAACCTGTAAAAATGTACACACAGCTGAGCACAATATTCCTGCTTTTTCACCCTGGGAAACACTGCAGTAAATTCATGTATCTGGTCAATAGAGAAAGGTCAACGCATCCTGAGAGCCTCTAAAAAGCAATCCAGACGCTCTAAATAAACTGCTGAGATAAAATGGGAGCCATCAAGATACAATTAGGAAACAGCAGGTTCAGTAACACCGGCAGAATTCAGGCCATTTGAATACAGCTACATTTTCTCTTTTCATTTGAGTACATTTGATCTCTATTTAAAGCTGCAATAAAATAGATACAATGACCATGTACATAAGTTAATTATGACTGCATTTTTCCAAGTTATTTGATGCAGGCCATGATTTGTATCTATAAAAAGGTCCTACTCATATATGTATTATCTTGAACAACAGCTTTCATGTGACAAACACCAAGAGTAATATATTTTATAAAGCATACATTACAAAAGGTAAATTTAGAGGGTTTTTCTTTGTAAATCCTCAGCTTGCAATGCCAAAGCAGTGCACGTTTCTTGAGACTGACTCTTCCTAAAATATTACAAACATTTCTCTGCCATGGATGATTATACAAAGGGAAAATTTCAGTGGAAGTACTGAACATGTGAAAGGCAGGGCAAGTTACAAGATTTGACATACACTAGAAAACGGTTTTGAATAGTTTGGATTTACTCAACCTCATTCATTCTTGGGCTAAAGCAGAGGAATTATGGTCTTAAGTCAAGGAATTCAGGTATACACACACACACACACATATACATACATTTGAAATAAATACTCTTTTCTGTCTATTAAACCAGAGCAAATCTAAACAGCATAAAAATTCCACTGTAAGTCTACTGCTATGTAGTATTAAATGCACCTTACTTAGCAAGCACAGCGAACCAGCCCATCTATTATCCAAAAAGGTACCTCAGTTATCTCCCCTAGAACAATATGGTATGGAAGAAGAGAGTGCGCACAGTGCTAAACGGACACATTGGAACAGAGAACAAAAAAGTGTGATCTCCTCCGTGCCAAAAATATAGGTTTTTTTCCTCCCCTGTGTTTTTGGAGTTCCATTTTGGGCCTCTGTGGTTTTCTTTTGCTCAGCATTCGTTTCTTCTTTTTTTAAACAGGCCCCGAGTTCACTACTACCTTTCAAAAAGGCAGCTGTTAGTTACTTTTTTGTTTAAAAAGTTTTTAAAATAACATTGTAATTCAAGTATAAACAAAGCAAATCACATTGGTGTATCTGATGCCATCTTTTCCCCCTTGCAAGCTGAATTACATAGAACTAACAAAATGGTATTATCAGTGCAAGCCTTCCGAGAGCAGATTTTTTGTAGTGGACCACAGAGAGTACAAGAGATTGTCACAAGAGGTCATCAGGAAAATTACTAGTTAGTTCTCCTAAATCATGCAAAGTAAACACAATAGTCACTGTCCTGTGGCCAATTAAGTCAATCTCTGAATCTCAAACAAAAAAAAAAGACAATTCAGAAAACTGATTTTTTTGTAAGCTCACAGGAGGCTAGACACAAATATTGTCCTGTCCATATTCAGAGAGCTCACCCATAGGAACAAGATACCCAAAACCGGGCGTGTAGCACCTACCAGAGGATTTGCTTTGCACGATGGGATATTCTTTCATTTTTCTTTGGGTGAAAGTTAAACACGAAGTCTCAGCAGGGTAGGTCATTCCTCTGATCTGAAGACCAGGACAACTGAGTATAACGGTGTCCAAGGTGGGAAGCCTAGAACTGCTTGAATGACTGCACGACTTTTCTATGGCTAAGGTTAGATGATATCAGCCTCATCTCAGGTGTCTGATGCTTCTGAATGTGCATTCAGACACACAACACACGTATGTTCTAAGAATAAAATGAAACATCAGGATGTGTCAGGTATGGTGGGACATTTTCAGACTAATCAGCCATGATATACATTTAATTCTGCCTCTTCTCAGATGATACAAAACGTTATTTACAAGGTTGAGAGGGGTAAAAGCAGTGAGGCTGCTAAATAAAGCAAAAACACTGTTACTGTCCTTCAGTGCTTAAGCAGATCTGCCCAGACAACATGCTTTGTTACCATCTTAAGACTATAACTCACGGCAGATTAGAAAAGACAGCACGCTACACGGAATGGAGAGAAGGGGATGAAGGGGGAATACACTGTGATGGTGGTCTTGTTACGACTGTTATTAAGCCACTGGATAAGCATCAGCACCCACAAGTCCCATCCACTTTTGAGCCGTGTCCATCAAGAGCTGTGGTAGTCAGGCATTTGTTAGAAACGGAACAGTTTTCAAGCAAAGCGAACTTAACCTCAAAGCATATATATATTTAAAGCAACGGTTTATTCATTAAAATATCTGAAAGCGAATCTATTCGTGAAAGAGCAATGGAGAAAAGATCCCTAAATCCCATTTTATTACATATTGCTACATTCTTTAATTGACTTGACAGTTGCTGTAGCACGGATTTGAGACAATTATCAATTACAAAGTCTTCTCTCCTGCCAGGCCCACCGATCTTACTGAAGAATCAGTCTCTTCATTAAAATATTGATTGTATTCCAGCAGTTCTAATTTAAAGCTTTACTGAAGAGGTTATAAAGGTATTCTCAACGTTCAGAAACGGACACATACTTCTCAAACACAAGCTAGCTAAAAAGAACACAAATATTCATATAATAACACACTCTGTAATCTGCTGAAATTCAGTGCCTACATTTTTATTTAGACGAATGACGCACAAGTGACAGGAGCATTAATTGACACAAACATTTCTCATTTCTAAAGTGGCTCATTTGGTGGAGCCACTATCAAACACAATTCTATAATGGTTAAATTAGAAGGCATTTCAAGGCAGCAAATTGATCAAAGTGGTTATTTTTTTCTAGCTTCTAACAGGAACAGCAAATAATTTTAGTGTGGTGGTGTGCTTGTATGCTTTGTACTAGAAATGTAATACAATGAGGATCTGTATTCCCTTTTTCTTCCTGAGTATAGTTTAAAACCAGTACATATTAAAATAAATATGTGAAGATATATAAAGATGGTGATCCTATCAGAAATTCTGCACTTAACTCTTTCCCCACTAAATTGCGAAAGCGACACAACAGAAGCTGCATCCACCTGAAAAGCTTTCTGAAGCCCTAGTTGCACGGTAATATTCACAGTTGGATTTGCAAGTTTTGTTTGTTTTGTTCAAAAAAAAACCCAAAACATTTTCCTGTTCTAATTTTTGACTCAAGGTTCATCAATGTTTCCATTTGTCAAGGTTTCCATCCACGCTATGGTCACTAAGGCCAGCAGGACTGAAAGGTAGTCTTTACTCACATCTAAGCAATGCTATAGATCTCAATTTATTTATTTCTCTAATAAAATCTTACAACTTCCAGTATTTGCAAGGATAAAGGCTGAATGCACCAAGACAATGCTTCCTAATAGAACAAAAGAGACTTCAAACCAGCAGAAGGTGATAATAGGGAAGATAATATTCACAGTTACCTCAGATATCTGTATTAGCCATAGTGCTTTGATGTGGAAAACGGAAATTCTTCCCCAGCTTGCAAACAACATCGAATATAAAACCACTATAGATTTAAAACATCAAAGTATGCCTTCTTAATACTTAGCTTCCCGATAATCTTCCTTACTTTGTGTCCCACACATACACACACATCTGCAACGTGGCCTGTATGCACGCGCTTAACCACAGAAGTCTGCAAAAAGTCAAAGAGATTCTTGACCCCTGTCACAAGCTGCTGTGAGATGATAGCTCAGGCCAGACAAAACCAAACCAATCAATGAACTCACCATAGAAAACACTTTCCCAGGGTTTCCTGGGCCAAGGCAAAAGAAAGTGAAACACCTACACAGAGCCAGCCTTCTTTTACTGGAAAAACCAATACATTTCCCTTCTCTATTCAAATTTGCCTCTGACCTTCGCTGTGTTTCACACAGCTACTATGTCCCAAGTATTCCCTTCCTCAAGGAAAATAAAAAATGAGAAAATATTGCCTCACAGTACAGAGGAGAGCTAAGAATTGGGAAAAGAGGGGAACAGCTGCAAAATAATCAGGAGGACAATGGACAGTAGAAAAGAGAAGTCATCTAACTACAGGAGGTCCATTTCAAACTAAAACTATTCTGAATAGTTCCCTGTATCTCTAGTTGTATAACTTTTCTTTTATGAGTTTTATGACCAGAGTGTTGATCAGATTACTGATAGTCAAAAAAAACTGGCATGTTGGATGTTGATCCCATCTTTTCCTTACCCCTCTACCATCTCTCACTCTCTGCTTTAGTGAATACCAAATAATTTCCCCTGGGGAAAGGGAAGTGTTTATCTGAAATAGCTTTACTTTTTTTTTTTTTTTAAACAAAACTCTTGATACTGTTTATAAAACTCTACAGGTTCTGTGAAATCTCAAATTATATTCCCTCTAGTCTAAAATGATTCGACTTAAAATGCATTTTTCTGATAGCTCTCCAGCTAGCAAACTCTTTTTTTTTTTTTTTTTTTTTTATATATTTCTAGATACAGGGACCCAAAAGGGTTTTATTTAACAACAGCTCAATAATTACCTTTTCTAACTTCCCATCTCTCCAGTATTGTTTCTGGCATATTAGTTTTCAAGGTCTCAAAGTTCATGGCAGTTTTTTTGCAAGAACAGTGATAAAGTGCTTGCATTATGAATAGTAATTTTATTCTTCTCTACTGTAGCTGAATATAGTGACATAAAGGCTACCTGGTTTCAGCATTCCATTGCAAATTCCTTAGGGTTCTGTGTCAGCAGCAGCATATTTAGCAACCTTGAAGAAATCTTTTCTTTATGTTGATGGTTTTATTTACTTAAAAAACATCCTCACCAAGGTAGCCACACGTCACACTAGGACTCACCAACAGGAAGATTCAACAGTGTGGTAAACATTCTAAAGTTCTCAGCAGCTGCTAAATCAGATTTAAAAACTAGCCTAGTTTCAAATGCTAGTTAGATATTGTGTTTTAACGAGACAAGCACATCCCGTAATTATTCTGCTTTAAATGCCTTTTGATCTGGGATGTGAGAAGCTGAAGGATCTTACAAACACTAACACTGTAGCTTGCTCTTGCTTAGTTAGTGTTAATTAACTAATTAAATCTTGTTACACTGAGCTAGTGCTATCTCTGATTTAAAATCTGAAGCAGGTGCTTTCTTCTGTATACAGATCACAACTTTAGGTTATACATGTATTTAATTTCAGGTTTATGTGGTTGCATGGAAATATATGAGCCAAAATCCTAATTTAAAAGAAATATTTTCATCGATATAAATCACTTATGAAAAGAAGCAATATCTATTGAAGTTACTTTGTTTCAGTTAGCAAAATAAAGTATCAATTTTATGTTTGAGCCAAACCTCATAAATGAGTAATTATTTCATCAACTTAAACAGAAAAATATTCTATACTATCCCTTTTTCCCCCATATACAGTATATTATGGAAATAATACATCAGTCTCCACAAACCATATTGTTAAAACTATCCATCTAAAAAGTGATTTTCATAATACAGATTTAAATTTTGTGATTCAAATACAACTTCACAAGTTATTCTTCAGTATACTGTATAAAAAAATATATATGTGTAGTTTGAACTAAAAAACATCCAACTAATATAAAGTGAGAAATCTTAAACACAACAAAATATTTAAATTCAAGTAGATCTTAAAATAGCATCTTTTGCAGATATGCATAAGTGGCTAATATGAAATTTCTTGTTACATGTGTCTCACACACACACACTTACTACTAAATTTCAGAATTTATCCTTGCAAGATGTTTCCATAGATTTCCAGATTTTTTAAGACAGTAGACTTTTGTTGCTTTTAAGTTAGACAACAAAAAAAATTGGTAGAAATTCATTTGTTGTATTTCTATTGTTGCTCTAACCAAACATTACAGATTAAAAAAACCCCAACCACTAGTTCCTAAATGTTGAATTATTTTTTCAAACCACAATTACATTAGTCTCAAATCCTAATATTACTAAGTTAATTACAGGAAATAACTTTACATTGAAATTAGCTACCTGAGTTTTAACTTGTTGCAATTCCTTAGGAATGCTTATTTTTTTAATGCAGTGTAATTTTTATTGGCTTTATATTTATATCACGATTCAGTAATTTTAATACATCCCAATTGAGTGTAACTGGATGGACAAGGCAGTGGGTAAGAAGGGCTTCAGCTCCATGGAAGCCTGCATGACTCTTGCGCTCATGCAGCAAAGTATAAAACCTGCAGCTAATTTAAATGGATAGAATTGCACAGTATCTAAATGAATGTATTCTTTGATCAGAAAGTGACAGGCTTTGAATATCTTATCTATAGTAACAGTGAGGAGATTATTGCTCTTCCTTATGCTTGATGGGCTATGCCGGTTAACATGCCTAATTTCACATTCCGAAGCTCCGATGGCTTCCCAAATTCGGTAGTGTGGAAAAAGCATTAACTGAGTCAGGTTATTCTGTTCACCCACCTGTTACAAAAAATAAAAATAAATATTGAACTGGCTGGGCAGAGAAAATTCATTAGCCAAGTTTTACCATGTATCAGAAATGAATGAGAGTGAGTTCTCTCAGCTGTGTTATCTATGTTTAGAAGTTCTTTCATAACAATAATTTTTAACTGCCTGTAGCCCACTAAAAATAAATTAAAACTACATTCACAAGGTTAAAACAGTCTTTACCTCTCAAGAATTGGAACCCAAATTTAGCAGCACTAAATACCTGCCCTGAATCACAACATGAATTCTAATTTTGACTATTGAGAATATTGTGAAAAGATCTGATTACACGCACTAAATGTGCACAGGAAATACATGAACTAAAGTTTAACTGAAACTTTGGGAAGGATTTATCAAATCTCATTAATAAATTCAGATGATCACATTTTTAATCATTCTAGGCCTACTTATATATTTTTATTTCTTGTGTAAGATATGTTAAATTTGAACAGAAACTGATCAAACCCACAGATGTTAGATATGCAGTAAGCTACATTTTGGTATAAATCTAGACTTTATAGAGCCAGAAAAACTGTACATTTAGATGCATGATCATTCCTTAATGAACATGAGCTTGGAAATTCTCTAGCATCTACACATAATTGTAAAATTCGCATTTCACTGAAGTAAAATGAACATCACATTACATTAAGTTTCTGGATTTTTTTTTATCTAGGTATATTTCTTGTACTGTATGTTCACAACACTGGTTTAACCTATAATCACTAGTTTAACACAAAATAATTTTGGTGTCATTTGCCATTCTGAAAACTTCTTAAAATTCAAATACACTTGCATGAATAACATATTTTTCCTGGCACGTTTTATATTAATCATCAATACTGGAAATAAAAACATCATATTAATCATTAGAAATAAGTTAAAACTACAAAACTATTTCAGGGGAAATGACAGAAAAGGGAAAGATAGGAAGATTTTGGATCTTTGACGATAAGGAAGGATAATTAGAGACTATTAACATACTCCAATTTTTTCCCCCTCTAGTGAAATTCTAGTAGAAATAGGTCATCTGAGATTGAATTTGCAGTGGCTTTGAGCTGTCTTCATACCACATGCCTATCTTTTTGAAGGGCAGAAGTACAATCCAAGTGCTAAAAAAGTATTTACAGAGGGCAGAGTAAAGTAGACTTTTCAGACATATATCGCTAAGCAAAAGTAATCTATCTCTGCAATTCCAGTACTATATCTCCAGTACCAGGTCAAGGAAGGTTGATCTCCGATCATGAATAGGGCAGAATATCCAATCTCCTAGCAAATGTCTTTGCATATAAATAAATTTATTTCTACACTGCCTTATCCTTGGAAATTTTCTTAGACTTTCAGAAAATATGTTCTAATACTTTATCTTGAGAAATTTGATTAAAAATTTTTAGAAAATTTGTTTCTGCATTGCATCAAATGAGAAAAACTATCTGAAAAATGAGATGCAAGGATTAGAGGAGAAGTGCAGGTAGATGATTTAGGCCAGAAGTATCAGACAATTTAGGTCAGAATAACCAACTGCATAGACACAGAGTGAAAAACAAGAGTCTAAGAGACAATTTCTTTTCAGGATATTACCCGTGGGATATAATGGATTACATGTGAGACATGCTGTAGTGAAAAAGGCAAAAACTTTTCTCTGAATGTACAGGCAAAGAGTCTTCAGAACATATGAAGATATTTCTCTCTACTTTTCTCAGCTCAGTCCTGCATTCAATTTTGGACATTGTACTTCGAGACTGATACAAACAAATTGGACAGAGTCCAAGAAAAGCACTGGAAATAACCAGAGGTCTAGAAAATAAGATTACTCTCACAGATTGCACAAACTGGAGTAATTCATAACAGAAGGAAAGAGCAATAGGAAATATACTGATACACAAAAAAATTAGAAGGCCACAGAAGAAAGGAATATATCATGTTTTCAGTGACCATGGTGAGTGGTCCAAAAACTGAGAAGCTTAAGAAGATTTAAATTAGATGATGAATGGAAGAAAAAAAAAAAAAAGCCAAACAAAACTCCCACTTCTAACTTTAAAAACAGATTTGAATTGTCTAAGAATAGAAGATACTTGACTGGAAAACTTAACCAAAGACTTCAAGAGCAGGTTGGATTACCATCTATAATGTATTGCATGCCTATTATTAACGTTGCTCTGGGCTCAAGATGAAGACTAGCTAGTTTCTTGAGGTCAACATGCAGTTCTATTCCCTTATGTTTCAAGAGCTTTTTTAAAAAAGAGGTACTATCCCTTTGGAGATAAATTCCACTCAGCTCTCACTTCAAAATAATCTATTCCTAAGTAAGACAAACTACATGCAACTGCTTTTATTTTTCTCTGCAACTGCCTCAAAGAGAGCAAACAAAACATATTCCTGGTTTCTAAGCAAATAGGATAGAATAACTTCTTTTTGTGAATCACAATGCACTGAATATTTTTAATCAGAACATGATGTATATTACAGTTTACAACAAGAAGACAGCTCTGAAATGATGAGTAAAGCTTAAATATTTGCCACAGTAATTTGCCACACTAAAATTGCCTAGTGATAGAGCAAAGGAAAAGGCAAACAAACAGAAGAGAGAATAAATGTTTTGAAAACCTTCAGATATGGTAGAAAGAAGGATAGCAAGATTATAGACAAGGTTTTGGAAATGATCTTCTGGGAGAATTCCAGTTATGACCTTTCTTTCACATAGCTGCTATGCTATACTAGCACTTAAAGGGCGCAGTCAAACTGAAGACAATGAATCTTTTGCCTGACTAAGGGCACAAGATTAAAGTAATAATAATTAAAATCAGGGCCCTAATACTTACACACTGCATCTCATTTGGACTAATCAAAGTGGCAGAATGAAACATTTGTTCCTGCAGTATCAATGATTAGGTGCACACATAAAGTAATTCTCAAGGTAATTTCTAGTATGAATGTAAAATATTGACAAGGTAACAGAGATGAGATTAAAAAAATAGGCTTGAATGATCTGTGCAATGCTTAAGCTTGGAAAAATATATATTTCAAGACTACTTTAAATATTAATGATTGACTTGTTCATTACAACTTTATAAGACTGGCTGTAAATATTAACAGAATGTTAATAAAAAATTACTCATTACAATCTTTCTAACTTGCATTTTCAAACACTGTTGTCATATGTAAATATTCCCATTGCAATACTATTTGTTGTTGAATGTTTTTTATTTGCTGAAAATCTAAGTACTGATAAATAACATTTCTTTCCAGCACCAACAGTAGACTACTTAATAATTCCGTGCATTATTCATATATTCAATTTTCTTCTAAATCATATTTTGTTTAGAATGTTATTCTTAGCTCATTTTTTGTTTCGTCAGTATAAAGGCACATATGATATGAAATAACTTTTAGCATTTCTGCTAGAACATCTTGTTCATGGGCTTTAATCTTTTGTGCTTAATAGCCTCATCAGATTGAAATACTCAAGCATCTACTCTAAATATTGTGTTATCAGCAGAAGCTGTCAAACCTGGATTTAGTTGCACTAGAGTTAGGAAGAGTTTTGCACTGGTAACTGCAGCTTACCTTCCCATAATTTTGGGTGCTAAAAATATACTCTCAGGTTTCAGATGCAAGTCAGATTGACATTTCTTGATAAAATCAAAAACCTCAAACACTACTTTTTGCAGTAGTTGGCTTTAAAATCATAACAAAATCACAGGGGGAAAAAAGCCTGCAGAGTTAATAATCTTACATAGTATTATATAAAGCAGTTCGGTTTTCAACATTAAAGCCAAGCTTGAAGAAAAGAATCTGAATAGGTGCAGATATGTATCTCAGGAACTTTGACTGGGGACATTTAAATGCCTTCTTGTTTGTAGAAAATATGTATGGGAGCACTCTGGGGCGCTGGTTTCCCCTCACTCATTGTAACAACACTTTAAGACCCAGCTTGTGGATGGATGGCTCTGGGCAACAGATGTAAATTTTAACAGTCCTGAGGCAGTCTACCTTCCAGTGGGGAAGAGATAAAGATGGCACTATAGGTTTAGACATATTTGGTTTATAAACATCTTTGCTTCCCCATACCTGAGTTCTAAATTGACGAAACCTCAGAAAGAGCTGAAAATCCCACCTGCTACTGTGAGAGGGTGAGTTTTTAACTGAAACCCTTCCATACAGTAAATCAGAAATATGTAACAACCAAAAACTACCACCTACTCTGAACCATAGAAACACAATGATTTTTTTCCAGTTATGCACTGCCCATTTTACTTTAAAAAAAACCAAACCAACCTGTTTTCCAGAACTCTACTTCTAATTTAAACACTTCAGTAATGATGGTTTTGGCAAAGAATATTTCTTATATAACCTAGGATCTTCTCTACATGGTCTAACTTCAGAGCACTTTATTACTTTTAAAAAGCAATAAAAAAAGAAAACACTTTAACATATATCCAACTTCTTTTACTAGAGGAACTTTCCTTGAAGGAGATTTCCAGAACAGACACTCTCCCAGTCCAGATCAAGGATGAGTAGAAGCAATTTGGAGATGATAAAGTGTTATTTGATAGGTTTGCACTTTGTCACCTTTATCTCTACGATTGTTTAAACTTACCCAGCAATGCCATTTGCAGTGAGCCATAACCAGTATGCTTTGCCCTAATTAATTTTGTCATAATCTTACATGCTGTTAGCTGACATTTTGTAACTTCCAGCCTTTTGACATAGTGTGCCATAATGAATATAACCTTTAACATGTTACTTCCAGGCTAGTGGACACTACTGACTTCAGTACCTCTTCTTGTCGAACTTGTCAGCAAGAAGATGTAAGCTATGAGAATCCAACTCATCCTATGAAATGTTAAACTAACCAGATCCACTGTTTATAAAGGACTGCAGACCCTTCCCACATCAGATGCACACTACAAGACACTCTCTGTATGCAGGCGTAAAGTACAATCTAGAGCTGATGGTGCTTGGGCTATTTAGTGTTACACTAGAAATTACCACGTATTCTAACAGAAACATTGAGATGTTTGAACTTAGTGTCACTTTTTAAACAATCTCAAATCTTTTTTAGGAACAGAATGATGCTATTGTTCCATCCTCTCTTGAAGTATAGCCAAGAAGGAATTTGTCACCTGCACTGCAGCAGACAGCAAGACTGTAATTTGGCAAAAGAGGTTAAAAAAAAATGGTCTCTAGTTGAAAAGGCAAGATAAAAGAGATAGGAAAATGATACGCAAAACCAGAATTTGCTGAAGAAATGAGTAACTTTCAGCCCTTTCTGAAAAGAATCATGGGATTTTGATGCATCGTTTCTCAACTGTGTGTGAGTTTCTGGTTGGTTCTAAATAATTCCATTGCTGCTTCCCAAAATTATGCATCATACAGCACAGCACAAGAAAGTAATGTAGCATCTGGAAATAGAGAAATAATTTAATATTAATCTTGTATTAATGCTTCCAAACCGTAAGGATTTCTTCTCTCTTTAAACTCAATACAGTCTTTCTCTGTTCCTTAGAAGGAAAGCAAGGTTGTAGTCTTGTGTATATATCTAATAGTATAGGCCTTCTGTGGTTTCTTGAAGGTATGCAATACATTTTGGGAAATGTGGATGAAATACAAGAATAACTGTAAGAAAATAGTGCTTGAATGCAGATTCCCCCAAGGACTGTCATATCATGTTAAAACTGATGTGCTCCTCTGTGATAGCTAAGGGAAAAAAAGATTAAGGAAAGTAGTACATGGTACGATTCTGATTAATTCATATTGGCTTTCTGAGAGATTCAAAGGTAAAGACACACACAAAAAAATGGTAAGTATGATGACATTAAAGCTTTTAATTAATTCAGGTGAAAAAAAAAATCTCAAAGGTTTTTTAAAAGTTTTATTGAATAGAAGTACATTCCCAGCAAAGAATTTGGAAATCTGCCACGGAAAATATAGGTTAGTAACTTGGAAATTTATTCAAGAGGCAAAGTTAAGCACCTTGAAAGTCAATATGTTAATCCTGAATTCAGTCTTCCCTTTAATAGTCACCTGGGGTAAAGTTCCTGTAAAACTGATATGATAGGAATTGTACAGTTAGATTGAATAATGCTGGGTTTTACCTGCTGGAAGTCTGAAGGTACACTATAGAAACTGGCATACGTTAGGGAGCATTAAACTTGTGGTACAAATATTACTCTTTAGGGAGGCAAGAAAGCAGGAAAAGAAGACCTCTTATTCTACTCCATGACTCAGAGTATGCTGAAAAGACAACAAATCATAAAAAAAAAAAAAGGAGCTATCTAAAAGATGATAAATTAGAAACAGTTTGACACAGACAGCCAGGTAGCTAGAAAAGAACTTAAAAGAAAAAAAATAACATTAATACTAGTGACGGTGAAATAAAGTTCATTTCATAAGTGTATTGTCCTGTTAATAACAATAATTACATTTTTCCACACATAAACTATTTTTCCACTGATTACCAGAGCACTCTTTCAAGCCCACAAATTACTTAACCCTACTTTGGGCTTGCAGGGTGTTTATAAAAGTAACTTTTAATTATTTATGTCACATGAAGCTTCAAACTAATTTCTTTTTATAGACAGCAATAAAGACTATAATTGCATGAATTGACTATGAGGTTTGAAAAACTCTCACAGGCTGATTTATTTCACAATTAATTGTTTTTACTGAATTTCTTTTTCTTTTCACATAGGGATTCCCTTGGAAGTCTCGTCAACTGACCTTTGGACACGCAAATACTTAGAATTTTTGAGGCAGCAGACACTGCTTTACAGTTGCTGCTCACTGCAGTACTGTCCAGGTTGCTTCTGTCATTCTTGTCCACATTAAAGATTTTTTGTATTGCAACTCATGGAAGGTATTAGCAATATCACCAACATAAAAACAGCCATAGTCCATAAAATAATGGATTCAAGAAAAATTCTCAGAAATGAAAGCAATTATATAGTCAAAGCTGCTGGAACACGTAGTGTGAAAACTGACAGAAGTTACCAAAAGCCACTTTGATCAAAAGTCTGTAATGTAACACTACATTACATAGTAACAGAAGGGACACAAGACAGAGAATGCTGGTACTCCAATGTTAGATCAAACTAAAATAAGAGTTATAGGGCAAAGCAATGGATTATAAAGTAATGCACAGCCCTGGGAAAACATTGGCTTGGAGATAAATCTGAAAAATCTAATTACTTGTTCTAAGCCTGTAGCACACCCTGCTAAGTAGTGAAAAACATTATACAGGTGCTATCAAATTGAAAATCTCATACCATACAATTTGTCTTCATTAACACATATCTATTATTTTGTAACACATATCTAGTCTTTTGTTTATAATTTATTTCCCTTTAGCATCTTCCAGTGCTTCAACAGTATCAGGATTTTCAATGTTACACTGGAGTATTTAATTTACTGGATTTTTTATATTGTGTGCAACAAAAGTCAATTGTTACATTTGCCAAATTTAAAATAATTAATTCAGTGACGACCCACTCTACCATGGTGAATTGTCTGAATCTTATTCTTGACCTTCATTTCTTGCCATGTAAATCATATTAAGGCTTTTTCTTGCTTAGATTTTAACAATAGATTTTTCTTAAATTAATAATTACTTCTGGTAATTCATTAACAGTCTGTTCTCCTACCTTCTCTTTCTACTGCTCCTTGTCACAGCCAAGGAGCCTCTGAAATTTTTTTTTTTCCTTCATTCTTTTCTGATGAAACAAGCAGAATCAAACATTTACACAGAAACCATTAGTTCATACAGACTGGGTATATTTCATGGAGTCACACTTTAGCATGATCCCAAATATTTCATTTCTACTTCATGGTGCTAGCTGCATCTCCCTTGGAGCTGGGTGCTTATGAAACATAATATGATGAAGTATTATTATGTTTCCTCATCTGGCAACTGACAACTTTTCCTACCACAGAAAAGTACGCTGTGCACCACAAATCTCTCCAAGGTCCACGTGAAGGAAAGAACAAGTGTACAGGTCAAAAAGGCATGCTTTAGGAAACTTGGAAAGAATGAGTAGTGTCATAAACAAAATAGGTTTACAACTGCCTCCGAGAACTACTTCATCAAATCGTCCTCCTCAGGGAAATAACAAAATTAACTACTGCTCCGGACTCAAAAAAAATCATTTCACATACCTTTAAGACACAGTTTTCCCAAATGTTTTTTCTTTTTTTTTTTCTGGGAAAGTTCCAGAGTGTCAAGAAAATACACATTTCCATTCATCAAAAAAACAATAAAATATTTTTGCAAGAACCTGCTATTTCCTCCTGTTAAGTGTTAACATATATTGGGAGGCTTCAATCGAGATGCAAATCAATAGATTTTTATATTAACTCAGGGCCAAAGATGTCAAAGATAACATCCTAGGGATCTCCTATAGAATGTAAACTAGACTCTATATAGTAAAATATACATTCTTATCCTTTTGACAGGTAATTTTCTTCATGGTATAACTACTGCAGACCCCTGTGAATCACTTCTTTCTTTGGGGGATGAAACTATTCCTCCAGCAGGTTACAACAGTTAATCCAGTCGCAAGAAAAAGCTTAGGTGCGTTTTGCTCCAACCTTTTTTTGTTTTGTTTTGTTCTTTTAATAAAGCTTGTGCTTTGGAATTTCATTATATTGTACAGGAGAGAGCTGAAACATTACATGGATTAAAACTGTAAATACAGATGTTGTGACTCTACTGCAGTAGCATCTGTTCTAATGTACATATTAAGCAGCTGCTCTCCTAAATACGTTTTCTAAGGTCTCACAAATTAACACATGACTCTGTCAGGACTTCTTGAGTTTAATAGGTCTTCAAATTGTCTAGGAATATGTTTGATTGATGCAAGCAGCAGGACTGGAATCTGACTGGCCAAAACAAAGTGCTTTTTCCACACTTAGCACATGGGAAGGCATAGACACTTTAAGAGACTATTAACAAAGATTAACTTTTTTTGTTTTTTGTTTTTTGTTTTTTTTAAACTGTGAGCAATTGTTTAACCTCATCTCTGTTCACTGACAATCCTCTTCACACTGATCATGAAAGCAGTCAAGTTAAATTTCTCTAGGAGGACTGCATGTAAAGTTAAGCACCATTCACCTGGGAGAAGTACAGTTTGCCCAAGGTCACATGAAATCTATTAGCAAAGGTGGCAATTGGAGGCTGCTAGTTAAAATCTACTGCCTTAAGCATCAGCTCTTCTTTTATTTAAATAGCATTTTCATCCATACATACTTGTGACTACCGAGAGCTAATTGACCTAGACCTTCCTATCCTAGGAAGAAGGCAGGAAAGGAGAATTCAAAATGCAGGCTGCATCTTTTAATTATAACCATGTGTGTGTGAGTATACAGATATATACATGTATACAGGTACACATGCCCTGTGCATAATTATGGTGCATTAACTCTCCAGTGAAGGTATATTCAAGTCTCTCATTTCAATTTTGGACCATTTTGGTAATGAGGAAAGACACATGGGTCTGTGCAGATCTGCAGGTGTCCACTCCCTATTCGTAAACTCAACTTAGACTGACCTCAGTATTCACTGCACTAACTAAAGCTCTGCAGGCTACCTGTCTTGAATTCTCATGAATCTATAAGGCTTCCTTATCCTAAGTCAAAACTATTGAAATTTTAAGTGCAAGGACTGGCATGCAGCAGTTTAGACAGTCAGCCAAAAACAAACGTCCTTCTTGCTCATCCATATTGGATTCCCTGATGAGAATCTCCAGTGCTTCATGTAATCTTTATAGATTTTCACTTCAACAGCTTTATTTGAAAAGTCTGATGATAGCTGAACTTATTCACCCTAATTATTAGAAAAAAAATTATTACAACTGCTGTGAGAAGCAAAACTATTTACTGGAGTAGCAATTGTCAGAAAGTTCATAAAACACTATCATCCAACTATTCCATGTAAATGAATACTTGTTCTTCAGGATATTTTTTTTAACATTTCTACCCTTCAGGACTGCTATTCTATTAAATTTGAACATAATGCACCAGAATAAGGTCTTGTGAAATCAAAATCCAAAGCAAAAAGTGAGGCTTGTTAGCTGAACTGATGCAGTGGATGCAGTCTCATGGTAACAAACGAGATCTACAACAATATGTAGCTTGCCAAACAAAAGAATACTTGTGAGAAAATTATTCTTGATACTTTCTTGGTGGTATGAGGACGAGGAAGGACTCTCAGAATATTTTCTCTTTGCTGATATCCAAGCTGACCCAAGATTATGATTCTAATAGAAACTGATGAAGTCCAGCACAAAAGCTCTACCTTGTGCTGCACCCTTCCTTATCTGAGCAGAACTTGCAGTTTTGTTTTGGGGAAATTTTTAATATCTAAGTTGAAGTTTGCAGTGTGTGCAGTTGTTTCACAAAACATAAGATCCCCCAGTTAATATTCTGATCAGGTTCTGAAGATGTGATTTTCTATGCCAAGCTACGTATTTTGTCTTGCTTTGCATTCAGCATATCCACAACTCACTCAAATACAATCATAATGCTACTATTTCCTACTGCTAAACATCTCACAAACTGGAGTCTTCCTTATCAGGAAAATAGTGGCCTAAAAACTTGAAACTCCACAAGTCAAAATCACAAGAAAAAAAAAGTTAATATTGTATTTTGCTAGTAATGTCCCAGGTCCTCAGTTTCATGATGACTCATATACTGGACTGAGCTGTGAATCAATGTGATCAAATTCAAAAGTACCTCGTGGGTATGACAGATGGTGAATAAACCTTTATTTTCTTGGCACTCTCCTGGCGTTAAACCAGATGGAGACATTTGCAAATAGTGGATGGTAAATCCTTAGAAGGTCAGGCATTCTCACCACTTCTACGTTGCTCAGAATCTGCAGGTGTACAAATATTTCAAACACATCTTTTGGGTTTAAATTTCTACTTGAAACACTGTATCTAACAATTTCATATAGAATCTTTACCTGTTTTCTTTCCCTTTCAACAGAGACCACTGGTGTCAAGTATACTTTCCAGTTTTGTTTTGCGGTAAGATCACTACAGGACAGTCAGGAAGCGGAGCTGGTTGCTCATAGGAGCTGTGTAGTCTTCATCCCAGGGACTTTTCAAGATCAACCAGGTAAAGCCCTAAGGAACTTGCTCTGACCTCAGAGCTGATCCTGCTGTGAGCAGTAGGTTGGAGCAGAGACGTCCTGAGGTCCCTTCCCACCTGAATTATCCTGTCTTCACTGCTTTGCACAGTAGCTGCACAGGAGTCAGTGCAGCAGTTTCAACTGCTGACCTCAAGTCTGTAGTATTAAGTCTCTGAGTCCACTCTTGACTCTGATGTCATGGCTCTCTAACATAAGACAGCCAAACTGAACTATTAAATGTGTTTTCTGCTTTCATCTCCATGTTTTATCAGAACTTAGCCAGTTCCGGCCTTTCTGAATTAGTATCACCATATAAAAGACTATTTTAAATTGCATGCCAGATTTTATGAGACCTGGACCTGAAGTGCTTTTGTTCTTAGTTCTCTCATAACTCCTCCTTCTATCTTTTGGGATCTTTTCCCTCAACAGCAACAAAAACAGTGCCTGAAGAACAGATAGCTGATGTCCCACTGTCATTTTACCCCAACCTCAGTGGCATAAAATTACTTTCCTTTTAAGGAGCTTTACCTAGCATTTCCTGCCACACTACTTAGTTCCAGATGGGTCAGGCTTTTCTCTGTATCCCATTTCTCCCTGTAACCTGTTTCTTCAAATTAACTGAGATGCTTCCAGGAACAGAATGATGTATTCACCCTTGTTTCATTTGGTATAATTACTGCCTTCTTGATCAAATCCACAAACAGGAGCAGTTTAAGTTGTCCACGCCAATTATGAACATCATGAAGCCTGACTTCAAGGTAGTAAAGTCACAGTCCCTGGGCACAAAATGAGCAAGCTCCTTACTACATCCTCAATTCAGTCAAGCAAAGTTTCCTCCCTAGCTGAAAAAAAAATCAACAAATTTATTCTGATAATCATAAGCGCATCCAATTTTTGTTTCATAGTATATATCCTCTGTGTCACTGGTGGACGAGAAGCTCAATATGAGCCAGCAATGTGCTCTTGCGGCCCAGAAGGCCAACCGCGTCCTGGGCTGCATCAAGAGGAGCGTGGCCAGCAGGTCGAGGGAGGTGATTCTCCCCCTCTACTCTGCCCTCGTGAGACCTCACTTGGAGTACTGCGTCCAGTTCTGGAGTCCCCAACATAAGAAGGACATGGACCAGTTGGAGAGGGTCCAGAGGAGGGCCACGAAGATGATAAGAGGGCTGGAGCACCTTTCCTATGAGGACAGGCTGAAAGAGTTGGGGCTGTTCAGCCTGGAGAAGAGGAGGCTCCGGGGTGACCTTATAGCGGTCTTCCAGTACCTCAAGGGGGCCTACAGGAAAGATGGGGAGAGGCTGTTCAGGAGGGCCAGTTATGATAGGACAAGGGGTAATGGTTTTAAAATAGAGGGAGGTAGGTTCGGGTTGGATATTAGGAAAAAATTTTTTACTATGAGAGTGGTAGAACACTGGAACAGGTTGCCCAGAGAGGTGGTGGATGCTCCATCCCTGGAGACGTTCAAGGCCAGGTTGGACAAGGCCCTGAGCAACCTGATCTAGTTGGAGATATCCCTGTTTGTTGCAGGGGGGTTGGACTAGATGACCTTTGAAGGTCCCTTCCAGCCCTAACCATTCTATGATTCTATGATTCTAACATTACAGCAAAACATTCGAAGGTCTCACAACGTTCCTCTTTATATGGGTCTGAAAGTAACCTATTTTACAAATAACCTTGCATATATATTCCCAGGTTACTGCTGAATAGTAGCAAAAATTTCATTGGTGAAAGTTGTATCCAGTTAAGTGCTTTGCCAGCTCTGACATTTTCTCCCAGACTCAATCGGCTGGTAGATGGTGGTGTGCAAGAGTTTCTTCACAAGCAGGAAGAGAGAAAGACCTCCTTGCCTTTCTTTACACTCGTCTTAGTCAAAAGTATAGGAATTGTAATCAACATATTCAAGACACAGATTTCTGCCAGCAGAGAAATAGGGTCTAAGCATTAAAAATTAACTTTAAAAGAGATACAAGACAGATGGCGTGGAGAATCCAAAACCAGTGAGGATTATCATCTGTTGTGGTTGTTCACTTTAACTTATGATCAGGTATTTTTTTCATTTGTACTATCTACCTTAGCACATATGTAATTACAATACCTTTTTAGGATATTAATGGAATAATAGTGATTTGTTCTTATACTTTCTTCTCTATTTCGAGAAGCTTTTAATGTTTTTTTTTTCCATTACAAAAAGGTGTGTTTGATGGTTTTGATGTTAGCAATACCAAATGATAACATAAAAAATAATGAGGGAATTTTTGCAGCAGTATTAGCTTCTATTTTAAACATATCTATATGCCACATGTAACACAAAAGTAAAATCTGACAACTTATTATTTCCAAGGAATGTTCTATTTTCTCTTCATCTATATTAACACTCTGAAAGAAATAGACAAAGCATGCAAGAGATTAAGCACAAAATTAAAAAAAAATAATTCCAACTAGAAATTAAACATTTTTTTACAGTCAAGATTTTTAAGAAGAGAACGGTATCCTATTCGATTAAACCAGACTTCCCTTCCAAAAAGCATTAATTGTTCAATTTACGTATATTTTCAGTAAAAAAAACCCCAACATTTTAGCATTATTTTACATCTTATAGGTACTGCAAATACTTTTCTTCATACCTTTTAAAGAATGCAACTGAAAAATCCTTTGGAAAAAAATCACTTGTTTTTTTCTCACAAAAGTAGGATTTTCGGTTCCTTTCAAGTCTAGAAAGCTGAAGTGCTAATTCTTTATTATAAATTGACATTTCTTCACTGGGAAACTTTACATTAAAAAATGTAATGCCACTTCATTTTGCTAAATTACTATTTCTTCATTGTAACTTGGCATTGACATTTTCAAAACATATTTTGATGGCACTTTCAATTCAGTAACATTTCAGGCATCTTCTTAACCTGGTTTGCAGATAAAATGACTGACATAATATTTTTGTCTCACAGAAAACAAACACCCTGTTTTATGACTAATGAAAACGAAATTATATAAAACTTGAAAGCAGAAATGTATAAATCTAGGGTATGTTCCCAAAAGTGTAGAGTCTACTTACATTAGCATTGTCTGATTTCTTTTTTTTTTCCTTCATAAATTGTATGTTTATAACAGATTAAAGGCACAGCATTCTTCAGAACATAATTTGGTTATTGGTTACACCCAGTCCTTGTGGTTTTCATAGATTTGCCCATTCAAATACATATTCACTAAATATATTTTTTTTATGCTCTGACTTACTTTTCTCTCCATATTGATATTTACTTGAACATAGAAAGTTGTACTTTCCTCATCATTTGAGCAAGTCTTGGAACTAGCTCTGAGGAAAACAAGGTATTCAAGATTAGACTGTCCGCATGTGCGGTGCTTCGCATTTGCTACAAACTGAGGAGGTCAGAGACCTCCTTAATATCCAAGAGAATGCTTGGCACATGAGGGGCAGGACTTGCACCTGTGGATATAGTTGGACACAGTGGATCTGTGAGCTCCTGCAACAACAACCCTGCACTTACGGCAACAGCTAGGAGTTTGCAAGCCAGTAAATGGCACTGGGGATTTTATTTTCTTTTAGTATGGAGCATCACAGAAAAATTCAGCTATTCACTCAAAATTCTTACAAAACCGTTCTTTCTGAAATAAAAACCAGCTTAAAACACAGATGGCACAGCAGCACATGTGAATAATAAACTGATATAACTTAGTAAAATGCCATCCTTTCAATGAAATCTGCAGCCACCGAACAAAGTAATTCCTTAACTTGGGAAAGCTATTCATTATCAAAAAAGGTTCAGTTTGGAGGATGCAGGAACAAGGGAGATTAAACTAATATAAAATCCACTAATGATATTAATGGGAAGCCAACCAACAGTATTAGCACTAGACATTAGTAAATGCTGTTTCAAAATAAAACAAAACAATGCTGTTGACTTCAAAACCAGAAGCTGGCCACACCAGATTCTCAGTTGGTATTGTCACCGTAGCTGAAGACTGCAAAAATCAAGGAAAATAAGAGCTATAGAGATTGGTTTATTAACCGTTAGGTGATTTGAATGTCTTGTTTTCAATTTAGGCAGCAGCAGTAGATGTCGAGTCTGTATTAAAAGATAAGAGCTAGAGTTAGAACTGAGGTTAACGTTCGGGTTTAGAAAGACTGGGGTTGCACAGCCTGAAACACTGCTAAATTCTGTTAGTTTGGCAGAGCAAAGCTGACAGCTGACATCAGGAGATAAAAATGCCTTAGTTTTAATTTTTAGTTTAGTTCTTACTCCGCCACCTCAACTAAGGCTAGGTTTCGGATTGGAATCTGAGAAAGCAAGGAATGAAATTAGTGCTGCAGTTAGCAAGAGCTATAGAAGAGAAATGAAAGCTGGTATAAGTAGCTCTGAGAACCCAATTTTTCATTTCCAGGCTTCAACAGATTCTTGATCTTGGGTAAAGTTTACCAGTAGAATTGGAATTAGTTTGTAAGGCAATACGACTGGAGAAATTGTTAGAGATTAATTTTTCCAGGACCGTAATGATAAATCAGGAGACTCAGAAACCTCAATTTAGGAGCACTGGTTTCCTTTCAAGCGTGGAGTATGGTCTCTTTTGAAAATGAAGTTAAAGACAGTTCATGAAGACAAGGACGTCAAAACTTTGGTTTTATGAGCCATCAGACATCTACTGACAGGTGTGAAGCAATTGTACAGCTGTATGGAGCATCAGTACCTGGAACGGCCATATCGAAAGGCACCAATAGAACTATCTTCACTGTCTTTCAAACTCCTGCCCACTTTCCTCATCTTGTGACTGTCAAATGGCCCGAAAGGACCGTTCATACTAGTTGTGCAGCCAGGGGAGATTTACTATCATCACAACTGCTGTTCTGATTATATCTTTGATGATTTGGGGGCAATTTCAGTTGATCTTAAGTAGGACTGTTCTCACCATTGTGAAGCAGCTGGTCAAACTCTCAAACTGCTGGAAGATGCCTTTGGGTAGGCTCCTTTATTGCCTCTTTTTATTGCTTGTAATTCCAAGCATGAGAGAGGACTAAGTTTGAGGCCAGATTTGCAACAAGAGATTTCTCTGTGAGTGCCATTTGCCCTCTCACATCCTTAAGCACCCTTTTTTGTTTGCTTCCTCAGTAATTCTTCCCTACAACAGGGAAGATGTCAGTAAGATACAGTGAGTGAGGGGATTGAATTTATTTTGCTTTTATAGGCCAGAAAGATAATTACAAAACTACTTTTTTTGTGGGTGCAGGAGCTCCATTTCCCCTCAGTATCTCTAAGATTTTATAGATCATAAAGGCTACAAAAGTCACAGTGGGATAGACTCCTTCTAGCCATTTGCTGCATTAAAAAAAACAACAAACCGACAACAAACAAACACAAAGAAATAAATGAAGTGCTAAACCACAATATTTGTTGAGTGAGTTTGTTATTGACAGCATTATTAAGAAAGGTCCTATCAGCATCACCATTAAACTGAAAAATGAATACTATGAATACTAACAAGGAGTAGAAAGCGTAACTCTACTGTCTTTTTTTTTTTCTTTTTACCAATCTGAAGAAATCATACAGTCTTAACTGTGAACTGTTAGAATACCATACTGAGCACAACAACAGCCAGATGTTTGTTTAAGGTCTCTCAGAAAGACATGATAAATCCATTAGTGGCTATTAAGCACAATGATCCGGAATGCAATTCCTCAAGAAATTGCTAATGCCACTGATTGGACATACAAGAAAAGGATCATTCTGCTTTGCTCTGGTCCTTCTGTATTTGTCTATTGGATGCTGTTGAAGAGGTAGGGTATTCGGAGAGACGAGGCTACAGTCTGAACCAATATAGTGGTTGTTTTGTTCTTAAAGCTCAAGATGTGTGCCCAAGACGCATCGTAATCATTAAATTTCTTGGTACATCTCAGATACTGAAAAAAAAGTGCAGGTGATGGTAAGACAACGTGGAAATCAACAATTGGTAAGTGTCTGACTTTTCAGAGCATACTAAAGAAAAGAATGATTTTGAAAATCCATACACTCAAACAAGAATGAAGAATGAAAAAAATGACTGGAGATGCTGACATCTACCTGTTGTGGAGCTCAAGATGCTAGTTCTGTGATCTGCGGAGAGGGGGCTGTATCAGCACCCACAGACAGACAGAGAACATATTCTATCAAACCGAACGCTAGTTAAAACAGCCTGACAATTCACAGCAGCCAAAAAGGAGAGTGCTAACCAAGCAAATACAGGACATTTGGGAGTTATGAGCAAACTCGGAAAGAACAGGAAGAAAAAATAAATTTGTTTTCATAACCATCGTTACAATCTGGTCCAAATAAGAAAATCATAGAATCACAGAATGGCTTGGACTGGAAGGGACCTTTAAAGGTCATCTAGTTCAACCCCACTGCAGTGAGTGGAGACATCTTCAACTAGATCAGGTTGCTCAGAGTCCCGCCCAACCTGATCTTAAAAGCTTCCAGGAATGCGGCATCTACCACCTCTCTGGGCAACCTGTGCCAGTGCCTCACCATCCTCGTTGTAAAAAATTTATTCCTTATACCTAGCCTAAATTTACCCTCTTTTAATTTAAAGCCATTGCCCTTTGTCCTATCACAACAGGCCCCACTAAAAAGTCCGTCCCTATCTTTCTTATCAGCCCCCTTTAAGTACTGAAAGGTCGCAATAAGGTCTGCCTGGAGACTTCTCCAGGCTGAATAACCCCAACTCTCTCAGTCTTTCTTCAGAGCAGAGGTGTTCCATCCCTCTGATCATTTTTCTGGCCCTCCTCTGGACCCTCTCCAACAGGTCCATGTCTTTCCTGTGCTGAGGATCCCAGAGCTGAACATAGTACTGCAGGTGGGGCCTCACAAGAGCAGAGTAGAGGGGCAGAATCACCTCCCTAGACCTGCTGGTCACGCTTCCTTGTGATGCAGCTGAGGATATGGTTGGCTTTGTGGGCTGCAAGTGTATATTGCTGGCTCACATCCAGCTTTTCATTCACCAGTACCCCCAAGTCCTTCTCCGCAGGGCTGCTCTCAATCCCTTCGTTCTTCAGCCTGTATTGATACTGAGAGTTGCTTTGATTCTGATGCAAGACCTTGCACTTGTCCTTGTTGAACCTCATGAGGTTCACATAGACCCACTTCTTGAGCCTCATAAGTATGTGCTGCTGAAAAGAAATGGGACAAAGCTGCTATTACTAAAAATTCTGAGATGACAAAGACTGAAATGTTAAAATATTGTTTAAAATATGTCTGGGATGAACATGGTATAGAAAATGCGGATTAAAAATATGACTGCTTTTTTTTTTATATAGTGGATAACAAAGAACTACAGGCCATGAAAACATACACAGCAGAAAAATACAGATTAGAACATTGAAGAAACCTGGAAAATAAAGAACCTATATTTTAAGGTCTAGCCTGTAACATAGAAGGAAAAGAAACTCAACTTCACACTACTGAAGATTTCAAATGCTGAAAAATATACTGGAAGCCTCAGGTGATTCGTAACAAAACATCATTAATGACAATCATGAAATAGTTTCCAGTTTTTATTTTATAAGGAGGATGAGAGATACTATGACTATGGATCAAAAACTTCTTTTAGATCAGCAAGCCTCACTGTTTGGTGCTCAGGAGTCACAAGTGAGTCATGTGAGGAGCTTCCTAATTTGGAGATACTAATTTTGCGTAACTTGTACATAACAGAGATGTTCTAGAGCTTAAGGGTGTTCAAGCTATGGTTTTAAATGGAAGGCAGCATCATTAAGGGAAATACGGTGCAATCAGTGCAGGAAAAAAAGTTTATGAGTATTAAAGAAAAGTGAACTACTGTCGTGGGTTAGGCTGCTCTGGCAACCAAACCCTACACAGTCGCTCACTCACCCTCCCCCACCCCAGGGATGAGGGAGAGAATTAAAGGAGAAAATGGGAAACCCGTGGGTTGAGATAAGAACAATTTAATACAGATAAGTACTACACAGTGTAGATGCTCACCATCCCCTCTTATCCAAAGCCCGTCTCGTCCCAAAGCTGCAATCCGGATGAACAGGAGGTCCCGAGACAGAGAGTGAGAGAAAGAAAACACTCTGAGAGTCCAAAAGTGAGAGTCCCAGAAGGGCAAAAAGCCCTTCTTTCCAGCTGATCCTCACTTTTATACTGGGCATGACGCTGGATGATATGGAATACTAATTGGCCAGTTGGGCCCTCAATTGTAAGTCCAAGCACAAATCGTAAGGAGAGTCGTGTCCCCCTTGTCCCGGCTATGCTCCCCCCTTATTCTGTTGTGCTCCTGCACACTGGCAAGAACCTGGCAAGCTGAAAAGTCCTTGAGACCTCAGTGCCAACTACAAACATCAGCTTGCTATCAACATTCTTCTCAGAGCGAGCCTCTGAGTAAAACCAAAACACGGAGCTCTTCTAGCTGCTAAAAAGAGGAGCTAACTCTGTCCCAGCTAAAACCAGGACAACTACATTTAACATTGTTTACACAGAATAGTCCATTCTGGCTTCCACAGATAATGATATAAACTAACACATACCTCCATAAGAAGTTTGATTTACTAGCATATATTGCTTGGAAAAAAATCCCTTAAACTATAGTATTAACACTATACAATATTGCAGAAGCTTGCACTAATTTGAATTTAGAACAGATTAGCAGGTATATGCCCAAAGCAGCTTTCAAGCAAAAGTCATTAGTCAAATATAAATATAAGTATGATTCCTTGGAAGTTAAATTTAGGGATTATGTTATCCGACATATCAATCACTAAGAAATTAAAAAATTATGGGTGATGAGCTCACAAATGGTAGCATGGTATTAGATATTGAGGACAGGCATTATAAAGAACAATCTCAAACCATCCAGAGGGAGGTAAAACATTTATTTCACTGCTGCTAGTAAAAATGTTCAGAGATGTCAGTCTGCTCAGTTCATCAAAGAAAATTTGAGAGGTGACTTGACAGCACTATACGAGCACTTTCAAAGGGAGAAAATATGGGCTTCTACAGGTCTCTCACACAAAAAGGTTTAACACAACTCAGTAGCTGAAAGCTGAAGCCAGACAAATCCAAACTAACCATTAGGAAAAAAACTACCAAGAAAAGTCATTCATTTCTACCTCTTGATACCTTGAAATGAAAACTAGACATCTATCTAAAAACTACACTTCAATTAAATGCAAGCTATTCTAAGAAGTGCCTGAACGTGCTGGTGAAGAAATGTTTGCAATATACATAAGATCAAAATACATATTCACAGGTCAAGCTTGGTCTTGTATTTTATACACCTGGTTTCAGCATCTAAGTATAAATAACATCAAACATTGTTCTTCTGTTTCATTTTCTTTGTCATGACATGCTTGCTTAATCACACCAATCTTTGCTCTCGAAAACATTTACAGAGAGAGACCCCTTAGAGTGGTATTTATGTTCTTTCTAAGGTTCTAATACACCATTTCTTACTGTTAATAGCCTGAAAACTATATATAACTGATTTACACTTCAAATTACTCATTCTACCTGAGATTCTTTTTCTTCTTCTGCCAAATAAGTATTCTTCAACTTTTTCATTTGTGTACAAGAATATAACTTGAAGGTTTCTTTTAACAGTTTTCTACGTGAGAGATTCCATTCTTTTGTTGTTCAGTTTGATACTTCTATTACTTTCCACCCTCAGAAAGACTTACAGCAGGTTCAAATCATTATAATTCTTTTTTCCATGACTCGCGGTTCACCCTATAATTCTATTCCAAATTATACGATGTGTAAAATACATACCCAACAAAATGTGTGAATATTCTCAGTTCTATTACAAACCAATCTAACTTCTTTGGTGTTTCTTTCTCAATATCAAATGTATTATGCTGAAAAATTCCTTAAGATTGTTACAATACTAGGACTCCGAACAAGGTAACAATTTTCCCTGCTACTCATACTTCTTTTTCAAATGTGAATGCATAAAGTTCTCGCAGTCCATTCTCCTGCACAGTGCTAAGTTTGGCACACTGGAGCTATGGACCATCCGACTTTTGCACTCACCGTACAAAAGTCTGACCTATTTCTTTGAAAGCTTAACACTTTTAGGTTGGTGAACTTCAATTACTTTATTATTATTTTTAAAAACGTTAAGAATACCTTTCTATTTCATGCTGACACCATGTAATATTCACAATAAAAGCTCAGCCACACTTCTGGGCAGTCAACCACCTTTCCTTCAACTGCTTTCCAGGCACTGCCGCTGCTGTCTGCCAGTGTAACAGCATGCACATCACATACCTGGGAACTGTTGAGCGAAAAGAGTTGCAGTCTCTGCCAATCCAATAGAAAAGTCTCATCTTGAATGAACTACACCATTATCCAAAAGACAGCTCATTATACGAGTGACCCCTCGAAGCCAAGACTACTGGTGGAGCAAAGTGACAGTAAATCACAGGAAAAGAACCAGGAATGTGAGTATTTGACAACTAAATTAGAATGACAGTATCACAAGTATTTTCAATGCTAATAGAGGAATTTTGTACGTGCTATGTAACAGTGAGCTTCAGAAGAAAGAAGCTACTGAGAGCTGAGCCTACGAGCCTTCACTCTGTTTTACCACAGACTGAACTGTGCCTTCATACAGGTGACTTGGGAGATTTTTGTTCCTCATTTTCTCAGTCTAGACCTGATCTGATGAAATTCCTACTTTTTGCTTTTCATGTTCATATTAATAGTGACAAATTTTCTCTGATCTTTAAAGTCATTAACTCCTTTGTGAAATTTATTTAGTCTGTGGTTTCTAATTGAAAATAAATTTTAATATTTTTGTGCTTCAGTCACAGAAGTTATGATTACATTGTCAAGTTTATAGAAAATAAACTATAACATAGTTATATTAGTGTAAGATATGCAAGACTTACTTCTGCCTTCAGGCATCTGAATGACTGAAACCAAACTGCACAAATACTAGAGAAGAGCAGACAAAAATAGTAAGATAAAAAAATTTTTAAAAGTCAAGTTTAAAATTAAATCAAAACCTGTGAAGTTCTGATTTAGCTTACACATGTGCATAAAGATTAACATGTCTACTTCAGTAACTCTCTTTATCTACACTTGGAAAAGTCCATCTTTTCCAGGATCAGAGCCAATGTTAGCCAAGTTAAAACCATATTTTTCTTTCACAGCATGCTAAAAAATTTTAATTTGTCATAACCCAGACTATTATCTGGATTGTCCTGCCATTTAACAGATGAAGGGCCCACATGTAAATATTAAATTGGTCAAAAAACAGCTACAGAAAACACCGTAATCACCAGAGATGAGCAGTCACAAATTCTGAAAACTCAAAGCCATTTTTTACATTTATAGAGATAGAAGAAGTATGTTACCTACTGCATGAGAACATTTTTTTTAATATGAAAGATTCCATTTTGTTTGTACCGTATGAATAAAACCCAGCCACTGTTACATGACGAAGGTTTGTAAGCAGTGAACAGCTTTTTCTTCATCAATTGTAAATATCTAATTTACTATCCTGAAGACTAGAAAGTAGATTTGCCTAACTTATATTACTAAAACTGACTTTCACAAACCATTATAAAGATCACTATGTTATCTTATTATCCTACAATTTTAGTGAGAGAAAGAAGATTAAAGAAGGATTTTGTGCCCATTCTCTATATAACTAAATCCCTAAACTAACGATTAGTGATAAAAGCTGCAGCCCATTAGCTACACACCATAATAAGGGGCTACCATCTTGATTATATAATATTCTTCAAATGGCTGACTATAGAAGTTCAGCATTGTAAATTGATGGAGGAACACTCAATGTTTGCTAACTTTTAATGCTCATCCAAGAGCGTTATTTTTAAAACTGCAAAATAACATGAGTTTCTAGACATTTTTTTCCAATTCTAAAGTCAGTATTGGAACTCGCTATAGTGTTTCTGCTTTTTTCCAATCAATGAAATAGCAACAGATTTTGAAAAAAAATCATACATTTAAGAGTTTCCAGAGTGTTTTTAAAGTACTGACACAACTGGAAGACAGAAATCAAGTTCATTCGAAAATATCTTTGTGGGCTATTAACATTACTTTTAAACAAAAAAAAAATGTTGTGACATGGTGGTGGTGGCTACTGACCAGCCATGCATACAACTGTCCCACTACCATACTGAATGATTGCTGCTGTGCCATATTTTCTAAGAGGAACTATCACGACAGCCAGATGTATCTAAAGTCTATATTCATTCATTATTTAGCCAGAACATTTTCCAAACTTCATTTGGATGTGCAGAAGCACCACACAATCCATTTCTTTGGATTCACCAGAATAAGCTACTTGCAAGAGCAACCAGGTATGTGGTAGTATTACTAAAAGGCAAAGGGGACACTGTGCTCAAGAATTAACCTGCCACTACCATCAAACCACTCATATCATTTGGGTAAATGGTGTGTGTTTGGTTGTTTGTTTATTTACTGTGGCAGGTTAGTAATTTTATAAAACAGCTTTGCATTCTTCTTCCTTTCATTCAGTTGCTTACATTTTCACAAAGCAAACACACATACAAGATCTGTTTCTTTCTTGTTTATTGGCTCTTATCGTTATTCTTCATTTAAGATGGTGGACTGGATCTGAGATAAATAGGCAAACCTTTATTAAAGGTAATTAGAACAGGAGGATGGTATAATAAGCAACAAATTACTTCAAGGAAAATAAAAAAGAGGGATGAGTAAGCAATCGATGTATTTCCTTAGGTATTTTCTCTAATTAAAAAAAAAAAAAAAAAAACATTAGCAAATTTTTTTTCAATGTCATTTTTTCACAGGCATTAATAACTATGGATTACAATTTTCAGCTATTCGCACTGTAGTTACATGAGATGGTATTTTAAAGAGAGTTAAATCAAACTAATGTGTTTGTTCTTGTCTGTTTGGATTCAGCTGTGTGTTAGGTCAGCAATGTCAACTCGGTGTTAGCTCAATACACTGTGCTAAAATCTTTGTGAACCCAGCTAGGATAATTTGTTTAAAAGCAGTATACTCTGATCACCAGGTGATGGAAAGTCTCTTCCTTGTGGATGCAAACACTGACGATAAGAGGATGAAGAGGAAAGATTTAGCGCATGAAAAATAAATCTCTCTTCTTCCTCTCACAGAAATTAATAATAATAATAATACCTCCTCCAAATCACAAATCAAATTTGAAATAATATATGCAGGATTTTCTATGGTATCATTTAGTTCTGTCTCACAGAACACCTTAATGCAGCTCTTTGTTTTCAATCTAATGTAGCAGATAGGAATGCAGCTATATGGTTTATCATTCTTAATTCAAATACAAAGCATATTGTGCAACATGTCTCATAATTTATTCATTTAAGAAGCAATACGTTCCAAATAAGTGACTGAAATCTGTATAAGTCAAGAAAACAAGTCATATGGATAAGTCATGTGTAACCATTCCTTGGGACCAACAGGCTATGAGCTTTCTCTGCTTTAGTGCTTGAAAAGACTAAACCAAACAACAGTTTCTGTCAGTTTTAGCACAACATCATTTGTATCTCTGTTGCATAGCAGAATCAAATCTCTGCCTCGTTCTACCTTAATGTAACACTAAATAAAACTGTACAGTAGAAAGTACACTTTTGGTTAAAAAGTATGTCTGCAGGAATTTTTTTAATTACTACGTATTTTTCATGCAACAAATAAGATTGTTTAACTCTCTGCTGTGTTCTGTCAAACCACGTTTCTGTCTTCACACAATGGGATCTGAAAGGATTTTGTATGAATAGGTGTTAGAGTTACAGGTTACTATTTTACATACAATCTGGGTAGAACCTAAATAAAAAACTGCAGCAAAACCTTCACAAATCTCAAATGTGAAAAGTACTACTTGTGATTTAAAAACAGTAAATACTGAATACATGATGAAAAGGACTATAAAAACCAACAAAATTTGTGGATGTATGCAAACACACCTAAGAGACTCTCATAACATTAGGATGGTACTAGAAGTAAAGTTCTGTAACATCAGCCGAATTTAAGAGAATGTAAATTTAGACGAAGTATCGAGAAAATTTATAGCGATACTCAATCAGAAATGTTATTTAGAGAAAAATGATGGAAATTCCTTTTTTGAGCTGGTTAAAATTGGCAACGAGCTGGAGAATATTTTAAGGGAAAAATCCTGTGCTGAGAGGTAACTGAGGAAGGACACATTGACAGGATGACAGATCAGTTTGTTTCTAATATCTGTGATTTCTAAAGTACTGTCAATATCCTGCAGGAATATGCCACTAATGCTTTGCAGAATATATATTAAGGGTTAGAAGACAATACACACATTGCATTATGTGTACTTTATATTTTTCCTCAATGACCAACTGATACGAACAGCTGATGAAGTCTGCAGTCAGTTCCAAATTCCTGACTTCCACTTTGCCTTGTGATTTTTCAGTGCTTGAATGGATTTCACTAATGCGTATTTCAGAAGCTTTGCAACTCCACTTCTCCAAACCAATAAATGCATTTCAAGGATTTTTATGGGTCTTGTAACGTTTTAAACCAAGCCATCAACACGTACATTTAAAAGGCAACGTAATTTTACTTAATGAATAAACTTCTGAGGTTTTACATCTTTGTGGGGCAAGACAGGACACCAGAAAGGTTAAAAAAATCCACAAGCCCTGACCCTTACTGATATTGCTGTCAGCAGCAGGGATGTAACACACACAGTTGCAGATCACATTTTCACTGCTTTAAAATATCCAGAAACGGGTAGAGATTCACGATGATTCACTAGCTCAGCATCAGAAGCTGTAAAACTCACTCACTGGACTTACGCACCACTCTGAACACAAAATGTCTCCTTGATTTAAAAACATACTGGAAGCATTTCAGAGGAGAAGGGCCCCTGTGCTATGGGGACTGCATTCCATGCTTCAGTAGATAAAAGGAGCAGCTTCAGTCCTAAAAATCAGCTTTCCCTCCAATACAGCTGAACAGCAGAGAGGTCATCAGCACAGGTATTCACAGCAGCCACAAGGTGAGCACAGCAGCCCTTGGCGCCTCCCCTGTCACGCTAATGATATTAACACAAACAAACAACGAAGCCAGGAAAACATCATAGTGGGATGGTTCTTGGCTGTCTAAGGTAGCATTAGGAAATATGATTATTACCTTGAGCAGATTACAAAGACTCTGTCATTCTAGCCCACTCGTCTGTTTTAGATTAGCCAACCGAGCATTTAAATATCACAACAGGTTTCTGAATGATTTGGTTCATACAGCATTATCGATCATGAAGTACGAGAGATCTATTGCGTTATTTCATCAAATAAAATACAAATACACAAAAACACAAGCCCAGACATCATCTTCATTAAATTCTAATGCATGTCCGTATATGTTATGTGTAGTACTCTCTCCTGAAAAGCCAAAGCAAAAGCCAGTACTACTGGATAGGCAGTACTCTATAATAATACAGCAGCAAACAGGATATCTTGATAACGTGTAACACTAAGGTGATACCTCATATCGAACACTGGATCAATTCTTTACTAGCAAAGGCTAACAAAAATAGCTACTTCTATGAGATAAATCAAACTGTAAATTTATGCCCATATCTGACATCTCCTTGTAGACATATATGCTGAAAACCACCTGATGACATTTGTGGTTTAGTGAAATGTACATACAGATGCAGAAGAGTAAACATGTTTCATCTGTCTTTTAGTCCTATGATACAACAAAGCTAAATAACAGCTTCAACAACAACAGTTTCAGTTAAATCTTGAAACAGTCTTTTGATATTAATATTCACTGTCATGCCAAAATCACTTACAGAAAAAGCTTTTAAAGCCTTTTCATATAAATTAATAATCTAAATTATGAAATCTAGTTAGTTTATATTTAGTAATGTAGTAAACATTTATCTAGAAATATTCCTCTAGAAATTTAGCTTACAGGCACTCTAATTTTATCACAAGTCTCACAGTATTCAACTTTTTTCTTTCTTAATAATTCATGATACTGGCGTCCTGAATTTACATGAGAATTTCAAGTTTCAGTTAAAACCAAGCAAATGAGTTTCACAAGCAAGGAGAAAAGTATTAAATCCAACATTAAAAAGCAAACACAGTATTTTCCTACACAGTAACCAAATCTCACGTTCCCTTGCTGACAAGTCAACAATCATTTATCATTTTAACATGCATGGAGAGAATGCTGTAACATACCCCACAGATAAAGAGCAGCATCATATCACAAGTTAAAAAAAGAAAACTTAATGGAGATACATCACTTGAACACTTCATTTTCAAGAGTGCAATTTCTTATATTTTAGAAACTTACTACTATAGACATTGATGTAAGATGTAACCAAACAGAGATTCTGATCAGATTTGAAACTTCCTGAACTTGATTCACACTACTATCTCCATTTGATTTCCTACAGCTGGTCTGAAGAGGAGTAAAGAGTTGATTAGACTGGAGACTGAAACATTTTCAGCAGGTGGAAGTAGAGAGCAGAAAAAAAAAGCAACCATGCCTGTTTGTACACAAAGCAATTTTTGGGGTGATCTTTCCCTCTTTTTGAAAAGCTATTTCAGTTCTTGCTAAAACCATTAACAAAATCTAAAGATCATTTACCACGGTTTTACTAAGTTATATAAGGCCTGTGCAAGACGTAAGAACTGTAGTTTTGAGAGACCTCAGTTCTCTCCAGTAGGACAGCCCCTACTTAAATGCCTATCTCATGTTTTCCTTTTTGTCTCCGAAACAGCACTACTCACAGTTTAAATCATTACATGCAAAAAACACCCCACCAACATCAGTATTTCACATTGAAGTAAGATCCCCTACATGGCTCAGTACTCTGTATTTCAGCTAAATTCTGGCTCAGTCCTATCGCAACTGGGACCCAGTGCCTTAGAGCACTACAGAAAGTCATCTTACTGGAAGAGGACGAACTGCCTCAAGACTGCTAACGTACAAAACGTGCGATACAACGCCTTATGATTAAATGTATGAATTACATATGCCTTCTGCTCCTTCCTTTCACTGTCACTAAAATGACAGTATGTTTCTTATATATCTCTCTTCACTGTCTCTCTTGGCTGACCTGCTACTTCAGTTAATTGTTTGGCTGGCAATAAATGAACCATCACTTAAACGATATACCTTTCTTAGTCATTCTTCAAAGTCAAGTGTGAGAAAAAAAATTGAAGATAATTAAAACACTTTCAAACATTAATAATTCTCTTTGTTACAATACAGATTTGCTTCTTTGCTAGCAGCCGATGAAAAATACTGAAAAATATTTGCACCTGCAAATGTTTTCCCTAATATGTGGAAAGCAACCCTATAGTATGTATGCATGGAGTATTGCACAAAGCACAACTCACTCTACTTTTTACTGCTTTCTTTTTTTAACAGACCTAGATAATTATAACAATTTTTCCATGACTTAAGCAAGGAGATGATACAAAAGATGTTGTAACTCTGATGTTAATGTTATCAACTAATTTCAAACTACAGGGCTCAGTCCTGCACTGCCATGATCAAAAGTACCAGGCACAGATTCCAAGTTAAAAATACACACTCAAACCAAACATTCTGATCCAGATTAGTGTTACTTCTCTGCAATTTCATTAAAACTTCATTCAAATAATGCAAATGGAACAGCCAAAACAATACAATAAACAGACCCCTTTTTAAAAATCTAGTCTATATCTCCAATTGACTGAATCAATTTATAATATTAAAACTAAAAATCAAAAAATAACTCGTGCACATTTCATTTCTTAATGGTTTACTTTTCTTCAGTTCACAAAAGCAAACTATCAGTTATCCAGGTAATCTGAGCACTTCTGCCCACAGAAACGGTATGCCAGTGAAAGCGAACTGGAACACAAGGATTTTAGCAGCCTTATGGTACAGATGCATTGAGAAGTGAGAAAAGCTTATTCTCTCCTCTACCTTAAAAGCAGCAGTCATGCCCTCACAAGCTTTCTCCGGTGAAACACAGACCACGTAATAAAGACAAACTAATTCCCTTCAGCCCCAGAAGTCTGCAAACGGGTATTTCAAATATCCAGCATGACCTCAGAGGTCACAAAACCAAAAGAGGACCAGAATTAGGTCCTCTGTTATACAGTGAGAAATAAATATCCCTCATTCAAACTTGTCATTTTTTTCAGTAAAGCTACATATATAAAAGAAAAAAGTTCACATTACTCGAGACAGGCTGAGCCTTTAAGCACGTGTATGTAGCACCCTGATAAATACATGGACAGGAAATATTTTGGAGATGGGATGGGGAAAACATGCTTCTTTTTCTCTCTGGAATTTTTGAAAATTGGAAGCATGTGTCTAGAGGTTTGTCTGCCTACATCTACACAGTTCAACAGAACCAAGAATGTATTCCTTTGCTGAATATTTCCTACTGTACTACTGAGAACTCCGACTGCAGAAACAGTTTCCATTGCAAGACTGTTTGGCAGGGCACGCCGCGCGGGCTCCAGGAGCTACTGCCAAGTCGGAGGTGACAGCGCCTGCCTCTGCCCCCGGGGCAAGTCAAGAGCAGCAGCAACTTTCATCTCTGCCACCAGACAGTCCTGCCTCCAGGGCAGGCCTCTAACTTCACAGCAGATATTTTTTCACGTTAGCCCCACAGCCTGGCATCCAAAGCCCTGCAAGACCTCCTGCCTGGAGTGACGCAGCCATGGCTCTGGCATACAAACCCCCACCACGCTGTGCCTTCAGGCAAGAGCTACTATCACCTTTTTCTTTGTTTCAATGATTCAACTTCTGTTTTCATCACAGCGAGGTACGTGGAGCTTTGTCTGAAGTGGAAGACCCCACTTTACACTGATGAACTGTCCTGGCAGACACGATGTCCCCGCTGCAGCAGCCTGACGTGCTGGGGATGGCGCCGGAGACCACACTGGTGGCCTGGAGGTCCTGCGGGCCCCGGGGCAGAACTGTCAGCACTGTCACCTTCTGGTGATCACCTGGTGGTTTTGCCAACCTCAGCAGCTCCTGCCTCAGAGAAGCAGTACAAAACCAGCAGCTGCAGTCCTGGTTTGGAAGGACGCTGGCAAATGACGCTTGGCGTGTCCACTGCCTGCAGGGCAGGTACTGCTTTGGAAGTAGATGTGCTGCACATCACAGCAAAGACCCAGCTCCCTTTTTCTGGCAGCATAATGAAGTCCCACCCTGGAGCACTAACTCTGCTATTTCTGCTTTTCAAGGTAGAGCTCTGACTGCTAAACAGTTTGCACTACAGGTACACTACAACATCGGGAGGGAAATTTGGAGGCAGAGTTGCAGTGTTTCCCTAGAAACAACCCGTGAACTCATCTGTGAGAACTAGTGAAACTCATCCATAAAAATCCCTAAGATTGGTCATATGAACTGATCCTCACTGGAGGGAAAGAATTCAAGATCCACAGCCTATTTCTGCCCAAAACCTCTTGTTTGGTCCTTAAAAAAAACTAATCAAAAATGAGAAACAGAGCTGCTTTTGCAGAATGCGAGAAGCCCTTCCCTGATCTCATGTTGCATTCACTAAAATGTCATATTTTCCATGAACAGCCTAAATGAAATATAATCCTTTGTTTGCCAAAATATGATTTTTCTTTTCTAAACCTGCAATAGATTCTTCCATCTTTATTCAAAATAACTAAAACTTTGCAATATATTGATTAAACTCACACCGTTTGAGGTAACTGCATATGTAAAGACATCTATCTACCTTTAAAAAAAATTTCTATAAATACATATATTTACATACTCCTACATACCTACATTTAAACTAACAACTTGTAGCACCTTCATAGATAAGATGCCACTCAGAATAGTCAAAACTATGGTTACTCACAACTGGGTTTTGTTTTAGTGTGCTACAAGTGTCACAGCTGTTAACGTTTCGCTGGATGATCTGCTGTTTCCAAGCCACAAGGACATGATCTAACTCAATTATAACCCACAGCTGACCTGTGAAGCTGTATTAGCTGAACTTACAAAAGAACCACCAGTACCACGAAATAACTCAGCACACACGAGTCTGATTTTCATGGTTCATGTGTCATATTTCACCGGTCATGGAGATACCTCTAAAAGGAGGTTTTGACAGACTAAGTACAGTATGTGAGATTAATAGAGCAAACAAACCCAAAATAACTCTTTTCTTCTTGTAAGTACAACAGAGAAGTCTATTTTTTTAGAAAATCTTTATACCAGCGCACAGCACATCTTCCTCAATGGAAACAAACCCTTTTCTTCCCAGAAGTACTGCTTTTCTCAAATCACATAAAATGCTATACACATTAGTATATACTGTTCACAAAGATTTCATCAGACAATCTGTGTCAGTTTGTAATTTATGGAGAAAACGAAGGGACTTTGTAAGTACTGTGTGTAAATAAGATGAAAAGTATCAAATATCCAAGAAAATCCTATTTTTTTTCCTCCCTTTCTATTCCTCTACAGTCCTGGGAAGCAGTGAAAGATATGGGGGAAGAAGGAACTAGGGTAGATGTAATTCTGAATGTTTACAATGATGTTAATTAAATGTGTTATACTGTGCTGTTCCCAGCAAACTAATGCTGCAGTCACATAGCCATATACACAGACAAGAGAAAACATCGGGTGTAAACTGCCACTGAAAAATAGTAATAATATTAAAAACAAAAGCTAATGAGCATTCCATCTTTTGAAGACATTTCAAGACAATACAAAATGGAAGTGACTGCTGGCTACTAATTTCAGCAGCAGCTACTCCACAGTCAGCTTGAAATTACCGACTATCAAGTCTTTACTACGTATTTATAGTTTACTTCTACATATATAAACATATTTATACATTATATAAACATTTACAATATTTTCCCATCTTTGACATACTTTTCCATATGAACCCGATAGGAAGGTTATTTATGTACTGACAAAGTGTTTCTCAAGAGGCAGGGGCCATACCTACCATCATAATATCAGCATGCACATTATCACGGTGAATGCTCAGATGGGTTTCTGCTCCTCAAAGACTATGCACCTTGTGTGTTGTGAGCACGTGTAAAATTGTGCTTGGAGAGGCATTTCACAGCATCTTCAAGCATTCCCATTAAACTGAGGTGGTTTAGTCCATGGGCTTTTAAGGGCAAAATTAAAATCCCACAACCTCATCTAGGTATAACAAGATTGCCCTACAACTTGATGGCCTGCATTGGTAGAAGCAATATTTCACACAGCTCTCATGGCTTTCCACGTGAGCAGTGTCTGTTCTGTGCTTGTGAAAATGAGACCATATGAATTTATCACAGTATGACAAGAATTCAACCCACAGTAATCTGAGAGGTCCTTTTGAGTTGCAAAAGGCCAATAAAATAGGCTTAATTTAAAAAAATGCTGCAAGACAATTGTTCTGCAGTTCCCTGAGAACAATCCTTTCATCACTGACACTAGAGATATTTCTCAGTGGGAAAAACTCTAACTTATTTCTATTCTTTTCATTGTGAGATAGCAAGAACCTGAATTTCTAATAGTAAGCTGCCAAAACCCATAGATTTAAGGGAGAATTTTATTCGTCATTTCATATATATGAAAGAACAGCTCCTGCACAGAATAAAAATCCTATGATTTTTAGATATCTTCACAGAATTATTACTGATGGACGAGATTATTATTAAGAGATGATTTACTTTAAAAGCAAATAGAGTGTATTTTAAAAATTGGTTTACTGGAAGACTTGAATCTCACATAAAACAACATGATACTTAGAGATGTCATCCCAGTGCAGTTAATATTGTAAAACTAGAAGCTAAACATTCAGAGCAGAAAAAATATATCCCTCTCTAGTCAAAGCTCTTAGTAGAGTGATAAATATTTCGGAAGTGATTACACATTTGCCAAGAGAATCTGTTTATTTAAAGCCATTAAGGGAGAGAGTATAGCTGCCTGTGGATATTAAGATTTATCTCACCTGGTTTTAGACTGTTGCACTAGAGACATCTGTTTTTGAGCTAATCACCCTGAGCTGTGTTTAAAACTGTTGAGGATAAAAAGGCACTTTGTGTGATGTATGTGGCCCGTTCCAGACATCTACCACAGGATGAGATGAACTATATCTCAGAAATGCTTATTTTTCTCCATTTGCTGTAAAAATGGTTAAGGATAATAAGCTACTAGTCTACGTTAAACAAAAGCAACATCTACTGTTTGGTGGGATGTAACATTCAGCAAGGTTGTCAATATCCTAGAGAAAGCCCACTTCATATACCTGACCTTGGTGCTACAGCCTAATGGGCAAGGCTAAGGACTCACACCCAGTAGTGAACTAGGCATACAAAATTGTACACTTAAACACATAACAGAAGCAAATCTTTGCTCTTGTTCTTAGAAAAATTATTTAATAACCTAATGCCACTGCCATTTAGAAAGCTAGGTAGGGTCCTATGATACGTTGACCATCAGGCAAGGAGCTACTAGTCCATCACAAGGTTCAAGTTGTTCTTGATGGATGACTAAATCCTGCTCGGAGACTCTCACTCGGTAAATGTTCCTTCACATTTACTTTGATATACAGAGCAAGTTTAGGAAAGATACAGCCACTTTTGGTTTTAGACTTTTGCAGGCTATTTGCTTCTTAAACTGAAATCATTATCTACACTATTGCAGTTCATTGACATTCAATTCTTAATCATACATTATCAATTGCTGACATGATTTGTCAGCTGAGTTTATATTACACGTAGTAATTGTTCATATGACAATTATTTCATTAACTTCATTTACTTTTTATGACACACTGGTTTTGATCACTCTGTTTACTCCAGCTAAAGAGGTCATTAATTGTTTTGTCTCAAAAAAGCGTATTGCAAGGTATGTAGGCTTCCCGACTGGCTAAATTTCACTCTACCGTGTATTTTAAAACAAAGGTGGTCAATAGCCATCCCCTCAACCTAGTCTGAATGGTTTCCCTCAACTTGTAACATGGATCTCACTGAGCCAGTCAGATAGTATGAGCATTCCCTGTCCAAAATTTAAAAAGAAAAGCTATGCAGAAGAGATATTTTCCATATTTATCAAATAATTTAAAAGTATACACCAAATAATGTAAAGCATCAATAGATGCTTCAACTGTATGAACACCTAGTTGAGTTCCAAGTGGGAATAATCTAAGTGAGATTACTTTTTACTCAGCTGTTGAAAATGCAGAGGCTGCACTAACCCACCAGTGAGCATATCTGAAATAGATTAACCTTAAACTCATGTTTGAAAAGATTCATTTTGCTAGACTGGCCATAAAGGGAGTGCTGTGCTTCAGGGCTGCTGGAGCTTTGATACCAGCTGTTATCAACTTGAACAGGCAGGGAACATGGGCACAAAGCAAATGTACTAACCCAGTCTTACCATTCACTGTTCACCATTCACATGCTCAGTATTTTTGGTATTTTCAAACACACAAGTGGCAGTGAGATGCCCACATTCTACTTGTTTTCAAAAGAACTGAAGCAAACAGCTGCCCTTACCGATCCTGATTCCTCTTCCCAGGCAACCACAATATAAAATTTGTAGAGGTTTTTCTTCTCATTAAACATAGCAAGAGTGGCCTCTTTTGATTCAGTCACCAAATTAGGCAACTGATTCATACTGTGACATAGAATACAGCCATATATAGAATGGAATATTATGGCAAAGAAGATAGAAGAAATAATCTTATTAAAATTTAAATGTTTTAGACTTGTGGTTTTTTAATAAAGCAAAAAATGAAAAAACCTCCAAATAATTTTAAATAAATGCTAAAAATGTTACTCTATTTGAAAGAAGTTGGTTTATCTCTTTTAGAGTTCAAACACTTCTCAGGCTAGATCAATTTTCAAACAAAATCTGCTGGTTTAAAATTAGAAGTCAAATGTATTGCTTTGCATATATTGAACTGAAATGGTCACCATTTCTGATACAAACCATTTATTTAAATGTATTTAAAATGTTTTTCACTTTATGTGATAAGTTGTCAAATACTTGAATTTGCAATAATTTCAACCTCCCATCCTGTACAATGCTTACTTGTACTTCACAGATATACTGTACATAGACTCATGATACATGCTTAAAAATCCAGAAACATTGCCAAAAGGCCTTACATTATCTATGGAAGGAAAAAAACATGTGGTTAGTTCAAAGTATACTTTTCCTTGGTCCAAGTAGTATGTTAAAATAACCTCGAGTAAATACTATATTCTCACTAACAATGATTCTGAAATAAATTGCCATATTTGAAGGCAAGATTATCTTGATTAAAAATAATATAGGCAATGTGGAATCAAAATTTAAATTTAAATGCAGTTAATCAATGAAATGTGAGATAATGCAAGTTCAGTAATATTCAGAATGAAATATCCTAGCTCAATAGTTTAATTAAAGTCACACTTGCATTGGCTGCTCTTTAATCTTTGTTCTTTAACATTTACTGAAATGTCAGCAAAAGGATGATGGAAGTCTTACAATAATTAGAAATACAATAAAATAAAAGAAAAAATAAATAGATGTACTAGAGCAAAATTAATATATGTGCTGGGACTCTGTGTTTTTCTTCCTGAAATGGGAAGGCCATTAGATTTCTGCTGTTCCACAGTTCCAAAGAGACTCCAGTATGGAGAACTGTGGTACAAGGACCATGAAGTGAACCCCTAAGTATGCTCTGAAGCCTGGATAAGGTCCCGAGTTTCTAATAAGGCTAAAGAAGTGGAAAAGGAAGCTCCTTTGCAAAGAAACTCCAGTATTTGAAGAAGCTTTATAACTTTGCAGACAACTCCAATCAGCTATTTAAGACTTTACCCACACTTTTCATGCAATGGAGCCACATTCTTCCCGCAGACTCTCCAGTGGCTTTTGCTGCTATACAAATGGAGCTGGCTTTGTATCAAGGGAAATACAATAAATGCCACTATTCACCTACAAGACCACAGAAGACAGCAATAAAAAAACTACTGCTAACTTGAGGAAACAAAACCAGAAGTAATCAGGGGATGATTAATATGAGAAGTCTAGAAACACATATTCAGGCTTCATCAAGCAGGAAACACTATGCTGAACTGAAGAGGCAGGCCTGTCATACAGAAGAAACAAGAAAGCCCAATTCATTCCACAGATACTGCAGTTGTGCAACAGAAAGACTAGTAATGTGCGTTCCAGTAACTCTTACATTTGGATTATTGTTGTTCAACTATACCTGTGTAGTTAGAATCACCGTAAGCAACGTAGCTCCAAGGCAATCACAACTTCAGAATTAGAAAAACAATCCACAGAACTCACTAAACCCAATGATAAAAATAAAATCAGAGTAAAGCTGTGTGTTTTTCTGAGATATAACTGTAGACCCCATCTATCAGACTTTAAATAGGAAAATACGTGCCTTCAAAAAAAACCCCTAAAACACAGTGGAAGCATTTGAGGAAAGACAGTTGAGAAGTTACCAATCGGAAGCTCTTTTCCACCAGCACCACAAGGAAATACTGGACGTAATTGTAATGTCTCTTTAAAACATCTAAGGCAACGACATGAAGCCACCAAGTGAAAACCAACAGCATGAAGTAATTAAGGTTACATAGAAAGCGTTAAGAAGAATTTTAGCTTAAGACCACAGGTTAGAGGTAAACATAAGCATCTCACAAAGAGTTGTGGAAAGGACTGCTTTACACATTGTGGATGGATGCATGGATGGATGAACAAACCAACAAGTGAAGCTGCTTAGGCATCTCAATAAAACTCTGCATTGCTGTATGATGCACTGAGAAATAGCACAGTGAATAGCAATCTCTAACAGGAAAAAAAAAGAATTTAAAATGTAGCATAAACTTAGAAAGCTTGACTACCATTGCTGAAACCGTAATCTTTACAAAGGAGAGCTCCACGAGACACAGAAAACGTCAGTTGTCATCAAACATCTTGAAATTAGGTGCGACTGTTCCTTCCTGAGAGCTAACCAAATTCTTTTCAGAGTCTTTTTATATCTTTCTGTTGTTGGGGAAAGAGGAAAGTGATTTAGAGACAAATTCTAAGTCAGTTTTCCTTTCATTTTGGCAGTTTGAATTTAATAGGAAGATTATGCAAGTCTCACTGCCTTTTCCTTCCATCTCACGTCAGTTGGAGTGGAAGAGTTTGCATTATTCAAGGTCAATTAAGCCAGGCAAATGCATTCTAAATGATTTTACAGTAGTTATAATAACTCTCTGCTCAGAAGGATGTGCTGAATTTGTTAAAAAAAATAAATTAACTTACGATAAAAATGCCGTAGGTGTTTTGGAATTTTATTCTCTGCTCAAAATAACTAAATAAATGTATGAATATAATAATCTTGAACTGGTAGTGGTATACGTTTTAGGTACAAATTCCTCAGGAACTTAATCCATAGCTCTATCCTTGGAGCTACAGTGATGTAAGTCATAAAAAAGTCTAACATTCTGCTGCTTGCATTTCAGAAAAATTGTGTGGATTTTTAGGTATCAAATTGCAGCAATTTCTTAGCTTGAAATCAGGTTTTCAAAAACATGCTCTGATGACATTCAGTCCTGAATGTAAAGTATGGAAAAAAATGAGATATATATTTATTAATGTTTTTAAACTCTCAAAACTACGTATTCTGATAAACATTGCTTGTAACACAAAATACACTTGAGAAGCCCGATCACAATAAAGATGGCTTTGCCAGCATAAATGTACCATTACATATCATTGCAATGTACATCTCACGACGTACATACACCATCATGAGAAAATATTCCTAGTCAGTGGGATTTTTTTAAATCCAATGAAACTACACTTCCCATATGGCTTCATCCAAGCCTCTCTCCCCAGAATAAAGACGTATATATTGGCCAAAGATCAGTTCTGCTGCAAACACCTTCTGTTTTAACAGTGTGACTTGGCACAACAAGGGGCACGTCTGTGTGAAGTCAAGCTCCTGAGTATAAGCTCAGTCATGTTGTGTTCATATTTAATAAACACTGCAATTGCACAGCAATTACACTTGCAGTTACACTGACATAAAGTCTCACCCAGAGGGTGGCAATTAACTGCTGAAAAAGGCAAGGAAACCACCTCAATCTGCTTCTTTGCTGTATCTGACAATATGAACACACTAGCTCCTTTCAGAACAAATGGGTTGTAGGTTTAGGCTTAAAACCACTGAAGAAAGTCTGAATAACGTTCGACCTTCCCTTGACACGGTCAAGTTATAGCACAGAGGAATTGCCCATCTGAGATCAGTTAACCATGTACTTCTACCTGTTCCAGTACAAACCACGAGTAAATAAGCAACACAGAACAGACTGAAGAGAAGGGATCACACAGAAATACACTATTCTCATCCAGGAGTGATACACCTTCCAGGTGAAAGAACAGCCCAACTGTGTGATCAACTGCCTCTACTCTGTACCAGCATAAAACAGCATTTGAGAAGGAGCTGCAGATGCAGTCAGGGTCTTCTTTCAGGTGGGAGGTCATGAGTAGCTACGTCATCCCACCCATGCCTACCAGAGGCTGCCAGGTGACAGCAATGCAATTTCACTCCTGAAAGACACAAGTATCTGAATTTTAACTATTTTCAATAGTTTATAGAGGTGCCTATCTCTCTTCCCCAAGCATATTACATTGCAGAACTGTACCATGGAAAACTATCTAAGCTAGAATTGCATTCAACTCTATCTTTTTAACAAAAATATAACATTGAATGCCATTTCGTGGGGAACAAGGCTTAGGAATTTGGGGGTTAGCGGGGATTTTTCTTTTTTAGTAGAACGTATTGCACTTTGCTTTGAAAAATATAGTAGAAAGATAAACAAAAGCCATTCATTTTATATTGCTAAGATTTGGATGAAATTTTCTACGTTGATTAGATATTTAACACAAAACACTTGGAAATTACACCTCTTCTCAACACTCATTGTAGTTATCTCATGTCCCTTTTAATAGAGAGCTAACAATATTTACCACATATTTATGTTAAAATCACAGATCCAAGGATTCATTCACAATTCCCTCTTTCATACAATTATGATGTTTGTGAAAAACGCAGATGCCTCATTGAATGTGCACATTTAAAATGATGTGATTGTATTCACATCTGTACAATATTTAAAGCCATATAATACATATAAATAGAGTCCTCAAGCTACTGTGAAATGCCTAACACCTGGCAGATGAGATAGCGGCTCATAGTAGTCTAAATACTGTATTTTAATTCACTTTTCTGAGGCAGTCAGGCTATGTAATTACTAAGTCATAAAGTTGAAAATATGACTGCATAAAACATTCCCCTTCAGATATATCTGATGGAACGCACAGGTAATGTTTAAACACTTGTACTTGATGTCTTATGTCTTAACATACGCTTCTTTCACCTTCTTGATTACTCCTTTCTGTTTCTTTTTCATGCCCTTTCACATTCTGATGCTATTTACCTGGCCAATTACCTAGCATCCCCTCATTCTTTTTGATTACTCTTCCACTCCCCATTATGCTTTTCCTCACTTCATTTTGTTCTGACAATTTTGTCCTGTACTTTCCACATTCCTTTGAGTATGCTCGATGGAAAATGAGTGCTTTTTATTCTATATTACCACCTGAGTCTAAATTGTGGTTGCATCTAATGAATGAAGCCAGGCCTCCTTGTCATTTGGAGTGGTCATGTCAGATGGTCTCATGCTGTGACTGCAAGGAGTAGATAAAAAGAGGAAGTTTTGTGCATCTGCTCCAGACTGAAGTAGGAGGAATAGGAATAACAACTTGTTCTTGCGTGTTTTCCAGTCTCAACTGTGCTTCTACATAGCTCTTTCTGCTACTTATAATTTCTCATATAAGTAAGATTTCTCATATACAAACATCACTAACTTGGCAGAAGAGCTCTGGGGAGGAGGGGAATCTGAAGAAAAATGTGGTCTACAACTTGATATATGGAAACTTTAACAGGTATTTATGTTATAAGACAAGTAAACATGGATAATGTTTTAAACAATGTTTCAAATGTGATTCTCATTTAGCTCATTAAAGGTGAATGAATAACTAAATTAATATTTTATACCAGGAAAGGTATAAAATATTCATCACGTTATGGTATTTCTACATTATTGTGTGCCACATATAATACAATCAGAGCACCGGTGGTTATGCTACATTCCAGAAGCCCTATGTAGCTGCTATTCCTTCCTCACCGGTGCTGTAGGACAGACACTGTGGAGTCCACGCTTAGAAGCTCATCACTGAACCATTTCTTTTCCTAATGGAAAAGCTTTAATGAAATTGTGGCTGTTGGAAAAACGCCAGGTTTTCAAAAACGAAACATTTTCAGTCAAAGTAAGTCAGCTTTGACATAACATCCACTGGGAAAGAAGGCAAACGGTGTTAATAATTTAAGAGCTTGACTTAGGATGTCAGCCCAGGTACTTGACTATCACACATTTGGTGTGTCTGAGGGTTTGGGTTTTTTTTAACGCTTATCTTATTTTTCTTCTATATTTCTCTTCTCTGCCTATGAAAATCAACTTCTATGCACCCTCACATACACACACTTGTTAAGCCTTTTTTCTCAGTCTTTAAGAAAGATGGAGGGAGAACTTGGAAAGTTGAAAAGTTTCACAGTATAGAAAACTCTTTTCCATGTAGCCTCTCTCACTGCTATAGCTATAGCTAAGAGATTGTATTATTGCTTAGGGCTGAGGCCTGTTTTGTCAATAGAGAAATAATGCTGTCATTCCTAAAATATGAAAACTGCACAACACTGTAATATTTGTCCAATATATGGAAAAATCTTCCAGAATTTTTTCAGAAATCCATATCACTTCTACTTTAGTATGTTGTCCCAGTGGTTATCCCCTGCTAAAAGAACTGTACCAGCTTAACAAGAAAACTGCATAGTCTCATTCCATATACATAAAATTGCTCCATTGTTCCTGCAGGTAAAAAGGGTTGCTTTTGGGTGTGAAGTGCATAGGGTACTGGGACAGTGCTTCTGGCAGCAGTCTTTTAAACAAAGGATTCTACCTATACTGTTCTCTTGTTTGGGTCAGAGATAACATCTGCTACATATATAATTCTTTCTTTGCATATGTTTTAAAATGAACACTTGCTAGGTGTCTGTCAGTTCAGGTATTCAGAAGAAATTCATATTATATAAATATATGTTAAGTAGTAATTGTTTTGCTGTTTTCTCCTACTATTTTAAGTAGCATATTCTAATAAAGTGGTTTGTAAAAGCTTTACCCTAAAAGATCTGTGTTATTCCATAATGTGGATTATCACCCATTAAAATAATGAAATCAATCACCGAAACTACCGTGGAGTTTGTGTCTGTATTTGTACGTGCACATGATAGTTATAAAAGAAAGCATCCATTTATAAAAATGGGCCATTTGGGTGATTAAGCAGATGTGCTCTTTGCCCTGTATCAGGACAAATTTCTGAAATGAAGAGTCATCTGCTTCTGCAGATGGAGAGCTCTGAGGGAGGATTAGTGCTTTCCCATTGCTCATTGTAAACAACCTCAGCCTCAGAGAAGCACAGAATGATCTCCAGTGACTAACTGCAATCATATGAGCAACTTACTATAAAATCAATGTCCCTGAGCACACAGTAACTGGCCTATATGGTACATGTGTGCACAGAGTAACCATCTGAATGAATTTTACACATACCCATACATGCAGTAGGAACATTCCATTACTGTATTTAGTAAGAAGCAACAAATGCAGTTTATGGTCTTAAAGTAAATTACTAATTCATCCTTTATTCTCCTACAAGTAAAAAACCAAAGTAAACCCCATACAATTAGTCCAATGAGCATTGTTCTACTGAGAAATAACTTAGTTCTTTAAATGAAGGCCATTGAGTCAGGGAAATAAACCTTATAATCACCAAGGTAGGAGGAAATACAGTACAAATGAGAAAGGATTAGCAATCTGCCAGTTTACTGTCTGATCACTAGGGCGCAGTTGACACTAGTTTGTATTACACATAACCACAGAGCCACAAGTGGCAAGATGACAACTACACTAAGTTTGTCCAAAATCACAAAGTAACTTCTCAAAATCATGCAAGAAATACAATGATGCTCTCGTTTGAAGAATGAAGACAGTATGTAAAGATTGAGTTGCCAAAATAACTAAATAAAACCAACCACTTTTTGGGATGAATTTATAGTGCATTTGCCTAATGAAAACACTATTGCACACTTCAGAGCAAAAGCCAGGGCTTAAGACTACATTTATTTCTCAAGGAGTGTGGAATGTTCTTACTGTAAATTGCAGTACTGGCTTCATTCCTCTCACTGTGGATGGTCTGCAACCAGCTGGGTTGAAAACTGCAAACACTAAAAATTACTGTTGGAGACCCTTTGCTAGAATACACATACAGAAGTATAGGGCTAATGGTTTTCTGGAAACCTTGAGAAATATATTAACATTTCTATAGCTGATAAAAACTGTAGAGCAACAATAGCAAAAATAGAAATAATTGCTGAAGATTTTATCAAACTAACTTGCCAAATTTATTGCAAGCAGGTAATCAGTATACAATGAGAGGAGGGTAAAACGTACATTATATCTTTACCTTAAGAAATTAACAAAGCCATGAGAGCAAATATTAGAAGACAACAAAACAAATAAAAATAGGCAACGGAATCTTGTATCTATTATTTAAATTCAATACTTAAAACCCTTTTGCTTGAGCAAACTTACCCTGCTTACCATTTTTTTCCCTGAACACGTTCCTTTCTTTGAAAGAATGAAATAAACACAAAATCAATGGTAACTAGTGTAAACATTATTTAAATAGTCAAGCATAAATGTGGAAAGCCTTCTAAAAACCCTGATAAAAAAGAATGCAATCCACTACAATTAATGCTTATTCAGCAGCGTCAGATTTGTGACAACTAATACTGCACATTAAAGCAACTACGGCAGGTAGACTTAAAAAACTAGACATTTAAAGCGATAGAGTAATTTGAAACTAATTACTTGAGAGAAGATTCAGAACTACATATGTGAATAAAGGCAAAATTCTTCAAAAGCTTGTACAGCACGGCCAAATGCCACAAAACTGTCAGCTAGGAAAATACACTTAGCAAGAAGTTCCAGCATTTTGAACCTATTTGTTTCATAAACCAGCCATTGTTCTGTTTATGAAAGGCATTCTAAATAGATTGCTCTCTTTTTGCAGGAAAAAAGCCTAAAGTTCTAAAAGACTGATGAAAAGAACTAGAAAATGCACTCTTCCTGTAGAAAAAGCAGGGAGAAAATGCAATACAAATAATTCTTCCCTAGAATCCTTTGACCAGTGTGAGGCTGGTAGCACTTGTAAGTCTATTTGGGTGCCAAAGCTAAGCAAAAGGGGAAAGGTGCTATCAGAAGCTACAGACATACCAACACTCAGGCACCTGCGACAGGTTTGAAGGCAGACTCCCGAGTCTTACTACTAAATACATCCTTACTCCCGAGTCTTACTACTAAATACATCCTTATCTTTTTTTCTGCCAACACAAAGAGAAGTGGCAGGGACCTCCTGGAGTAAGACTTTGTGAAGCGTGGCATTATCTGAGATCACATACAAGACTAGTGAGAAGATGCTGGAAGTAATTACTGAGCAATTTTCCTTGTGGTTTGAATCACTTTTCATCAAAGACTTCATAGCTGGAAATTTCTGACTGAATGTAGTAAGAAATATACACACATATGTTCTATTTTAAACGCTTTCTGTATTTAAAAACAGGCTTTCTTCATTATTGGATTGGTATGCTATCTTGCACTTGGTGTTATGCAACCTCTGCTTGGTTCGCAATCAGTGATAAAAATCCTGCTGCTTCCAATCAAAACATGAATTAAGCGACTAGTACATGTTCTGACAATCCTATCATAACAACAGGGTCCGTAACAAAAGCCACAGGACCTCACTTTTATGTAAGACTGGAGACACAGCATCTCCATAGATACATATCTGTCCTCTCCTCCCTTACGTGTCCCTGGATTTCTATTCTGATCTGTGTCTGCAGATCATTTACTTTTTATCTAATTCTTCTCCTAGTTTTGAGGCAGCCTTTATGCAGGCCTTATGTCAAGTCAGAAGTGAGCAAACTAGGGGGAAACAGCTTCATTACAGAATAGACACATGCAACAAAATCCAGTTTGTAAGATTAGCTATTCTTCCCAGTGGAGTAAGGTCTAGAGATCTCTGTCATGTTCCAGATCCACACTGCACTCTGTCTTTCCATGAACAGATCTGGTTGTGGGTTGGGACCAGTGATACCCTCCAGACTGTAAGGAAGCCATTACTTTTGTAGTATAGGAAGGAAACGTACCTAATCAGCTAATGAGCACTTGGTTGGGGAAAAAAGTTAGTAAATAATGCCTGACAAATCCATAGCTTTTGACAGCCTTTGTACATACTAACATGAAACTGTCACATACCCAAGAGAGCTCTCTTAATATTTTATTTTTTATCCATTGATGATTATCTAGTTTCATCCTTTGATAATTCCAGTCACTTCAAGTGGAATTTACACAAGGGTTAAATTTGGCCTCATGTGTCCTGTGGCTTGCAGTGAGAATGACCCACCTTTTCTGGCATTTGCTATATTTTATAGAGAAGCATGACTTTCTTCTCTTTTGGGAGTCTTTTGAACTTGTATAAAGTAGCTATTCCCAAGTGATTACTTCCTTTCTCAACTGATGCAACAAAAGATCATCACATAAAAAAAAGAGTCCCACAGTGATTTTTCTTTTGAACACACAGGCGATGCTGAAAACATAAATGCACATGTGCAAAAGCTCTCATCTCTTGCCCCTTTCTGATACCTATTAGCTCCACGGGAGAGTAAAGGAAAAGCAGCGTATTAAAGCTTTCTGCATCATCAGGGTGAATCGCTCTTTTCACTTTTGTTATTGCAAGGATGCCACTGATAACCAGAGAAAAGGAAGAACATACCTGTAGTTCTTCAAATTGTTACAGTCTATTGTGAAGTCTAGAAGGAAGTCTAAAGAGGAAAAAAAAAATAAAATCCACTTACTAGTAAGTGCAAGTTGCTACTTTTTCCTGCCTTTCTATACCAGTCCAGACAGGAAAGCAAATGTCTTTCAGGCTTCTTCTGCTTCCTTTTCCCATCTGGGAATCTCTTTGGTATCTTGATGATGATGAGTTCTGTAAACTCGTGCCTAGAAACAAGCAGAATACCTGTTCAAAAACGTGGGTGAATGGGTAGAGCTTTCTTTACTGAAACGATATCTAGGTATCACCTACATCCAGTCCCATATGAATAGGGAAGTGTATGGAGACCATACAACAGCGTCTCCATTTCTATACATGCTACTGACTGGAAAACTTTAGATTACATCTGACCTTTTCAAAAAGATATCCTCTCACTATAGTACAGTAACTGTAAGGAAACTCAATTCAAAAAACTTTATTATTCAGTAAGTTAAACAACTTAGTAGGCCATCAGTCTGGCTTCAGATAGGAGTAGAGCCACCTCCTGCCTTCAAGTCCACACTACTAATGCCACTTGTGCATTTTAGGTATTCATTTCACTCTAAAATCCACAAGTAACTCCAGAAGCTGTGACTGCCTTCAACAAGCTGACACTTACAGAACCAGCCTTCCTCTTGTTTCTTCTTACTCCTCAAACCCCAGTTCGCATTTCTTTCTACTCAGCAGCCTGTTACGAGAAGCAGCAGGGAGGATGGTCCAGTCTGTAGCACCGTAGGCTGTGCAGCTAGGACACCTTCATAGCTAAAGGATGTGGTGGGTCCCTTCTCCCTCACATTGGGGAAATTCTATAGCCCGGCTTTCCACTTCTCGAGTAAGTTTCCTAATGAATAGGCTGTTTTGTAAGAGCTGGGAAAACATCTTCCCTTGCTATGCTTCAGGTTGAACTCTATGCTACTTGTCAGCGTTCGTTTTGGCTTGAGGATCACAATGCCTAATGGATTTGCTTTTTCTGCAGATTTAAAGAGGTTTAAACTTTAGAAATTACAGTTTAAGTGACTATTTCTTACATGACCTTAAGCATTTATCAGCTAGAGCTGTAAATTTTTGGAGCATGGGCAGCAATATCACTTTATTTACCAACTATACACAGACATTTTCAGACCAGAACACCTTAGACTGCAGTAGGCTGAACTGAACGTAGACATCACAATTTCACCTAATTCTTCATTATTTATCACAGTGGCCATCAGAAGAAATACTTTTACATCAGACTCTATTTGTCGGAAGTTCACTTTCATAGATTTCATAGATTTCTAGGTTGGAAAAGACCTTAGAGATCACAGAAGAATAAATTAGACTATTTCTTTCTTCAAATGTAAGCATCTCTGTGTTTGAAAACTATTGATAAACATAAAAAAAAATTATTCTCAAAGACAGTTTTACCCATAATTTGTCCATAATTTTATTAACTAATTTGGCAAAATAGTAACACATATATCATTGATATGATCCATCAGCTGCTTTTCCACCTTAGAAGAAAAAGAGATGGATTTGTTTTATCCAGCTGAACTGCAAAAGTTAAAGCAGTATCCAGCAGATATCCTTCAGGTTAATAAAATTATCCAGGTCTTAAAGGAAGCTGCAGATTTCTGATTCAAGGTTACAGTGTCAATAGGAATAAAAAAAAATAAATTCAAAAAAGGCATTCGTAGTGCTAAGAAATATATTGATCCATTCCAAGAATCCTGGACATTTTAACCATATCCTCACAGGCACGGTAAAGCAAGGCAGGATGAAACTACTCTTCTGGTACAAAATCAAATAATCAGAAGCGTTATCAACTCTACTTTTCTCATCAGTACACGAAAAGCTAAATGCCAGCATTCTTCTAATGATCAGCTACACACCTGCATTTGAGAGGTCAGCTTAGTACTGGTAATTTTATCAATTGCCATTCCCTGTCTAAACCGCCTGTAGCGAAGAAGGTGACTGAGAAGTTTATATTAAACAGCTGTTATGCCATCTGGCATCTTTGACTTCCATGACCCATTTCAATCTGGCTTTCAGCCTAGGTAAGGTACAAAGACTACATTGGCTTAATTGGTCTATGATCTCCTCTTGGCAAAACACAGAGGTCAAGTTTCCATGCTGATTATTGTAGATTTGTCAGCAACCTTTGTTAACATGAACCATTAAGTTTTGTTGACTCATCTGTAGACACTGGCAAGGATACCCACAAAATCAGTGTAGTGACTCCGGTCTCTCCTCTCCAGGAGGTCTCAGAGGGTGATGTTGGACAATTGCTCATCTGCCCAGAGGGCTCTCGCAAGCAGGTTTTCATCATTCCACTCTGTTGCCTTTCTTGTTCAATGTTTACATGAAGCTTCTCAGGGATAGAGCAAGACTGTTTGGGGCTGTCATTTCATCAAAATGTATGTGACATTCACCTTTGTTCGTTGTGCTTTTTCATCTGATGCAGATGGTCAAGTTGACCCATCTCCCAGCACTCGACTGGTTTGGAGATCGGGGCAGGCAGACTGGTTTAAATTCTACTTGCATTACTTACTCATTTTTAACAAAGCTACTGGTGAGTGTGGGAAAGCAGAAGGTGAGGCTGGCTTGGAATCTGGTAAGTCACAGCTGCAGGTTTAAAGTTCAAAAGAATTATTCGGCACAGTTATATAGAAAAGCTGCTCTCAAAAGAGAGCCGCTAATTATGCTGTTTGAAATGAGGAGAAATTAGAACAATTTCTTAGTCCACAAGGAATATTACAGTCCTGAAAACATGAATTTAGCTATTTATCCTATCACTAGACTTTTCATACAATTCTAAAATACGTGTACTATATTAGGGTCAAAGTAGTAGTTATCTGTTGGCTTTTTTTATTAATATGCACAAATCTTGAGGTCGCAAACCAGGAGTTCCATACTTGAATCTGCTTACGAGGTGTTAAATGAAGCATTAGACAGTGCGGGAAAAGGAAAACTACCAGTGATTATTTGCTGATAAAAAAGATACCAAATGATTATGAGAAGTTCAGGCAATTACTCAAAATTTTTAAGACAGGTTATCAATAGCTCATTGATGAAACAATAAATACACCTGATTGTTCACCGACCACTCTGTTTAAATAAAGCTATTACTGTTATCAATCCTTAAGACTTCCTTCATAGAACTTTGAGATACCTTCACATCACCTCATAGAGTGCACGGGGGAAAGCAGCACTGTCTGAGTCCTGTCATGTTTGTCAGTTATGGCTAACTGATGAAATTCGCTATTTCTTCTGTAAAAGTGTTCTATACCTATCACCTGAGGAGCTAAGCAGTGTTTACACTGAACTGTCTTAACATTTACAGAAATTTCATATTGAAATTGGGGCACCCAGAAGCAGAGCTTTACAAAAATACAATCTACAGTGCAAAAGCTATTTCTAAAATAATAAGCAAGCAGACTGCCGATCATTAGATAGCATGCCCCAAAACAACAATCACGATAAAAAGCACACATTTAGTAGAGATAGATTTTTAGACTGTGTACAAGACCCAACATTTGCCTGTTTGATGTTTTACCCACATACTAAGTCATATGCATTAATTTATACGTTATCCTATTTGATCCAGTGCTCCCATTTCTCCCTCAAAGCCCCTTCTGCCCTGTTCCTCCTTGCAGAAGGCCTATGTTATCAGTGGCTATGAAGTGCCAAAGGATCCTGGAGAAGGCAAGGGCAGAGACCTTAGGATGATGCAGGAGGAGGTAAAACACAACAAAGGGTTTCTGGGCCCTCAGGACTGCAGCAGAGAGTGGAAACTGCCCAACCTCTCCTCTTCTCTAACTGTCCGTCTTTTTCACTGTGATCTTCAGCTGCCAGGTTTTAATATTCTCTAATTCCAGTATGATGAGATCTTTTACTAGCAACAACTTAAAACCAAAAAATAAATCTTACTTCCTCCTGTGAGATCTGGAGAATGGAAGTCAAGAAAATACTTTGAGGACTCAGATTTTCTGCCTGCTCAGACAAAAGAGACAGAACAGTGTGCTTCCCTGCTCTTCCCTAACCAACCAATTTTATACAAGGAAAAATGAAAGGGAAAGAGTGTGAAGCCTCTAATACGAACGCTCACAGTCTGTAAGCGGAAGACATTTTTGGTGCTCCTTGAATGATACTGGCATTCAAATAAAGACAGCCAGAGGAATACCTTTAGGCTACTCCTGTTTCTTGGGAAATTACACACTAACATCATCTGCGCAACATCATATCCTTCAAAATCCCCAAGCCACTTGAATATCAACATACAGAGTGCACACATTTGCCTTCTTAACAGTGAAGGTTTTCAAGTTTGGAAGCATGACTGCAGCGCTAAGTAGGATTCAAGCACGTACATAAGTTGAGTCTGTTGGACTTGTCAATACCTGCTGTACAAAACAAAACCACTATTCTTCCTCTACTCAAGATTTTCATATTTATTTGTGGCCATACTTAATTACAACGCTTTAAATCCAATAGTAATCTATTTATCCTGCTGAAAGTAAAGCAAGATCGTGCTCAACATAGAAAATATATTCTATTTTCCTGCAAAATTACGTAAGTGGGTATCTAGTATATGCAAGATATGTATCAGAGAGTGTATCTGTGTGTTGCACACAATATGAAGGTATTCTAAACTTCAGGTGTAATTACGATTACCAATCATTTAAAAGGTAAGCTTTTAAAACAATATGAAAATTTGGGCAAAACGAAGCACTACATGAACATGAAAAAATCAAAGTTTAATGTAATATATTTCCAAACATGTAGGAACAGACACGAAAGGCATCAGATTGCAACTGGTTCTGATTCTATGCATTAATCATGAAGACATGATAAAAGCCTTTTAGTGACCAAGATGTCTGCTTGGAGAAAAGTGATTTTAGAAGATAAAGATTTACTTTTTCCTCCTGGTGTCACTACAGGGCTGAGTTAAGGTTGAGTGTCTTGAGTCACTGTTTCTGTAATTTAAATCCGTTTCAAGACTTCTTTCTAAAACACATTGCAAGTGTAGAAAAAATACACTGTATCCTGCCTCTAAATTATTGATAAAGGCCGTTGCCTAATACATCCAAGATTGAATGAATTAGGGACTTACGTTAGTGAGATGTTTTCTCATTTTAAAAACTGTTATTTCCTGAATGCCCTATACATCTCAATATCACACTCCACCATTTACATTAAAATCATATTGGCAATTATATCATAGGTTATATTTATATGGAAAATACTAGTAAGTATGTACCGTCAACACATTAGCATTTTACTTGACCAAAGAACAGCATGTTAGCAATAACATTCTTTTTATCATTTGAGGAACTGATATTTGAAAGTGGTTTTAAAACGAAATTATCGACACAGTTCTTGTCTAGTGTACAAAACCATGAATTAGATACTCAGGAACAAGACAGTCTAAGAGGGAAATATCTAAGGAGCTTTCAAGTATCTCACAGGTCTGCTGTATCCTATGATACAGATTTCTTCATCAGATACAACTCCTGGCACATAATATGGCATGAAGTTATTATTTTAGATACATTGTTACACCTAACATATTCCACTGAAAGAGATCAATAGGGCATTCAAGTGTAAATTACTGTAAACAGATGACAACAATCACCCAAAAATATTCTTCAGACTTCCTGACAATGGTGTTTTTAAGACTGGTTGGGCATTAAACAAGCTGCTCTTGTATAAAGGTATAAATCCCTACAGTTGAGGAAAATTTAGGATTTACAAGTGGTTTGGCAGAAGAAGAAAAGAAAACCTGGAGGTGCAAGTGGTAAAAAAAAAAGGGTACTATTCCCATGTAAAAATAATAAAAGTTAACCAAGATTTAGAAGACTTAAGCAGACAAAATATTATGAAAATAGCATGCCATTTATCACTATTTTCCAGTGGTTATGTAAATATAATCCCTAACACCCCAGTAAAAACATTTTTTCAAATGCACAACTTGCCAAAACAAATTAAAATTTTATTAATACTATGAGGTTTTGCCAATGAAACATTAACTAAACAGTTTTATGTTTGTGGCACGCGCACAAGATATTTAGGCCAACAACCTATAGAATGACAGGGCAATAAACAATATTTTAACGAGTCATTTGTGTTGTACATATCAGTTAAAATAGATAGGGATAAAGAAATACTATTTTTGAGGAAGAGAATAACATGTTTTACCTACTTGATGCATAGGTACCTTCCTCCTGCACGTTTTTTCTACACTACCTCTCCATCTTAACTGGGCTGATTAGACTTCCCCAGCTCCACGTCACTTTTTAAGTACTCTCTCAAGCTCTCTTTAAAATGTCAGAAGCTTCCTTTTCTCTCTTATTTCCTTCCTTTCTGCTTTTATCATAACTTTAATAGTATTTTAAAAGATTTTATCTTACAATATAATGGCATATGGGTGTTTTTATGCTTGAACCTCTTGCCTCTTCTGTTGCTTCAGTTGGTCATGACTGGGACAAGCTCCCTAGAAAGAGGAGACAGGTGAGACACCCTTTTTTGGTTTTGAATATACTGCTTTAGCCTTCATCATTTAAACAACTAATCACACATTTTTGTTCTAAGCTCTCACAAATGACATCAGATTTTGTTTCAAAGGACTGAATGTTTCTCAAGTACAACCAATCTACTACCGGGAAAACCAAGCATTTATCTGCTACACTTTGGTGTCCACTCTATTTATCAATCACACATCTTCACAGGGTTCAGGTCTCAGCTTTCACTTAGACTCCTAGACTTGCAAAATTTTTTCATCTATCAACTTCCAACCGGTAAACTGAAATGATGCTACTTCTCCGGATTTTCTGCCACTGCTTTTAAAACAGAGCTGCAGGATTGATACTTGTTACAATTTTAAAGCCAGCTTCCTGAAACTTTTTTGGAATTGCATTCTGTGCTTATTTTCCTTCGTAAGCTATGATTTATTGGCCAATTTTAACCCAGTTTGAGAGAAGGATAGAGATATCAAAAAGACGAAGTTTCTACAAGCTCTGTGAAAAATCAGTAGGAGTCTGAAAAACTGATATAGGGAAAATACCCATGTTAAATGTTTCCAACATGAAAAGGCAAGTGTGACATCAATGGTTAGCCGTGTCTTCTGAGTGGCCAGCATGAATGCATATTGTTAAGCAGGCAAAAGATGTACACTTAATTAAGGGACATAAGGACAAGCTGAGAATACCGGCTAAAAAGGGACAGTTGGGCAACTGGAAGAGTTACAAAATTATAAACTTCAAAAGGAATAAAGGAAGAGCTGGAATTACTGCAGTACAGGAATCAAGGAAAATAGGCTTTCATTTTCACAGTTCATGAAAAAACATGTTCTCTATTGCTTGATGCAATGTCTCATGTTGACTGGGATACTAGACTTAATAGTATTAAGTGGTAATTTCTGCAAACCTCTGCATTTTAAAGCTCCAGATCAACAATTTAGGAGACAGGACACTTCTTGTATCAACAGCATGCTAAGGCTACAAGAGGTTATAATATGAAGACTGGTTCAAATATCTGCCACCTAGGCTATCCTATGTATTCTACCATAATTGTGCAGTGAAAGCAAAAATGGATTCACTACAAATCTCAGGCCTCCAGTCAAGGACTCAGATTTTCTGCCTGCTGAAATTTAAATATGGATCAGATATAAACAAGCTCAAACTAGAATGGAAGGAGGGGGGAAAAAGTCTGAACAAGTTTCTTACTTTTTACTGGCATGCAACACTATTGTTCTTTGCATTTTGGAGTGCTCCCTGTCTGAGGAAACCAAATTAAATTTAATAAAGTAGATTACTGTCCTATATTACAGGTAAAGAAATGTGAAAGAAGAGTTTTATTTTTTCAAAAGCACTACAGAAACCCTACGTATTCTTATATTAGAAGAGAATACCTCAGTTATGGATGGAAATGGTACTCTATGTTGGCAAGATCCCCAAAGGTAAATATTATTTTCACTCATAAAAGGTCTCAAATTTTGCTTTAAATAATGTAGTAGTAAAAATATTAACATTTAAGATTGAGAGGTCTAGCTAGGAAGTTGTCTTTACTAAAAGGACTTTCCTTTTGACCAAAAGCTAACAGTCTGTGATTGTTTATAAGCCCTTATTTCTGAGCTAAGATAATAGTGGGTGTGCCACTCCTATAGGCTCCACCCAGAGCCCTCTCTCCATATTGTCATGTTATCTTCCTTTTGATTCCTCCTTCGAATTGTGGCAGTTAGAAAGCTACTTAAGGAGTCCATCCCTCCCAGGGATGGATACTTGGCTTTGTTAACATTGAAATTACTGGGTTTTATCACCTTTCTTTTTTTCCTGAAACAGCAGATAGGTAGGGTGTCTGCACTCCCTTGGCAGGGAAAGGGGAGCAGCAGCGGAGCATTCTCTCCCTATGATCATAGTCAATAAAGCTTCCATCAGATCCATCCTAAATTGTACAAGTGTTATTACGCACTTGGAGTCCTCAGGTTCTCTGACACTAACAAGAAACACAGACGTACTGAGGTGCAGTTTTTACTAGAATATTTTCCCCATTCTGTCATCAAATCAGTAACAGAAGTAAAAAATAACACTTTATATGCTCCACTTAACGTTTGCCTATTTATACTGTAGGAGCTAATCTAAGAATACATCCTTGTGCGTTTAACTTTAATATAGATGCTATTTCCCTTTCTTGCTTGTAAGAATGTTATAGTCTAATCACAGCAATTTATAACTTTTTCTCTCTAATAGGCCCATTAGAACTAATATTTTGTCAAGACAGAAATTAGAATGCTTTTGACATAATGCTTTTGGCAGAACAGCTTGGGCTGTTTCTTCTCACCTTTGGAGGCTTTTAAACGGCTTAATAAGTAATTTCAAAGTTTTCCGTGTTATCGACATTAGTCTGACTTGTTCAGAGTTTTAGATCCTCCTTCCTCTGCTTCTGTAAGCGTGCCAGATGACTTTTATTCATGTGGAGTCCTATGGACTGAATGACCATTTTCAAATACTACGAATTTCAGATAACTCTTCAGCTAGCCTACTATAAATTTCATCACATCATCCTGATTTAGATGTGTAGTTTACTTAAATATTCTAGACCCACTATTTTCATTGCCCTAATAGTTAATCGAAATTGCTTTGTGATCATGCTGCTAACCACATGATCACCAATACTTTAAAAATCAGAAAGCAAAGGCATTAAACACTTCAGCCTTGTTTATTTCACCCATTATTTCCCTATTCACTTGGTTAGGCACTAAAGCTTTCCTTTAGGTCTCCCTGTTTTCAAATGTGATTTCAGAGTATTTCTAGAATCCTTAATATTCCTTAACTTGTTGAAACATTCTTATGTTATTATTTTATATCCATTCCTAACAATATCTTCTTCCATGTTCTTATATAATTCTGTTTTGATGTTCAGGTCACTGAAAGACCCTGGTAAACGCATTTGGTATCTTGCTCTCCTTTTCGACACCAAACAGACCATTACTGTGCCTTTAGGATGTTCCCTTTTCAAAACTGCCATCTGTCTACCCTGCATTCTTTTATTCCCAGTGAGTTGTCTTCCTCAGGGAATTATTCACATACCAACAAATAGACACTAACCTCAACTAATAATATTAACTTCATAGATTTTTTTCTAATCCAAATTTCTACTACTACTAGCCTGTTCAACTGCAACTAGTTCTACAGAAGTAAGTCTAAACCAGCTTCATCCTCGGTGTTATTCCCAAAATCAGAATCACTCACATTATTCATGGGCACGATGCTTGACTCTGTGATACTGAAGTCCTTTTTGTGTATCCAGAGAGCTTGCAAAAAGCAACAAAGTTTACCCATGGCCAAGCCACACTGCTGAACACATCCCAAAATTCTTTGCATACGTTTATCAACACCTGTTGGCTGTCCAAGCCCCTTTTTCAAAAAAAAAAAGAGCTGTTCAAATCAAAATCCAAGATGTGATATGAAAACAAGGACCAAAAGTACTTCCAGTAATAAAGATGATTATTTCTCGCAAGGTAAGGTGAGAAAGGAAAACAAAAATTACAGCACTGATATAAGACGACATCTGCGCTTTTCTTAGTACAGTCTGTCCCTACGCAGTCCTTTAGCAATGTGGAACTCTAACAAGGTCTGCCTGAACAAAAAAAAAACAGGTGATAATTAAATAATTAAGCCCCATCTTTCTCTTCAGCCCATGATCTGCTCAATGTATTGAGTAACACCTACGACACACAGGATCTCACTGCAGCTTCCAATAGTAGCTCCATCAGCACAAAGTGAAGCAACATTAATTGTGAAGCACAACTGGGATGTAACTGCAGAGCCAACTGCCTACACTTGATGCAAACAGGTATAAGAATAAGAAGTGAAAAACTTCTTTCATCCTTTCTTTATAATTGCCTTCAGGCAGTTCAAATAAGTCCCTCATTTCCAATTTTTTCCCTACTGACAGCGGAAAAAAAACGACAAACACTGTTCTCAACAAAAGCAGGACACTGACACTCAAATTATGAATGAAGAGCTTACTGCCTTGATGACCTCATTCTCAAGTTTTCTTCACGTAATCTACTCCTGAGAGAACGTTCTGGGACTGACCGTGTAATTTACACTCAGTCAAAGTGTAAATGATGGAATGCTAGCACTGTTTCACGCAAGGAGATAATTACAATCCAACACTGTTATGCATCCACTGTGAATAGGTGTAAATAACTGAGGAAGATAAGAAGTTATGGGAAATACAGTGAATAATTTTTTTTTCCACGTCCTTTTTTTCCCCGAGTCAGTCCTTTTAGTATTGACAGGTTAAACAGACTGCATATCATCATGCCAAAAAAAAAAAAAAAAAAAATTAACATCAAGGTCTCCTGTAAATATCCTAAAGGAAGATTTTTTTAATAGGTATTATCACCTTTGTTTATTTACCCATAGTGATTTTATTTATTTCATTAATAATTTTCTAAAGAGAATGTAGATAGTAACACCTCTCGATCAAACCCTGCTGTTCTCACTTTTTTCAAACTTTTTACCTGCTGACTCATCCATTCTACATCATAAAAAAAAATAAGATTCTCTTGTCCATTGCTTTGCTTCATCAAGGAACAGAAAGTTGTGTACTTTTATCGTTTAGAACAGGGCTAGTTCAGCTCTTCTTAGCACTCTCTACCCTACTGCAGACCTCCCTTGTTTAAAGAACTTTGCAGGTGCAGCAAGTCGTCCTCCTGGCACAGGCAGGGAGGTGTGCTCAGGGAGTGCTGCACCTCCTGCCTGGTGCTGCAGGTCCTTCCCCCTCACACAACTGCTTAATGCCTCACATCACCCGAGCAATTAATGATTTAAACAGGCCCACTGCATCAGCACGGTACCGTTCGAGAGCAGTACCCTCCTAATCTGGACAAGGTCTTTGAGAATAACTCCCTGTGTAAAACAGGGGGTCACGCAGAACTAAGCCTAAACAAATTGGTTTGGCTACTGAAGCGTTTTATTTGTGTTTTGACCATGCTATTTCAGTCCTTTGGGAAGGATACATTTGCAAAGCTTATCTTCTTTCCGGATAGCTCAGTTACCACCACAAAGTTCCATACTGTACAAGATCACTATGTATTTGTGGGAGCTTCAGATGGCCAGGTCTACGCACCCCGTTTCCAGCAGAAGCACGAGCAAGGGTCCTGACACACCATCAGCTCCAGGGTGCAATCCAGATCCTGGCATGGGCAGTTAAATTAGATGCTGGCAGTTAAAAGGGTGTGATTACTCCTCCCAGCGTGCAGCAACATGATGAAAATGAAGTACATCAAATACCAAGACAATTAACGTGCTGTTCTACAACTGAAAACAAAAGGCTGACAATCACTGTGGTTCAAGCAAGTGGCTTCCACAATGCCTAACCCAGCTCAGCTGCCTCTGCGAGCCCCACCAGCAAACACCTGAGCAAGAGTATTAATTTCTGAGTTGAGCTAATGGGACAACACCTGAGGAAAAAAGGCAGATTCAGAAGAACGAGGCAGATTCACTGATACGATTTTGCTTTATGGGAGCGGGAGCTGGTCATGACAAAAATGAGAGAATAATGGAGTTTGGAAAGGACTTCTGTGTGTCCCCTGGCTCAGCCCCCTGCTCAAAGGACCATCACTTCAAGCTGAGGCGAGCACTAGATGGGGATATGAATCGCAAGCCCACACCGTACCTTTTCTCCAGGCTCCAAGTAAAAATCTGGCACCATCTCACTGTCTCTGAGAAAGCAGGTTCACCTCTTCCCCTTTTTGTATTGTCCAAAGGCGTGATGGCAGTTTTAGCTGGCATACTTGAATAATACTTATCGCATCACCTAAACTAGTGTCCAGAGATGTTTAATTATGTCTTTAATTAGGACTGGACAAGCACTATGTGATCTATAGTATGACTGGTCCAAGCAACGTTTTATAATATTTCTTGAGCAATCATTGTCTTTTGAGACCAGTAACTTCAAAAACATTACTCAAAAGTCTTAGAGAAAGCAGCTTTTGCTGCACACATTTTTCATATTAAGCTATCCACTAAAACAGCTGGGGCAAGCAGGGAGAAAGCATAAGCACAGGCAAGGGCAATTTAGCATATTGTTTTATTTAGTGTAAACACAAGAGTTTTTTTGAGGCATTTACTCAGCTGTAATTATTCTGATCTGGTATTGAGAAAGCATATGTAGGAAATGTTTTTTCCATCAAATGATCAAGAAAGATAATCCAAAGTGCTCTACATCCAATGTTGCAATTAATTCTCTTAAGCTTTAGCTTTATTCTTGTTAAAAGCACTGTGAAATTCTATGAAATATTCCTCATCCTGCTGTAGGTATTATTTCATATATCACCACTGGAACATAATAAAGCATCGATTCAGTTATGTGTAATGCTGCGAATGATATTAAGCACAGCTAATGCTTTCTTTGCAGTTAAATAAATCGTATTGATCAAGATGCTGTTTTTCAGTAGGCAGTACACCTACAAAAATCTGTTGTGATTACTAAGTTATGAAATAAAGAACGATACAGCACAACAGACCAGCATTTGGAACACACTTTCAAAAACATATGGAATAAAAGTCAAAATACGCCTAGAGCAAAATTTTGCCACAATGTTTATTAATTAGAAAAGTGAGATCTGATATATGATTTGGGTATACACACCATGTGTCTTTCAATATGTCACAGCAGATAGAACAATAACTAGCTTGCCTTTCATAAAGCAAAACTTTAATAAGATCATGCACATGCCTCTGTGTACGTTATTAGGGAATGATAAACGTATTTAGTCAAACTGATAACTTTCATGACACTATTAACACCATGAGAAGTGTATGTAAATGGATACTTACACAGACATGTTCCTTCTAGGAGGTCAATTTATGTTTTCAGATGCTGCACATATAGCTTAACACTAAACTCCTTCGCAAACATTAAATTTCATTTGGAATGAGCAGACCACTCTGTTTTAAACTGCTGACCTTAAATAGCTGATCATTAAAGTGTCAGCTGTTTGTCTGAAAATACTAAAATGGATTTTGGATGGCTCCCAGAATCTCAAAGAATTATGTGTCAATGTAAAATGGATTATATATTTTTTTCAATGATGAGGCCAGCCTATCAATTTCATTATTTCTCTTCTTGCTGTGTATCCAAGATATACATTGTGTTTTGGAAACCTAAAGGTCAGCTTTAGGTGGTACCAATTTCATAGATAACCCATAGTGCTGTACCTTCCCATTTGTTCTGTTATTTCTACTGGCAATGTTAAAAATGAGTAACACTTAATGCTCTGTCCAGTATTCAGTTTCTGATTCCCTCTGACAGGTTATCATTAGCAGGTATTCAGACTTTGGCTGGATACTAAATTTTGTTACACTATCTTTAAGGTAATACTGAATAATATCAAACAATTTTATTGGAGTACTGCATGCAACTCAATTTGCTCTGCTGTGAATGGAAGTCAACAACGTGCAAGAAGCCTCAACAAGACATAAAGCTCTTGTTCTGGAGTAAGAATATTTAAACAGGAAAAATCAGTTTAAAAAATAATAATTAACAGCTGCCTATGTTATTTAAGCAACTAAGAGAATCTACACTAACAAAGACATCAAAATCAGATTTTGTTTTGTTGAGTTTGCAGGGGAGTGAGAGTTCAAGCTCTCTTAAGAAGTATATCCAATTGAAAACATTTGACAATCAGAAAAAATTTTGGTCATGTAATCGACGATGCAAAAGCATCCTATCAGACACAGTACTGTTGTGTCATATGCACTGGAAGTATAAAGTAATTGTTACAATATCCTAAGTACTGTATTACATCATAAAGGAACTATTTCACACAGTAAGATCACAAAGCAAGCACCTTAATCTCTACACTATCAGAAGGCAACTACACAAGAAAAGGGTGAGGGATTTTTGGAAAAAAAAAAAAAACAGGAGAATGGTCTGTTTAACTTTCGGCATCCTCCTAGGGTTAGGTTGTAACAATAGGAACAGACTGTAAATATATACTGACATATTTAAATCAAAAAACAGCCAGGCAAGTGCTTTAGACACTGAGGCACACAGTACAAAAAAAAAAAAGCTTAGAAACTTTTCTCAATTCTAATATTCTAACACCCAAAATAATTTCCTCAACAGCTTCTCTGTTACCTGAAATTGTTTTTACTTATCAGTCGTACAAAAATATCCTGTTTTTACAGAAATTAACACAAATTAGATAAATGTTTGGAATACTCCTGACTTCCAGACCATGTAAAAGACAATTTTTGAAGAGTAACTAAACCTGTCCATATAAACAACAACAAATCGTATCATACTTAGGTGCAGTCCTGAATGTATTACGTCAAACCAATTGCTTCCTTTTAAAGAAAGGAAACAAACATCCCTTCTTCAGAAATGGGGTTAATGGAAGACTGGTACAACTCACAAATCTTTTTAGCCTTCATGAAAAGCAACTGATGCTATTCCCATATGCATTATTTTAGTAACACACATTAAATTGGGGAATATTTCCTAATTTATATGTATGCATAAATGTTTCCATCCTCCCAAATACACAGAGACTGTTGATGCACCTGTTGAAACCAGTAATAAGACCTCAGCAACGCACTATCAGGTTATGAGCTACTGAACTTTGTAAGAATCAAAAACTCTAGGCTACTACCTGACTATTTTTCAGCTCTTTTAATTCTAATATTCTACAAAGGCAGGTTTATAGCTAACTAATCCTTTAACCTCCCAACTTCTGTCCTCATAGTTAGACACCAACATAATTTTGACATCCAAACAAGAGTGATTTCAAATTACAGTTAAAAACAATCAGGTGTTTCTGAAGCTTCTTAACAAATGCACTTCTATCAGGTGGTTTAGTTTACTACACAGGTTATCAGGAATGATTTGTGAACAGCAGCTGGCAAGACACCTCTGTAAACGAGAGTTAACTTTACAGCCTTGTGATTAGAGGAGACGTGTGAACCAGGCACAGAAAAGTCAGTTGGAGGCCCAAAAGCTTGCAGTTATATTGAAGAAATTAAAGCAATTTTGCAAGAAATGCTTATTTATGCTGACCCTTGGCAGAAAGACTGGACAAGCGATGTGCAGTGAGAAAGCACGTATTTCATGAGTGCTGTGTGCGTGCACCTGTACCGTCTGCACCTGTGGAGTGCTCTTCAGCATATTGATTTTCTTCCACGAGCTACAAATCAGCTTGTAAAAAGCGTGTGAGATGCTAATAACTCAGAAGGAAGCATGCAACCACCACACGAGCTTTTATGTTTTAAGTAAGAACTGCATTACACAAAGCCACAGCAAAACATGAGCTCGCCGACTCCAGTTTCTCTGCGTTCTTCCAGTCAAATACAGACTCAATCTGAACTTGCTATATATTATTATGAAATTGTAAAGGTAAGACGTGGCTTCCAGAAAAACAACGTTATGTAAAATGTGCAACACCTTCATTGATTTCGACCAGTTTTGCATCGCTGGAAGCAAGGTAGAGAGACAGCAGGGGTAATCTAATCAGTAGGTAAAGAAATATCTGTCATTCTTTAACAGTATGCATCCCAGGATATTTGGGGAAGCAAATGGAGTCAAAATAAAACTGCAGGAAGTGGAGGGTAAGAAAAATAAATTTCATGATTTGAAATGCGCATTAAAAACCATGGCTCAGAAACTTTGATGGAAGAGACAATATTACTGCCTCTGGTTCTGGGAAGATAAAGCCAATCAGCACATCAAGAGAACCCTGTTAGAAGTGAACCAGGGTTCCTGGAGGAGACTGTGAACCAAGGAAAAAGAGAGGCCTCCAAGCAGATTGCATCATCTGGATATGCTGACCTCTCAGGATCCAACAAGATCTGGAAGAAGGCCTTTATCTCTTGTAACAAAAGGCAAGCTTCCCTAGGCTTTCCGTTCAGCAAAACAGGATTTTGCCTGAGTCCTCATGGAAGCACAATAAAACTGTGTTTTTCTTCGCCCAACTTCTTTGGCTATGAAAAAAGCACCACAAATGTTTTCCTTAATTGAGAAAAAAATATTTTATTACCTGGCACGAGGATTTTTGCCTTGAGACTATTTTAAGAAGAGGTTTAATTTCTAGCTTGCTATCAAATCAGGATAATTTTTGAGTATGAAGATATGAAATTATTATAAGATAAGCACCAGTGACATCTGTACCCCTTTCTCCCCCCTGCCTCTGATCTGGAGAACGTATTTTTTTAACACTTCTGTGAACAAGCGTGCACATTCCTAGATTTAAATCTTTTTCTTCTTAACTATATTTATATTTGCTACTTCAAAACCTTTTATGTTGCACAAAAGGCGGGGGGGTGTAAGAAGATCTTTTCTGGAGTGCCCCCAACAGCCTACACTATAAGAAAGATTATTTTAGTTACACAGATCAGATTATAAATAGACATGGATTTCTCCAAAGATATTAATTTGACGTGTAGGGCCTTACCCAGAAAACAGGTATGAGAGACTGCATACATTTCATCATTTCTCTGATCTTTTAATCCATATTTATGCCAACAGTCCCACTACAGAAAACAGGATCAGAGTGCTTAGGTGGGTGAAAAAAAAAAAAAATTAAAAAATGATTTACTTGCTTGTATTGGAATTACTCACACAAGAAATGAGTTCCATGATTATAATCATAGCTAGTAATGTTCCTCGTGTGCTTGAGAATTTCTATGATCCAGCCTTGGACAAGTGGATGAGCTGGGGATTTCCATAATCTTGTCATAAGAATCTATGCATAAGAGCTCAGAAGGTGGTTCAAGCTTTATTCAGTGAGAAGCTATAGTCCACTACCCTTGCCCCAGCATCATTCTGGAGAACAAAAGAATCACAACACCGTAAGACAGCTTTATCTCCTTCTCTTGTCAGACTGGCATTAAGATGGCTATCTTCATAATGCTGTGGAATAATTGTGGAATTGAAGATTAACTTTCTCTTTTCCTTTACAGAATCTTACTTTTCCAACTCATCAGAAAGATAGCACTAGTAGATACAACTCTACATTTTAAATGTGTTATTAGCAATAACAATTCCAAATTCCTAAATATTAAAGTAAGTTCCCTTTGTTCAGCTTTATCATTGTATTTCCAGAAAGTTAATTGGCTTCTTTGTTCAGCAAACATGTCTAAAAAATGTATTTTTGTCTCCCAAATAAAAAACGCACCACTAGAGACAGGCCATTACCCTGAAATTGGGAGATCTACTTGGGCAAGCTCCTTTTCTGTGTTTATATATAAAATGTTTTTCTTGTAACTGACAAAATGGTAAGAATGTCAAGTTAGCTACTGATAGACACAGCTGCTTTTTTTCTTCCTTGCCACTCCTTATAAGAAGTTTTGCATTACTTTTGCATTTTAACATTTTAAACTAGTGCTTAAAAGCTTCCTCCTTTAGCCACTACCAAACTAAGTGCTGAATGGATCAATAAATAAATAATAAATACTAAATCTTGAGCACTCATCTGCAAAATTCTTTGCAAAAGGTTTAATTCTGATAACTTCCTTTTCTTAGATGAAGAAGAGTTATAACATAAAAACTGAATCATAGGCAGTACAGAACAAAGCATGGTATAAGTATGCTACATGTGCAAGAATTTACTCTTTGCACCCTTTGGTCTTTGAGCAGAGACGAACAAACTTAGTTTTGCTCAGCTGATAGCAATCATTTCACCTATGAGCACACAGGAGAGGGCAGCACATGATACAAATTATCTCTATATTCTGGCCTGGGATGTTCATGATCTCCTTTGGCTGCCTCCATATTGTTTCCTGCTGTCCAATGTCCCTATTTTTCTTCCATGTCTTTCTTAATGACCTTCTTAGGCACTAGTGATTTTTCAGGGTCATTCAAACTGTCATTCACTCTGAAAACTACACAGGAAATTAGACAACAAGAATATGTTTTCAAATAATCTCATCTTGGATGTCATTCTAGGATATACAACAAATTGGTTGACAAACTCAAGAGTTGTTGGTAGTGCTTTGAGAGCGTACAGGACATGCACGACCTATTAAATGACTGGGTAAGGTCAAAGATGGTGCTTATGTCTAAGAAGCAAAATAAAATATCTTTCCTGATGAAAATACTGATCAGAAGGTAAAAAGGGTTCTAAAAATCCTCAGAAGATTATCAATTAATTCAAATGGATCGACTTAGTGTACTTCTGAAAGGGTTTTTTTGTCTTTTGAGATAACTCAATAGTTTTAGTCACTTTTTTTTTTTTACAAGCAGAGAAGTGCAAATACTACCTTTTCTGTAATAGCTTAAAACGTGTTAGAGAACTCTCCTAAGAGAAATGACTGAGAACTAGAAATCTCTCATGTCCTACATGAACAGCTCAACTTCCCAGTTATCTTACTAGATCAGGGTAGATTTGTTTCTCTTGCTAATATTGTTAATATGTCATACAAAGTAGAAAAGATTTAAGTCAAAGAGTGAGCACACCACACTATCCTGGCACTAAGACAGTGGTAAAACAGGATATGAAAGCTGGGAAGAAGTTGTTGCTGGTGAGAAGAGTGTGTCTGGAAAACTTACAGATCTAGAATAGTACTAAAAAAAACCCTTAAATCTAAGTTTTGATATGCTAAAGCATCACCTGCTCCAGCAGATAGTTTCAGATTATAAAGTATCAAGCTTTGCTCTTACAGTACTGCAAGTATTTCTGATTTGCCCAGGATAATCCCTTTAAAATATCATTAACATCAGTATAGGGAAAAGAAAAGGAGGGGGAAAGAAAAAAAAAGGTAGAAATTTGTTGGCTTCATAAGCTTTAGTCACATCTCAAATTAGGATTCCCTGGAGTCAGGACTCTTGGTATAAACTGCTAAACTTTTAGATTATAACATAAATAGAAGCTTTACTAATTTGGGGGGGGTCTGTATGTCTTTATAACCTATTAAATCCAACAGGTATGTTTCTGTCTAAAACTCAGTTGTTTTCTTTTCGTAGTCTATTTACAAAAGTCCCAAAGAAGAAACACACATTGTGTGCACTAGCCTGGAGGAAGCTTAAAAAAAAAAAAAAAAAAGAAAAAGCCTTGAAGAGATGAGACAGTCCTGAAGGGTCCCTTAAGCTGATTTCGTAACAGCAACCCAAATTACTGTTAACTTCTCCAGTCTGGTGCAAAAAAAGTGGACAAGAGACTGCTAAACACTTAAAGCATTACACAGGCCCTCCAAATTAGACGTGCACACAGGTTTTTCCAATGAAAGAGTACGCTGCTTGTAAATTTCCTTCTTATTTGGAAGCTTTCAGAGAGATTATTTTCAAACAAGTTGCAGCTGGGCCAAACCACGGCTGATACTTCTCTCGGCCACCACGTGCTCCACAAGAAGAAGACCTCACCAGGCATCACAAGAGCCAGCGAAATGCCGATTCTGTAAGTATTTTATGTGGGTGTTTTTTATAATACGGAGAAGACTTAAGTTCTCTTGCGATAGTCAACGTTCATAGTAGTTCTCATTTTCGCAGAATCACGGAATGGTTTGGGTTGGAAGAGACCTCAAAGGTAGTTCCAACCCCCCCGCCATGGGCAGGGACGCCTTCCACCAGATCGGGTCGCTCAAAGCCTCATCCAACCCGGCCTCGACAAGTTTTAGTTTAAATTATCAGAGCTGCAAGAACTAGATGTAGTGCTGCCATCGCTCCTCAAAGCGCGGGCAGGGCCGCCCGCTCCGCCCGCCCGGCGCACAACCGCGGGCGGCTCCGCGCCGAAACCGACCCCCGGGGCGGCGGGAAGGCGCGGGCGGGAGGGGAGGGGATGGGAAAGGCGGCTCTGTCGTGACACCCACCCGAACTGAAGCTGCCTCAAGCGACATAAAGCGAGTCCAAAGCGAGAGAAAGAGAAAGAAAGAAAAAGAAAATGAAAAGAAAAAAAAAAAAAACAACAAAAAACCAACCCAAACAAACAAACCACAATTTATAATACTACCACCTTTTACCCCGCGCACCCGGTGGCACAAAGAAGGGAAGATCCCGGCGTCGGGATGAGGGTCTACCTGCGCGCTCGGACACGGCAAATCTTTCCGTCTCCTCCGACCCGCTCGGAAAAGCGGGCAAGCGCCGCGCGCGAACCGCCTGCGGCGGCACCGGGGCGCCAGCGCGGCGCCCGCCCCCCCCACGCCCCCCACCCCGGCGCGGGCGGCCCCGCTAACGAGGCGGGAGCCGCCGCGCTTTGCCGCAGCCCGGCTGCGGAAAGCAGAACGGCACGGAACGCGTTGGCCGCCTGAGGGGAACGGGAAGTGCCGTTGCCGCAGCAGTCGCCGCTGGTTTGTCGCTGCCGCCTTTCTTGAAGTTCAAGGGTGGGCTCCGGGCTCCTGCCTCCCGCCGGGAGACGGCCCCGGCCTCGCCCGGCCCTGGCTCTCATCCACGCGGAGCAAAAGCCGTGCTCGGCTGGCGTTACACTCCCAAAAAAAAAAAAAAAAAAAGGCACCCCAGCGAACAGGTGTCAAATACATTTCCCTTGTGCTTAAATACGAACTTTGAAACGTGAGGAAAGCGAGATGCCTCGTTTCTCACCACTGGAAAAACCTTTCTCTTTTTTTTTTTTTTTCCTTTCCAGTGGCTTTGCACGTTCAGTCCGGCAACGGCCTCATCTGCACGGAGGAGGCACAGCTGCGTGCGGCCGAGGAGCAGATCAGAAATGCTGAGTGACTCTCTTTTCACCAGAGATGGGAAGAGAAAGAAGAAACAAAAGGTCTGTAACATCAGCTAGAGGGGTAACGGTGCAAAATTTTTAGCCTGTAGATGCTGTTTTAGGTGTTTTCTGTTCCTGTAAGAGGTGTAACTTCTGTGCGTCGTTTCACTTGGCAGTTATGGGAATTTATTAATTACAAGCCAAACAACCCATTTCATTTTCCCTTCTTTGGTTACCAAATCCACAGCCAGACAAGAGACAGCAGTAAGATTCACTGGCCAGGTTTACTGGGGATCAGTCTCCGCTGATACTGTAGTTTGCCTGGTTGTAATGCTCAGCAGGGAGCGTGTGTTCCTACAGGCTTTCTGAAATATTAATACACAAAATTGTACTGAGGTTTCTGATAGCAGCAGATTGGCTTCTCTGCGGTTTTCTGATTAGAGGTGTATTGGTGATTCCGAGAAGCCAGTGGCGCCGAAATGGGTTAAACCTAATAAGGTTTTGAAAGCTGATAGCATAATTTAAGAGGGCTCAGAGTCACAAAGCTACAGACCTGGCTGACCCCAGCAAATTACAGTGTTTGTTAATGTTCTGTTATAGACATCTTCTAGTCAACCAAAAGCAGATATATTAAGTGAAAAATTGACTTGTGGCTCACAAAGATAAGGCTAGCCTTTCTGCCTTGTTTTAGACAGTTGGTCGACTTAGATGTAAAAAGGAGGGGCATCATGGCTTCTGTTTTTACCAGGGCTCTTGGGAATGCAACCTTCAAAAACATTAACTTCAGCTTCCAACTAAAGAAACATAATTGCCTTAAAATCTTTATCATCATCTTACACAATATGTGCCCCTTGGGAAATCTAAAAACAATTTAAGGAATGGAAGGCATGGGAAAAATCCTTTTACTTTGAGCATGATGATTATAATCATATAAGCTTTAGAATCAGTGCAACTGGTATATAAAGAAAGAGTGATTAAAAAAAGCACTAAAATTTATATTGTGCTTTCAGAATCAATGTTAATTAAATGAAGTGGTGGCCAACTCACTGTTTTAAACTGAATCTTCTTACTAAATGTATAATGACAATAAGTTGGCTTAGGAACATTTCTCGTAGTCTTTTGAGGTGGCTTTTACTGAAATTCTGTTTCCAACCAGAACGAGCTGACAGCTTTAAGATCCAGTAACTGAATAGGGAAAAGGGATTTTCATTGTTACTGAGTCTAAATTAATGCAAACAATGAACAGAGGTAACACTCTCATGACTCCTCTTATAATCTTGTTATGCTCTAAAGAAGGCATCTGAATTCCCCTGCCTCCCTTATTCAGTAATGAAAACGCTTTCCTAGGTGTAGGCCAACAGGAACAGCAGTCAACAGATGAAAAGACTGGGCAAAATAGGAACAAAGGTGCAAGATGCCAATGGTGCACATCTCAGGTTATGTGTTAGTTGATGTTCTTGAAACAGAAACTATAAGGCCTCTTCTACTCAAAGACTGAAGCATCAGCTGCGCCATTTATTCACTATTTGCTGAAGTTCAATTTATAACTTCTATTACAAAACAATAGTCCAAGTCCAGGCAAGGCTGAACACTCCAGCCTTGGTGGCTTGGTAGCTTTTCAGGCCTGAGAACCTTGCAGTCCTGGTAGGACTATCTGAGGAAGCTAATCCCTCATGGCAGGGGCAATGTTGTCAGGGAGAAAAGTGGGTACTGGCCAACCCACTCGCATTCTGCAAGGATGTTGCCTCTACCTGCCCTCCCTACTGCTGCATGGACTGACTGGATGGTCCCAGTGTCAGAGGGAGACTGGTGTTCGACACTGCCTTGGGACATGTGGGGAGCCAGGAGCCACCAGGCACTGCCTGGACCGCTGGTGAGTTTAAAACATGGACTGTTGCTGTGCGACATGATAATCTCTCAATATGTCTTCCCTCAATATGTTGCTCCAGAGGCAATTGATCCAGATGTAAAATTCTCTTCATTAAACAACCTTCTGACATGCCCCTTTTAGGAAATGAGAATTTAAGTACAGCAAGCAATGTGAGTAGCCTGTGATGATCACAGGCAGAATTTGGGTGTAAACTGGGATTAAAACCTGGGAGCTTCTGACTGTCAGTGCTGTCTGCAGAGTGTCCACCTGCTTTAAAAAAAATGAATAATACTCTCTTGGGTCTGCATTCTACAAAAATAGCATACTTGGTGAGATTTTTACACCCATTTGCTTTAAAGTTTAAGCACTTGCCTGAATTCACGGCATTCATCTTCTGTGCCAGTGACTACACTGTCACCGCTGTCAGTGGCTGCCTGAAGGCCCAATTCATTCAGTGATCAAAATATTTTTTCTCTGACAGTGCTTCTGGGGACATCATAAAGGTGCCACAATTGTACTCAACAGGGAAGCTTTCGGCTTAGCTTTCAAAGTGGCCTCTCATTCTTATTCCAAGGTAAATTTTAGGGGAGAGGACCTTGGCCCCTTGGAGGCGGTATAAGCACTCTCATAGACTCCAAAGAGAAACCTGGGAAGTCAATTTTGCTACTGCTCTGTATAAAAGTTAGAAAAACAAACAAAGAAAAAATTCTAAATAATCCATAATTTACCTAGTAAATATTTGGGAAAGGATCTGCCTCTGTGTTATCTGTGTTTAGAGAGCGCTCTAATTCCATATTATATATAAGTGCCTAAAACACATTAGAATCATAAAATCTTGGAATCATTTAGGTTGGAAGAGACCTTGAAGATTGAGTCCAACCGTTAACCTAACACTGCCAAGTCCACCACTAAACCCTAAGTGCCACATCTACACATCTTTTAAATCCCTCCGGGGCTACTCAGCCACTTCCCTGAGCAGCCTGTCCCAATACTTGACCACCCTTTCAGTGAAGAAATTTTTTCCTAATACCCCATCTAAACCTTCCCTGGTGCAACTGGAGGCCATTTCCTCTTGTCCTATCGCTTGTTACTTGGGAGAAGACACTGACACCCACCTTGCTACCATCTCCTTTCAGGTAGTTGTAGAGAGCAATAATGTCTCTCCTCAGCCTTGTCTTTTGCAGGCTAAACAACCCCAGTTCCCTCAGCTGCTCCTCATAAGACTTGTTCTCCAGACCTCTCACCAGCTGTGTTGCTCTTCTTTGGATGCGCTCCAGCAGTTCAATGTCTCTCTTGTGGTTGGGGGCCCAAAACTGAACACGGTATTCAAGGTGTGGCCTCACCAGTGCCAAGTACAGGGGGATGATCACCTCCCTAGTCCTGCTGGCCACACTATTTCTGATACAAGCCAGGATGCTATTGGCCACACTGCTGGCTTATATTCAGCTGGCTGTTGACCAGCATCCCCAGGTCATTTTCCACCTGGCAGCTTTCCCACTGCTCTTCCCCAAGCCTGTAGCATTGCATAGTGTTGTTGTGACCCAAGCACAGGACCTGACACTCAGCCTTGTTGAACCTCATACATTTGACCTCAGCCCATTGATCCAGTGTGTCCAGATCCCTCTGTAGAGCCTCCCTACCCTCAAGCAGATCAACGGTCCTGCCTGACTCAGTGTTGTCTGCACACTTACTGAGGGAGCACTGCATCCCCTTGTCCAGATCATTGATAAAGACATTGAACAGAACTGGTCCCAATACGGAGCCCTGGGGAACACACTCGCTAACCATTTCCCCTTGGATTATGGGGGCTTCACTCTGCTCCCAATCCCTGTCTTCTAGCTTGTGGGGCTGAGTACCTGGAGAACAACTGGTCTTACTATTAAAGACGAGGCAAAGAAGGCATTAAGTACCTTAGCCTTTCCCTCATCTTGTCTGGTTTTTTTTCAGAAAAAATAAAGGCACGCAAAAAAAAACCCCCACATTTTACAAGTGAGAACTGAGCACTGCCAATTTGGCATCACAAAGATTTACAGGAGGAAAAAAAAACCACAAACAATTACATGGAAAACCTTGGAATCAAACTACTGTTATGAAATCATCCTAATTTTCATATAATGATAAGTTTCAGTAGCAGGTCCACTTCTGAGAATGTAAAACCAGCAGGATAATGCCACAATAAAGGATGAGATACATGTGTTGACGCACTATTCAGTGGCTGACTCGTCACTCCTCCAGGTTGCAAATTGTTGACTGAGCAGTGAGAGTAAAAAACTAATTGCCTTTGTCTTCTTGAAGCCTTAACTCTGCAAAGTGTTCTTCCTCTATTCTTTTAAATGTTTTTCTCTCTTCTCATACTACTGATGGATAAAATTAAGACTGCCCTGTTGGTGATGGCAGCTCAGAATTTAGTACCACTTTGAGACAATGCAATATGTTTCAGTGACTATCAAATGAAATATAAAACTTTAAATCAAATTAAAGAGAAGTTGTGTGGTTAAAGCTGTAAGAGCTTATTTTGTGTGAAATAAATTTAGAGGTTTATATATAAACCAGCTGGTTTTATCTATCCCTGCCTAAAAATATGCACTGTTAGTGTATGACTATAGATTTTTACTCCCGATTCATAACCACAAGGGGCTCTCTACAGATCTAGTACTGTGAGCTAGAATAACACAACAACAACCAAAAAAAGGCTAGGCTGTTTCCCAAGAACTTTAAGGGAGTATCATAAGACAAGTCTCGTGCCATTCCTCTTAAGGCTTAGTATAGGATTACATCGGGATTTTTTTTCTTTTTATCTTCATAAAAAATCACAGCCTAACAGGGAAATCATGAACTGATGATACCTGGAAAGGTAACGTTAGTGAATTTAACACTTCAAGGAGAGGATAACCTGGTGGTGTAATCCTGAATTCCAGAATGCCTGAATGCCACCTGTGTAATCTGAGTGAATTAGACGGTGCCACTTCCAGATGTAACTCCTGCCTCATGATAAAGTTTTCACTTGGGAGACACCCCAAGTTCAATAACTCCATGTCTTTTTGCATCAAGTAGACAGTATCTAAATAGATAAGGTATCATTCAATCAAGGACTTGGTATCAAGACAACTCTTACTGGTTACACAGCCAAGCTAACTCTGGTAATCTTTGCCTGACACATCTTGGATTCTTTTAAGTAAAATGGAATAACTTCAGCAAAAATAAAGGCAGGACGCTGCCCTCTGTGCTACAGCTCGGCATAATTAGGATTCTCTGGACAGATGGGATAAAGAGGATTAAGAAACCTCAAGCAGAGGAATAATGTGAATCCAGCCCTTGGATTTGGAGATGGTTTCAGCATTAAGACACTCTATGAAAAGCACTTCCACTCAGTGACGAGTTAACAGAAGGATAGCTGTTGTAGTTAACGGTCCGAGAACCTGTGGTAAACTGAGATCTTCAGATAAGATCAGCTAATTTATTTCTGCTAAAAAATACAATATTGCCAAGTCTGACAGCAATGTTGATGGGTTTCTAGGAAGCAGAATCTTGCAGCTACCTGCACACATCCCCACAATGGCTGAATATGTCTCTCTTAAAATATGAGTTTAAAGCACTTTCCCATAACTTTGGAAAGTGCCTATCTGCCATGGAAAAAGGGAAAAATTAGATTAGGAACTGAAGATTTCCTTAGGCATCTTTTTAAGAGAATAGACACATCTTGTTTAAGGTGAACAGATAATGGGTTTTATTTTCATGTGGGAAAGAAGAGAAAAAAATAGATTTGTTCAGTGAAGTTTACCATTTTCTTCACAAACATAAAGACAGGAATGAATATATTGACGTTTCTTTGGTTTTCAAGAAGTGCAGAGTTTTCATAAAGCATGAAAATGATTAGAAAATATTTAGCAAAACCGTTTTTATCATTCCTTCCCTCTTCATCCTTCTGAGGCTGAACTTTACAAAGAGCATGGCTGTTTCTTCTACTGCAATAGAAGCTCCTATCAACACATGATTAGTTTAGCCAAAGAAAAAACGGAATGGAAACGCATATAGTTCAATAAAAAGCATAAAGACTTGCACATGCAGCAGATACTCCCTAAATGGGCTGCAAAGGAAAGTAGACTGTGAATCTTAATCTGTAAGTATAAACAGCTTTAGAAAGGTTCACTGAAGGGTATGCTTGTATTGCAAATGACAGTACAGATCAAAATAATGGGATCTCTACTGTTCCCAGAAAAAGCTGCAATGCACTGATTGGAATTTCACTTCGAGGTCACCTCTGGTCTCAGTTATCTTCCTTAATATGCGTATTATTGAATAACCACTGGGGTGATAGTGACAATATCCCATCAGTACTGCAAAATTCCCAGTGCAATCTCTGCTTGATGTCTGAAAATATGTGTGCATTCATTGACAGGGAAAAATACTTTAAAGCATACTAGATTTATATAGCACCCCTTAACTTAAAGGATTTCAATAAGTTTCAGAAACTACGTGCCTTTAGCAGACTTAAAATATAAATCACCACTGGGATGGTTTGCAACAGCTCAGGAGCATGCAAAACACTAGCCAACAGCTTGCTTGGTCATATGGGGGGTAGTGGTTTATTTAGATTAAATATTTTTTAGAAAATCTTTATGAATTTTTTACTGCACTTTTTACAAAAACTGAGGTAAAAATTGTCCTATCCATGCTAAAGAAACAAGTTTATTATTTCTTCCCGTAAGAACTCCAAGTTATTTATATGGTATTGAACTAATTTACCTTTGAAGGATGAAAGTGACAGTCAGGTTTGTCTGAATGAGGATCCAGAGCTCCAGAAAGTCTGGAGATAAGATGTACTGTTCAGTTGTATGGATGCAATTCTGCTGTATTAAATTAACTTCTCGTGATATTTATACTAATGTAAGAACAATACTGATATCGTTTTAAAAATCTGCTCAATCCCAGTTCTTTTAAGCTAGATGTTTAGTTCTCTGATGACTTTTTCCTGCTCTTTTTATTGTCAGCTACAAAGATGGTCACCATCTTCAGTTCTGTGGAATATTACCAAAATGGTAAACAATCTGGTTAAGGATGCTATATCCTAATTCAAAAAGCAGCTGTACATTATAAAATTGTCCAATATTGATGAACTTTTATTATATTACTGATATTATTACTGCAGATACTAAGCAAATGCTAAATAGTGGGATCTGTGGGTTAAATGGTCAGAAATTCAAAGTTAACACTAGAATAGCACTTTTAAATAGACATTGAGTACTGAAAAAAAACCCGAAAATAAAAGTAGTACTCTGGATCAAAGGTCTAAATTTAAGTATCCTTTAGATATTGCTATGAATTAAATTCATCGTTAGAATTAAGGTCACACTTAACTGTTTTGCTACATTAGACTCAAATCTTTTGGTGTTTAAGTACGTCTTTGCCTGTCCCTCAACTAAAGCCAGAAAATAACCCTATTTCTTTATAAAGAGCATTTTAAGCAATCTTTGTCCTAGCATTTAGGCACAATAATGCACAGCTTTAAAAGCACATAATTATACTACTTTTGTGGAATTACCTGGTTAGCAATGAATTCAAGTTGTTTGGTTTTTTTTTTAAACCCTCACCATAGAATTGTATACTACAAGTGAAAAATCAAAAATGTTTAGAGGCATAAGAAAGATCAGTCATCCTCTACTGATCTGCAAAACGTGTGGTTTGAAATACTCATTTAGCATCCAGCACTGCGCTTCTCCTTTGCTGCAAACTAAAGCCAGCATTATGACCAGACATGGTTCAATGAATTAACTCTAATGTTGTTATTCGAATTTGCTGACTCCAGATTACCAAAATGGATATAGTAAAATTTGTATATAGGCTTGATCAGAAGCTGGTGAAACCACCAAAAAACATGAAAAAAAGTCTGCAGAGAGCATGGATTGGCCTCAAACATTTAACTCGTAGAATAGTTTGGGTTGGAAGCGACCTTAAGAATCATCTAGTTCCAACCTCCCTAGACACCCTCCTCTTCCACTAGATCAGGTTGATCAAAGCCTCATCCAACGTGGCCTTGAACACTGCCAGGGATGGGGCATCCACAGCTTCTCTGGACAACCTGTTCCAGTGCCTCACCACCCTCAGAGGGAAGAATTGCTGACTTAGATCTAATCAAAATCTGCCCTCTTTCAGTTTAAATCCATTGCCCCTTGTCCTATCACTACATGCACTTGTCAAAAGTCCCTCTCCATCTTTCTTGTAGGCCTCCTTTAGGTACTGGAATACTGCTAGAAGGTCTATGCAGAGGCTTCTCTTCTCCAGGCTGAACAGCCCCAACTCTCTCAGCCTGTCTTCATAGGAGAGGTGCTCCAGCCTTCTGATCTTCTTCATGGCCCTCCTCTGGACTTGTTCCAACAGCTCCATGTCCTTCTTGTGTTGGGGGCCCCAGAGCTGAACGCAGTACTGCAGGTGGGGTCTCACCAGAGCAGAGGGGCAGAATCACCTCCCTCGACCTGCTGGCCACACTTCTTTTGATGCAGCCCAGGATACAGTTGGCTTTCTGGGATGCAAGTGCACATTTCCAGCTCCTGTTGAGCTTCTCATCAACCAGCACTCCCAAGTCCTTCTCCTCAGGGCTGCTCTCAATCCATTCTCCGCCCAGCCTGTACTTGTGCTTGGGATTGCCCCAACCCATGTGCAGGACCTTCCGCTTTCCCTTGTTGAACTTTCTGAGGTTCTCACAGGTCCACCTCTCCAGCCTGTCAAGGTCCCTCTAGATGGCATCCCTTCCCTCCAGTGTGTCGACCACACTACACAGTTTGGTGTCTTTGGCAGACTTGCTGAGGGTTCACTCAATCTCACTGTCCACGTCGCTGACAAAGATGTTAAACAGCACCAGTCCCAATACTGACCCCTGAGGAACACCACTTGTCACTGGTTTCCACTTGGATATGGAGCCGTTGACTGCAATTCTTTGAATGTGACCATCTAGCCAATTCCTTATCCACTGAGTGGTCCATGTGTGAAATCTATGTCTCCCCCATTTAGAGACAAGGATGTTGTGCAGGACAGTGTCAAATGCTTTGCACAAGTCCAGGTAGATGACCTTATCCACCAATGCATTCTTGGGCCCCCTCTTCCCTCCAGGGCTTTATCCTATGGAAACTGCAGATGCTAAAGACAAATACTTCCTTGTAGTGGCAGATGGCCTCATCCTTCCTGTGATCCTAAAACATATGGCTCTGCTTATCAAATGGCTAGCCCTTTCTGATGGCCAGGACTGTAGAAGGAACTCATGTCCCCAAGCAGTTCCTAAGATGACTAGTTCCAGCAGAGGACAGGGAAGAGGAGAAAAGAAGCAAGTCTTTTCAAAGCTACTGTTGCATTGAGTGGAGGTCTAAAAGGTACAGCATTCGCTTCTCCATGCCTCCTTGCCAAAAGTAATTTCACAGAGCTGAAGTCAAGCAACTGTCGAGCCTCCTTTTTCCTCTGGACGATGACAGGATGACATTGAGTAGCACTAAGAGATCTATCCACTTTCAAAATCACACTACTGATTTCCCAGCAGGTGATCCAGTGCATCCTCCTGAGGAACATTTACACCACTTGTGGGTAACAGAAGTTTTCATAAATCTGAAGAAGAGCAAAATTAAGTCTTGTTAAAGCTCAGATGAACAAAAGCGCTTTTGACAAGCAGATACTAATAGGCAATGGTGACTGCACAGTGCAGTGGGCTCTTTGATAATTAATACACTGTTTTCCTTTCTACATCATAGTCTTTGAAAGCAAATGAATATGAGTGATAAATTCAGTGCTTTCAATGGACTATGTTGTTAGATAACTGAGAATCACTGACAGGTAAGACTGACGTTATGGAGCAGTTGTATGCTAATACCTGTTGCACAACAATAGCTAAATCACCAACTTTGTGACGGGTCAAGGACTCTGAAGTGAGGGGCAGACTCTGAAGAGGTAGAACAGGCATAGCAAGAACAACCTTAATCCTTCAACTTTGTCTCTGCAGTGTTGCCCAGCACTAAGGCTCTGGGCTGCTTTCGTGTAGGAGATGAATTTTAAAATTAAGACATTTCTCTTGTTGCCAAGAAAACTCAAAATAACGTTGCAAAATGAGTAAAGCTCGATTACAGAAATAAAAAGGAGTAGAATTGATTTGTTCGCTAGTTATCAGAAAGAAAAAAAGTTTCTCTCGCCCAGTTTATATTAAGATAGTAAGAGCCTGCCAAAACCTTCAAATGAAACACAGGAATCCTGGATATACAATTCCGTGATAAATATTATGAATTTGCCCACACTATTAATTTTGTTGCCAGCTATTCACATCTCTGCATTTTACATCTCCCAGCTTCTGCCAATCCACAGAAGAGCTTTTAAAAAAAGTGCTGGATTACAAACTCTGTTTAAATAGTGTTGTAGATTTAACCTCAGTAGTTCAGATAGATGAAAAGTCTGACTCTCACAGCCAAAACAAAGCAGGAGAATATTTTAGCCCTTTACAGAAAGCACTAAACCATTTTACTAAAATCAATACTAGAGGATACAGTACCAAGTTTTTGGTTTTCTCTCTCTTCTCTTCCCCATTCCCTTGAGAGTACTGTACTGAATAGTTTACTATCTTGCTGGAGTACAATACTGTAATAGTAAGTACTATGTCAAAATGGTATTTTCAGGCACAGTAATGCTAGGGTTTTATATCAGACCACAGGTTTCAGAATAATCAATGTGTATTTATAGTGACTTAATTACAGTGATGAGGTATGTCTCTGCTGCTGTGAGGAAACCTGAAAGGAGGAATATAGTTCCAATTGCATGTAACATAACCCAGCTGAGTGCAGTTTTGCAAAGTTTGCTATTAGCACAACCCATTTTACCCCAGTGAAAACAGATTTTTCGGTAAGAGACTCTGGAGTCGTACAATGCATTACAACAGGCTTAGGAACCAAACTTGTTGCAGGAATGATGTCACCTGAAGCAATGATCAAGGTTTTAACTAACTGTGATGTGGTTGAAACAGTCACTTTGAGTGTCAGAAAAACCTAGTTCAGATCTTTCTGATATGCTGCTGCAACTTGACCCTCATGCTTTACTTTTAAGTTATGGCAGACCTGAAAAAAAGTGATAGCAAAGTTCTAGTCTTAGACTGTAATATCGATACCCCTTCTGAAATTCTTTATGGATACTTTCTGAAGTTGAAAAACAAAGTTACACTTGAAAAATAACCTTGTTTGTTTCTTTTCTTAATTTATTAACAACACACCACAACCCGAGAGACAACAAAGTTAAATGAATTTCTGTTGTTTACTCAGGTGATTGTAACTTTGAGGTCCACAACTTTTATCTGGGTCAGCCTGAAGTTTGGTAGCAAAGAAAGTGTCCAGAAAAGATGTTTTGTACGGATGCAGTTATCTATATCACTTAGCTGCCTTAACCTATTTAGAAGTGAATGGAATGGATGAGAAAAAAAAAAAAAAAGAGATGCATATTTTATTCTTCTTGATGGTAGTCCTGTAAGAAAGGAGCTCCAAAGATTGCTCACTATTCAAATGTGTGACTGTTGGTTGCTGTCCAGTTCTGTGTTAGGAAGTTTAGCTTGCACACAATGCAGATTAGTGGTCTGTAGAAAGAATCCTTTAGGACAGAAAAGAAAAAAGAAAGGATCACGATGCTTTCCATGGCACTTGAGCAATCAGTCCACAGTTAGTCTACGTAACACAGCCAGCAGTTCTGCACAGTGAGCTGTCTTCTCCTGCATGAGGCTGTCAACCATTCATCTCCTCTAGATACCACTTTCCTTGTGCAGACTGAGAAGAATACTCCCATACAGTGGCGAAAACACTTTCTTGCAATGTGGGAGATACTGTTTCAAAGCAATCTACCTGACTGATGAGTAGCAGAGACTTGAACATCATTTTCAGATATCCCTAAGGAGTGCTCTGCAGTACAGTGGCTGTCCTGGAGGGGTTCTCTCTCGTTTTTAAAATCAAGTTTGATTAATTGATTATAAAGCCAGACAAGGCTATGTTGACCATGGAGACTGACTTTCTATGTAATACTCTTTAGGGAAGTTCCCTGATAGATAACTTCAGCGGAAGACAGTAAAGCTAATCTCATTCTGATGTAAATAATTATATATTCATTGAGCAAGTGTGCAGGGAAGGCCACTCTAGAGAGCAGTCAGTAGGGCAGTTTAGCAACAGAGTCAAATACCGTTGCCAAACAGCCTATTTTTTTAAGTCAATATTTTTGCTTTCCAAGAATACCAAGATGGCTTTGTATTATTCTTTTTGCCAGAAACAGCCAGTATAAATAGCCTAGAAAACTCTCCTACTCACATATCCCTTCACTTCTTCCTTCTAAAGGATAGACTCTTACATAGATCTAAGTTAACATGTTAAGCGTTTCACTAAAACATTAACATCAATAGAATGTAGTAGTGAACTAAATGTGTAAAGCAAACATTTTACCTTGATGTGCAAATGTGACTGTCATATTAAAAAATGTGACTGTCAGAGATCTGAGAAAGAAGGAGGCCCAAAACTAGACTGTCTCTGGAATTGGTCTGTAAACATCTGTATCATAATGATTTTTCTCTTTTTTTTATTTCTTCTTTTTCCACCACTTACATTACAGCCATCCTAGAGTTTGAAAGAGAATGGTATGTTTTATCTACCCTCTTTTTCTTGTTTTCAGCTTACCAGTCTTTCATTATTTCAATAATACCACTCATGCTAAAAGGAGGGACCCAAGTTCTCCCACAACATTGAAAAAGAAATAAAACTGGCCTGTTACAGTGTGTTACATGACTTTTCCAAGTGGTACCCAACCTTAAAAACATGTGCTTTAAAGCACACGTTGCCTCTTGCTTGTTCTGTTGCCTTTCCATTTATAAAACTCTTGGAAAAAAGCTTTTTATTCTGTATATTTCAGCCACATTTTTCATAATCAGTCTGCTTTGACAAACTGAAACACTCCTGAAGTTTTTTTTTAAAAAAAACAATCTAATGGGATTATTTTTATCACCTTTATGTAGTAACAATAATGTGAAGTTCTGTCTTTTTTCTCTTTAAAGAGAAAAACAAACCTGAAAATTAATGAAAGTAAACATTATGTAACAGCCTTTCCCTTCTTCTTTCTGATTTTCCTACATGAACATCACCTACCTCGAACTCTGATCAACCACTGTTTAAAATATATGAAAATTTCATGCTTTAATGTTTCTACTTACTGCACAGCGAAGTAATCAAACAACAGCCCTACTTGCTTTCGAATTTGTTTATTATCACTTCTCTTTTCAGGATGTTGAAGGTTCTTGAAAAGGAAATGAATATTTAGTCCAATAGCTGTAATGCTAGCCTGAAGCTTTGGAAACTCAGGTAATTCTCTACTTTGCTGGAGACTTTCTGTGGTGTTTTTTTTTGTTTGGGAGTGAAAAAAAGAAAAAAAATAGACAAGACGAGCACCTGAATCTAAGCTTGTCTGATACTTGATACTCCTAAAGCTTCAGAAACGTACTGGGAAAAATTGTATAGTAGGCATAATGTTATGTACAGATTTGAAATGTGTGCTTTAGGATTAATTTTCTTTCCTCTAAGGATTTGTGTCACTTCTCTATTTAGGATACAATATGTTCTTGAAAAGAAGACAAATGTTTGGTCCAATAGTTACAGTGCTAGCCTGAAGCTTTGAATCTCAGATAATTCTATTCTTTGCTGTAGACTTACTGTATAACCTTGGAGAAGTCATTTTTTCTGTCTATTGCAATTCTGCGTCTTTAAAATGAAAATAATAGTAGTATTTCTCTGTCAGTGGGGTGTTGTAAGGGGTGCAGTTTTCACAGGGATGAGAACTAAATCGGTGTCCTAAGTACCTCTAGAATGATAGATCATTATTAATTAGCAAAGACATTTTGGATATATACTGAAAGAGGAGGGTGACTTGATCATTACTGAATTTGTCAGCCTTGAATGGAGGCAGCACAAGTCCAGCTGACATTGTGGCACCTGAAAAATGAAAGGAGCAATGTGATTCATGAAAGCCCCAGGGTGATGCATGCATATTGACATGTGATGCAAATCAGTAAGGCAATAAATACTGATGTCACACAAAGAGCATCGGAACAAACTAATGTAGTGTCAGTATTATGGAACCTTCTCACAACCCTCTTTTCTCATGTTAATGCATTTTGCACGCAGCAGAAATTATACTTCTGAGAAGAGCCACTTTTCTGTGTTCTCTAAAGATTATTCCTTTACTCAGTGTTGAATCATGCATGTCCCTTCCTGAAATCATTTTAATCTTCCCTCTCAAGCTCAGATGCATTTAAATGCATATTCTGTATGAATACTGCTTTGGTGCAGCAATTACTCCATTTTGATTAGAGATGTGCTTATGAGATCTCCACAAACCATTTTAAATAGAATTCACTTCTGATACAGACCTGTCTCTTCCTATGAGACAAAGGTCTCCTGAGATTTCCGACATCTTTTACCACTGGTGAACTAGATACAGAGAACGGCTTTTTTGATTCTAGATCTAACTGAAGGGGGAAAAGAGAGAGGAAAAAAAAGTTCCCAAACTTTATCATCTACTGAAAAATAAAGGTTAGAGAGGAAAGATTTATTCTGGGACTATTTCTCCTAATGAACGTGACCAGGAATGATGAATATGAATTCTGTGCTGTGAGAACTATGCAGTAAAGATGGTATTACAAGCGTTTAAAGATCCTGTTGAACAAAATGCCCTACAATAAGTAAGGAAAAGAACTGGTTCAAGCAACATGCAGAAAGTAGAGGGAAGTCTCCCTTCCCTGACAGAATTTTTCAGATGATCAAGATCCTTTTCCTGGCACTGCAGCAACGTTCCTGTTGTGTATATAATCATCTAAATAGCATAGAACAACACAATTTGGTTCAGTCTTTCTTTCCTTCTCATATTTTTTGATCAAAAATGAGAAGCACGAGATTTAGAATATAAAATCAAATGAGGAAATCCTGCTCCTTAGAAAAAGAGCCAAGAGGAGACAGGGAGTGAATAATAAGCGAGTTATAAAAAGATAATGTGAAGATTTTTACTGCTTAAGTGCTTCTTTACGTGATCTCTATCTGTTGCCAAAAAAAAAAAGGGAAAGACACAATCTACTTCACATCAGGAAGGAAGGATATAAACAAGAAACAGGTGTGCTACTTTGTTTTTACATATCCTTTAATTTCTCTCTTTTGCTGATACTGCCAGGTAGTGTCTAGCGAGCTGACAAACCTGACAGAAAGTGATAAAGCAGAAGAGATCACAGAGTTAGAATTCCACAAATGAAGCATAATGTTATTTTTATATGTTCTTGCAAAGCAAATGTGCTTTTACTGTGGTGCTTGCTGTGACCAGTGACCTTTCCCTACTGCCCAGTCATAAAGCGTTTTGATAGACAGGTTTCATTTGCAGGAATGTTCTCACAGAGGCAGAGCTGAGTATACTTGCTCAAAAAGATTTGTTGAATGGGTTCATCTTGCACATCTCTCTGTCATAATTTAAATTTTCCACAAAACAAATTCTCAAAAACTATGTTAGTGAATAAATGCTAAGTAGAAAATAACCTCTCTTCTTTAGAATGTAAATAGTAACACAAGTTATCTGAAAAATACTACAAAGCTCATAAGGGAATAAACAAGTTTCCCATGCAATTAACATTTCTCCACACAAACAGTATCTCAAACAAAAATCAATTACAAACAAATGCACATGAAAAATCAAAACCAATTCACAAATAATTTGCAAGCAGTCAAAAAGACTAAATTCATGGAATAAACTGATCACTAGTAATAGCCTATCTCTAATTTGGAATGACACCAGCTGTCAGCAATTTGCTGAGAATTCAGATTTTGGTGTGGAAACTCTTTTCACTTCATCCATCACAGTCTGACATGAGAGGGTTGGAAGATAAAGGGACAAAAAGTAAATAAATTTTGCTTGTTGCCCAAGGCAAGGTTTAGTTTGTTACTCAGCTTGTTGCAGTATGCTTCACTTTTAATGAACTTTTTAATGAAATCCACTTATTTGACTATTTTTTTTACTTCTGTGAAAGAACAAAAACATGTTTGTATAACTTTGAGTTCAAGAAGTCCCAGTATAAATTAAATGTGAAGAATAAGACTGCCATGTTTGTTGAGATTTTGCAATATAGTGTTAATTCAGAGGTTAAGGTGGCTCTTGACATGCTTGTCTCCAACCTCCATCAAGACTAAATGAAGAACCAATTAGTGTTCTCTTGATTATCAATAAATGAAACCAAAGAAACTGCTGTCCAAAGACTAAACAAAAAGAAAAAAAAACAAACAAACAAACAAAAGAAAAAAAATCCCTAGGATTGATTTAATTGCCATTGTGTGAAAGAGTCGAAAGACAACACAGACCACATGCAGAAAAATGTGAAACCTCAAAAAAAACGTGTGTGCTGCGACAGGCAGAAAATAACAAGAAGAGTGCAAAGTTTCAGAGAAACCTCCAGCTCCTGTAAATAACTCAATCAATCAGCTTTGTCTGATTGCTCGGGTAAGATTAGATAAGAGAACTTTGGAGAGTATTTTCACAAGTAAACCTTGGAAGTTAGGAAAGGAGGGAGCGACCAACCTTCAGAAAAACATCCAACATTTGGGCGGTCCCCCCGATGGTGGCACTCCTCACTCTTAGATCCACTCGCACCTGCCACAGAAAGAGCAACAAATAGGATTGATTTAACGTTCAGAAATAGGTAATTTAAAGCGTAGCTTCCCCCATTTTTTTTACATGCCTGGCTCAAAAACAGCTGTACAAATGTGCTATTTTAAAAAACCAAAGAATTTTAATAATGACAGAGTGAAATCATGTCATTCCAATCTCAACGTTCTCTAGTCTAAAAGGACCTCTCTTCACATTTGCTATATTTTTCTCCTCCTACTGTGAATGGCTTAGAGAACTATTTTTCCTTCTCAGTGCTTTTATTTGATCTTTTCACTCTCCTTTTCATCAAGCTAAAATGTTTCTGCAATATTCATGAATTCAGCAGCAGCCCAGGAGTGGGTGTAGGGTGTTGTTTTGCTCCGTTTTTTCCTGCTGGGCCCCCTGCTTAACCAGAAAGTATAATCACATTTTAGAATTTAACAGGCTCTAAGTTGAGGGGGGGGGGGGGGGTGTTATGAGTTTTTGTTGTTGTTTTTTGAGGGGTTTTGTCTCTTTTTTTTTTTCTTCAGTGGGTGGAACATGCTGGTTATGGTGGTGTACTTTATACCTAAGCCTGAAGGAAGAAATGTTCTGAACATGATAGGTTTTTACTGATTCTTGCATTGCTACATTAATACCTTCCCCCTTATTAGGTCAAAACTATATCTGATATATCTAAGTCTGGAAGTTATTGTCAAAAATCTGTGAACAGTTTGAAGGATAGCCCCAAATTGCTGTCAGAAGATTGGAAACTGCATGTTTCTATGTTCATGTTTCCATTTACATGGTGGAAATGGGTATGTTGAAATTTACATATATATTGGAATTTGTCTCAGAGAAATTAATCCCGTTCTCAGACAGCAGTTCAGTTCATTGCTCTACAAACCCTTGTGCAGATCAGCCAAACAATTTGTCTTGTCAGATGATTCAGATTAAGCAGAGACAACTAGCCCAAGTATGAGTAGGCATGTATTTTAGCCTTAAATAAAACTGATAGGTTCTTCCCCTTCCCTTCTCTTCCCTTCCCTCTTCTCTTCCTCTATCATAGCATTAAAAAAAAAAAAAAGGAAAAGTAGAGTAGTTTTTAGCCTAATTGACAGCAGCGAGCGGGTGAAAAGATGTTGCCTTTATTTGATAGCAGTATTCAACAGCCTCCCTAAGGTTTAGAGAATGGTTGTGCTACCTGTACAAATGAGTCAGGAGAAGGCAAACCTTGGTCTCCAACAGGCTTATGCTCTTAAAAGGTGCAATAGGTGGATGGGTAGGAAATACAGCTACAATGCTGAAGTAAATAAAGAAAGGGAAGAACAGATAGAACTATTAATTATATGTTGTTGGGATTTTTTTTTTTCACTTAGAGAGAGGGTAATGGAGAGTTTAATTAGAAAAAAGAAATAAGAATAGGAAGGCAATTACTGTTCCAGCCCATCACTTCCCTCAACATGATTAACAGCTAGAATTTTGTAGGCCTTAGGGCAGAGTTGGGTCTTGAGGAAGTATTTGAAAGAGATATCATTCTTATAGATCACATCAGGAAAAAAATTCACACTTTTAAGTCATATCCTGCACAGATAATACAGTCAAAGAAAAATGACAGTATTAGAGATATTTATCAGTTGGAACAGTATTACATCTGTGAATACTGTTGCCAGTAAATTTGGTATCTGCAACCTTAGGGAATGTAGGATGTTTATGATAAAAACTGGTGAAAGGTAAAGGCAGCTGAGTATTAGCGAGGGCAAGTAAAGATTATGTTACAACATTTTCTAAGATGAACGACTAGCATGGGAACAAAGAAAGCCAATCAAGCAAGGTGATTTGAAAAAAAATATTTTGCAGGAGTAAAGATTACAGAGAAGTTAAATTTAAGTATACTGAAGGAGGAGAGAACATACAACTGTATCAGAAAGCAGCCACTGAAGTAAAGATAAAATCCAGTTTGGAGAAAGGAAAGCACGAAGGACAAATTCAAGACAAGGTGGGGTAGATGTCACAGTTGAGAAAGTAAAAAGGAGAAAAGAGACTGAATGGCCATCTACATTTTCTTCAGCATCAGAGAGGGTTCTTAAGTCTCGGGCTAGGGACAGAAAGAAGCCCTAGTGGTGAAGTCTGAACAGGAACATGAAAACGAGGTTTAAAGCTGAAGGAAGGCTATGAAACAGTAAAGTGTGTTCATCGTAAGGTGTTGTGCTCTCCCTGTGTGGTAGGACACCGCAGAATAGGTGAAAATCTAGCAAGGATTACTCAAAATGTGTGAAAGATAGGAGTGGGTTTGGTTAGTTTGTATCATTTTTCTGAGGGAGATTATTCACTACCTGTCCCGATGTCATGAAGGTACCTTTGTAGAAGGCATTCACTGTAGATCCTCTTAGAAGGGCTGTGTGCTAACTTATTGGAAATAAGTTATCACTGCTTTTAGAGACACAAAATGAGCTGCTAGACTGATTTCTCATGATGCACAATGGGTCTTACATGGCTTCCTAATGAAAGGCAGGGTTCCTTCTTCCACTCACTGGTAGATGGCAAAAGGACAAAGGTAAACTATGTTCTGGTTGTTACAGGCTTGGTCTAATGTGTCAAATATATTTTTTAAAGTTTTCTTTGTAACACTTTTCATTGCTTTACACGTACTGAAATAATGCATGTTAATAACAGTATACATTGTTAATAGTTTCTCATCTAAATGTTATTTGAACAAACGATTATTTTAGCTGTCCTTGATGCGCCTGAGACAACACAATGACCTTCTTTAAAATAATTCCTGTGCAGTATTTTAAATAGATGTACAGAGAACAGCCATTTCCTCATATCCAGAAACTAATAACACTGCTGCCATCCTCTGCTTTTCATTTATGTACGCTCATCTTACACTCCTGCACATCTCTCCCCGAGCCTGCCTGTGCATGTTTTTGCAGAATAAAAATGGAAAAGTCTGCAATCCGTATCAAATATTATTTAATTGCCTAGAAGCAGGTAACAATGTGTGTGTGTGTGGCCAGTTGCAGAGGTGATGTAACTGTCTAGGAGGCTGATGACATGCAAGGCAGCTGGAGATGCTTTCCTATTCTCTTGCTGGTATCCAGCTGTCCTGTTGGCAAAACTCCGATTCTGTTTGCATTTGTGTGTGCGCGTATGCACAGCTGGTTAGCGAAGAATGCAGACTCTTCTGTATATATGAAAGAGAGTAATCTAATCTCGCTTCAGAGGATGTTTCTGCATCTTGCTAAGCAAGAATACAATTCACCAATCTTGGCAGAGCTGTTTCAAGAGATCCTAGAACGGCGTAAGAAGAGTCGTGAGAAAGCGTAGCCGAGACCTGGAGTCCAGAAGCATGTAAAATAGTACGCACAGTACCTGTCTCTGCTGTGCTCCGTTGAATTTTCTGACTCCCTTATTTGCCTGAGAACTGTAATTGTACACACACACAGGCGCACTCGCTGTCCTACCTGTGTTTATCTCAGAAGCTGAAGGAGGACTATTGGTGTGCAATACCTTATCATAAGAAAATGATAAAGAATGTTCCACTTTTAGCTGAAATATATCCTCGTGAAAGCAATCCAGCCTTAGTTCAACCTGATCTCTGCAAGAGATTACCAATGAGAGATTTCTAGTGTCAGTACATCTGAAAGTGCACATGAAGATGCAATTTTTGTGGGAGAAATGTAAGGTTCATCTTCTATGTGTTTTTTTTTTTTAGTCTGGGTTCAGCAGCAGATGGAAACAGTGATTGCTGATACATAGTTACTCACCTTTCCAGTAGATGGTAGTACAGATGTGCTTAAAAGAATATTACATTTGGGACTGAAACAAACAGTATGTAGACATTTTCAAATACTGAATAAGAAAGAATTTTTAGCTGTATCAGTTCTTAAAACCAAGCCATGTGAAACTGCCATTGGGGAAAAAATGAACATAGAGACCGTTTTTATTCTAGCCACTGATCTTTAGCAAGCTAGTGAAAGTTTTATTTTGATAGAAAACTTGGTTGAAACGCAGATGTTTGTAAGTGAAAGACAGGGATCTCGATAAACGATTGACATTCCTATTTATGTAGTGTTATATAATCTGAGTGGTGGTGCATGATAGTCCCACTGAATGCAAAAGCCTGTGGCTGTATTAGTCTGTACTATGAGCTGCATGTATTCATTTTTTTAGCCAGGCTTGACTTAGCTATATTGGTAGAGACAGAGATAAAATCCTTTTTGCGACCAGCTTCACGGATTTTCCCTCACAGATTTGTTATGCTTGCATGTGCTGATTTTATCAGCAATAACTAAACATGCATATGATAACAAATGCAGTTCTTTAATGTCCTGAATTTAAATAAAAAAATATAAGCCGTATAAGTTGGAGATATTTCTTAGAATAACATTTTAACTTGCAGGTTTTCTAATTTTTTAAATGTTTTTTTTTGCGGTATTATAACTCTTTAACAAAATATAACAGAAGTATGACTGAAGGAAAGGAAGAGGAATGGATTACAATTTATGTGATAACCAAAAGTCAGAATTTATTGAAGCCATTTTAATGATGACATAAATGTAAAAAAGCAGATGTCAAAAAATTGCCAGTTATTTAGTGCATAAATTTATAAATTTTTCCTGACGGGCAATATTAACATATGGTCTATTAATACCTACAGAATATTTTCATAAATCACATCTCTTCCTAAGTTCCTTGGAATCTTTTTTGCCATTATGGTTGCCACTAGTTCATTTCAGAGTTATGTACGTGTTACTAGACACACTCAAGCTTGTTTGGAATAAATCTCCATGAACTTTCTGAGCACTGATTACCAGCAACAGCTGATGTTAGTCAATATTGCGGTCATATTACCTTTGAAGCCCTACAGCATTAAGATAAAACCCTAATTAAGGGTATATATAAATATAAGACTTGCAAGAGAGATAGGAAGGAGTATAAAACCATTAATTATCTGTTTTATTAGTGTTGTCTGGTATATTGTAATGATTGCCACTGAGGACACTCCTATGTGGAATTTACACCTGAGGGAAAAAGCAGTGGTTCATTTTAAATGACACACTCAAAAAATCAAGATTAGTAGCAAAGCAGAACGGGAGTAATTATGTGGAGGACCACGGATGCTGCTCCCATAATCTGTTTCCAACAAAAATAGTAGAGATACGGCAATAAGAGCATCTACCTTCTGGATGATGTCAAAAGAGAAATTGTCTTGACAAATGAGGGAGATTTTAAATGGGAGTTTTCTCTGACCTACAATGCAAGGAAAGGTTATGCTAATACGTGAAGGCACAGGCCTTTGCTAATGGCTGAGCAGTAGACAAGGCAGCATGACTTCAGACGAGAGTCAGGTTTTCGTACTTCTTTCTCCCCGAGTGACTGAGAAACACTCATTATCCTGTCCTGGGTTATCCTATTATAAATGCTCTTAGCTTATTATAGATGTTCTCTGATATAAATGTTGCAAACAGTGATCTTGGAGAAGGAAGTGTGAAGTTAGCATCTGGCACAAAAAGGACAAACTACTTATGTTTTAAAATTAAGGACAGCAGTTGTCTTGTTTGAGCCACGTTCTCTTCTCATGAACGGTCATCTATCAATCTATGCAACCAGCTATAAATCTTTCTATTTTTTCCCCAAAATATGTTTTTTTTCTGATTAAAGCCAAATTTGGCCCTGAATTCTTCTACATGCACTTCTTCCCATGAACAGTGAACTGAAAAAATATTAATCTTTTTAAAGCACCTCGAAGCCCATTTCTCTTTTCAACTAATGAACTATGTAAAGGAGCCTCAGTTGCCTCAGGGAAGCTTGTCAAACCCGTCACAAGGAGCCTTTATAAAGCCTAAAGGACATGTATCATAATGTATAAAATTTGTCATAGCATATCATTATTACCTTTTGGGAGGCTTGTTACAACAATTACAGATGATTAAGCCATATTAAAAAAAAAAAAAGACAGTTTCATCATCAATAGAACTAAAGAAACTAAGCTTCCTACGTTTTTTTTTTTTTTGTTGTTGTCATCTAGTTTAGTGTGCTAGAAAATGAAATCTTCATTAAAGATTTTCCTGCCATAAAGGCGTTTATAGGAGGCCTCTGCAGGGAGGATTCTTTGGTGTCCAGTATTGCATTAAACGTGAGACTGTGTGCAGTTTCCCTCTGTAGGTTATCTGTGGCTACAAAACTCGAACCCATGTAATTATTTCAGAGACCTCTACCTTCCACCAAATCTGGTTGCAATGAACCGTGCAGAAATTATTGAAAGTTATTGGGGGATGTGGGAGGCACACAGATGCACTTGGAAAGGCACATAATTGCAGTCTGATGACAACTGTGGGGAATGAGGCTGAGAAAGGTACTGACATTCAACCTTCCCTATTTTGTTTACTGCCCTGAGTGTTTCCTCTCTCCCTTATTTTCATTTCAGACTGAAAACCAGTGTGAACATGATTGCGTAGAGGAATGCATGCAGCTCTCACCTGGCAAAAGGATGGGAAGGACAGTTTGGCCCAAGGGACAAACTCAGACTGACCACATTACTGCAGTGTCAAACACAGGTGTGCCCTTTTCTGTGGTCTCCACAACTCTTGAACAGTAAGTAGTTCCAGTCTCAACAGGAACAGGTAGGGTAGCCTTGGGCAGACTCTGGAAAGATGAGATTTGAAATCTTTGTCATGAGGAGGGAACACCACTCTGGTCTTTTAACGGCTCAGCTAATGCGTAAAAAGCGTGTTAGTTTTATATCCTGCAGCCAGCCTTACTCAGTATGCTGACTGTTTTGAATCTCAAACAGGAATGCTTAACTGTCCCTCTGCACTGTAGGTTTCCTTTTGTGTTTTTTGTTGTTACTGTTTTTTAATTGTATCTAAGCCTAAGATAAATTTGATGCCTGTCTACAGTGTGTTCTGGAGCACCAGGCAGCAATCTCTAAACCCGTCGTGACCAAATCAATGGCAATAAAGCTCATCAGCTCAGCCATAACAAGCTGAGGCAAAGTACTGCACTAATGGAGCTCTGATGCTTTCAAGACAAACCAGCAGCTATTCCACAGGAATGCACTGCACCATGTGGAAGATATTCATAGTCGTTTGCATAACTTTGCATTTCTAGGAGGATTTCACAAATTTACCTTGCTTGGCGCCATCAGTGACAAGATTGATAACAATGGGTGTCACTCTCACTAGCAGAGGAAGATACAAGTACCACCATTGCCAGTGGACACCTTTTTGGTGGTCCACTTGCAGGTTTTTGTGTCATCCGGCTAAACTTCAGCCTACCATCCAAACTGAAACAGATTTCAACTTGCATTTTAAACATTACTTGGATTTTTTTTTTTTATCTGATAGAATAAATAGAGGCTTGCTAAAATTGTAATCACTGTCAGTAACCTGATAGTGTACATAAATTTTGCTATGTAAACTTTCAGAGTGAAACTTTGAAGACTAGGTTGTCTAGAAATTATCAGTGTAAATTAGTTCTACCTAATAGACACTGCAATTATCTTCTGATATAATTATAGGCCACCTTTTTAACTCAGCCAGTTGTTCTGATCTTCAGGAATAACTATGCTGGCAAGCAATCCCTATTACAATGGAATAGCAAGTATACAAGCCATCTATCACAAAGACAATATTTTTTGAAGTGTTTATGCAAAACAAATCTCTGCTCTGCTCCATCTTTTGTACCTTTTTGTAATGAAAACCACTGCCTTAAGTTATTTTCTTAAATCACATCTTTTATTATCCATGTTTTATGCCAAATTTCCTTTTTTGTCCTAGCTATTTATCATAGCAAAAGCAAAACAGAAACATACTTCAATGTGGGAGTTTTATTTTTATAGTAGGAGGCTTTAGTGGAGATGAGATTGATACATCAAAGTCTTATCCCATGATAACTGATGTATTTAAATATTTACCTTCATTTTTGTCCTCTGCAGTTAATACAATTTTTCCCTAACATAAGCTGCTAAATGTATTTTCCCCTTTTTTATTCTTATTAAAATTATGATTTGAAGATATATTCCTAAAGCTGTGAATAGTTATTAACATTTCTTTAAAGGCTTCAATATTTGAATGGCCAAATTCCAGCTTGAGTAATTACATTCTGCCTACTTAAATTCCCCACACAGTTTCAATTAGATAAGTTATTCTTCTACTCTTTCTGTCCTAAAACTGTTCTGCAGCATTGCTGCCACTATTAAACAGCTGCTGAATTTTGCCCCAGAGGTGACCGAACGATCCCTATATACAAAACACAGTATATAAAATAAAGTGAATTTTTGCTGGATGAAAGTTGGTAAATACAAGTTTTGTGATGGCTAAGTATTATTTTTGAATGCCCATGTTTATGCTCACTTCAAGGGTAACAATAATGAAACCTTTCCCATAGAGTCCTGCTAACAGTGCTATAGAAGGAACAGGAGGATTCATCTTCCATACGTGTTTCCAGGGACTATCATCAAGAATACTGCCTTTAAATTGTGGGCATATATGCCTATAGGAATGACCCCACCAAAGAGATAGGCTAGATTTTATACATACTTAGGTGCTTAAAGTCTCAGAAAGGAAGCCAGTATCTATGTCAGGCATACTGTGGAGGACTCTTCCCCATATACTTTTGGAAATCCTGCTAGGGCCTTTAAAGGAAATACAACCCCAAATATCTTTAAAAGACTTTTTCCTCACATGCTGTGATCTCAGCCAGAAACTATCCAGTTGCACATAATTTTACTTTACCAAGCAAATCCATTTATTTCTACTGTAGTTAAAGCTATGAGATTCTCTTCTTTGAAGAAATAGGTAAGAAAGGATCTGAAGTAGCAAAGGGGACTACCTGCATCATTTAGGAACAGTTTTAGTGTGGCCCCAGGCTGGCAACGTGCAAGGCATTAAAGATTTTTTTCATATCTGGACCTATATTTCTGCTCTTTACAAGGGACCTGTTCAGATTACAGTGGTTACTGTAACTTCAAGGTAATCTGATGCTGCTGGGAGGTTGTGTGGGAAATCCCTGTGTAACTGCACATCAATAATTCAGCCAAATTCCAGAACAGGCTTTTGGATTTAGGCCTTTGTAAATTAAATCCTCCCTCCTTCCTTCATAAAAGGTTTCTGTAGATAAATCTTCAAATAAGCCTAGGACAGGGAGGCCCTAGGCTTATAAAAACTATATATAAGCTGAAATTATTTCTAAGGTCAATTACAAATGCATGTTTAAATATAGAACCTGTGAAAGTTGAAGGAATACTGAAACATTTATAAATTTGAATGCTGCTGTGGCTGAACAGGGCCTCTTCTTGTTTTCCTTCCTCATGTTTCCTGGAGTAGGTGACGTATACTTGGCGCATATATACCTCAGAACAGGCATTTGTCTGTTTCTCTTTTTTGCTATTCCATCATGCAGAAGACAACCTGCTCTCTAGCAGAAAGATAAATACTTTTCTTCTCTGCAGTATTTCTTTTTCTTGTGGGGATATAAGGCTTTTCTCTTTTCTTGATGAACTGATGAGGTTTAGGGCATCACCTAAAAAAGATTCTGCACTTTGAGATTTCTGCTTTTCTTTTTTTTGCCTATTTCTTCTGAATTCTGCTTTTTCCTTAATCTTCAATCTTCATCCGCATACTTCCCGTATCTCTGAATCCTCCCTCCATACAGTCCAATCTTTTTCTACGTATTCCATTTCAGATAGTGAATCTCTTCTCTTGCTTATCCATCCCCATTCTGTGTCCATTTCGGTTCTTGCTCAGCCCCAGGCATTTCCTTGCCACAGCATTAGGGGGAAAATGCTGCCTACCAATCTCTCTGATTATATTGAGCTGCACTTCAGGATACAGACCTGAGTTTGAACCTTACTTGCTGCCTTCTGCTTATGCTGAAGAGCCAAGACAAATGAGGCAACAGTCCTCAACCCTGGGTAGCTGTTGAACTGTTCTTCACACCACCATCTAAAATACAGATGTTGAGAATGATGTTGCAGAAAATGTCTGGGCTACAGAGTCTTAGTGCAACAGAAGAACTTGAAGCAAATGAACCAAGTAAGGACAGGGCAGTTCATAATCAGCGCAATATTCAACTTGTAGTGCAAATCCACAACAAAATTAGTAGTTTACTAGGACTGTGTTGAGTATCGAAGATCAACATTCTAAATAAAGTTCTAAAGCATGCCAGGATTCCTCTTAAAAATCAGGGTTGCTAGAATGTTTCTGTAGAGTCTCTGTCTCTACTAATAAAACCACTCGTGGCTTCTTATTTGTACTCACCAGAGGAGGAGCACAGATGGCATTAAGCATGCCATGGTGCTGCTGCTGCAAAAGCTGACAGCATCGGTCTCGTGTGCCTCATGTTCTGTGTTCCAAGAAAATCTCTACCATGGATGTAAAGTCCACTGTCTAAAAGATAAGATCTTCCTATTAGAGCATTAAAACAGCAGCTCTTTTCAACATTTGTTAACTAAATTTTTGTATTTCAAAGAAAACATGCTTAAATTTTACAAATTTCCTTGACAAAAAAACCCCAACACCTCATTTCCACAGTGCAGCCACTGTTGTTGAAAACCAGAACATTTTCCTTGTCCATAAGGAAGACAACACACTTTGTAAATGTCAGCGCTAGAGAATGCTCATCATTTTTGTGAACTGTCCCACTGTGTATCATATTGCTAAAACATTACCAAAGTAACAGCTGTACAGTTTAGCCAGCTGATAAAAAATAATGCTCTAATAGGAAGATCTTATCTTTTAGACAGTCTTCCTTATAGATCGTATCTGCTCAAGATGAGTTTGGAATGGAAATTTTCACAAAGAAGGGTCTGGAAACTATTCAGACAGTTTCCTTGTCCACCAAATTTTCACTGTGCTTGATTTAAGTTAGTTATATGTAAATAGAAACAGTTTCACTGTCCCTTTTAATTAGTATAATAACTGCAATAATTATAAGGCCAGGATTTCAAAGAAAATGCCCTCAACGTTACGGAAGACTCAAACTGAAAAACCTGTACTTTTTCATGTAGTAAGATAGACACTCAAATGCATTAGTTATTATTGAACACTAATTAATTATATTTCCATTTTATATTCAAGTTGATTTTTTAAAAATGATAATATTTCAGCACATTTACTATACGTTCGTGAAGAAGCCATTATCTACAGTTTGAAATAATAGAGAAGACTCTGGATCTCTACGTATAGTTTGCCAATGTATTCTGCATTTTTCCGAAAGCCTACAAAAGACAGCCTTTCCAATTAGAGATTAAAGGGGGAACAACATTCTCCTCATGATTGCAAGAAAAAGAAAGGAAGTTATAATTTTTAAAGAAACTGCTCCAGAATATGATATAGTTTACATATTTACTTATATTTTAATGATAATGATTCTCCAAATGTGTCAGATGTATAAGAATATGTGCATTGTTACTGTTAATATACTTCCACCATATATCCATGGATAAGAGAAGTACGGTATTGCACACAAGCACATAATTTAATATTAAAAGTAAACAAACCTACAAAGTTTAATATTCTGAGTTTTGGTCACAATATTGAAGATTACACTGACTCCATGCTTGTCAGTGTATTTCCTACATTTAAAATATATAATTTGATTTTTAAGCTCAGAATTTTTTATGCAAACAAATGTTATCACATTGATAATGAGAAATATGCAATTATTGCTGAAGTATTGCATCACAAACCAAATATGTTACATTTGTTTAATTTATTTGTTCTAAATTTATGAGGAATATTAAGAATGACCATGGTTGAAAGGACCCTAAATATTTCTTGAACAGAGCCCTACTAATGTTATTCAGGGTAAGGTTGAGATTGTATTCGCAGTTCATCACTGCTGTGTTCCCTGTAGTTTTCTTTGTAGCATGTTCTTTCTATCATATGATACTTGGGTTTTGACAGATCACTGTAATGTAATCAGAACATAGGATTGATTTAACCTTCTTGTTGCCTGGTCAAACGTGAACTCATTGCACTATATGACATGCAAGAGGGAAGCATATACAATGGAACATAATAATAATGGACAAAATGAAATGCTTCCTTTTCTTAGACATTTTGGGATTACCCTTTTGTAATTAAGATTTATATGTTGGTGTATAGAGACATGCACACACACATATATATATATACATGCCACCAGTCCTCCCTCATAAGTAGGTCTGGGAGTGAGTGAAATATGAGGACCTAAGTCTGAAATGGTTCAAAGTTTGAACAAACCTCAGACTTTGACCTTGGATGTGACTGTTGCTGTCTGGGCAGAATCAGTGATGGTGAATCTATCATTTGCAGTTGCACTGACACAAGAACCATTGCTTGCTTATTTTCATCAAGCTTCATTCTAGTCTCACTCCTCAGACATAAGACAACTACTTATTTACCGTAAAGGAAAATCCTACAAATACTTAGTGACCTATATACTTAGTTATCTAGTTTTGCATTCATATTATTAACTCATAAGTGTAAGAAGTGTTTTTGGCCTACAAAACATTGGTCAGTATTTAGGTGACCAGTACGTATCACGATAAGCTCAGTTTCACTGTTTTGTCGTGATCCTCCACATTACTTACAGACACAGACCTAGATAACCTCTTCTGAATTTACTCAGTCTGGTGGGGCCCTCGAATCCATACGGGAAGACTCCAACGTGATACGATAGGATAAACAGGAAAATGTCCTTACAGCAAGAGTCAAGCTTAAGCTATAAATTGGAGACCCAAGCTTCTTTTAAGTATGGGGTTTCTGGTTGGCAGTTCTCCAGTACTGGATAGTTATGTCCATGTTTAGCATTTTGCTTACAGTCGTCTCGTAATTAAGTTATATCAACGCCATCTCATGCAAATTGTCTATATAAGAAAGAAGCCATTCAAATGCGCTGTATGTCCATATAGGAATTTCAAAATCAGTTAAGATAATCATGTCACATTAAGTAGCATAAGGTGACAGAAGGTTCAAGTGGGAGGATTTGGCAGTTTTAGCAGACATCCTTAAATCAACAACATAAATTTTAATATAGTAAATGTATTGCACCAAATGGATGTGTTAACAGGATGCTGCTTCCAGACTATTTACACAGAATGCAAGAGAGAAGTAAAATAATAAATACATTTGTATTTTTTCTAACCTCTTTGTTTTTTAAATCTTCTGCAAACAATCCAGCCCAAACAAATCTTTGTTTTTATAATCTACTCCATTTCTAAAGCTCCTACTGGGTTAGGCTTTCCAATTAAAATATGATTCTTTATGCACGTTTCACAGAAAATATTTACTCAGACATTGTGCAATGTTTTCTGCAATGTATGGCTTTGGCCTTGCAAGACAATGAAAATTTCCACAATCTTGTTTAAAGCTTATTTCTAGTAACGATTCACAGACAAGTATCTGTTCATTTATCATAAGAATACAGAGGACCAGCACATTTTGTGACGTTTTGGTGATGTAACCAAACTAAAAATTGTCAAGATTTTCCCAGATTCCTTTTTTTTTTTTTTTAGGATTGTGACATAGTGAAGGGAATTAGGGAATTCCCTAATTTTTACACAGTAATACAAGACACACCAAGACCTAATTCGCTTAATCTTGGTGCTGGTACCATTCCACCAGTCAAAAGCAATGGCTACCAGGGCAAATTCTACAGTACAGGGGAAGCACACAAGTAAAGCAAAACAGTTGGTGCCAAGAATTCAATATTGACATCGTATGTGCTTTGCAGAGGCTTCTTCATACTCACCCCGTGGACTGAGCATTCTCTGATGGCTGAAGTGCAGAAGGCAAACTCTTGGAGTGTGCATCTTCCAGTTTTGTTTTGCCCAAAAGGAGGTGCTTCTCAAGTTCTTAAGCTGTTCCACAACGTGAACCAACATAATGTAAGTAGAGAGGGGTCAGGGGATTACTTTTGTGTAAATGCATCCCAGAGCAACTGCTCAATGCCTGCATGGCCCACCAGTGCTGTTCAGAGGTGGCAGATAGTCCACTGTAGTTTTCACCATCTTGGAATAGCATTTGGTTTTGACAGAGATGAGAATCTGGAAAAACATATTAGAGAACACATAAGAATAACTTGTTCCAGGCAGGAAAACACATCAGCAGTCTTGATCTTCGGTGGAGTTGTGAACAGTCAGTGAGAACTGCTCAATGCACATTGATTGTCAAACACCTTCTGATCAGTGGTGGCATTTCCTCCAGGTCTGCAGTGGCAGTTCATTGCAAAAGGTTTCCTTTGCCTGCCTCTCTCTCTCCTAAACCACTAAAATCAGATAAAGAAGAGATATTGTGGTCTCTGAGTAACGACTCTTCTGGGGGAGGCAATTCTGTGACTTTTTAAATATAAAATTTACCATCCTGAAGTTAGAAAGCCACAATGATACCAAAATTGTTCTAAATTTAATAAGAGATGCATTATTATGCTAAACTCTCAGATTGGGTGACTACTGCTACAATATATACAAATACCTATAAATGTTCAAAATCAATTGTTAACATTAAACCAGATGATCTAAAAGAAAGGTAATTGCTGTTTAATTCTAGCGTCTTTGCAAGTGTCCGTTTTAACTATTGTCCAGGACCACTCAGCTTTATAGTTAGATTTGTAAGTGCATATATTCTCTGCTATACTGAGCTAGTATAGAGTGAGACTAATTGAGATCACTATGGAAATTAAGATTACATATTGATAAACACCAGGATGATATTGTGCTTCAGTAATCCTCACCGGTGCTGCCATGAAAATGAATACGATTTCTAGATTGCATTATTTTCTTGTAGCAGTTTAAATGGAAAACATCTGATCTAGAATTGTTTGCAATGGATAAAAGGAGCCTGCATGGTAAAGGATCTGACATATTTGTAAACCAGCAATTATGGTATATACCCAGCAATTTGAAATATTTCTGAATTGTTCAGCACATCCCCAAATTGCTCATGTAATGAAAGCACATGAAAACGTTATTATCGTCGTTTCTAGTTGTCTTCCATTTCCCACTGGAGACTTTTTTGTCAGCTTAATACATTTTTGTTTGTTTTCAGCTCTGGCTTTATTTGGTTTTGGTCCTGGAATGAAAATCAGCTAATGACACCTTTTCTCAGTCTACAGAGGCTGCTGCTGTCTAGCAAGAATGGATTAGTCACTCAGTGCCTGATCTCAGAGCGAGATTGGGGTTTGCTGCTTTGTTTGTTTATTTAGATTTATTTTAGAGGAGGGAGCTCCATGCTGCAGCTGTACAGGACAGTGTCATTTACACTGTCTGAAGGCTACTAATAAATAATCACTTCATATCTTAAGAATAAACACAATAGACTTTTCACTGATGGGTTAATTTTTTTCCCAAATTAAATGAAGAAATGCAGTAGAAATCAGAAGCACCACTTGCCCAAGGCCCAACATACCAACCCATTGTATTTTCAGGAGTTGAGAGCCAAAGTGTCTCAGGGACTAGGAACGACAGTTCTATCATTTTATCTCCTGATTTTCAGTCAGGTTGGTGAAAAATATTAACAGAAGCATTACTTAACAGCTTAGAATAGGGTACAAAAGGACAGTCACGTGCCCCAAATGTTGTTTTATAGATGCTTTGTGCCATGCTGGAAGCATAGCACAGCTGTAACCCAACTAAAACAGCTCTCAGGTGACTTTCCTGACTAATCCGTAAGTAGCGCAGAGTTGCTTTATTCTCTGCAGCACCGGCACCACAGCCAGGGACAAGCAGGGACGGCTGCAGCGTCTCCATCATCAGCTGCTGCCAAAACGATGCCTCGGGAACACAGACAGTCTCGTAGAAAATGGAGCGGTTCTCAGGATGCTCCAGTTCACCGGGGACCAGGCTGGCACATACCAGAAAGAACTGGGAAATAGGGGAGGTTTACCTCAAAAGCAAATTAGCTAGTACAAAGAATTTTGACGGTAGTGCCCAAATGAAAGCTTATAAAGAATTAAAATATGACAACTGTCATAACAACAGAAAGCATTGTTATAATACGAGATCGTCTTGGTAATTTGTCATGGCATCCCTGAGGATAAGCAGGCATTTTGGTTCTCAGTTTTTCATTTTGCTTGGCTGATATCAACCTGAACATCGAGACGGCAGTGTTTAAAATACGAGCCTTGTAGAAGAATATCAAGCTGTGTGCATACAAATTGGAGATGGATTTGCCAATGCAACATATTGTCTCTGGTATAATTACTCAGTTACCAGTAAAACCTCTGCAAACAAATGTGTCTTGCAGTTTAAATTAAAGAATATACATTTATATATACTTTGAAATTGCAGTCTACATAAACTAAATAAATCATCAGGCCACAGCAAAGAAAAGGATTATTCTAACTCGAAACCTAATGATGAAAAGCAGTTTTTAAAGATATTCTTATTAAAGGACAGAAGAAAGTGTGGACAAAATCAGATTATTTGGATCACCAATAATTTGTTCTGGGTTTGTACACTCTTCACAGCCCAAAGAGACCTCGTCCATGACTGGTCTCTTGAGCATTACTGCAGTACAAGCACATGAAGAACATACAAAGTTATTAGCACAGACTTTAAATCAGTCTGAACAGTTCATATCCATAGTTGACACACAGAGAAAAATAAGGGCATGTTTAAATTGAAAATAAATTTCTAAGTACAACAGGAGGACATGTGCCCATAATTCACGGACATACCACTGGCATAGATAGAATGTGTTTTGAGGGAGGGAAAGAGGTTCTCTTCACCTTCCGTTACTCAATTAAAGACCACTGTCAAAGGAACTGTATTTCAAGGGCTATGAGGGTTTGTGTAATTTCAACTTCTACCTCTTAAAAGGTATCATAACATTGCTATAAAAAATAATTGAGTAATACAAATTAAACTTGATAAACACTTGTTAGCTGTCACGCTTCACAGTTTTTGTTACAGAGATTTGAAAAATTTTCTCCATTGTATCAGGCCTATTCTATTAGTGCACTTAAATGTTAAATATACAGTAGCTGTGCAAATTTCTTAATTTTCCTGTGGCAAGAATCTCTTGACATTTGCAATTTTCTATTTAATAGTCTGAAACTTCAGCAACTAAAAAGTTTATAACGTATAAAGGTGAAAACTCAGAGCATAATCTATTTTTATTGTAAGCAGAGCTTGGTATGGATCATCATTTCAAAAAAAAATTATTTGTTTTTTCTTTGTAGCTTTTGATGAAAAGAAACTGCTACATATTCTTTCCCAGATTTACAGGAATAAGAGTTACTATGGAGTACTATGGAGTACAATAACAACTGTGCAAAGCGTATAGAAGAACTGAAAACACACCTAGAGATGCAACTAACACTTCAGACATGCAGTTGTACTTACTTATGCCTGGCGCTTTCTTCGTCTTTTTTCCTCTAACTCTCTTCTCTCTCAGTTTTCTTCTAGGTTTCAGTATTTTCTTGAGACTACCAAGAAGAGTTTCTTCTTTCTTCTCCTCTTTGTCCAAGATTCTTTTCCTGAGTAAAAATTAAGCTATTTGGGGTACTCTGTCAGTCTTGAAACAGTTTTGAGTCTTTCTCATTTACTTCTTTTTAACTATTTCTCCTCCTATTTCATGTCATAACAGTTAAAATAAATTGAAAGCATAAAAAAAAAAAAAAGGGTTCATAATTCTCCAGTTGAAGCTGAAGGGAAACAGAGGGAGAATACTGCAGATGAGATGTCAATTCCTAAAATTACCTTGTCTCCGTGATCAGACAGGCCTTGGATTTATTGAACTACAGGGCACTCTACAAGGTCTATTTAGTTTCTCACATTTGTTTCACAGCACTGAACTGAAGGAACAGAATGATTTGAGCATGGTTATTGATTAATATTGTTTATTGCATATATTGTTCCAGGCACTTAGGAAAAAATATAGGTATGTTTAAAAGAAAATAAATACATAAATAAGGTGGCGAGCTGGACTCCCTCTTTCTTGTTCTGCCACCGCATGTGTATGCATTAGCACAGCTCTGAAAAGCCACCTGGACAATTCATAACCATAGCAGGCACTTAGGAAAAAGTATTGGCATATTTAGAACTAAAATGTATACATAAATAAGATACTAAGGCAAGCTATATGTGTATGTCAGCAGAGATATGAAAGCTGTTTGAAGAATTCTATCAGTAGTAAGTGTGCCACAGGGCAACTGCGTGAACACACAAAGGAGATGAACCAAAACAATTCCTTCCCTGAGCATTACCCGGAGAGAGCGTGACTTAGCGATACAAAGGACATCCACAGGACAACTGAGAATGTGGAAGCTCTGCCTGGAGGAGCGCTGGCTGCTATTTTGGTAAGATTTTTTTTGTTCTTGGAGTACTAAATCATATGTGAAATTTTAAGAAAAACTCAAAAATTCAGAATTTCAAACTCACTGAAAAGTATAGAACTCTGTCGTGTTTTCATGTATTTGTCAGTCTAATTCATGGCAAGAGAAAAATTTTCTACTTAAACCCTGTTTTCTGAAGTGACCTGGGCCATTAATGTATTCTAGTCCCTGGGATGGCTGTTACTATTTCTTATTAAAAACATTTTCTCAGTGGTTTTAGCTAAGTCGTAGAAAGACTGTAAGCACCTACTAAGACTGCCCAAACAGAGAGTTAGTCTGCAACAGCTACTGCTTCTCAATTCACATGCTTCCCAGTTTTTCACTAGCGTCTTTGTGTAGACAAACCCTTCCTAGTGACTGAAACAGATTTTCTGTGTCAAAAACGTCTCTTATTTGTGTTGTAATGAAGAGGTTTCATGCTTCAAAGTGTCAAACTGTGTCACTGTAAGACAAACAGAAAACGCTTTGATCTCAAAGTATGTCTACACAATGCACTGAAGGTGTGATGGCAGTACAGACATCCATTCTGGTTTGAATTTAGCTAGCATGGGTAATGTTCAGAGCCTGCATGTCTAAGTATAAACTAGTAGCAACCTGATGGGGACACTCCCTGGGGCTGCCAAGGAATAAAAAGGAGCCCTTCTTTGGGGCTAACAGATTACTGATGGAACCATCTCATTTTATAGTTTGCAGTTCAAAAGGTGCATGTGTATCAAATTCTGTTGTGCTGGCAAAATCATAAATTTAGACTGAAACATTTTTTTTTTTCATAAACTATTAAGATTTCCTTGTTTCTGTTGTTTATTCACCATATTTCTGGCACTGGTATACAGACTGAGAGTTTTCAGCCAGTTGATCCACTGTCTTCCTCCTTGTCTCTTCTTTGATCTTCCAATGAATAACCCAGTCTTTTCCCGGTTTTTATATCTTTGTCCAGATTTTATATCTGCTTAGAATTACTTGGGACCTTTTGTTTCTAAGTCTATGCAGGCTTGATGCTAGCAAAGCTTTCTGGTTTATTCCAGCATGCTTTTTTTGGATCAAAAAACCTCTCTTTGGTGTTGAAAAGAGAAAATATTCCAGTCAGCAAGTGGTAAACATTCAGTGAGAGATGTTAAAAATAAAGCCTGCATTAGAATACTTCAAATGCTATCTCATGTCAGACTTTCAGAGGTCTGTAACAGTTGTATATTCGAACACGGCCACTACTGTGTGACATAAGCAAATATAAAAATAACAATATGACTATAGATTACAAATAAAACTCAAAGAAAATGTCAAAATTCTTAAACAAAATCTGAACATCTGTAGAAATTTTAAAATACTACACTGATTTGGAGGAAACTGTTTCCTGACTGTGGAGTGGATGAGATTTACTCTTGTTATGAAGCAGAATAGAAACATTTTGAAATGTCATCTTTTCGGGTAAAATGGAAAATCAAATTTTTGAGCAGGGCTATTAATCCTTGCTCTAAGTGTGGCCTGTATGACATGAAAAAGAGTCAGATTCAGCTGCCACAGGCGCTGGAAGCTCCACGTGTTTGATGATGAAGAAACAAGTAGACGTTCTCTTTTGTTACAGTTCTAATTCACAGACTCTGTTAAATCTAACAGAATACTAATTACCTTAAGTGGATTTCACAGTTGACAGAGACCTTTGCCGGGAAGATGAGCTTGACAAAGGCAAATGAAACTTAGCTAATGAAGAATACTAGATCCACTTTTGAGGAATGTTAAGAAAGTGCTTTGCTTTTTATGAAAGGTACCTCTTTTATATGTAAAGTAACCATAGAAATGTCAACATTTCATTGTTAGACACCTTTCTAAATTCTGCAGAGGGTTATCAAACTACCTTTAGGTTTTCCTTTTCTGTAATTATATTTATTCATACAGCATCTCCTTGCAGTGAAGCTCTGCGGACCAATCCTGAAAAAGGCACGCTCAACATTTGCTTAACACAGCTTAATCAAACCAGTCTCCATACTGACAATCACAATATGGCAGAAATTTCTTCCTTGCAAATGAGGGCTATGCAGGTGTGTCTAATTATTACAGAATTGCTTGGAGCACACAGAAGTGTGGGTGAGAACTGGGACCACAAAAATGTTCTTTTGTGAACACGTTACCTCAGGTGGCTCAAAACGTGCAAATAACTATTGACTGTGGCAGTACTCCGCAGTTAAAACCAGATCAGAATTAGTACAAAGATGGGATGCTTTAAAAGCTGCTGAGAAATATGGACAAGGCCTTGCTTGTATGGTTAGCTGGGTGTGCTGCTTGTTTCCTAGATCACAAGCTAACCACATACTCACTCTGCTACCCAATAGCACTACGTCATGCTGCTCCTCAGCACAGGATAGGAGCTCACAGGAGTGTAAGATATTACTGGGAGACTGTGTTCACATACTCTGAGGAAGTTCTAGTTAGTTGGAAATCCTACCGTCAGGATCAAAGACACGCAATCCAAAAGCATTGATATTAACTCTTCTCATACTAAAAGCTGCTTCCTCATTTTAGAAGACTTTGTGATACTGGAGCATTCTTACATGTTACAGAGTCCACTGCTGTGGTCCCTGTACTACTGTGAAGTATTTTATAGCTTACTGGGGAATGAAATATTTGGTTTTCAGCAGCAGTAGGACGTTCTATATGCACATAAATTAATGTTGTTCAAGTAATAAAGAGTCCAAAGACACTTTAAAGCCAGAAAACAGTTTATTTTCTAATTAATCGGGGTTTTACTAAAGAAGTCAATCAGAGAAAGATTTCTTTGAAAATGATCTAGTTTAAAGTTTTTGCTCTCTCTTTTCTGAATCATGTCCTACATGATAGTTTCAATTATTTATTATAAGGCAATGGTAAAAAAGTGTTAATTAGCAAAGATGAAAAAGACTGACTCAATAGGAGCTCCTGTAAAGGAGCTCTTATTTCTAATGCCTGAGGTGACCACTAATTTACAGCTTTTGATAGCTTGCATGCATGGTTCACAGGATAAATTGGTCTTGGGGAAAAAATACTGTACACCTTATTCACTGTGGTTAATGAAGAAGGTCTAGGTTTTGCTGCTGTTTTGTTTTTATTTTTTAGTTCAGCCAATTTAGTTTTGATAGAATGGTTTAACTTGATAGCATTAGAAATTAACATATGCAAAGAGAGAAAGTATGACATCGGAACTGCAAGATTTTCTCCATTCAGCTGAAATGCCCATACTTGGCCCAGGAGGCCAGCTCTAAAAATAATCATGCTTTTTGTTTTTTCCTTTCTGTGCTGATTTCAGCTAGTCTTTTCCATCTTATAAAAATCTTTAAGATTAAAAAACCAAAGCTTTAAAAATACTAATATCCCAAGATCTTTACACTTTTTTTTTTTTGTGAAGAGAGGAAAAATAACACACAATACTAGATGATTATGCTAATAATGGGAATCATACAGAAGGCAAACTAAAATTTCTCTTAAACATAATGCACCAAAATTGCCTTCATATTTTGTTTACGTTTCATTATTTAATCATAGCTAGACCTACACAACAGTGTGAAACAAGTTCCTTAACACAATCAATCATTTTAGCTAATTAGAATACTCAACAAGGGCTAATAATGCAGTGGACAGAGGTCTAGTTTATTTTTTGCCTGTAATCTCCATTGGACATATCAACTGGTTTCTTGAAAGTTACCACACAGAAATTAATTTTTATCACTGGTTGTCCTAACTGGATTTTAAATAGATGACATATACGTGAAGGATTTTGTCTATCCCTCCGCTCCTTTTTCTAATTTTCCCAACTCTCCTAGTCATTCTCAAAAAAATATTAAAAAATCAAATTAGTCTTCAAATTTTGTTGATTGATTTCGGCATTTAACATAGCTAGGTCAAGAGAACAATGTAAAATTTTTAGAGACTGGGTTCCAAGAACCTGAGATGTGCTGCCCATCCCCCAAACCAAGCCCTTCAAGGAAAGCAGGAGTCTTGAATGTTGATTACTTTTTTCTTTATTTCAGGTCACTGGCTTGGTGTTCAGCTAGTAGAAATAACTGGAATATTTTTTTCCAATGATATCTGAAAATGAAAAGTTTTCAACTGAGCGTCTGTTCATCTCCACTAACCCAGAATCCTGACTGTCCATCTTCTCTCTTTCACAGTTCTGTCGATTTTGATTATGCCTGTGGTGTTTTTCATGTTGTTTCACAACATGACAGCTGTGCAGGACCAATTCCTCAAACTTCCAAGCAGGTGAATTCATGTGAAAAACTCACTCTTCTCTTAATTCTTTATGTTTAGTTCTTTCAAGCCTTTCAGATCTTCCTCAATTAACACCTTTCCACTTAGCCTATTTTCCTTGTTTATTTGTTCATTTTGTTGTTGTTTTCTTTATTAATGAGATATTAATTGACAGTCTGTGTGATGTTTTGTATGTTTCAAGCTTTTTTCATCTCCTGACGAGCCTTGCTGAACATAAAACAAGAAAAACGAACAAAGTCATTGAGAGAGTTAAACTAAAAAGAACTATAATATGGTAAAGTCCAGAATCAAGAGCAGAACATAAAAGATTAACATGATGCTGCTGTTGTGAGGACTTCATTATCACCATGTTCCTAGTCAGAACAAAGGTGTGAAAGGACAGGAATGTTTAATAAATTTGTAGTGTGATGTGAAAATAAATGAGATGCTTACGGTCCACCCTAAATTGTTATGGGCTTCAGGACATTTAAAATCCAGGAACAAATAAAACCCAGATTATTCAAATACTTCAAAACTGACTGAAATAATTCTACTATATGGATAGAAAGGTCAGTTTAGTGGTGTTAGTGTCTGAGGTGCATCTCATCACCTGGAAGCTCAGGTCTTAGAAAAGATGTTGTGGTATTACTTGATTCTACCATTTTAATGACAGAACGTAATGATCTTCATTTAATTGTCAATCTGTTCTTCAGAAATGTATAGATTTTTATCATTCTGTATAATATTTTGGATATTTAGCATTACCAAAGGTAGAGTTTTACAAAGGGTGATTCTCTCCCTTTATAAGATATATATCTCTCTTATATACAAGATAATATAGAGGTTTCCAGCCATAATTCATTACTATTTATTACCCTCCATGCATTGATTAGAAGGACTAGGAGACTCACGAAGAACAGATGTCTGGTTCTAACACAGCTGAGGCTGGATGTCATGAATGTCATACATGTTACCATGTGCCAATAACTGTGAAAATTCATGCCTCCTTAAATTCACGTCCTCTATTTAAAACAAAAAAGCATATGCTTTTTTTTTTTGCATATTTGCATGTGCTCTCATATTTCTTTAAGCCAGGACCAGTGCCAACCTCAAAACATAACTTGAAAGTAGAAACAGAGAGCAGAGGAAACATCAGCTGCTGTTGAGGAGGGAGCATTTTCTTACATTGATTCTTTTCTCTTTGACTTTCAGATAGAGTATAAAATGTATTCAGTTTTAGAGATTTGTTCTGGAAGTAGGCTTAACCAATCAGGAAATTAGAGTCCCTATCATGCAGCTTCTCTAGTGAATCACAGAAGAGGGTGAAACAAAGCAAAAGAGGATTTATTAAAGATAAAATTTAATTAAAAGTACAGAAATATGAAATATAATAAATATTAAAATAAAGAAATGCCTTCTGGGGCAGGTAGTGACATGAACATGGGATTAATTTTAATAAGGTGAGTAACCCTTTGCTAATATGAATATTGGGGTCAGAGCCTAGCCTAAGCATTTAAATATTTTCCTTGATTCAGATTATTCTTTTCACAGATAAGAAACAGTGAGCATTTTTGTTCAAGCTGCACATAATTTTGAAAATTGTTTGGTCAACAAAAAGAAATAACAATGGAAAGTTACAAGCTTGTATTTCATAAAGAGGGGAGAGAAAAGCCTCTCCGGTTTTAATTAAGTTCTTCAAGTTTCACTGGAGAAGACTTTAGTGTACCAGAAGACACAAAAAGTAAGTTAACTCATGTTCATGTACAAAAGTGGATAACAAGTAAAGCTAAAATGCAAGGAATATTATGAAGATTTTTTTTTTGTGTGTGAATGGCAGTTACAGATTTACATAAAATTAAAATAACCTTTAAAATTAGAACAGCTGGGTCACTCTAAAGTGATCTGAATTACTGAGCTAATGATACTCTTATCCCCTCCATGTCCTCTAGGCACTGCCATTGAAAATCTAAACCTGTGCAAGAAAACTTAAATTGGAAGAGCTACCCTGGGAAATCTACTCCATACTCCTCTATTGGTGCTACATCTGAAGACAAAACACAGTTCTTAAGTAGATATTTAAAGGCAGAAATGTCTAGAGCCAAAAATAAACAAAAATGCCATTATTTCATATAGCTCTTCCATCTGCGTTTTGGACCAGTGCTTTTTTTATGCAGACAGATTTTATTCCGGTGCATATTCTTAATATATGATAAAGATCAAGACTGCAAAATCATCAGTTAGACAGAAGTAATGAAATTAGCAAACAATACTTAATCTGAAGAGTATAGTCAAGATCCAGCTGCATAAAAGGTACTTTTATGCTGTACTACTGGTAAAAACAAACCCCAAATTGGATTAAGCGGCCAGCTGAGGATACTGATGGCATTACTGAAGACCTGAGTAGTAAACAAGTATTTTATTTACCTCAAAGAAAATAGTGTCCGAGGGGGAGAGGGGAGGAGTGACCAGAGTACATGGTATTCTGGTAATCTTCTAAGGATCCAATCGTTGCTTAAAACTATAAATTAGAGCAATTCTAAAGAACATAAAATCACTCACGTTTTCCATTTCAGACTTTCACGTGGATGCCAGAATCAAGGCTACTAGTTTTAAATAACCAGGTATGCAGACTTCCTTACTTTCAGGACAGGAATTTTAACTCTGTAGTGCAAGTGTGTGTCTCTTTATCCTTTGTGACTCCTATTGTGACAAGCTGTTTTCACAGCCTTTTAATAAGAAAAACTGTGATACACTTTTTGTCAGGTTTGTATATGATTTGTCTAAATTTATCATTAGGCGAATTATAAGTCGTTGTCTAGGAGCATCTCTTGCTATCAGAGAATGCTTCCAACCTGTATGTATCTATAGGTGCATATTTCTTAAGTAGTTTGAGTCAAACACTTCAAACACACGGCACTGATTGTAGTACGTTTGTAGAGTGATACAAGACATCACAACAGGACTCTAGGATAAATGCTTCTCGGTATTTTGAGCACTGATTTGGAAGCACAAAACCACTGCTGATAAAATCCATGGTTCATGCAAGGATCAGTTGAGTGGTAAATAATTATAATCGGGCCTCGCGTTCATCTGGAATGACCTGGATTACAATAGTTGTATTTATTTGACTTGTGTTGGTTTTGGCTCTGCTCTGAGGCAGCCAGGTGCACGCTAGCTCTGATTCCAAAGGCACGCCGATGCAGTCAGCCTAACAAGTGTGTTTGAACTCTCCTCCACGTTCCTTAGCTTACTGAGCAAACTCTCTGGGTTTGGAGTATTAGTAGAAAGCGTTTGTGTCTTCCTTAAAAATCCCTTCAAACCTTGATATTCTGGGCTTATTCCAGCAAAATGAGTTTTAAAAGAAGAAAATGCAATGTTTTTCATCTAACGAAAATAAATCTGAGTCCTACCTATAGCACAGGGGACTGAGCTATGGTTTCCAAGGACAGAAGTCTGTTATGGGGATTATATTGGATAAACGAACTTAGGTATGGAAAAATGAAATTAAAATAAAGCGATCTTACTGCCTTCTCAACTTGGAAATAACAAACGGGCAGTTAGGAGGTGTTAGTTCTTCTAGGCAGCACTGAAGATACCAATGCTGAAATGTTTTATTATCCTGATCTCATGTCCACAGTAAAAAAGAAAAACTGAAAAATTATGAAAATGAGAAGTCAAGTCATGATTACTAGACAAAATTTTTATAGTATACCTTTGAGGAAAACCTGATTGTAGACTTATATGTGAATGACCAGAAAATACTGAATTCTGAAAGGTTCTTTTTTTTTCTCTTGGAGAAAGATATATCAACTATCTGAGTACTTTACAAATAAAAGTATGATTGCCTCATAAGCTGGACTAGCCGAGACTGATTTTAACCTAATGACTTCAGACTGTGTTGTTGGAGACTATAAGGATATGTACCACGTATACATAAATTTGTAAGCAGTGAAGATTATTAACTATGAGACAATTTAAAATAGAGGTTCTCTGTTTCTTTGAGCAGGATACCTGAGAGTAGGTGAAATGTAACATCTTTGGTACAGAAAATTTCAAACTAAATTATCTAATGCTCCCTTCTACCTTTAATGTCCATGAATCTACGCATTCTTATGTTTGAAGAGCATATTAATGCATCATTTACAGCTAGCAGCATTTTTATGTTTTACTGACACATTTATCCTGTTTTGTGTACGTCCATGTGCGTTAGTATATATTAGAAGTACTGCAGCAATATCACGTCTCCCAGGTGTAACATTGCAACAGGTATTTGCATAAGCACTTTAACTACGGAATATAGTACATGTCCTTCTCTTATCAGTACAGATTTGCAGAATATATTTATATATGAGACTGTAGAGAATAAAAGAGTACTTCAGGTTCCATAAAAGTTACACTTGATGACAATTTTGATTGCTGTGGTTTTCATCTTAAATTTTAGGTTTAAACATTCAATTATTTCTTTCAAACCTATCACTGGAGGATTTTATCTAAAGTTATTCAATATCCAGTAATCAAATTGGCAGGATTTCACTTCTCAATTTTTATCATGAATGTAACTAGCTTATTATTTGCCTGGTTTTGCTGTTGCTTGTTAATTACTGTTTGTTAACTGGCTTTCAAGTGGATTACCAGTAAACTTTCCAATATTCCTGTATGAAAGAGGATCCAGATAGACGACTTTTCAGTTGCTTTAAAAATCAAATCTAAAAAGAACAAACTTTCCCATAGGCCTATGTAGAAATAGAACTGTGTTGATAAATATACGTACTTGACTAAATACAAAGTTAGATTTTTTAATTTAAAAAAATTGTTTGCTTTGCTCAGCCTAAGGGCAAAACGTCAAATGGTCCGATATACAGAAAAAAACTTGCCACTCACCGACTGAAACTTAGGTCTTTTGAAGCAGCTGCAGTTCAGACACTCAGGCATCTAAAAGAAAAAAGTAGCTACGTTTTAAAATATTTTCTATTATATAAACATTCTTATTAGTGGAGTCTCTATTAATATTGACAGACACATAACAAATATTAATAAGCCACTAAGAGAATAAATATCTAAGAAGGTTGTAAATGCACAGTTTCTAAGCGACTCAGTTATGATGTTCCTCCTCAGGTGTCTATTCTAGATCTGTGTTCTGCATTCCTTTTACCTCACTATCACATTTTGTCATTGACTGTTCTGCAATGGTATTAGAACGGAGTTTTTGCATAAGAGCCGTTAAGTTCAGACACTATATAGTTATTTTTAGTACAATATGTGACCAGAAAGGACATGTAAAAAAACTGGTTTTCGTTTCCATTTTGACTGTGCAGTACAATTACCAAAGTTCAGTTTCCTTGGGCATTTCATGCTACATCTCCGTGCTGCAGGTTCCTTATTTCCTGAAAAATTTCATTTTTCTTATGATACCCTTCTTCATAAAACATTCTATGAAGACTTTAAATGAAAGGTGAAATATAAAAATTATTTAAATCAGGAATGAGGCTGAAAAGCTGGAGGATAAAGCTGCCATTCAAAGGGAACTTGACAGGCTGGAAAAACCTCATGAAGTTCAATAAAGGAAAACGCGGAGCCTTGTGCCTGGGACACAGTATCCCTACGCACCTGTGCAGCCTGGTTGCTGATGAGGCAGAAAGCCACTGGGTTGTCTAGAGAGACTGGAATATACATCTCAGATTTTGACTGGGCCTCAGTGACCTCATTCAACTCCAGAGTGGAATCTGACTTCAGGGTTGAAGTTGCTTTGAGTTGGGCACCGGATCAGACATCTCCAGAAGTCCCTTCTGAAAAAAAAATAAAAAATTCTATGTGTCTGTCTCAGCACAGTTTCTTTCAGTGTGTTACCTGAAAGAGCTACAGCGGTGCTCTAAATTTGAAAAGCGCACAAAGGAGTTGCACATTCTCCCTCTTATATCCCCCTCAAAAAAAAATATGCTAATTTAGAGTGTAAAAGGAAGTTTTTGTCTGCTCATTTTATTGCTTTCTGATCTCTTAAAAATACAACTGAAAAGAACGTCTTTCTTTTATTATTAGATCTAAACCACAAGACTACATAGTAAGTTGCTCTTTCTCAACTACGAATTTTATCACTGCTACTTCCCGAGTTCTCTACTAAAAATGGACAGCTTGTGAAATACTTCCACTTGTCTGGCTTCTGACAGATCTTCCTACAAAAGTCCAAGTTACCCAAGAACACTGTAGCTGTCATGGCTAACTATCACTCCACAAACCTTTGTGAGTGGAAGCCTTATAAAGCCTTACAAAGAAAAATCCTTTGGGCATCACAGAATAACAGCAACATTAGCCAAATGTCCACCTTTCTGTGGAAGAGTACACAAGCAGAATGCATTTTTGTGTCATAACACTGAATTTGGAAAGAATGTTGCTTCCAATTTTATATGAATGGCCAGACCGCTGCAACCATTAGAGTACATCCATACTTTTTTTTCCCAGGAAAAACCATGTAAAGATCAGACACTATTTAAAAAAATAAACCACAGCAGAACCTTACTGCTAAATAAGTTATTTAGTAGCTATCAATAATGATGTAAATTGAGCATATGGGTTTTTTAATCTACTGCTAATAGTAATAATGATATTGATGATGATGATGAATATTCAAATACCGTTATATTGTAACATTGCAGTAGATCTGCTCTATGGTTTGGACACTTTCACCATGGAAAATCCAGGTTACACAAGGAAATATTGAATTTGTGTCAAGAAAATTGCTTACATAGTAATACACTTATTGACTTGATAAAAAAAAATGCAAAATGACTGCTTTATAACACTTAGAAGATCATTAGACTTAGTATCTCTCTTCTGACATACTAACCTTTCCATAACCATGGCAATATATAAATGTCGGGGCTGGTTTTCTTTCTTTTTTGTTTTTTAGTAAATATAAGGTAAAACAATTTAAATTTGGGGTTCAACAAGCAGTTCTGTTGGCATTGTTGGATATTTTAAGGCTATGAAGATTTCAGTGCGTATACCACTATTTCTAAACTGCTGGAATCTTAGAAATTAAATGTACTTTTCCTCATGGTTTCCTTTCAGTTTTCTCCATCTGTTTTTATAACTGCTCCAACTTCCATTAGGCTAAAGATTTTAAAGTACAGACTGGTTTTCTAGAATTTCTGATCTCAAGTTTCTCCAGAGTCACATTAACAAATTACATATATATAACGCGCTTTCAAAATACATAAATCTGGCATTCCTTGAGAGAGTTTTCTTGCCAGTACATTAATTAGGAAAATGTTCCTTATGACTATCTATTTGAATTACCAATGTTTAATTAGCTATTATTGCTGAATTAAGGATTGATTTATCATATCAGTTTATATTGTTCCCGGCTCTCACCCATCATAGCCAAGTTTGCTTGGATGAAAAGCGCAGTGAGAAGGTGACCTTGGATTCTGGCGATGCTTGATCCTGGCTGATCCAATGGTTAAAGGCCAGAGGAACATAAAAGTTGTTTCTACTCATTTTAGTTGCCAACAGCAGATTGAGATTGTCCAGGTAGACCCATTGGCTTTATGGAGAAAGGTTTTTCTTTTTTAAGAGTTATTATGAAAGTTCTATGCCATCAAACTTGCTCCAAAGATACTTTTGCTGCAGAGCATTGTGTGGAAAATGCCTTTGTTGTGAGGGGGATTAAGCAGTGTTGGTGTAGTCCAGTTTTGGATCCACTGACTTCTGCATTAGAAGAGTGTTGCCTATTTTTAAGAGTTGCCTCCAAGTCTACATTTTTACAAATGTTTGCATGCATACCTTTTGCTTATTTGGAATTAAAACTGAATGGATCTGTAGGCAAGATAATCTGTATCTCTAAGGTAATGAATTAACAAAAAATTGCACCACAAGTATTTCTGAAAACAATTTTAAAAGGTGCAGTAAAGTAGTATTGATACTGGAAAGTTCAACAACCTCCTCGTTCCTGTTTTTAAAACACAATTCATGGGGAAAATGGGCTGGAGTAAAGTAAGAGCCAATTCTACAGAACAAAGACAAAAGTTTTGATTTTCTAAACCATGCTGGAGAACATATACTGAGATCATATTATTCTCTTGAGCTTCCAAATTCCCAGCCAAAGATTTGACTGCCTGTAATATTAAGCAATCATTGAAAGGATTCCTGACTTCTGTCCAATCCTACAGTGCAGCAGACCATAGACCCGAACTCTCAATTCATGGTTGTCCATTTAACGTTTCTGTTTTCATCAGATTTGTGGTTTAGACAAGATTAAGAAATAAAAGTACAAAAATAATGGAAAATAGGCTGGCACTGTAACATTTCTTGCCAAGATTAAGTCAAATACTGCAAAATAACTCAAAAAGAGTCAGATGTTTGAGTCTGTGCCTTGGACTTCTATGAATTTAAGGACTAAAGGTGCTTAAGTTTTAAAAAAAAAAAAGAAAAAAATTAAATTTGTGCATACTTACCCAGGGTGATTGATATGCAGGTACTGAATGCATCATGGAATGATTTTGTGTCCTCGCACCATCAGGAAAAAGCAAGAGTCTTTCATTTCCTGGTAGGAAAATAAAATCAGACCCACCCAATAGAGACCTTTCACTAGCTTAACTTCCCCTGAACCCTTCGGCATAATTATTTAAAGAAGGTGGTAAGGACAGTTTCTAATACAATTAGGTCTATTGCCGCATCCTCCGTACTGACAAAAAGGACTTACGTGTGGTACTCTCTATTCCCATGGTGGGAATATAACAACTGCATAAATTGAACATTGGGTCTAAGTTGCAGCTTCTTCAGAAAGCAAAAGGGATGAGCATCTTTAAAGCACTTCGAGAACTAAAGAGCTGTATAATCAATGGCTCCCCTCTTACGTTGCACGTGATGAATGGAAAATAATAAAACAATATATGTATCTGATGTTAGAATTCAGAATCCGTTACTTCACAGGTTCACAGTCATTATTTGATCTACATAATTATACTGAACATTTCAATTAAACTAAGAATATTTGAATAAGAAAATTATCTGAACCTCATTTCAAAAGACTTGGCTACAATTAGAAAATATTTTTGCACGTATCTTAAAATATTTTTGCGTGTATACAATGGAAATATGACTACATCTAAAAATTACATTGTTTGTCCTAAACCCAGGAAATTAATATATGCATCCCATATTTTATTTCATTTTTTATTTAAGATAATATGGAAGAGAATAAAGAAATAGTTAAAAAGTGGTAAATGATCCCCATGGAAAAACAAACAAACAACAAAACAATGCAACACTTTTTTTTTGGAATCAGTTCCCCTGTCCGGTTCACCAGTAAGCTGTGGAAACAGTGGTACCAGCACAGCACCAAGAGGGGCAGGGAGCAGCATTTAGAGATAAGGACATTTAAGCCAGTATTGCCTTCAAAGAAATGCACGTGGCAGCCTTCTTCAGGGGGAGAATCCAGTCCTTGCGAAGAGCCAGGGCTCCTCATCTAAATTAGACACCTGCTAAAAGCCTCCTGTGCGTGGGCTGCACCGTGACCCCAATGCCTGTAAAAGCACTCTGGCTGTGACCACTTTCACCCCTAATCTGATCCCTGAAAACCAAGCCTTAGAAGATGTGTGAAGTACTTACTCACTTCTGAACATGATTTAAAGCTATCCCTTGGAGCAGATGGAGTTTATTTTGTAATCTCTTTACAGCAGCTGAGCGACAAAAAATAGACTGCACTGCAGTCCAGAGTCAGTGTCTCCCTTTAAATTATTTGGAATATTATAAACATTACTTTGTTTTCTAATAGAGGCACCCTTTCCTGTCAAAAGGGAAAGGTTAAGTTATTGTCAATGACATTTGATTAAATATTTGCTAATCAAATTTATTTTTCATTAATGGGTGGATTTGTTAGTCTCTGTGTCTCAGCGATAGCCTCAAGAACTCAGCACTAGAAAGTCTTTGATTATTCCTTTTACAGATTTATAAATATTTTAGCGATTTAATCAGAGTAAAGGAACAACGGACTATGATTTAGGTAAGTATTATAAAAAGAGCTAGTGAACAGCTAGTCTATCTTTGCACAATCTATTTTTGAATAATTTTGAGTAAGAATGAATTCCTTAATTTCAGTCTGTTTGGAAATAATTTATGAACAGAATAAGGACAGACATTCTTGAATATGTTAATTTTTTTAAGTTGTTTCCCCAGTTCTAACAAATTTTAAAAATAAAAATGTTTAGAAAATGTATTCCCATCTGAGCCTGAATTTCTCTCTGAGAAGATTCTGACAAAATCTGATAAGCCCAATTTTTTCTTGTTTTCACAGAAACTGGGGCAACTGGAAGTGAAAAGTGAGGGAGAGAGAGGCTCTATACTGTTCTACACTAAGAACATAGTATTATATTATAATATTATATATATTATAGTTCTTTACTACTATTCTATTCTGGCTTTTTTTTTTAAACATGTACTTGAAAAAGATGTGCAGAAGACTTGATGGTGTACTTCACTTACCACTTCCTTGTTTCAACAGAATATATGCTTTAGTTGATTTTACTTGCACTTTAGTTTCTTATGGTAATTGCCTACTTACCCTGTTCTCGTCAGCTAATCAGGAGTAATTATTACATCTCTAATTGACCAACAATAACTACTGTATCTTGTTTTGTTAATTAAATGCTTGTTTAGGGGAATATTTAATTTGCTGTAGTAACATTTTTTTTTTCTTGGCGAGCAAGTCAACGTAACTTGATTATTATTCTGCCTGTATAAGGCAGTGCATGAAAAGCTTCTAAGAAGATTATGTGTAACACCTTCTATCTACCATAAAAGGGCTCAGCGGAAGCTTATGTTATTGTTAAACGTCTTGTAAAAGGAATCTGTGACAAAGTTTTTCCCTGTGATAGGGAAAGCATTCCAGCACAGGAAAAACTCAAGAAAATAAGGTGGTTTTCCCCATAGATAATATGTTAGGGATGTTACTTGGGCTAATTCTCAGCTTACACAGTCTTTAATGAGATCCCAAAGAAAATGTTGTATCATCGAAGCCACTCGCCCTTTGTTCATAATGCAAAGGTGACAATTACCATGAGTCAGCAGTGTCCTCAGGCCATGAGGAACGTTATGGGATTTCAGCCATCTGGGAAGATGGACTGAAGCAGAGGAGGGAACCAGGAGACCCCCATGGCCACTCTTGCAGCACACAAGCTCTCCAACAGCACTGGCGCTGCTGCGGCACAGAGGAGAAGGGTGGGCGGCAATAACGTGCAGTAATCCCTGGGGAGATGTTCTGAAGTTGCTCATGGAGGGGAGCCTTCACGCCTACCTCAAAGCAGCATGTGGGAAGTCAGGTGGCAGCCTCAGGCGTAGCCCGACCGAATGATGTGATTTCACATCCTGTTCCTACAGTTACCACTACTTACCACAGACACGACACTGACTCGGCATTGCTTAGTCCTCAAATTTAGCAAATCTGTGCGTAGGGATGAACAAATTAGTTCTGATTACGTCTTACTGTAATTCACTTTCATGAGCTACACACATTACTCATACGTTAAAGCCTTGTGTAAGAAACAAGGAACTAGAATCCACATGGTGCTGAGTCAGTAAATGAAGGCTGCGTAGTCTCTTTGTTTAAGCGCTTGCTGTACAGCTAAAGGTCCACATTTGCTTCTGTTATGTCAGAGTTCCTAAAAAAGCGCACTCTCCTGTCACTCCACAACGCAGTGCAATTTATGGAAGCTCACGAACCAATAGAACACACACAAACTCAGTCTTGTTGGCAAAAAAGAAGAGGTCAGTAGGTGTTCGGGACTCCACAAAGCATCATCTGAGAGCTACAGAACTACAAAATAAAGTTCTTCATCTTTTCCCCCCAATCGATTATTATTAATGATGTAAAAGAGGAGTGGAGTGTTTACCGTAGTCTTACAATTTTTGAGAGGAAAAAAATAGAAATCTTTAATACATCCAAGGGCTTTTTTTCAGTGAAGATGATCTTTCTGTGAAAGACAAGGACATTTCTTTCTTACAAGAATTTCTACGAAGAAGTGTATTAGAATAGAAAATACAGCCTAAGAAACATGCTTGGCACAAGGCTGAAAAGATTTAAATTGTGTGATATGTAGCATAATAAATAAAATCTTTTTTTTCCTAGAAAAAAATGAGCTGTTCTGCATGACCTTGGTCAAATCAGAATGTTTTTCACTTGTAATAAACTCCTGGTATTGTCTCCGAGAGGCCACACCTTGCGTAAGCGGTGACCTTCATTTCCCTTTCATCAGCCTGGGAAGCACAGGGGTCCCTTTGAATATACAAATACTTTTTTCTGCTGTCCTGAAGCAACTCTCCTTGTTTTTTCAACCTGTTTGGAAGGTGATATTCTGTAGGTCTTAGTAGTTGCACATCAGTTAAATTATTTGGCCCTTACACTTAGAATGTCATATTTTCATCTGTACCATGTTTTTAAAACAGCCATTTTGGAATCAAAAATAAAGCGGTACCATTTCGCCTGATGTGTGATGCTTCCATAGCTCGAGGTCTGGCACTGCACGGAGGTTATTTTTGTCTGTTGGCATGCCAGTTTTGCTGCGTAAGGGCAGCTGTTTATTTTAAGTAATATGTGATCCTTGGAACCTGTCCAAGCTGTAGTAGTTGTAGCTGATCATGAGCTTACAGGAGAGGGGACTGTTGTGTTGTATTTTACGTATGTCCTTGGTCTTGAACATTTGCTACCAGATTTGAGCAACTTAGCCTGTCCTTACCTGCAAAGGTAGAAGAGCATGAAGACTGTTTCTGAAGGAAGACTTAAAAGGAAATAAATCCAGGATCCTTCTAGTAGCTAGCATGGAATTAAACTGGAATATTTAGTAAAGCCCGTACTGCTAAATATCATACTGAGTTGGAAACAGCTGGTTTGAATATGCAGAAGCTTTAAAAAAATATATGGGAAATTATATGTTATTGGGAGAGTGTTTCAAAGTGCTTTTTGGCATAACACATAATTATTTCAAAATAAGCAGGATTCAAACTACAAACGATTAAAAAGGAAGCTGGAGCATTAAGTGTGAGCTAAAGGGGTAGCAAATCCTGATAAATAAAGCAAAGGTTCACAACGCAGTGGTTTATCAGTATGGAATAGACTAAATTCTCCCTATTTGGACTTATTCAAGGAAAACCAAAACCATTGAGGACCTGCAGCTCAAACCAGGCTCACTAGAACATCTAATGTGGCTGGCTTAGAAGTTTCTCATTGACAGTGGAAAGTGTTTCCAGCATTCCTAAGCTGCTTTTAAGATGTTGCAGAATCCACTAGTGAATTCAACACCAAATTGAAGGTGACTGTGCTGAATCTAGGTGGAAGGCTTTATTCAAATTACTTGATTTTTTAAAAAAGAAATAGATGGGGTTAACTGGGTTTATTAATTAATAGTGACTCAAGTATCTGTAGTTTTTACACACTCATACTTCTTAGGTGTGGTAAACCTGTAAGTTAGAAGCTAAATCTACAAAATTGTCCCTCCCCCTACCGCTCAGCCCATTAGTATCTTATTCATTGTAAGGTTTCATGGTAATAAATGTATGTTTAAGCAGGCACTGTAGCTGAATAAAAGCAATATTAATAGATCTAATATGAACAAGCACCAGTCTCCCTACTTGTTCAATTGAGAGCAGCTGACTTGAACACAAAGCTCGAAAAAGGGTGCTGTGTAAACGGGTAACTTCAAAAGAGCATTCATAAAAATTTGGATTTAAAATATCCAGAAGAGCTTGTTTTCATGCTCAGGATATCAGTACGTTTGAAGCTACACAACGTGCAGAGGCAGAATTGAAAAGCTGAAGGGAAAAATTGCTGTGATAGGTGAAAAGCAGCTATTTCTCATTTTATATTGAAATGAAACCATTTGGGGTCTGAGTCCTTAGGCAATTTTCTACATAGGAATTCATTTAATGCTGTTATTATTTTTCCCTTGAATTGATGAAATAAGACCATGGAAGACATTATACTTTTAAATACTCCTTTCATATGTGGAAAAGATCAGAGAACACTGAACTCCTCCAGATCTGATTTTCTGCTGGAGCAGAACAGAATTTCCGGCCAGATCACTGCTGTACGAGCCATAACCATCCGTTCACAAATAACACTAACTCTAACAGTCCGTCTTGCAACGGACAGGTACAATGGTTTAGTAAAACCATCCCATTACCTAGGGGTTACTGTAAATGCAAATGATGGTACCCCATGCAATCCAAACGTGTTGCCAAAGCAAAAAAATAACATACTGTTAACTGAACGAGATTGAAGCAGAACACATCGAACAAAATCTTGATTATGGCAAAAGAAAATACTGACATGGACTCAAAGAGAGATTTCCAAAAGCAATCACTGCCAAAACAAGCTCAGCATATCCTTCTAGGCTAGTTTTTACCACACCTACTTCAGAGATTCCCCAAACCAAGTACAATGAAAATCAAAGCAGTACTGTACATTTCTCAACCAGCCTCATTTCAACCAGTCCTGAAAATAAATCTTGGCTCTTCATAATTAAATGTTTCTTTGACTGGAGATAAAAGCGTACTCTGACTGTAAGCCTGAGAGCAGTCATAAACCCATGTATTTCCAAGGCTTGCACACATTCCATGTTGTTTTAAAACACATTTTCCACAAAGTGTAACAGGTGGTATTAGTTATCTGGTGAAAAAAAGATGATAAAAGACACTTAAAAATTGAGATAAAGTAAAAAAAAAAAGTTGTAATTTACTCTTTTGTTTGTTTTTCAATTTGTCCTAGATTAAACTATAATAAAAGAACATGGCAGTTTGAAAATGCCAGAAAGAAAGGAATTAAATAGGAAATAAATGTTTGTGACAGAGTGGTATAGTTCATTTGTAAATTGGATCACAGTAGAGGTAGTAAATGTCTTATGTATATAATTGATTTACCAAGATGCAAGATTTGAGGCCTGAAGGGGTGCTAAGCTATTAACTCACGACTTACAGATTCATACGCGTTCCTGTTACTCAGTCCAGTGCCGAATTGTTTATCCTCTCACCAGAGCTTGGAGGACATCCAGTAACTTCAGTAGAAGCTGTGCAAGTGTATGTAAGGATGATGTTTGTGCAAATACAAAGGTTATTTTCCCTCATGAAAAGAGACAATGTTTCAACAGTATAGTGTGCAGGTACCTACATTTCATCGGTATAGCGATATAGGCATAAAATAAAAAGCAAGCCAGTTTAGTGTGGTCTAGAAACCAGGGTGGTTTTGACTGGTCAATTATAGACATCTCTGGAAGAGTGTAGGAGTGCAGGCACTTCATTGCTTATATACTTTCTTCCCACCTTCTTAGTGCCCTCTTTTTCATGGCTGAATTTTCCCAAATGCATGCCCAAAATCTGTCCCAACCTCTCCTTATCCTGGTGACCTTTCTTTGTACCTGACCGAGTTTCAGTGCTATCCCTATAGTATCACGTTTGACTGTACTGTTCTGAGCGGGTGGAGTGGATTTGCACCACGTTCAGGCTGAGGTGACATGGCAGCTCTATGCATCATGGCTCACAACACGCTCTGCTTTATTCTCTTTTATCTAAAAACATTCGGGGTTTTTGACCACAGAAGAAATTTACGCTGAATTTCATAAGCCTCTTTCTTATAATACTCAGTAACAAGCTTCTCAGTGTAAGAACTAATTCAGTACCTATCATTATGTACGCTAAATTGCCATTATTTTTCTCTCTACGTTTACCAACCTACATACATCAGCCTGGACCTTGACCAGCTGTTTTACCACCCAGTCCCTGAGAGCACCTTCTGCAGTTTGTCATTACCCTTGCCTTCGTCACCACGAATAACTTAGAAACCGTGCCACTTCACTGCTCCTTCTCTTTTTCAGATCACTGATGAATACGTCCCCGTGGGACTCCATGGTGATTTTCTTCCAGCAAGAAAACTGACCATTAACTCCTACCCTCCGTACTATAAGCTGTTTCTGTGTGTGGTAAATGTGCAGAGTGGGAGGCTTCTTTATATACTTGCACCTTTTAAAAAATTATTCCATCTAACTTATAATTATGTCTAATACATAAATTATATTTTAATGATATAAATATATTCCTAGGAAGAGACTTGGCAGTTATTCTTTTGAAAACGAACAATTATTTTTTCTTATTGGAAGTAATTTAGGTTTGCCCTCTGTCGCACCTTGACATTTTTGCTCAGCTTCTATTTTTTACATATGTGAATCACGAGCTTTTCAATACCAAACTGTCATAGACTTGTATGTTTTGAAAAGAAGGCAAGTTCCAGTATCATTATACTTACACATTCACCCTGAGGCATAATTGTTCTAATACACAATTTTCATCCTGCAATTTAAAGGAGAGTTAGCGTGTCTTTTTGCCTTCCAGTAACTAAAATAGGATTTTCAGTACGTGTTGGGTAACGCTAGCCCTTTCCTGTTCCCATGGAAATCAATAGTAACACTTCATATCCATTAAACTCTATCAGAGGAAAAAAAAAAGAGATATAGGTAAGTAGGACCCACTTTTGTTTGGTCACTGGTTCATCAGAAATCAGGAGACCTGTTAGTCAGGAAAGCACAGGGCGGTCTGCAACGAGCTACAATTTTCAGACAACAGAAATAAAGGTGGAATGCCTCATGTCCCACCCAGAGGGACCCATGCTGCTCCCATCCCCTCACCATGGAGCCATGTCACGCCGTGCCAGCAGCAGTGCCAAGCTGAAGGAAAACTGACTCACCCGGGCCCAGACATGCCCTCGAGAGCGGTGATGCCTGAGGCACAGCTGGGGTGGTGGAAGACAAGAGTAAGCACACCCTGTGGTTGCAGCTATGCTGAGCGAGAACTTCACCTACTCCAGGAACAGGAGACTCGGGCCAAAGTAAAGCCGTCTGGTTTTTCTAGTCTCGTATTTAACCTGAACATCGCTCGGCATCGTGACATCTTGTTCAGTGTGGGAGGCTTCGACGTGTACTGAAAGATCAATTGAGGATACAGAGTAAAAGTAACGGAAATTCGCCATCTGCGTTCCTTTTCTTCAAGGTTTCCGCATCAGGTCTGTGTGCCCACAGAGGTGTTTCTCTCGGGCGAGATTTGAGGCAGTTTTAACCCAGTTCACTGAAAGAACCAAGCTAAGGAGCTGGCATTTTAAATGGGCTGTCCTCATCTCTTGATGACAAAATAAAATACATTCAGTTGAAATAAAAATAGAGAAAAGATTTCTTTATTTTCCATAAAAATCTCCCAGTTTTGAAAGACTTAAAAAAGCTAAACATCACATATGGGATTAATGAGACATCACTGTAACTACAAGTTTTTCTTTAATAAAACGAAGAATAATTTGCCAGATTTACCAGGAACTGAAAGATACAGAAAGTGCAGAATCAACCTAGGAGCAACACTGTGTGCTAAGAGGGTGGAAAGTAACATAAAAACGCAATGAGACTCAGTAAAACGAAAGTATTGACTTCTCAAAGGAATATAATTCAAATATCGATCGCATGCAGTGTATTCAGGAACTTAAGAGACAACCCTTGCACTAAGTGTCTTAGGATCACTGCAAGTTTTCTGGATAGCATAAGTTTTCTGACTCCAACTATTATTGTTACCAGGAGCCAGAAGGTAGTTTAAAGCTTTGTAGAAACACACAACTACACTGCCTTCTTGCTGTGAGTGAAAGCTACAGTGCTAGTGGTGTAACTGCACCCCAGATAACTACGTGGGTTTAGAACCTGGTCAGTTCTTGCAGTTTTCAGTATGTCTTTCAACTGTATTTAAATGAACTCGTGCAGTATCGTTTTTTAAAAATGTGAATATCCAGTTATGTCTTTAACAGCATATTCCTTTATCTTGAATCTTTTTCTAGAACCCAGCAAAAAAATAATCTTAAGATATATTATGTAAAAATGATGTGCAATATTATGCGCGTGCTTTGCTGAAGTAAAAAAAATAAATAAGAATTTGTTTACTGTATACCTAGTGTGGTTCATCTTTGACTTCAAGTACCTAAAAAGTACCTTTGACTTAAAGTGCCTAAAAAGAATAGAAGCAAGCAGCAAGGCACTAACTTGCCACCCTACCTGACCCCAAACATAATTTTAAATACCAGTCTCCATTCTTGCAGACCTCATTTATTCTCAACTCTAACTGTATATTCTGCTTTAATATTACTTACGCTTATAGTGTTCTTAACAAAAAGTAACGCAAAGTACAGTTTCGTTCCAAATCTCTGAAGCAAAACAAAATAGCTTGTGCTAAAGATTTGTAAAGACTGGTAGATAAGATCAATTTAATTCTTGAAAAAGTACACTGTGATTTGAAGAATTTCAGATTTTTGGTTCTCTTTATGTTCCAGCTGTGCTTGGGATCCACGGAACTCTCAAATTTAGAAACTAGTACTTATGTAGATGATGTTCTGGGAAACTTTACCATGAATGTTGACAAAAGATTGATAGAAGTCTGTTAAGTGTAAAACAGTGACCCAGTTATCCTGAAAGAAGCACTGTATGGACATTATATAGTCACTACGAATTGTGCAAAGCTAATTAAAAATCCTGAAAAAGCAGCACAACGGAAATAACTAACTATGAATAACCATTTTATTTTATGCCCTGTTGATGCTCTATGTACTGGCACACACTCAGTAATTAAAACATTCCAAGAGCACATCTCTACCTGATGATGTCGCTTTTGCTTTCATCAGTCTTGCCCTCCAATTTTTCATCCCTCAGTTTTCTTCACAGCAATGCATTGATCCTGCAAGCTGTAACTTTTCTATTATTGAGGTAAAAAAAAAAATTAAATTTATATTTTACAAGTCTGATTTTGTACTGAACAGGCCTAAAATAGCAGTGCATGCTATTAAAATAAGCATAACGGTATAAACAGAATGTTCTGCCTGTTCTTTAAAATGTATTACACCGATCAAGTAACCAGCAAAAAAGAAAAGAGCACATTCTTAGTACGACTTTTACATTGTCTAGTTATCATAACATTTTTACAGTTGCAGGAGATAACCCCACTAACTAGCAAGGAGCCAAATAATTTAAATAGCAATTACTACCACCGATACCTTTCACAGATCTTTGCTGTCCTTTCAGTTGTCAAGTACATGGACCTATTTTGGTGCTCTGAGTACAGTATTAGTTTTGATTTCTTGTTAACAAAATAGCTATGAAAACTGACCTATTTCGAAAGCTTGCAGTACCATATGGAAAGGTATTTTCAAAACACTCACTTTTTTAAAAGAAGGAGCCGAAACATCAGAAAGGCTGCCTGTGAAGTTTTGATAAAGCAACTAAGATTGAAGAAATGCACATAAATGTAACTGTATATATTCTATGTGCACTGTAGGTCTGACAGCTGGAGTATAGACACACATGTAGGTTTTCATTCTTCTGAACCAATTAACATACCTCAAAGTCTGCTACAAGGATCAAACAATAAGATACTCTAATGAACTTTAGGATGTTTATAAGAGATAGGATATGTTACAGCGGTTTGAATACAATCTCTACTATTAGATACCTATGGAATAACAACGGGAGATTTGAATAATGTTATGCAGAAATACAAGAGAGTAAGTTAGAAGATGGACACATTGAGCAAATCTGTGACCTATATGCATCTGTTCCCAACACTTTTGTAATTACTCTGCTGAAGCTAGAAAAGAAAAATTCTGCTGTGATCTGACTATTATCAACCTCTTTCCTGTAATACTAATACTAATGTAAAACAGGAACAGCAGTAAGCATAAAGTAAAACCAACTAATGTCATGTAAAGCTGTAAAGGGTTTTTTAGGTCTACAGAGTTTTGTCAATAATTTCAGTGAGACTGACTTCACCAAAATGTTGCAACAGTAAGTTGGAAGGCAATTCAAATACTTCCATGTGATTCCTGTTGAGTTGCAGAAGTAAAATAAGTTCAGCTCTTTCTGAACTTTATGGATATGGTTCAAACCAAGCCTACGCACTATCGCATGAGAAGATTCCGACTGTCAAGAGCTTTATATTCAGAAGATGAGGCAGATATGATCTACTTGACATTTCATCAGCATCTCAGCCTAAGTGCAAAGAAGGAGATTCAGTCCCAGAGTGCTTCACAGGAAAGCTTTGTATTTTCTTTATCTTATTATTTTTTATTTTAAACTAAAGTAAAGCTTGTATGCATCTAACTTTGAAAAGACATGCAAAGTTTTAGTACAGCAAACATAAAAGAAGTGTCTTTCAGTTTTGTTTTCTTTCTAGGTAAGGGTAGGTAAATGTCAAGAAATCTCTTTAATTTTATATTCTAAAAAAGAATGATTTATGGAGAAGAGAAATCAAATTACTTACCTACAATAGGAGATTTTTTGAAGGTAGTTCCCTGTTTCCCTAAAGGTAACACTGAAAAGATCTGTGATGATTCACCAGTTTGTACTACAAAGTTAGGAGGCAGAAACTCCATTAATTATTCAATTCTATTAAGAGAAAGAAAGACGATGAAGAAAGTTAAACACAGGAAACACAGAAATGAAAAGAAAAATATTCACCTTTTCCTCACCTATCAAAAATCCCCAGAAGTTTCAAATGAGAAAAACAGGTGAGCTGAGCCTTCTGGAAGAAAAACTGCTAAATTCAGGGAAGGAGAGTTTTTAAAAGCACGATGCCGTTGCTACGGATTCTTGGTCTCTTGTATGTGAAAATGTTGGTGCCCAACAGACCCAGTCAGGTGGTTGCATCTTTTAGTATGTAAATACAGGCATAAATCTGGCAATTCATATAACTGAGCTCAAAGGACTACAGAAGCTTTCCCGGGGTTTACTGTACTGAACAGCCCAATACTGCTTCATGCTTTTGGTGTCAACGACAGCTTCAGCGCACATTTAGCAGCTTTCTGTTCACTTCAGTGGAGGAACATGTATTTACTATCCTTTATATGTTATTGACCACCTATGTATAGCAGAAAGATGCTGTGGGCACACAGCAAATGGTGTAGATGTAAACGTGCATGCATGAACCTAGAGGTAAGGATCACAAATCCATAACGTAGAAATCTAAATGCCTATTCAGAAGCAAACAGCCAGGAAAGTTTAAAAGCAGAGGGAAAAGAGAAAATGCAGGTACATATCAACACTGAAAGAAAAATCTCCCTATTTCTAATTTATTGAGCACTGAAATAGAATTTGAATATAAAAGAAAGGACTTTTCAACACTCAGTAAGACAGTTTCAACCAGATTTAAAACAACGTTGTTTTATGGAAGGTCTGAAGGCATTCCTACCTTGAAGAACTTGGTGAAGTTCCTTAATTCCTGGGCACATATTGAAACTGAAATGGGGAAACAAAATCCTTATAATTTGTAGTCAAAAACTCTACAGGTAAGTTTTAAGGGGACACTTCTCAGATAAAATGACTGTCTAAATCTGTGTATTTGATTTTGTGGCAAGGTTTTGGTAGCAGGGGGGCTACAGGGGTGGCTTCTGTGAGAAGCTCCTAGAAACTTCTATGTCTGATAGAGCCAACACCAGCCGGCTCCAAGATGGACCCGCCACTGGCCAAGGCTGAGCCCATCAGCGATGGTAGTAGCACCTCTGGGATAACATGTTTAAGAAGGGAGGAAAAACTGCTGTGGAAAGAGCAAATACAACAGCAGTGAAGAAAGGAGTGAGAATATGTGAGAGACTGTGGACACATGGAGAGAGGAGCCCACGCTGAGCAGGTTTGCTGGCAGGACTTGTGACCCCATGGAGGACCCACGCTGGAACACTCTGCTCTTGAAGGACTGCACCCTGTGGGTGAGACCCACGCTGGAGCAGTTCCTGAAGAGCTGCAGCCCATGGAAAGGACTCATTTTGGAGAAGTTCATGGAGGACTGTCTCCCATGGGAGGGACCCCACACTGCAGCAGGGGAGGAGTGTGAGCGGTCCTCCTCCTGAGAAGGTAGGAGCAGCAGAAACAACATGTGATGAACTGATTGCAACCCCCATTCCCCGTCCCCTGCACAGCTCGGGGGGAAGAAGTTGAGAAAATCGTGAGCAAATTTGAGCCCAGGAAAAAGGAAGGGGTGGGAGTGAAAGTGTTTTAAGATTTAGTTTTTATTTCTCATTACCCTAACTCTGAATCGATTGGTAATAAATTAAACTAATTTCCCCAAGTCGAGTCTGTTTTGCCCATGATGGTAATTGCTGAGTGATCTCCCCCTGCCCTTTTCTCGACCCACAAGCCTTTGTTTGTATTTTCTCCCCCCTGTCCAGCTGAGGAGGGGAGTGGTAAGAGCAGCTTTGGTGGGCACCTGGCATCCAGCCAGGGTCAACCCACCACAACCTGTCTCGTACACACACTCTTTCTTAACTTACATCTTTCTGTCTATAATGTGTCCAACATAATGCATCTGAACATCTGCTTGAACGCTCTGTAATTTTAATTGATTATCATAGATGATTAAGAGGAAGGTATAACGATTGCACAGCTCAAGAGAACATGATCTATATTTGTTTAGATCTGTAGAATTAGCTTGTCCAAAAGGAACTGTTAAAAACAGTCTAATAAAACCGTAAGATCAGTTCCTAGAAGTGATAGTTAAATCAATAACATGTGCAACCTATTATTCTGGTTGACATAAGCCTTGAGTAGTCTGTCAGCAGAAGGTTATGCTATGAAACATAATTAAAGAAAGATAAAATTGATTACATATCTACATCTTGAAACTGGAAAGGTATTTCTGATGATTATTGAAATATTGAAGTGTTTAATTTATCTTCTGTTTGCACCAAATCAGTAGAAAAATCTATTTTGCAATTTTAATGTATTACTTCTAAATTTGCTTTTATTATAAGAATGTACTTTTCCAGACTAAGAAGTGGCTATGAATAGATAACTGATATTCTTTGAAAATACCAGTTTGAAATGTATAGTACTGAAATCAGATTAATACTTCCTCACATATTTCTGTCCTTATTTTACTGTATTGCTGTAAGAGCTTTACAGGTAAATTGAAACTGTGGAATAATAGTAATTGCTATTTTTGTTTTTATTTAAGATAGTTTTCCTCTAAAGTTTACAGGACAACAAGAACGCGGCACATATCTTGCTTTCATGTAAGCCTCTGGGACGATTTGGATTACAATGGGTCCTGAATAAGAGAGAATCCCCGCAGTGTTCAATCTGATAAAGCCTTTATATGGATCTACGTGAGAGGTCATTGTTCAAAGCCTATTTATTTTTCTTTTTGTAGAAAAGAAAGTCGTTTTATTGGTCTTTATGCAGACATCAGTGTTAGATGATCTGAGATCTAGTTTCAGATGTACCTCTGAAAATACTTTAAATAGGTCAGTTAACTACTGTACAATTCAGTTTGCCCTTCTGTGAAAGGAGAATAATAAGATAGATAAAGACCTAATAATACAGTATAATATTTATATTTTCAGTGGTGTTGCAAGGCTTACTTATATAATATGCCTCAGTTATGCTGATGTTATTGTGGCCACTGTTACAGAACTACGATTAAGCTATGTCTATAACAAAAAAACTACTGTATCTCATTCTCTTTTTATTATACATTTTTTATAATAGTGTAACTTCAAAGATTCTGTGCAAAGACGTAGTTCTCATGTCTCCTGACAGAAGAATAGAGCTCGTTGTGTATCATTTTCACCTGGTGCTTCTTCTCTGTGTAATTTTGTTTGTTGGGAGAAGCATTAAAATGATCAGAATGTAATCGTTACTCGGCATCACAATCAAGAATCGACTTTGCATAGGAAGCTTGTCTAATTTAATCATTTTGAAATCAATTTAAGCTGCTTTCTTGCATTAGTGCTATCATTTCAACTGCATCAGAGTGGTTAATAGTGTGCCTTGTGCAAGACTAGGGGAGGGAAGTAGAGCTAACAAATGTTTCCTAGTTTCTTGTTTTCCTTCACCCGTTTGTACCACAGTGATAGCCAAACCTAGCGGTTGAAGAAAATAAAGCATCATGCACGAATTCTGGCAGACAGTCAGCCTATGAATTTCAGAGCTGTCAAGGCTGCATGTTTCAATCAGTTTTGACATCTCTTGACATTTCTCTTCAGATTCTGCTTTCTATAAATAATTCCCTTACTTGGGTGTTATTTCTAGTTCATTTCTGAAGACATAGCAAAAATGCTTCTCACTCTCTTACTATTGCTTTTCTTTTGTCTTCACTTTGGAAACCTATATGAACAAGAATTAAAACTTACTTGGCATGAAAATAGTCTAGTACGTTTGGATGATGTAACACGTTGCATTTTAAGTTAAATTTGGAATTCTCACACTGAGATCTTGGAGAAATTACCAGCATCTTCTTTTCTTGTTTCAGATAGTCTGAGTTGACTCTCAGGGTTTTGAGTGAGTTGACAAATTAACAGTCTCCATCACAGCAGGAGAGCCTGGGGAATGAGTTACATCCCCCTTCCGCACTTTCCCCCTTGGCTCAGAGAAAAGTCAGTCATGGTATGAGTTTCTTGCACACCCATTCACCTCTACCGGCACTTTTTTAGGTTGTAGGGGGTGCAGAAAGCAGCCAGAGCTTTTCCCATACAGCTCCTTTAAGAGCCACATACTTCCCTAAAGGAGGGGAGGCAGCTCAGCAAGGCCACTTCATGCCCTCACACCTGGTATTTCATTTGACCTGACCTCTACAAGGCTCTGAGGGTCTCTGGAGCAGAAGTCCACTGAGTGACCTTCTAGGACACAGTGGCTGTTTAAACCTCTTTTTTTCCCCTCAGATATTTGTACCTCCTGATTTCCTCTGCTTTCTGAACTACAGAGGGATGCCAGGGATTGTAGATTCTCTAGGAAGCGTTCCTTTGCATAGCTGCTTCCATCGCAAGGCGTGTGTCAGGTGGTCACCAGGCTCTTTGGCTTCTTTCCAGGGCATTGTCCTGGCCAGGAGAGCACTTCAATCTCTCAGTGAGGGTGGAAATATTCTATGCCTTGAAGTACTTCTGAGATGCTCACCTTCCAGTGTGATTCTGCAGCAAGTGGGAATAATCTCCAACTCTTTCGGTACCAAAAAAGAATGGGATAAGATAATGGCCCCAGAGAACGAGTAAGTGATGGTCCTGATGAATCTTGAATAGGACTATTTAATGAGACTATCTATTTAAGCCTCTAAGAGAAGTAAACGTCATAAAGATAACTGAAGGCTTTTCACACAGTTCTCTGAGCTTAAATCCTTTCTAGCAAACTTGGGTGGGTTTTTTTGGTTTTGAGGTGGATTTTTTTTGAAGATTGTAGGTTTGATTTATAAAGCCACCTCTGTTATTTTCCACTCTCCAGGTCATTTCACATTCAACTTGTGAATGGAATGAATAGTTCATGCAATAAAATGGATTTCAGGTTAAACCAAACTGAAGTTTCCTGATAGGGAACCATCAACAGACCCTTATGAGGTCCATATTTTGACAAACGCTCTCCGTACTTTCATCAGTAACTCATATTACAATATAATTGCCAGCAACTCTGCCGCATCTACAAAAGGTTTTTTAAGGATAATAAGCAGTTAAAAGAACCATTAAAGAATGATCAAATTGCCTGGATGCCAATCCAGCAGGTATTTTTAACTTCAAATCACTCCTGCAGTTCTTTCTTGAGCTCATTTTAAAAATACAGTGAAACTTGATCCAACAATTGATAACGCTGTCATGAATGTTACACACAGTAGAATAGTAAATACCTACTTTTACTCCATATTCTCCTGAGTTTTCATCCAAAAATCCTATCTTACATTTTTAAATAAGGAGCCTGGTTTAAACCTGCGATGCTACAAGTCTCCGCAGCAACTGTGCATTATATTCTTGTTTCAAGAGAAATATCGATCCATATACATGTAACAACACATTGGAAATACAGAAAATTTGATGACCTAGACAATTCTGTAAAAACTATCTCATCAGTTTACTTCTGCAAAACTACAGTTCTCTGTAAAATTTAGTACTTTGTTTTAATGCTGTGGCCCAGAGTAAGCCTGCCAGCCCAGTGCAGCCAACGGCTGGTTTCATTTAGAACAATACCAATTTGGCCTATGACTTCAGTTAATAGATACGGATATTGGCTAGTAGTGGGCCAAGAACAAATAACTGCAGAAACTGTTAGAAATTCTCCCAGCAGATGATTTCCCATGTACAATTACTTTTTAAGATCTATCACTCTATAGTAGAGATAACTGCTATTTAGCATGATCAGGAAGGAAAAAGAAGTGCACTTACTTGAAGCTATTTAAAACATGCATCCTTGCTGATCCACACCGATGGGGACTGTGTGCTGTTCTGCTCAAGCTATACCATGATCCAGACCTGAAAGAAAACAGCAAGTGCATAATCTTTAACATGACTGTAGAAGTTGTATTTACCATGTTTATTTTCAACTGTTGATCTCTTGCCTATTTATGGAGCTGGGACTATGAGACTCTGCAGAAATACTTTCCGAGGTGCCAAATCTTTGTCGATAGAATTAGCAGGAAAAGATCTTTTCCTCATAGACAAAAAAAAAAAAAAAAAAAGAGAGAGAGAGAGAAAATGCCAAAAGCTTTTTGCCTTTCTTTTTGCCCCCCCAATGACTAGAACTCTTTTAGCCACTTTGGTTTGGAAACGTTTTCTTCCTCATCAATTTGCCTCTGTAGATTTTTCACTGCTGGCAATTAGCAAGCAGAAGAAATCCTGCTGAGGAGAGCAAGTTAAAAGGGGACTTAAGAATGACTGTGCCTGGGAAACAAGCAGCCAATCTGGAGCAGCAGACTTCCAAATTCCAAATGCGCACATTACAGAGATGAACAGCCAGAGCAACCTCTCTTCTTAATTCTTTTTATCTGGGTCTCCAATCTGCTCACAACAGGATTTAGTCCAAAACTTAGTCCATTTCAATGGGCTTGGAAAGGAAATTACTAAGATTCCAGCATTCATTGTACCCCCCAAAAAAGAACAATTTAGATAATGGCTTGCAACGTCTGGATAATAACCAAATGGCACTTTTCACATCCAAACCATTTCAGTCTGGCATCTTCCAGGAAGCCCTGATGTCTACAGATGAAAACTAGAACATTTACACAGGGGGAAAGCTCTTCCTGCTGCCCAGCTTTCATCTGCAACATGAAGAAGCTGAAGATGTTTTCAGTGATTTCAGTAAATCAGGGTAGTCAGTCTCATGTGCCATATTTACGAGGAGGAAAATAATCTTACAACTATGGATCAGCTTGAGATCTTTCCTTAAGGTCATAAAAGCTGTATAAACACAAGGCATCGGAGGAAAAATGTTCCCCAAGTGCAACTCTATTACAGCTGCTGTTGCAGAAAATGCATTTTTGAACTTTCAAAGATCTTCTTAGTGTCCCTATTCATGAAGCCTGTATGATATTTTAACAGTGTGAATAAATGACAATGACTTTAGGTAAATTATCTTAAAAACATTGTCAGAACACTGTTAAATAAAAGATGGCTTTTCAAACAGAATGTAAAATGTCACATAATATATTAGCATTGAAACCTGGTTCTTGAGGGAAAGCAAAACCAAAGATGCAAGACTCTCTCTAGGAATATTCACTTCTCACAAACAAAACCTGAAATACAGAAAACATTTCAAAACCCAATTAATTTCACAGCTTCCAGCATCAAAAAACCTGAACATACTTGTTCAAGTTGCCTGGTTCTTTTCGGTCTGCCTCTAAACTATCAAAACGTAACAAGACCTATGAAGAATTATGCATACCGAAAAGCCAGATAAGAGGGTTTTTTACTAATTTTTAAAAACAAACTAAACAAAAAAAAAACTATCCAAACAACACAGGAATTCACTATGAATTCATTTTGTAGCTGTTCCAGCAGGCTGCTGTCTACCACTGCGATTGTGCTTTTGCACTCACGCTCCCCACCTGCCTTCCTGTTCTGAACAGCTTCTTGCCTCCCACAGCACTGCAATCTTCTACCCCAACCAAATCAAGGGACAATCAGAGCGAGACCATTTGGTCATCACGATTAACTTGTCATGCAGTTTGGAATGATTTTTCAACAGAAATTTTCTAGTAACTCAAATATTTTAAAGGACATAAAGATGGTACCAAATTAGAAATATGTAAGGTTGGTCCTGAATTACTACATTTTCATAATGTTAAGAGATAATTCCATCCACAGCTTTGATTTGGGAATATTCTTCACAATCTGTTTAGGCAAGCGTACGTTACTGAACAAAATTTCCCAGTCTATACAAAAGTATGCTATAGTTCATTCAGTGTTGACATTTCGGTTGAAATCCTCAGCTCTTAACCAAGTCAGTGGGAGCTTTTCAGATCGATATCAGCAGGGCCAGGATTATTCTTCTTCAGATCTAATTAACATTGCTCACTTTATTTGTCCCATTTGCATACTTCACTGTCATATTATTATCCATTTTCAACAGATAAGATTGCGTATACGTACCACTGTACATATAAACCTACAAACCTCCATCCGGTCATTTAATCTTTTCCTGTCTTTGAAGTAAAATCACAAATATAAATCAGGGCAACTCTGTCTTATTATCCGATCCACTGGTGAAGAGATAAAAAAAGGTGCTTTTCACTAAATGAAAAGATTAGCTATGGCAACCTGGATGTTACACATGATGTCCATTTCTCCATGATGCAGCGCGGTTGCTATGAGCAATGTAGGGCTGATTATTCAGCCTTATTCCACTCATAGTTTTTATTTTCTGCTTTAATTAAGAAGGTTTAGCCGTGCACATTAGATAGAAAAAGCTCTTCTTTTAATCAACTGGCATGTTTGGGGTAGAAGACAAGACAATCTTCCCAGGAAAAGGCAGAATTCCTGCCCTTGAGCACTGCCAGGTGACAGAAGTGTTTCCGCTTCTCACCATCTCATTTACAGCAGGTGCACCAAAAAGCAATGAAAGAAGAACTGTTCTCTTCCTATGGTCTTATCTTCTTCTCTATGAAATCACTAGGCCCTCGGAGAGAGTATAGATGAAAACTTACCAGCAGAACTTTCCAACATCTACTCATTTGGTTTTCTGCCCTTGCAAAAGGCTTTCACGGATGGGTCAGATGTGTCAGGCATGACTGTAAAGTCTCCCTCTTGGTCTGATGAACTGAACCCTGTGGTTCTAACTTCACTGGTCTCTGTGCAGTTCTGTGTTTCAGAAGCATAATCAGATTAAATGAAATTAATCCTGCCTATTAAAAAATGGATCCTTTGAGGACATTTTTGGCTGAACATCTTTCCCACATTTCATTCTGAGTCACATCTTTTACTTCTTTATCACAGTTTCATACGATCTCTCCCATTATCTGTCCATGTTGATTAAAGACAGGCAAACACATATCTGCAGGGCAGAATTGCCTTGCTCCTGCAGTCATCCTCCACCACAGGAAGAGTGAAACGGTGTGTCTGCAAGACATCCTGGTTTTGTCTATAGCTGTCCTGAAATGTTCAGGAGAAAATTCCTGGTGGTAGGTAGTAGGTAGTTCATCTGTCTGCTTGCACAAAGCTCACCAGCACTGTAGATGTGCCATTTGAAAGCCAGTTTCAATACCAATAGGCAAATCCAGTTATAATTTAATGGAACACTTCAGAGTTATGACTGTGTCAGAGTTATGACTGTAGTATATAGGATGCAGGCTATATTCTAAGCGGTTGACCTATTTTAGAGTTTCTACCTCTTGAATAGACAGAGGGGCATGTCCATGTATAGTGTGACCTGGACACCCTTCCCCCCACATTACATACCCTAATTATACATAAATGGGATTTGCAGCCTTTGCCACTTCGGTAATGAGCACACAATTCTGACTTGAGGTGATGTAATCTTGGGACATCAGGTCAGCCAGTCTTCATATTAATCTTTTGCTCCTTATCTCCGTTATGAGCAATGAAACTGCAAGCACATGTAAAAAAAATGAGGTAATTTGTTCCCAGACCACTTTCTTAGCATTTTTTATGGCTTTATAAAGCATTTTATCTGTGTTTCCGTCATTCCTTTTGGGGAATCAACAATGCAACTTGGTCATTTATGAATGACACATATATCGAGATAGATGCTCTAACACCACTGTGTTTTAAGGTTCCAAATAACTCGTATAGCTAATTTTATAATTAAAGCATGGCTAAATGTTTCAACATACAATAAACCACACTAGTTTAAGCCTGCAATAAGGAGACAAAATGCCACTTTCGTTCCCTTTCGAAGTAACATTTGGCAGTGACTCTCTCTACTATCTAATCACTTCAGAAATCTGAGTAGTCAGAAGCATCTTTTCTTATTTTTTTTTAAATACAGGAAATATTAACTACTTCAATTAAGTCAAACATGCTAAGCTCATACAAAATTCTCTAAAATCATTTGCATGACATGTAGGTTTTTTTCTTGTATTAGAGAGAATCTAATTTTGCACAATGGCAGTTCCGAAAGAGAATTTGCTGCGCACAGGGTACGACGTGTGTTTTTGGATGTGCCTGACCATTCATCTAAAAATACCAGCAAACTCCACTGGAGGGGGAATGGTGTGTTGAACAAGAAGATACTCCTGTTAAACGGCACATAGCTCATCCGAGTTTTTATTGTTTCTCCTGAAAGTGTTGGAGATAACAAGAAATGAGCTTATATTTGCTTTTGCTTATGCACACCAAATACAAAGAGGGCTGAAGCAGTCAGGGGATATGATATTAAAAGTCAAATTACAATAGAAAATCACAACCAACAGTTCTTAATAGCAGCCAAAAATTAAAAGCAAATAACAAAAGCATTCCTTTGGGGTCTCTGATGTAAGGTACAAAAATACATTCGCAGATTTATCATAGATCCATTGAAATTGAAGATAAAGTAAAATTAAGCCCATGCTTAATAGCATTAAATCGAATTCTAGCTTAAAACATACACATATTTCCTCAGAAAGATGCATGTCCCACTTTAATTATATGTAAATATATAGATATCAGTGTTCCTGTAAAATTAAATATGCTCAGAGAGACCAGTCCTGGTTTTGTGCATACCTTATGAAAGAAAATCCAAATTACTCTATCTCTATGGATTACAGTAGGACAAGATATCCCATGTTTCTCTCTTGTCAGCACTTCTCAGGGATTTTTGTTTCTATCATCCTTTCTTTCCTTCCTTCCAGTGGGAAAGTTCCTTTGCATTAAAAGCAACCTATCACTGGAAATCTAAAATATAATCCTATGAAGCCCCATACTTCCTTTAATTAAAGCTGAACCCCATTGCTTATTTTTTTGTTAAGTGACAAAAAAATGTAGATTTATTTACTTTATAGGACGTCGAGAGACAAATCCTCCTCTTTTCATCCTCTGGGAAGTGTTTTATTGTTTGCTTCCTTTCTCTTGCCTGCTTGCTGTGTAATTTAAGACTGATGCCTCCCTGTGGGAAACAAAACTTGATCAGAGAACAGCCTGCACTGCCACCTAAACAAATTATGTTTTAGTCACTGCTGATGTTGGCTCTGTCATAATGGAAATGTATAATTAATGCCTTTGCTTTCACTGCTTTGGAAAGAGAACTCCTGAAACTGGTTCAAGAGGGGGAATTTTAGGACTGCACCCTTTCCCTTTCTAACCATTATCACAATGGATCACTACAGCTGCCTCTAAAAATGAATGATCAGGTCCCTGATCTCTACAGTTATTTACTCAATCTACAGTCAAGGCATTAAATAATAAAAATCTGCTGTGCAGTAAGAATTTGGCAAGGCATAAGAGAGGAGGGAAAACTCAGTAACACAGGTGAAATCCTGTATTTCTCCTTTCAGGGGAGCTTGAAAAGATTAAGTTATTTCCATTAGTTTCCTGCAGAGTTGCAAGCCGTGATAATAGACATGTGCTAATTTCACTATTGCATTGTGCTATGAAGCAGCATTTTAGATCATCTTTCACCTGTGACATGACTCCAAACATCCCCAATTAACAGCTGGCTTTTTATTTTCACTTTTTGTTGTTGAATTTATAGCAATAGCTAAACATCTGGTATTATGACTGCAAATAGTCTCCATCTTCTCACCTCTGGGACGCAGTGTAGCTTTAGACTATTTATACTTTGATCTAAAATGCTAAATGACCGAATTATTCTGCTGTAATAGGTCCTAAGTGACATTAAATGGATGGTCTCAGCTTTTTCTTTCCAAAATGGACAGCTCTCTCACCTCTTTTAGCTACTGCACTGCATGAAAAGCTCAGCACAATGAAATAACAGCAACATGGTTTTCAGGACTGAAATAACCTTTGATTTCTGCAAAGGCACGTATAGGCCAAGAAACAGCAAAGGCAAGGAACGCAGTAACTCCGCTTTAGGCACGTTCTCGAGTCATCAGCAACTCAGTATTTTTAGTCAAATTTATTATCGGTGTGCCTGGAGCTGTACAGAAACCAGAGTGGGGAGGGGAAGGTATCCATCCGCAAAGAGTCATCATCTACACTGGTTAAAAACATGGACAAAACAGGCTTTGCTTCTAAAAATCAAACTGCTTCTGCATGCCATTTCCTTGTAAGATATTCCTAAAAATCATTCCCATACAGTTATTATTTCCACAGACATTTCATTCTGAAAAATCTCAAATTCCATTGTTCACTATCAGTATCCAAGTAATGTATGTAATTATCATGATTGTTATCTGATTTTACAAAAGAGGAAAACTGACTACAGGGGTTAAGTCATTTGCTGGACTTCCCACATAAGTATTTTTTTTGTCAGAGTAGGAAATAGACGGAAAGAGGTCTTGAGCTGATGTAAATTGAGTTACTTACTCTGAAGCCATAAATAGTTAAGATGAATTTAGACAAATCTTCAAGCTGTCCCCAAATCTCTTACTTCTGTTCTTGTAACTGAATCACTGAAGCATTCTTACTCAATTTGGTATCCAAAGAGGTAGGTAGATATTGCTGCTAAATGTGACACTGTTCAGTGATATGCCTGAAATGATGAAACTCACATCAAAAAAATAAAAAGTCTGATACAAGTTCAAGCTAACAATAGTTCTCCCTAAGGAGAACTACATCTGAAATACCACCTCCTTCTTAAATGCAAAAAAAATAATTTCCAGACATTAGTTTAGGGAAGGTAAGTGATTTTTAAAAATCAGGTAAGTCAGCCAGAACTTCTCATCTTTCTAATCCTTTTTTTTTTTTTTTTTTTAATTCTGTGAAAAGTTTCCTTAGTTTCCCTCTGGCTTTTCATTACTCTACTTTTTGTTTATGGACTAGGATCTGCTCAGAAAGCAGCTGGGACAGAAGAACAACAGGGCAGAAAGAGAAACATCTTTTTACCAGCCTTATTCAGAGAAGCCTAGATCATCTATAGATAATAGCCCAACAGCAAAATAACTTTCAGATCTTGAATTAGGCTGGATTCTAGTTGTTGTGCGGGACATCATCTTCTGTTCAGGCATTCAACATAACAAGACAGGGAACAGGCCTGGCTGCTTGCTCTGGCAGAGCTGCTGACATCCTTTGGGGCAGAGGGGGACACAGGACCTCCTTTGTAGACCATTGCAAACCCACTTGTCCTGGCCCTCCCAGTCTTCCCCCTTTCAGTTGGTGATAAGTCTTTTAAGTCCACCTCTATGTCAGCTGTCAACGACTGATTTTTAGGGTATACACAGAGCTGTAAATGGGTCAAGCTTTTTGGGGGGGGTGACATAAGCCCTTTGGGGTACATGTCGTGCCTACAAATACCCTGATTAGGTGCTCACTGGGCAGGACAGTTGAGAACTGGATGTGCCCTGATGGCCTGTCTCAGCAGCTCACGCACCAAGGGGATGACGTGGGTTGTTCTTGCCCAGCAAGACAGCGTCGCTCTGCCTAATGTCTCTTTTCTCTTCTGCAAGAGTAGCAGATTGGTGAAAACGAAGCTATTTATAGTCAGATGTGTTTGGAGACAACAAGACCACAAGGCATATTAAAGTACAGAGAAGGCCACTTGGCCCATGCTGCTTTCCTTATTAAAATTCTCTCCTTGTTTCTACTCATACATCACCTCAGTTGGCTCCTTCCTCTGAAACAATAAGCGCCAAAAAACAGATATCAGAACACACGGAAAAGACTAAAGAGGATGCCCTGCCCCAAGCTGAGAGTTTTGGGTGGTTAATGATGATTTCCTTGCAGTAGAAACTTCATGGTCATTAGCTATTCAGCAGAAGGGCCAGCATCTCAGAGCCTTCAGCATTAATAATATTCAGGACCTAAAGTTTCCAGAACACGGGAACTTTCCATTGAGCGTTGAAAAAAATAAAAGTGGAAGCAAACCAAAAGGAGCAGTGTGGTGAAACAACAATGGCTGTGAGAGTCACTCATCACCATCGGAAAAACTGACGTGCATCTGCACCGGCACCTATAGGAAGTGACTGGCAGCTGTGTTCAAGGTCAAGAAATCCGTCTCACTACACCGAGCACAACACCACGTATGCAGAAAAACACATAAAAAGAAGCAAACCCAGGAATTACGTGCATATACGCACATGCATACAAGAGCAGAGAAGAAAGGCCAAAGTCTCTCTAAACGTTCAAGTAATTGGGAAGTACACAACACCCCTGGGTAACCACATTTTTCTGAAAATCTATTACTGGAAATTCTGTTTGCTAAACTTAACAGTCTGACATGGGATTCCTCACACACATCACTGCAGGCAGGCGAACGTATGAATCCCTTTGAGGTCTCCGTAACGCTGCCAACAGATATCCCTGTGTTAACCTCCCTCCTGTGCAGCTATTTTTGTTCGCCTCCTTAGTTTGTAGACGCTGAGGGTATAATTTATTTTAATTATTTGTTTTCAAGTTGAATGGCTACACACTCTGAACAAGAAATATCATTAGGCTTCAGCGAATCCAACAGCATTGCAAAGATGCTATTCATTTTGTGGGCGCGCTAAGAGAATGTTAGCATTTTCATTTAACAAATTGACATGCTGAACGTATTTATAAAGATAGCACACCAACTTATGTAACAATAAAATATAGTCTAGAATATTGTGGCAGAGATCTTGAGATAACAGCATTACCAAAGGCGAAAAAATACAGGGAGATAGGAAATATTATAGCACGTTTATCATTTATATACCTCGTGAGGTTAGGACCCTTATCTTTCTCACAGTTGTTTCACTTGAGTGGTATAAAGATAAATGTATTATGCTGTTCCTCTGTCTTCACAGTTACACATTGTGCCATCTTTCACTTGCTACATGCAAAGGCAGAAACAAAATTGTGTTACAACGATCTGTCTTTTTTCCACGTGAAGTTCCATCTTCCTCCTTATATGTACCGCAGCACTTCCAATAAATTGCTTAATATACGTTTAGTTGAATTTACATCTATACGTTATCCATGAAGATAGTTCAGAAAGTTGTGCCTCAATGTAACCGGGGAGTAATATCACTGGAGAGAAGGAAATTAAGCTGAAGTAAAAATATTGCGAGTTGAGAATTGGGACTAAAACCTCGAGATGATTGCACAGAACCACTCTGAGGTTCCTTTATTATTTTATAATTGGAAGGAATGCACGGACTTGAAAGTTAAGACAGAGGGAGAGAGAAAAAAAAAAAAAAGCAGCAGCTAAGAGCTGCAGCATCTGTCTCAGAAGACCGATACCAAGGAGAGAACCTTCGGCTGTGCCCTCTGCCTCCCGCTGCTAGAGGCAACCGCTGTGTCGCCTTTCCTTCCGTGGCTCCGGCTGCGTTTTCCACACCAGGCACAGGAGCGTTTGGGAAAGGCGCTAGGTGAATAACAGCCACCGAGCCACGCAAGGGACTTAGAGGAGTGGAGTTTCCACTCTCACTCTTGTAAGCTCACGCATGGGAGTCCCTAATATAGACTACTGGGTTGTTTTAGTAGGATACGTAAACCCTTATTTTCCTCGCTGTTTATCTACGGAACAGGGTTTTCTGTGTCATGGAGTGGAAATTATGTGTTCAGTGCCCATTACTGCCTCAAAGGCCAGTGGATTTATTTTTCCTTGTAACACGACTGTCTATCAATGTAACATTTTCCACCTGAATCCCTAATGATACTTCCACAATTAAATGAACAAAACTTTACAATGTTTTTCTACAATATTCACAAGCCTAATTTTGCAAACACATTCCACGGTTTAGCCGCATTCGGCTTGAGCCCTACACCCTTTCTGCCTCTGAACACTGACCAAAATTGATATGGCTGTCTCTTGGGAAATACCTCTTACAGCAGAGCCTGTTTTCATCCTCAATTTGTGTCTAATGCCACCATAGTCTTGTTTTCATTCACAGAAGCCAAAGTGCTTCATTTCACGCTGAAAAAAAGCCTCTCCAGTGGTTTTTGCCTCTCTTGTCCTGCCTTCCGTCAATGAGCGGTGCAGCTCTAAGGAATACATTATTACTGCTGCAGGCCACTCCAAATGATTCAGAGAGACCCTTTATATCATAGCCAAAAACAGATGAAGAAGAATTCGGTCCCCTGGGATCCAGATATTACCCAGTTCAGCTGAAGCCATTCTCACTTGGTTTGTCTGAGAGTGATTTTGCATTTTAATTTTTAATAATTCTTTAATCCATCTGAAATGGGGGAAGGAGAGCAAACAAAACAGAATCCCTCCACAGCTTCTTTCCTTACTGCCTTATTCATATTCCCATTTTTTTCCTAAATTCCATATTCTCTAGTTTTAGACGTGATCCATTGAATATATTAGTGCTTCTTTGCTGTACTTTAAAGTACTAGGAACTTGCAAAGTGTTTTTTTTCTATTATTGTTCTACTTATTTTACTAAGAAAACCTGTGAAGGTACCTTTTTATTATTGCATTGAAAGTCAGAGGCACGTAGGAATGGCTAAACTAGAATTAGAGTTCCCCTGTATTCTTCACATTCTCTCCCTTTCTATTTCACCTCCTCCTTCTTGTAATCTAACTTTTCTGTGCCATTTCTTCCTACTGCAAGTTATTTCATTTCAGCAGATTCCTTTATCGCACTTTGTCTTACCACGGTCTAGTTTCTGTATATTCCTTGTAGAGCTGTGCGTTTATTACTGAAACTCCCTCAGAACTTTGAAACATTTTCTTTATTTTAAAAGCAGTCTTATCTCAGTTTCATAAAGAAAAAGATTAACTTTAGCTCAAAGCTGCTCCATGACAAAAAGTCCTACTTCTAAACGCAGGAACCAGAGAGAATACACCGAAACCTCTGCAGGTAGCCATTTTTGCCAGTGAGTTAAAAACAAAAGCAGCAACAAAATACAAATACAGAGGGGGAAGCTGAACAGCAAGTTCAGGACAAATGAGGTCTACCTCAATCTTCACAACTTCAGAGCCTGAGAAATCTGTGCAGACTGAGCCTGCATCTTACACACAATTACATGTAATCTTAAGAGCTGAAATTGAGAGGATTAGTTTACTGCTAGTTCCAGCAAATACCAGCAGCCTGATTGTATTTTCAGGGCACTGGTGGGCAGCAGCAGATGGTGGTCATTTCCCTGGCAGGCCGTATCGGGGATAATTACCAGACACGGTTCCAAGGTTTATGATATTATAAACCTCTCTTTCATTTCTCATTCACTGCATGTGGAAAGTGTGGCCTTTTTAACTCCCTTCTTATTGATTTTATACAAGTGTAACACCTTTGCCTTCAGTGATTTTGAAATGATTCAGCGGTGAAGTAAAACAAGAAATAGACCTTTTAAGTCAATAAAAATAATTTTTTTAAAAAATACTGATTTTAATGCTGTTCTCATTTTTTGCATTTGAAGATGAGGAATAGCTTTATGTCAATTAATGTAATAAAATGCAATAATTACTAGCAGAATTTGGTGCATTGGGTCATGGCAGAATTTAGTACTGTAGCCTTTTAAAAACTGCTGATGCTTAAGATGATTCTGAAATAAATTAGCCTGTGAACTAACTATACCTATAAGACTAGTAATACTTGAAATGGGCCAGCTAGAATCCAGAATGCCTGTTTTGAACTGGACTAGCTGAAACTTTTTGGTTTCTTCTGATCTGTATTGATTGCAGTACGACAAATGAGGAAGATAAAACTCAGGCCTTTGGGAGTTTACAGAATAGATGATAATGTAACTTAGAGCACATGGGTCAAGATCAGGTACAGAGCTTCTATTTCAGTAGAACACTCTTGTTCACAATGTTTTATAGCAAGGGGAAAGAAATTAACTGCATGATGTGTCTCTAATAACAATGAAGAGACTCGCTTTTGTAATAAACTTAATTCAGTGCGGTTGAATTGGCTAAGTCTGATCTTCTAACACGTTTCAGAGATTCAATCTCTGAGTGGGGAGATTGACCCAGTAAGTCCAGAAGGACCTTGAAAAGCTTCAGAATCGGGCCAACTCAAGTTCAACAAGGAAAAGCAAAAAGTTCTGCACCTAGGGCAGGATAACCTTGTGTGTCAGTACAGGCTGGAAGCCAACCTGCAGAGCACCAGTTATGCTGGAAAAGGTCCAGCGGTTACTGTGGATGCCTAGTTGAAAATGAGCTAAAAGGTGTGCCTTCATAGCAACATGGCAAACTACAAATGTGTGTTAGGAGGAGAACAGCCAGTAGATCAATGATTATACCCTTCTGACTCAGCACTTGCTGAGGCTCACCGGAAATACTGTAACCAGTTTTTGGACTCTCCAGTTCAAGACAGATGTTGAGAATTTGGAGAAAATCCAGCAGAAGACTATTACTAAGGCAGTTACAGCTGGATTTGTTTAGTTCAGGGAGTAGGTGGCTACGCAGTCTGCAGCTGCTTGGAGGGCACTTACAAACATAATGCAGCCCAGCTCTTCTTAGTATTGTCTTGAAAGAAGAGATTCCTGTCAGGAGGGGAAGGCAGGCCTGGAAGGAGTTACCCCGAGAGGCAGTGCAAAGTCCATCTTTGGAAGTTTGGATCCAGACTCCATCAGACAAAGCCCTCGTTGGCCTGATCTAGTCTTGGTGACAGTCCCAGTTTGAGAGGAATGCTCCACAGGGTGACCCTCTTTCAAGCAACAGATCTATTATTCTCTTCTATGTTTTCTTTCATTTTTTTGTGCATTACTTTGATGATGAACCTGTCTCTTAAGAAAGGGCTCTTTGCCCTTTCCTTGAAGTGGAAATGTAATAGATGACATATTTTGCTACGGATTTTTTTTTTGGAAAGCAACAGTGGCAACAGTGTTACAAAACAAAGAAGATAGAAAACTTGGAATAGTACTGGTAAATATTTACCCATCATGACTTAATTTATTCTCTTGGTTTCTAACCAGGTATTAGTAGGCCATGGACAACAAGAACAGCACAGAAGTCACTGAAAGATAGCCCAAAGGGAAAGAGACATGCTCAGAGCTTCCACCCTCTACACCTCTAAGGTATTTGGTACTTAATAGGAAAGTGTAAGAGTGCTTCTTTAGTCTCATATAGAGGCTGGAGAACTGCAATTTCACCTGTAGTTGATGCCAAGAAAGTAATACACGATGGAGTGAAAATTAATTATGCGAGCTTAACAGAATAGGAGAGATAGAGGAAGGATAATGAAAAGGGGAATATTGAAAAAAGAACAAGAGGGTAACAGTACCAAACTAGCTAGTTAGAATAATTCAGGCATCTTTTCCACATCTAGCTAGAAAACAAACTAAGGGTTAACTACTTCAACTAGACCAAGTAGTTTCCAAAGTATATGATCTATTGCCATGGAGATAATCCATGCTGTGAATCCATTACTGTATTGTCTCTAATTTTGTTTCAGGTATGGAACTACTATGCCATCTCACACAAGTATGTGGGTTATTATTGGGAGGTGGTGAAGAAGAGTTTGTTGGTTTGTAGAAGCTATTACAGAAAGTAAAACATGCCCCACACTCTCTCCCATCGGAGGACCTCTGAGACCTTCTTAGTGACTCCTGTCACAGTGACCTCCCGTGGTTATTCCTTTCGGATCTCACCAGGATTGCTCCTAGGCAAGCTCAAAAACAAGGAGGAAATGAGAACTGACAGAAAATACTCTCCCTAGAAGTGAATATATTGCCTTAGTGAAGCTCCTATCCTTTACTGTCCCTGAGTAATAAGCGACTTGTCTTGAAGTATTCACTTGGCTTCTGAAGTGCTGTAAGAAAATGAAAATGTGGTCGGTGAGATACTAATATTTCTTGAAACAAGGAGGGGGGATCGTTCCTGCCGTCTGATTAATCCCTCATGCACTGCTCTAGTCCATTAGAGACATAAAGGTGCCTTTAACAGGCCTCTGAGCAAAGTGCTTTATGCAACGTGCTCCCTGTCCTTGACACAGAGACAGAGTATCTTAAGCAACATCTCCGGCTAACATAAAGTATTCGGAAACAGAGGAATGCCTCCAGGGAGCTCTTTCTGCCAAGAGAAAGCAGAGCAGCTCCTGGTTATTCTAACTTACAGGGAAGCCGAGCTGTTCCCTGGGGCCGTAGGGTGGGGAAGGTGCCAACTGTGACCTGGGCTGTGCCACCGCTTGCTCAGGCGGGCTGTGCAGAGGAGTCACGGCAGGAGCTGCCCAGTTCTGTCCTCCTGTGACCGTGAGTGCATCCCACTGGTCCCAGTGGTCACTGCATTGCAGGAGGAGGGAGTTAGCCCCTACTAAAACAATGAAAGTGGCAAAACTTTGGAACATTACTGTACTTACTTTATTTTAATGATTCTGGTAGAATTTACAGCTCCTTGTGTAAGACTATCAACAGTTACTGAGAACTTTTAGTTTTTTCACACAAAACCAGGAGGGCTGCTCAGTGGAACAGAGAATATTACTTATTTAGTGTGACTTAGACCGTACCAAACAATTTAAAGAAAGGGACAGATGTTTCAAATACACTTTCATTTCTAAGTCAGACTGATACAGATAGCAGCATCCACTAACTAATGGCATTGCAAGACTACTACTCAATACTAAGCTGCAGTGTATTGGCCAACTTTTTACAAGAGGGTTTCAAACTTGGGTGTTGCAAGTACCTTTGTGGACCCTGCCTGATAACATTTTGAAGTATACACACTGTAGGGCATGATCTCCATATGATCTTCTAAGTCATTTTATTCTAAGCGTTGGAAACTGTAACTTCAGTATCAAAGATCAGCCCATCCACTCAAATATAACAAAAACTGTGCAACAACTCTGCAGAAGTTTGGCTGCAGAATAAAGCAGGAAGATCTAGAACAGAAAAGATGACTGGTTATGGAAAAAACAATTCAAGAGCATTACAGGCAATCAGAAATTTTGGGAAGAGAGGAAGGAATAAAAGAAGGAGGAAAAGATTTCTCTACAGTACTTTTACTAGAAAACTATCAAAGGTTATCTTGATAACAGCACCAGTTCCTCATGATCACGAACACAAGAACTAATAAACACTCATAATTAGAGTTACAGATCTGACACGTTTTGCATCAGGAGTAGCCTATCTGTTGGCATTATTCCAGTCTGTCACTTAAGGTCTTTACAATAAGCATCATGTTAAACTGGAATATTTAAGTAACAAGATTATTTTCCTCCAATAACCCACCATTTATTCCACCAATTTCGTATTTCTCACAAAGGTATTTCCCTTCAAAGAAGTACTTTACACCAAAACACTCAAAATAGAATTATAAACAGTAACATTTTAAACTAGTAGGAATCTGCTCATCTCTGACATCCACAATTTTCTTGAATTTAGGATATATTTATTTCTGCCATGCTGTATGGTTACACAGAAGCCCTTTCAGAAACAATTTTACTATTGAAGCTGGAAGCCAATGTCAGGAACTCAGTAAGTGTTACTGTTTATGCAATTGAAATGCCTGTTGAATAAATGGTCCTCTGCAGGGCTGTTTTACTTGTCTATTTCTGTATGCCAACTCTGATATTTTCTAAAGTATATACCCTTGTGGTATCTAATCACTGACAGTCAAACACTCCACTTAGGTATGGTTCCAGCAGTGCATAGGAGCCATAAAGAAAACTTAATGAGCTTCCTGGGGTTCGCCTATAATAGAGAAACGTGCATGTAGCATATAGCTGCTTGGTGCTATTTCTGAAAGAAAAAAAAAAAGGTGTGAAATCTAATACAGGAAAGCCTTGCACCAATGGCAGAAAACTATCAAGTGCTGAATTTATAGCAAACCTTTTTAAAGTGCTAACCTGGAGATTAATGAAAAGATCTGAGACTTCAGAAAATTTCTGCATTTAAATTACTTCTTTCATAAGGAGCATGGCTAACAAAGTTCTTCCTTTAGATTTATGACTTACATCCTTTTATCCCCTGTCCCTCTCTACAGTAACTCTAGTTCTTTCCTATGCATTCCAATATCTATCTTGCTCACTTTTGCAATATTAAGTCCTTCCTCCAGATCCTCTAAACTCCTCCTGCTGCTCTCCCATCCCTGTCTCATCTCCCCTCAAAACCGATTAAGAAAGAAGAAACAGCCGTGACTGATTCTAAGCCACAAGTATTTTGAGTAACTCATCTAGCACGTCAACAAAACAGATCAGCTCAAGCTCCCCTTATTTTTTTCCCTAATTCTCATCACTGACATCATGTCCTCCCTCAAGACAGCCACTGAAAAACTGCAGTCAGTTCAAACCTCTGAGAGGTTTGAAAAACTTTTTTCTCTCAAAATCCAACTGCTTAATAAGTTGAAAAATTACTTGGAGGGAACAGAAAGGTGTTTGCAGAACAAATAAAACCAGATGACCAGGATAAATAAGCATAAATAAAAGTAGAAAGCCAGGAAATCTGGTTAGTAGAATAATTTTGAAGCATAGATGGAGACCCTTCCAGAACAAAAATTATACTGTATTCCCATTGTTCCTGAATTTGTTACTCGGGTTCACATCACTGCATCTTTTTGTAGACATCTTCCTTCCAAAACACCCCACAATTTTCAGAGACATCTCTGTGTTACGCCACTGCACGGCAGCCGCTGCAGTGTGATGGTGTGAGGAGCCCGCGTACCAAGGGAGAGTCGCTGGCCAAGTCAAGTGGGACTTGATTCCATAAGCAGATCTCCAAGAGGATATATTAGGACCCAGCAACTACTGGCAGTGAGCTGCAGCGTGCCAGGTACCACAACGGGAGAAGAGACAGCTAAAACCACGAAACATCTTGAGGGCCAGCGAGTGGCCACAGGCAGAGCGAAGGGCGAAGCCAAGTACCCTGTCCCAAAGCAGCCGTTCCCTGCTACGCTCAGATTAGGTGAACATCTCTTTCTTCTTCCTACAGTTTGCTGCACCTGCAGACTGATGTAAACAGTTTGTTTTCACCTTAAGAGGGCTTCCTCCACCTTGCACACAGTGGGTCAAGAGGTGGCTGTACACCATCTTCACACTCCTCAGTTTCCACGGGAAGGAAACTCCGGTGTGCATACAAGGAAACTGCAGTCTTTTCAATAAATCTTCTGAATTGGACTCCTATTCACGTAGCTTTAAAATACTTAGTTTGAGATGTACTGTAGATACAATCATTCCTATTTAAGGCATTAAATTTAAGGAATCTTTCTTTTTTTTGGTAGTATTCATTTTCATTTTATAAACAAGAATTTGCTTTCTCTTTATTATCTTTCCTCTCTACTTTTTACTTTATTATCTTTCCTCTCTACCCAAAATTGCAATAGAAAGAGCAAAACCACATAAACATGAGACACTTCCTAATAATTTCTTTAAAGCCTAAGTGTTTTAAGATCAGACAGAGAAGGATATGTATATTTTATGAAGTTTGCAAGCATCACATTAGATACTCTCTGATCAAAATATGTTGTGCTTTATGCTGAGAATATTTGGGGTGCAGCATTTCCTATTATTTCAGATGTACACTCAAACTTTCCTACTTAAATTGAGATTTAAAGTTATCCGGTTCCCCAATCCCACAGGCTTTCTTATTTCAATGATGAATGGTATTAGCTACCTTAAATCAGCTTACCAACCACCCAAGAATTATAACCTCAAATAGCACTTCTCCACCTAAGATATATTTTGATCAATTGGTGGGAAAAGCTTTGAGATTTGAGACCACTTGGTCACTGTGCAACATTTTGTTGCTAAGGGAAGGAGAAAAAAGAATCATAAAAAAATAACTTTAGATAGACGCAATCATTTGAAGAAAAACAAGTACAATGTATCCTGAAAATTCAAGGTGATGCAAATAGAAAATTAATATTTTTACAAGCTCAGAAATACTTGTGAAACTGCTGTAGGTTGGAGTAATCCATAGCAATTGAAATAAATTTCCAGTAAAATACATGCATAACATTGTTCAGCTCCATATCCATGTAGAATTCCTACTGACATTATACCAAGAATACCAAAATACCAATGTAACTCATTTAAAAAAATTTGAAAATAATTAATTTAAATTGCTTTTTCCCCCATCCCAAGTAAGTAGCGATAAATTAAGAAATCTGTAGTAACTTCACAAAGTGATAATAAGATTTATTCCTTGTGGCTCATTTATTAACTGCAGCTACTTCTTAAATGTCTTGAAGTTTAGAAAGCTGTTTGTAAGCTTCTTTGTAAGAAAATGGCAAATCATCATTTGACACTTAAGATACAAATGGTGAGGGGGTTGCTCCCTATTGTAGATAATTTATTTGGCTTTTGTTCTTGATTTTTTTTTCATCATCAAATCAAATTTAATTGCTGAGTCATATTTGTACTCAAAAAGCATATTTAGCCAAAGCCTTCCCTACTTTTAAAGCCATCCCTTTTCTCTCACGTAACAAACGTGGCATTCTACACTTCTACTTTACTCAGAAAAAGAAAACAGGGAAGAGCAGGACTGTATATGGTGTTTTTAAAATATGAATCTAAAAACGACTAACAGTAGTCAAGAAGAAACTGGAAAGACAGCAGAAATGTTGATTCTTAAAGACAGATGATATTAGAATTAGAGTAGACAGACTAAGCAAGAAGACAAAAGATAACCAAATAATCTCATCCACCTTTTTACATGAGCACTCCTGCCACAGACAATGGAATAAGTCATACCAGAAAATCTATGTAACATTTTAAAATATTGCAATCATCTTAAAAATTATCACGAGAAACATTACCATTTTCACACAGACACGTGTGAAGAATGTAAGTAAAATCTGAACCTAATAATTTTTAACAGAAACTTTGCAGATGCATCATTCCCCCCTCCCCATCCATTTCTTGACCTTCATTCGCCCTGAAAAACGTTCCATGTGTGCATAATAATTTAGCTGGTTACAGTAGGATTTAGCGATACACTTCAGCTCCTTTCATTGCCAAATGTTAAAGATTTACAGTACACTGTAAAGACGAAAGTACAGGCATAATTACCTTATTTCTTCCTTATGTAGATGATTTCTGAATTCTCAGCATCTCCACACTTATGACTCACTCCACAAGTCGGTCTCCTGAAGAAACAGTCCAAGACACGTCAAGCAGAAACTGTGCACAGCCAAAGGAGCAGGCACATTGCTTCTGGTTCCCCTCCAGGTATTGAGCCTGGGAAGAGGAGAGAACTGCATGATGTTTTGTTTCTGAAATGTGGCGTTACCAGTTTGGCCAAGAGCAAATCTTTACACTGTCTCTACTAAGACCCTGTCCTGTGGCCTTTCCATGCCATAGGATTCTGTTTGGAACACTATTTCAGGATCATATGATAACCTGATCTTAAAGATATATACACAGTGGTAATTACATTTTTGGACAGTAAATTATTGAACTGATATGTAATACATGTGAGATTATTCAATCTGATATATCTTTCAAAGTTGCTCTGGTCTAATTTCTTTATTTTCACAAAATAGGCTGCTCAGACAAGAACTTTCCACACCTGTACACGTATTAGTATCTACAATGGTACTCAATAACTGACATTCGTAACTCCCTTCAGCTTTCAGAAAGGAGTTCTTACAAACTGCTAACGAGATACACAGTTTACAGGGATTGTCCTCTCTTTGTACAATCTGGAAGTAGTAAGGTCAGAGTCACCAGCTGGACTTTGCATTCTTGTGACAGAAGCAGACTGTGCTCTCTGACTCATCCACACACCGTGGAGAGGAAGCTGACAAGGGGGCTCTTTACTCTGTCTCTCATTTTCTATTACATTCTCACTCACTGCTCCTGCATTAATGGCCTTATTCAGTTCAACAAGATTTTTATGCATGTGTTTCGTTGTTGTTAAGTATTACACTATGATGAGGTAGCAAATCCTTTTTTTTCAAGGGATGTGTTGAACGAATATCCTTCAGGGGATAAAAGCAGGTCAGCTATTTCAGTAGGCAGCATCTCCAGATGTAATTCCTCTATGAATTATATACACAGATATAAACTCGCAGACACTCTGAACTGAACTGGCATTTGTAAAAGAAGAGGCAGCAAACTCAAGAAACTGATTTTCTATAGCCACAATCCTACAACATGAGTTGTAGCTGTCTTGTACAGATCAACTTCATTCAAGTCCTGAAAAAAAGGTTTACTTTGATTTCAGTTGATTTGGTTACTTTGGTTTTGTAACTCATGTCACATATACTGTATTTAAAGAATTCTTTTCAGAGAATGGCAGAATGAATAATTGGGAGGATGGTATAGTTATGAACTGAGAAATTGTTCTATATGATGTGAACTACAAAAAGTGTTGCATTGCTCTAAATTAATGAAGGTCTCCTGTAATACAGGAAATAGTAAAAATAGAATCTCAGATGAATTAAGCATATGCCTTAGTAATCCTTTAACAGAAAAAATAAGTTTATTTCAGTTGCCAGAGAGATAAACATAGTAGTAGAATATCTGTATAAACAGAAATACAATCCATAAAATTTACTAATAGTTTGAATAGTCATTTTGTCAAACAAGAATAGAGACGAGGAACTATAGTTATGTCATCTGCATACCTTTTTCAGTGCCAAACTGCGGTGCCCACTGATGACAATCAGTATGTTATGAACTCAGCTGTTTATCGTGGCTGAAGAGATAACAATCTAGTCCTCTGAAAGTAATCAGAAAGTTTTCATCAGATTTGAACAGTGATGTATAAGGAGTAACTCCGGAGGATATTATGTCCTGTGGGCACACTTTTCCCTTACAGTTTCTCAAATAGTTTATTTTCAGCCTAAGATTATTTGCTACTATTTTATACCAGCAATATTGCATTTTTTCGGCAGACTGTCTGTGGAAGTAACAGAAACATAGAATTGCAGACTACTACTGCTCCAGCTACCTCCCACCCATATATTCAGGTATCAAGAGCAATGCAAAAGCATCAACACAAATTGCAGTTTTTGACTCCTTCTAAAGCTAGCGATTCTTTGAGCTATGTATGAAAAAGTCTGCCACAAAATTAAGTCCAATCTGGAGAGGAAACACTGGAACTCAAGGGAGATGCAAACCCTCAGTCTACTATTATGCACATTTAGCTTGAGTGGTGAACAGAAGCTTAACTCCACTGTGTCCTTCCAGATTTAAGGTAGTATTTTTAAATATCAATGTTATTTTGTCATCTGTGGATGCTAACCTCAACTTAAGGGATGGGGACAAGATTAGAAAAGAGTTGAAGGGGTGAAGTGGAGAGGAAGAAAATTAAGCAACCAAAGGTTTCATATAGTATTTACTGTGAAGGTAAACACATTTTGTAAAGAGTAACACTATGTCTATTAACTAGAGGTCAGACAGACAGTAGGCCAGATTTAGGAATGTATTTGTGAGATAGTAACTAGAACATCCTTATGACATTCTTTTTTACTTTGACTGTGATTAGTAAAGCTTCTTTTATTCGTTTCTGTCAGTTTGTGTTAAGTCATCGCTGAGGAAAAAGCAAACAATCTGCTTTATTTGCTTCATAAATATAATTATAAACTTGCCAGAACCAGGTTAGCCACAAATTAACATGACAGCTACATTCACTTTCACATGGATTATTTATGAAGAAACTTCAACAGGGTAAAGCTACTGATAGGACCAGGTGTTGCTGTAGAAGCCAATAGAGTTGCTATAGTGACAGGCCACAAGAGCGGTCTAAAAGGTATGATAAATGACAAACATCTTGCGATTTGCAAGCCAGCAAAGTTTGGCATTTAAGAAATACTGGTTACACCTGCAAATACATCTTCTCATGTGGGAAAAGGCGGGCATGTTGTATCAGGGTCCACATTAAGCTAATATACTCCCTTGGCTCTCTTACGCCTATAAACACTGCATTGCTCTCAATGTCCATGTAGAAATTGAATTACTCCCCTCCTCCTTGCCGATACAGATAGCATCTCTTCCTTTCCTCTAAGGATTAAATATCCACAAGATGATTCTCCTCAGTATCTTTGGAGTTTCCAATATATGCTATATGAGGTGGCACTGGATTTTAAATATTTAAAATTCATTCACCTTTTTAGATCTCTGAGCTGCCGTGAAAACTGGCAGCAGATTTTCCAAATAAATAATACAACGTAAATCTATTTTACCCATCAGTTAGCACTTCCAGACTAAACAACAAAAAAAATCCAACCAAAAAAAAAAAATCCCAAACCTCCAAACCATAGAAAAGAAGGAGGCCTGAAAGTTTTATTAAAGCTGTTCATAAAACCCGTATAGAGCTGTCTTTACAATGCTACAACTTTCTGAGTGGATAAATGTTGCATCCATTAATATTTACACACACTATAAGGCTCTTTTTTTCCCCTCTTGAATTGCAGGAGGTCAGAAACAGTTCATGAATATACCTGACAAGGCTTAAGCCAAGAGGTGGGAATCATAAGGCCATTATGAAATGCGAAGAAAAATAAAATACAAAGCCCTGCACTTTTGCAATAGCAAATAGCTTAATATTGAAATAACTAGCTACTATTTAGGTGGCAGCAGTGATGAATGGTACTAAATTTCGGATCAACACACCCAGCTCTACCCCCCCACCCCACCCCCCAGAAGTATGAAGTCATGGTAAACTAGTTGAACAATAAATTGATGCTCGGAAAGCCACATTTTCAAAACGGTATTAGCTGCAATGGGGACACCTGAAGAGTCCATTGCAGTTCTGAGACGTATAATGTATTTAAGGCTCAAATTAATCTTTCAAATTGCCTTCTGTGTTTCTGTTGTAAGTCACTTGTGCTACTTCCCCACTCACTTTCTTCCTTTTTACATCTTGTGGTAAAAATACAAAACGTATATAGAAACGGTCACAACTTTCTTCTTTCTCCAAGGCTAGAAACTTCCGAACTTGTAAACCCCCATCCACAGTTAGAAAAGGAAAACAACCAAGCACGACACATTGCAAATTTCAGAAACAACCTTTCTTGATAAAAATAAATTATAGTTGGTTACTTCAGCACATGGCGTAGCCTGGCTATGTGAAAGAAAGCCATCACCAAAATGACTGAATTTTAGCGACTGGAAAAGCAGCATGACATGAGTTTGCTGCAAGCTGCTAGAAGCAAACCTTTCAAAATGGTGAGCTGCATCTTCTGTAGAACACATGGTTGATGCAACAAGCACTAAATGCAGCTCCTAACTCGTCATGTGTGCCATCTGACCCAGTGACAAGGGAAGAAAAGCATAACTGTGTTCAACCTCTACTCCGCAAAAAGTACCGTTTCATTCAACCAAAGTCATCTTTGCAGCGTTGAATGCTGCATTCTATTAACATAACTGCCTCACAAGCAGAGGGAGGAGGAAAAACTCCCACTGGTTGAAGAGTGAGCAAGAAAAAGATTGGGGTTGTGCCCCCCATAATGCTGCATGTTACACAATTAGCCTTTTAATGATTGCTTCACTGCAGCCTAATTGCGCGCTTGGCAGCGTGCAATGGATGGACCGACGCACGCAACTCTCTTCTTAGGGGCTGTCTTTACCAGGTAGCTGTCTTCTAGCTCCATCATCATCACAACAGCTACTATCAAACAACTTGCCTGTCCATTGCCATCACCTATTTGTTCCCTGTCTCCTCAATGGTCAAAGCATGCATGCTTTCTTTGGCCTCTGACAATGCTCTCTTCCACCAAACATCTTCCCAAAAACCTCACAGCCCTGAATGTGGCATGATAACCCGCATCCTTAAACAGCACGTGCCTTACCACCATTTCTTGCTGCACGGCCCAGGTTGCTTTTATGCCTTTTACCTGCTTGTTGTTCTGTCCTCCATGCAGTGGTATCCATCACCTTGCTATATGATTCACTGTCCTCGACAGCAAGCTGCCTTCTCCCGAAGAGCTGGCAGTAACATACTGTGCTGTTCAAAGACAAATCAACAGAAATCTCAAGATTATGTCTCAGCTGACACATCAGTTGTGAAAGAGAAGTTTGCTAACTGGTCTGGGCTACTGGCTGATGTCATCTTGCAGTACACCAGTTTGATCCAGGACTTGCTTTTTACTTATAAATTGGCCATCAGAACTCAAAAGAAAATAAATACTTTCTTTTATATCCCCACCCTAGCCATTGGCGATACACTGGGGGATGCGCTATGATGTACTACACTGTACTACACGATGCAAGACTCAGTATTTTTTAAAGGCTCATTAAAAAATTAAAAATGGACTGCTTTCTATCTCAGTATCTCTCTTCCGACCACTGGAATATTCATGTTCTCTACTTCCCTCTCTAAATTCTGTTAATTTTATATGAGGCCTCACATAAAGCACTCAATGATCACATGAACAGAAAACTGCAAATTCCCCGTTTTTCATTTCTCTATATCAATAGGAAAAGAAAAAGGAAAAACAACAAAAGAGACTTAACTGAAACAACAGAAAATGCTACAATTTATGAAGACTGGAACAGTCTTCCAACTCCAAAAACTTGCAGACTTGTAGTGCACTTTACAAAGGCAAAACACAGAGGTCTGAATTCGAATGAGCCAACCAAAAAACTATTAAGACCGAAGAAATCTTCTAGACTTCAGTGGAATCTGTCTTGAAAGACCCAGCATGTACAAGTCTTATGTGGCTGCAGTACTTTAGTAGGGTTTGGTTTTTTGTTGTTGTTGTTTTGTTTTTTTTTTTTAAAAAGACCAAATACAGACATGAAAAATATTTATCATCATAGAGGAAAGGAAATGAATTGTTAATGCTATACGAAAATGTTATTTACAGAGGAATTACAAAATGCATTATAGTCAATGTTGTTTGACTTGCTTTGCAAAAGTGAATGTTCTCCAATCAAGTGTATTTTAAGTAGGCTTAGTTTGATTTTTTTTGTTCCTTTTTTAAAAAAAGCCCTTTAATCAAAAAACTACTTTTTTCGTTTCCCACAAGATCTTGTGGCTGGTACAAATTCAGAGGAAACAGAGACTGGCTAACAGAAAAAGGCTAATTAATAACAAACATCTTCCCCTTGTATTATATGAGAAGTTTAGCAAGTGACAGGCTTCAGTCTTAAATTCTCTACAATTTAAAGAGAGAATAGAGTTTAAAAGAACACACTATTATTCACCTCTAAGTGGATTTTAGAATCAGCTGCTTTTTTTTTTTTAAATAAAGATGCTAAAATACTCCTCTACTTAAATACTCAGAGGCTTTATTTCAATATTTAATAACAAAAAAGGTGGAACAAAATGTTTTATTCTGCCTGGTACTGAATAATGTAGCTTTTTACTGATCTTTACAGGCTTATTTTCAATATTTGATTTTAAAATGCAACTACTGAAATTACTTCTGTAGCTGCAGAAGACAAGAAGAAATAGGCACAGATGAGTCCTTAAAGAATACAAATGTAAAATACAGAGTTTGGATAACTTTTGGTAAATGTTCTTTGCCAAACTCCTCCAGTACTCTTACTATTTTTCTTCTAATGTATAAAGAAATAAAATTTTAATATGAAGGTTTGCAAAAAAACCCCAGACAGACTACAAATAATTTATTTTTTTTTCAGATTCAGAAAAACATATCCATTGTAAAGTCATAGTCCATTTACAATATCACTACATCGCAATTTAGATTTTTTTTTTTTATCATTTCCTTGTGTGCCCTATGTGGCAAAATTATAACGCTGTATATTGAATAGAACAGCTTGAAGACTTGCAAAGGTATTTGCTATTATATCAAATGAATTCTTTCCCATTCAGAATTTTCCTAAAACCAGCTTATTTTAGAGTGCCCATGCAAGGCACATACATTAGAATTTTAAAAGGAAGGCAGAAAAAAGCCCACAAACAAATCCTTATTTCTAGACTTCCTTGTGTGTCTTAAAGTAATTCTATCATTTAGCCTCTCAATTGTAAAGATTGTGTTTTAGTACACAATAAATTGTCATTGTAATGACAATTTATTCTTGTTCTGCTTGCAGAACACAAAAGTAGATATAGTAGATAAGTTAATCACTATAAAACATTCACTGAATTCTGCAATTAGAGCTTTATCATTGAACAATGACATTCCCACAGATACTTTTATAAATCTTTAGTTTTAGGTAGAGTAGCATTACCCACCTTGCATAGTGCACTCTTTACACACTAGGAACTAAAAAGTAGCAAAAATAAGTACATAGTCCACAAAGTAATAATTTTGGAATATTATAGATGATCATTCATAGGGACAGAGCCTAAATCTTTTGTACTAGGTACAATAAATGTATGTACATGGCCTCTGCATGCCACCCTTTCTCCTGCTCTGCAAGTTAGGTGTCTGAAAAAAAGTTTTTCTCTGAACATGGAAAAGCAAAGACATAACAACTACTTAATGAGATTTGTTCTATTTCTGTGAAGATGATTCATACATGAACTGGAGCAATACAGAAACTGGTTGCAGACCTCTTTATGACTATCACTTCTAAACATGTCTAGTTCCAAGGAAGGGGAAAGTTTGCAGACAAAGACTGAATTCAAAGAAGCATTAGCTTTGGATTCATATGAATTTTGAACTGATTCCCTAAAGAGATTTCTTTAAAGTGTTTTTGCCCTTGGATCTTGGATAAAGTTTAGAAGCATATAGTGTCTTAATTCCAAGATATCCAAGCCTTGGGAAATCCATTAACTGATTCATGATCATTTTTCTTCAGAACATAAAAAAGTCACCACAGATATTCTTTGGATAAGCATTTTTTTAAGGCGCAGCAATACTTCAATGAAGAAATATGATAATTATTCAAATTAATTTTATATAGTAAGGAAAAAAAGTTATTTAAAAAAATTGTTGCCAATCAGAATGTGAAGATCAAGGAAAAAACATCCCTGTAAAAGCAAAAAATTTTCTGACAAACAGCAGGAAAATACCAGAGCATTTCCATACATATGTTAAATACTTTCTGTATTGTCAAGAATCAGCTTACACCAAAGAAGCTCAAAAGTGAATCTTACAGAATGGCTGGCTGGAAAATATTGAAGTAAACTTGGACTACTCAAAGAAAATTCTGAAAGAAAAAAGCAAAATAAGAGTTTCAGAAATGAACAGAAGCCTGATTAAAAGTACAATTAAAATCTCATAAAATGAGAGCTCCATAGCAATTATAAAAAATAATTCAACTAAGCAAACTCAGATGGTTCCTCACATAGCTGCTTTGGGAATGTCGGACCATAATTCAAAATCAAATGATTAGAATGTACTCGTTCAGATTACTCTTATTCATCACTATTTGATCTCACTGCAGAGCTGGCAGTTTGTCCTTAGATATTAGGCCAATTTACTAATTAATTTTCAAAGTTAAAGAAGTAAGATGCACTTCGCAAGAACGCATTTGTTCAACTAAAATAAAATGACAAGAGAACGTCAATATGTTTAATTCAGATCTCCCCGAACCTGGCTGTAAAGTTATGCCAAGTTTGACAAACTTTTTGGATCCAGAAGCACTGCAAGTCTTTGATCCTCTAGCTTAAAACAGGAAAGAACATTTCTTGACAGCTTCACTTACAGAAATCATAAAATTGCTTACATGTTGTTCCATATACAGCATTTGTTAAATTATTGGGAGTTTGCTGATGCCTATATATATGGTTCATAATGGGTGACCCCTGTAGATCAATAACCATGGAAATTACACACAAGTGGTCAGAATAAATCTCCAGATAGCTTTACGAACAGACTTTCAGTATGATAGACACGAAGGACTTTAAACTGCAAGTAGGCAGTCATTGTCTCACAAGTGGAAGCACGAGCAGTACTTGGGGGAGCACACTGCTCCTGATGCTTGTCAAACTTTAGCAATGTACGTGAACAGAGGTCAGGCAAATCATATATTTATTCTTTACCAAATTTAACTCTGAGTGAGGAAGAGACACCTAGAAATACAACTGGATAAGGAGGCTGGAATGTAGTGGAGGCAGCTATAAATGGTGTATCTGTGCTTGCATGCATTTAGGAATAGGTTTACAGAACGGCAAAAAGAATCTCAACAAAGAAAAAGTTGTTTTATACTTATTAAATATAACTTCCCAGTCATGACTGCACAAGTTCATAGTTTATTCCACTGTATTCTTTATCCTAACCTAATAAGCAAAACACATGCACGCATTTTCAGATTGCAATCAACCACTAAAAAAGACCTGAGTTTGAAAGACAAAACAATTAGAATTTTGCCAAATCTATGTGGATAGTTCTGAGCCCTTATTATACCACTGTAGATCCAATATGCTAATCCAGTTTACAAGTGAATGTAATGTATTTCAGGATCTTGATCTTTGAGATTTGTGTCTATGCTTATTTACTCATTCTATTGTGAGCAGTTTTGTTGCATTAGGTGTAATTTGAGCTCAGTTTCCTGACTTTTGTGGAACCTGGCCAATTGATATCAACCACAAGCCATGGACTTCAATTAAAACTTGCATAGTACACAAAGGTAAACAATGAGCGCTTGGGGCTTAGGGTTTTATTCTTTCCCCTAAGATCAGGGGGAAAAAGATCTACTTTCAAAAGTAGTAGATCAAACTTCATAACCTTATTTATTATATTTTTAGCCAATGACCTTTGTGTCAGTTTATGACTTCAGAACTCAATGATGAGCATCTGATAAGGTCATGCTTAGAGAAATCAAGTTGCCAAAATTCGGCAAAAGAAGATAATCAGTAAGAGCAGATCTCAGGCTATCTCAAGAAACAAATTAATCGACTGATTACTTAACACAGTAAACACCTGCCTGAATAATTATACATAGTGTGGTAATAAACGTAACCATATTCTATAGAATATCACCACAGGATTAATGCGTGGAGCCTTCCTGGGCATTACGTTATAGTGTATACTTTGGTTAATACACTTAGATGCTCATCTGAAGCCTGACAAGCTGCTGATGTATTTTAATTTATGGGAATTACGGTTAAAGGTGATCTGAACAAACAGTTGAGAACTGAAGCAGTAATTAGTGGAACCAAGGAAGTGTGGAACGATTAGGGATAAATAAAAGTCATTTTCTGGTAGAGGGTGTCAGAAAGGTTCTCAGTGAGAATTTTAAATTAATTGAAATTGTTTTATGGAAATGCAGTATTATTCTATGGATTAATGATCCATTAATGTCTATCATTTATAATCATAATACAGTTTACTACTTGAAGTTATGTAAAATAATATTGTATTTGATATATCACCATGAAGATGTAGGACCAAACTATTTCAGTTAACTATTCATATAAGCTGGGGCACTAAGCTGCTTCATTATGTTGTAAAGTAACAGCCTTCAGGACCCATAGTCTGCCTCTTCGATTCCCTCATATTCGATTATAATACATGAGTAGTGCACAAAGCATACTATCCTTAGTGTTTAGACCTCTTCTTATGGTCTTTTCATTTTGAAAATAGTATCCAAGGAGGATGCACCTTCATTTCTTTGCTTCTAAAGCTTCACCAGCACAGCAGCCCCACCAATTGTCTATGTGAAGCTAAAGCGTCATTCAGGTGGGTCATACAGACGCTGGGACCCGCGTTCTCTGCATTTGCTAAGTGACTAAGATTAAAGCCCCACAGAAGGCATTTTAAAACATACTGGACACAAACATCCCTTCTTCTCATGAAGGGACAACTATGCAGTTGCTAAGCATAAGCAAAACAAATACTGATTCCACAGTGCCAATGCACCATCTATGTTCTCCAAGAAATGTTGCCAAAGCTTTATGGAGCCTTGGTAACAGTTGGGGAAGCAGTGCATGGATCAGGTGTGGCCTCTCCCAAAACCTTTTTTTTTTTTTTTTTTTTTTTTTTAAATGCGCTTTGTAATGATCATTTAATGCCCACCCCTGCATGATCCTGAATTATCAGCCAGATGTGCTAGACAAGGATTAGAGAGATATTGCAATGGGAGCTCACCTTGTCAGGTGCACACGATATTGGAGGTATCCAGTAATACGTATCACAAGATGTTCATCTGGACACTTCTCTCAAAGGGGAGAAAATCCTATCATTGGCAGTTCTGTCGGGGTGACGCTGGCTCCAACTGCAGCCTTCAGAAACAGAGCAGGTGTTTCCATCCATCAAGGAAAGCAGCAGCAATACCTTAGGGACAAATGAAAGGTTTTGTAGCAGTACTGTTGCCAGATTTCACTCTTTTTTTCATACAGAACTGGAAAATACAAGTTAAGCAATAGTCTGTGTGCCTTCAAAACAGGATGTGGCATTTGAGAATGTATTGTGAGAAGTATCATTTTCTATGGGACAAGTAGCAACCCCATTTGAGATACAGCTGTCACGATCTGACCCTTGAACGGGTTCACATTTCCATTGTCCATGGTAATAAAGTCTACACTGTGTTCAGGTGTGTATTTTACAGCAGTAATTAATACTTTGATTATTTTATACGAATGCTTCCCGTAGTCTTCAAAGAAACTGAAGCCAGTAAAATGGTTGAATTCAGGATTTAACCTGACCCCATCCTAGTGGCATTGATTGCAAATGATTTCTAACTACTCTGAGAAAAAATTAGACGTAATTTGCATATGAAAAGAAAATCTGAGATGCTTCCAAAGTTTAGAAACTGGATTTGGTTCATAGAATTTTTGAAGTAAGAAAAGACCATCTGATCTGACCTGTTGTGTAACTAACAAAAGGCATGACCTGCATGCAGACCCCTGTTCTGATTCAACCAGCTTGTGTTCAGACATGTCTTTAGAAATGTAAACCTTAACTATTTTGAATTGGTAAGTCTGAAAAACGTGTCTAAAATTTTCAAAGGGAATATTATTTCTAGGAGATACTGGCATTAGTATTTCTCATCTTGGATAGAAATCTTGCAAGACTAACGTCTGGTAATTTTGTCTGCTTTTCTGTCACGGGATACAGATATATTAGTTGTGCAGATAGAAAAAAAAAAAAAAAGACTGCAAATTCTTTCATATTGCACCTGGCAGGGAAACTGCTTTCTAAAATGAAACTCTACTACTTGAGTGCTACTAGAACAATTTAGTTCATAACGTATTTACAGATTTCATTCAGGCCCCTCAGTCTGACAATGCCACATCTTAGTGTCCAATGTTAAATGATAATAACTTCATATTATTTAGCTTTCTACCATCGCACAGTGTAACCATTTGCAGACTGCTTCATCAAACAAATAGCCTTTATCAAATCTGATATAATTTCACTGTTATCATATTTTAGACATTAGCCTTACACATTCTCAAGGAATGGGATGCCTAAACATCAGAAAAGAAGATACATGTGAATCAGTACTCGTGGGACAGAGATGCAGCGGCATCTGGTTTTGTCTTCTCATTGCCACAAGTCTCACCACTATTCTCATACCACCTTCATTCGCCTGCACCTTTTCCTCTAAACTGGCAGTTTCTGCTTGCTAGCACACAGTTTTGTTTCCCCTCAGGAGAACAACAACAAAAAGGCAAAACCAAAAGCCTGTAAAATATCCTTGCTCTTGCTTTTGTTGTAATAAGCTACAGCCCACCTGGTACGAGGCAACAATTATCTCTGTTCCAATACATCATCTTTCACATATTTATAAAGGAACGTATTTCAGATCTTAGACGCTTTCTGGATACAACTGGTAGCACTGCTATACAATAAGCCACTAAATACCGGAGTCATAGCACCATTTTAGCTGCTTTGAAGCCAATCAATGGATATGCCCAATAGCAGTTTCCCTAGGGACAGGATTGTCACTAATGACCGGGAATATTGGTGTGATGCCATGTCCCCTTTTCCTGGGCCTCTATGGCAGAGAACATAATCAGGAAAAAAAGGACAGATCTGTGATGTCCTTAAGTTCCAGCAACTCCGATTTGCCAATAAGCACCACTAGGGCAATAAGCTTCAATTTTCTCTGATTTATGAAGCAAACGAGACTGGCCGATGGCCAATTTTTAGAACACGAGTGTGACAGCAGCTCAAAGCTAGCTGAGTCCATCACAGCACGTTGCGCTGCACTAAATCTGCACTGTGCTAAATCAGAAGTCTTGGTCTGAAGTTATCAAAGTGAACCAATTCTCTTAACGTTTTCTCAAAGACACTGTACGTAGGGAAAAAAAACATCCCTCAATATAAACAAAACAGAAAGCCTTTCAGCTATATGAGAAGACTGAACGTAACCGAGAGATTCTAATAGTTTTAAATTCTATGTACAGGGCTTCTGGCTTTTAGGCAATATTTGTCTATGGTTTTACAAAGTTAGGCATAAAAAGACACTGAACTTCATTCTAATTCAGTGGGAAGTCTTGCTGCAAGATGAGTGGAGTGAGAAACAACTGACTTATTACAGAGCTTGAAAGAGGGAAAATGAAGGAAAGCTTGAAGTTATTATTAGGTAGCCAAAGTTTGTGGGCTCAACAGTGTCTACAGGCAATCTATCATAATCCAATTTAAACCCAATTCATATCAATTTGAAGTGATTTCTTTCTCGAATAAAACTAAGTCAATGGAATCTTGAACTAAAATAATAAAAGTGTCCACACAGGAAGTTGCACAGTTTTAACCAAATAAACTCTAAAAATGGCATTAACAAAAGCAATGCAGCTCATGTGAAAGTGAGTGATAAGATCCTATACTGATGAATAGCAATAAGACACATTGTATAGACACTTATTTGATCAGTTTGCATTCAATTTGGTCTATTTTTGGCTATGCAGTAGAGGACCTAAATGCTATCCCTGTTCTTTGAAGTCATTTTGCAAAACTCATTGACATTGATAAGAACAGCAGTAGGCCCCTGCTATTGATTGCTTCTGCCTATACATGTCCACAGGCAGACTCCCAGTAACCTAATGCAAACCTAGTTTCTAAGAATAACTGGCTAAATAATGGATGAACTGTGACACACACACACACACACATTGTGTTTATTCACAGTGAAACCTCTGAAATTTCATCCGTAACTCAATTAGGCTGTTAAAACCTAATTGCATTAGGGCAAGGAAGTATTGCTTATTGGGCTTAATTCTTGCAAAGGCTATCAATCCAGTCCTCCCTCTCCTACTCTACAGTTCTGGGTTTCCTTGTGTATCAAGGCTTGCAATTTCCAGGAAATCTTCACAGATGATGGAAGGGTGTAGTAGTGTCCCCTCATTACCGAATTTCCATCCCAGATGGCTTGGCAGTAACGCTCCTCCAGGTCCTACTGTCAGATAGGAGCTTCATCTGAATTACTGCCGTTCCAGGCTCCTGGACACCTTCCTGCCCTTCTTCCCTACACATAATGTCTTCTCCAGACTTTTGTTCTCACTATACTTCACCCCACTGAAGCATAATGGGGACAGCTGTCTTCACCATTAACGAGACAGGATGAACAGATGTGGGCGAAGGAGCCACTTGCTGTATGACTAGTAGTCTAAGTTCAGAAGAGAGACGCAGAAATTACAGTATGCTCCAATATGTGGTAGATGCTCACAGCAGTTACTTCACATGCCCTTAGGTCTTTGCAAGTAAATCTACATTAGAGTGCATCAAGCCAATTGTTCTCATTGCTGAGCATGAATTTCTTGGTGCTTTAATTAATTCACCCACAGCATGAGCACTACTGTGTTTGATGCACACTCATTCTTGAAGAGCTTGGGCATGTAATTACTACCATGCAACAAAGACTAATGGACTGACAGAAACAGTGGACCAGAAACACGCATGAAAGCAGAAAAGTAGAATTTCAGTGAGAGGCAAATCTAACTTGAACTCTTTCTGGCAAAAGCTGTCATCACAAGAAAAAAAATATATACATACATATATATTTTTTTATCTTCACTCATTTCCCTGAGTCTCCCAAAAGCTTTGTGGGTTGAAAAATGACTCTTTTTAGTTTTAAGTTTTACCTGGAGTTGTATTTAAAAATTATGTCTAGTCATATTTTTATTTGTTGGCTTAAGAACACTTGGGGCAGATGGAAAGAGGAAAATCATAGTTTTCATTTCCTTTTGTTCTTGAAAAGCTAGTTTATGTACCCTATGCAGCGAGACAAAAACTAAAAAAAAGGAAAAATTAAATCACAGCAATAAAATATGTAGGCATTTCTCTGACTTGCCCAATAAATGTGCTATTCCAGATAAATGGGAAATGTGTATGTTCTGTTAGCGTACTTCTTAAATATGAATGGCTTTCCCCCCCTTTCTCTCGGAATTCTTCCATAGCAGGTCACAGCCTTGCAGCAAGTTCTTGTGACATGGCTGCAAGCCTTTTGCTTCTGCAAATGTCAGGCTTTCCTGAAATCAGATAGCAGGTACTGGTTTCCTTACTTCATGAATCTAACCACACTTCTAATTTATGCAACTAGTATGTTCTGATGCATGCTTTTCTAATGGAAAGAGAAGGTTAATATAGCACTGGTTTGGTAACAAAAAAGTCCATTCCTACAGTTACCAGGAAAGTGACTGGTTTAAGCCAAACATGTTCATGCAAAGATTTTGGTCAAATCATAAGTGTAGAACAAAGCTACTACAAAAATTGAAAAAGTCAAATTAAAACTGAATTATACAAAAAATACAGGGAGCATTACCAAGAAACACAACTATATGACGACATGCTAATGGTTTAAATTACAGCATTTTTTCAGTCAAATCTCTGCATTTAGAGTCAACAAGACAAAGCTGTATAAAAAAAAAGGAAAATTGACACCTCTGATCTCAGAGTCAGATTAAAGAATTGTGGGCTGTACATCTTAAAGAAGTGGGTAATAACAGGATATTCAAAGACATCATCTACTTATCCCATGACTACCTGAGGTTTTCCCCTTTGCACAGAAAAATATTTACTGAATCTATGACAAGCTGATTTCAGGCCAGCTACTGGGACCTCATCTGGAATGTGCTAATTGGAAAGGAACATGTATACAAGTGTCCCAAAACCCAGATGATTGCCTTGATCAGCAGGCTATGTAATTAGGGCTCTATTTCTGGGTTTTCATGATAATTTGGAACTTAGCGTTGCAGTGTTCTCTCCAATAAAGAACGAAAAATAAATGTGGAAAACTCAATATTTTATTACATGTGGAATTCTTCTTTTCCAGCCAAATCTATCTACGTTTTCTTTGCTGTTGCCAGCAAAATCTTTACTTTTCTTAAGAAATACTCTTGCTTCGCTCTAAGGAAATAAGGCAACATTTTCACACTCAGCAATACCCTACAGAAATCCAGGCATTCGTTGGAGAATTAAAAAAAAAGGGAATAGGCACAAACGAACAAAGAGGGTCAAGCTAGCAAGAGGAATTTTAGGCACATCTCAGAGAACAAAATCTGTACGATTGGGAATAAACAAACCTTCTGTGTGGCAGGTCCTTCAAAAGGTTTGCCACCTCCGATTCATGTTGATGAACTCGTATGGGTCTCTTTCCTGTGCTCAGCACTACAGTAAAATCCCAAATAAATATCCAATTTAAGAAAGAGCGAGTGTCAGCTGCCAATCAACGCAAGTTCTGCTTTCCTATCTAGCCAATTTATTCTCTAGGAAGAGCCCCAGCTGTAGTTTGCCTGCTTGCTTTATTCTGTATTTTTCTTACGCTGTTGCAGCCTGGTTTTACACACTTCCTTACAATCCTCGATAAAGCTGCTGCAGTCTGTTCCCATACTGCACGGTACATATGCGATACAGCGGTTTCTGTTGGTGCTCCAGAGCTATTCATTATTGTCATCATTTCAGCACACTGTGCTGTTACTGCAGGCTGCCAGCTATTGTTTTTCATGTGCATAGATTTTATGCCTAAAGAAAGACACCTACTGTTGTTATTTAATAAAATGACTAGAATAATACTACCTTACATTTATATAAATCCCCTTTCATCCAAGAGTCTTAAAATACTTTATGAAAATTTTTTCCCCTTGGATGTAATGCTACGGATTGTTCCACCTGCCACAAAACCCAGCTCCTTTTAACATGCAACATATCTGCTTAATGGCACAAAGCAGCACTACACCATTTTGAACAGGTTTATATGATTACGTCAGTACAGGAGACAGCATCACAAGCATCCCAGCGCAGAAGCACAGCGGGGCAACGTAAGAAGGTATCGGTGTGGATCAATTTGCTGCTTCTATGGTCACCAAGAAATAGGGTCACAGGTTTGCTGACCCACAAAAGTAGATTTAAGGGGAAGTCTGAAGCACGGCTTGTAAAAATGGATGAAAGACACTCAGGAATAGACAGAGTAGTGCCTAAGACGCTAAAGTGTATTTTTAATCATGATTATATCCAAAAAGCCTAAACACTCAAACAAGAAATCCACCAAGCTTGAATTTAATTCCATGGAAGAAGCAGGTCAGCTGCTTAGCATAAATGCAAACTAAAACCACTTTCCACCCAAACTCCTCCTGTACACCTAACAACTACAAAAAAAGTCTTTTTCTAAATGTGTCCAACATGAACCCTTGAAGCTCTATATGCACATCAAGGACAGCACATAACCCTACGTTTGTCTGAATATGTTTTTGTTGAAAAAGGCTGTTCTAGTATTGGCCCTGTTCTTATCTCCTGAAGACAGTAGCCCAAATTCTTCCTTGTTACACAAGTCTAATCTCACATTGATTTCAATGGGTTTCAGTGGAATAACAGAAAAGAGAATTTGGCCCGTAATCTCTGACTTTATCATATAACTAGTAAGTGCTTGGCAAAGATTAGATTTAAAGATAGTCCAGGGGGATAATTCAAGGACTCAAGAACCTTTACTGACACCAAAGTCTCCTGCCTTTGGGGAAAACACAAAACTAAACAAAGTGCCTTTAAAGCACTATATTCCTCGAGCAGGGGGAAACCCTTAACTATTATGCTAACTGATGTTCCTCTTCCTCCATCAATAAGACAAGTAAGAGGGAATGCTTATGTTCTAGAAGAGAATTCGTTTTTGCCTTCTCTAAAGTTTTCTTTCAAATGTTTATATGTGGCTATACTTCACTGTCTTTGCAAAGGGAATACTTTCTGCTTTTTTTTAATCTTACATACAATATAATTGGAAGCAGCAAGTACCTCTATACACGTTTATCTACAAAGATTTTCTTTTGACTTCCTTTGAGTTGATTGCCTAAATACATGGGTCTAGTCTCTGTTGCGGGCCACACTCTGTGTGACCAGTTAGCAGTCTGTGAGCTAAGGGATGAGACTTTTTTGAAGCTTTGAGTTGTTGAGCACACAAGGCAGACTCCTACAGCCCTGTGACCTTCGATACTTGCAGTGACAATGAGTTTAAGTGCTTGTTCATGATTGAGGAGGTGGCTTATTAGCCTCTGTTCCACTCACCGGTCTTCCTCCCTTGAATTGGACTCGGACTTGCGAGTTAGCAAGAATCAATCCCCAAAAGCAGAAGTCACCGAGTAAAAAGGACTTGATTGGATTTCACAGCAATGTGGTTGCTTGCTGCTGGGTCTGTGGAGACAAGCACACCATGCTCAAAAAACCCCCCAAAACCAAAACAAACCAGAAAAGAAAGTCAAACACTTCTTCAGTCTCTGAATTCTTCACTCATACACTGCCACTTGGTTTATATTACAAAAATATTATGAGGCAAGAAAAACAACTGTGATTTCTATCTAGCCTGGATGAGAAGACCAAGATCATAGCCACCTTTCCAGATTTTAGAAGGATTTGCATCTTCGCAGTTACAGCAGATAATCTTATTCATGAAGTAAACGAACAACGCCTTGCCCAACCAACCTCGAACTCTTGATGTAAAGGTAACTAAGAAATTAAATGCAAGTGGTAGTTATACAATAATTTTTCTAATAGAATTACTCTTGAAGGCCAAAAAGGATACGGAAGATACTGAGAACACAGGATCAGTGAATTAAAACAAGCCCCGGGAACAACGGGTAACTCACAACCACTTTGGCAAGCTTTTGTGTATTTAGCTTTTTAGTCTAAATTGTATTTCTGAAAAGAAAATCTTCCTCTGGTTTAGGTACCTGCAGAAACGTAACTGAAGAAGAATGCTGTTGGAAGGTCTAAGCTCGCCGAAGCTCCAGCCCTGCTGTCTCACTGCTCTCCGGAGAAGGCTATGGATCAGGGCCACGGGACCAACCACCGGCTGAAGGTCTCCTGCGCCCTCTCTCATTTACCTGAGGCCGTACTGACAAGCCTGACACACATTTAATTAGCAAACAGCTGTGGCTGTTAGAGATGCCACAGCCTGACTTGTTTGTGACTGCCCCTCTGCCAGAGGTTATCATCTTCTCAGGAGAACGATTCGGAGCTGCTTTACAGTCGAGCACTTCAGTTTAAATCCCTCGTCACTGGCCAGGAGAGGTGTCTGCAGCTCTCCCTGCTCTCTTCTCTCAACTCTTCCTTCTTTTCTTCTCCAACCTCGGATCTATATGGTTAAAATCAGTAATGGCTGTTAATATCGTATAGAAAGGGGACATTTCTGTGTCATCTTTGCTGACTGGCCAAGCAGCATAATAAATCTACTTATTTTACGATTGTGCGAGATGGACTCCGAAAGCTATTCCTAAAAATAATTTTCACAAAAATAAAACAATTCCAATGTATCCCCGCATGCAACATCAGACTCGCTGCACAATTACAGGGAACTGCGCTCTGCCAACGCTGTTAAATTGAGGACCTCTCTTTTCCTGGCTCTGCGACTGCTGGACAGCTTATGTTCCCACTGCGTTGCCTCCATCTGTGCTAACAACAGAATCCTTTTTGATTAAAATGTTGCTGAGTTATATCGTGAAAGTTCATTTGAACTGCGCACTTGCTTCGCTTAGAAATACTTTTCCCCTGTTTGGATGCAAGATATAAGCATTTGAGAGCTATGCCTCCAGCCTGAGTTATTTTGATGAGAGGGGAAAAAAATCAGAGCTTTTAATTAATGTACAGTTTTTCAAGCAAGAGGAAACTCAAGCTCTGGAATAGGCTTTTACTATTGTGTGTATATATATCGGTTGTTGTTTGTTTGTTTGTTTTTAATATAGTTAACCAATATTTCTGAAAGAATGCTTGGAGAAAAGTGCAAGTGGGGAATATCCACTCACGGCGACGTGCAGAGTCAGATTTCAAAGCTTTCTGAAATACAAAAAAATAAATTAGAGTGTCTCACTGCTTAAACGAGACACAGAAGGAACGATAACTAAGTAAGAAGGAACTGAGGTCCTAAATATTGAAATGACTATATTTCATGAAGAAATCTCAGGACACTTTAGACACAAACCCTATCTTTTGTGTTTTTTTTTTTTTAATTGTGAGAAATGTCTAGCCTAAGTATTCCTATATTCTCAGCAAGATTGACGACTGCATGGTCATTCAAGTTTCTAACGAAAAGATGCTAACTGTAAAGTCATATTTAGCTATCTTTTATGGCAGGTAAGAAACATACCTTTTGTCATGGCAAAGACTGTAAAGTCTGTTTCCCAATTAAAGGAGGAAGGATAAAAATGTAACATATTAAAGTAGGGATTAATAAGGAAATTACCAGAGGAAATTAAGATAAATTAGTAATTAATTAGACTGTAATTAGGAGATAATTAAGTAAATTAAGGAATTTAGGATGTACATTATATGTTCTAGCTAAAACAATAGTTCTAGTTCAAAATCCAATGTCATTAAGCACTTTTGTAATTCTCAGTGACACATTTCAGGTTCTGAGGGACCAAAATTTGCATTTTCAGGTGGGCCTTCAGTCTAAACAATATCTCTGTGCTCGAGAGTAGTAGAATCAAAGAAGAGTGGGATATATTTTTTGGGAATTGTTGAAAATTTTGGGAATGACGCAATTCCCGCATTGAAAAAAGATTGGTTCTGAGTCCAGGGTTTAAGTTCCTTTATTAAGTGGAACAAGAATTTGATATTTTGTATCAATTTTGCTGAAAGCAGAGGATCCTAAGGCAGGAGATGGAGTCAAACAGAAAACATTAGGATTCCTGACATTTTCAAACACCAGAAGGTGTTCATGCTTGAATTGTATTTCGGGGACAGGCTCAGACTAGCTCTTACTTTATCTAAACTGCTCCTTGTATAGAAACTTTCCGGAAGGGTTACTTAACAGGTTGACAGAAAGCATGTTAGACAGATTTCACAGGTATTGCGAGAACAGAAGTACTCTCTCTCGCTAATGTCCAAACATTTACTAATAAAAGAAGACCTTGTTTGTTTTCACTGGTCTCCAGAGTTCCAGTGCCACTCAGATCTAACATTTACTTCGAATATGCATTATTTAGTAGGTTACAGTTCAACCCAGGTACAGCTAGAACAGACATTACATACAGTTCAGAGCTTGCGGGCCCAAGTTAACCGCGCTTTTGTATCAGGTTCTTCCCCTCTTGCAAATTACAATACCCTGTCCACGGAGGAGGAAAAGGTCTGTTTGAAACAACTCCATGACATTGTACTTCAGCTATTCCAAAGCAATCCATTTTCCAACACGCTTAACCAGGAATAAATTTAAGATTCAAATTATTAGGCTTAAATTAGCCTCTCTGTCTGTTATTCCCATCTGATATGCATTCTTCTTAGATTGTAATGCTACAGAGCTAAAGCCTGATTAAAAATAAAAAATGAGCACACACTGCTTTCATTATGATAAAACACTTCTCTCTTCAATGAGTTTAAGTCTGCAATTATGTTTGAAGACTGATGTCAGATAACTGCTGAGCCTCCGTTCCGGCAGCGAGCAATCTCTCTATATGCACTAGGTACTGCTTGAAGCCATGGGCCCAGCATCACGAAAACGGTCTGTTGCTGATAACGGGGACCAAGTAGTTGATGGGATGTTTCTGGGAGCAATACTTAGAAAGGATCCCCAACAGTTTTCACAAAAAAACAGAGGCAAATATTTTCCTGTTGTTCTATAATTTTGTTTTCTCTCTCTCTCTCTCTCATCAGAAGTCTGAAGTACATCAGAACATATATGATTCAGAAATAGAAATAATCTTTTGTTTACGTGGTATTAATTACCTGGATGGAACACTCTTGCCAAAGAAATCTATAAAGAAGTCATGGGAGTCAGCCACTAGAACATGATCATCCTCTAAATAAATATAACTACATAGCAATGAATAGCAGCAGCATGCAGTACAGTAGAATAGGAGGAGCAGAATAATATGTTCAATTGTAAATCACTGTGCACAGAAATTTAGGCAGGCATAATACAATTACCCAAATGGAGGTCAAATGCAATTTCACAGGGTGAATAGCAGACTATGACCACGTATCTGTTTAATTTTTTTTAATTTCAGAATGATCCAGCCATTATTTAACATTTGGAAATATCTTTCATTTTTCATATGCTATTCTGATGAATACAATTAATTAATTTAGCAGATGATTGCAATTTGCATAATTTTCACAAGGAACACTTCACTTAATGTTTGGAGTTTTTTATTCTGGTCCCCACACAAACCCAAAAGGGAAGGACACAAAGTGAATGGAGACTATTAATCATAAGGCTTAGCTGAGATCACCTGAAAACACCACCTATCATTATAACCTGGAATAGATAAGTTTTCTGGAGAGGAGCAGTACTACAAAATATAAGTAATAAAATAAGTATTTCTCTAATTAAAAAAAAAAAAATATGGATATATAAGGAAAGCTTCAGAGACATCTGACTTGCCTGTAAATATTCCATCAGATATAAGAAACGAAACAAATTAAAATGACAGAGCCAAGGTTAGGTTTTAGCTTTCAAATCCATACCAATGATCTCAGCAGGCATTGTTTTGTGATCAGTCTCAAGTTGGGTCTTGCAAAAACGAGGATCCCCCTCTAAGTCCTTCTTCATGTTTTGTAGCTTACTCTCTGTATGCTTCATTGTTATCCGCCAATATTCAGTTTTATTTTTCTCCCTTTCCTTGAAGATCTTGAATCTGTAATAAATACAAGAACCAACAAACTAATAAAACAGTCAGGCTCTTTGATAATGCAAAATTTCATCACCACGTTGATTCAGAGCCAGAAGGAGAACTCTAATCAGGGGTGCTGGGGTCAGTTTTACCTCTTCAACACTTGAAGAGGTCAACAAATTGACATTCATGAAAATATTTCTATCACTTCACTGGCCAGTTTCTGTGTTTCAAAACCAACTTAAAAAAAAAATATCATTATTTTTGATTATGAGACTTTAACCTGTCTTTTAGAGGCCTCACATACATACCTGAATCATGGTATCCAAAGCGCACACTCAATATAACTTGCAAAATATAATGCCTATCACGGAAAATGACAGAAATGGTTCATCACCTTAAAAACCTTTACTTCTATCCCCATAAATAAAGTACTTCCTTAATAAGACACTGGGTTGGATCAATGCTAGCTCTTCCTGACAGTTCTGCTACATACCTGTCTCATTTTGTTAGTTTAATGAACTTGTTCCCAGCTCAATCCCACAAGTACAGTGTGGTCTCTGCTTTTTTTTTAAAAAAAAAGAAATTAAAAATATGATTCAGCTGATACATATTTTAGAGTCACTCATCTGTGCAATACTGAGTGACTTCTTTTGGCCAAGGATCAGCAATGAGCAGCAGTGTGAAGCAACTTTTTCTGCTGCAATGCTTTTCCCTTGTGAAAACTGGCAGCAATTTTAAAATACTGCTCAGCTTCGTTAGTTAAAAAAGTTCTTTGCAAAATATTCACTATGCTCACCAGCTGCTCCCTGGGTAGAGACAGCCATGCTGCACCCCCAAAAAACAATTAGGACAGGCAGATGATACACAGATGTATCTGGCCACATTGTTTTCTGAGGCTGTCCCAGAATTAAAGATTTTTCTTCTTCCTGCGTGCAGACTGATAACATCATTGGAGTCACAAGTCTCCAAATAAGAGGTGAACTTGGCAGCATCAACACTGAAACCATAGGGTAAAATTTATGTTTACTGTAGATAGCCCAATTGTTTACAGAACTGAGCACATTGGCACCAATCCAGTAAAGCACTTAGAGGACGGCAGGGACTCCTGGCACGCTGACAGCTCACCCCGTGTCTCGGGGCTTTGCCGAATTGGGGCCTGAGAACTGAGCACCTTGTAGGTCAGAACCCATGCCAGACTACTGCACCAGAGGCTTGGCTGTCATCCTTGCTGTTTGTAGTATTTGATTGATTGGTATTTGTCGTATTTGATGATTGGTATTTGCTGGTTGTAGTAACAGTGGCAATCTACTCAGAGGGACCTGTGGTATACCAGGAAAACATCAAGGAAATCCTATCAAGGAAACTTCACTGAAGTTAATGAAGGTTTTACAGCTGCTTTCAACACATACTATTTCATTTGGTCACCCCGTCTACTTTTTTTTATATATGTTTTTTTCCTTTTTTTATTTAAAGCGTTTTGCGAAATGCATTCATCTGTAACTGCATAGCAGGGCTTTAGCCACTGAAGGAGGAAACGTTGCTCTCTGAAGCAAGGACCACCTTTGAAACCTCATTAGCAGCTCATCTGGTTAGCTTTGTTGGTACAAACAATCACATTTATGGGCTTGCACTACACTGGTGAGAAGAAGAAGAAGAAAGTTTGAATGTCAAACTGCTCAAACAATGAACTTTTTTTGGAGGTTTACTTATGAGATCTTGGGAGCTTTTTCTCCATGCTGATACTGCAGCAGAGCGAAGCAAGCACCTGGATGCGTTGCTTGCTTGTTTAAGGTTTTGATTAGTATCTCCAGGTTTGAAAATCCTGAAAGATTTCAGAGTTTTAATCTCTTAAATACAATTTGGAGCTTTGTATTTAAGATCAGGCATGCTTTTGAGCATGAAAATATTTGGAAGAACGCTTACTAATGGTGACAGTGATAGTATGTTTATCTACTAGTTTACCAAGATGTGCTTGGGCTTATGTGCGAAAGGAGAAAGACTTGATGACCTCAGGAACACAGGCCCCATGTTACTAATCCAGAAATTTCTAAAGTCCTGAGGGAAACTTCTTAATATACAGACAAGAAGAATCCACCCAGGAATTCTTTCCCACTAACGTTTCACGTTTTTTGTGGTTTTTTTTTTTTTTGTGGGTTGTTTTTGGTTGGTTTTTTTTTATAATTTAGAACACTCATTGAATCTTTGATGTTTAAACTAGGCTTTTCTACAAGACAAACAGGCAGAGATCCCAAGCTAAAAATCCTCTGTAATAGCAGCACACTTTCTTATCTTGATCCTCATAACTTGCTAGTAGTAAACCAAAAGATGAGAATGGTAATCTGAAAATATTAAATGATGGGAAACAGCAGCTTTCCTAACAGCAGTGAAATAGCAAACATGATTGGTTTCTTAATTTCAGATAATGTTTCCCTAGGAACTCATACAAACCAGCAATTCCTTTAGTATACTTTTAAGGACAAAATTCTACCAAAAATCACTCTGAGTACAGTCAATGTCTTCAACCTCCTGCTTTAGGGTCTCCCTCTGTTCTTGTGTGATTTCTTCCTGCTGTACTCAAAAACATAAATCAAGTGTGTTTTTTTTTTTTTCTGAAAGCCTGCTATTTTTGCAGTGATTTGCTCTCTTGATTTCCCTCCTACATATTAGTCTGCCTCTTCATCACGAAATCATTGTTAATTTTCCTTCCACTTCTGTTTTTCAAAGGGTCTCCTCTAATTCCACTATTTTGAAACGGATGAGATCCCCGCCCAGAAACTTCATGCTAATGATTTAAAAACTATCCTGTCAGTCCTAACATAGCTCTATTCATTCATATTTCAGCCTGGCCCATTTATCTTAAGATCTTTATTTAGATGCTAGCCATAAAAAAAATCCCCAACAAACTCAACCAAAAAAATCTGGTAGCAAAAGAAATGATAAATCAGGGTTGAGTATCAAATCCACAGCTGGCATACACTGACTCTGCTCATGCAAGTTTGCTATAATACCATTAGAGGCTCTGCACCCTCTTCTCTACTTCAATAATTTCTCTTCATCCATATCTCTAAAGGCATAAGTAACCATGAAGTTTAAAGGGTTCTGCCTCTTTTTTCTTGGCTTAAGTTTAACTTTCAAATGGAACCAATATGTGGAGCCAACATGTATTTTTGACAGAAGACAGAATGACTTTCCATTTTTTGCCCTCAGCCCCACATCCTCCTTCTGTCATTCTCATACCTTTCCCCAACCCCTACACATATATGAACAAGAGTTATGAGACAAACAGCCCCAAAAATGACTTCTAGAAGAAATTCCTGCTCTTAGATCGAAATACCAAGAAAAAAACCCCACTTAAATCTTTCAAATATAATGATGCTAGAAGGGAATTCTTCCTTTTATCATTTTTTAGTAAGGTTGATCATTTGCATATGATTTGCAAAATTCCCTTCACCTTCCAAACACATGCAGGGTATAAAATCGTATCTTGCTGTCTCCATGAGATGGCTTATGGTCAGATGCTCCACAAAGTCCACAGGCATATATCTAAATGGTCTGTACGTGAAAATGAAGTTTTAATTCCTTCACCTGGTGACGCTCCCTACTGCAACACAGTGATTTATTTTCTTTACTCTTGGGCTAATAATAAACTGCAAATAGAACTTATTTGTGAAAATATAATTGCTCAGTGGTTGTATAAAACACACATTGCAGAAGTGGGAACAGGAAGAGCACAGAAGGATATACCTTATACAATGCAGCTGAGAAAAGAAACAGAGAACTTCAACCTAGAGGAAAGGGAGCTTTGATGGTTTCCATTACTTTGTCAGTCCTTTCTGACACTGTTGGCGTAGTAGTGAGCCACTGACTTCCTTGCAGACAGAAGGGCAGGATCTAATCGCCACACAACTTCTTTATCTACGAGGAGAAACAAAATGAAAGAGGGAGACGCATGCACAAAGAAGAAAAAAGCACCCTAAATTATATATACTGCAAGGCTGTACATCACCCTTCCCTTGTCTGGTTTCTTACAGACTTACTTCCACCATCCTATAGGTCTCAGTTAGGCTAGTACTGTGAAGACACAGGGCTTCTTCCCTTGACTCTGAATCCAAACTGTATGTCATCTTAATTTAGTAATTTCAATTTAAAAAAAGAAAGCATGGCGTATGGCAAACTATAACTTTCATTTCCTCCTATAAAAAATGCAAAAGCTTATTAAAAAATTCTCATTCTGCTCCAGAGCCCTGAAACTAAATCATTGATTTCATAATCTTTAAATTTTAATTAAAACTAAACTCTTGCAAAACAAATTAGAAATACATAAATATCGTGTGTTAAGAATACCAAAGGATTGTTCTGACAAGGTACAATGTCAGTCCAACTGTCTCTGTGGATGTAGCACGGTACATAAATGTGTCTTGAGGTTTCCTCAGCCCTAGCTTCAGTTCACGATCAAAGGAGCCTGTCAAATAAATGTCATAAAATTGTCACTACGTTAAAAATGAACATGATTTTTTTTTTTTTTTTTTTTTAAATTGGCTAAGGTTATTACCACTAGAAAATACTAAACGTCCCAGAATCCACCAGAGAATGCACTTCAAAAAAAAGTCCTCTTACCCTGCGTGCTGCATTTAGTGTGTTCCCTGTGGCTGGCTTTAGTGGTGAGGATAATGCCTCATGGGGTGTTCCACCAGCCTCCACCATGAAAAATGCCAGGAGAGCCTGCCACAGGAGTAATGAAAACACTTCTTTCCTTCACAGTCCATTCGTCAAGCTTTCATTCTTATCTATCTGATGCACACCCCCTCCCTCAAGATTATTTTCAGTGTAAAATACTTTCACTGGCATGTGTATTCCACAACTCTGCGCTCAGAGTAAGCACAGTTTTTGAAATATTTTACACAATTACAAGGAAAAAACATTAGAAAAGTTGTAAATGTAAACTTAAAAACTACTAGAAAAGTTGCACAAGACTGAAGGTTCAGTGAAAACTGGCACTGTAATCTGTTACATACCTGGAGTAGCTTTATGCAGATGAGAAGTCCAAATGATCTTATTGGACTTCTCCCCGACAGGAAAATCAAGCACAAGGTAATATAATTTTTGCAGAGTCAGGGCTGCTGATTAGCTAAAGCTGGGCATGCTAAGAAACCCTTGCAAGCTTGAACCTGTGGAAATGATGTTTTGTATTTATTGTCTTAGTTCCTTTATTGCTAAAACAAAACGTATTTTGAGTGAAGATGTAGCTGTAAAATCACAGAATAAAATAATTGTGAACAAAATCAGTATATGTCCAAATGATACCAACAGAAAGCATTCCAAGGGAAGCATCACCAGCCCCCTATACTATTAGAATATCCTAATTTTTAGAATCTTCTTTTAGTTGCTGAAACATTTTCTAATTTCTATAGGGGGGAGTGTTCATTTCACTCAGTCCCCAATCTTTACTTGGGAGAACTTACCTTGTGCTGATTATTTAAAAAATATTGTAGAATGCTTCAGCAAAAAACAAATATTAAACTATTTCCAAGACTAAATTAGGGTGAAATACTGTTTTAAATACAAAATAATTTTTTAGCCAGTTCCATCAAAAGCTTTAGCATTTCCAGTTTTGCAGCACAGACCTGAAACTCACTTGGGATTGTCTCTCGCTACAAGGACTCATCTTCTGCTGGATAGGGGAAAAAGCAAATGCTAAAGCCATCCTAAGACTTTGATCACACTTTGCATATGCTCAGCATTTTGGCAGATGAATTCTCTAAAGAGCCATCTGCACTGACCTGCTCCAAACCAGGACTGCACGGACCGTGTGGAATTTCATCTGTAGTTGCGGCAGCTAGATGCCACTGTGGCACAAAGCACCATAACTGAAAGCAAAGATCCTTTTTCCTTCCCTGCTCGCTGTCTGCCAGGCACACAGGAGGAAGCTGGAAGCAGCTAAACTTACATGCAGGCAGGACCAGGAGCTGGACAGGTTCAGAAATCTTAGCACATGGAAGGCCAGGATTCAAGAGGGTGCCAAGTTGGGAAGGAATGACAGAAGAAATTAGGCTTAAGAAAATACTAGGAAAAAAGCTAGGACTATGAGGAAAGACTTAGAAAATAAAGCGAGCAGGAGCCAGGGAGCGGCTCAAGATACTGTGATTTCATATTGCAAAGAGTACAAGCAGAAAAGGCAGGAGAAATCGGGTCCGAGTCCATCCTTGTTTCTCTACAGCTTAGAATAGAAACTGAGAAACTGGGGTGTTAAACATTTGTTTCCTGACAACTCGCTACCTTATATGACAGAGAGATACATCCTGTGGATCTTGATGTTGATTAGACACAATCATTCCGCTGAATATTTGAATTTTTCAAAAACTGAGTGTGCGAATTTGAAAAGAAAAAGCAAGCAAAACCTAAGGATTCTGGTTGTTCCCATAGCATGCCTGGTAAAAAGTAATTCCTTCGCTTGCACTGCTCTCTTCTTGTTGCAAAGAACAATTTATGTAATCAAGCTGTGTAATGTTTTACTTGATTACTTAAATGAACAATAAAAGACCTGAGCCTGATGTGATAGTTTTGAGTAGCTTATTCTATACAGAGATCTATATGAAGAAGGCACACGTGAGAAACCATAAAAAAAGAAATTGTACAACACTGTGAAACACAAAGTTGTATCATGAAGGTGGCTGAAAAGAATCTGAAACGCTCCCTTTACACTATGCAAAACAATGTTAGTCTGTGACAAATGTGCCCCTGAAGAGAAATTAAACATCTTGTCTTAGAGCTGCTGTCATAGCCTGAACTTCTTGGAATTACTATTTGATTGAGGGAGAGCACTCTGGTTGCTTTATAAAGCTAAGCCACTCAGCAATAGTACTCTTCCATTTGTCCTTGACAGTTGTATTTTTTTAATGACACTTATTTGCTTGGATTTGTTTCAATCCTTATTACTGTAGATCCGTAAAAACGACATAAATACCACAATATAAATTACCAGAAAGTGAAGAGATGAGGTCTGATGGTTTCTGTTGAATTTAGATTTTCAACACTGCTCTGAAAATCTAGGAGATCCATTTGGTGAGTTCTCCTTGCAGCACAAGTAATTTTACAGAAGGGACCATGGGGGTTGTGTCGGGGAAGTTATGTTGATCGCTAGTGAGGACTTAATCTGGAGGAAAAAGACCACAAAAACTGCCCTATACTTCTGTGTAATAGACAAAAATATACACACATAATCAGAAAATCACACCCAACCCTTCCCTTGCCTCCCTCCTGCTACAGGTTTAAAACATCCTCTCCTCTTCCTGCAGTTTCATAGCATCTAAGCTTTACCCCAGGGGCGCTTTCTTCATGCATTTCAAGAAAATAAGCAGCACGGGAGTTGGACCAGACAGGCACGCTGACACATGGTTTGCTGTCCATCACCAGAAGAGACAGAGGCTCCTGCTCTACCGTGGGGACAGTGCCTCTGCCCTGTCACCAGCAGCTCCAGCCATGCTCGTTTCCCTTCGCAGGCAGAGTGCTGTCCAGTCAGCTGCTCACCATCATGGAAGAAGGGGTGGGTGACTCCTTAAAATTTATGGTTGTGGGGTGGGAAGAAAAACACTGTACACATAGATACTATTAGACAGAGCACCACAGCCTTAAGATGCAGGAGAATCAGATTCACTTCCCTGCTGCAGCTGGGCCAACATAGAGACCACACATTTCTCACATCTTGGACAAACCCAGGAAAGCTTGCTGATCAACACCCTGCTCTCTGACCTGGTACAATCCCTCCAAACAAGGCTGACTAGCAGGAGATTTCTGATGGAAAAACACTGTCAAAAAAAAAAAAAACAAACAACAAAAACCCAAAACTTCAAAAATCTTCAGTGAAAGGAACTGTATTTGGATTTTCAGGTTTGTTCCAAGAATTTTTTGCTGCAGAACATGTTATGCCGCCCACATTAGACAGCCTCACAGTTATTAATGCATTGCAGAGACCTTGAAATCTCAATCTGATATACGGCTACTTCAGTCTGTGCGTCTTCCTACCCCATTACAAACTTGACCTTAATTAACCCTCTTAGTGAAATGGAGTTTGTTGACTCTCAAGGACAGTCTCATTGAAAAACAATGTTGCAATGTCACTCAAAAGCTCAAGTAAGGCTGCTTTATAAAGGGATTTGCACTAATAATCCTTGAATATTAATAGCTTCTTATGCTATATGGTTTATATAAACTTATCTATATGAGCTAGGATTGAGCTCTGTCTTTTCTCAGACTTTAAAAAAGTCCACATTTCCTTTAGCAAAACCTATTTCTCTTTGGCAAGCACTATATCAATTTTGTAGAAAAAAGAAGTATGTTTAAGTGTAGATTTAAAATCAAATATGGCAGATTAGTTTCACCAGCTGTAAATCAAAACACTCCCTGTCAAACGAGGATATCCAGTTAACATAACACAGTAACTTCCGCTATGACTTTCTAATGGAAGCATTAATTCTCTCCCCCTTTAAGTAATTTTACAGAGAATAAATATATGGAGCAGATCCTTAGGTCAGATAATTTCATTTTAAAATCTTCTATTGAAAAGTTAGGTGTGACAATGGTAACAGCTGTCCTGCATCATTTGAAGGTCTTGAAACATGTTCAGCGATGATGGTGAGAAGGGTCTGTATTAGTGTCCTATCTGTATGCTGCAAATATGACGTAAGATAACACCAACTGATCTTTTACAATTCACTTTAAGTGGTGCATATACTTTCTTATGAAAAGACTTGAGACCACTCAGAACTAAATTGCTTTCTTTGTCTAGAGTTTAAAGGTATAAGCTTCAGAGCTGATGGTCACACATTTTTTTGTCCTTACACATCTCTGCCAGTCTTCACTTTCAAGAGCTATAACGAGCTGTAATTATTTATCAGACTATTTGGGGACAGAACAAAGATTATGAGTTAGTTTAACAATGTAACTATTCATACAGAGCATATAAGTAGCTGAAGTTATAAAAAACTCAAATGATATTTTCTGAATGGTATTTGAACACTGATGGTTTTTCCCCATAAATTACAAACTATTCTATGGATGTACAGTACATTTATTACCTTATCATTAAGTACATTTTATCCTCTTGATTCTGAATAACAGTATGCATATATAGCACTAATGCCAAGTAAGGGAATTTAAGACATTTAACATTCCAGGGAAGCAAAAATAAAAACTATTATTTACCAGTGGGTTAGTGTGCAAGCATTTCTCAGTAGTCGGCATCTTACCTGAAATTTGCAGAACCTTACGTTTTCACCTAGGTCTAGAGTATTTCTCATTCAGTTTATTCTACTAATACTGTGTTGAAGTATTTAAATAAAATCCAAAATATTTAAATACTGTGTCCACTACAAAGCATGTGCTACCATCCAAAGACTGTAACCTCAGTGGGTGATAAGAGAAAAAACTCCTTAGCATCTAAGCTGATGACTTAGTGGGCAATGCTTTGTATCAGAAGTTTCTAGTCTTCCCAAGTCCAGTGACCAGGCTGGTCAACACTTCACTCTAAGGGGGAGCTCAGAGCATGCAACCTCCTACGCATGTCCAGTCCTCCTGAGAGTGTTCCTGCACTAGTAATTGCATGGACTAGCAAGTATGGTTCCTAAGCATCCAAACCTCTCACTTGCCCTCCTGCAGAGACTCCTTTTCCTTGTGGATCCAGCAGAGAGAAAGAAAATTCTTGTCATCTTTTTGTGTAAGATTCAGTAGAGCAGCGAGAGCTTTTTGCTTTGCAGTGTACCTGGGGACCACCACTGACTGTCAGTCCCTGTTTCCTTCACCTGTATTATTCAGTCATTACAGTGTTCAGTTGTTGAAAATTATGATATTGGAGGTTTCTTTTATATGCCTACTAATATAAACTAATTTACTTGACAATTTAAAAAAACATTATATAATAACTTGCTGATGTTACTATGTTAACAAAGGCAGAATTATGTATTGCTGAAAAGGGAAGAACTCTCAAACAGAACTCTGAAACATAAAGCCAAATGCTGAAATTGGTTTATAGTCAAATGCTAGAGGTTTACAAGCATCACTGTGTCTACCTGTCACTATAAAATTCATAATTCTTCATCCAAGTCATGCAGCCATGTTAGCATAAAATTTGAGTCATTTCTCTCATACCAAAGTTGCATGCTACGAGACCACAACACACAATACTCGATTAGAGAAACCTAACTGTTCCTCTTCTTCTCCCTTGAAGCTCTTCCAGATTTTATGTGTTCACAGTAGCCTGGCAAAATTATTTAGGATAAAGCAATAATTTTACCTACAGTGTATGAAATTATTAGCTGTCAGAATAAGCCTTTATAAGGTTTCTTTTGAGTGAAATTGTATCAACAAGCCACCTTGACTGCTCTTCTGACCAGCCATTTTTAGTACAAAACAGTTTTCAGGCCTGTCACACATTTCATCATTTAAATACCGTGGGAGAGGATGGATTCAAGGCTTGCTTTACCTTACCTAGTATGCCTTTGAAAACAAAAAACCATCCAAAAAATGCCAAGTAAATTAAATCCCCCAATGTCAACTCAACTCACTGTTAAAAGGATTCAGTACGGTGACCATTCAAAACATATTATATACTATTTGTTCCCTTCTCTACCGTTTCCTTCACAAGGCTTCATCCTGGGACATGATCTACTGACCACCACTTCCCTGTTGTATATGGTTATACGTCAAAAAAAGGCCAAATTAAACTACAACTGTGTGTGATGAAGTCGGGGACTATGAATCTGAGTAGTTTATGTATCCAACTCAAGATTTATCATCTTTACAGTCTTTATTTGCCATTCTGGCATACACAGAGCATATTTCCTCTTTCTCCTATGACAAATAACCTTTAGGATCTAGGACTCAATTTTTCAAATATGTCAAAGTGTTTAGCAATGCTTAAAAAGGTAACATTTCTCTACGTGGAATGTGAAACTTTTTGATTGATGACATTGTTCTGGAATATTTAACCAAAACAGGAAAGCCTAACACACTGCTAGAAATGATCCACTGGTTAGCTTTTGTTTTCCCTTCCCTCTAACATCATATAAATTGTGCAAGCTAATTCTATGTACTTTCTCAGCCTACTGTAAATACATTCAAGAAAATATTTACTTTTCCCATTTACTTTGTATACATTGTAAAAGGAAACAGCTGCTTTAAAATAAAAAATGATGAAATATATCATAAATAAGTGGGCAAGTAGAAGAGTGTGTGTCTTCCTTTTTTCACTATTCTAAGGTGGAAGAACTTGACTATTTTCCTTAGGTAACAAAGTAATGCCATGATTTATTTGAACCTAACTCTACCTATTTTGGGGTGTTTGTAGCTAAGAAAACATGTATTCTTCAATCCTAGTATCTGTAAGAATTCCATCTGATCTATCCAGCATTATATATATATTTAGATACATCCAAAAGTGATACATTTCTCTTTTCAGAGAAGTCTGAAAATCCAGAAGTTGGCATGCAGAAAATAATGTTTTACAAATTAGAAGTCCACGCTATGCTTTAATTTTTTATTGGGGAGGGGGTTGGGGGGAAGACCCCCTGAAAATTAACCGAATATACAGCATATAACTTGCTAAAGTTATAAGAATTTCAGCTGATATTTCCTGACCATTTTTTTTTTTGCCAAAAGATGATAAACTAAATATTTTACAGATGGACAGTACATTTATCATCCTGCACATGGCGAAGAATATCTCTTGAATAAGTATGACCATGGAAACAAATGGGCAAATATTAACTCATTCAATGGCATTAAAAGGACGGGAAGCACATGTAAGAACTTCTGTGGGAATGAGTCTGTCCTTTTGAAGCCACCTCATGAGAAAATAGAAAATAGAAGTGACTTCTATCGAAATAACTCAACATCCCCCCCACTTTCCTTCTCAAGTCCCATGCTGAACAAAGCACATGGAAATCTGAGAACTGGGACCTCCACTATACATACTATATCTCATGGAATGGGTTGGGTTGGAAGGGAACTTAAAGATCATCTAGTTCCAACCCCCGTGCCATGGGCAGGGACACCCTCCGCTACACCAGGTTGCTCAAAGCCTCATCCAACCTGGTCTTGAACACTTCCAGGAATGGGGCATCCACAATTTCTCTGGAAAGTTCATATGCGTGTATGTATATATTTACACACACTAGAATGTTCCATTTTAAAGAAATCTAAATTTCTGTCTTCAAGTAAGCCTTCCCTATGATACCAATGCCTACTTTATTTTTGAGTAAGCATTGTAGATATAGAAACTAAGGTGAAGAATAAGTTTCATGTTTTCAGACCCATTACTGTAATCAAGTCAGACAATGCATACATTTAAGACAATGTATATTAATCCATTATTAGACTAAGAACTGCATTATTAATAAGGATTTTCTTCTTGTTAAGTAACACACTTCCATCTGTGATAAATGGCCACCTAGCGACTAATTTAAATTGATTGAAACATTTATGTGATATACACTGTTAATTATGTTTCACCTTCACCACTTTAACATTCTGAAACAACTGTCAAGGATGCAGCACTAACCTGTAATTGGTGGCTGTGAAATGCGTAGCTTTGATAAAGACTTGGTGAAAACTGTACTTATGATTACATGAATATATTATTTTAAAAGAGTCAGAGGCAGCTCCACCATTTAAAACTGATGTGCATGTATTCTTGTTTGGGGAAAAAAAAAAAACATTTAACATACTTATAGAGAACATGGAGATGTTCTAAATCTAAGTTTAAAAAGCAACCTGATTTTTTTTTAATGTTGAAACTAAAATTCTCACAAAAATATAAACCACTTTGATCAACTGCAGCTGAAACCAAGTTTTCAGAATTTAAGAAGTTGGTTCCATTTGAGTTTGGCTTCTGTGAGTTTAGGTAAAATATATATGATTATTTTTACATTTCTGCAATTCCAGATTTTATCCAGAACTACAAAAATACTTACATGTTCCTCCTACACATTCCTATTCTCGATGCTGTCATTTCATGTTTTTTTTTTCTGATGTCTTGTAGCACATTTCCTAAAAGAAAAAACACCACAGAAATCGTATTTGGAGGTACAAGTAAGTATTTGAATTCTGCAAGTTAAGCTGTCAGGTTATTATATCCATACTGAATGCTCACAGTTCTTTATTCAAACATAGAGAGATTAAAATCCAGACAGTTGCCTGCTTATTTTGCATCCCATCATCCTAATTACAGATGCACATTGCCAGCAAATTTTGTTTACAGATAACAATTCTTTGTAGCATATTGTGAAATGCACACAACCACTAGTGACCATCCTGAGTGAAATAAGGGATGGAAACGGGAAACTCATTTATTAACTTGTTCTAACTGATTTTCTTGCTGTAATTCCCCTGTTCTCATTAGATTCAAGAAGTTCACATTTGTCCTTGCTAGTGAACTGAACATGAACCAGAGAGGCAATTTGGAAAGTGATGATGACATTTGGATAGGTGATCTCTTGGACTCTCCTTCCAATAAAATAACCGTATAGCAACAAAATATGAAGAAGGAATAATATTCAAGACCTCCAGGTAGATAGGACGGAGAAGAGAGACTAAATAAATAAAGGGCTCTGACAGTTCTTTATTTGTTCCTGACAGATCATGGCATTTGAAGGCTTCTGTATCATTAGTTATGACACAGTACAATTCCCCCTCCTCCCCTCTCTCTAGTGTTCCATACATTTTCCAGCACCTTTCTCACTTGTAAAGTTTAAACGTACGATTGTTTTAGCATTGCTTCTTAGGGTTTTAAGTTAAGTTTGAGGTTTGTTTTCTCTCGTCGTGAAGTCAGTTTATATTTCCAGGCTAGTAATGAATGAAACTTTGACAGTATAAGAAACACTTTAAATTTGCTACTACTGCGTGAAAGATTATTTCCACTCTGTATTAAATTTTCAGTGGAGACTAATTCTGTAACATTACCTATTCTCTATTCATAATTACAAAAATAAAAGCTCTAGTGAGGATGAAAACAAACAGCCCCTTCCCTCAGCTAATTATATTTGACCTTTACTTGCTGTGCAGTTTGCAGCGTAAAAGTGCTGGAAGGAGCAGGAGTAATCTCAGATAATGGGTGTTGCTTAACAGAGAAAATACTTCATAAGTTGCAAGTGATAACAAAAGAAAGTGCATATTGCACTCCCTGTATCAAATATTATTTGATCACTCTGAGTCACTACTAAGCTGGGACCAGTAACTGGCATACTTCTGTATTATTGCTGCATTCCCATTTTCCTGAGGTAGGCTGGGCTTCCAGCTTTCTTGCAGCTGTTTCATGTGCAAAACTAATGCCATTTCCAACCATACCTGGGGAGCTTTCTTACGTTGGGGAGTCCAGAGCTGAACGCAGTACTGCAGGTGGGGTCTCAGGAGAGCAGAGGGGCAGAATCACCTCCCTGGACCTGCTGGCCATGCTGCTTTGGATGCAGCCCAGGACACGGTTGATTGCGTGCACCAACATGTTGGAAGAGGAGACGGTCCTGCTCCCTCTATAAGGGGGACAGCATGCTAACAACCCCCCTTGATGTTAGGCTCCACGAGCATCATAAATCCAACTGGTGCATGAAATAACTTAGAACATACATGTATAGAATTTACAACACACCTTCCTCGGATCTGATTTGCATTAACAATGTATAATTAATCTCACCTGGATGATACGGACAGTACTTACAGGGAATACAGAGACTATTGGAGGAGACTGGCTGTAATCTCTTCGCTTTTGATAGAAGGATTCCAAAGTTTAACAAATCAGATTATTGGGAACTTGAGACAGTCATTTTCTGGTCAGAAGTCTCCTTGACAGTCATTTGGAGAAATCTGTAGAAGAAAACAGACTTTATGATCAACTCTAACGTCCTCTTGTGTTAGTTTTACGGCAGTGGGTAATCCATCTCCAGAATTCTAACTTTTATAAAATATAATGTCAAGCTTCCTAATAATTTTCAATTATTAAATATTATTCTTCTGAATACTCATCTAATATCTCTCCATAAAGCTGTTTCTGAGAACATAAAACATTCTGCCTTTATATTTATTCTTTGCTAATGAAATTAATTGCAATATGTGTTCCCTGTTCTAAAGAACTTGAGCATTACAAAACAAGTGGTGCCTTTTCTATCTTTGAGTAACTCTGTGCTGTATAGGGACATTATTCATTATCAAAAAGCACAAAGATTCAAGCTCACCATGAAATGTTTAGTCTCCCACTAAAATGCCAAACAAAAGTTATTGACAGAAATGGAAACACACTCAATACAAAGTATAAAAAGGCAAATATGAGAATATAAGCATGTAGTCAAATTTCATTCTATTTTAAAATTTGCATCACCTGTACAGTTCAAACCACTGGCTTACATAACAGTACAAGAATATTAATTGTTTCTAATGATAATTTTCTAATTCCTGAGAACAAGAAAACATTACTCTGCGTATATTGGTTACACAAAGCCCTTCCATCAAATGCGTATTTATTTAATGTTTACCATGTAAATTATTCTAATGGGAGAATGTTGTTTCAACACAGCATGTTGAACATTCCATCTTTCTGAAAGTGAAATGCCATTGCTGTTCCTAATTAAGCTATTTTCCTTTTAAGTTTTCCAGAGGATGATGTGAAGGGTGGCAATATTGATGAAGATTAATTGGATTGAAACTAACTGTGATACAGCTGTAGATAAGGTTATTCTGCTAGTTAGGAAATGAAAATTACAGCCATTTAAAACCTGAGCATGTAAAGGCATGGTACACAACAGAAAAAATCCAGGAGCTACAGGAAATAGAGATATTTCAGATATGCTAGCACTCTTCTACTCAAATTAAGAACACAGCGAAAACGCAATGTGAACTCATAAATAAATAACTAAAATATATGTATTATGTTAGTGGATCATTTAGTTTTGTCTGGGAACTTGATAGATCTGTTTAGGTAGTATAATTCAAAAAATGTCAAGGGAACAGAGTTTTGGCTGAGCACTCTCACTACAGTGGTATAAAGGTACTAACCAATTACAACTGCTTTGGAAAGACAGTTTTGCAGAGAGATGAATAGACACCTTCTCAGGGATCTGAGGTCAATGATATCAGGTATAATTCTTAACCAACCCAAAATTTGAGATTTGTCAAAATCCAACTGACAGCACGACTTCTAATGTGCTATGAAAACCCAAAAATCTCAGCCCAGAAGATGCTACCTTTCAGAGTAAATAATTCAAAATCCATCATGTAAATTGAGATTCCAGATGCTGATTAGTCCTTTGTTAAAAAGACAAATAAAAGCCTGCTCAGAAATCACGTCCCAGACATTTGTTTACGTAACTCTTAGTCAACAGCCACTATAAAACAATATTGCAACTCCCTAAAAGCTGGCTAACAGGTTCTTCAAAGATTATCTTCCCAACACTTCACAAAGTAACTACAGTTGCAATTTTATCAAGAGATTTAAAAACAACCATAACAGAGATCTTTTTAAGTAGTAAGAAAATAGTTTACTGAGAAATCAGAGTAAGTCTATTGCATCTTCCTCTAAAGTCATATTTCTATATACACATACACGTACACACACATAAAGATAAAAAGCAGTTGACAACTTGAAGTAATTATGTTTTGCATTTACTTAACTGAGCAACTCATTTTCTTGAGCGTAACCTCATGCTGCATCAAGAGTAAAACCAGCTGTAAACTAAAACCAGGGCAGTTACCCGGAGAGAAATGAAGCCATTGTGAATATTTTTTACAACCATTTCACACTTACAATGCAGAAACAAAAGTACTAGACACATCTGCTAGTAGCACCTCTACTTTTAGATATGAATTATAGCACACATTTCTTCCATTTCCTTAGTCAGATGGTGGTGAACATAGTGTATAAGTTAGTACTGCAACTTCATTAACCTCCTCTTACTCCAGCAGTCACGCAGTCCCTCTAGTCAAATAAATTCAGCTTCACATTTGCAACAGTTCTATAGAGCTATGGCATTAGTGTTCATTTCCTTCATATGCATGAGTGCAGAACCTATTCAATCAACTGAGTTCCATAGATCTGTATATATTTATATACACATATCATGTTTATACTGGTTTCATACTTAGTTCAAGTATTCTTAAAATCAATAAAATCATTTGCCGTGTATACTTCTTTGTAAGTAGTAAGATTACCATGACTATAGATCGTCATATAATGCATATATATGCAGTTCATAATGCACAGATATTATTTACTGCCCAGAAATAAAAATATCTCATACAGCTACATATCTCTGCAAACGTCCAATAAAACCTGTAAAGTCGTAACGTCTGCTGACACTTGAAAAAACATTTCATTCTTAATAAATAAGAAGTGAAGATGTGCACCTCCCATTTTTCAGATTCTTCACTCATATGCAAAAAATATTTCCTGTTTTTTTTTTTAATTTTCTAATTAATGTTATAGCTGCCACCACTATCAGCCGTCCATTAAGAAACAAACCCTATCCCAGTCACCCACAGATCTGGATGTCTTCATAAATGCAGCGTCCACGGCAGTGGCCAGGTTGAGCACTGAATCCTCTCAGAGATATCAGAACTTTTTAGAAGAAACCGTGTGACAAGAATACATCTGTATTCCATAAGACAGAGCTGAGACAGAGCTGAAACTAAAAAGCTCAGCAAAACGTGGCACTCAGCACCAGGCTCCAGAAAGCAAACAGCTGGGTATGAAAACGCAAGACAGCTTGACACAAAGTCAGCGCCGGCCGTGTCCAGCAAATCTTAAAATGCAAAACCTGTTGTTGTCCCTTCTCAATCCAAGATGTTTCTACAGAAAACCACATTAGCATTGCTACAGTTTGTGTGTTATTAGCCAGGACAAACGGCCAAATAAATCTGTGGAGCTGCCACAGGACTGGCTAAACCCTCACGGACTGCTGGGAAAGGAGACGCACATATGTGAGGAGTTGTACACGGAAGAAGTTGTGTTCAACAAAGCCTATCTGAGCCAAGATAGCACTGAACTCTACATCAACTAGCTACATTTTGGGTTGGGATATTGGAGGCACAATTTACCATGAACAACTGATGATTATACAAAAGATATTTCCCTAGGGAGAAAAAACTCCACCTCACTTATAGCAGTAAATTACATTCACTAGTATATTATATTGATTTTTGAGTTTAATGTACACAAATAAGGGCGATTCTTACTTAACTTGTTAAGTAAGCTAAACCTTGTAGAAGGAGGTTCAATGAATTTCCTAGGAAATATTCTTATTTCATTAATATCATTAAGTGCAGCAGAGAAATGCACAAGAAGCCATTTAGCATAATAAAGCTCCAACTCTACTAAGACTCTTGAGGCTTACCACAATTTTCAAACAAAAAGACTTCTCCACTCTCATGAAATCCCAAAACAGAATACAAACAAAACAAACAGCAGACATCCATCCATCCAGATCTCTCAGATATTTGTCATTTACAATTCACACTCTATTGAAATCCATGCCAGAAAATAAAATGGTGATTTAGTATGTTTGCAAGTCAAAGGAAAAAAGTGTCTTTTTCTCCTATCTGACCAATTTTCTTTTCTCAAGTGTTCCAGAAATCAGACTGAAAACCACGTGTATGCCTTAAATCTCTGTGAGGACTTGGCTTTTCATGAACTGTTATGGGTTGGAGACAAACAGCCCCACCAATTCTGGGGAGCAGTAATCTTCCCTATTCCACATCACATTCACAACCAGTTACCAATTGATATTACCCAGTAAAAAGAATCAGAAAAGTCAGAAATTCAACTGCACTGCTCATCAAATAACTTCACATGTGTTTTAATTGTGCTAGTCCATACTTGTGGCTGAACAACAAACTGATACAATTTCTAAGATCATCCATGTCACTATGCTCTTTGACTTCTAAACACAAGTGAACCACAACCTTGGACACCAAAGACAGAAAGGTCTTGGTTCGGCGTTCACGCTGGCAATTTGTTTCAAACACAATAAGTAGGTAGCACTCTGACGAAGAGTAAGTTGTGAGTTGCAGTCTGGCTGCCTACTTGAAATACATTTTCCCTGGGGTGCTATGCCCCTCTCCCTCTCGTGTAGGCAGAAAGCAGCACGGAGCGCCACTCACGAGCCACAGTTCATCTTGAAAGCTGTATTTAGATTGCTACTTATCCTTGTTCTCCACATGTTGCAAATTCTTTGGCTCAAGTACAACTCTCACGAGATGCTGCAATGTCATCACGAGTGTTTGCTTATTAAATGAAAGACTGAGTTTAAATCAAGATCCTTTTTATTAAAAAAACGGGAACGTCAAAGCCCCGACTCTCCATCACTAATCAATTTCAACAGTGCACTTTCCATCAGCTCTGCAGGACAGAGAAACGCTTGCGTCTTTATTTTCATGGGAAATTCAGTTATCCTTTCACAAATTAGCAATATTAAAGTACTCCTATTATGATTACTAGGACAAGGCACACACAGAAGCCCCATCACCTCTTTCTCTTTCCGCATCTACTCTAAGGTGCCCATCTCTGGTGGAGATGCTGGCCAGTAAGGCTGAACAAGACAAGCATCTAGAGTGCCAAGGAGCTGTACGGTCTGCAGCCAGGCAGCTCTCATTAGTATTGGTGGAATCACGCACTAAAACTGCCTCCAGCTCAACTTTGGTAATTTACCTCTACTGATGCGATTTAGATGACTATCAGTACCGACTCGACTTTTTTCCATGTAAACAAGGTAACTACTCCACAAAATAGAAAATATGTAAATCCTATGATTTAACTTTACACAGCAATTCTGTACTAAGCTATACTATGTCCCAGAAGGTTCTGCCACTAGATCATTATTTACTAATGGGCTGTAGGGCAGCAATAGAACATAACCTCCAAAGGCACCAAGATGAATATTTAATCCAGAGTTTCTGCCCGTTAATATTTTATTAAAGCCTGGCTATTTTCCACCATCCTGAAAATACTAAATTCCATTAATGGTAATTGTGAATCTCAATGGATTCAGATTTTAGCAGTTTCTGGATATTACAATGAACTAATTCCTATGCTGTTCAACAACACCCAAGATGGTGCTATTTGCAGCTCTGAGCTCCAATATTTATTTGTTAATAATTTTCTTTTAACCCTATCAGTATAGGGTAGGAAGTGGGTTCAAAACTCATATTTAATATTACAAAAAAAATCCTTTTTTCAAACACAAAAAGCAGCACTTAGGCTCCAGTTCCCTTGTCATAGGAGAAATAAGATGCAGGTCCTTTCTCTGTTGTGAACTGAGCCAACTCTTACAAATGATAGCTCTTCACTCATCCAGGTAACATTAATTGGATATCACAGCCTGCTTTTTTGCTGGCCCTGGGCAAAACAATATACATGATGATGGTGCCAGCAACAAAGCAATAGGCACTAAATTAAATTTTCTAGATCAAGCCCAGTAGAAAAACCTTTTCTGGTGCTTTTCTATGACTAGAAGACTAATCTCCAATGACTTTATTGAATGTCTTTCAGAGATATTCGATTATCCAAACAATAAAACAAAGCAAGGCAGTTTATTGCCTTGGGAACAGCAAATTTCCTTCCCCCTTCATTACAGAGGTACTGGAAACAGAAATCCACTTCTTGCAAATCCTGTAGCGCTGGGATGGAAAGAATTAGGCAAATGTTCAGGATCACTACACACAGAAAAAATTCTTTCAACTTCCTTAAGCCATTAAGCTGCAGAAGAAATTGCACTAAAGTTTTCTGCTATTCCTTTTAAAAGCACTTCTACACTGTTTAGAGAGCTTTTTATTAATTGTACTGGACTATTCAAAAGGTGCCCAGCAAGAGATGCAAATCCAGCTACATGGGCTACCTAAGAGGTGGAATTCTCTTTAAAGTGAGAGTTCCACCACCTAGAAAAGAAAGGATTTGGTATCATGTTCTCTAATTCCTTGCAAGAACAGTTTCATTTACAGTTTCATTCAGTGGTGTAAACTGCTGAGACATCTAAGCTGCATTTGATGAGCAAGTGTTTATCATCTCTGGTAGCTTTTGAACTAAAAATACACATTTAAATAAATGTTCAATATCCATTTACATTCATGCTTACCTGTCACTAGGAATATTAGTAATGCACATAAAATCAAACACATTTTCTTTTGAAGGCTAAATCTTCAAAACTGTAATGAGTGCAGAAGTTACATAATTGATACACATGTTCATTAACAAGCTTATTTTAGCACCAGATTTTACCATATAATGCTTTCTACCTAAGTAACGGAAACTGAAGACATTTATTACTGTCATTTCCTATGAGAATATTATTATTCAAAATACACTTCATAGGAAATATATGCATTTAGATACCAACATATTTTGGATATTATGTGTGTCGACATATAAAAATATAATTTTTATACTCAAAATGATCCCCACGCACTATGCACTTTTAACTCTGTACCATATGGTACATTTATGGGCAAGACTAATTCCATTCTTAAGACATATAATGTATTTTGTCATCGTGCTAGTGTTTTGCAAATCTTTGAAGTACCTCGGTTATGTTTCATTACTAAAAATGCTTTTTTTTCATTTGTATCTTTAAGTTCTGCCTGACAGTACAGGTGTTTAGGCCTTGATTTAATGCCCATTTCAGTAAATAAAAGCTTTTGTTGACCTAAATGAAGTGAGTAAGTTCAGCTTTATTGTCCTTCAGAGTGCAACCTGTCCTTCCATCACTAAACTTTGAGTTTCTTATCGTGTTTCAGCACATGGCGAGTGGGAGCTTTACTTCAGAATCCTTTCACTTTAACATTACCTTCTGTGAAAATACTTTCACTTTGCAATTAAAGCATTCATACGTTTCCTTGAGAAATTATTTAATTTAAAAGGAGAAATTAAATTTTCTTAATATTTTGCTTCATATTTTTCTTCCTTAGTCTGGCATTACTTTTACACTTAATTCCTATGTCAGTAAAAGGAAGATTTTTGTCACAGAATAAATAAAAGATTCCTTTCCCAGTCACACACAGAGATACAAAACTAAACTGACAAGTTGTTTTCAAAAAGCAGCAAGAAATGGAGTTATTTACTTTTTTTTTTTTGTACGTACACGACTGAAGAAAGGGAAGAGGAGATAGAGGACAAACTGGTAAGTATTCTGTCCCATTTCAGGATTCAAAATGTTTTGAGAGCAGTGGCTATGACCAGAAGAGCATCAGTAAGTCAGATTGAAAGGGGTAGGTAGAAAACTGATAACACACAAGAATAAAGCAAACATGTGGGGGCTTTTATGTACTTTTATCACAAATCTTGCGATATTCAGCACAAAACGATTTTAAACAGCAGTTTTGATGTAACAGCTGATCAGTTTAATAGAAGCTAAGCATTTTGCCCTGTTGTGATGAGAACTGTTATTTTTGACCACAAAAAGAACTCATACAAAATCTCATGTTTAGGCAGACTCTTCTATGTGACGGTCTATTAATTATTCAGACAAGGAAGGAAGGAAGTTACTAAGGGTTGCATTAAATACTGTCACTGTGTGTGTGAGGAAAAATATATACAGAGCATTTGACTGATGATACATGGCAAAGCTCTCACATATGAAGCAGACAGTTGATAATGGCAGAAATGATCATTAATTAAAACACAGAACTGGAAGATGCTTATCTAGAACGCTATTAGCTACAAAGCGTGCGCGGGGTGAAGTTGAAGGATATACATGTGAAGAGCTAATGGTCTATGGCTGGCTTCTACAGATCCTGCACTGATAAGGATTTTGCTTCTGAAAGATAAGGAAGTGGCAGAAGAGAGAACTCACTTGATGAGGAACTTTCCGTTTTTCCTTCTGAGTAGGACTACAGCATGAAATAAATACGGAATGTATAAAACGTATTACAAATTTGGAGATACACTTAAATGTTTGCCTATAAAAGGCTTTTTCTTCAAATACTCAGAATAACAACTGCCATTACTTCCATAAGTGAACATGACTTACATAGTATATTACTTGGGTATCTAACTCATTTTATGTACTCTGAGTTGAAATATTACAGGTCTGGGAGGAAAAGTAGTCCTTCACTGGAAAAAGTACAAGATTATCACTGATTTTACAAAGAGGAGGATTTTGAGTTTTATATATACATAAAAATACTTGTGTGTGTGTGTATGTATATGTATATGTGTGTGTAGCTGAGCTGTATTTTAAGTATAATATTAATAAACCTATTGACATACACTAAATTGCCATATATGTAAAGGCACACACACCCCAAAACATAGTTTTAAAATACTCATAATAATCTTGACACATATTTATATTACCTTTACCTCTTTAAATATTTTCATTTACTTTTTCAGAATCATTACAAAGAACTTTAATAAGTAGTTATCCAAAAGTCACAATACTGGGTAGAATAGTGCCTAATTGAGAGAGAAGAAAGCACTTATTTAGAGAGTTCAATTGTTGAAAACAAAACAAAAGACCACCCTTTCTGTGTGCTTGTGTCCATTCAAAGATGCTACAGATCTTCTGATAAAAGTAAATAACATTGAGTTGACTTTTAGGCAGAATGCCAGCTGCTTGATGAATCTAAATGTGACATGATTATTCAATTACATCTGTATTGTTCATACATGCGTCAAAATCCTTTTAGGTCCAAAGACCCATTCAATACAAAATTTTGACTTTTTTTGTGTATTTTTTCATGTAAAAATACGATACTGTGTCATGGTTTCCTCAGAGACCTATACTTCCTTTTCAATAATTTATTTACACATCTTAAAAAAAAGGAAAAGGTGCCAGGTAACAACGATACAGGCATTCTCTTGTGACGACTTGTATAATCTACACACTTCTGTGAACAAACGTTAATTCCTAACTTATATAGCTATGTTGGTAGGAAAATAAGTAAAACAAGAATTTGTTCTGCCATGCTGTAACATCCCTCTTACTCGACTGTAAACGGTCAACAGTTATATTAAATTCCTCAAGACTGCCACCATGAGTATGAAGCACAAATTATGTCCAGGCATAGATGACTTACTCCTTGTTTCTTTAGGTTAGAGTCTAACTAAATAATTTAATTTTTTTAAAAAACAACCAAGCAACAAGAAAAAGTGGCCATCATATTTGGAAAAACAGTTACTCTTGCTTTAGAAGCAATTTAAAAAACAGAGGAACAGTTCTTTAACAATTTATTAACTTTTTTATTTCAGATTTTTACAAAAAAAAAAAAAATTAAAGCTAATCCTAGAGATTCAGAGAGGTAACTGTAGCCTAGTCTTTCAAATGGAAGAACTGTATATGTATACATGCATAAAAGAGATAAAAGACAGCCAGCCACTTAAATTTTAAAAGCCAAAAAAAAAAATCCCCAATCCTCTCTCCAGAAAATTATTTCCATAAAGAAAATTATTTTTATTTTCAAAAAACAAGACCAAAATGGAATGCGTGACTGATGTTGCCAAAAGTATCTTTTTCTAAAATTGGAAAAATACAAATCCTATCAGCCACAACTGAAGCAGATGCCAAAAGTGAGGCTTTATCATCGGTTTAGGTGAATGTACAAGGAATTATTTTGTACCTGTCTGGCTCACCAGGAACGCAAAAAAGGAATAAAAACCCCACAACCCAACCCAACCCAAAATACCCTCCCCCCCCCCCCCCCAAAGTAATGTGCTAAAATGTCTGAATTGCTCTAATAATGTGAGCAGTGAACTTCTCTTAACAATTCAAATGTTACGCAAAAGCAAAGAATACATCTGTAGCACTGAAAACAATTTTTTTGATATAACTAATAAACAGGTACAATACAGAAGCACTAATCTGACACTACAAAAAAAAAAGGAACAGATTTTTTGCCTCCCTCTTCAGAATGCACGTTTCTTTAAACTGCAAATCAGAATCGGTGATGTTTTGCCCTCATGAACACTGAGAGCTTTAGAGTCTCGCTCTCCTTTTCCCAGAGCTGTACAGAGCTCTTGCTACACTGTTCATCATCGGCATGAAGTTGGCTTGTTGGAACAGAGTATTACATCTTATCGGTCTTCGATATGTGTATATACGCATCTGCTGGTCTCTCCTATATGTACTTATTACAGCAATAAGAAATATGAACTTGTATCAGAGGAGCCAGAATCAATCACCTGCTGAATGGTTGTGGAACACAAGCTAAAACCTAATTAATTTTTTAAGGAAATTATCAATAGAAATGCTACCAGCTATAGACAACACGTCTCGGTACTCCCAGGAAAGACTATTTAACACACCAAGGAACAGAGACACAGGACATGCACACCTCCCAGCCACAGCAGGAAAGATGTATCCATTCCCTTCCAACAGCTGCTGGAGACTGACCAAAAGCACAGGAGAGATTCATTAAGATAGCTTCTGCCAGAGAAATGTCATTAAATGAATAGCTAAGCCCGTGTCAGAACCAGAGAAGTGGCATCAAAATAAACACCTGAAGCATTATTCTTTCTCTTTTTAAATCAAAACTCTCTTATGGTAAAATTTCCCAGGCAGGCAGAGGTTTCAATGAGCCACTCCAGTAACTGGAGATCTTTTACGTTTGCTTCCCCATTTGAAAGCTGAAATACCAAGTGTTACAGACTAACACAGTTCATCTTCATAACAGAAGTCCACTTTGGGTCATCTTCTAAAGCTCCAGAAAAACTGAGTGTTTCGACCTACAACTGTGACACTGTAATCAAGATAATTCAAGAACAAGCATGCAAAGATTTTGCCAATCTCATATTCAATTCTGCACAAACAGCCAGCGACGTTAATGGTAGGATTCCTCAGCTGTAACAGCAAGATGAAAGCTCAGGTGGTGTTCTTCTCCAGACATATACAGGGCACGGCGCAATTGGCTCCGCTGCTCACCCTGCGATGCCTGTTCTGCGCTTACCCGCATTCCAGCACAGCTTGGCCCTTGGCTCTGACCTGGATTCCCAGCCCCCACTAGAAATTCCATGATGGATGGAACAGAGTGGTGTAACGCCCACGGCACGGGCAGCCCCTGCGTGCCGCAGGAGGAGAGCTGCAGCGGCTGCGCCACGGCACCTCAGCAGCACCACGGCCACCACAGCTGCCCTGCTACGTGGTACACAGCTGGTGCCTCGTGCTTGCTCTTCATATTTAGCTGCCTGCGAGACACGAAGGACCCATCTTAACTTCAAAAAGATGGAAAGAGCAGGATCCAAGCGGCAAAACACAACACACAATTAGTGGAATTTCTTTATCTTACCTATTACACTGAAGCCAAGGGTTCAGCCACCCATCCCACCTGGCACAAACTTCCTGTTGCTGCTAACAGAAAGAAGCAGCTGCACCGCCATTGTTTCGCAATGCTGACTACAGACATATCGGCCAAACCATAATACAGCTAAAGAGATGCTTAAAATTTGCCAGCTCAGCTACAGAGTACATTATTTATCCCCCTCCAGTGCTTTCTGAAACTGAAATATATTGCTATTATGTAGCCACTGATGTATACAAATAGGTGGTTCAGCAAACAAACGCTTTGTTTGAAGATGTTCTGTTTTAAGCTAATAGAGAAGTAAAAATTGTGCAATCGAATCCTTTCTGATTTATTCACGCATTATGGGACTATAATACATTACCAGTCCGTTCTGAGTATAAGAAAATTTCTTGGATTCATGCTGGCAGTAAGTGGCCCTTTGAGGATTCGGGTGTTCCCCACCCCCCAAAGACACTTTCCTTATTCTGGTTGATCTAAATCTTATCAATTTCTTCTTCTTGAAGTAAAAAGCAGTCCAGCTCTCAGATGGCTTGTGGTTTCTGAGATTGAAGTGGAGGGAGAATGACAGTCTGTCCTTCTCAAAAACCTATTTCTGAATTCATTCATGAGCCCTCATTAAAGATGTAAGAGAATTACGAAGGCAGAGAAATAATAAAATAGGAGTCTTTTCCAAACTGGTCTCGCTATCCCACCACGCTCAAATATCTGATATCCATTGTGACACACTTTCTTCCACATTGATGAATTTTAATTTTTGTTGCTCAAGGGTAACACTTCAGGAACAGCGTGAGTGGTCATTATATCACATACATACTAGAGTCTGCCTCTCTTTAAACTAGATGCCTGAATTAATAAGGTCCTTTTCCTGTCCTGTGCTGCCATACTGGCAAATACTTTCTGACTGGGTAAAACTAAAGTGCAAAAAAGTGCTTTCCCAGCTGTCTTGTGAAGTCAAGATCAGAGAACAGCATGCAGCCTTTTGATATTTCACATCGAGACGCACATTCTCCAGAGCTTTTCCCATCGTCAACAGAGACTACGATCCTTGACAGCCTCCAACTTGCCAAGGGGGCAGAAAAACTCCTGTCTACCCCGCCGGTGCACCGAACATCCAAACACGCACTACCACTACCCACATCAGAGTATTTAATAATACGTTACTTTTGCTAAACGAAGTACAGATTTAGCCTGGTCAAGGCCAATCCACCCTGCTTTATATACCTGTATAAACACCTGGAATGATGCTTCAGAATTCACAACTGCAATTACTAACAGTTTGAACCCTACAAATTCATCCGCCTCTCTCCTACTCAACGCTGAAGATGGGACCTTCAAAAGACAAGTTGAAGTGTAATGATGTTCATCTTTTCCTGAAGACACAAAACCTGACACCTACCAAAACGTGCATGACCTACTGACTGAAAGCAACCTAGGTTTTTTTCTTTACTGCAGAGTAGTAACTTTGCCATACGCTAAAAAATTTCAAGTACAAAAGATACAAAAACTTTTAAGAGGTTTTCAAGAGGAAAAACGTAATACTATTTCTTCACAGTAAACTAGCTTATTATATGATTGTATCATAGTTCCTATTTTTTATATCAACCAATCAAAATGCATTATTGTGCTATAGAGCTGAATATTCTGTCTGAGCACTATCCCAACAGGTGAACTCAAATGTCAGTGCAAAATACTTACAGAAAGATGTATGCCCATTTCATTAGGCTGCAGCTATCTCGTCGTGAGTTGTCAAGAGCAAAACTGTCAGGCCGTGTCACAGAGGTACTCAAAGGACTAATTTGCTTGGGTAAAATGCTGCTGTATGGTTTTCTGAACCACTTTTTCTAAACACAGCTTGAGTATTCCAGTACAGCAATAAGTTTGCCACATACGAGTCTGTTAACTGTGCAGAAGCTGCCAGTAATTCTGCTTTCTAAGTGATCAGTCAATACTGCCTGATAAGATCACATCAGCAACAAGGCCAGCCTTTCAATATGAACCAATTTTATATCTTATCTATTCCCAGGTGACTGGCTGTGATGCCAGGTGAAAGGGTGATGAGTTCAAAACATGAGATAAATGACAGATGCCTGGAAATTTGATTCACAAACAAAAATCCAGGGATAGCTATTATTTTGTGGAAAGACATACGCCCTGGCAAGATATGTGTGGGTTCTCCTATCTTGACGTAACAAGGGACACACCGGCAAGGGGAAGAGAAGACAGATTTTTCCCAAATATGAGGAAAAGCTCTCTCCCACTCCTTGGCTGGCTTGCCAGACTGGTCCTTGCTTGAAGCTACTGCTTATGCTCTGGCCATCTCGCTCACACACATGCAAACACACACAGAATGAGGCATGTCTGCCTAGGAAATACCTCCCCAGACCTATGTCTGGTCCATCAGCAAGCTCCAGGTGTTTACTTAGATCCATTTCTTCAATTAGAAGAACTTTATCATCCTTGCAGCTAAGCCATGACTCAGTTTCAGAAGACAGAAGATAAAGGGGGTGGATGAGTGGAGAAAACCAAAAAAGCTGTATAGGGAGGAGGAACAAAAAACAAATCTTTAGAAATGATTGCTAAGAAGTAGTCCTTTCAAGGCAGGTTCAAGTCCTGTATCAGTTAGCACTATTGCACCCACAATACAAAATTGCTTAAACCTGCACTGTTAGGTCCCTTGTATAAGTAACTTGTTCATCTGTAGACCATCTACCAAGGTATATTCTTGAGAAGTAAATAATATCCTTTTAAGATGTGGCATCCTGACTGATGTTTTTTCCAAGTATGATTGGACAGACAATACTAATATATTCTTGGTAAAGTGCACACTCTTATTTAGGATTCCCAGATTTCTTACAGTCTCTAGAAATTTGAATTACATACCAAATATTTAAAAAAATAAAACACGTTTTTAAACTAATAGTTATTAATATTTTAACAATAGTTAATTGCAGCAGTGTTATTCTGTGTGTTTTAAATTTTACTCCTTTTCAGGTGACAGCAAGCAGCAATCAAAAAAGTTTGTTTGAATAATACATTTACATTGCTATTATTTAGTGTGTTCTTGAGCTCTTTCAGAACCTGAATTGTTGGCAGCTTTCTGGAAAGCCAGTTTTATAGTAGGTACCAAATACTAGAAAGATAGAGATGTATTAAGATTGACAGACGGATGGATTTAAAGGGAAAGTAAGTAGAGTGGCAGTAGCAACTATGTGAACTTAATAGCAGAAAAGTGAGAGTCATGGGATATCTGGGATCAGATCAGGCTCTGTCAACCAGAAGATGGTATTACACCTTTAAGGCCACTGGGGCTCTCAGTCTGCTAAAAACCAGAAGATTTAGAAACAGCCCTGCCTAGTGTTAAGGGAGCCCAAAGTAATTTGAGCTGGCAGAAGGATTTGTAATATTGCATCAGTTCAGGATAAAGTTTGGCCTGCTCTTCCTGGCTAGTTGAGAAATCGGGTAATGCAGTGAGAACATGCAAATTCTTTTTCTTTGTCTCTCTTTTTAAATTAGTCTTACGTCGGTTTTCAGTCTGCATATACTTAGTATGGATTGGGATGCCTAAGGCTATTTAATGCCATTCCTGTTCTTTGTAGCTATGGTTTTGTTTTTTCTTACATAACACCAAATGAAATGGAGTAACAATCACTCCAAAGTCATCCTATGGAAGAAAGTATACAAGTGTCAGAAATCCTCTTGCAGTTGCTGATATGGAAAGTGTACTGAGGAACAGAGGTTTTCATACTGATGAGGTCACCTCGTTTACTTTATCACAGTCATTGTTAGAGTAGGATAGTTGTATTACATCCACAATTTTAATTGCGGTGTTACCGAGGTGTGGACAAACTATTCCCCTTCTTAGGGATTTACATTTCAGGGAACAGGTAAATCATAAAACACATAAAAAGGAAAGCCGGTAGAATTAATACAAGAGATCACCATTGGAATATAATCTCCAAATAATTAATCCCACAACTTCAATACTAGAAGTTACTATCTTACATGACCCTCCAAAATGATCTGAGTTTTTTGACCCTCACAGAGAGTGGAAAGCCCTTCCTTTTAGTCATGCATTTGAGAAACTTCTGTAGGATTTCTGAGATTTACATAAATTCTACATCATTTCCATGACAACTAGTTGTTTAAATTTTTAGTCTGTTACTGACGACTTTAAATAGCACTTTTCAAAGTTTCCCTTGTAGGCAGTTAGCATGTGTTGACAAGTTTTCCTCAGATATCTTGCTCTTACTCTAATGATTCCTTGCTGTAAGTAAATTAGAGAACTCACTATTTTTTTTAAAAGATAGCCATCTAATTTAATACCATTAAGTAGTGACTAGCAAGCACAGTGATAACAGTAGGTCTCTATTTCACACAAGTCCTATCATTGTTCCTTGCCCCTCCTTCACACTTCAGTTTCTCTGCAGGTGGTATAATTTGACAAAAGTAAAAGAGAAATGCTGAAAGAGTGCTTCTGCTTACTCCTCTGCCTAAGCAGGGAAAGATTTACTAAAGGAGTGTCAGAACTTTTCCTAGGAAGGTACTGGAGTTATTTGGAAGCTTAGAGAGTAAAATTAAAAATGATCCAAACATAAGGAATAGCATTCACTAAGAATGGCACAGAGATTAAAGATAACATCAGACATGGTCCCAAAACCAAATAAATACTCCTCCTCTTTGAAAATAGAGACAAGGACATTGCTGATGAGGTAATATGACCAGTGGAAATACCAGATAGTGAACCTATATCCTGAGACAAGCGCAAAAATCCCCAAATTAAATGTGCTCAAACAAGGAACAAGGAATGTGCTTACAGGAACTTATAGTAATATAAAGAGCAGAACAGTAACATACAATGACAGAAAAACTATGCATCTTGTGTCTCTCTCTAAAGAAGGAGGAGAAAAAGAAAACAACATCAAGCAAGCAAATTTAATCAGAGATTAGCCTTATCTCAGTTGACCAAAACTCTATCCCTCAAAACTTGTGTATAAAAGACAGGCATCTAAGTTAATGGAAGTTTGGAAAACTTCTGTTGAATTTTATTGAAAATAGATTGTTCCAGACTAATGCAATAATTGCTTCATAAACAAGACAAATTGAAACCAAGTTCAAATAAATTACTGCCTGTTCAATATAGCACTACAACAAAAATCATGAGTTCAGCTGTAAAAGATAGGTTGTAGTACAAGAACTGTAAATTGTGCAAAGAATTAACTAAAGAAAAATAACAGTGATTTGCAGTGGACTGGAAGAAAGTTGTTCAAGTACTCCTCCAAGGACAAGTCTTGGAACTAATATTAATTCATTAATAATTTTGTGGGAGAAAAATGAAATGGGCTTGTAAAGTGTGTTCATCAGAAGAAATTATCAAAATAAAGTTGGATGTAACAGTGAATAACTCATGGAAATGATGGGAGCAGTAAAACTGCAATGATATTCAGTCAAAGTGCAAGATCATTTATTCATCAATACAAAGCATTTCTAGTTTTAGATATGAGTTATTTGGAAGCGACAAAGGAAGACAGAGACTTGGGTTTCTTTTTCAGACTGATTGACTGAGCTATTAACTCAGTGTAGCTGTGGAAGAAGCAAATACAGTCTTGTGAGGTGGCAGCTGATGTATTTCCATTTTATAAAGTATCATTAATGTCATAGTACAAAACCCCTTGTGAATCAAACCAGCTTAAAACAGTGGCATCTAGCCTGCCCATAGCACTGAGATAATGAAAATACATCTCTTGGAAAGCAGAGAACTTAGCTGACTACCATGCTGTCACTTTCCAATGAGTAACAAACTCATTAAACCCACAGATGATAAGGCAATATATTCCTATGCCTGAAGAAATTCCTCACCTCACCCTAAGAACAGAAATGACGCCCTCATTACGAATCAGCCTAAGCTTCAGCCGACAGAAGGCGACTGGACAAAGGTAACCCATTTGGCCGCTACTGTGTGCCTCATGTTTAGATCTTGAAGACAGACATTCTAATGAAGAACCTCTACTTGAAAAGCGATCCATCATCAGCCTAGAGCAAATCTAATGGCCTAGAGCAAATTGCAGATTCAGCTGTTGACCTTATATATCTCAAATGATTCTTTGCTATGTCACTTTTCTATCGCTGTTATTGTATGAAGCTCGTGCTACATTTATGAAGATTGCAGAAAGGACTACAAGACTATAAATATAAGTTATCTAATTAGGTATTACTTTATTGTAAATGTTCCATGTGTAAGCAGACATCCATCTCAAAGCCCGTTCCCATCTAATTTCAGCAGAAACGTTGCTATCTTTTCACACAAGAAGGCTGGGACCTCTGCATTTTTATTGCACATTCCCTGGTCTGCAGGGCTATAAAATTTGTTACCTCAAAAATTCAAAGGATTAAGACCAGGAGCCAGTTAAAATGCTACACCATGGCAAATCAAAACAGGGTTATAATAATCATCACAGTTAACATTTTGCATTTAAGGTACAACTTCTTAATATCTCGTATTACAGAACATATTAATCTTTCTCCCCCCCCCCCATTTACATCAGGACTGCTCAATCAAAATTAAAAAGTACCTTTAAGGAAAGGACACAACTTTAATGTGGACCGGCAATAGGCATATTCCTTCCACTTATGAAAGGGAAAAAAAAACCAACAGTATTTTCTGATGTTGCATACATGTTTTGAAGGTTTTCTTTCTGCTGTACTGTGACAGCAGCTTCTGACTGTTCTAGATCTACTGCCTTGCCATGGGAAAAAAAAAAAACACTACTAACTCAATTTTATCATTTGGATTTCCATCACTTTCTATCCTCCAATATATGCATTTCTCAGCAAGTGCTCAGCACTCAAACCTTTTGCCAAAAGCTACCAGCCTGCAACAGAGCTTTGTCTCAGTCACCATAACAAAACAGGGGAATCAAAGTAAGAAAATTGGTCAAAATTGCATCCACGAGCCTGACTTTTTATGGACTCTGCACATTTGTCTGGATCCTCTGTCAGAATCCAGTCGGGACAGGCTGGCATGATGCCACCTGCAGTACTGGGTACCACTTTTCAGAAATGAATAAAAAAACCCTTCTGCACCAGAAGCAAGAAGCACAAGCACAACTTGGAAAGCCCTAACACTGATCTTGCATGACCTCTGCATCTAATGCTCTGTCATCACTCTTTCCAAATGTGTCTCCTTCTCACCTGATGATAGCATTGAATAGGAAATCTCATGGCAGCCCAGAATGAGACAGGGGAAAAGGAATTGCGAGTTTAATTACCAACCTAAAGGCAAAAACAGTGCATTATGCCATACGGTTTTGAAAGTAGTTCTACTGATTCCATATCAGCGGTTGGATACCTGAGGTCAGCTTTATTTATGGCATAAACCAGTACACTTCAATGGAGACACAGTCGGGAAGAATTTGGCCTGTTTTAAACTGTAATTAAAAACTGAAAAATCATCCCAGAGAGATCCAGAGAATTTTGATTTCTATCATCTTTACGTTGTCTTTTCAGAATTTCCTATCTGTTATTTCTGGAAGACATGATGTGTCTTAATGGCCCACCTTTAAAATGAACCAAAAACGTCACCATTCTAAACGTAACAGTAAGGACAACATATAGAGCTGTATGTTTCTGTATGATTTTTTTTTAATGGTGCCTTTTGTAAAAGTTTTGGAAAATACAGTATTATTTACCAGTTAAATCAGTAAACTGATTGCAAAAGTAGTTCATATACAATTGTATCTATACTTTTTAAGTAACTGCACTATTATTTGCCACTTAAAAACTACCTGGCATCACATTTGTGATACGCAGGCAATTTTCTAAAAATCTCAAGACAGAAGAAGCTGACTGAAGAAGAAGGGAAGGAGGGAGACAAAAAGGGTATTTTTTACTCAGTAATTTGGCGTCAACTTTCATCTTAAAAAATAAATGTATGGAAAAGAAATAGTCTCACAGATCTTTTAATCATGTTGCTGTTATTTTCTTAGCAGCAAAAAATTTTAATAACACTAACTGGAGACCTTTTGTTTGCTTGCTTCCTACTCATCAGAGATTCACAGAAATACTCCAATACTAGAACTACTGCTAGTGAGGCTATCGCCTAGATTCCTGCAAGAACAAAGACTATAAGCCTCAGTAAAACGTTAGGACATGCTCCTAATCTCATCTTGGTCATGTCCAAGTGAGCAGATACTGTGATCAGCTTTGCGATGTGCAAAGGACTGAGAGAGCGTGCTGGAAAAACAGAAAACCTTTTGTGCAACTATGCCACGTGTCATCAGAAAAGAAATTCCTGCTTTTTGCATGAAAGAAAATGGTACTGAGGAGAGCTGTTCCCAAGTCATCACCAGGGCTGTAACTCCAGTGCCACAACAGTGTTTTTACCCCTTCTTCCTTGTTCTGGCACAGCAAGTGCTACTTAATCTGCAGCTGCAGCAGATTAACATTTTGTTATTGTTGTTGATGACCTGGCTTTAATCCTCTTCATCCTATTCCCACCAAAAATAAGCAAATGCCTGCAGCTGAAGTCAAGTCAAACCAGCTTTACCTGATGACAAGTGGGAAAAAGGCATGCAGAAGAGGGCTCGTCCTCCAGCATGCATTATTAAGATCAGTTACAGCACACAAAAGGAAGGAGGTCTGCAAGTGAAAAAGGCAGACACACATCACAGGCTTTTTTCCACAGTGCTTGAAGGGAGAGAGCTCCTTGATTCCTGGTCACAGGTCTCCTCTGACCTCCTCCTGGAAACGTTAATGATAAAGGTGATAACACTCGATGAATGCCTCATAACCCTGAGCATAACCTCTAGATTTAATTCAGCCGTTCTTGTCTCTTCCACCTTCTGCCATGGTCTTGTTCAAGAGTTATGTTATCTTGGCTTACAACTTTGACCTCTGAAGGCTGGGGGCATGGAGTCAATCAATTCTTCATACTTTAGACCTACCTGAAGGACTCTATTCCATCATGTCATTGTATTCACTTTTTGAAATATTCTCTCTGAATATTGTGAACGTGTTTTAGCCTCGAAACTACTATGAAAAACGGAGTGAATTCTCACAACCTCTTCCAGCTGTAGTCACGATGTTTTCCTCTTCCTCATTTATTTTTTTTTCCCTGGGGCGAGGGGAGCTGAATCAGCAAAAAAACTCATGATATGTTCAACAGTAAAACACCAGTGTGCTGGTATACACCAATGAAGAAATTCTTACTTATTTACTTCCAGATCAACAAACTAACACTGTCTTCTATATTTAGTCTTACAGTTCACGTTTTACTTGAAGCCACAGGCAACAGAAGAAAGGGAAGAAAAAGATTCCTAACAATTCATTTTTGTCTATCCCTTCTTGCAAGTTTCTCATTATTAGCAGCCTTTATTTCCACTGTAGATACAGCTATAGGTATGAATTGGTTTAAATATCAAAATAGGCCATTAAATAGCTACCCAATTAGATAACCTATATTACAAGAAAATACTGCTATTTAATTAGCTTGTTAAAAAACACCCCCGTACACATACCCTGAGGATAAAACCTCCTGTAAAAGAACAAAAAGATATTTAGCCACTATGACTGCCAGCTTTCACAGGTATACAAACATATTTCTCAGAAAATACGTAGAGACCATTGTGAGATTTAATCTTTTTCAAGACACAGGATGCAAAACTGTCTGAAACCTGTTCTCTTGGCTACTATGTCTGAGTGCCACAGAGGAAATGCTGGCCAGATGTATAAGGAAGAAAGGAAATCCCTCTCACCCCTCTCCAAAACAAGATACTTGAAACACTAGCCAGCTCTAAACAGTCCATAGAGAAGCCAACCTACGTGGCACAGATGCAGCTTTCTCAGTTATATCCTTATCCCCCTTCCTCCCAATGCACATGTCTGCCCTTCCATCTCCTACGTTCATTCTTTTTAAAGACAGATTTTAGCTTTCCTCCTAATTAGGAAAACTATGCAGAAGGCTTCACTGACCCTTAGAAGAGCCTGTTAACTGTCAAGCTCAGAGTCTGCTGCCTAGAAGCATAATTTATTTCTCATTATATTTGAACTCTTGCTAAATCCAGAAAAAGGAAACATCATCATTAATTACTCTGAAAAACAAAATTAAGCTTGCTAAGTTTTATGTAGAACCTGAATACTCTTGCAAATTGTCCTGCAAATTTACATTACTCTAGTAGCATAAATAAGTTCTTCCCAGTTGTTCAAGTTAGCTATAAAATACAATTCTGTGAAAATAGAGACATCACACAAAGAAACCTTCACTACGCTATAAACTTTCCAGAGGGAAGAAAAACTTCTGCCTTGTGATTCAAATACAGATATTAACTAAGATTTGACTCAAATTATGCTGGAATGACAAGATATTTAGAATCTGAACTGCACTTCATAAAGGAAATAGTTGACTGAATCACACTAGAAAGAGAATTTTCACAACATGGCTTGGTAAAATCCACAATATCCTTATTTTTGAAACACAAAAGGTCAAGATCCATAATGATGATGCCATAAATCTTAAAACACCAGCCTAAAACCTTTCCCAGCTACCAAAACAACTACAATTAGTAATTCCAATATGGAAGTTTCTTGGACTGCCAAGGGGAAAGTCTCCAAACTGGTTTCAAACAATGTAATTTAATGAATTTTAACACAAAATGCAATTTAACAAATGAAAACAACCCACCCTTCAAGTTTATTGTATTGTTATCAAACTGTAATTCATTGGCATGCTTTGTCCATCTCATCTAATTTGTAGGTTATCAGCAAAACTGCTTGGTGGAACAGACATCATGATCTTTGTTCCACATAAAATGAAGGCTCTTAGAAAGGGAGACAGGGCTCAGGCATCATGTGTAGGATTCGGAGGCAACACATATGCTTAGCATCGTTTCAAATGTCAATAGCATCCTGACCGCCTTCATCTACTTTTCTAAAACGTGTCTTGTGTCATCTGTTAACTTTGCAGTGACTTCTTGAACACTCAAAGCCTTCTACCTAGCTAGGCAACACCAAGCTCATAACCTACCAACTATCAGCTGAATCTCTAAGACATGTGCATTTAATCCATAATATATGGGCATTACTTAGAATCTCATCTGAAAAAGAGATTATCATCATACGTTTTCCAAAGGATGAGAGCATCCCCAAAACCTGAACCTTCAAAGCTAAAAAACATGAAGCCTGAAATACCCTAAAAGCTCCATTCTCAGTTTTGTTTTTCAGGAAATAAAATTTTGCTTCACAGCTTACTTGAAGACCTACAGGAAATCTCCTATGTAAATCTGGTAAGTCACTAGAAAGAACTGTTGTCTTTGAAACTGAGGCATAGCTCATATCCTGCTTAGCAATTTGATCCTATAAACCTGCATCAGGATCTCTTGTTACAGATAATCTCGCAGTTGCATGCACAGATGATATCGGCTTCCACAGTGCTTCACAAGCTTCACAGTACTATATACCATTTTACTAAAAAGGGTACATTCCTAACACTTGATGAGGGAAGATGAGGGAAGAGCCTCCCTGCAGAAGACTGCTCGACAGAAACATTCTGTTTTTTCCTCAAGTACGTTTTCTTAATCAATCATGGCATATATAATAATTGTATAAAAATGCAAATATGCTCACACCATCACCCCTATAAACGCTAATGTATTGCAACGAAGCTTGACAGAAGTCTCGGAGCATCAAGAAGAATGATATTCCTAGAAATTTCATGACCACTGGCCCTTCAACAGAGGAAGAACATCCCTTGGCGAGGGGTGCTCATTTGGAAAAGCATGGACACTGAAGCAAAAGATGTCTTTTTGGCTTGGCATCAGCAGCAGGCAGAGCCAGAGCCTCTATGGTGCATGTGCATAGGTGAGAGGAGTCAAGGGGTTTGGCAGCACAGGGATGTTGCCACCCCTCAACTATGTCTGTATCACATAGAAGAAGAAAAAAAAAGATAAAAAACGAGAGGGATGTTCCTCCCTCCCTCGCCACCTTATAGGAAACAGAAATAAGTGGTGTTACGCTACAAAGGCAAGAGGTTTTTCTGTGCCTAGCGACTGCTGTTTTCCCTTCTCAGCATATGGTCTTGTTTAGCTTCTTTCTCTCCTAACAGTGAACTAATAAACAAGAGGTAGGCCTCTGTCTTTTCACCAAGGGAAAAAGAGAAAGGTACTTCTAACAAAAGGTAGACACTTGTCTTGGTGCCAAGAGAAAGTGTTCATGCCCCATTAAACAGAAGGTAGATTCCTGTCTCTCTGGTTCTTTTGTTTGTTGCCTCGGATTGTTAAACAAAGCAAGGGTACTCCAGCTTCCAAGCACCTGCATTTAATTGCAGCTTATTGCCTTCCCCACAGGGAGGCAGGAACAGCTGCAAGGGAACACTGCACTCATGCAAGAGCAGAAAATACTTTTTTTTTTTTTTTTTTTTTCTCCTGAGCAGGAAATGTGCTCTCTTCTACAAAAAGCACACTACTCTAGAGAGAAATCATTAGGAAAAACAGCTAGTACTGCTTGGGTTTACTCCATTTTCTTTCAGCGTTGCTCAAACAAGTTAATAAACCACTATTATAAAATAAATCAAAAAAATGATCAAGACTCTATAAAGAATCTATTTAAAACCCACTTTTCAAGAAAAATCATGGTTTTGGCTGTGCAACCTGGTTGCTTGTTAATTGAAAGATTTTCCACAAAGCTTTGGCAGGTCATCAAGACTTGAATTTAAGTGAATATAATTCAATAAAATTAATGCATAAACTAAATTTAGGACTATCTTCTAAATAAAAAAAAAATATGGATTTCTTCACATCCTGCATGGTATTTAATTGCTTATTTATGGAAAGCTGTGTAATGAAACTCTGGGAGAGCATGTACATTTTCCCCTTCATAACAGCTACATTTGGTCCCTCTTTGTTTTCAGCATTTGTTCCATTTATTTGTCTCCTGAATAGAATATTTTAGTAACTCCCTCCATACACAGAGGTTATTTTTTGGGGGGGATTTTTGCTGGATTTTTCCTTGGCCCCTTTTAGAAACTACATAGTACGATGAAGAATGCTAAAAACACCTTAGTAATTTATACCAAGCCCAAAACCCACAGGCTGACCAGCAGTTCCTACTTCAAACTTGGGAGATCTCAATCAGCTGACAGAGCAACAAGCAAATCTTCATACGACAAGGAGGGCAAAGGAAATCCAGAAACCCTGTCCTCCAGTTTGATAAAAGTCAGCAGAAAGCAAGGCGCAGTGATGCGAGAAACTACCCATGCTCATCTCACGCTGAAAAGCCAGCAGGAAAGCTCCTCGTATATTAAGTTCCCAGGGCTCCCTTGCCTAACTAGGTCATCTCTACCAAAATCAACTGGAAACAATAATCCTAGGGTTTGGAAGCCCTAGGGCCTCCCAGCATGGTCACAACAGCTCTTTTAGATTGCAAATATTTTCCAGGTCTCAAGATTTAAACGAAAAATTTGCTTTCTCTGTATCATCTTCTGTACCCAGAGGCAGCACAATAAAGAGTATAGTCACGGCATTGCTCTCTGTCTAGGTCTCCTAATACAATAGAAGGCAAAGAATAATTTTTGTTTCCTCGCATACCATTCCAGTCCCTTATTGAATTAAAAAGTGGCAGTCTTTCTTTCTTTCCCCTAAGTACTAAAGAAATAGAATATTTAACCTCCCACCTGTTTCCCCCAAATAAAAAGAATGAAAATGGAAATGTTTTCTTATGCTCTTTGAAGTTCATTGGATTTAAGCAGACTGTAATATCGAGGTTTGGTTAGCTGCACACACTGCATACTTCCTGTTATGTTCCAACGTACTTATTTATTTATTTTAGACAACTAAAATAGACTTGCTTTTAGTCTAAACTATACGCTAAAGTCAATAAAAAGAGCCAATTTGACAGCCTCAGTGGCTGAAGCCTTTGACAGAATAGGCACAAGTCAAAGCATCGTTCTTTCCCTACCTTGTTTATTTGCATCAGCCTTAACTTGGTGATAGCTCTTTTTAATTCAAGAGCAGCTCAGCTTTAGCAATCCTTCTAGCCTTTGCCTTAGGTCTTGCAACAAGACAGAATTTTCACACGGGAGGAGTAGGATTTCCCCTCAGAAGACAGAATGCACTACTAGACATGCAGGTTAAATGAAGGAGAATACAAACACACCATGCACAGTGGCTGAGAATTGAGACACCTCAGGGAATACACCTCCTTCCCTTCTCCTCTACTACCCTCCAGTCTCAAACATGTAGCAAAAGAACTGAGGAGGCGGTGACTGCTCCTTGTGCTCCCCCCTTGGATCCATAACCACCTTGCAGGCGAAGATCAGAAACCACGGGATTGCCCTAATCATGAGAACAGTACCTCTTTTCCTGTCTGTCCGTATCCATCTCACAAACGACATCAGTTCAGGAAGGTCTAGTTCCTCGTCTCCGCAGAGGCACGGCCATGAGCCTGCCCAGCTGCCCTGGCTGTGTGTTTGCATGTCCTGGCTCTGTTTGCTCTGATCTCTGCCTCCTTACACTCCTTTGCTCCCCAACTGAAAGGGGTTGCTCCAGAGATTAGAAGTGCAAGCATGATGGCTCAGATCCTTTTCTGCAATGGAAGAAATTTAGTTGAGAGGTAGTCATCAGGATTTCACAGTCTCTGGTAACAAGCGAACATGAATGCCAGATAATAGGGGCTGGCACTTGAGGAAACTTGAAAAAAACCTTGGAAAGCAGCAAGAAAACTGTAGATGAAGAGTATTGGTTAGTACTAGAACAACACTGGTTAGTACCACCAAGTCTGAAATAAGATTTAATATTTCCTTCATTCGCTGGACCTGCCTCAGGTTAATACATTTTCTACTCCACCAGGCTTTGGTGTCTCAGTCACCAGCAGTGATGACGGGCCTCAGATTGTGACCGATGAAGTTGTTCTCAGCTGCTAAACACAGGCTGACATCACATTTGCTTCCTATAGAGACATCCAAGAGTACTTTCTTACTTGCCCTCAAAAGGTAAGATACTTTCTAGGTACCAGAGGGCAAAGAGCTTGGTTAGGAGCAGTCACCTCTGAAGCAGCTAACACTACATATGTTCACACCTATGCTTTTTCTATGTTAAAATTCCTGAAGTTTCATTAATTCACATGTTTGTTACAGACTGACTGAGGTAATAACTCTCCACATTTATAACAGCAAATTAGAAAGGGAGATATTGCCACATGTAGTCCGAACGCAATCTGTCCTGAAACTCGAACCAAGATCGATAACCCTACAAGTCGGAAGTGGGCCACACGCGTATAAATGGTTTGTTTTGAAGATTTCCTAAGTAGCAAAATAAAATAAAATACAGCATTCTGAAGAGAACTTCATTTGCTATTAGGTGAACTTCTCCTAACTTCAGTACTGTGGTGCAATAAATCATAAATATATAGATAATATTCTGTCATTTAATTTATCTAGCATCAAATACTCTACATACCATAAGCTAAAGAGGATTCATGTAAGTCACTCAAAAGTAAGTCCTCTAGGAGACTGGATTTTTATGCCTTCACTGAAAGCAGTTTAATACCTAGGAAAAAAAAAAATCAATAAATGTGCTGAATGTATACATAATAAACCATTTCTCACTAGTTTTACATAACATGATTATCTGAACATTTAATTAGCAATATGGTACCATCATTTACTCTGTGACTATAATCTCCTCATCATCCTCAAAAGCAAGCGCTAGAAGAAAAGATACCATAGAACTAACAGGATTTCAGACAGGGATTTTATCTTAATTATCACGACCAAGAGCAAGAATCCTTACTTGCTACAACACTGCCTCCAAAGTTAAATATTCTCACAATGCTGAGGGGCATATGAGTTTAAGTAAAGCTATTGTATGAACACCTTATTTTATAATTATCTAGATAATGAGAATTGGATGAGAGTTCTACCAATTCCATTCATCACATTTGTATTCGTAATTGTAAGGTGACACTTTGCATCTCTTCTGCTTACTTTCTATTTGTCACATTATTTTTCATACTGACAAGCCATGTCTTGTCAGATTCTATGAATATTATCTACACACTGGTTATACACATTGACAATTTTAAATAATTATTCATAAATCATGCTTTCTGCTGTTAGTCAGCTAGACTATTTTGTTCCCAACTTCTTCACAGTATCCATGGCTCAGGTATCTAAACCCTTGAGACCACTGGAGGCTAAGAATATGGACATTTATTCGGCACTCAAGCAAGAACTGTACATTTTGCTAACGTATGTTGGGGCAGCAGCTCTATATCCATTTTTTTTTATTTTTTTTTTTTTAACAGAATAAAAGGATTTGTGTATATGCACACGTTATTAAAATACATTTAGAATTTATCCAAGATCTAATCGCCTGTACACCAAACGGAGTTTTTATTGCTCTCTGCAGTATGAGATCCAGATAACTATTTTAAGTTTGTTTGTATGCCTGCCAATATAGAAGTTGACATAATTCAATCTTTCAGATTCAAAGCAACCAAGACTATTAAATTACTTGCATAGTATTATACCCTGACAGACACTCCCCCTCCAAAGTATCATTCATTGTGAGGTTTTTTGCTTGTTTGTTTTTAAGAATATTGAGTTAAAGGAGAAAACTGTTAACACAAATCTGCAACCTACATAAAAGTAGGGAAATCTACTATTTCTAGGACATAACAAAAAATTAATGGCAAGTCAGGAAAAGAGTGATGGATTTCTTGGCTACTACAGAGAACAAAGGAAAAGAAGCATATGCATGTACACTTTTCTGACAAACGCATTTACACCCTTACTAAAAACACGTGAATTTTAAGTGTTTCATCTTACTAGTCGACATATGTACGAGACTTTCAGGGATTGTTTTAAGCTTATTTGAAAGTTTTTCTGATTATCCCTTATTTTAAGGTTTTACTGAAATTAGTCACATCTGAATGCAGCTACCAATTCATGTATTTCTTGTAAACACGGACTGCTAGAACACTTGTATGACTGTCTCAAAAAAGTTGTTACCAAAAAAAGGAAAGCAAACAGCCTGTGTACATTAAATTAAGTACCAGAGGGAAGCGCGTGCATAGGAGAAATTTCAAGTTCTAGTAGCAAGTGTGTGTTTACCTACCAGGATTGTACAAGAATATCTTGCAAGCAACACTAGAATCTTGGTTTATGCAGGTAAATAGACACATCTATGTTGTTGTGATAAAGAAGTTGAATAACTCTAAATTAGAGATACACAACTGTCTTGCCTCTGAATCCCCAGCACTTTTAATGCCTTATTCCAGTTCCTCTCTACAAACCTCCCGAAAACCACAGTAAATCTTGATCAAGCATGAGTGGTAATCCTACTCTCTCAGACTGTCCTAGAATCTAACATGTGAAAAAATGTAAAATCTAATTATCAGCTGAAACTAAAGAGATCTGTCATGTGCCGTATGCCAACTAAGCACTGTGAAGTACTCTGCCTCTCACCCTCCCCTTCTCCTGTGCCATCCCACCCCACTTTATCTTGTCTGTTGCTTTTCTTAGAGATCATTATGCCAGCCCTGGATTCTGATACACTGACACGCACTAAGCGATAATTTAACTTCTCTTTGAGAGTCTATCTGGAACTCCAGGTATTCAGGTTTCCTTCCTTACATGTAGCTGCCCACTTACAGACACTTATTCCCCTTCTGATGCCTGCAATACCAGCTGATGTGTAAAAATCATCCAGAAGTACCTAATGCTACTCTTTAGATACCTACCCGTCACATCATCAACATTGAAGTCCTGAAAAGGATGAGGAATTTACCTAAACAGGAGGGAAATTAACACAAAGCACCTGGTCTATCTAGCAGAGATGTGTCTATGTTCTACTACTTTAGTTGATAGGAATAGCCGGACCTTCTGAATATGAAATAAACCAAACTATTTTCACTGAAAGTATCAAGTTTGCCTGAAACCTCTGGAAAAAATTCAACAGAAAAACTATCTATAAAAATAGTATCACCTACAATCAAAGGAAACTCTTCACTGGTTTCTCTCCACAGCCAGAAGCTGAAGGTTAAAAAGAGCCTGAAGAATCCACAGAGTGTTTAATACACATCCTTTATGGTTTTACTAAAATGCAATATAATTCATTTTTAGTTGAGTAAGATAGAAACTCCTGAAACTCCTCAAAGAACTCCAAACCTTGGTCTAGCTTTGTAAGTAATAGGATAAAATAAAACAAGAACCTGTTCAGGTACAAATTCAGTGACTAGTAAATTAATTTCACAGAACTGTCTTTCCCTGGAGGTTAGTGCTTTCAGTGATGTTTCATAGATACTTCAGCAATAATCCTTAAACACAGGCATGCAGATTCATTTTTACAGATGATGCATCCTCCAAGAGCCTCAACTTGAGGTTGTCTTTTAAGAAGCCAAAGGTCAATATCTCAGATTACTTCAACAAAACAGCAACAGCTGACAGTGAGTAGCAACTATCTTCTTTCACTCAGTTGCTGAGATATGCATGTTTTAGCTGCAATAATAGTTACTGCATCACGTGCCTTACATATACTCATTGGCATTTTCCATTTTCTTCATATTGGCTGCAGTCTGTCTGCCTTTTCTTTCATTTTATTCCCTACCTCTTCCATCTGTTGGCTCTTTTATCTCCATCTAACTAATGAAGATTTTCCCACTTTATTTCAAAAGCTTCAGCTATGACAGTTGTATATGGTTATTTCAATCACTTTTTATTTGTACCTATTCTAACTTAACTTTGCTATGCAAGGACTTGGGACTGGAACTAGTCAGGAATTTATTCCATGAAACAGACCTCCTTTAAAAGCTATTTTCATCAGCTCATAATAATTAATTAATATGAGGTTCAGATAAAATGACTTTTCAAATAGAAGTCATATTGTTTAGCTGTGTTTCTGCTAACTCAGTTTCCTAAGAACATCAGGCTATTCAGAATGTTTGGATTTATTATACGTGAACTACATTCAAGCAACACACAAGTTGCTCGTATTTATTGCCTATCTCTTGCCCTAAAGATCAGCCCATACTGGTTTCCTCACGTACTAGTTTAAACAAAGACATTGGTTGTAACAATAGTGCCAGTGTTAGAAGTCTATAAGAAAGATCTAGCTCAAACATACGCAAACATGAGAAAATTTAAGAAATTATATTTAGGAAATACATTGGGCTACCTCTGTTATGGGAGAACTACATCGCTTTTAGTGTACAGAAAAAAGAGATGCTAAAACATCTTATTTATTAATCTTATATATTAAGGAATATTAGCTACATTATTTTTCGTCTCACTGTAAAATAAAAATGCACATTTACATTTAGAAACAGAACAAACCTATATGTATCCTCTACATACACATAATTAAGACACCACCAAATTTAGGTAGACTAATCACAGGCATCTTTGGTGGCTTACTTAATATACTTCTTCCATTCTTTATCAAGAGTAATTTTTTTTGCATGAAAAGAATTAAAAACAGACTGAAAATACAGTCTATCATATAATTCATTCTCATATTCCATATGTTTTGAGCATAACATCAGAATACTTATTTCTTTCATAAAAGTCTTTCACATTTTATAGCTTCTCTCTTTTTATATTTTAGTATATCAAATTTTACTGATTGGTTACTTTGTTCTCAGTCCCACGGGGCCTGTTATCTGTAATTAAATATAAGCCTCCTTGATATTAGGAGCACGCTGATGGATGGTTGCTTACCTACCAGGCAGCACTTAAAGAAATGGAGGTCCTTGAAAGCAAACAGCATCAGAGCATAAATCAGCTAGAATGAAGACAGGAGTGAATATAGATTTTGCAGTAAGAACGCTCAGGAGATTGTTCTTCGAAGTCCACAGATTGGAGATTACATCCATATTGATTTATCGTCAGACATTTATTGATCATTGGCTAAATGACTGTACAGATAAACACATGTATCTTTCCACTTCTGCCACTAGACCTAACCTGACCAACTATGCAAAACTAAAAGTGTAACCCTCTCAAACCTAAAACGTTGATTAAGTGCTGCATGAAAGTTTGTGTAGTACAAAGGATCTGAAACAGAACACAAAAACCCACTCTACTCACTGTTCCCACAAGAACAAAGGAAAAACAAAATAAAAATATTCTATATTTATTTTCAACCTTTTAAGTAAACAATTCTATGACTACCCCTGCAATTCTGAAAACCCTTTGCTACATTTCTTGTAACAGACATACATTAAAAAAAAAAAGGTAAGAACCCTACAAAATCTGCAGCTACTTACAATTCCCAAATATCGCAGACCATTGCTACGAAGAATAGGTATCCTGGATGACAGACAGCTTGCCTGATGAGTAGGAGCTGTCAGCAAATTCCTAGAATTATTTTCAGTTAGTCTTATCAATTCACACTCTACAGTATCATAAAAAAGATCCTATATTTGAGGGAGCTGGGAGGCAGTTTAAGACAGTTCAATACAGGAAATTTTTTTCATTAGTTAAGGTCAGATTTTTTCAGATAGAAACAATTGTTTCCATTCGCAAGTTAAGTTGCACTTAGAAATATGAAATATGGATGTGATCAGATCACAGATCTACTTTCACAGCACGTGCCAATTCCATCTTTCAGAGATGCAAGTCTCCAACTTTGCGAAACTCACCTTCAGTGCAATCTGCCATTGGCAGCACATTGCTTTGGTGAAATCCCTACGAAGTTACACTCGCTTCGTTCTTGTACTTACTCAAGAGCAACCAATACACCAGCAAAATTAATAACAATTACCTGACTATAAGCTTGCATAAGCCAAAATGAAGCAGAGAAGGAACATGTAAAAGAAAGATCCAGTTAAATACAAAGATAAAAACAGCAATCATGCAATGAACTGGCAATCTAATTTTAACGAGCAGATCAGTTTTGCTGTGGGCATCAATAAAGGTGAGAGGTTCATCTGAGCTCAACCTTTGCTAATCAACACTCTTTCATATTCAGAACAGAAAAGGATACGCAGATACTTAGCACACCACCAATTACCAATGCCCCAGGTGGAGATCGATCTCCCATCAGCCTCATCCTCCTCAGCAACAAAACAGTTGGTAACGAGAGATACTCTGCAACTTCAAGGCATTCTCCCACCCCATCCCTTCCAAAGCCTGTAGAAGTGCCAGAACATAATCATTCCTACTTCAGAAAAACAGGACAAATCCATTAGAAATGCCTTCTACTTCATACATAACCTCTCTCACAAAAAGTGTTTCTTTCTCGCATCCCATGGTATTTTTTCCCAGATCACTGGAGAAGTCCTCTGAAACCCATTGCTGGAAGAAAATACCCTGCACTTCTCCAAGCCATGTGGCCTCCTGATCTTTCTGTCTCTGGCTGCTGCAGCTTGTAATTAGTCCCAGCTGAACAGGTAGTTAATCTCCTTTAGCAGTCAGAATCACATGGGGCATATACGTTTCATTGCAGGGCATGGACCAATATTTACAGATTAAAAGGAGTTTTCCATTATCTCCCTTTCCTTGTGTTTACAATCCATACAGAGAAGATTGGATTGGAAGTTCAGAGACATAAAGAGTATTCACCACATTTTATGATATAGTAGAAACGAAAGAAAACACCTATGTTTATTATTAATTCAAAATTCAAATTAGCATACACTAGAGCTTTTGCACTGGATAAATAAATCATTAACTGTGAGGATAAAATAAAGACTTATTTACAAATAGCAAATATTGTTTTTGTAGAAAATTATGTCAGAAGGCAAAGGTTAGAATTCATTGCTAGAAAGAAGACTTTAAATTAAGAAATATTAAGTCAAGAGAAATTGTGCTGAGCTGGAACTCTGAAAATCTACCTAGTGATATTTAAGGTTAACTTAATGTGTAATACACCACTAGAATGAAAATACCTGGATTAACTATATTATCAGGAACACTTTGAGAGAACTGCAGAAAATGAAATACTGAAAAATAATGATTACTTTGGAACAGAAAAGCCTATTGCTTATATTTTATTTTATGGAAAAAAAAGCAAACTAATGAGACTGTCTAAAACTATATTTCCATTTCATGGTTATAGCTCCAGTGAAATGTCTAAACCAAAACAAATTTTATTCATTATTATTCATTATTTATGTTGTTATGAGAAACCAACAACAAAGTTGGCTTATAAGTGTTAATGCAAATTACTCTCTCCACATCCATATACACATACTATTAAAAGTGTGGACAATTCATAATGAATAACGCAATTTTCTTTTTTTTCATATTTACTTCACCACCACCTTGAGGTTATAACACAGTGATTTGGGTGTAAAAAGGAGAAGGAAAAGAAAAAGAAGAGATGCAGTTCTGAGGGAGAGAAAAGGAATGTTGCAGTCATTCATTCCCTAACTATTACTCGGCTACGCTCACCCATACACCTATCCTTTCTCTTTCCATTGTCCGAAAGAGAGTAATTTCAACAAAGCAGAGGTAGAAGGTACCTCCATTGGATGCATTTCAGAATAACATGCTGAGGAACGTTTCCAGGCACCTATGTCCATGAGGGAAATCTCAGCTCCAGGTTGCAGGCAGGGGAAGCATGCTTGGGGGTCAGAAGCAGCCACCTCTCTCTGCCTTGCCCCGTGCTTGCCCTTCTCCTGGAAGGGGTCACCGTCAGCTGTTAATGTGAAGATCTGGTCTGCTTCCCTGATTCTAAGCATGGATTTTTTTTTTTTTTTTTTTTTTTTACACTATGTACATATTTTGAATACTTTGAGTTGAATTTCACATTATTTATAGTGATCCTAGTAGATCTCTGGTAGAGACGTACGGACTCTTGGGTGCCCCACTGGGAACCCAGCGGGAGCTAATTCCCAGCAGCTCTCAGGCCGGCAATACTGACTCTCTGCAGAAGCAGTGAAACACATCAAGTGCCTTGAAAAGCAATGCTCTGCCATCACCTAGGATAGATGAGACCTGTTTTTTTGGTGGCTGGCACACAGCCTTCCTTCATTGAAAGCTTCAAATACCACCATCGCTCAGAGGTATCTGAATTAATATCTCTAGATTGATGCTGTGAGTCCTCAGTGTTTGCTTGAGCCAATATGGCACAGCATTGTCTCAGGCATGCCTGTGTATTCCACAGTGTACTGAGACCCACATGCCCAAAATTATATCTAAAAAAAAAAAAAAAAACCCAAAACCTCCTAATTTAAATGTTGCTAGTGAGACCCACAAAGAGTAACATAACACTACAGGTGGCACAGAAAGGTGTTTGATGAAAACACTGATTGGCAGCCACGTGTCCCTAGTTCTGCTCCCGATTTTGCAGCTGACCTGCAGTGTGAGCCTAAATGAATCATTTCTATCACACTTTGTGCCTTTGTTTGCCTATCTAATAGATAACTGAAACTTGCTTTTCCTTTGAAAGCACTTGGAGATGGATGGAGGAACAGCAAAATGTACATATTGAGAGCAAAAATACTCAAGCGTGAAGCTGGGCACAAAAGGCCGTAGTCTGATGAATGCCTTCCTGAATAACATCTTCATATCATTTCTTCATCCCTCTAAATAATGATAATAAACATAATGTAATTCTTCTACAGAACATTACACTTGACGATACCATTTGGTATTGTAATTTCTGTGAAGATCTGAATACAATCACGTCAATTTTGGCTTTGACAAAATGAGGCTAATAACTACCAATCAATCAATTCTGCTCAGATTTTCTACAAAAAAAAATCTACTACAGACATACACATCACAAGTAGGTACAAATATTAGTAGGTGGGTATTAGTAAGCCAAAAAGATTTTACTGTGAAGGCCTTGTAAGTGCAATACAAAAACCAGCTACACCTGAAAATGTGTTTCATACTGGGAAAAATGTTTACGTTCTAAGCACCGTTCTGCTCTTTTACAGTCAAGTTTATACCCTATGTGCTACCATGTGGTTAAGTAGTTTTCTCAGTGTTAATTTCTCAGCTTTCCTTCTTATCTGAATGATAACATCTGGGAACACTGGCATATTATAAGCTGCCAGTCTCTTAGGAAGCTGCAGTTACAACCATTAAGTAAACATCAGTTATTAAAATTAAGTCTTCAGCATGCTGAGAAGCCTGCATTTTCACTTTGATTACAAGCAAATGTGTTAAAAGCGAGGATGGTGAGGTCCTTTCCTGCTTACTCCTCCTGGTAATTGTAAAATGCACTTATAGTAGTTCAAGCTATCCAACCCATTATGGCAATCACAATAGTTTGTTGTTACAAAGAAATACATCAGGACAAAAGGTAAAATAAATACCTTCTCTGTAACTTCTCTATGCTACTAATGTTCTACATGATTTACGTTGCAATAATATTTCATATAAATACCTGTGTTCCTTTTAACGATGGAATGATCTGGAGTTGGCACAGATGGAGAGATGCATCCAGACACCTTTGGGGAGGGAAAAGCCATATTAATTGTAGAAACTATATCTAAGACCTTGGTAAAGTTAATGATTAAGGAAATACACAAAAAAGGAATAGGAGCTGCATGTAATTCAAACATAATAAAGATACAAGGAAGAAATCCAAGTTTAGGTGGACAAACTACAGAAGGACATAGCTAAACTAAGTGAAGAAAAAAGTGAGTGGGATATTACTCTCCATCATATCCTGGGATCAGAGGAGGGTCTGGACAAAATTAAAGAAGGAAATGCTAATAATCTAGCTGTAATCAGTAAAGGGGTCTTAGGTGAATGGATTGCCAGTCTCATATGTTCAAAAAAGAGATTAATCTTTGAATAAATCAATCTACAAGTCAATTATTAGAAAGAATCACCTAGTTTTGGCTCCTATCCCCTAACAACACAGGTGATCAGTCTACATTCTACAGGTGATCTTTTGTCTACATTCCTACATCTCATCCCCATGCATTGAAAGGCTGGGCAAAGGACCATATTAAAAGCTTAGAAAGAAATGTTAAGGGTAGGTTCCCTCCTATTCTGTGTAGTATCACATATACGTATAGTAGTATAACATGTATAGTAGAATCATACATGTAATACATATAGAGGCAATATTCAGTGGTAAAGTTAAGTCACATTTGCAGCTTAATTAAACCACAGTCCTATTTTCTTAACTCTCTTATGTGCTTCAAAATTGCCAAGCATTGCTTGCTTAGCATTTGTGCTTCAAAGCATTGCAGAAAGTAACTGAAAAACAGGCAGGTGTACTGTACGTTTGACTTAACACAACTTCATTTATCCACTTGCTTTTTCTTCTGTATTCCTGTTTTGTTTTTTTTTTCCTCCCCGCTAACACACGCACATAAAGTGAATCGGATGCCTGGTATATGCAGTACAGCTGAAAGTCCTGTTGTGCCTCAAGAAAACCTTGTTGATCAATACCAATTCCGTGTAACTTCCCGTGCATTCTTTCATCCCTCTCAACTAGTTATTAAAAAACCATGTCCTTGTGTTAGTCATCTACACATGGAATTGTTGGGTTTGAATTCTGCAACAGTGATATGGGCACAGATAGCATGGAAAGAAAAACATAATTCCATCTGGATAAATAACACTGATTGACAGAGGTTTGTTTTTTTTAAAAAAAAAAAAAAACCAAACTTATCACTTAGGTTTTTATGTGTTAAATGAGATAAGAGATCTTTTCGTATTTCTTTTAACTGAGAAATACTCTACAAATCCAAAGAGACTATGTTTCAACAAGTAATTCTAGACTGATGTATCTGCACTGTGATTACTCACAATAATTTATAGTTTTGTCAGCTGTGCATTACAGGGTATACATGAACTAGAACCAGATGATGGACTATCAGTAAAAATATAAATATTGTATTTATCTTGAGTTTTCACTAGATCTGTTTGCTAACGCATTCAGACTGGAAGCAGAAGACACTAAGGATGAACTAGAAGCTCTCTTTGGATTTTACTGATCTGATGGAGAGTGAATGAGAATCTAGCCCTGCAAGTGCTTCACAGCAAGCGTGTAAAACACTATTAACACCAGTCACGTTTCTACACAACACATCAGATGCTGTCGATCAGAAAGTCCCAAAGAAACAGAGTACGTAATTTCCATTTTCTTTTCACTTTTTTCCCCTACTTCTTTCAGGTAGGAAATAATTCTCAGGTGGGCAGTGAATTTTTATATTCCACTCAACAGTACATCTGCACCTAAAAAGTGAGGATAGCAGGTCCTGTCATGATCTGGACATTTAGTTGAAGAGTAATGCAATTTCCACTGGTTACCAAGCAAATCTCAGTCATCTAAAGCTACCATTTATAGAAACTTAGTATTTCTTTAGTGGTATCACAGAGTACCTGTGGAGTTCCTTGGAGTTAGGTGCTGTAAAAAAACAACAAAACAAATCCCCCTCAAAACTAAAAAATTCCTTTGTTCTGAAGAGCTTATATTCCACAGAGAGTAAGAAAAGCACCAGAAATGAACCGCGGTTAAAATGTTGTGAATGGATTTCCTGATCAGATAGGAAGTGAGCTAATCTTATTACCTCCTTCTTAGTCACTAATCATTCCTACCTTCCATTGAATGTACTGAAAAATATCTTTATTTCTATACTTTACAAGTCTGTTGAACTGGAAAGCCTACTAAAAAATCAACATTTAAAAGAGAGATTTGAGGAGAATCTGAATAATTGTGTCACATTCAAGAATTAAGTGCAGAATATATTTCTGTGATATACATTGGTTCATCGGATATACTATGAATCACTTACAAAAGCAGCCTTCACACTGCTGCTAGGGTATTTTCTAGCACACATTCACCAGCGTCTGACACACTTTTTGGAAATGCTTCTAATTTATATGAAGAAAGTCTATGAAATCACTGTGCATATTGTTGTTTATTTTTAATTTTCTATGGGTTATAAAATGCACACTGAGAACTGAACGCAAATCGCTTCCTCTTCAGTGTTGCTGAACAAGATATCAGATTCTTAATGACGAAAAAACAGAACATCAGTTTGTTATGCATCTTATTCATGAGTACATCCAGAAAGGATGAATAGATGGCTGACTGTAATAAGGAATAGCTAATGATACACAGCACAGTAGACATTTTCATTATACAGCACTTCTCTTCAGTTACCAAAACCATAGATTAGCAATGATGCTGGGAAAAGGAACACACCTGACATTTTGGTGCTCATACAAATGAGCTAATTTTCAATAGATTGTTGCAAGCTCAACAGAACTTTCTGAACATCTTATATTTTCAAATTAGAGATACAGGAAGCAAAACCATAGATTTCTCTCCTTTTCATTATGTTGACCAAATTGAAAAAAGCAGTAAAAAATATAAATACACGTATCATTCGAATGAGTAAAATATGATCAATGATAGAGGAAAAAGAAAAGACAATAATTACAAGCAACACATTCACTGTAAATTACTCTCATTCATGTTTCTGCTTTTTTTGCCCCTAACAGTCCTAACAAAGCCCCTAGCATAGCACAGGAAGACTTTCAGCACAACAGAAAACTCACTGAAGTGGGTTTTTTTGTTTGGTTGGTTTTAACCTGTGTGGAAGTAAAAGATGCTTACATCAAACGATGGATCAAGGCTTGTCTTTTCAAATAGTGTTATTTTTAATCTCATAATTTGATAGTGAGTTTTAATATATGATTGTAAAGTATCGTGACCATGACAAGGCTAACTCATTTTTTAACCTTGAAAAGAAGAGTTACATTTACCTTTGATTTTCAGCTACAGTGATTGTTTCGATTTAGTGAGGAGGTATTACCGAATATGAAAATTAAAGACAAAGTGCTTGTGCTAAATATGCAAAAGACCCCTTAACCATGAATCTCTACAACCTTCTACCTACCAGAGACTGTTTTTTGTTCCTGCCCTCACATCAAATATGATCATTGTCAACTGCACAATACGAAGCCCAGGGCCATGCAATCCTTTCTTTGCTGACCTTTGCAAAACTGGTTTATAGTCTTTCACAGGAAACTGAAATTAGTCTACTGGGAAAGAGAGAAATATCTGGGGTCAGAAGACGCTTTCCTTCCTGAAGAAAGCATTTTGTACAAACTATGTGAGAAATACTTCAAAAAGGGGAGGTTGTCCTTTCTTCCCCTTATTGCTATAGCCAAAGCTTGAATGTTTTGTTACTCCATACGCTTCTGAGGGGTGTTTCATTTGAACAGCTTCTCAAGGAAATACTTAAAAATGGAAATCTTATGACAAAAAAAAGTTAGAAAATTTGTGCTTCCAGTCAGAACCAAAGATCTTCTTCCTATAGTGCACCAAAATATAACAAAAATAAGCTTCTTACATAAATGGGGATTGATCATGTGCATGCAGTGCATCTAACAAAAAATAATTCTATTTAGACACCGCAAAAACCAATTAGAATCTTAATTCACTATCAAGCTGTTAAAAATTAGTTCATATAGTGTTCTAAATACTACTTTTGTATAGTACCTTACTCTAATAATTCTTTCATTTCAGACACCCACTTTCTCCATTTTAAGTGTAAGGAATCTAATCCTGCTTTATAAATGGATTAACGAAAGATAGTAAAGAATTACTATGTGTTTCATAAGTGGGTGACCAATTATTCTATCTGTAAAGCACAAAAAGAGTAATGAGTTGCATATTTTCTGGAGTGTAACATCTATAGCACTATCTTTTACTGTTTCTATAACACGTCATGTCTGCAGCATGCTCAATAATTATTTTTATCAATTTATACATAGAAAAAAAATTAAAAAATAATTTATTTATATTTTTTTCTTATTACTTTGCTGTGTCCCCTTTCACAAGAATAAAATGGATTTAGGAAGCACGAAAGAAAACAATAGAAAAGTTTTGGAGTAAAGCTACTACACATAGCCAGAAACACTACAGATAATGAAGATGATGTACTTGCTATTTTGGAGTGACTAATTCAAAAGCTGCATAGAGTAGACTTCCGTAGAAGCTACAAAAGAGACTAAACATCAGATTTATGCATCTCTGAGCTGACAATGAGCTGAGATTTGCCAAAATTTAAGATCTCTGAGCAGTGGGGTTGATTTCTCATTAACTCTGTTTTACTGCATAATGAGGCTTTGAGATGAGCAAATATGATTTGCCATGCAACTTTAAAAATACACAAACCTGTATGGCTTTATTTTCTCTTCTAACTTCTCTCTTTTCTCTACACGTAATACCTTTGAGAACAAAACTCTGTTAATGTTCTATTGCATTTTTAATGAAGAATAATAAACTGTTAAATCACAAATCACACATCAATCATTTTGCTGCATCCTTAATGTAATGTATTAGTAAACTCTGACAGTTCTGCTCTTACTATTTGAGTAGAAAGTTGCCAAAACACAGCTGATAAGAGTACCAGAGTACATCTACTAACATGTGATTACTGTCTGGTTACTAAAGCAAGACTAACAGTCCATTGTTTCAGGAATACACAAGCATAACCCCGTAACGGACAAAAGAAGCAAAGCAACATCATGAGATACTGCATCAGAGATACAGTCGTCAGAGATGTATTTTGAGATGATTGTTGTAATTTTCCTGAATATGTTCATGTAGTTCAGTTTTGGTTTGGTTTTTTTTTTTGTTTTTTTTTTTTGTTTTTTTAATGTACATGCTTCTCAATAATAAAGCAAAAGAGAAGCCAAACCAGAACGTAAGATCCAGTCTCCTTCTTTCTGAACTTCTGGAAAGTCAGGATCTTGAATCCATCGCTCTTATGAACGCTACAAAACAGGTCTAATTCCTATTTGCCAAACTAGAACCTTGAAACTAAGCTCATAAGAAATTCAGAAATGTTAGCTTTAATCTGAATACCGACCAGAAACCTGCAACCTACTTGTCAAAGCTCAGTTCTCTGGTTTAAGCTGCCTACAAATTGATTTAAGAAGTGCCAAACACTGTAACCAGAAAATCAAAGGAGGTAAGCACGCTCTGCATTTCTGAAAGGCAGACCTCAGACAAGCCTAGCAAAAGAAAAGACGCTTCCTACAGGGTGGAATCCACCGTGGGCTAGTACCCAAAGACAGCTGAAATCATCACTGGGGATTCATAGAACATAACATTGTTAAAGACAGGTATTAGAGATATCATTCTGCACCGTTACTGAACTATTTGGGTAAAAACCCAAGGCATTTGGTAATACTGTTAATGCATCTGATTCCACTCAACCATATCAACAGCCACGTGCTTTTTCACTAGCAGAGGAAGTCGTCTTTGATATTCTTTAAGGTTCTTAAGGGTCAAAAGGAAATTTTTGAGTGTTCCTTAGTGGAAGATTGCTGCTAGTGGAAAAGTCAGAGAGCTAACCATATTAAAACTGGACTTATATTTAATGACAGTGAACTGCTTAAAAAAATACCCTTTGACCTTGCAAGAAAGTATAGTTATACATATAAATATCTAACATTTAAACCTCAGGGTCTTCACTGCAGCAGCTAGTCCAGGCTTAGGCAAAAAACAGCAGTTTCTAACTTCTTAGGGTCAGCCAAAAGGAGACAAACTGCTGCTTTTCAGAGAAACAGGCTTCCAGCTTTCACGTGATTGAAACGAGGACAGTTATTTGGGAAAGAAGGTCTACTTTTCCGTCAGTATGCTAGATACAAAATGCATGAGCATTAACCTCAACTTGACAGTGCACAACAGAGAAATCTTTACAGTCAGGAGTGGTCAAACACTGTGAAAGTTATCCATCCTTGCCAAGAGGAAAAGACTTCTTGCAATTTCTCCTTCAGCTGAGGATCTGTGCAGATGCTAACACAGATCTACGTGAGATCGTATCTCGGAGAGAGGAGGCCTGCAGGGTGCTTCAGGTGGATCTAAACATCAAACTGGCCTGTCTGATCTATTGAGATTTGTTCTTTTTCAAGGAATCTTTCTTTGCCTCTCGGTCTGCATGGCTCTTGGGCAATAGGTTTTCTGGCATTCAGTGCAATACATGTATAATCTAAAAATAAGAGTGATTAACATGTACTTTTTTTCCCATCAGAGGCCCTGGCCTGATAATACCATTAGGTATAAACTGTTGAAAGGGAGTGCAGAAACAAGACAAAATTTTGGTAATTTTTTGTTTTGCAACATTTTCATAAGGTAATAAACTTCTGTCATTAAAAACCTGCACGGTTCGCAGTAATTCAGAATCATTACAGACATGTTTTGTGCGTAACGGCTTCCCCATAGAGCTAAGGTCAGCTAAGCCACAGCCTGCTTCTGTATGTTCTGTTTCTGTCACAGGTTAGCAAACACACAGCTCGGGAGATAACTGCAAACAAGAGTGTTTTCCGCCCAAAAATGGAGTGAGTGATAACAAGCGCAATAAAGCTGGCAAGCCAAGAGCAGCATGATGTGGTAAGTAGGGAAGAGCATCAAAGCCTGGAACAGCTGCAATTCAGAGCCTTCACCTGGAACAATTGTGCTGCCTAAGTGACACAAACATTTGGTTAGTCCATCGTATAGCGTCACCTTCATTGTTGAAATACTTTAGCTGTTCCAATTTCTGGCAGTTTCTTAACATAGAAATACAACTTCACTTAACAGAGGAATACTCTTTTCTCTGCCTTCTCTTCCTCATTACTGATTACAGGCGAAGTCAGATGCTGTCCCAACAATGGGGATAGCTCTGGATCTGCAATTCAACTTCCACTGAGGTCACCAGTCAATACTTTGCAAGCTGCCATGAAAAGGCACCTGCACAGGTGCTCTGCAACAGGGATATAGTTGGACTTGGTACTCTTCAGTCTATTCCAGGGTTTATACAATTAGTAGGTTGTTATGGTGCATTGTTGCTTGCATGTCATTCCTGGTGTATCGTATGGCCTGTCCGAGCTACTTGGAGTAGTTCTGCACTGGCTATTGGCAGATACTCACTCACCCCTCAGATATAATGCATAGAAAGGACCATAACAACCTTGGAAGGACTGTCCTCGCATCAACTTTGCTTGCAAACTATGGCACCAGTAGCCAACATAGGAATAAGATGCCCTATCTTTAGCCACCATCACATGTACAAATGCTGTTTCAAAACCAAGTGGACTGAGAGAACACCAGATCCCTGACTGGATATGACTGGATCATGGGGTCACACATACAGTGCACTGTGTTGGTATGCTTGCCTCCATATTTAGGATTTATCTTATTTTTTTAATCTTATGTATGCAAGGGCTCTTGAACACTAAATAAATCTTAACCTTGTGCCCAAGTGAAAAGTGCAAAAAGAGAATATACATTATATTTTCTAGTTTTCCAATGTGCTTACTAGATTCTTCTTTTTTAATATGTGCAAGTAGCAAGAGTCTATTGGGTCAACTAGCTTATAATTAATTATTGATTAGATATTACCACCGTATGCTGAGATTCATTTGAAAACCAAAGTGCTTCCTTGGTACTTATGTTAGCATTTATTAAATATGCATTATTAATCTGAATTATGTTGTGTTCAAATGTAAGCCCTTAGAGCAAAGATAATGATCACAGCATTAGTATTTGTAAAACAGAATTGATTTTCCAGCTTCACCAAATTAGCTGAAATATGGGATAGGCTGCAGGTATCAAAGAATGAATACTACTGGAGAAAGCTGGCATGCTTAGGTTTTTCAATGTACCCCAATAAAATAAATAAAAAACAAATCTAAAAGTAATTTATTCTTCTAAATAGCGTAGGCATAAACAATATCTAGAGGTCTTTAAAAAAAATAAGAAACCTTATTCATATATCATGGGTCACACATTATTTTTACTGCAGAAGGAGTCCTTAAAACATCTGGGGGGGGGTGGCAGAGGGATATAATTAACTTTACTTTTCTATATGCAGCTATTCCACAGAAAGCCAGTAGAACTTCAGTGAAGTAAATGGTTGGACTTTCCACTATATATTTTGAAATAAATTATTTTCTTTTTCTTGTGATTAAATACAGTTACGGAGGAAAAACAAGACTGCTTAATTAAACGAGATCATGACAAATAATATTTATGATATTTGGGATTTCTTAAATTTTGTATTTTAAACATATTTTGAAATCTCATCATGAAATTCACAACTTAGCAGTAATCCTGTCAACATGAACTTTCACATACAGTATTCAAACTAAATAATATTATGGTGCTTAAATATAGATTATTCCAAGGAATACGGTTAAGTGCCACTTCTCAGCAGAAACATGGAACAATGTAATTTTGATATGAACAACTTGGAGCATCCTTTTGTAAAGGATCTGTCATGGCCTTTTTTTATGCAGTACATCAGACAAGGGTTCATTTTAGCATTATAAATGTTGCATTACAAGAAACAAAAAAGAAGGAAAAAAAGCAAGAAACATAAAACTCACCCAATAGTGAAAGATCGGTGTTGGGTATTACACCACATACATTACAGGGAAAATTTCATTCGATAGCCTATTTATCTAACGTCCGCTTTACCATTTCCCTATAGCCAAAACATTCTATTATTTGCACTGAGAATTTTCACATTTATATTCGTATGGTTTTCACACAGCAACAAGAATTCAAAAAGAAATGTACTGACATGGTTATAAATTTCACAAAAAATTGTAGGGCACTGAGTGGGAGATAGAGAATTTGAAAATACCCTTCTGTCTGCTTTTTTCTTTGTAATACTTCAAAATTATATATAAAAGCAGGGAAGAAAGAAGCAGCAGATTTGTTATTTTGTAGTTATGCAGTATGCAGTTCTTCCGACAAGACTCTGCAACACTTGGAAGGGATAAGGAGTTCAAGAACACGCGTTTGCCTCACGATTTAAAACTCCAACATAGCCAAAATTAGTTAAAGGGTATTCCACTATTTTTTTTTGGTGGTTGGTGTGGGATTTTTATGGCCACAGACAAGAGGCTGGTGTTTCATTTATAATATGGCTACTAAACCTGAAATATAAATGGAATATTGTGACAGAGAAAAAAACGGATACTTGGAGTTAAGTATTCGTTGTACCTACTAACCTACTTACCACTTTGCATGAATAAAATATCGAAGCAAAACAACAACAAAAAAACCCCATCACTTTGGGGTATACTTGTTTTTAGAATTTAAATAAGGACAAGAGCATAATACCGTTTTGATGTTTGCTTGCACTAAGGGAGAAAATGAATATTGAACTGAGCGCAGCAGGTTTAAGACATGTTTGTATGTACACATGCACGCACACACAAATTACAAATAAAGAGCAGACCAGGGACTAAGAAAACATCTTTTTTTCTGTAGAAATAACACTGTTTTTATAGTCATCACTCATTTTATGTCTGTATTGTGCCTTTGTTGTTTGACTCTCCCTTTTCGAAGATTCCTTCTCAGCTCAGGTACATTTACTTTCTATTTCTCCTCAAAAAGTTGCTAAGAATTAATCTACAATCAAACTAGTTGGAACAAATGAAGAGAGATGTTAATAAAAAATTAGACCTTGATGCAGTGTTCGCTCAAAAAATAAATTCATTTTGATCTTTAAAGTGCAAGTCAGTTTATGAGAATGCTTTCCTCTATTTGTACCCATAAGTATTGACAGGCATTAAATTAGATACTGAAAAGCTTACCTATTTTTCTGCAAAAAGAACACAATACAATTTTCAGTGAACAAGTGAATAAAGCACCTGGAATTTAAAAAAAACCCAGACATTTTCTCAAGTAGGCTACACACTGTTTGTTCACATCTTTGAAATTAAGCTGATTATTTTACAGATGAAAATACCTTGCACACACCTACAATTATTTCATCACGTATTATGGAGACTTTGTATCTGATTAAAGCTAACACAATGGTATACAACAAATGGTTAAGCTTAATTTCTCTTATTATCATTTAAGTGACAACCACATTTTATTTAAATAAAGAAGTTACTACTATTTCCATTTTAACATATCAGCCCATGGATTTCTTTCTCATACTTTTTAAATACCTGCAGTTTAACACGTTTCAGCAAAGAAAACTCACACATTTGTTTTCACAGGTTTGGTGTATATGGAATGAACATATTTCGAAGACTATATGCACCAGGAAAAGCAATATTAATTTTTATGATGAAAAAACAGTTTGTAAGCTTTCTCACCCCTACCCCCACAACGACAAAAAAGCATAATAATACTCTGAATAGATTTCATATAGATGCGTGTGTGGTCTAGAAATATTTGTAGACTGTATCAACAGTTTACCCCTCAAGAGGTTCCCGTGTGTATATGTACTATGTCAAATCATTATACGTTCAGTATAAACAGTCACACACAAATGTTCTCTCCATCTTCTTTCTCTCAAGAAGTTAGCTCAGCAGTCTCAGGTTACCAGTTTAGCAATACTCTGATCATGGGGTAGTGGTAAAAGAAAAAAGGGAGAAAGGAGAAAACACTGAGTAAGAAAAGAAGCAGATGGGAGAAGAGAAGAGAAAAGAAGAAAAAGAACTTCCTCTGAAATTACTGTTCAATCAATTGTTGAGTCATCCTCAGATACCCAATGAGCACTGGAATGACTATAGGGAGCAAGTATGCTGGAAGTTGTGCTTTTAGCTGGTGTAAAGATTCAGAACGTTATTGAGGTTAATAGAACATGTGGGAATTTACTCCCCAGTCTTTGAAAAAGGTTGGATGAAAGGCAGATTTTCCATTCTCTAGGAAATCTAAAAATCTATCTTTCATTCTGATTTGGAAAGAAAATCAATAGTTTGCATTTCCTGTAAATGAAAATTCTTCAGAAATCCAGCTACTGGAGAAAGGAAAGAGTTAAAAAAAAGAAAAAAGAGGAAAGAGGTGCTGGGTAGGATGGCTAGATGTATTGCACACTTGAAGGTGGCTGTACCTGACTGATTTGGGAAAAGGCAACCTTCCTTGCATTTATACAGTCCACAAGAGATACACATACTATCTTTTTTAGTAGAAACAATAATGAGAGTTGGGTATTGCCCTGTTCAAGGCTTCCTCTGAGATATTTTGTTCACATCTCAGCGCAGACTGACTCTAGCCCCATGGGTCTCCATACCAACTAACCACCACCTATCTCTGCTATCTCCCCTCTCCCCCCTTCTTTTTCCCCTCCCTTTCCATCCTCTCCTTCAAACACGTTCCTCTTTGGAGCTGTTGTACTTAAAGGTGCAGCCTAGCCCACAGAGATTAATTTAATTTAGTGTTGCTAAATGACTAAAATGTTATGGGTTTTTTTTTTAATGCTTTTAAAAAAGTAGGGAAAACAAATATTGATTTCGAATTTGATTTGGCTGTAAGATCTACAGTTTCCTGTGGTCAGTTGTTAACTAGGGTCCTACCTATCTATTAAGTATTATATTTAGAGATAATGAGAGAATGCTTTGTGATATTTTTTCATTGCTGTCACCCATCATGATTATTTAAATCTAATTTCAAATAAATGAATGAGTGCAGTCCTTGTGTCCTTTGCTAGCCCGTGTGCAGGCTTTACAATCTCCATATGGTGAAACTAAAGAAAAGCAGAGGCCTAAGTTGCAGTCATTATATCCTTGAATGAAGTCTTTCAACCTCCCTTTCTGGAATCTGAGTTTCATTTCCAGGCCAGCCAGACTGTTTGTAATCTCAGTATGACCTATTTATTTCAGATTGCACTTGCACAATACCTAGGTCTCATAATGACTGAATTTATTATGGCAATTTATTAATAGGCACACACTTAGGACAGGGACAAATTCTAACAAAAATTAAAAGAGATTATATGGGAACTGTGCCTTGAAACATATAAACAAGTAAATTGAAAACTTATTTTAAGATTGTCCAGAATTAGTTTTCAGTGTAGAAAAGTTGATTCTTCTAAGCTAAGCTTAGCAGCTTAAACATGTTTTACTTAGTGTGTGAAAAGACCAAAAAAAAAAAAAAGTATGTACTTCAAAAGCGACCACCCTTGGAAATAACATGAAGACTTAAAAAGAGGTAAGAAAGGAAGTGATACAACTAATAACAGTATTGTTCTCACTGTACTTAAATTTGGTTTTCTTGTGTCACAATAAAAATGAAATGTACTCAGATGTATTTGTCTACAGTTGTACAATATGTTCTCAGGTCCATCTGGAGAATATCTGGGCATTCAGGATGCACATTCATGTATTGTAGAACATCAATAAAAAGCAAATCAATGTATACATAATGCTATATATAATTGTCATAATTATATACAGTACACGTGAGTATCAAGCAAGTAGTGCTTAGATAAGTGAACTAAAGATCTGTATTGAACAGCAGCTAGAAACAATTTCAATTCGCAATAATGAAAATCTGAATGAATATCAATTTTAAAATGTCTAAAAGCATTGAAGCAAGGTGGTTAAGTTCTCTGTCGTTAGAGCTCCTTAAGAACAATTAGACAAACATCTTTTTAGGAACAGATTATATGTTCTGCGATATTCCTTGCAGTCCCATTTGTTTTGTTTCTACTTATACTTGTGTGTATGATATATACATATACATTGTAATGCTCCTCAGCTAAAAAGTGCATCATAAGCATGAGTGATTTAACTTTGGTTTTCCAGTATAAGAACATTTATTTTAAAGTCTTCTAGGAGCTTTAACGCAGCTCTCATGATATACCGTTAAGTAAAACCTTCACACAGTCCTCAATAAATGGCTTTAACAGATAAATGGAATTGAAAATGTCTTGTTCAGCTGTCTTGTTAAGCTGGTATGAGCTACTTTACTCTTGCCTCTCCCAGAAGCTAATTTTCACTTCTAATTCCAGGAAAAGAAATCTGATATACAGTAACATTCATATGAACATAAACATCAAAGCAAAAAGTTTGACAAATATAGACAAGCAAATTCATCCAGAAAAGATGTAGAACAGTGTTAGTGCTTGCTAGAAAACACAGTCTCCCAGGAGACCCAAAAGCTACTTCCTCCTACCTGAGCTAACCCATGAACGGAGGTGGTGTGAGGATCGGAGCAGCTTTGCAGATCAACTGATAAGATCTGCTGCTAGCCAGGTAAAAATGATGAATGAGAAATCATGAAAAAGTCGTAGTAAGCTTTTCTGTATACCGAATGTTGCACATGAGTTATTATTAGGTGTACAAAGCCAACCCAACCAATACTTCAAATTCTACCAGTAATAAGAAGATGAGTTTATGAAGGGGACGCTCAGTTCGTCATGGTTTACTAGAGTCCACTTGGTAACAGCTAAATAATGCATGCAAATCTGGAAGGGTTCAGAAAATCTCAGTCAAAATTCATTCTAGGTCTCAAACTTTGAGGAGAAATGACAAAAAACCCACATCCAGTGACTGAATTGCCCATCATCTATGTACAACACATGGTTCACTGACTGACTTATCACTCTGAGGAAAAAATCCATTTGTAGGCTGTAAATTACTAAGCTGAAACTTCCATGCTACTAGGTTTTAATGCACCTTGTTTCAGGAATGCTGACAAAAAATCCAGGGTGATGCATCTTCTTTCACTGCAAAATATGCGTTACAATTTAGAAATATTGATGAAAAGTGAAAATCAATTTCTTCTGTCATACCTTTGTGCAGAGACCATTTGGAAGCTGATATGTTCCAGTTCCAATCACTCTTACATTTTGCAGCACCTATGGAAAAAACAAGTAGGTAAAACAAAATGGTTAAAGGAAAAAAAAAAAAAGAACAGAAATTTAAAGATACAAGCTTCCAGTATGACTATACACATCTCCAGCATGAAATCTGGCATATTCTTTTTATTTGGTGCCAGGCCCATCATCCTCTCAAGTGAAGACACAGGTTATTATTGGCTTCAGTAGGAGCTAGAACAAACCTCCAAATTGCAATTGTCAGGGTCTTTCTTGCTTTGTGATATTTGATATCAGTAGGTGTTAAACAGATACCACACTTTGAGGGCATCTTTACAGCATGCAGATAATAATAGATTACAGAGTGCTCACTGAATAGTGTAATGTTGCTCTATAATTGCATGTTGTGGTAAACATACATTTTATCACTGAACATTTGAAGAAGGTTAGGAGTACTGGTAATTTAATCCCAAAGTATCCACAAAAAATATATACAGAAGTGTATTGTGGCTAGATAGATGTAAAGGGGGCCTGAGACCAATGGATGAATAAATGGTGAACTCTAATCTAATACTATGCATTTTAAGAAACAGCTTATTTTGTGAAAATACAATTTTTTCATTGCTTATTTTTAATCAGGTGAAATTCAACAGTCTGTTTTCTTTGGATGTATTTTGCTTTGTTTGCTTTCAGAAAATGTAAAATACTTGATTCTTATTTTCAAGATGGAACATTTCAACTTTCCATTTTAAAGTTGAAAAAATCCTCAAATAATAGAGATGGGGTAGAAGAGGTTGAAACATACACATGCATCATCTGCCTTTGATCGTTTTCCAGTTTTACACAGGAAGCCATCCAAAATAAAATAAACTCAACCAATTTCCCTTCCTTGTTTTTATCTACTTATTTTTCATCCCACAATCTAAAGCTGTCTTCCTTGTCTTCTTTAAAGTTCTACTCATGTACTCATAAAAAAATACAGTGTTTAATTCAGACATTTTTCAATATAAATACCACGGTATTTCACAGTTGCAGCTGGACTTGGTGTCCATTTCCTCAATGATACATATCAATCACATGCAAAAGCAGGTGACCTGGCCTTTTACAGTTTGGGGCTGAAGTGTCCCAATATTTCCCTTACAAATAGTTGGGACAAATGCCAGAAAGCCCATTAGGTCTCCCCAGATTAGACTCATTCTTGGGCTCTCTTCCCTAATCATCACCACTGCGCCTCCGTTGACAGACATAGCTGCCTTCACTCAGCTGCATCCATCTCCTCTCAAAGGTATAATGTTTGGTTTTTTTATGGTTTACTTTCCCAAGATTACAGATCTTTATTTGATATTTGTTTATCTTCAGGCAGCAGCAAGCACAGCTGGACTCCTGCACTGATCTACAGATTCCAGATATGTTTAAACAAGGCATTGTTTACAGAAGGAAGAGGAAAGATGAAGATTTGCTCATCCGAACATGCAACTGTGTAAGCTGCTATGATAAGATTTCACAGCTTAAGTTACTAAGGTTAAAGATCAGTAGCTATGGTCTCACGTTTTATTAGCTTTCATTCTGTTTGTAACCATTTTCGGAGCTCCCTTTGTTGCTCTCTCTTCTCTAGAAGTTTTTTTATGCAACTCAAAATATATCCACTGCCTCTCTTATTAGTGTCTCTCTTTCTAAGGCATAATATTCTAGAAATTTGTGGACCTCAGATCCCAAAATACATTTTAAAATGTCTGTATTATTTAACAATCACATAAAGCATATGATCCCTAGAACTGTGCTTCTTCCAGTTAGATTAAAATACACAAAAAAATGCAATACAGTTGCTCTTTCAAATAACCTTTTTGAAGACATTCAGGGAATAATTCAATACATGCCCCAGAGTAACAGAGACAGGCTGCTTACAGCAGTATCTAACCAGTCTTTGGCTCCTCAGGGTACTTCAGATTCGGGGGTCACAACGGCATACAACAAATCCCATGAAAAGGGCTTTCTCGGGGGAGCATGTGTATGTTTGTGTGTGTGTGTGTGTATAGGAGTGGGGAAGGAAGATGCAGCAGGAGAAAGAACAGTTTTCCAGTCTCTAGAACACCACAATATTGACCATGATTGGGTCCAGGTGTGACAGGACCCAAAAGCAGGGAAATTTCTGCTTAAGAAACTCCTGTGACATGGAGTGCAATTGGAAGAACAAACCAGCAAATTAAAGAAAGCATTGTTAAAGACTCGAGAGCTGTCGTATATTTACATTCAAAAAGTTTTTTAATAAAGAATTTAGAAAGGGAAATCATGTCCCAAAAGGTGGTTAGACCTTGAACTACTTATTTTCCTTCTCTTCCTCCTCTCTCATATTTACCGTGCTTTGCTTTGCTCGAGTTTTGTCTGATTTATTGTCCCATTTGAACAATAAAATAGGGTCATTGGTTTGAAGGGTTTTCATTATTATTTTGTTTTATTTTTGTATTTCTCCCCACAAGCCTAATTAACTCCTGCTTTGTTAGAAAGCTGGCTGTTACGTATAAAGTAGGTTACAAACATTTTAATAAGCAGTCACTGGCTGCATGTGGTATTTATTGAAAATGCTAACTTATATAATAGATGTGCTTATTTTGATAGCACAAATTTTGAACAAAACAAAGGATTATTCAGAGAAGCTATTAAAACGTCCCATTTATATTCTTGTTTATAACTATTTAGCTCACATATAATGAACCGGCCTCCTTTTCCCCTAGTTACAGACACCAATGTGTCTTTCCTCAGTTAGCTCATCTGTGCCGAAAAGGTTACAGAGCTTCAGCTTCAAAATCAGATTTCTGGTTATGATTCTTCAACATAGGAGCAAGTGGGCTCAGGAATTGATACAGAAGGGGAACAAATGTTAAGAATCAAAAGCAAAGAGTGAAGTTTGTTTACTGGAGAGAGGTTTGAATTGTTAATTTGGAAAATTAAATTAAATTAAGTTAAATTTAGAGGAATATAAAGCAGGAGAGAGATACCAACAGTAATATATTGTGAGAGAGATATATCTATGTCATTCAAGAACAATAAAACTCTACAAATAAATTATAAAATTAATAAAACCACACTTACAATATTAGACTCTCATAAAAACTTTTTAAAATGCACTATAGCTCTGACCTTGCTTGTGTGGTTTTCAATTTGATTTTGTGCCTTAAATTGACATTAGAGAAGATTAAAGTAATGCTTCCAAGCACAGAAACATGTTATCCCTAAGTGGAATTATTTTAAGATTTATGATAATGGGTATATTCTTTTGATACAGCTGTATTTAAAAATACAAATATTAGATAATCTTTATTTTGTTATAAAAAACGTTCACATTTAAGTACCGCATTTCAATGAAAAATATCTATAATTTATAGAACTAGTTCATAAACTTGGATAAACCGTAATGATAACTGTAGGTCGTGGACCCCATTCCTCAGACACAGTTCTCCTCTGTTTAAGTAAATAAGTTGCATTAAAACAAGGGCGTTCTGCCTGTGAACAAGGCATGTTCAGCACTGCCCAGTGCATGCTTTGTGTAGTGAAACAAAATAATGGATTTTTCAGTATCACGGGTCATGGATGAACTAAATTCCATGTCCCTTTGCTCTCTTTTTATTATTTTGAATCATATTATACCATTGATTTTTAAAACATAATTCCCCACAGAATCCAGTAGGACTCTGCTTGGAAATCGATGGTATGATACAGCCTTAAGTATTCTATTTGATTCAGCTGCAGAGATGAACTGAACAGGTTAAAAAAGGTGAAAAGCACACCAGCAGGTAGGCTACAAATAGACAAAAAAATAAAGAATTTCTCCTTTCACCCAGATTTCTGCAAGTAAAAGCTTAAAGTAAGTTTTCTCCTGTCTCTCCAAGGCAGAATGGTACACAGCAAAATGCTGGAGCTCTCTTTTCCCTCTAGCTGTATTGAACGGTTCGAGCAAGGAGAAACCAAAACCTTGTCCCCATGGCCCACAGGCACTGCTGCATCCCCAATACCCGGGGTGCAACCCTCCAAAACGAGGACCAGCTTCCTCATCACCCCATCTCTGCCCCTTCACCTGGCCATCAAGAGATGCCACAGGCCAGCGTCTCCTAGTTTCTATGCAAAAAAATAAACATGCTTATCCCTTTTCTGCTCAGCACTTCTGTAGCCAGAAGCTTGCATGTAACTGAGAAATACCTAGGACACAGAATTTTAGGAAATAAAATCACCTGGAATATTGTGTGTATTTCTTCTCTGAAAGGGTTGTCAGCCACTGGAATAGGCTGCCCAGGGAGGTGGTTGAGTCCCCATGCCTGGATGTGTTTAAGAATAGGGTGGATGATCTACTTAGCGATATGGTTTAATGGGGATTAGGGACAGTTGGACTCGATGATCTCTGAGGTCTTTTCCAACCTAGAAATCTATGAATCTATGAATGAAATCTGTGGCATTGTCTGGTACAGAATCAACAGAAATGAAGTCAGCTTCTAGCCACTTCAGACGCAAAAGACTGGAAATGAATAGTTTCTTCTTCTATAAGTAGGAAAAGCAACTGATGATCATGGTTGCGGGTTATATTTTCAGTTCATCCACTTTTTCAATGCAGGTTTGCAAACTTCAGTAAAAAAACTTGAAGCGAATGCTTACAGGCGTTACTCATTTATAAGGAAAAGACAACCCAAAAAATACAATTTTGCTGTAAGGGTCATAAATTGCAGATCAGTGGCTAAACATGCATCTAGCAGAATCCAATTTTTTTAATGGCTCAAGTGGGGTAATTTATGTTCTAAGGGGGCAAAAGATATATAGTGTACTACCTTATTCTCTCAGACTAATTTTAAATATGGCCTAGCCCATTTCCCTTCCTAGTAAATCGTCAAAGACTGATAATGAGAGTGCAGTGTTTATTCTAGACCCACTTCCCTCACATTTCTTCAAGTAAATTAACCCCAGGGTCATACGAGGCACACAATTCCAGAATCCCAAACCTGATCACATCAGTCTTGCTCTCCCACCACCAATATAGCTGCAGGCCAAGCTCAAAGGGACATTAATTTGCACAGAATAGATCACGTTTAGCATATAAAATCAAATGAAAATAAAACTAATGTAAAATCCCTTATACAACTAGCAGAACTTCCTTTTCTGGGAGAGGGTAGACATGGTCTATATCATGAGTGGAAAAAGAAAAGCACCAATGTAAACGAAAATAATTTTTTCCACCATGCCCTTGTATGGTTCCTCTCTGATTAGAACAAGTTTCTTTTTAATACTAGGTGCTTAGTAACAGAGAAGAATTTGTATTAACATTTCTGGTAGATGAAGCATCCACTTTTTCCTTTCAGGAAGAAAACATTTTCTTTTACCACCACACATTTTAATTGCCTGAGATGCAATTTCCCTTATGAATAATTTGAATACAGCTGACTTTTTGACTAAGCAAATTTTCTTCAGAACTCAAATGATGTGTGCACTGTAAAATATGGAAAACCATGTGGCAGGGTAGCAGAACCAAAGTGATGGAAGTAGAGCATTAATTTTAATGTCATTTAAGAAACCACCGAGGGTCTTACTCTGTCAGTGACACGTGCCTCTGACCAGATGCGTAGCCTACATTTTAGCTCACAGCCACAAAGCTATTCTCCAACAAAGTTCCATTCACATCATCCTACTTAATGTCGGCTTTGCCATTACAGACCCTCTGTCAGTAGCTCGTAACAGTTCTGCAAAAAAAATCACCGCAAAGGAGAGACAGAGCTTTATAGCCAAACTCCACATCAGAGAATTTGTTACTGCCTTTCCCTCATATACTGCCCTCATGAGGCTTTATGCTTCTTACTTAAAATATGAATTACTTATTGAAGTCACTATGTCCTGCAGTGGGAAAGCAAGTCTTAGCAGCTATAATTAAAATTATTTGATTTTCTTTTGACTAAAACATAATAAAGCAGAAAAGAAGATTAAAAAAATAACTAAAGAAGCACATTGTTTTCTAGTGCAAGTGACAGGTGTGAATTTTCAATAAATCACGCACAAGACTTAGATATCCTCTGAGAGTCATAGATAACTTATAATAACTAAAAATTAGATCACCATCTTCCATTAACGGAATCAAGCCATACACAAATAGCGGTTTTAATGACACCATAGGGCCAAAAGAGGACTAATAAAGCAGCTCTGTTGATATTGTCAGCCTATATAATTTGAAAATGCATTATCTGGTCCCAAAAATGCACTTGATGAATACTTTGTAGAAGCTGTATTAGCTGCCTAGCCCAATAAATAAATTGAAATACTAATTTTTCTTTCTTTGGAAGGGGGCTTTGTTATTTATTTTAATGTTGAAATTATTTCACCAAAAGGAACTTTATTTTACAAGGGTTATGTTGGGAAAATTTGTCTCCTAAGGGAAATATGCTAGCTACTTTTGTACCAACATAAACTGCTTTAGTTGATGAGTAACCACTAACCATAACTTAATATATTTTCAAATTATTTGCATTTTCACTTGCTTGTAGCAGCTAAGCCATCTATTACACTTTTTTATTATCTTTTAAAATCAGCAGAAGTAAAGACTCTTTATCTATGCCTGTTTAGTGGTAAGAGTGTGCAGCTACATACTAGTGAGTCAGAAGAAGAAACCAAATTCAAACAGTTTCTGATGTCTCTTCTAAATGCCTGATACAAGATTTTAGTTCACTGGACCAGATACATAAACACACTGAACACTGGCAGATGAACATACATCACATGAAGTTGATCCTCATCATGTTTTATACTAGTCAGCGCTTTTTTTTTAAATCAGTTCCATGTAAAATCAGCTAAATCTGCTATAATCCTATCATAAACTCCATTTTATAGCAACAACTTATAATTACAATATTCTTCAGTACAACAGATCTTGATTAACAGAATAAATCCAGAAAAAAACTCTGTTTTGACATCTTAAATAACCTTGTTGGTTAAACAGAAATATTGCATTCCTTTAGCAAATAATAAAACACTCGTAAGAAAATGGGCCCTCAGCTTTATTACTTTTAAGTCATTTAAATCCCATGTATCACTGACCACACTGTGCCTTTTCCTATGTCTGATGAGACAACAGGCTCTTTTTTAGTTTATGCAATACGTACTATTTAAGAAAAAACAAAACAAAAATTAACCCAACAAAAAACTCCACACTGCTTTCTCTGCCCTTCTATTACTCTAGTGACATTGTGCTGTTTATCGAGTTGTGGGATTTCAAAGAAATCCACATTAAAACTTGGAAAATGTTTCCCCTCTGGAGAACAGCGCTAATTAATTCATTAGTGATGAAATGTATTAGTGATGAAAAATGTCTATGTATTTAGGTCTATCTTCTGATTAGGGAAATCTTCTCTGGGTGTTGGAGAGAAAACTATTCCCAGAAATTAATACATAAAAGCATCTCTCTGTTGAGAGGAAGTTTAGTAAAACTCTGAGGGAGAAAAATTAAATGAATTCCTAAACTGTTTCTTAGTGTAAGAGAGTTTTCAATATTTAATGGGCACACACAAGTAGAAAGGAGGACATAACCTCTTTTTTATTTTGTCCTTTTAAGATTGTAGCGATGATGCCTTTTTGTTTCATTCTTACTAAGAAAAAAAATCTATCATCTTGCATATTTAGAACAAAAATATTCTGCTTCTACCATTGGAATTGATAACAACTAAATATAAGCAGTTGTACTAACATTTAGAGTGTGCATGGTCAGGGAATGCCCATGGAAAATTACTGAAGTTCAGTGGTTTTTAACCTGCTACAGCTTGAGGGCCCTAACAAGTTTATTTTAAAAGAACAGACCTCAGGAAAAAACGTCACAGGAAGATATCTCTACACCCAGTATTAATTTGACTTGAGGGAGTGGGGGGTGGTGTGGAAGTCATCTGAAGTCACCTTAGATATCACAAGGGAAAAAAATCCTTAAGCAGAGTCACCTGAAAACAAATTCTTAGAAAACAGATCTCATATTGAGAAATACTAGTCCAAGAATTGCCAGTTTAGCAGCTAGGCTGCATGTAACAATGGCATCCTACACGGATATCACAAGTCCCCCAGCCCAGGCTAAAGAGTTCAACCCTCAATGCCATGCCTGAGAGGCACAAGAGTAGATAAACCTACTATCCGGGACTCCCGGAGCCTTAATTTCATGGAGACACAAGATCACACATAATAGCTTATGGCAGGCTGAGCAGCTCGTTTTCCTTTGCCTTTAATAAGGCAAACTAAGTATAACTTAACTTTATCACCTCATAAATCCAAAGAAAATTTCACCAAATTCTCCATGAGGAAAGCTCCTCACTAGTATAAAATATATCACACTTGCACTTATTTGGACTATCCTATTCTTTTTCTTCTTTACAGAACAAACTGACTCTTCTAACGTATCCCGGAGCTGCAAAATTCTGCATGGCATATGTGTTTATAAAAATTAGATCAATAAGTGAGAGTCTCCAGTCACTAAGGTGTTATCCAAGGACTGTTACTTGTATGGCTTTATTTCTTTATGTTATTATTTTTACCACTGAAGAGTATTTTACCTTCTGCCATGCTGGGTGACTTGCAATGTTATAGTGGAAGCTTACATAGTGCATGGCTTACTTTGGTTTTGAAACCAGCCCAGTAAAGGCTGAAGATACAACTCATTTTTGTTTTGAAACTAAATCTACCTGAAAATACAATTATATATACACAAGAAACGTAGACGTAGAATCTGAAAGCACCACCAAAGAGGAAGGAAAAACTTTTGCCTGAACCGTAGGCTAAGCAAGTAACCTAGAATGAAAGGAAAATGAAATCTGTTGTAGCCACATACACAGATAGAGTGTGGAGAAGCTAATCAAAAGCAGTAGATATTTTATGTGGTATACAGCTCAGACTGGCCTTTTTCTCTACTCTCTTGTTTTTAAAAAAGATATAGGCCCCACTGAATATATAAAAAACCAAACCACCCACACCTTTCAATTCGCAGTTTCCAAACCATTATTTCTCAAACCAAAGGAAAAAACCTTTATGTGTTCAGAAACTTTCTATTTTTTTCCTTTATTTTTCAACCAACCTTTATTTCTATCAACGTTGGCATTTATCTAGTCTAAGCAAACTGTTTTAGGCAACTTCCTACTTACAAAGTTATTAGCCTTTCCCTCGAGCACAGTCTGCTTTCTTAAGGTAGGCAGTTCTCTTGCTTCAAAACATGTTATTCTTTTCCAAATCTGGAACTTTGAAACCATCAAATCTTTGCATCAACCTGGAAGTTTTTTCCCCACATCCTGGATCCTAGCAGAGCTTCTCTGTACACAAGTCAGAAGTAGCGTCTATAAAATTCTACCTTCAAAAATTTCTTATTCCAAATCTAAATACACTCCCCCATACTGAGTTCACCAATAGAACACTGGCTTGTTCATGATTCCCTTTCCCTGACTGTCATCACTTTTCACTTTTCAGTCCCTCCCACCTTTACGTAATTGTAAGAAAAATATGACCCTAAGCCAAATAAAATTTGGGGGAAAAAAGAAAGATAATAAAAAAATTACCTTACATTATCTTATGAGACTAGTGGAACTTTATAAAAACCAGATTCATGCTATGAAGAGAATAAGATAAAGAAGGTTTTTGCTTAAATAGTTCAGAATAAAAAGGTAAAAACCAAGAGATATAAGAAAGAAAAAATAATCTTACTGAAGTAGTACCTTAAGAAATCACTAAGAGAAGTTTCAGGGCCAAATAGTCTATTCAAAGATCAAAGGGGTGAGATTAAAGTTAGCAGCTGAAGTTTAAGAGAGTGTTACTAGTTTTCATCTCTTTTCCTTCTTCATTTAGAAGACCATGCACACTAAAATCACGTTTCACTGTAAGATATATTCACCCAGTTCTAGACTGATGGATTAATTTAAAGTTGGAAGGGACTCCAGGAGGTCGTCCCATCCAATTCCTTCTCAAGACACGGGTCAGATTGCACAGGGCCTTGTCCAGCAGATTTCTGAGCATCTTTCAGGATGGAGATGCCGTATTTCTGCATATCTAATCATCTTCCTTTGTTGTTATAACAGCCGAGAGCAGCTTGTAGCTGTCTTTCATTTCTTTTCCCAAAACACTTGTGTTCCTGAATTCTCATCCTTCATTAAGCAGGATCTAGCCAGTGTGATAGGTTTCGTCATTAAAGTGAGAAGACTTTAATGTCAACTGCCAGTGACAGTAAATCCAAACTCACGCTCAAGCACGGATGCAGACCGTATACCTATGCAATCGCGCGTGACCCACGTTGTGGAACAAAAGATAACAAATGGTCTGTCGGGTGAATCACAACTACACATCCTCTGGGTGCTCCCAGCCAGACACATTGGAGGATAAAACATGCTCTTGAAAACACCTGCATCAGATCTTTTACTTCCCAATCCGGACGAGCTAAAAATGTACATAAATACCTTTCTGGAAGCTGACAGGATAAGGCACTGTTAGTCAGCAGAATTATCCTGCAGCAACTTAACTCCACTCACCTCTAAGCTTTTAAGCTTAGCTGTATTTTTCTGCTCACATTTACTGGCTTGTTCAGAGATATACACTAATGTTGCATTATCAAAGACTTTGGCTTTGTGAAGCTGCTGCTTGCAGTGAGATCAGCTTTATCAAAATAGTAAAACGTGCTGGAAGCACAGCAAACCTGCCCCATCCTGTGAAAGAGCAGGGCAGAGGACACTTCCAGCGGTGCTCCTTGCAGAAGTGCTCCTGCTTCATGATGAGAAACGACATGCAAAGTTGCTTGGTCAATATGCCAGAACTTTCTGCTCTAGGTCTGTGACTGAAGAAGTACCTTCTTCCTCTTACAATGCAAGTACAAATACACTGGTAGGAGACAGGTCCGAATTCACCTCTTGACAATTCATGCATTCCCAGGGCCTTAGCACACTCCAGTAAATGCTCACTACCAGAAAAAAAGTAACAAAAAACAGAGTAGACTTTAAACTGGCAGCGATTTTAGAGCATCGTGCAGAAAAATAAATCATGCACCTAAAAAAAGGCATAAGCTATTTGTTTTACTGGACTAATGAGAACAATTATAGGAATGTGAACAAATTCGAGAAATATCTTTCCTAACTGGAAAGAAGGTAAAGCTGAACAACAAAGTGACAAGGTGCTGACATCTTATTGGTAATCTGAATTAATTCTGAAGGAAAATTTCTATGTTTGGAAAAAAGTCTACTGGAATGGAAGAAAGAAGAAATGAAAACCATGAGCCAATAAATAGGTATTAATATACAAAGTGCAGTAAAAATCAATGTAAAGCAAATAAACACATATTTAATAAGAAATATTCTCTTTTCCTTGCATAAATCTGGATCAGGTAGCGACTAGATTTTCTTTAGTATAGTTGCAATGAAATAATAGAAAACATTGATGATTACAGAAATCAAGAGACTAACCTTGATCATCAGGAAGTACGTATCAGTTACGAAAGCTGACTCAGACACTTCACAGGTAAAAAAAGATCTGCACGTAGTCCAAGAAGTGTGACTTACCATGATTTACAAAATCACTAAACATTCAGCTAAGATAATATACGTCAGACCCAGTGAGCCTAGCCCAGGCAGTGTTCTCTTGCTATCATTACCATTTCTATCAGAGAAGGAATTTCTATTACAGCAACAAATGCCTCCTGGAACTAATTGGCACTCATTGGCAATCTCAGCACAGAGGCTAATGAAGTACCTTTTGAGCCTGAGAGTTCCTGAAGAGGTGATCTCTTCAGCTCAGAGCTGAGACTCGGTAATGAGGCAGGATAAAGATGATTCCTCTGCTAATGCTCATCCCTCACCTGTCCTCGCTGTAAAAAAATGGGATTCATCCATATGTTTAAGGAATCCAGGAATCCCCTGTGTCAAAAAAGCATTAACGTGCACTTCACTGCTCACAGGGAGAGGATCACAAAGAAAGTTTGCAATAAGAGTTGCTTTGTTCCCCCATCACGAGTTTCATCGCTCGCAAAAAGGTATTTGGGATCAAGCAGGGAATATGACTGAACAGTGGTAACAGAAAAGGACTGATCCCTGGAAGTCATCACTGACATTCTACTCTAAAAGGATAGTGTCTTTTCAAATCTTCGGCATAGTTTGCAGGACTGTCACCTACATTATACGTGCTAAATCTTGAGACAGAATTTACCCAAACAGAGCAGTTCTTTCTACAGAGCCTTCCCCACTCAAATAAGCTGCTATATGGAAAGAAAAAGCAAACCACAAAAATTAAACCAGTAGCTTTATCGAACAGCTCTGTATATTCCTATCAGATGACCTATTTTTTTTTTCATGTGGAGTGCAAATATATACACATCAGTTGAAGCTGGCAGGCACCTTTAAAATGAAGAGCATACCTTAAGTGCTGGACCACAGTCTTCACCTACGCTACCTGCTGAAGTGCTCATCAAACAGGAGAAAGTCTTTGACCAGCAGACTCCCAAGTGTAAGACATAGGCAGTCTGGAGCCAGAGCTCTTCAGAAAAAGGGGTGTAATAAAGTGCATATTCTTGAACAGGAGGGTATAACTGCAGGTCATGTGCTTTTTAAATTTTCTCAGATAAAATAGTTCATCCTGGCCACTAGTTAGCTGGAAAAAATGGAATTAGACACTCAGTATCATTATTTTGGATAACTCCAACAAGCACGTTTGCTGCTTTGCATCCAGTACTGGTCTGAGATTAGGCACTTCTAGGCAACCTGATGTTAAAACATGCCTCTGTTGCTGTGAAATTACTGTTGCAAGTAATAATAGAGTCATGTTAATAATTATTATGATTATTGTGTTGTAACACATTCCCTTTTATTTTTTTCCCCCTATCTATTCAAAAAACACCCAGCGGAGCTTAAGAAAAAGCAAGTTAGAGGCATACATAACTCTCCCTGAAAAGATGACAAAGGATTTGTCATCCAAGTGGTTAAAGGGCAGACCTCCAAACTAAAACACTTCGGAGACACACTGAGTAGGTGCCATTTGCCAAAAGCCAAATTGTCATTTTGGCACACATAGATCCACGACAGAAGGGTGGGAAATCTGTGCCAGCGCATGCCGGAGCTTCTGACACGGGGCCCTTTATCTCTCCTTCTCCTGAGATGCTGTGCCACTCTGCAGCTCACGGAGTCTCACTGACAAGCTTTTCATGGCAAATGCAACTGTGATTTAGGTATGAGGACTGCTAATCTGTTGCCCATGTCAAATGCACAAGTCAAAACTTCTCTGAAGTTTTCTTCTTTGAGAATTGCTCTGAATCTCTGGAATTTTATATGTGTCTGTGCTTGCTCTGACAGCACAGATAATTACAAGTATTTCTGAGTTGGGAGATAGTAATGTAATTAGTTATTACGTTTAGTTAATCATTTATCATACTTTTATTACTAACTAGTAGCCTTCAAGATGAAATACCACTTAAATAAAGTGTCAGGTCTATATTTGCCTCTTGACAAAGTTTTGTTGTTTTTGTTTTTTTTTATTTTATTTTTTTTTACTGCATGTGTTACTCTTGCTATTTTGAAATGCTAATCCTCTGAAAAATCAAGGTTTATAATTTGTGTATACTAACTTGGGCCTTTAACTGTAGTTCTCCAGTTCTTTAATTCAACCAATGCACTTGTCTCAAAATCTTTTAGTTTTATTTAATAAAGAAATTAAGTCTTAGACAATGGAGATAAATCTATTATTTTTCTCTCTTATACTCCACTCTCCTTTTTGTTGCTTTTAGGATCTTCTATGCTATCTCTAGACTGACATACATTTGAGTTTGCAGCCCATCAGCACTGTTTTGTACTGAACATTTCCAGAATCAGATGAGAGTAATCACAAGATTATGTCTGTCTTGGCTAGAAAAGCTGAAGATTCCCTGCACTCAGTGTCTCAGCAACTCAGCTATGCCATATCAGTTGGTCTAACTACATGCTCATATTAGTAATCACATCATATCAGATTTCTTCACAAAGAAAGAGGCAAGGATTTTTAGGTAAGAGTACCTTTCTACAATAAGATGAATTTCATAATAGGAAATTTTCATTTTTATCAACATAAGTCTACATTCCAAATGAAGTTTCCAGTGTTAAAACTTCAGCATACATAGGAACTGCAAAAGTTCAGCACTTCTTTACTATCGCTCAGAACATACACTCTTTAATAGATCTTATATATAAAAACCTTTAAGAATGCGAAAGTACGCACAAAATCGAATGGAAATCAATACTGAAAGGGAAAGGAGACAGGGATGTGTGTGTAATAAACAGTACAAAGTCTTGAACATTTTTGCTATAGTGAAACACGAGAAAGTTATGTTCTGAGCTCTCTTCCTGGTCTGGTCAAGGGTGACAACAGTCCTTCACGCCCCATGGAACACATATACTACCAATATAAACGGACAAATCTTTGATGACAGTTAATATGTGTAAGCTCTTCTAAATAACAGGCTACAAGAAAGACATCCTCTAATGCGTGAAAATTCTAGAGTAGCCAAAGCATTTAAGCCTCTCTTTTTTTAGGTTATCTTCCAGTTATCATCTGGGATTTGTTCAAGCAACCAAGCAACTCGCAGTAAACTACGCTAGAAGTATTCTTACTTGCACTCTTCCTAATTTAATAACTTGATTAGCTCTGCATGGGAGAAGTTGGACTTCTTATGCCATGGTATTGCTTGAAGTCTGTATAGATCATAAATATCTTCAGGCAATCAAAGTCCTTTGTCACAACACACAATATGTACCTTAGTTATAACAATAGCAACAAAATGGTGTTTCTAATGTCAGAATCTCTTCCAGCTCAGCCTGCTGACTATTTTCCTCTGTCTAGAGGAATCTACCTATTTGTGGTAAAATGAAAGGTTGATTCTACTGCGGATGAGTCATTTAATCCCCTCTTGGTCATCTCCTACCCAACCTATAATCTGTTGGAGCAACATAGACCTACTTTTCTGAAGAACTCTTCTTCCTGAATACGGTACATATCTTTACTCTGTCTCACCTTTCCTATTTGTTTTGGTAATTTCAGCTTTCAAATACAGCTCCAGAGCTCGATGTCAGTACCAACTCCTGCGTACCGTGAGTTCAAGGTAACTTCAAAATTACACACAGCAATGTACTTAGTTTAGCAAAGTACATCACATATATGTCTGCTCACACACAATATGTGAATAGCACACATCTGTAGTGTATCTTGAATGTACTAGCAGAGGAACTCTAACATTCGACATAAGAAAACCTTTTTAATGCATATCATCTCAGTGTCTTGAAACAGTACCTGCTTGACTTATCTACAATTTACTACTTTAGTAACAGGATTCTTCTAGGTAATTTCTGTCTATTATGGTGATAGGTCTCATGGGAAAACCTATACTTAAAATACATCTCTCACTTAAGAATAATGTCATTATCACATTCATAGCTTACTGAAAAGACAATCTGTCACTGAGATTAAAAAAATCGGCACTATCGAATATCTTCAAAAGCGCTAAATCTGTCCATCTTGCAGATAGACTAAAACATAGAATTTTTCAATAGAAAACAAAATACAGGTTATAAAAATAAATATAAAATATAAAAATATGGACAGGATATAACCCTGAAGGGAATTATGTTCTAATACTAACAGAGGAAGAACTAACCTGATCAAACTTGAAGATTCGTTTGAATTTAAATATGAATGGAATTGTTAGGAGGTTATGTAAAAAGTTATCTATTAGTTACACATAGTCACGTTACTAGCTTTCATGAAATAGATTCGCAATACCTTTCTAACCCTTAAATGTCTTATTTTATGATTTTCGTAACAAGAACTCTTCTGCTCTTAAGATGGCTGTTCTCTCTTTCGATATGAAGTTCTAATCATACATGGAACATGAAATGATTGACAGAATACTAACTAATATTATCTTACTCAAAAAAATTACTTTCTGATTAATATCTACTGCTTCAATATCCACACAAGAATTTATGAATTGCATTGATTATTCAGGCTGTGGTCATAATGGACTGTACTCCAGACAGACAGCAGCAGCAGATTATCTAAGATTCCACATCAGTTGCTGGAGTACAGAGAGTGCATGTGCTTAGGAGAATAGAATTCAAAATAACAAAAATGAAAACGAATCAACTAGCCAAGCAAGCAAAACTGTGGCCTGAAGTTTCTAAATACAAAAGCTATAAGAAAAGTGTACATGTGTGCTTGCTCTTTTCTTTTGTTTTGGCTCACATGAAAAATAAGTTATTCACTTACTATTTTCCTCTTGCCCTTTATATTCAGACAACAGCACAGCTGGGAACTTGGGGGGAACTGGGAGTTTGTGAGGGTTTTTAAGCATTGTTGTAGGCATAGATGACTCATCTTAGGTCACAAAAATAATGTAATATTAAATAATTACATAGACATGAAATTTAAACAACATACTGGAAGCCTTGGGTTCATTTTCTAAGCTTATACCTCTACATAGAACTTACACTTTGTTTCCAAAACCCACCATCATGTAAGAGTAAATGCAATTTTTTTTGGTATCTGTTCACTATTGATAGATACCTCTGAAAGACTTATCGGCCTGACTGTCTTGACAAATGTGTAAAACATCATTCACCTGTAAATTACTTTCATTATTAACTTTTGATTTACATATTGTTTCTGCTCTTCTAATACTGGAAATGATGACTTAAGGCAGCAAATTTCACGTACAAGAGTGTAGGTTGGCTAGTAACAGTGGGACATAGAATCAGAATGCAATGATTGCAACGGCACAAAGCCTTTATCAATATGAGGTGGTTTACATTGTAACTAGCTCATTCTGATTATTTAGAAGCTTCTCTACCTGTGGAAAAATCCTTACTCTTTTCCCCAGGAAACACAAATATAATTAGAATAGAGGGCAGACTTTCAATACCTAGCAAACAAGATCCTTATTTCAGCCAAGCACAACCTTCGGTGTATAACACACATTAACAAAGGTCCTGCAAATTTACTTTGAGATTCTTTACTGCAGCATGTGGGTAGAGAAAATAACAAATGTGATAGCGATTAGGAAGCAAGGTATTCCACAGAGGTCTGTCAGCAACTTTAACAAGAAAACGAATTCTTTACTTATATCACCTTCATACTGATTGTCTACCAGGTTCTGGCCACTTATCTTGCTCCTAAAGAGTCAGACATCCAAATATCTTACAAAGTTTTATTCATCCTTCATTTTTTAAAGTCTCTGTTTCCCTGATGTCAAGCCTACCTCCCCTACCTGACTAGCAAAAGCATCTTAATAGCAGCAAACTAGCAGAAACCCAGCACAGAGCTCAGCTTCCTCCTTGTAACTGACAGCACAACAGCCTTCTACCCACTTACTCTCTTTTCTTCAAGACAGACGAAAAGGAGGAAACTTCATCGGGAGGTAGCAGTTTAGAAACTTGACATTTCAGTGCTTGATGCTCACTTTCATCTGCAATAAGCTCTTGACTTTAATACTGAAAAATAATGAAGAATAGCAAAATCAAAACTGACACTGTGTGTCTGCTTAGACTCATGGTGCCTATATGCTACCGCAGAGAACAATAATTTCATTCTTTTCTTAAAGCATTTTGCTGTTGAATGAAAAGTACCTTTAGCTATATCTACACATTGCCTATAGCAGTCAAGTCAGTCTTTAAAAAGGACAAATCAAACATTTCAGATGCATTAATCCATATCTTCCTACGTAATATGTTACATTAATGTACCCTAGAACGTTAAATAAACCAGAGGGGAAAATTCATATTGTGACACACTGCAACAGATCACACCACCCAGATATATTCACATGAAAAGAATCACAGTGCCTTTGAGAAATATATTTTCCGGTTTATAATTTTAAAGAGTGCACTAAGGCTACCAAATAAATTCTGTTTGAAGCTCTTCAAGGCTTCCAGAAGATGAACTATTTCAGGTGTTAGCTTGGTGTTATTTTTACTGCTCCTTCTCCCTTCTTCTTTTTTTCAATTCATTCTCCAATAAAGAGCTAAAAGCTGTGTGAAAATGAAAGAAGGTATTTCTCCACTTACTACAGGGGTTTGTACATACTGCTACACTTATACACACTGTATAGATGTACTGATAGTCATGTTTTCCATCCCACACCAGTTAATTGTTGTTTCTCTCTATTTATTCCTCTCAATGCATCAGGAAAAAAAAACGTATTTTTATAAGAAAATGGAAACAAAGCAAAAGAGTGCAAAGCAACAACGCTATTCCAGAACAGCAAATGACTAAGATATTCGTCTGGGAGTCAGGAAACCTGAGGCAGGTAGTTAAACATGCATAATTGGACTTGGGTCTCTGCCAGTCTAGCCTCATGCCAAGTCCACACTACTTGCCTTTCCAAGAAAAGGGAAGCAGTCAGTATCTTTAATTTTAATATGAAATTGTACCATAATACTTTATCACTCAAAATTGATACGTTGTAACAGAGAGTTTGTTTCAAAGAATATTCATCTCCAAAATGAAAACGTTTGAATAAAAATATCCACCACTCCTACTTATCTTTCTAGAAGATGGCGAAATAATTCCTTATGACACTACTACATAAACACGTCAGAGTACAATGTGCTTATGACATAATATCAAAATATGTGCAGAACATATTAAAGAGACTCAATGAAATGGTCACTAGTGTTCATAAACATTGCAAGAGGGTTTTGAATCACTTTGAGGATGTGACTTAAAAGTGAATTAGCACTCGTGCAGGTAGAATGCAAAAAACATGAGGCAAACTTCCACCAAACCCTCAGAAGTTTCTGTTTTCCCAAAGCTTCAACACGAGAGTTTCTATGGCTCAGATACTGCATGAATTATAAAAGCAAGCTACACAGCAAAACCAGTGACAGCCCTGTTGTAGTACTGCAGCCTACTGCTACCAAAATTGCTATCCTAGGATCTACAGCAAGCTGTTGCAACGTCAAAAATCTTAATGTACTACTTCACATGTAGCTGCTCTTGATTTTTTTAAGTCAGAGTACGTTTTACTCAGATTCTTTTTGTGGGGGTTTCTCTCCACCCTCAGTTCAAGAGCCAGCTTCTATCATTCAACATTTTTCCCACCTTTTATGGAGGTGTATGGCCTTTCCTATTTTCAAAACCTTTTCTGTTATTAATCTACTTGTTTTCATGTCTTACATAAAGGTATATTTTTTTCCTTTCAGGGAACTTAAAGTTTAGTTATTCGCCTTCACATAAAAGAATGCATATACTACTGTGACTGCAGTGTACACCATTTAATCTACATCGTGGTTTAGTCACAAGTGGGAAGTAAAACAAAAATCTTTGTAAAACCTTGATTAGTAATACATCATTTTAATAGGAATTTATCTCTGTCCTCTTTTTCTAAATGTAATTTTCTTTTCTAGTTACACAGGTTCCAGGACAGATGTTTACTGTACTCGTTCATCATGGCTTATCAAACATTTCATAATATACCTCAAAAAACACAAGACCCATAATGAAAGGCCGAAACACGAAACTTGCAAATAATACACAACAAGCAATCAAGCAGGTGATATCGAGGATATCGATGTTTGAGGTCCCTGCAATATGGAGAGGAAAAACAAACAACCCAAAACCCCATATTTAACGTTAACCTATTTCCACTGACTCTAGAAAACAAAACATACCCCAAATTGCAGAACATGATAGAAACTCAGATAGAAATAAAATCACTGTTAGTACCTAATTGTCTGGGACAACCATTTCTGACTTTAAATTTAGGTCAATATGGTGAGTCTATGCAAGCTGACACATTGGCAAACACAAGGTCTCTACAGTCCAGTTCTACCAATGAACAATTATTTTAAAAGGCAGCAAATAAACATATAAATCTTTGTGAGCAAATTATGAATCAGCAGGCAGTAGATTAATCACTTTTTCCTTTTGTTTCCACCATAGATAGCTGACAGAAATCTTTAAGTCAGTATTATCCCTTAGTTTAAGTTGTTCCTCTTCCTCCTCAGTACTTACCACTCAGATGTAATTTTAAGGTTCATATGCTTAAACTTAAGATAGATGTTACATTCTTTTACTCAGCCTAGTGGAAACGGCACCATGCCAGAACAGACAGAACATATAAAACTATTAACTTAGTGTGCAGTGAAGTCCATTCCTCTTGTTTTCTGCTTTCCTAAGCAAAGTGATGAAAATATTTAAAGTGTGAGAGATAAGCAGCAGTAAAAGACCTTGCAGAGGCTATGCAGACAGCTGCCAACTATTACTGCATCACCAGTCTAATTACAACCACACATCTTAGCTGGGGGAAGGAAAAAAAAAGACAAAATATTCCTATTCAGGTGTAATCTCAGTGAAATATACCTCAGGCTGTGAACATTTGGGAAAAAAATGAATAGATCAAAGGGGAAGTCTTTCCTTCTCTGTAACTACCTCACAGAAGTCCAAGATCCATAAGCCATTGTGTCTCTCATTTGTTCAAGTCTACTTTGGTCTTTACAAACATGCGTGCCAGACATACTGTGGTTCTGCCAATAATCACCTTCAGCTAAAATCAAGTCAGCTGGGACATGAAACTGCTGGGAGCTGTAGGATCTACAGAGAATAAACACAATACATTTTTACTTTGGTCAAGAGAGATTTTTCTTTTTTATTTTCTCTCACTGAACTTCAGAATACTGAATTTAAAGAATATAAAATTTCAAATCTAAGCAGTATTGTGTGTATATTTGCATGCGCATGCATATGTTTAAGACAAATAATCCAGGAATTGTACTTCAAATTCTTCATCTGCCTAGCTGTAAGTAGCCTTACTAAGTTTTGTACACATTTCCTTGTTTTAAAAGTCACAAAAATACTTCACAACAAATGAAAATAATTAATTAGACTGAGGAGAGGTTTTCCAAACAGGACATAAATATTAAAAAAAATATTCTATATCACTGCTAATGACTTCTGTTCTTAAAACCTTTCTCAAGCTGAATTACATCTAGACTTGCACACAAATTACTTGTCTAAAGGAAGGACTTGTGGTCTAATCTGCAATATATTAGAGAAATTCATATCTGATTGATAGACAGTGCTGTGGTAGTCATATTTTCCTTTCCCCTTTGGAATAAAGCCAACTCAGAAGTGACATCTGTGAATTACTGGGTTTCCTGAAGGTTAAGCCACTTAGGGGAAAAAATATCATTTACAAGTTGTAAATCTCTTTTGCAAATCTTACTTTCATTCGAGGTTGAATGCTTCTAATGATATTGTAGGAGCCCCACACAGAAAGCAAGATCCCGAGTAAGTATTTGATGCTGCAGTGCTCCACTGCATAGAAAACAAGGATACTGCCATTATTGCAAGCTCATGAACTTTGATTATACTTCTTAAAGCCATTTGCTAAAGTGTAAAATAAAGTGCAAGATGCTATATTAGATGCTTCATTGAGTTTTAATCAAAGGGAGAAATGATATTTCTATTTATTATTTATCTATCTTCAAAATGTGGCTAATATTTCTAGTGATAATTGCTGAAGTTCTGTAATGGTTGGCATTAAGTATGTCTAGATATTAATACAATTTAGCTTTAATGAAGTGTCATTTAATTATGAAAATTCACTCATACACAGATGTACAAACCCTGCAATTCTGTTACAATTTTTAGAAGGTAAACTCACTTTTGCTGACACATGCTTTAGCGAGTAAAATATTGAGTTATGTTGTATTGAAGAAGTCCTACTTTTGCTATCACAATACTACTGTTATATTTCTTACTTCATTAGCTAAGTCTTTACACATATTGGTACAATACACTTACACAATACTGAATTGTAGAAGAATTGTTTCGATACTTTGAGTAGATAAAAATGTAAAAGGCAAACTAAAGGGCAAACGTAATTTTTGTAATATGATAAAAACATGAAAAATCAGATTTTAAGAAATAAATGCTTATTAAAAAGACCTTCAGTAACATCAAGCAAAGCATGAAAACCATCCTACCAAAATATAAAGCTTCAACTCTATTGCAAATGTGCAAAACTTGAAAATGAAAATGAGAAGAAAGCAAGCAGAAAAAAAAAAAAGAAAACTTTTTTTGAGTACCAGGCAAGCTGACTTAAATGTGAAGATTTCTAACCAAATGAGGTCTCTTCAATAACAAGAGATAGTCTATATTGATTAAAATTTAATCAAATCGCTTAAAGATTATACTCCTATTTCCAGCATAATCATTCGTGTTTTGCCAAAGTAACTCAATCAACTGAAATTTAGAGGGTTTTCATGAAATGAAATTTTGAACGCCTTTTTACACACCATTCTGGTTTTCTCATTTTCAGGTAACAGAGCAGTCAAATGTACTAAGTTCTTTAGGAAATCACTCAGTGAACAGTATTCTTCAACTTCATGTATTTTTACTTAGAGTTATTAAACTATCCCACAAGAAATTGTTCCATTAACATCAGTAAAACTACTCACATGTTAGAAGTTACAAATTTAGCAACGCGCATACCTGGAGCACAACATGAAGTAGAATCTTTGACTCACGCAGAAAGAGAGAAGGTCACTTGTATTTTGTGACTTATCTTAACAATAAACACTACTTTTGCATTTTTGGTGCATTCTATTAGCAGACCTAGAGCATCTGTAAAAAACCCTAAACTTACAAAATTGCTCTCTTGCACCGGCTGCGGCGATTACAGCGTCTCCAGTTACAGAAGGGTAAAATGGGATATAGAAATATGTCTCTGATCAGGAAAGAAATACAACTGCAAGTTATGCCAGTTGCACAAATTAATTCTTGTGAGTTAGTCAAGAAACTACCATATTCCTCTTCATTGGAAACTCACAAATGTAGGCACGGAACAGCGTAGTGGTACTTATCCCACGAGGGCACAAGGTAAGTGAGCGACAAATTAATTCTTTGTATTATTTCTGATGCATAAAACATCAACAAAAAAAGGGAACTGATCTTACTAAAACATAGAACACTGACTACTCAAGAGGATATGAACTCCCCGTCATTTTGTGAGCAAGGTTCCCCTCTCTGGTGTAAATCAACACCGACTTTTATGGAGCTACACTAGTCTATGCCAGATGGAAGTCTGGATTTGATCAGAAAGGCTTAACTGTAGGAGGGAACAATAAAGAAACTAAGTTTCTCCGTCAGTAATTAGACATTAAAAATAATAATAGTCACTGTAATCAAGGGGAGAGAGAGGCTTCAGCGTAAGTTTTGGCCAAAGCCATGCTGAGCTACAATAAGATTATAGAACACAATGCCAGAGATGATTCACAAAACGAGAGTAAATTTCTGAAAGGCTAATGACAGTGCTATCCAAATCATACCTGGCAGCAGCACTACTAAAACCACATCTGTTGTTGGAAATTGGCTCTCCTCTTCGAAGAGGAAAGCTACCTTAGGTTATTTGTTGTGGCTGTCATGAAATGAAATATCAAAGTAAAACTGAAATTCACTGTTATATTCCAAATCCCAGGAGACTGTTCTCAAAGCGCCTCCTGGTTATAAGAATGCAAGACTCCTTTGCATACTATGAATACACGAGAAACAGGCATGCTACAGCAAAGGTTAATAGGTTTGGATTTTTAACTTCCAGGATATATCAAAACTTCCCACTTTCAGCAAATTGAGATAAACTGAAATGATACAACTGATGGAATGTTAACATGACTTTCATAACTTTAAATAAACTCAGCAGTTGCCTCTATGTTTGTTCTCTAATTTACAGGTTTTGCAAACAAAAAAAAAAAAAGATGCAAGACTTACTGACTTCATGACCATTTCAGGACTGGTATGTTGCAGATATGAGGTAATACAATCACCAGTGTCATTAGGGAATTGCTAGCAATCCCTCCCTCACTGACAAGTTACACTTGTAAAAAACAAAACAGAACTGGTTTTAATAATTTTCAAAGAGCAGTCAGCATCTGAAGTTCATTGTATAAACACAATTAAAGGAAAGAAAAAAAAAAACTTTAAAAGGACTCCTGACGTTTTATTTTGTGAATTATAGTTTATGGACTGGAGAAACTGCATGAAAAAGAAAGCGAAATTACTATACAGTTCTTAAACAGTTTCACAGACAGAATAACTCTCTCTTTTAAAGACACTCCTTCCAGGTCAAGGATTAAGACTTACTGCATACCTATGTTTCAAATCCTGCAAACTCTACTGACAGTGAATGCCTTTTATTTGAGTCAGTAGTAGAATCCATGCTCCGGGTATGCCTGCAACATATTTATTTTAACAACATCTAATCAAATTCCCTTTAAAGACACGATCCCAAATTCTGGTGACAATGACTTCATTGCAGCGCTTCATCTATCAGCAATCTCCCCTCTCTATGTGGTCATGACACAAGATCACTCAACACCACCACGGCTCAGCTAAGTTTCAGTTGCTTTCTCTTTAATTTTGGCATGGTTTAAAACCTCAGATTAAGGCAAGGCTCCAGTGCTGTAGCTTATTGTTACACAAAGGCAGAAGAAGTTAGAGCTCCCAACAAAAACATATATCATTAAGCTTGTAAGAATGTGTTTTAAGAGGTTCTTGCTGAATCTAAAAATAGTGTACAAGCTGTGCTCCCTGCCAAAAGAGTAGCAAAAAGAAAAAAAAAGCAAAAGCAAAACCAAGCAAACAAAAAATCCAACCCCTATCCACCACTGTTTTCTAGTGAACTATTAAAAGGAGGATCAGCATCTACAGACAGCGGAAGGAGCAGAGAAAGACTTTAGGAACACAGGTTTCACAGTTCAGAAAATAAAGTGGAAACTCTCAGGCTAGTGCTGGGATTTCTGCACAGCGGGGCATGGCTCCACAGGAGCCTCAGAGCTGCTGCCCAGCCTGGAGAGAAGAGCCCAGCGCTGAGCTCCTCAGGCATATGCTGAAGAGCAGCACCGTATCAGGTCACACGTTTAGCATTTTCAATATCCAGTCATGCCAAGAGAAATTTATGAAAAGAATTAAAATAACTCCCATTTCTGGAACTTCGTAGAAGTCAAACATATCAGATTCAACAATACCATTCAATCTTCTACAGAGATCAAGTCCACTTTACCCACCTGTGTGACCTGTTATTATGTTGTAGTTGTGAGGGAGACAGGTAACTAAGAAACACTGACACCCTCTCCCTTTAACTGGTCCCTGTAATTTCTAACTCTCAGGTACAGAGCAAGGTAGGGCTCTTAACCAAAAGTAACTTCACATCCAACAAGACTTACCTTTAACAAACAGCAGAGTATCCTCCAAGTCCTGCAACAGAGTCCCACAGAGACTACGTGTACACCACCTATCCTCTCCCCTTGATGTAAAAAGACAAAACCAACCCAGACAAAGAACACCCACCTGTAAACCTCACATGACAAACTCTTTTTTTCAGTGGGCTCTAATGAAGTCAGGTGTTTTGTGTTTTTTGAAGAATAATTTAAGCAGAGTCAAATTACTTGATTCCTTTCCAGGTGGCAGTGATAAGGCTACTTGGTTTCAGGTGATTAAAAAGTAAAAACTGCTGTCAAACAAGACTCTCAAAATTCTCCTTCTCCTAAATCCTTCTTCAAGGTTTACTGTTCTTTTAAGTAATGTCAGGTTTTGGAGTCTATGATTTGGTTTTAGCTCTTTTTAACTGGAGGGTTCACCAGGGAGCAAGCCATACCTTCCTTTGCTCACAAAAATGTGCCTATGTAAATGGTGTAGTAATGATCTCTCTCAGCCTGATGCTTAACTCATTTAGATCTATAAATCACTCTCATATACTAATAGCCTAATGCAAGGTAATAACTCAAAATAGAAATCTCATTTAATTTCACTGCAATTAAACCAAATAATATATAATGTATCTTTTTAGACATAACAAGAAGTTTAGCCACCTTCCCCAGGATTTTGTACTGTTCTCTGCCTTCTACCTTATGTGTGCCTGATCCTGCAGCACCACAGCTTTACAGTGGGCTTTACAGAGAAATGGCAGAAACAGGTTCTTTTTCCAAAGTCTTATGCCTTCCTGTTTACGGCATATTCAAAGAACTTTTTTTTGCCCAGGGGTGTGCCTTTCCCCCAGTTCACAACCACTACAATTTGCAAAGTAACAAACTTTAGCCTTCCTCTCTGCCCACTGCTCCCCCACCTCTAGGCAACACATTTTAATTTCGTTTTACAGTTAAGGGCAAACATGTTTCCCATCGAATGGATGGACAATTAAGTGATTTTGCAGACAACAAGATTTACAGAAATAGTCAGAAATTGATCAAAAGGAATCAGAAGAATATATAAGGACAAAATAGAGTTTGCAAAAATGTAAGTTTTCTGTTTTACTATCTCCACTGATTAAAGCTCACTGTGTTACGTAGCCAATACGATTCATATTATAAGTTACGGAGACAAACTGATACTTGGGTACAAATTTGACCAGATGCAAATTTCCTGAAGAATATAGACAACTGAAGTTACAAAAATAATAATAAATGCAGTACAATAATACTCTTCCTAGAATACAGATGGTACTTTCCTACTGAGTGCATTTGTACTGTTTTTAAACTGTTGTGACATGGTCAAGCACTAAATTACAAGATTTTTCTGTGAAAGATATTTACTACTTGCACATGTGCAGGCAGTATTGTATTCTGCTAATCACCCTAAACTCTGAGGCATAAGGGCTATATAGGTACATACAGACACACCAGATAACACTCAAAGAACCACAGCCTTATTTTAGCAAAGTCTGGAACACATTATTACAAAATACATGTATCTTAGAGATAAGCGAGCAATTCACAGAAGATAATTCGACTACTCGTTCTCTTCTGGCAATGGATTGCAATTGCCAGAAAGGTATTTTATTTCAACTCTCTCAAGAATCTTTTCAGTGAACCTGGCAAAAAGTACTGGAATATTTAGCTGTCAGATTTTGAAATGAGAACTGTCTTGGTTAGTTATAAGGTTGCACATGCAGTTTCTGGTGTACTCTTGTTCCCTCATTAGATTATCACCATTTTAAAATCAAGAAGAAGGATTAACATAAATAATGCGGTTCAGGCTGATGTTCCCTTGAAGTTTAAGGGTAAAATGATGATAAGCAGGATAACAGAAACTTTGAAATTGTGAACCATTCTCTTTTCTGAAACATGTAGGCCTTTGCTTGAAGCACCATTATAACAAAGAAAAAAAGCTCTATCTTTCCTTTTAGCCTTCTGGGGTTTTTTTTTCAGTTAGCATTCACAGAGATAACTGTGCAGACGTTTTTTGGACCACAATTCTTGAAAGACTTTAGCAGCCAAGTCCATAGGAACATTCAGAACACCAAAAGTGAAGAAGCGCATGTGTAAATTTTTAATATTGGATATTATGGTTTGATCGCACCCTTTTTGCTGTAAGAACATGACATAAGAACAACTCTCCTGGGCCCTTCTGAATGAACTTCTAGCTCAGTGGTCTCCTCCCCAACACCGGAAAAGTGGGAATTGCCAGAGAAGAGCCCGCATGTGCAGAACCAGAGAACACTGTGGTAGCATTAACTTCCAGCATTCACCGGCTCATGAGTTTCTCAGCCAGAGATGCTGGGTCTGTATGCAAAAACATTATCTTTTAAAATATCCACTGACATTAGCAGCAATCCCCAAAAGTAATTTACACAGGCAGAGCTAGAAGGTCCACGGAGACCAAAACTGTTACTGGACAATTCTTTATTACCTCTGAGAGTCTGGTTCCACCTTCTGATCATACTCTTTGAAATTGGACGAGTTTGGGGCAGGTGTCATTCCCTAACCCTTATTTTCTGGCTTCAGCTGAAAGGAAAATTAGGCATGTGTTTCAAGTGGGAACTGCGGCATGCTCCAGCATAGCCAGAGTTTTGGTCATTTCACTACAAACAGATGGGCATAATATGCTAACCGGTCTGATCTACTTCCAAAATCAGGGTCCTATACTATACACACATGCACATTCAAGTCAAATTATTTGAAATTACTATTAATTACAGCTGCAATTCTAACATCTATGAATCTGTCACAAGCCAGCTAGCTTTAAACTGGCCGTCATTAAATATCTTTCCAGCACATTATGCACACAGCACAGAGCAATGACAATAAGTCCTGATATTAAAAGATAAGCTGATTTCAAGAGGCACAAACAAAAACATGTTTACTTTAGTCCCATTTTGCATGACATATCCCTCAGCATGGCCTTTGCATTTGTAGTATGGTAGGAATCTGGCAATTCTAGACTCTTAGCATAGAAGGGAGTGATTCCAAATCTGTGTGCCCTTGTGGTGTTGTCATCTAACATTAGTCACATTGCTGGGGGGAGGGGGGGGGGGGGGGGGGCGGGGGGGGGGGGAGGGGGTAGGGAACACTGTGTCTTGTAGATGCACCTACTTGGAAAACTATTGACATGAAATTAAAATGTGTGGCATAACTGTGCTGCAGTTGTTTGTTCCAGACTCCAGTGAGCTGAATTTGTGGTCTTACTTTCCATCCTGAGACCACTTTCAATCTTGACTTGTATAATGAATCTTCTAAAAGAAAAATTAATCTTGTTGAAGGAGAATGTAAATTGTCTTACACATACACTTTATATATAAAAGTGTGTGGGATACAGGGAGGGTCGTATGGAGTAAAAATGAGTATCTGACCAGATACCAAGCATTAGACTTAAGGAGGAAAACACTCTGGCTATACTGGATGCCATGCTCTTAAGCACAGATGGAATATCTATCCCTACATTGTTTCTTCCTTTACACCTTAGAGAATTGAGTTCTTGGTATATCTGAAGTTGTTTACATGTATCTAAACTTGCAAGCCTAACTTAGTGTGTTCATTTTAGAGGCATTGCACATTGTTCTTTCCATTTAGGCAAGCAGATGCCCAGCTCGCTAAAAGTAAAATCATTATTTTGATGCCTAGATGTAGACTTGAGCAGTTTTTGAGTATCAAATTTCATTTTGTATCACTGTTCCATCCCACATCCCTCCTGTATGTGAGTGAATGCTTTGAGATCGCTGCAGCATTATTGTCCGAGCTCCACCAAGTCAACTCATGACTTCAGCTATGACTATCTTCTATTCTCAGCAGTTCATCCATGTAAGCTGCACAGTAGGTGTCTATAAACTTCATGTTCTAGGCTAAAAAGCTGTGATACGGTACTTCATCCTCTTTTACTTCTACTCTTTGGATTTTCATGAAGCTGACATTGTTTTCATTTGGGACACATCCATCATGTAATATCTGTAGAGGGGTATAGTCTTTATAGTAATATGTTTGCATCCTCCTGTTTCAGTCAATCACGTCCAAAGCAGTAGATATAGAATAAAGTAACAGAGTCATTTACCTAAGATCACTAGGAGTTTGGAAAAGGTCACAGAGACTAAATACAAAGGTTGTGTCAGGCTTTTGACATAAAGCAGTGTTTATCTTAACTTCATCTGGCAAGCAAACACAGTTCATAGCACTTCAACTTGACTTTTTGTAACATCATATTTTTTTAATTACAACAGTGGAATAGATGGTTAAGTACTCCTCATTTCTATTTTCAATAAGCCCTTCAGACTGAGGGGAAAAGCCACCTTAAGCCTGCAGCAGAACAGCACTTGCAGCAAGGCTGTACCTGAATCAGCTGACCATCCCTAACTCCAATTGATGGGACTTGTGGGCATAGAAAGAATGTAAGATTGTTCCTAGTATGCTTTAGAGAAAGAGATAACAAAAGGAAGAACATGGCCAATAAAGAATTTAAATTTATCAATACAACTCAGGAATATTTTTTTTCTGATTTTTGCCAACTAAAGGTGTCATAATTATATTTGTATTATAAAATACTATGTGAATGTGTGTATATGCATATATAAATGCATACATTTTTGCAAATATGCATACATGTATGTACTTAGTGAAAACTTTACACTAGAGTGATTCTTTTTATTAGAGGTTCAAAATTGTGCTTTAAAATATTTCACAGGTGCACTATGATTTCCTTCCTTTCAAGTATTTTTTCCCACAATGCTACACTCAAGAGAACTACTTAAAAAAAACTGGAATAGACAGATATTACAGTCCTTGAATGATGGTGCACTGCATCCTTAGATTTTAATTTATTTACCTTTTTTTAACCTTGTGCTTCGTTAGAAGGAGAATTTATAATAATTATCAATAGGAATGCCTAGATCACCTGTCCAGAAGACAAACATGATTCAAGCAGACTCCCGTGTGACGTTCATCAATAGATTTGTCTTATAACCTAAGGTTAAAAAAACCTGCTTTTCCTATTTCTACAGCCCTGATTTTACCAAATTTAAAATGGTCCTACTTATCAGGGGCTATGGCACTGCAACTCCAGGAAGTTTTCAGCACTTATAGGTCTCAGCACTTTTCTTAATAAGTGGATGCTCCTGGTACACCAAATTTAAGGAAAATAACAGGGAAGAGTTTCCTTATTTAGGTTACAGACCATCATAAGGAAAGCTATGAACTCCTAGAAGCATTTGTCATTTTGGAAACACATTTGTGTTTCTAAAATGAGTTTTACAGTATTTACTGGAAAAATATTTATGCTATAAGATTTTTTTAATCCTAATTCAGTATTTAAATACTTAGAGAAGCAAACGAATTCTAAGTCACCTTTCTGCCAAGTGTACTGTTTATTTCTTCTCTAAAATAGTCTCCGTTTTTTTGAACTCTTTTCATAAAACAGAATGTTTCAGTGAGTCCATTTTCAGTATTTAGAGAGATGAGCATAACAACTCAAATAAACCTTCACCGCTCATTTACAGACATACATTATAATATTTTCCTTACGATTTCCTTCCATTCTGTCTTTATGCATTCTAATATCTTGTGCTGGTTTTGGCTGGGATAGAGTTAGGTTTTTTCACAGTAGCTAGTATGGGGCTACATTTTGGATTTGTGCTGAAAACACTGTTGGTAATACAGGGATGTTTTTGTTACTGCTGAGCAGTGCTTACACAGAGTCGAGGCCTTTTCTGCTTCTCATCTCACCCCACGAGCAAGTAACAATAAACTTCAAGTAGAAATACCAATTTGCTTCAAAAATTGTTATGCATCCGATGCCTCTGTGGTCTGTTCATTACAGAGCTTTTGCTATCTTTTTACCCATGCCTCTTTAACTTCCTCAGTTGCTTCTTGTCAAATTCATTCATTTTCCCATATCCACTACAAATGCGAAGAAATAAAGAACAACTGAAGCACAGTTTCCATTTCTAAAACACTGCCCTGGCTAAACCTTTTTCTGCCATGATTTTACAGATGTTCTATGATTGTGCTTTAGTGATAATTAACTTACTAGGGAGAGCTGTAAACTCATTTACAGGTTAAAAACTCTCTCAAACACAAATATAAACTGGACTTACAAGAGGCTGGGTATTTTGTTCCATGTTCAGACATTTCATACCTGAGTTCAGTCAGAATAACTTTATGCCTAGTACCTGTCCCCACTGATCTACCAGTTTTGTTTCCTTACCTTTTGTTTTCCTGACAGAATCTCTGATAGTACTTCACTTTTATTAGCAAAACAGGTTTTTGTCCATCAATTCCAGCATTTCTATCTGTTTTAAAATATATATTTAAAGATAGGCTTTGTTTCTTTTTATGCATTTCATTAATTACTCTGGAAATTTCTTTTGGTATTTATTGTGCTCCTCATACATACTATTGTTATTTATTTTATTTTCCCATTTATTTAGCTACAGTGGATCAGATTTTTGAAGGAACACTTCTTAGCTCAATCATTTGAAATTTGTTGTTTAGCTATGTAAGTTTCTTCCTATTTCTCATTTTGTTCAGCAATACAACACCTCCTGAGACACTGTTTCCTTCAGTAGAATAAATGCCATATTCAAGGAGTTTACTTTTCCTTAGGGCATTTTTTTTTACAAGCTCCCTCATTTTATTAAATCTGTCTTTCTGAAGTTTATTGTCATTATAACACTTCTGTATACATAACTTTCTCATGATATGGATTCTAATTATATTGTGATTATAGTTGTTTCGTAGCTCTGCCAGCACTACAATTTAAATGAACGTCTATGTTCTGCTTTTCTGACTGAAAGAGGTATTCACATCACCTAACTCCAGACACTTAGCTAAATTCAGACACAACTACCCTAGGCTCCCTGCATTGTCAATAAAGACAAAAACCTACATCTTCATGAGGTGACTCAGGAAAAATACCACTTGCCAATATGCAAAGTATACATCCTATCTGAGGAAAAACATTCTAGCTCCCGTTTAACTCACCTGGGTCACTACTTTCGGCTTTGCGTGGTGTGCGTAGCCTTCGAGAACGGTGATCTGCTTCCTCTGAGCGTGTGCACAATCCCACGGAGCCAGAAGGGAAACAGTCAGGTATTCCTCATGCAGCTAGAAGGGAAGAAAAATGGCATCTGTTCTAATTAGATAATATTAAATAATAATGTCCTAATTTTTAATTAGGCTGTCTCTTTAAAAAAACAATTTGTCTGAGTAACGTCTTTATGTCTTCATGAAGTCTTCATAACGACAAGATAAAACCTCGTGCTGTCTGGGAGTCAAATTATCCAAGTGCTTCTGAAAAGGAACAGTGTTTCATTAAATGGGGCATTTTCTCTCCACAATTATCAGAGAAACTACAAGAAATACCAAGGGATTTGAAACTAACGAGTCAAGTAAGTTTTTGAAATAATCTTAACAAAAATAGATATATACACAGGTACAGTCGTCTTGTTTGTTTTAGGAAGACTCCCCGAGGTTTCAATATTAAGGAGACTTAAGTTGTATCAGCTGCCAGTTATCTGAGCTGGATGTCCTACCATAAAACAGTACTGCAGTTCATGTTCATATAGCTGAGGAACCATAGCTACAATCCATTACTACCCAAAGACAGATGTGTAAGTTTTGACTCATAAAAACTGCATGAAGGAAACTAATGGGACACTAATCTCCCGGTACCTCGTGGGACAAAGAAATCTGAGTGAGTAAGATATTTAAAGATACAAAATTTGTTTCCTCTGTAAACGCCTTGCAAAGCGTTATAAATAAATCACCAGTTTCATCATTGCTCGACTTTTGGGATCACCACCATGACAGAACAAGCGAGCCATGCCGTGGTATTCTGGGACAGCAAAAGCACGTATTCATCCCAGACACCAAACTCCTGTCTGCAGATATAAACTTCTGGGAACAGGTATTTCATCAACTACTCGTTGATGACAATTTTGTGATATTTACAATTCCAAAACAATGCAGATAGAGCTCTCAATATATAAAACTTTAACGAGCAGCATGTTTTGTTGGAAGTGTCATAAAACTTTCATCAAAGTTCAAAATATTCCCAAGAAAACAGCTCTGTCTTTGACAAGAAGATCAGAAATTTGCAGTTTAGATCAAACACTGTGAAGAGGAAGAGAAATGTCGTCTGTTATAATTATTAGGAGACGATAATTATACTTTTACAAGCTCAGAAAATTTTTAAAAAGCAGCTCAGTAAACATTGTAAAATCCAGTATTAAGATTAGCTTTTATAGTTTTCCTTACAAGGAAGGTAAACAAAGTTATAGTAGCTAAAAGCTGAACAATAATACCAAGAAAGAGAATGTTGATTTATTATTTTTTTTTGTATTGGTAGTCAGAAAGGACCATAGCCACTAGAGGGGAAAATAAAAATATTAAAAAAAAAAAATATTGTTTCTTTACCTCATTCTGGAATAGTACTTTTTTCCAAATAGGTAAATTTCTTTACTCCTTTCCCATAACTGATACTATAGATAACCTTACAGAAGCAGGAGGTCCTGAGTTCACTGGACTTTATAGCAGTTCTTAATTGTTAACTTGGAAACACTTAGAACTAAGTTGAAGTGTGCAGCTTCTCTATCAAATGGCTGCATGAATAATTGAATAAATGGCCCTTATGACCTTTGGGGCATTAAGAATTAAAACAAATAAAGGCCCAAACAACAACTAATTATTTTAGTATGAGAAAAGTTAGGATGTAATTAAAGAAAGGGTAAAAACACAAACAACCGAAGGGGGCTGGAGATTATTAAGGATTAGATACATAATATGGGAACAGAGAATATAAAAGCAAATCTGATTTGGTCAATAAAAACATGATTATACATGTTCCTTTCAGTTACTACGCACAAGTTAACGATGAGCAGATTCCAAGATTCGTTTTTATGGTGAAACCACAACAACAGGGCTTGTCTTTGTTTTTGCTTCATTTGTCTGTGGGCAGCTGCAGCACAGGCCATAGGAAGATTCTTTGCTGCACTCTGTCATGCCTACCTGGCCTTGTCCACACTTTGCGTTGCCCTCCACAGCGCATATCAGGGTGCTTGCCTATGGCTATCCTCCCCCACAAGCTCTTGCAAGTTTTAGCCTGTTCTGCAGCAGTTCTTAATTCCTGAATTTGTGTAAGTTTTATTAGTCTTCCAAGGGATTAAAATAGAAATAACCTTAACAGTCTCCTTTGTTTCTCTCAAATACAGCTCCTGCTGCTTCTTTCTCTGGATAGATCAGCCCATATGCCATGGTTAGGTCAACCTCCTTAACAGCAGGTATAAAGGTTCAAACTTGATAATACAAGTCTAGATCCCCAGCCCTTTCCTTGAGTACATCCCTCAAACTAAGCCAAGCAACAGTGACAGCATGTTAAAAGAAAATACAGACCTGCTATCAGGCTCAAACGCACAGCAGCAGCTCCAGGTTTGGCTCCAGTCACTTCAGTTGTGGACCTACTTTAAACTCCTAAAATCCAGGTGTGAGTCATACTTCTTGGGTCAGTCCTTAGTTCCTTAACCTACACAAGACATGAAGGTAGTACTGTCATCCTAGGAAAAAGCTGATATGCAGTACTGTTTGGAGTTGCAAACATGACCTTGAAAGCCCCCAAATATCTTTTAAATTCTGATTTTAGGTACTCACTTGTTCAAATCAGGCTGCTTCTGAGCATGCCTGAAAATCAAGGATCTTTGCTGTCAGAAGTGAAAGTACCAATTAGGTTAGATAATTCCAAGTGTTATCTTTGGCAGTTAGCCAAAATTCTGCTCTTTAGCAGCTGGCAAGCTAAATCTTTCTGAGACCCACCTCCCTAAATGTGGGAATGAGGTGGAATTAGGACAGGTTTAAATTCATTCAATGCCTCCTTACACATGTATTGACCAGTTAATACAGTTTCAAACTCACTAGAACTTTCTGTTAGAAATGAAAATATACTGCTCATCTCATTCACATCCAGGATATCACAATCTGGAAGGCAAACTGGACTGGCTCTGGCCTCTGGACCATGTTATTTCCCTCAGTAATTGCTAAGCTAGAAGTGAAATAGCATCCAGATTTTGGTTTCGGATACTACCCCTGCCCTCCAGTTTGCCTTTACTAGCTATATCTATCTATGCTACAAATTCTTAAGAGCCACGCATCACATAGTCAAAAATCACTTTCCAGCCCAAATGGCTAGGTAATGAAATAATAAAATGCTGTTTGAGCTGCAGGGTAGCCAAAGCATGTCTTAGCTTCCCGCTCAGACTCCAGACAGCAGAGGAATAGATGGCATTATGCCACAGGCATGAGCTCCCAGTTTTCACCTCGTGCTCCGACCTCCTGGACAGGAACTGCAGAATGGAAGCTGTAGGACAGGGCAGGATCGTTCATCTTCAAGTCATTTCACTTCATCATGGCTCCAGCGCAGCCGCTTGGAACATTTTTCTGCCACTTGAATGAAAAACTACCTGGTAAATAGACACAGATATTCCACAACACACCTTTTGTTGGCCTGCCTCTTCAGTCGATCCTTGCACTTCTCATCCTTTGTCAGGACCGCAGTTTTAAAAGCTCATTCCTTTCACCTGTGTTTGCGTATCACAGATCTGCGTTTATTCAGTATGTATTTATGCAGACATTATGTTCAAAATACTTGGGTTAACAGAACCAGGCAAGCAGCGTAAATCTTTTCCTCATTATATATCTTCAGCACACAAATTAAAGTAACTGAAGTTTTCTGAACGTTGCTGAAGACTTGAAAAAAACAAGCAGAGGCGAGATAGCAACAGTGCAAGATTTTCAATAAAAATAGTAGGGATCATTGAGTTAAAGATCGTTGTTGAAAACTACTTGTTAAATTAAGAGAGAGAGATGAAAATGGATTCATTTAATTATGCACTTGGGTATATACGATAAGGTGCTGAATGCTTATTAAAAAGAAGTTAAGTTATGCTAGTTAAAAGTTTATCTCTCCTTCCAGAGATCTCCACGCTTTCACATAACAAAGACATTGCCACAGATGCTGGAAATATAGCTGCCTGAATAATAAAAATAATGTATTCATGAGTAAATTATTCAAAGATTGACAGAAAAATGTTGAATAAATTATTCACAGAACATTATTTAATAATCTAGAGAGCTGGTCAAATAATGGAAATATGTATTTCAGATAATTTATTCAGAGAGCAATGTCAAAACCCTTTGGCTAGTCCATTAGGAATGAAGAATTTGACAAGTTATTGATTATAGCTCATTTCGGTATTAAAACAAAATTCGGCAGGAATGCAGCTAAGCAGAAAGACACATAATTGACAATAAAGCGTCATCATCCTGATGATGAAAACCTTTTATCGTGCACACAAACACACAGCCTGCGTTCAAGGATTATTTTGAACAGTGCTTATTTACTACACAGTCTCATACCTTTTTTTTTTTGTTTTAAGGTAGACAACCACGGGCCCTCGGCAGACGGGTGGTTCTACCACAATCCCCAACCCGAGCTTGGAGCACATGGACATAGTAGCAGCCCCTAGCAGAGGTGCCATCCCGCCCGCCCGGCACCGGCTGTGTCCCACACCACCACCGTGCCCACTCCGCAATGGGCGACATTCCAATCGGCCCAAGGGGTCAGCAGAGCAGCGCGGGGGGCACCAGTGCAAAAGCTGCGGAAAAGTAAAAAGTTGTTAGTCCATTTGTCCACAGGCTTAGTAACTATTCAGGAGTTTTGATTGTCTAACATAAACAGCCCACCAAAGTAGGGTTCAGGTTCAATTTCAGCTCATACTTTCCTTTCAGAAGATTTTGATTAATTTTCCTCCATAACGTCAGTAAATTGCTTAACTTGGATACAGCAGAGCAAAAGCAAAATACAATCTTTCTGTACACGTTCTAGACTAGGTTTCAAGGTATCTGTGCTCAAGCAGCTGAAGAGGGAACAAGAAATAATCCCCTTTATACTGCTTCACAAAGACATTTCATAATAGCAGCTTTCCCCAGGAGCAAATTAGTTGAAAAAGGGCCAAGGCCATAGTTCACATGGGGAGTGTGCATAATGGAGCTGCCACCTCAAGGTACACTGAAAAGGCTCTTAGGAATTGGGTTTTTATGAGTGCTTTTCTTGTGGTAATGTGAATCAGCACTATTTCCTGTACAATACTGTCATATGAAGCCACAGTTCAACTTTGAAGAACAGAGAATTGCAGATTCAATGTTTTCTTCATCAAAAGCTCTCCCTCACAGGCCATAATTTTCTCCTAAGGATATGTAACGCCAGCCTAACATCTGCAGGAAGGAGCAGTCTGCCTCCTCCAGACTAAATAAATGCATGTCTTTTTTTTATTTTTCTCAATTCACCTGGCCAGAAAAACTAAGACAACAAGGACTTTTCCCTAGTTAAATATCCTGTGTGTTGTCTTCCTGACGTACTGGACCTTGGATACATTTATACCCTAAAGATCCTAACTTGTTGTTATTGAAAAGCCGGTGGAATGGATTGAGAAACACGGCGTATGAGAAAGCAAAATCCAATGCAAAAGTTAATGATCCGAATCCTTGTCATTACAAAAAGGCACCTGGCAGAAGTATCCTCTTCGCTCGTTATTCTTTGCTTTCGAAAGTGAATCGCTAGCAATCGTAATTAGAGGGGAAAGAGAAATCAGAGGTTTTCTGAATAATTTGCACAGAAAATTATATTTCACTGTATGCAGATGTTATATGCATTGCTGCTGGCAACATGTTTTAATGCTGCTAGATATGGTTTCCTTCGACTTGCCCTCTCAGGGACAGTCCCGTATTCCCGCTATTACTATACTCACTTTCTTTGACATCCATCTTCACACATTTATCACATTTATCACTTTGGCCTCCTCCACAGTTTCTTCTTCCAGTCATGATCACTTTTCTTTTTTTTTCCTTTTTTTTTTTTTTTATAGGGAGAGAGAGAAGATGCATTTCTCAGCATACCTTTACGCTTAATTAACAATAACATGCTAAAATCCATCAGCCTTCAATTAGTCAGTTCAGCATGTGTTTTGCTAGCCCGGCACCTGAAGATATCTCTTCCTGCTCCCTTGATATTGTTAATTATGTCTTTTCTTTTTCATCAGTTCATTAATATACTTACCATGTATTGTCTCCACCATGTATTGTATGTGGAGACTGTGAACGTATCTGTAACTCTCTGGCAATTATAGAAATAAAAGTAATTAAATAATTTTGTTACTTGTTATTTTGTAACACAAGCTTTTCACATCAAAATGGAATTCACAATATAAGGCATAAAAACTGGCAGAATATTTACTTCTCTAGATCTGCTTTAAAGTTTGAAAAAGTCAAGCTGACCCTTTTAACGTCTAAAACGCACGTTGAACGTAAATGTTTGCGAAAGAATCAAACCACTCACCCACTCCAGTGTTTTCAGACTGAAAGTAGTTTTTTTCCCCATGTTCTTAAGTATCTTGAACTGAAAAGGAAAATGGACTGTGTTCCTGCAGTAGTACCGTGCATTCGTTTTGATCATCCAACACTTTCTTTATATCTGCTATCAGCTGTCCAATCCACTATGTACAAATCTTGGAACATTAAAGCATCGAACCATCTCAAGTGTATTACTCTCAATTGGGTTTAAAAGATCTAAGTTCTAAACCCACATAGGACAGTAAATTATTGATACTGACACCCAAAATCACCTCATTATACATTTCCAAACGTATAAAGAAATATTTTTAATGTAAATTACATCACTAAGTCTTACATCAGTGATCGGAGAGGCTCTAAGGAAGGATTCATTGCTCCATGGTTAAACCACTTTCAGTTTTCCTGTTTCTTCTCTCAAATTTCCTCAACTTGAAAAGACCAAAAGAAACCAACTAAAACAACAAATTCAATCCTTCCCGATCTCTTGAGTAGATTAAGAAGATATCTCACAATATATTACACATGTGACTGGAAAATAGCATTGACTTTTGTGCTGAAAATTATCAATAAATTTTCTTTTTTTTTTTTTTTTTTTTTTGAGATAAGTCCTAAGGCTGTTCCTGGAAGAACATCATTAATGATATTAATGATCTCCCCACTCCACTAATTTCCCTTTCAACAAATGCTACTGCTGTCTCTAATTTTTTACTCGTAATAAAGTTCTTGCCATAACAACCTTCTTCTCCAGGTTAACTAATTATTTATCATATAGTTACCAAATTAGAAACTTTGCTAAGGTCACAATAAATAGCATGTACAGCACTGACTTTATTTAGTAAATCAGCCACCATTAAAGAAAGATGTCACTTCATAAACTGATGGAGAATTTTATATCACTTTCCTTTTACTGTAAAAAGCTGTAAAGCTTTGCATTCTTTTGAGGTCAGGCTTAAAACCCTGCAGCTAGCTGGACCACGCTTTCTCCTTTCTGTAAATAGAGAAATTCATTATTTTTGTTAAAAATTCTTTTTATAACATCTATAATTTTATGTTGTAGTTGTCTGGACCTTTGAACATGCTTTAAATCTACTCTAGATACAGTTGCTGCACTCTTTTTGCATTAACCATTCTACTTTAGCTAACAGTCAATATTACTTTCCTATTTAAAACATTTTATTTAGGCTTTGGCTGGCAGATAAATTATCTTCAACCTCTTTTTTGTTGTTACAAAGGCTTTAGTGATTCTTTCCTGATTCTGTTATTAGGCAAGGTAACTTTGGCACTTGTTACATACTGCTTTGCTAGCTTGACTTTTGGCAGTTCTTAATTTCTCTCTGAACCGTCTAACATTCTTTGGCTAGTCACTTTCTTTAACCATTTTTAAAGGTTTTCTGTTTTCTTCTACTATTCTTTTAGTTTACCCACTTATGGATTATAGCATTTGCCCTGGATTCAGGATTTTTACACCTTTGACTAAAATTTTATTCAAACGTCCTCCATCATTGAACCTTTGACAAATTCAGTTCAGCTCGTTTCCCTGAACAGATCTTCTGATTTCTAATAGGTTGCCTCTTTGAAATGGAAAAGTTTTTAAGACCTTGTTGTGGGTTAACCCTGACAGGCAGCTTGCTCGCACCTCCCCAGCGGGATGGGGAGAGAACAGGAAGGGCAAACGTGAGAAACCTCGTGAGTTTTTAACAGGTAAAGCAAACACTGCGTGCACAAGCAAAACAAAACAAGGAATTCCTCACTCCTTCCCATCGGCAGGCAGGTGTTCAGTCATTTCCAGGAAAGCAGTGCTTCATCACGCCTAACAGTTACTTGGGAAGACATACTTCAGAAAATTTGGAACATCCCCCCTGCTTCCTCCTTTCCCTAAGCTTTGTATGTAGAGCATGACGTCATACGGTATGGAATATCCCTTTGGTCAGTTGGGGTCAGCTGTCCTAGCTGTGAACTCTCTCAACTTCTTGTGCACCTCTAGCCTACTCGCTGGTGTGGCAGCATGAGAAACAAAAGACCTTGATGCCGTGCAAGTGCTGCTCAACAATAGCTAAAACAACTCTTATTACCAACAACGTCTTGGTCACAAACCTAAAACACAGGACCATCCAGCGACCATGAAGAAAAATTAACTCCATCCCAGCCAGACCCAGTACAGACCTGTTTTCTTCTCTCACAACTCATTCTAAACTAAATCAACATGGTTTTCCCTTTGAATTCTTGTTATGCAACTAGCATTTTTATAGTCTACCTTTGTTATATTATCAAAACACTGATATGTGGCTATGGATAAAAGCATGCAGCATCACATGGACTTCAAAGTACTGTAGGATTAATCGCACGTCAGTCTTATTCTCATAATCTAACCAACAAAATCCACCATAGATTTCTACAGAACAAAAACTACTCTTATTAAAAAAAGAAAAATAACTACTAAGAAATAATATCACATGCAAAGTAACATTTCTAACACTCATTTCAGAAATGAAGGCCAAACAGGAGAACTCAAACTCAAGGGGTATTAAAATTTAACAAGATACAGATTTTTTTTTTTAGTTGCTAATCACTCCCGTTATAACTGCTGGGAACTGTAGATAACTGTGAAAATTAAATCATTTGGGGGGGTTCTACTCCTTGCTTTTGTTCTAAGTATCATTTGAATATTTATAATTACATACCTTGCAATAATACATAGAAATTTGTAAAAGTACTATATATTTATGCATACAAACACACACACACACAGATTATAATCCTAAATTTGGAAGGATGTTGAAAAGCTTTCAAGAGAGTATTTGGTATTGTTGACATTTACGAAGAGTTTGGGCATTAATTCATCAGTTTCTGAAGGATGTCTCTTGTAAGTGTAGCATACTGGGAATTCAAAGACACCTTCATTGTTTATCAGTTAACAGCATAGCTTCAAGAGACTCTGGTGGAGATTACTAAATCTGCTATTTGTATAATTGTCCTAGTTTTAGCTGGGACAGAGGTTTTTTTTAACAGCTAGAAGAGCTCCGTGTTTTGGTTTTACTCAGAGGCTCACTCTGAGAAGAACGCTGATAACAAGCTGCCAAGGACTTTTCAGTGTGCCGGAGTGCAAAAACACGGCAGGATAAGGGGGGAGCATAGTTGGGACAAGGGGGACACGATTCCCCTTGTGATTTGTGTGGAACTTAAGACTGAGGGCCAAACTGGCCAATTAGTATTCCATATCATGCAGCATCACGCCCAGTATAAAAGCGAGGGTCAGCCGGGAAGAAGGGCTTTTGCACTTTTGCTCTTTTGCGCTTGCTGTGCTGTTGCTCTGCTGGTTTTTTTCTTCCTTTTCTCTCTCTCTCTCTCTGCCCCTATTTCGGGGCCTCGCGTTCGTCCGGGATTTGCAGTTTTCGGGACGAGACGGGCTTCGCATACGAGGGGGTGGTGAGCATCTATACTGTATTAAATCATCTGTATTAAATCATTCTTATCTCAACCCACGGGTTTCCCGTTTATCCCTTAATTCTCTCCCTCATTCCTGGGGGTGGGGAGGGGGAGTGACCGGCTGTGTGTGCGGGGGGGGAGGAAGTTTTCAACCTAACCCACGACAATAATCTGTTTACAAATTCCCATTTACATACTGTTGTCTAGCATGTTACCTGCAGTACCATGGGTAAGTTGCTCTGAGCCTGTGCAGGACGTGAATGCCTAAACATGCCCCATTTTGGGGTATGCCCTGGGTTAGACTGAAAGCTTGGGCAGAAAACACTGCAAGGTTTCCAGTCCAAAGCATATGTAGCCTTAGAGGCAATGGGAGAAAAACAAGAACAGAAAAGCACCATGTAAACCCAAATATTGCTGTGATTCAAAGTCAGAACACGGCAATTTCATTCTTGATTTCTGTTTCCTTCTGAAACTGTGATGTTGCAGTCTTTAAAAAATAAGACAATACAGGGACTCCATAATAAGGATGAAGCCTCACTAACAGCTTTAAAATGGATATAAAAAAAGCTATGTAGGCATCAGCCTGAAAAAAATAAAGATTCTTTGATGTGTGTCATCTTTTCATTTTAGCAATTAAAATGGCTTTTGAAGCTCTTTGGTATTTAATTTAAGCCCACAGAGTATAAAATTGTGCCATCCCTTGCAGATAGTCCCATATTTAGCACAAACAAGGTCGTAAGGATCAAGAGGCTTAGATAAAAATGGTAATTTAAGTTTTCAAATATACAAACTTAATTTTCTTTATTTAGGAGATTGCCAAAACTATGACATACAATTGTCTGTGGTTTTTCTTTTTAGCTGCATGATCAGGGGTTGCTTGATGTTTGTGAACATCTTTTTACGTAAACACAAGCTGGGAGACAGAGTAACTTACTTTTTATGTGTGAAAACACATTAACAGGAACCCCATATTCTGTCCTGAAAGAGCTCTGCCTAATATGTTGTCTGAAAGATTCCTCATCAGGAATATTTTCCTATTAAAAAAAAAAGTGGTATCCTAGCCTTACTAATAATTATTCTGACATCTCTGCACTCAGATGACATCTGCTCATGTGTCTTAAATATGTGACATCTCAGAAGGCATGATGTTAAGTTTTTCATTTGAGCATGACAATTTAGAGGAACTTCACAGAATGGACCTTGAATTATTTCAAAAAGACATTGGATTCTGTTCTGAAGTTACATCAAGAATTATGCTGCATATATATTACGAAATAGCAAATGCAGTTATTCCAGTTGTACACAATAATCTTTAGAAATATTTACTAGTAAAATTTTCAGAGTTTAAGTTCCCTAAAAAAGGGACTGGATATAATGACAATCAAATTGTTGAATGCGCTTTGACAGCAGTAGTACCAGCATGCCTCTATTCGCTATCCTTGCTGACCGACCTTTTTCCTATTGCTTCCTTTTGATAGAAAGTTTTCGGTTGTAAACCATGTGCAAACCAAAACCATATCTTTATGTCCTTGTTACATACAGAATGAGATTTTCAATAGGAGAAAAAAAATATATATCGTGAAAGTATGCTATTGTTAAATCCTGCACACACATGCACGCACACAATACACGGGCGCAAATCAACTTCTTACCTTGCTTCCTAACTACTTTACTATACAGCGTTGTATTTTACCAGCGGTAGCAGCAACGTACTAAATCAGATTTAGCTAACAGGTGCTCTCCAGGCTGTGGACAATTACATCATAAAAATGTATTACAGTGCTCACTCTTGGGAGTAAAGACTTTTGCTATAATAGTGAAATGTATTATATGAAGTGGAATTTCTAATGGACTTCAACAGAGCTGGTGGCTCAAATGCACAGTGATATATCAGGATAGCGCCACAGAAGAAAACCTCATAGGAAGGAGGTAATTTACTTAGTAGAAACACTTATGCTTTCCACTGCATATATTTACAACAATAAATCAATTGGACAACATGTTTCCAGTTTGCATTTGCAATAAGCATTTTTAACTGTTAACATTGTAGATTTTTTTTTCATTATGTAGTTTCATTATCCACTCATACTTCTGAAAAATGAGAAAATGGAAGAACACACAGAGCTGGCAGATTTAAATGGCTCTTAGAGAAGTACTTCAACATCAGAAATGATCAAGAGCAAATTGTTTATACAACCTTTGCTTTCACCACCCTCACTAACAAACAGTATTAGTAAATGAGTCATGTAAAACCACTTATACTTAATTCTGGAAAGGAGGGGAAGAATTTCCTTGCAAATTCATATCTTATTAAGAGCTATCTTTTTAGCCAAGTTATCATGTTAAGGAACATAGAATTGGATTTTGGTTTTAAACCAAATGTTATGAATGAGTAAAATGGCATTTTCAGGAGCTCAGCATCATTAGTTCCCTTGCTGAGATATATTCTCTTTAGAAAGAATTTTAAATACCTAACTTAAACTTTTTTTTTTTACATATATTCTCTGCTTTTAAAAATACACAGAATTCCTTTAAAGTGATTCATTTTAGCAGGCATAATTGCGTTTTCCTTGCTTTTCAGTTATGTCACACTTTGTACATAACTGTATTAAATCTTAAGAATGCATTGATCTTAAAAGTCAGTTCTTGTGTCAAAAGGGGATTCATCATCTCAACAGATCTCGGTGGAATACCTCCTCTGTAGAACTGTTGCTGTAGCTAAGGTCAAGTCTCCCATGTCCCCCTCTAATCTCTAATCCTCTACTTATTGCATACACTTTACATCAATTTTTTTCCCCATACTTAGAGCCTATCATGTCCTTTATGTTGTATCCATTTGCAATTCTTTATCCCATCTAATGCTTATCTGTTGCATTGGACTGTGAGAATTGTGTGGGCTTCCAGTATTTCCATTTGTAGCTGCCGAGTACTGCATCCCATTAGTCATGTGAGGAGTTCTAATGTACGTAACTGATAATAACAAAGACATTATCTCCCATACTTCTACTTATGCTGTAACAATACAAATAAGCAGACAATAATTGTTCGTAGATACGAAGGGTCTAGCAATGTCATCTTTGATTTTATTGCAGATGCTTCACAAATACCCATTTATGTCCAAGTTAAAGCAAACTAAGAGGTTTCATGTTGGCAAGCACTTACCAAGACTCAGACAACTTTGGGTGACACAAGTAATACAATACCTGATTTTTAGAAAGACAATATGAAGGTCAGGCAAGGAAGATGAGCTGTATAAGAAAATCAGTGGCAATAGCCCTCCACTTCGCCGTCTCTCACATCACAACACCAACAACAAACCAGAAATTCTCAAACTTCTAAGCGTGGCCTACCTCTCAATAGAGGACTTGTCAGTAGGAACATTTTATACTCTTCTTCTCAGTCACAGAACACCTATTTGGCATGTGATGTGTATCATCAGCTTAAGGAATCTGACAAAAACACAAAAAGAATAATGGTAGGTAGAAACGAGGCAGAATACCAACCCAAAATGACAGACTCTCCTCAGCCCAGCACACCTTTTGGTGCACTCTCACTCCTGGTAGACAGAGTTTAACCAGACTCGTTTTAAAGATGTTTGGTTAGAAGGCATCATTAAAGTATACTTTCAATTATCTGCAAATACTTCTTGTCTATTTTATAAATATTTTGTTTTATTTTTCTACATTTTTCTCATATTTGTGTATTTAGAGTAAGCTCGACCTGGCTTGAGGCTCTGTTATCAGCCATCCTCAATAGCTACATGGCTCATATGCAGCAGGAGAAATCTACCCATCGACTGAAACGATCACTTACAGCTTGCTTTCATCCGAGAGTCACTCAAGCATCTAGCAGCTACAGTTATGACAAGCTGGAGCTTCCCGCTTCAGCTGATGTTTTGGCGAGTGCTTTCCCTGAAATGGTATAATCATCATTTTTCAGGCAAGGCTTGAATCCCCAAAGGGTTTTCTTGATTTATAAACCATTTACCCTCATGTAACAGTTTGCAGTATTCCAACTATGTCTTGATTAGTTAATGAGAGGCACGTTCAAAAAAAATTGCTTTAGTGTGCTTCAGAAGTCTTGTTTTGCAGAATTTATTTGCTTAGGTTTATTGCCTGGATAAGAATCTCAGCACACCACTTTATAGAAAAAGCCTGAATTTAAAAATCTCTGTCTGCTGGGTAGATGGAAACACAGATGTTGCTACTTCAGTATAGAGTTAGCAGTTTAGTTTTCTAATCTATGCATAATATTTATTTCCTAAAGATAGCTCTTGTGGTGGTAAAAAAATGGATTAACATCACTGAACTCCGTCGATTAGCAGCAGCAACTGAGAACCTGTCCTGTCAATTTGGAAAGGAGCGAATCAATGGTCACAAGAACATTTTAAGCAGAACACAAAGGTGTCATAAGCATGAGCAAAACACCACAGCACTCTGCAGAACAATGTGACAGTATTTTACGTACTCTTCTATCTTCCTATTACTTTGTTATTTTTACCATTACTCTATTCATTCCTTTTATTAGCAAATTTCAATTTCTTATCACTATTTAATGCTTACCATAACAAAAAAGTAATTTTGAGAAGAGAATAAAGATTGAAAGCGTCAAAGTTGCAGAAAACTGAAAACATTGTCAGAAAAGAAGCTGTTATAGAGTTTTAATTACTTTTCCCCTCTGCTGCTTTTTCTATAATGTTTGAGTCTTCTTGTAAGAGCTGGATATTTTTTCTGATGAAATATTGGCTGTCTTAATATTAAGTATTTAACGTGCTTTTCGTTTCTACTTTGTTTCATGCAGTCACATGCTAAAAATCTTATCGGTTGGCACAAATTAAGAAAGGTCACTGCAATGGATGGGGACACGCCTTTGCAGTCTCTGTGCGTTTCTGGAAAGGAGAAGGCATTCTTCAGCTGGAAATCTTCCTGCCTCCCAGAAACCAACAACTACTACGTAGCATACGCTAGCTGAAAAACTTCTAAAGAAAGAAACATTTTCCTTTGAAATGTGGACTTATGTATTCCTGGGGCATATTTTTTGGTTTTATAACTTTCATCAATAGTATCAGACAGAGTAGGAGGGAAGTTTTCTGGCCTTCTTCCCCGATTTTTCTTGTTAGCCTGAAGGATGGCTGGTTGGAGGACGGCTTTTGAAGGAAACATGGAATCAGTCTATTGATAATTTACGGCTACAACAATTTCACAACATTCTACAGAAAAATATATTCTTTTTAATGTTTTGGTTATTATTCTCCAAATTGGGTGTCTTCTGTAATTTCTATGTTTACTCATATTTACTCAATATTTACTTTCCCTATCAGAAGCAGTTTTCACCTGTTTTTGTAAAAAGCTCATTAGTGATCTATTAATTAAACTTTAAATCCTAAATCATAACTGTATTTCAGTCTCTTTCTATGTTCAGGTTCCTTCATTTTAAGCCAAACTGTATTATATGACAATAGATCTAACACTACAGACCTTGAAAATTGAAAAAATTAAAACGTTTACCAGTTGGTAATACCTTCAACCTGAAGTACATATATCATTTAAAAATTCAACTACTGGGGAGTTTGAAGGTCTGACCATTCTCATGAGAGTCATACATCTCAGAAAACCCTAGTAAAGTTCAGAATAAAAACTGGAATTTCTTGACTGAGAGCACGACACGTACATGTGACTGAATGAAGAATGACTGCTCTTATTTGACGCATGAAGATACCACATATTTGCCATATCACGCCTTCTACTTGACTCAAGGGATGCCAAATCCTTTCTTGTGGTCCAGAAAGTCAAAGGCAATCTGCACCCTTCACGAACTGTACTCTTCTGCTAGAGCTGAAGCTCAACACCAGATGGCACCTAGAGGTCACAAGGCGGTCTGTATACTAAAAATAGAAAATTAAATTTTAGTTTGAAGAAAGATGATTACACAAGAAGTCATTGAGTGGAGTCAGCTACATATGAAATAACTTTTAAGAGATCTATCAAACTATGTCTGTATAACGTACACATTACATTTTGCAAAAGCAAACTAAGAGGAAAACCAAAATGTAAGCATTTGCAAAATGAAGAAACTTCCAAATTTTTCTGAAAAAGGTAAAGCCCATGGATGAAAGTCATTAAAGAGTGTGTGCTGATCTCAGTACAATTGCTCTCTTGACACTCTCTTATCAAGAGGAGCAATGACTGAGAATGAATAGAAAACAGCGCTGAATTTTGCCTGATTTCTCCAGTGTGTTGCAAAATACATATGTATTAATGAGAAAACATATTAAAAGACACTTCTCAGGAATAAAATCTAAGTTTGAAAAAAGAATGAATAAATAAATGTTAGATCAGACCAGTAACGGCTGCCATTCTACAGCTGTCCTTCAGACCCACTACATAAACATCAGAAGACAGGCTATACAGAACATCTTGAAAGCTTTTAAATATGCTTTCCACTAAGTTAACACTTTATATGTCTTCAAGAGACAAGGGATATCGCTGTCTCCGATGACTAAAATCTAACACTCAGGTCAGGTTTCACAGCAGTGAAGAAGTAGCAACCTCTTAAGTACGCGTGACTACCACCATAAAAGTTAAATATAAGTTAAAATCAATATCAAGAATTACACTTGGAAGCAAATGAAGCACTGGAAGCAAATTAAGTTTATAGAGTTCTAATTTAACGTTCACCATGCAATAAGCTCTGAAGAAAGTACATTAGGGCCTAGCCTGGAGGTGACAAAGATATAGCTCATTTTAGTGACGTCTATATTCAAGACAAATGGTCAAGACTCTCTGGAGACTCAAAGACAAAAGGCTGGGCACTTGGCTGCTACTCCTGCTGTTCAGACAGCTACAGAGATTCCCCCTAAAGTGAGATGGAAAGGGATAAAAGTTACCTCCATCCTTTTTATGGAACAACCACGGACATAATATTTCAAAACCTGATCAGTAAAACCAATATGGCAGAAAAATATTCACAAAATATTCATAAAAATGTTTTTCGCAAAACTGTGGAAAACATTTCTTGCCTGCTGCAGGTGGTTGACTTCTAAGGAGTTTAGTCTTGTGATCTACAGCTTTGGGCCAGTGTCTGCCTCATAGTCAAGCCTTCCCTGTCTTTCCATACCTATTCCACAGAGGGAAAACAAAACACAAAAAGATAAAATTACTTTTTGTTCATTTTCCTTACCAAGATTGGAAACAGAATATCTTGCCCAGAGGAATCGCTTTATGGGCAAGCTGGAAAAAGCCCATACAAAACTCACTAATATTGTTATGGTCCCATGTGAGGCTACTTAGATGGTTTTTACTAGAAAGGTAACATACATGAAATCAGACTCCCTCTCAAAATGAAAAATTTAATAAAAACAAAACAAAACAAAGAAAACCCCACAGATAACTAGTAACTAGAATTTATGGTCACAAGAAGTCTAAGAAATTCAGTGTCCACCAGTTGTCTAGGAAAATGTAATTAGCATACCATCAACATACGACACATGTCAGAGGGAGCAATTCCATGTTAGCATTTTAGCTTTCTACAAGGTGCAGGGGGAATAACGATAGGGTTGTTTTGATCTTTCTGCTGTTGAATTTCTCTGTCTGCCTTCATCATACTTACTTTCCACAGAAGAACTAATGAAAAGGAACAGAAATCCTATCCTGAATCATATGATTCTCCATTTATTTCTGGAGTTTAAGAACAAGCCATGGGATGAAATTCCTGTCACATTCAAGTACCAGGCTTTGAAGGGTTGTTTCAATTGAACAGAACGTCTTATGTTTCTTCCTGATCTGTTCTGTGTTCCCCCCAAATACATATAATGAAAATACAGGAACAGAACACAATCATCTAAGGACTGATTTTATTCATTTTGGCATGTAATCTAAATATGTCATTTAACTGCCAAGGGGGGAAAAAAAAAAAAGAAAAAAAAAAGTAAAAATCTTACTGAAGTCTATGTTCAGTTCCACAGCTGTTCCAGGCACATGCAAGGTGTTACTTCAGTGGGTGCCCACACGGAATTTCAGTCATTTAAAAACACACCGTCAGCATGATTAAGTTGTTGCATTAAAAGCTACAAAAGCCCTCCTGTTTCAAATTGTTAATAACATACTAGGGATTTGAGGCACTATGAAAAGCAATACACAGAAAGTCAAACAGCCTGGATAATGGTGAAGAGGAAGCTAACACATAAATAAATTACTTGGGCAGGCAAAGAACAAATCCGCAGAGAGAGGTGGTAACATATTGTCAGAAGACAGCTTCAGGCAAAATAGGTGAAAATCACAAAGAAAAGACATGAAGCACAGAAAGGGAAACAAAATTGCAGAGGAGTAGCAAAAGCAAAGGCCTAATAGTTATTCTGACTAGGACAAGTTGACAGCATGCCAAAAGAATTAGGATCTAATCAGTCTGCGGGGCTGAAGACTGTTTGGAAGAAGGAGAATCAGATAAATGGAATATATGAAAAAAAAAAGGCAAAGGAACAAACTGATTTTGAAGGGAATATTATGTTCCTGCCAGAAGTCTCTTGACACAGAAAGGGTGAGACAGGCAATTTCTACGGTGCGTGACAGCTGGGTCATAATCTCCTCCTTATGCACAGATAAGGTTGCCACCATTTTTAAGACAGCCTACTGAAGACAGAGGACAGTGCTTGTCCATCCCCAGTAGGCAGAGTGAACAATCCACGGGTAGGAGCATAAGCAGACACAGGTAACTCGGCAGGAAAACGCAAATTGTTTTATAAAATGTGTCACCTTACTAAACAACAGGAGGTTGAAAAAGTGCAAATATCAGTCATGCTGCATTTGAAAGAATGATGGGGTTTTGCATCGCAATATATCTACAGTTTTCCACAGTTTTTCCTGTTAAGTCCTGGTGAAAGCATCAAATGAAAATTCATTGTCATTAATTAGCTTCAGCAGTTGTTTACCTTCAGCCGTGAATCCTCTGCCCACTTCAAAATAACTTGGTTTTTCTTCTTGGAAAACCAGGAATAATATTTCAGAATAGCCCAAAAATACATTAATAATTTTGGAGAAGTGATTGCAAAAGTAATTACTTGTAGATTTGTGTAATCCCTGAATGGAAATACTATCATTAATGGTCAAGTCATGACCCACAACTGGGAATACAGTTTTCGGTCATGACCCACAACTGAGAACACAGTTGTGGGTCATGACACAAAATAAACGCAAAGCCACCTAAGACACTGAGATACGATATCACAGGAACAGCCTGTACTCAGACTCTAGAGATCATGCTACATTCGTTTGGGTGCTTAACTGCAAATCTAAATTTACGACTGGCTTAGCTGTAATAGTTATTCTTATAGTCACGAAGAACAACTAAGACATACATGCCCAGATTCTTTACTAAAACGTAAAACCACCTCCAAACTACAGAGGTTGCTTTGATCACATCTGTTTTGACAAAATTAAATGATCAAAGCATTAGGAAGTGTTAATTATTTTCCATGGAACATATATTTCATAGCATCTCAGATACTACTCTGTAGTAAAATTAATTAAAAAATGACATTTTAACAAAAAACATTTTAACAACGTTAAGCAAAGTATCATGCCGCTGTAACCACGCAGCCCTGCAGTACTGTATTGCTGTAGCTAGAACCAAGCCATAAGCTTCATACTGAATTTCCGAGGCCTCAGGACTGAGTCTTGTCAGATCCATTCTGTCTGAACTTCTCCTGACCTGCTACAGCTTTGCTTTACTTGGCTGAGCTGCAACAGCAGTTTCTCTAATTGGCTGGGTGTCTATGGCTAGCTTATATTACCGTTGTTTATCTCTATGTGGTGCATCCACAGGTTTATATAGACATGGCAGTAACAAGCAGTTACTCTGCATAGCATGGGATACTTACGGCTCTAACGCAAGGAGGCAGCGCAAAGGAACTCGGGTCTGGCAGGGCAGCAGCAGCCAAGGGATGTGGGGACACAGGACACGGTGCAGAAGAGCACAGGCGTGGGAGGACAGAGATAGGGCACAGGCACAGAGACCTTGTGCCCATCAACAACTCATCTGTGGTCAGTTGAAGAAATGCAGAATTCAGCTGGACAAATCTGGTTTTAGGGGCAAGAAAGAGAGCAAAGAACTAGTATCTAACAAACATACAAGGCAACATACACAGGAAATTCAAAAGTTACATGGAGCTGAAGATCAATGAAGGAAGAAGGTGTAAAAGCACATTAGCAAACGTTAAAATAACCCTCAGTGGATCCTGGAGGGAGGAAGAAGAAACCCATCAACGTGAACAACCTGGTATTCCTCCTTCTGAAGGACTCCAGATGCTGCTGACTCACCATGGTATCCCCATAGCCAGCACCAGTGCGAAACCTCTGGTCTTAGGGTCCCAAGGAGCTAGGGAAGGGGGAGCATAGCACCAGGAAAAGAGCTAGAAACCAAGAAACATGCACGTAGAAATCTTAACTGTATTATTATTCTTTTTCCAGACTAACAGCGTTTAGATTCTGATGATTTCAATTACGCTAACAATAAATTCTTGGCCTTACTTACTGCAAACAAGATTTTTAATGTAATATTGCATAAGAGATGCAAATTTACAGTTAGTTTTCTTATACTTAAATGTTATCGATTTCATAGTAATCCCTTTATAAAGTTACATAAACTGCTAAACTTTCAAAGAATGACCCTGTGTATTTCAACTGGTGCCATAAGTACTAGAAAAGAGCCTGTGGGCAGGTGGTTGGTCTTCTTGAAAAAGGTTAAGTTCACCAGCCATGTGATGTACCTACCTTATTTAGGAGAAGAAAGAATGATCTGTTTCATTGAAAAACTTTCATAGATCTAACTATCGTTTCTTCTACCTTTGATGAAGGTGAATATTTCCCTAAAATAACTCTTCAAGGAACACTTGAAAGTATAAGCAAATATAAGCATGCTTTTTTATTCTAAAGGTGTTGCTGAAGGGTTACTCTAAGCTGTGTATGTAATTTATGGCTGAAAATAGAGGGTGGTTTGAACTAGAAGTGCTGGGGAGTCAATAGTCAGAAAAAAAAAATCCTCATTTTTCTTGGAAAGAAATCTTAGGGCAGTAAGAGAGGAGATTCTTATAGATCTTGCATGCAAGCTTCAATCTCAAGCTCCAAGGGTGACTGAGGACACATTATGTTGCTAAATCCCTTTGCAGCATATGTTAGTCTGTACTGTTTTCTGTATATGTGTTATGCTTTACCTGGAATCTTAGTAATAACTATATTTGTTCTGCAGCCCAATTTAAGATCTAAAAAAAAAAAAATTATTTCTTTCAAGATTTGCTGTCCATGATCATTACTTGCTGTCTGGAATTGCTACTCTCTGTTTAGGTTTGGGTTGGTTTTTTTTCCTATAATAAAATTATTCAATATTCTGAAAAGGATGTTGCAAAATTTGGAGTATGTTAGTTTGAAGACCATTGATCTTTGGGATTATTAGAGTCAGAAAGCAAATTTAAAGGTCACTGTGTTTCTCCTTTCAATGATAGTTTATCAAAATAGGTTAGCCTGAAACAGTCCATAATCACAACTGCAGTGCTAGGGGCTAATTCTAATCCCACTTACTTTTCACTAACACTTTGCAATTTAGTAGATCAGCACCAGAAATAAGAGTTTCAGATACTTGTGAAAGAAAAAAAAATTACATATTTAACCAGCATTATTTTATGTGAGACCAATAATTGGTAAGAATATACGCACCCTTTCAATGTTTATGTCAAAGATTTGATTTCAATCAAGTCTATCCTATTGTCCATATTTGCTTTTTAATTGATATCAATACTTCTTCCAAACCATAAATGTCTATCAGCAGAAGCACGGAAGAAGAGGTGAGCAAAGTAGTTACAATAGATTTGCCAGTGATGACTTTACCTTTTATATCAAATACGGTTACTGCACAAATGCTGAATGGATCACCGATGCTTTCAATTTGCCAGCCTACTTTTTAAGGCTGACCTTTGATCATCTGTGCACAGCTGTGGATTTGCATGGGAATTTTCCACAGCCAGGTATCCCACCTGGATGTATGGATTAGTACAGATCTGGAAAATATTAAAAATAAACCCTGACTATGCAGCTTTTCTCTTCTCCCTTCATCTTTCCCTCATTTTCCCCAAATACACAAGCACTTGGATTTTATCATTTCTTCATATATATCATGCTGTGATCAAAAGCAATTGAATGTAGTGCTGGTGTTTATAACAAAAGGATATTTGAGGCCACTTTGATATCCTAGACAACATCTTCCTGTGATTCCTCTTCCCAGTTGCATATCACTTCGATGCAGCGAACAGCAAATTAAATGAAAAAAAAGAAAAACCAAACATATACAGACACTAAGAGCAGTATTTATCTTACTCATTTTAGATGACAATGCAGTAGATGTCAACACCTTTGCTGAACTTGCCACCTATGCAGTTAAGGGAGGGCTGCAGTCACTTTGCCGAGGTGATTCATCTGACCTGTTTCAGGCACCTTCCTCAGGATAAGATGAATCACATTATGGAACTGCTGAATTTTCCCTGTCTGCTCTAAGGGGGTCTCTGTAGACAGCTGAAACCTGAGGACATGGATCCCACTTCAGATACTTCAAAATAAATTGAAACAAGAATATTATTTATATATTATATTAAAGAACAGAAAAAAATAAGCATACAAGTTTGTTGCTACTAGAGTGAAGAGCAATTACTGTAATAGCTTTCTACTGTAAATTATTGGAAAGCAATATTTTTAAACAATATCCTGTTATTATTATTTCTTAGAATATGTAGTTCCAATTTTGAGGTATTTATCTGTCCCTATAAAATTCATTTACTTCATAGTATGCATTTTGGATCCCGTTTTCTTCATTAGTCCTGTCCCATATGTAACTGTGTGGCTATTACCAGAATTATTTTCAGTGATTTTAAAAAAGAAATGGTATTTTCAGAAATACAGTGCTAGTGCATCTTACCTGCTCCATACTACACCGAGAATCGTAGATCTAGACTTTCCTGCACCAAACATCAATTCTGCTCAACAGAAAGCAGAGCCTGTTCAAGACAGCGTTGTAACACTTTGGTTCATTATCTGCTACCTCAGGAACACCGTAATGCACTGGAAAATGAATCTTGCATGACAAACAGTGGGGCAAGATAGAGAAAAAGCAGACTGTATAACTGCATTCAGAGCAGGCAGTTCCTCCTACCTGGGGAGTGCTTTTAGGCAGCGAGACTTTCAGCCACCGTTTTCCTCCATTTTTGAGCGGTCAGGGCAGAAACCAAGGTCAACTGCGCAGCTGAACTACAGTGTTTATAGCAATGCATGTGGACTTTAAACGTGTTTAACAAATAAGTGCACTGCAAGAAGAGAGACTGTGGTTCTCTATAAGCAGATTCTTACTTTTCCCCTTCAATTCTCATTTTATTATCTTTTCATAACGATCACTAACAGGGCATTCATCTGATCCTAGGTGCTCCCCATGAGCTATGATTAGCAGCTCAAAGTATTCTAAAATTTAACAAATTATAATAAAATAATACTAGAAAAAAAAGTTTTTTTCAACTTGCAACCCTTTGCCAGTAAAGTTGCTAGCCTAAGTTCCTCATAAAATGGGGAGATCCTTTCTCATAGGAGAGCTACGATGACAAAAACGAGTGACATCTTTGGAGCATTGTGACCCAAGCTATGATAGAACAAAAGCAAAAGCAACAGTGATGATGCTCTGGGCAAGAACACTCAAGTTCTCCCAAGTAATGCCCAGAAAGCACTACCAAAGCTCCACCACAGTACTTCGAACAACTGCCCAAGGCCTGAAAGATGAAGGAAAACTGGAATAAGCATGTGGTGAGCTCAGATGCTTACAAATGCAGCAGAGCAGGACCAGGATGAATCATGAAGAAACACAAACTAGCGGACAGCTGTGTATTCGGTTTCCTAAACTGTACTCAGTTTTCTATAGTCTATTGAGTATTCTGAATGAGTCAAGGGTCAAGAGGAAAAACAGTACGTTGCATTCGCATCCCCACAATTAAGAAGCATCAGGGGTTGATTGTGAATGTACTTTGAACAGTAGATTTTAGTTCTGATATTTCCTGGGAATGTCTGTGTTTGACTTTGTGTTGCAATGCTCTTTTACAACATTTCTGTATGCAAAATATGTCTACACCTCAAAAATCTTTTTGTCTTTTATAAAACAATAATAAAAATCTAACAAGTATGTACTTTTTCTCTGTGGAAAAACAACACATTTCAGCAACTTCATGTGGTGGTTTTAATATCTAGCAACAACATAAGTTACAAAAAAAAACTGTAGTTCAATTCTGCATATATTTTACAAATAGACGGTGAAGGAAATAGAAAAATATTTTTCTATAGCGGATATTCTCTCCATTTACCTTTTAATTATGGATGAGTCTTTGATTCATTTAAGTCATCCACAAACAACGTACTGTCAAGTACTGGCCACCTGTTGAGAGAACTGCTACACGCATATTTGGGTTGCGGAAAAAATCCTAATTCCTAAAGGTACATTACCAAAAAGAAAAAAGCTAAAAGATGAAACTGAAGGCTGCTTCTTTAACGTGGCTACTTGCAAAACTGCCAGGCTGTGTAAAGTGAACACAGAAAGATGTTACAGCTGGTTTACTGTGACAGAGCACTGATATTTTCACTCCGTAAGATGGGTCATCCTAGGATCACGCTCCTGAGGATGGACTGGGTTAGGATGTAGTATGCAGACCTGCTGCAGCAAAGAATCTGCTTTGACTAATGAGCAAAACAGGAAAAAGAAAACAAGATCTGACAGTTCCTTGATACTAAATGGTGTGACCTAAGCCCATAGCTGTCAAGGGTTTTGCACTGCCAGAAGGGAGATTTGGGGGGTTTGGAGCAAGAGAAACACCTCTAATGATTTAGACTTAACCTCAGCAGTGCCCTGAACCATTATTTAATGATGACTCACCTTGGAGTATGCTAGTTAAATATTTTGATAAATGGGGGAAATAAAAGTTACTGGTCCCAACAGTTCCATCGTACATAAATAAAAGAAATAGTTGATAAAACAGTATGAAAAGGCAAGTAGGTAGCATATAATTATTCCCCAGGTGACAGGAAATAAAACGGGCAGTGTAAATCTACTAAAAGGTGTAATTATCTCCAGGTACCGGGCCCACAGGAGACGTTATCTAACATCTGCAAGAGCCATAGCATTGTTTATTTTCACCTGTTGCATCCATAGCAAATATTGCAGCAAATGGCTAAAAGCAATAGGCAGTTATTGCATGAGAATAAAAGGGAAAAACAGAACTAACATCTCATATGTGGGTAAAGGCACTGAATAAGAGTCGATATGGCATGTCAGACTCACTGGGCAAGGAGCTTAGTTAAGTATGCATGGTATTCTTCAGGAAACTTACTATATTTTCCATGCGCTCAAAGGTACAGTGAAGATATTCTGCTGTGCTGCTGACAACCAACAAGTTACCCAGGGCCTTTATATAGCTGCTTCGCTGTCCTCTGTAGCACTGCACTGGTGATAATCATGATGTCCTGCACAAATCCAATCATGTCCATCAGGCCTGGCACCTCTCCCACCTGCTCAGCACAGAGAGGTATCCTGCAGGCACCTTGCATGTTAAATCAGGCACGCAGGGATATGAAAAAGATGAGGTGCAGAGCTGCTAAGCAGCTGCCAATCAAGGAAGCCAAAAAGCAAATGAATTTTTGTGCTCTTTTTGTGTGAATGTGAAAATGGAGACATGATTCTAAGTAACATCTATCAGTGTCCACAGATGAGACTGGGCATGTATCTCCTATCAAGGGAACATCTGTGTTCAGCTGGTTGTGCCTATGAAATCGGAAGCGTTTACATGTTCTGTAGAAAAAGGAGCTTTCAGGAACAAATGTTAATAAATAGCCTAAAGAGTAATTCAAATGCTGAGAAGTTAAAAAAAATATAAAAATTATAACCTTGTCTTCTTTCTCCCATAAAAATCCAAAAAATTAATGAATTGAGAATTTCACTCCGAATTATATACATTTCAAAACTGAGTTCAGACATTTGCATTTAATTTTTAGACTTCTGCAACAGATGTCAACTTAGGTATCTTAACCCAGCCTTTTTTCAGTGCTCCTGAACACACAGGCATCTTTCCATACTATCCTGGTATGATTTAGAATGAAGTCTTCTAAAATAAGCTTGCAAAGTTTTTGACATTGCAAGGAGCTCTTGCTTGGCATAATATTGGGAGGGATTTTTATTTACTGTTACTGCACAACATATTTTATAAACAGAAGGTTGTGTGCCTTTAGGACTCTACAAAAGAATAATCCTGAAAAGCGTGGTGTCAGTCAAAAGGTGGATATTAGTCTACAAAAGGAATGTTATTTTCAGAATTTCAAACTTTTAACACTTAAACTTTACGATTTTTAAACCTGAAGGTTCCAAAGTGTTAGTAGCTCTCAGAAACTTAATTGTACTTCAGATTGTCACCTTACAAAGCTAGTATATATGTGTTTATTAGTACTGGTAACGGAGAAGCGGGTAGGCAATAAAACCACTACTGGAACTGTACAAAATACACAAGCATGTTTACGTGACACCAATTAGCGGCGCGTTTTTGAAGAACGCCAGCCTGACAAGTCATTGACAAGTACTGGAAACTTAAGTCTCAAGAATATATGAGACATGACAGAGGCAGCACAAGTTCTCCCACCCTTCCTTCCCAATACTCTTCAACCCTGACTTACCATATTCTGCAGAGAAAATTCATTTGCTATGCCTGCTCCACAGTTGTTATCTGGGAGCGACCACCAGCAGGCCTGCTGGCTAGTGCCAATTTTGACAGTGGATTATGTCGTGAAATGACATTTGGGTTTTGTCCTTACTCAATAGCAAACAGTGTTAAGAAGTAGGTCACAAGACAAATTCCTGCTATAGGAAGGTGGCAGAGCTTTATGGGCAAACAGCTTTAATCTGTCCTTTTCTTTTAGGTTATGTTTGCTTACCAGGGGGAAGTAAGGCGGGGGGAGGAAAAAGTTTACCTGCCTGAAAGGAAGGAGCTTGTCTGCAGAGTGATTTGATTGCCTGAAAGGAAAAGTGCCTATTAGAAAGAAAAAAGATCGCCTGAGAGAGGAGTTTACCCGCTTGCTTCAAAAAGCCTGCCTGCTTCCAAAAAAAGAATTTCCCTGCTAGGATTCAGCTCGCCGACTTTTCTGCCAGGTGCTGGAAAGCAAAACGCTGAAACAAGGTCTGTACTCATTACTTCTGCTGCTATCACACAGTCAAAACAAGGCCATCAATTAATTTCTGCACAATAGCCTCTTTAGTTTTAAAACCCGCCGTGCTTTCCTCGCTGCTTTCAAGGCAATCCTGGAAAGTGAAGGTGCTACGGGAAGTGCTAATCTTTTCATCTTTTTTGTATGGGTTTAAGAAGGGAACAGAGTCTAGAAGTTATTCATCACTTACAAGGCATAACATGAAATTTTCTTGTGCTTTTGAAGTGATTCCCCTGAATATAATTGACTAAACTGATTAAAGCCACTGTTGAGTTGAAAGTCTTCCAACCAAGGCCTGAAAAATGCCTTCCTGTGAAACGTTAAATATTTCTTTTTGTATGATCTCCTTATTAGGCTGTTCAACTCTGTATCCTGGGAAAATGATGATTTTTCACAAAACTGGATTATACCTGCTCACCCTCTCTGTAGCTGACACTGTTTGCTTGGGATTTTGTTTTTAGAACTGGACATTTTATTTCAGACATTTTATTTGTTATAAAAAAATGTTTCTTCTGCAGCATATCAGTCTACTTCATTTTACATGTCTGTACGGGTGGACACTGAAAAGCAAAAGTTTTATGCAAAATGAAGAATTTTTGTTGAAAATCAAATCATTATCAAGAAGCCAAGTATAAAATTACATTTTCAGTACAAGGAAAATGCATGACATTTTAAAATACCATCTTTCCCCCACTAAAGCACGTATTTTTCTCATATACAAGGATTTTACAGGATCACGGAATGGTTGAGGCTGGAAGGAACCTCTGGATGTCATCTGATCCAACCCCATTGCTCAAGCAAGGTGAGCCAGAGCAGGCTGCCCAGGACCATCTCTGGGCAGCTTCTGACTATCTCCAGCAATGAACACTCCACAGCTTCTCCAGACAACCTGTGCCAGTGTTCAGTCACCCATCAGTACTCAGCACACATCCATCCATATATATATATATACACACACCTATATTGTATCTATAGATATCTCTTTTCTATGTATTTACGAGAAAATGCATGCTTTGTGTGTCTATGTGTTTGCACATGCAATCTTTTTTCTGTCCTCATAAAAAAAAAATCAAAAAAAACCCCACAACCACTAGCCACCTTTACATTGAACACTGAACCCCAATGTGTTTATAGCTTTGGTTCTATCTTTATCAATCTTTAACAAATCCAAAAGAAAAAGCAAATACAAGTGAACGCCTATTTTGTGTTCACATATTTGGTATACTAATGCAGCTGATTTACATTCACATTTGGCTAGTCTGGATGCACTTGGTAAGGTGGGTACTGTCCCAGATCCTCACATGCACTTGACATAAAGTCAGAGTAAATCAGCACTAACATATGAACTTTTCTCCCCCAAGAAAAGTCAAAACCAGAATGCTTGTTCAACGAAATAAAAGTGCATTCATGTTCAAAAGTTAATATTGCCTCTGCCTAATTTTATTTTTAAAGCAAGAATAAATTGCTTACAGTAATACACTGTTTGTGAACGCCATCTGATTAGTATGCTCTCTCCACCTTTAGAAGGGGCAAACGGAGCCCCTTTTCCTGAGATCTCTCAGGTCCCAACCTGAGGACTCCTCGGAGCTTTGCTGCTGAAGGGCTAAACTGGCAACCCAGATTGTACAAGAGGTGGCAATGTGAGTTTTAGAATCAGTTTTAAAGCCTTCAAAAAAGTACGAGCCTGCAGAATACTTGCTACTTTATTATATTTATCTATATACTTTTAGACGCTACGTTATCTATTCATAGTTCAGCAGGTATGCCACGCTCATCAGTTTCCAAATTATTTGCTGGCTTCCTGGCACACCTCTTAGTTATTTTTATCTGATATTTCAAATAAATTACAAAATGCCTTGAATTGCATGATTAGTCCATTATGTATTCTGTCTATTACAATTATATGAACTTTTGATTAACCTCCATAAGTTTCATGAATAAATTACCTGGATCAGGGGAAACTGCCAGTTAATGTTACAATGTTCCAGTGGGGAGTTTCCAAGAGATTAATCTGCCTTTTTTAGAGGCAACTTTTTTCATCCCAGCTTCCTTTAAAAGGAATACATGCTGCTGCTGCTGCTCAGTTGCGATGAAGAACATGTGAATATATTTGCAACCCACTCAAAGCAAGTGGGTGCAAAATTTACTCACGGATTCACATCTTTGGAAGATGATTTGTGCCCTTTTAAATATTGATGGCACAGTTGCTCTAACATGATGAGGATAAATTGTGCTAATCATAGTGAGTCTCCTGAGCTGTGCTATATTACAATCCAGAGATTTCTTTCCTGTATCTTCTGTGAGTGGTGTTGAACGATTTCTTGTTGGGAAATCTCAAAAACCTTTCTGCCGTGCACAATACAGGTACCAGGAAGAAGACTCATAAGACTAGGTGGTCGCCAAAGACCTGGCTCTGCTTTTGCCCAAAGCTCCTGCCCACTCACACGTACACACTTCCCAGAGGTCTACTTCTTGCATGGCAAGTTTCATTTAGGCAGATGGACTGGCACCACCACTTTTATAATTTGATTAAGAAAACAGAAAAAAAGTGGTGAGGATCTAGCTTTCGGGTACAGAGAAGGGTATTTGCTGGAGTCAGTAGAGAATGGGAAGACTGAGACAGTAACTTGCCTACCAAATTTGTCACACTCTACACCTGCTGCGTGTGGTAGGATCAGGAAGAGATAAGAAGTGGAAGAGCTTTCTCTTCGTCTGTCGAGAACGAGTATCTTCAGAGATAACCTGTTCATAAAAGAAAACTCAGTGACACAGAGATTAGGCAGAGACAGGAAGAACACTGGAGAAGGGTGCTGGAGACCCTTTGATTGACTGTACAGGAGAAGACCTCTGAATACAGAAGAAAGCCATGAAATCAAAGTATTTATCGTAATGACATAGGGTCTATCTGCTAGAGATGAGAACTGCAGAGACGTCCACAGGAACATCTCATTGCTGCTCTGTCCAGCTGGTGTTCAACACCATCATGGCGCTCAAACAGCTCAAAACAAGAAAGCTTGTGCAGTTGATCAGCAGGAGGTGCTCACGAAGGCAAAAGGTTTGGGAGAACCTGAGGAAGCATCGAGGAGACAAAAAGGGTGCTGGATGAGTTATCTGAGCCCACTGGGCGGGAACCACTGGCCAGGCTGCAGTGGTGCACTGCTGGCCCAAATGGATGTTGAGATAGCAAATACAGGATATCTCATCCTTGCGTTAGCTAATATTTAGATCGATCTTAGAAGACAAAATATAAGTGTTTCTTAAATAACCAAATACACAAGGTTCTGTGTGGTCAGAATAGTCTGTGGGTTCAGTTCAATTTTGATGGAAAACTACTGGGAATGATCATCTAATGTGCCAGGGCTATAAATATTGTTATTAACATACTGATTATATCTTTTTCTGTGCTGCTTTTTCGTAGGAGATAGAGACGGTGTCAACTGCTCTCAATAACTGGCAGAAACAGAGAGCTGGATGAAAACCAACTGGTTGCAGCTCAGACTGGAAAGATAGATTGCATTCAGGAGAAGTATTTTAGGAACAAAATATTGCACCAAACTGTTCCTGAAATGTTTTTACATTAGACTGTGGGATTTCTGGGGGATTCACACATCTATTTGGGGTCAGCTTTCCAGAGAAAAAGGTAACACTGCAGATCATACATGTTTTCTCTTGTGGGTGACTATACTCAGAAAAATTGTATTTTCTTTTCTGTGCGCTGTAATCACAGAAGTCCCAGGATGTCTACAGTAGAGGAAAAAGTGCCAGGGCCGAGCACCACAATGACATCACTCTTCTGAGTGAACACCAGCATGCAAGATGACTGAAGGCAAGTGAGAGCCAGGAGACTCAAAGAATAATAAAAGAGCAGTGACTAAAACTGGAAGCATTATTCTAATGATCAATAATGTATCAGTTCAGACACTAGAAAGCAATCAAAAGAGATGAAAGGAAAACTTTTAAGGTGTTATGAGAACCACATTTTTAAAGTAAATCCTGGAGGACAGATGGTAAGGTTGTAAAAGATGTGTTTTCTATGAGCTCAAGTCAGGAGCATTAGAAGTGTAAAGAGGCATGAATTTAAGTAAGAGAGCTATTTATTATAAAAACTAACAACGCATGCAGTTGAAGTGCACTGGTATTTCTTTAGAGCAACCTTGGTAAACAATGTAAGAAATACATCGGGTACTATGAGCCTTTTGGTGTAATTTCCTTCTGTTTCCCAGAAACAATAAAATAAAATACCGGAGTTCTTTCGCTCTCCTCGGCGCAGTGACATTTCACAAAAGGTAAAGCAACGCTGCACCCACTGACTTCCCATGTCTATTTACAAGAGGAAATGTCATCAAGCATTCAAAATGTCACTACCTGCTGGGATGACGTCACAGAAATGTTCCTTCCCCTTCAGATGCTGATGTTTGGAGCAATAAACCGTAATCTGCTTAAGGAGATCACGGTTTGGTAGGCAAATGGCACCGTGCTTAATACCTACAGAATGAATCATGGAGCCAATACATTTGCCAGGGCTGAAGACATTTTCCAAGGAGTGCAGACAAACGTTCACTGATGTTGTCTGCCTCTTAAGCCAATTATTGCTGCAACACAGACAAAGAGGTGCTGCGTCTGCTACTTCAATCGTCTCGTGATGGTCCTTTAAAAGTGTCATGCACACAGAGCAGCGTATTTGTAATCTTTGTACTAAGTACACTCCACTCTAATTGCATCACCTCCTGAAATTATATAAACAAGACTTTTGTGTTTGTGCTAGAGATTTTCTCAAGCTGTAGAACTGGGAGTTGCTTGTGAATTTCATAGGGTACAGTTAGTGGGTTTAGCATCCACACTTTTGGTTTATTTATTATTTGGTGGAAAAATAGACAGAATTCACACAATCTGAGATTCCTTTCTGTCATTAAATTTCTCCTGAAGTCATATCTTGCTGTTTGTTTCTTGCCTGTACTCAGGCTTTTTCCTGCTTCCTAATGTAACATGAGTTTTAAAACTAAATCATTCTCAGAGAGAAACAATTCAATACATATTGTCCACTTTCTTCATTATCAAATATTCCAATATATATGGCAACAAAAAGGTCTCTAAACAAAAAGTAACATTATTTTCCTATTCCATTTCAGTTTCGTTTATCCAAGAGACACATACACTGGTTCTTGTAGCCTAAGGACCTGCTTGCATACACATAAAACTCAAAGTGAATTCTAAATTGAATCTATAGTAAGATGTTAAAAAAAAAAAATCCAGTTATTGGGTTGGTGGTTTTTTTTTGTTTTGTTTTGTGGTTTGTTTGGTTTTTTAAAAAAAAATTCTTCAATTCCTGATGAAATTTTAATTAAAACTTAATAAATATAGCACAAAGGTGATTCTCCTAATCATTCTAATCTGCTGTTGCTGATCTTACCACCATTACTATGGCAGTAAGCCTCAGAGGCCTTTCAAATATTGAGGATCTACTATGCAAAACCGGTTGGATACCAGTTTGAATTTTAACCCTCCAAATAAAACACGCAATGAGTTTCTCAGTCCTATCACCAAGACAGCAGTTTGGGATATGTTTATACAAATTCTCTGTTGAAAACACTGGTTTCCATTAGCTTGCAAAAGAAAAAAGGTGACAGTGAAGGACAATTAGTTTCTGCTCAGATTTAACCTGAGCATCTGGACACTTACCTAAAGTCATTCGGAAGTCAGTGGCAGGACTGACTGCACAGTTTCCTCCATCTTCTGTGCTTTCAATATCAGAGACAGTTCCTTCACTTTCTCAGATTTCCATAGAGATTTCCAGATCAGCAAGATTCACTAGAGCTCAGATGCGTTGAGAGCCAGTGCACAGCTTATTTGAATCTCCTAAGTTTTTGAAGATTTACAAATTTATTTTTAGCAGCTGTCCAACTTCTAATGTAAGTCATAAACCTCAAGTTAAACTAAGTCTATAAAGTTATCAGATAAAGCTCAAATTCTCAGACTTCTAAATGACTCCATTAAAATCAATGAGTGGGATGCATTTTGTGGAGATACAGTTATACACACTTTCAAATTCATCTGAATATTCCAAAGTTAAATGAAAGAGCTGTTCCCTGGAGATTAGCTGAGGCACCATATTCCTATTACTTGTTTCAGCTATGTCTTTACTAATTATTTTTTTTAATGTTTTTTGCCTCTCATGCTATTTATAGTGAACACTTATTAGTGTCCCTGTTCAAACTAATATGAGGATGCAAACACTATGGTCCACTAACACTTCTCGCTTTATCAGCCGAAACTTTCTATTTCTATTCTATTTCTGTTTGCATTCTATTTGTGATACTAAAATAACAAGACTGCATCTACATAGTGCAAACAGGAGAGGTTCACTAACAGAGTGGAAATCTAAGGAAAAAAAACACAAAGAAGACAACAAAGTAAAGACAAATCCAGCACTCTGAAATCCTTCTTAGAATAGAATTTCAGATTATTCAAACTATTATAATGGTCTTTTCAAGGACTTCCATGCAACTGAAATACTTTATATTACAGCAAATACAGTATATATGAGCTATTTTGCAAAAATTAATTAATGATAATAAAAGTTAAATATTGAAATAGATCCAAATGTTAAGGTCAACTTCTAGACTACAAATAAATGACCTAGAGATTTTATACGTAAGATTAATAATTGTACTAGCTTTCAGGTTAGTTTTTATTTAAAGAATAGTTCAAGAAAACTGGACAAAATATCTTTTCCAGCTTTCAAATATTTCTTAGTTTAGAAAGTCTGCATTATCTATCTTGAACTAAACTGATTAGGAAAAAAGTGAACGATTACCACTTGCACAGTTCCAGTTAAAAAAATTTCAAATCCAAACCAAAGACACATCTTCTGAAAGTTTTCAAATCATTCAGTGTAAAATGAAGTACTGTTGGCTTTAGTAATTAAGGAAATCATTACAGCTATGTCTGTCTTATGGTACCTGGGAAAAATTTGCTCTGGTTGTTGCAGCCTGAATGAACCTCAGTTTCTCTCAGGAAAAGACCCAAGCACACATCCCTCTGTCCCACCTTTTCCATAAAGCGAGTCGCTCAAAAACTTACCGCGTCCTCCAGTCTGAGCAGTTAGCAGGCTGGATACACAGGATATAGCAGAAGGTCATCTGTCTTGAAATACAGCCCTAATCAGAAAGAATTGAGAATACATAATTAAAAATTCACGGTCTTAAGCAAATACTTATGTTTCAGCTACCTTATTTTCTCCTGGATAATTGCTTTTACGTTCGCTCGTAATTTGACATTATCAAATGAATGTTTGATAAAAAGATATTTAGCTTTTCATTGCATCATCGAAAGAAATGAGTTGGGTGGAAACAACTGAGCCATAACCAATTCTCAATCCCTCTGTCTCTGGTAGGACACAGCAGTACGTGGGCTATTTGAGAGAAGGACCCATAGCCTGTCAGTAGCACCTCACCAATCGTACTCATTTAGAATACACATCTTGGCAAATAGATGGTTTAAATCTCCTGGATCGACACCTTCTTCAGGTGCATGGGTCCCCCACGTGCGATTAGCTAGACTTAGTATTAGGCACTGCTTTGCAGTATTCTTGGCAGAGTGCCCCAGTTTTAGTTCCCCCCGGAAAGACAAACCCCAAGCAGGATATTCAATTTTTCAGCCACCTAAACATCAGTTTTAAAGAGCTATTTCTGGCATCCTGCTTCTACCTTCACTTTCTCCCCTGTTGCTACTTTATTACTCCGACTAGGCTGTACATGAAGCCCCTGAGGGACAGCAGAGAAGTTCCAACAAAACCAAATGACCTCCACATCCAGCCACATCCTACCTGCTGGAGTGCAGCATGGCTCGGGGAAGGTTTTAAAAAGCACTGAAAGAGTAACTTCATTTTATCTCTATACTCTTAATTTTTTCTTTTGGGACTGAGGGAGAACCACCCACATCACCCAGGTTCACCAGTCCTGTCATGACAAGTTCTGAAAGTGTGAACCAAGCAAGAACTAGTACATTTTCAAGATCATCCAAAGGGAGGAATCTATGAACAAAATTAACCCTCCAGGCACAGATTTTTTTTAAAAAAGCTGATCTTTAACACCTCCCATTTAATAATCTTAAAGCCCATTACAAATGGTAATAAGCCTCATCATGGACAGGAATACTAATATTTCTTCTGGTCTTAAAAATGGTATAAACGAACAATGTAGCCAGCAGTCTGATTTTCATAACGTGCCTGTTCACTCATTCATATAGTTTGTGGGTATAATTACAACAATTGCATGTTTCTGTTGGACTGTTATATGCATAAGTAGCTATTTGCATCTGCAAATATCTCATTTACGTGTATCGACACTGTTATGTCTATGTGCATAAATTAGGTATGCAACTGCACACACCATAATGTTCATATATTTATAACAAAAAAAGTCCATAAGCTAAACCATACATCCTGCTACGTCAACTTTGTGGCAGAACAGGGAATACAACACAAATTGTCAGACTCCCAAGCCTGCAATTTAATCGCAGAGCCTCACATGCTAGAAGAGGAATGAGGGACATAAGCAAGATAAAGGAAACAGCCCAGTCTCCTCAGCGCAGTAGGGATAAGGGTGATCCACCTCAGACTCCTTCTTGACTTCATTAAATTGTTACGGATAAGAGACAAGCCCCATTGTTCCAGAGAATAGCTCACCGTAGCTACTGATGTCTTGTGAAATGATCCTTTGGGTGTAGAGGAGCAGCAGTGATTCAGCACCAATCTTTTCAAAGATTGACCAACATGCCTCTTCTTTATTCAGTTTTCTAATTTGCAATCAATTATATTGGAGGATTTTAAGTTACTGCACACCTTCCAAACACTTTCCTGGCTACTGAGGAAAACAGGAAACAAACAATAAGCCACACATTATATTTATGTTCAAGAAAAAAATCTGACTTAATTTCTTGAGCTCTCCAAAGTAGCAATTTCTGTGGAGCTATAACAGAAAGCACACGGCTATAGGGTAGAAGAAAGTAGCAAAGTGAGAAAAGGCAGGACAATTTCTTGTCTGGAGAAACCAGATTATGTTCACTGAGACGGACTACCAGCCTGTGGACTCATATTAAACATAATTTGAAACATCTGAAGACAAAAAAAAAATTATGGAGGGTGAAGAAAAGGAAGAAAATCCAACGATTCTATTTTCTCTGGAGCATCAGGAGTCACATCTGAGAGCAGAAGGGCAATGGAATCCACAAGTCTTTGGAAAAGGTCTGGATCAGGATCTATAAAAATCCAAGATTCAGCTCTTGGTTCAGAACAAGGTTTTCTTCCTATGTGACTCTTGGCAAGTCACAACAGAATTGAAACAGTGCTTTGATGTTGAGAGCAGAACTTGATGGCAGGAGCTGAAGTCCACATTTGCACCATAAAAGCTTCCTCCTTAATAAACATATTTCGCCATATCAATTCATAAACTGAATAAGTACCACTTTTTCACATCAAATTCACTACCATTGTTCTATTTACTCAGAATGTGCCAAGTTATTTCAATTTAAAGCAGGTAACCATACACGACAGTTTCAGTATCTTCGCATGTAATTAGATTAAGCTTTCTTGAAACATCAAGTCCCTCAAACTTCCCTCCAAGCAGTAGATGTTTAAGCATTGAGTTCTACACAAAAGGCGGCTGATGTAACACCTGTAACCTCCACCCAAGACCACCTCTAATCTCATTTTTTCCAGTTTAGTAGGAGTCAGGATAAGTGGATGGTCTGGCTCAGCTGAAAACGGAGGTCCTCTTCCTTTGAGTGCAGTATTCCTGGCAGCAAAGAATAGCAAGAAGGGACGTAACTACAGGTAACGCTGGGTTATTCAGACAGAAAGAGAAGTTCTTAAATTCTGCCTCTTCCTTCCCAGAGTAGTTTTATGTTTTTATATTGAACTGTCATTGGAAAAAGAAAAAGTAATCCAGAGTGCAGGGACCAGAACTCAGAATTTATTTCACGTCTCTGGAGGTGGAAGAAAGTGGCATATTCCTGGTCTAAGGCCTTTGTCTTTCCGTGCAGCAGCACTTCGTTACCGAGTTAAAACCCACGGCAGCCTTTGCTGCACCAGGCAGGTTACAGAAGACACCCGCGAACAGCGCTGCTGTCACTGACGGTTACGATTACCCACTGGAAATGGATCATTTTTAATACCTGGAAGAGAGAGCAGGTATGTCAGTACCTGTACATCTCAAGAGCATAAGTGTTTCAAGTCCTCTTACCCCCACGGCAATATTTCCTGCTTTTTGCCATTGCTGTCATTACTATGAACTGGTGGGATCCAGCAGCCTTACTCTGCTTGAAATAAATTCCAGCTGCCAAAACACTATTCTAGGTTGAATTTTGATTGCATTGTTGACAACAAGAAGCTGCTTAATCTTCTCTTTCATATATTATCTCTTTATGAAGCATCCCTTCTGACAGCAGTTAGGGACACAGAAGTTGGCCTTTGCCCATGGACATTCCCTGGAAGACCTACATGAAACAAATCAGACACCCTTTTGTCTGAATGTATGAGCAAGTAGGTGACCCCATTTGAAAATATTCATTAAACGGTTTCATCATTTTTTAATATTACTTTATAGTCATTAACATATTGGGTCAAATTATGATCTCAATTACAGAGGAGTAAATCTGAGGTAATTACGCAGGTGCAGAATATGATCAAAATCTGGTGCAAAATAATTAGAACATTTCAGTTGCTCTTGGTGAAACTTCATTAGTGGAATAATATAAATTAATAAAGATCACCAAAATGGATGATGTCAGAAAATTCACTGAAAATTAAGTCTCAGGTTGCACTGCTCACAGGAAACACATCAAGTAAAGCAGACAAACGAAGCCCCGAGGTCCTGGTAATCAGTGTTAGAGCTACTTATGATCTTCACCCTTTTGGTGGGAACACGACTAATCCACTTGATAAACTGAGCATCAATGACCTTTGTTAAAAATTCATTGAAACCTCACTGAGTAAATGATAACTATTAACCTTAAATTATGTGGACATATAATTATCCAGACTGGATTCTCTGCATACCTATTACAGGGGCACAACCTCTCTCCCCAGACCCTCTACTCCCACCGCCCATACTCACATGAGCAAATGTTTACTCTAACTGCAATTACAGACACAAATACATTAAACAAACTTTTCACTGTTGAAAAAAATCAATATGCTATGAGATAGGAAACATCAGAATTAAAATTGCACATAAACATGCACCCCTCTACTAAAACCCACATGTAGTTTCAGGTTCAGGCTTCACTTAAGTTCTACAGACACCCTCTCCTTCAGCCCAGACGATGGGTAACACACACAGAGAAGCTCTTTCATTTTCTTGCTTTCTATTCAGCATTGTGTTTGTGATACCTTGCGTTACTATAGATATGAGGAGAGTAAAATTGAGTCCCGATTTCTGTAGCATTTGACTGCTTCATCAAGGTTAACGTGTGTGCTTCTTCCAACAACTTTTATCAATGCTATGAGGGAACTGGAATTTCTGTCCTGTGGTAAGTTTGTATATCTGAAAAAATATTTTTTTTTCCTCAAAAGATGGTCAAGCTTTGACATTCTCAACACAGGCAAATGGTGGGAGAAAGGAAATAAAGAAACAGAGAATGCAGTCCTTTAAACACGCCTGGATAATGCCTCTGTTCCTGAGGAACCGGATGATGCATCCTACTCTCACAAACAATTCAGACACTCCCAACAGGTGGACCATTTACCTGGCTTCTGGAAGAGCTTCAGGAGGCAGCCAGTAGCTTCACAAACCTTCTCACCTACCCTGGGGTAATCTGAAGGGATTTGTTTGTTTTTTAACAACATAAAGTACAGGCAGCAGAGACCCAGAGTGGGGTTATTTTGGCAAGAGCCTGCCTGGCAGGAAGCACAGCCCTGATCTCTGGGCTGCATGTGGCATCGGGGAGCTCAGGAGACCACTGCGGTTGCACCTTGGATGATATCTATCTGGGCTGGCAGAAGACCAGGCAGGCCTTACTTCCAATGTCAGCTTTTGCTTCGACACGTTCCCATCAAATACCTGTGGATATTGACTAGGGTGTCTTCATCAAGCCGACTGGCATCTGTGTAACAACTCAGACACCAGCTTTAATCGCTACAATCACTGTGAAAACAAGGAGCCACTGGGCAAAGAGATGAAGGTAAAAAATACTAATTCATTATAGGTGCCCAAGATAAATGAACTAGAATCCATTCTTGTAGCCTACGTTATTTTATATCCATAGATCCTAAGCCCAGCTCTCCTGCGCACCAGCTATAGTAGTGAACACTCAGCAGTCCTCCCACACAAGTGTTGGGTGTTCAAGGTAAGGAATAAACCTTTGTGTACATGTCTGGCTTAGCATTTTCCTGACAGATGAAAGGAAGGCATCTAATTTCCCCAACTGTTCTTGACAACGCAGTAACAACAAATAATTCAACTTTTTAAGGCAAAACAAATAACAGAAATATAGTTCATTGTTAACAGAAATGACTGCCGTTCCTCATTAACGTTACCAAAAAAAGTCCTTTTCAAGTCAGCTCTTTCTTTCCCTACCTCCTCAGCTTGTTCTTCACCCAAAATAAAGATAAGCTTACTCAACTCAAAAAAAAACCACATCCGGACTATTTTTAAAGGTGGTCTTTTTCAGCCCTTGAAATGGTTTAAAACAAATGTTCAAACAACATGTATTTCAAAAACGTCTGGTCACTCACTTGGATGTTTGAAATGACACTTTTTTTTTTGTCTTATCATCATCATAAAATTTTTCAAGACTCACCTCATGTATTTCAATCACCTGCAAACTGTATTTTCTGCAAAGTACCTCTGCACTTCCTAACTTGCTGGTTTGAATGAGTGATCGCAGTAATTTTTCAGCATGCTGTTTTTCAGCTAAAATGATTAAAATATTAATAACTCATAAATGACTTTAAACAAGACCTGCTATGAAAACGATCACCAGTAGTGATCAGTAGTGGTCTTTATTGCTGTTGGTCCAAACTACTATAAAGCCAACCTCCGCTCAGTGTTTTTTACTGTGTTAGTGGTTAAGTACAAGTATTCTGCTCCACCCCAAATTAGAACAACGTGTAACTGGAATTTCAGTAAACATGCACTTTAACACATTATTATGGTTAAAAGACAGAATGCAACACTTTACATGTGTAGAAGAAACTTTAGTTCTTTGATTAGCAGTGCCAATTCACCAATGTGCTTTTGCATCATGCAGATATTGCCGATTCTGATGAACTTTTTTTTTTTTTAAGTAAAAGGGATAAAAAAGAATGATGCAGAATGCTCATAATACTGCATCAATCAATGCCACAGTTTTCTGCTCAGAGGCACACAAGGCAGAAAACCCTTACCCTCATTTTGGCTTTACACTGCTTTTTTTTTTTTGCATTTTTATGTAAATCACTATCCCAAACCAATTTGTCATCTTTCTGGAACCTATCATGAACCTACAAGACAAACACATTTTCAGTTGTGGGGGGAAAAAAACCAAACTACTAAAGGCTGTAAAGAGCTCTCTACTTTATGCAACTATCTGCCCTGCAAAGCTAATACACATCGAGGCAAGTAATAAAGTTCTGAGGGAGGAAAGTAATACCGCCCTAAGCAAGGAGACTGTTGAACTTGATTTTTGCCAGAAGTAGTGGGTGGCAATGTAATTGTGTTGGCGTTCCATATCTTCTCATAGTCTGCAGTCGCACATTCTTCTCACCTATCACAGTAAAAGTCTAACCCTAATGTAAGGTTTTTTAGATTAAAACAATCATGTCTTTGGAGCGTACAGCAAAATTGCTTTGTAACAAATTGTTTACTTTACCTTTTGAATCAGAAAAAAACAGAAAAGCCGAGGAAGGGAACATCAACATCCTCAATCAAAAATGTTTGCTACAGAAGTCAAGTTTTGATTCATCAAGAATATAATTTCTTTCTTCCTTCAGAGAATATGTCTACACGAGACCACTGAACATAACTGCTGCTTTATTTGTAATCCTGAAATTTAGAGTATGTTAAGTTATGCTTGGAAATGACAAGACCTGGTTCTTTAGGGAAATAGTTTGAGGTAGAAGGAAAGGCAGACTACAAAAGGAGGTTTTATAAAGAAGTCTTTCATATTGAAGGTATCCCCAAAGTGTTCTCAGAAAGACGTTGCTACATTAATGATATAAACCCAGAGAATCTTTGAGCAATGGCAACGTGAGGTCGACAACTGCTCACAACATAGTTCATAGTTCAAAATGGGTTAAAACCTAGAGATGGTATGGGACAAAAATTATGATTTTCAATTGCTTGGCCCTATTAGCTAGAGTGTTCATTATGTAACTCAGAATTGAACTATCAGCTTAAACTTAGGCCCTCGGGAGCTTGTTTGTTTATGTTTTTCTTATTCTTATGCTCACTACAGTACCCACCCTCCTCCTCTGCAAGCCTCCAATCCAACAGTTTTTCTCAATAAGTCATTAACATCAGATCATTTCAAATAATTTTACAGGGAGACAGTGTGGATTCAGAATGGGATCAGAACTATCAAACTTCCATCACCGGTTCCATTGCCTGTGGCCTTCAATGCGAACACGGTGATCAAAGTTTATCAACACAACACACAGGCCACATAAGAACAGATTCCTGGGTTTCGGGTTAGTGTTTCTTGTTTTGGTGGTTTTTTGTACCCTGGAAGCATATTGCAAAAATAAAAAAAATTACAATAAGTGCCTTTCTGTTTTTTTAAGAAGAAAAATTAAATGAGAGTAATACCAATTCACACATATCTATTGTTTGCAATTAACATTCATAAAAGATGATTTTAATGCTAGTTATGCTACTTTATGCATATTAAGTGAAATGCCCCATAATCCCTAGAACATTACTTTTTTTTCTTTTAATGTTTGACAAATATATAAACAACTAAATGCATCTGAAAACGCCAAGCATTCTGAAAATCTGCTCTGATAGTATAAAAAAATAACGAACACATTCTGAAACAGAAAGATCTAGTTCAGAACAATTAGATGAAATAAGTGCTGCGTGCTGAGGGTTTTAAACTGCTCAGAATTAATACTTTACACAAACATGGGGATGATCCCTCATCTCTCAATAGCAAACCAAGGAGGGAATCATGACACTTGTTCCACTGATCTCCCACTTGTTTTTGGAGAGAGGGAGGGAAACCAAAACACTCTAGAAGCAAGTACCTTTCTCCTGGAAAAAAAGTTGAGGTAGGTGAAAATCCAGATCTACAAAGCACTGAGGTAACTTTCATGTCCAAAACAACAAATCTGGGCACCTAATTCTGACAGGACGTTGTAGAAACCCTGCTAATTTCTTGTATGTTTGTGTCTACCAGTAAGTTAATAAAAGACCACGGAATTCAATCCGCAGCAATGACTTCAACACCTAAAGAGATAACATTGCCAAGATAGTCAAGGATATGTTCAAGAAAAAAAAAACAAACCACCAAACATTTCTGTAAAAAGGAGGAAATGTTTGAAGAGGAAAAAAAACACTGTTGTAAACTATCCTCACGTTGCATCTTGTTTCCTCAAATCCAGGAAGATACCATTCTGACTGACAAGGCAGGGATGAAGCCAGCCTTTGTCTGTCCTGAGGAACCTAAACTGCTGTGCAAGAGGAACGCAACATTCACAGAGCTAAAGATCAAGAACAGGAGATACATCAGTCGTCAGATTCAGATCACTTTCTTAAAAAACAAGGATGAAAGCTCAAGTTTCCTCAGGTAGACATTGTCCAGAGTGTTCTCGCTTCTGAAATAATTTTTTAACTAGGAATCATTTTTTACAAAAAAATGGGCCAAAGGATCTCCAAAGAGCATGAAATTTGTGTTATTTCCTCAGAAAGGCACCTAAAGTTCTGCAAAACACTCCCATTCTCTCAGTATGTAAGAAACCTTATTTCCCTTTTAAGTTCCAGGCCAAGTAAATTAACAGACGTATAAAAGTCTCAAATTTTGTTCCAAGTAGCAAGCAGTGCAGGGCAGCTTATGAACCTATGTCTATGTGTACATGTGCACATGTGTTACTACTATAACATAAAATGAACTGCAAAGAACCCAAAGAGGGTTAATTGGCATAAACATGAATGTGTACATCTTTACACTTCAAATGGAAACACGCAACCTAGTAATATACTGCAGTTTTGTAAAAATCAGTTTTGTCCTTTTTCAGTAGAATTCATACAAATTACTCTGATCTCCATGTACACAATGAATAGATTACCTTTACTTTCTTTACTATTTATACCTTGCATCAGATCTTTAATTTCTTTATATATGTAATTTTATATATATGATTTTTTTTCCTTTCATTATAGCCCTCCTTATATTTTCTCACTGAAAGGGTTAAACATGTTGCTCTTACCTAAGACCACAGTGTGCAGTGTTTACAACAGCTACTTTCTACTATGAAACTAACGGTGAGAAAATTACTTCTATTCAATGCTTCTGCTTTAAAAAGGATAATGATTTCATCTGGTTATAGCTGTCTGTACCTACTTAGTTTATTGCAGGGAAGAAATTGCCTGTTCACTCATGATAAGATAATTTGTCGCCTTGGAAATTAAATTATCCATCCCAGTTTACCTTGAGGAAGAATACTATATAATACCTATTTGTTCCATTACACCCTTTAAATCAGAAATACACTTTAGTCTACAAACATGTTCCATGTAATCAGAGACATTAAGACAGTTAAAACAGCCCCTGACTGCAACTTAATTAGGCTCCAAAGTTGTCAATTGTGTAAGACCTGAATCCAGTGGAACTAAAAGGATACTGAGTAAATAATTTCTTTTACAGAATAAAACTAAGCCTGAAATACATTTTCAAGTTAGTTTTTTTTTTTTTTTTTTTTTTAATACTCTCAGAGAAATTCACCAAAGTCATGTCAAGTACGTATCTTCACTCTACCAAACCAGAAGAGCATTTCTAGGTATCGTTACAAGACACAAGAATAGAATAGGCAGGATCAAACCTTATTTTCCACCTAATATAAAGGATTAGGAGAGTCATGCAGCTAATGTGTTTTTTTCCTGCTTCTGCCAGATTGTACTTAAATACATAAACATAGTCTGTTTTTCAGAGACACTGGTTTGTAAAATTATAATTTCTTAACTAGTTTTAAAGGCCAAGTTGAGTGCAGCTGTTTTAAAATTTAAAACCTGCTTCCACAAAACCACAGTAATTAGGAACAATCATGGTTCTAGGCCAAGGAGAACACATCAGAAGTGGTGAGTAGAGCATGGTAGGGCACAGCTCTCAAGGCACTGTCTGACAATGGGCACTAAAACCAGCTTCTGAATCCTCTATAAAGCTTATCTATGGAACTGCATAATCCAAGTGACTCATTAAATTCTTACATACAGAAATTTAAAAAAAAGGCTAAGAAAATTAGATTTTTTCCATAGCATACTTTTTCTAGGCTTTGAGTGGTGATGAAGAGAAGCTGGTCTTGTGATGATGATAATGGATTATGAAACAAGGCTTTGTGCTGTTGGCTCTGACACAAGACTTTGAGCATGACCTTGAATGAACCTTGAATGAATCCTATAATCCCCCTGTTCCTGTTTCTCCACTTGCGAAACAAGGATGAAACAATTCTTACCTACAGCAAGGAACTGTTCAGAGAATTAACCTCATGTTTATTGGATGCTGTAGATGTGAAGTGTGTGAAACCATCCACTGCATTTGAGCTTAAGTATATTTATTTTTAATTGAGTTCTAGAGATAGGACCTTTCTAATCAAACATTTTTTGCTCCCTCAAACACTGGTTTGACAAAAATGATCCTTTTCAAGGAAACAGAGGGTTTGATGAACTTTTAAGAGGGAGATTGTTCAGGCTTGCAAGAAGATTTCTGCATCTATCCTAGTTCAACAGGGAAACATCAGTGGGTTTTACCACCAACATGGGCGCTTACTAAGCCCATATTCCAGCTAAGAAAAAGTATATAATAGCCTTCACCACAGCACTAACACTGAAACATCATGACCTTCCCTCACATTATTTGTAATCTTGCTATCTCAGTCTCACTCACACATTAGCAACTGCTATTTAAAGCATATTTTACAACAGCATTTTTCTTTGTCTCATCTTGCTAGTGTGTGCCGCATTATGGAAAAGTTGGAAAGACTTCACGAAGTTGAATGGTGGGAAACAAAAAATATAGATGGATTGAGGGCTGGAAAGGGGATTTATCGTAGCATGGAAAGAAAATTCTCCTCCATTTCTAGGTCTGCTTATTAGTAAATTAATTATATTATTTATTAAGTAGAGAAGCATTTCCTGGGATGAAATTCTGCATGTGAATAAAACATGCGTAGATATTAGTAATTAAAATGGCAAAGCGTCTCCATTATGCTTCAAAAGAGCACTTAAGCAAGCAGGATCCAAGCAACAAAATTACAAGAAATCTGAATGATTCCATCTTCTAATGAACTGAACTCATTTACCTCTGGATAACACAGTGCGTGCTCTCGGTAAGCAAGGAAAATACATTACGTGATTTAAAAGCAGGAACAAAAAAGTAAAATCATCTTTTGATGTAGAGACTGTCAGCCTGATTTAGTTTGTACTTACCACCTAGTGTGTACTAGTGAGCAATAGTAGTTGCTCCAGGAGTTACTCCCAATTTTCACTGGTTCACTAAAAAAGGTGAATATTCGAGTCTTATAAAAAAGCTACAAAAGATTTCTGGGTTTTTTTAATGCACATTAGCACAGTTATTTTCAGGTGTATTCTCTCAAATAATGTCGTCTCTATAGGCAATATTAATGAACTCTTTGTTCGGCTGCATTTTTCATCTTTAAACTGGGAAATGCTGCTTTCCCTTGCCTTCTCTGCTAATCCTTGAAAATAAGTGGCATATCTGTTCCAAAAAAGACAACCCATGGACTTAGAATTTTTTAAATAAAAATACATTAAAAATTAGACTTAATCTAGGCTCTATTTTTTTGTACTTTTTATTGCTTGAGAAAGATGCACAGATACAATATAGTTGAATTTCAGTCTCTAGTAGTGGCTTTAGTCGTCTGTACTGCTCAGACGCAATAGCTTGAAGTTCATTATTTTTTGTTCTGAAGCCACCCTGCTGTTCTCACCAAATGAAAAGCAGGTCAGAACCAAGCTATTTAATTAGCTGGGAAGGCAGGTGATGCTTAAGCACGCTGCTAATCATTTTCTAACTGTTTATAATTTTCCATCAGGGATAGATTGACAATAGAGTTTCAAAACAACATGCAGAAAATGATAATTCATGACAAAGGGGTGTGAGTAGTATTACATTTAATTTTAGTGAAGAGAAAGGCTAGAAAATAATAGACTATAGAATACTAAAAGTATATCTTTGTTACACCCGAACAGTACTCAAATCTCTATCTGAATGAATTAAACAGTAATAAAGCAAAACAATAGATTTGGGTTAAAAAGAAAGAAGAAAATCCACTAATGAGATCTCAAATTATGGAACCACAGCTTGCCAGCATGTGCAATTTCTGTTTTGCTAGGTGGTTCAGAGCTTGAACCAGGGGTTTGTCTTTCTGATTCCATCAAAACTCCACACGTGCACATGCTGCATGCTACTAAATTTTGAATGATTACTAGCAGAATAAAATCTGTATTGTTCACATGACTTAACTTTTAATAATAACATAAAATATAAATGGCGCTCTCTCCTGTAATTTATTACAATGTTCCTCTTTCAGTATCACACAAGCTGTTACATTCAGAAATATCATTTTTAATTTAACTTTACTGCTCCTCTGTTGAAGTATTTCTAACCTTAAGAGCTTTCAGTGTTCCATCCGGAGCAAAAGTGGGATAAGAATATAACATCTTTTGGGGAATTCTGAGAGGAAATACAATAACTAGGGGCTCTACTCATCAGAAATCAGGTTTCCTTAGATGCAGTAACTTCACAAATTTCAACAATTTCGCTCCCAGAGAAACAAAAGATTTTCATTTGAAATATATGCACCCTTACTAAACACACCTGAAAACTTCAGAGCAGCTGTCTCGTGCTAAAGTAAGCACCAGTGATCACCAGGTTTCAGCTAACACACAAAGAAAACCAGTCCCTATGGTGAAGAAGGAAGCTCTCTGATGACGTATTTTCCAGTAAACAGAACTGTCTTTTAATTAAGACAAGAATAATACCAGCGATTCACTATCTAGGATGGTAAAAGAGTCTTTTTCCTGTTGTTGATGAAAATCAGTTAGATAGCTATATCAACAATGGAATTTTCACTGCTTATCTGCTAGGTAGAGATTCTTCCTAATAGGTGGCTCAGTAAGTAGTGCTATTGAATAAAAGAATGCAGAACTTTAATTCAAACCACTAATTAGTCCCAAATCAGTGAAGATTACATTGTAGGAATAGGCACTCAATGCCTAATGGCCTTGTCTATAAGGATCAAGAAGGGATGTATCTGCTTGCCTGTGGAAGCAAGATCAAAGCCAGATTTTGTTTAGTTAGCGAGCTGTTTGCTTCCACTGTTATCATAAGACCCCTGGAATAAAGCAGGGAATTTGAGAAAAGAGATTTTTGACTTAAAAGCTAGTCCTCTGAGAGAAAGCCTTCATGAAGATTAAGGGGTAAATCGGGCATTACTTCTAATCTTGTAAGTGAGTAACGTAATCGGGGGAATACTAAAACAATGTCTAGGTTATCACATTCAGCAGTTTTGATATTCTGATTATTTATTTAATCCATTGAACTACACTGTTATTTTGATTCCTTCAAGGAATATCTTTGAGAGAAGATACGTTGTTCCACAAATTCCTGCATAAGATCGTATTCTGCGACAAGAGAAATTAAATAGCTGTGAAAAACAGGAATTCCAGTCTCAAGTTGTTTAGACATTATAAATTCACTCATACATACATACAGCTATAGACATATGTCTTCAGTAAGATAATTTTCATAGGAAGCTAAAGTATAAATGCTACTGTACTTTTATAAACCTGTTACATGTAACTTCCGCCTTTAAATCTCTTCATTTTCTTGTTGACCACGTTATCCCATGTCATAAAAATAATTGAGTCTGTAGATTTAATTTGAAAAAAAAAAAATTGTGTAACCTAGAATAAAATCTATTTTGTTCAAGTGAAGGGTATTTGTTGTGGTCAGCGAGTTGTTTTTAAATCATGAATTTGGATGGCACACATTTTTATCGGTATATATCGCTTCCATCTGTGCTGGAAGTCTGGGACCTTTGAAGCTGCAAAGACATTTGTAGTGGAAAACCAGAATCACCACATGGGCTTCTTCCTTTCAGGACATTGTGGCAAGTATCAAAACATCAGAAGATAATAAGGAACAACACACCTGTTAATTGGGAACATGAGACACAGAAGAGTAAAACCAAAACACATTCTAGCATGTTGCTTCACAGTGTTGCCAATTGACCTTACAGTTTTTCTCATGTATTTGATACCCATCCCAACCATTCTTTGGGGTATGCATTCTTGTTACATCCATATCTTTTTCTGCTTTAGCTAAGTTATAAACATGGTGATGTGCTAGGCTGTACAGCTTCCCAGCTCATATATATAACGTAAAACCTCTTATGTGTTTGCCCTGGGCCTACAAAATAATAAAAATATTTTTGAGCACTCCAGACAAGTACCTCAACAGCAGAACAAATATTTTCCAACATACTCTTTTGAATCTAAACATTAAAACTGTTCTTAGGAAATATTAGAGGTCCTTCAGACCACCTGCCTCCCAACAGCTGGTCTCTGATGCTTCAGGGGAAAACTCAAGAACCCTCACAGTGCACAGTTAAAAGGTGTGCTGTCCATAAAAAAATAATATTCCTAGCTACTAACATTGTTTTTTACCCTCAAGTATGAGAATTTATATCATTTCTAGATCCCTGATTATTTTTAAAACCCTAGTAACTCTGGCTGTTGTTATAATCTATACAAACATCCATTTCCTTTTCTAATCCGACTGAGCTCTTGACTCCAATAATATATTGTAGCAATGACTTTTGTTAGCTTATTGTTGGCTGGAAAAATAATTCCTTCTGTCGATTTTAGATTTGCTGTCTTTCAATTTCTCTGAACACTGCCTTCCTCCAGTGTTATGTCAGAAGCTAAGTAGAAAGCCTGCACTTGCTTTTCTATACACTCATTTTCATGCACCGTCTTTTTTACTCAAGTTATTTTTCATGTCCCATCTTGTTCATCTCTATTCTGAAGTAAACTGCTCCTGTCTTTTCAATCTTACTTCATATGGTAGTTTTTCCACTTCTCTAAGCATTCTTATTGCTAATCTCTGAACCCCTTCTATTTTCCCTATAGTCATTTTTTGAAATAAAATAAAAAGAGCTGAAAGCTGTGTTCCAGAGGCAGCCTGGTTTACAGACAACATTATAATACCATCAATATCAATTTATTAAAAATTCTAACCCTAGATTTCTTTTCTTTGTTAACCATTACTGCTGAGTGAAGAGAAGGGTTTGTGGTTGTTTGGGTTTCTGATCTGGAAGTCACTAGTACAGTACATTTGGATCTCAGCTGTAGTGTAATAACATTTGTGGAAAATATTTCCTAAAACCTGCTGAGCTTACTCAATACAGTGGATGTATATATAGATAATTTTTTTCTTCCCCTTCACACTTTATAGCCTGAGAGCAACTGCACGCACTGAACATGGAAAAAGAGTGTTTTCCACTCACTCTTGGATGTCTGTGGTGCCTCAGGCACTTTTCAAGCAATGTCCTTTTATTTCAAATAAAGAGAGCCAACTGATCTCCTGGAGTAAAACGTGGTCCCCAGAGAGCATCAAAGTCCCTCTTTTGACAATAGGCAGTAAAATTTACCGGTATTGACCATTTTTACATGATAACTCACAACTGTTGCTGTCTTTTCGTACAGTAGCGATTCAGACTGAATGCTGCAAATGCAATGGAAATCATGCCTGAAGCACCACCTCTCACCAGAGCTCTGTACGTTGTCATTAGATCTTACAGGAGACCTTCCACTCATTTCTGTGTTCATGAGTTCGGTTTATTCTTCATAAACCAATCATATTACATCGCTTTCCAGATTATGGAAGGCAATTTTAAGTTACAGTACTTTGCCTTAACACCAAAACGAGACTTCTGCGCCTTCCCTGGGAACAATTTGTTACTGAGGACAAACATCTTATCTGTGGAGTCTAGTAAAATGTTTTCCAAAACCTCAGAACTAAAAATATTCAAGTCCTGTTACGTGTTGGTAGCAGACTGCTTTAAAACAGGCTTAACTGTTTAATCAAAGGAATTTAGGAAACAAAGCAGGCACTACTAGAGTTTATTTTTACTCCAATGATTCAAAACTAGTCACCTTGTGATCATTACTTCTGAAAAAAATAAACACCCTAGTTTGCCAGTCCTCTTAACTTTTTGCTGTTGTATTATGCCATTTAATGTAATTATTTATAATTGCATTTATAATTCTCTATTTATAACTGCAGATTCCTTCAGAGCAATCCTGTACAGAGCTTGGTGCCTGCCTGCTGCATGTCAAGGTCATAGACAGGGACGGGGAATGCAGGTGACTAAAGGAGGAAGCAGATTATTCATTTTCTGAATTTCTACATCTGACGTACAAAGGGAAAACCAACTCTGTGTAGGCTGACTTGTTAGAGCTGAAGGAGTAAAAGGAGTCTTTGACCAAGTAGGAATGATTATGATGAGTAATAGATTTGTCATTAGAGGGGGAAAAAAGAAAAAAGTTACTGTAAAATTGCAACTATTGTATTCTTAGGTGGGTGAAAACTTCTGTATTTCTCTTTTATAAAAGAAGGTGAGAGAAAGAGAGCCAACAACTATTTTTCTCCAATGTTCTATGGAAACTTTTCTACCTGCAGACATAAAATGGTAAGTCTAAGTCATCTTTGAAGTCCCTCTTGTTTCTTGCATTTGAAGGCTCAAATGTCCAAGTCCCTCCAAGGACAGCCTTACTACTTTTCTCAAGAGAGAAGAGGGCAGGAGAGCCACATTTCACTTGCGTCAGTCCCCTGAATCATCCGAGTGACACGGCAGATGTCCTGAGATTGCCACTCTCCTTTGATCCAGCTGAGGGGCAGCACAGTCCAGGTAGGGGAAGTTAAATAGTTCCCTAATCATGTTTTTTTTTGCCTATGACAGCCCTGTCTATACACAGCTCCTAAGGAGATGATTCCTATTCTAACATTATCCTAAATACAACAGAACTTGAAAACAAAGAACATAATTGCAGCCTATCAGCATTTTTGAATGGAAATCAGAAATCTAAATTATAATCCACATGTCAACTTTGCATTAGGAAATTAACGTTGCCCAAGTACTTCATGCTGGATTCTGCCAATAGTAGGAGCAATGTCACAGCTATTGTGTGGCATTGAAGTATTTCGAACAATTTCAAAATAAGCTAAATGAATTAATCTCCACTTCTGTTTCATCTATGGCCAACGGTAAAACTCTTTGTTAGGAAGAATACTTGCTGCTTCCTGATAAAAATTATATAGAGCTGTTGGTATGCAGAGATTTTTTTGGTTTTGGCAAGATTGTCAGTGACACAGAGGTCCTACTTTATTCCACCTCAGAACATGGCAACTCTCTGACTCTATGACTGGAAAAAGCTTAAATTTGGCTGTACTTTACGTCTATAACTGCTTTCTATTTTTTCTCTTTCCTTCCAGAAACAGAAAGCCTGTAATATAATAATTGCTATTTTCCCTGATAGACAGTTTTTACATAAAAGCCCTCAAGAAAGCATAAAATTCTTCATCTCTTTTTCCGACTGAGAATTACAGAGTAATTTTCACTCAAGTATGTCTGAGCTGTTTCTTAATATCTATGGCCCTGTGGCTTGTCTGCCAGAGGTCTGATCCAGCTGCCATGGACCAGAATGGAAGCCCCATCTATCACAGTGAATACACTTCTTTCATAAGTAATTTTGAGATGCTCGTCACATGAAGTCAAAGAGCAGCATCAAGCTCTGCCTTCTCAGTCTGTCAGTCACTCATTAAAGTCACTTTTCAACACAGGGCTCCTGGCAGAAACTTTGCCCCTCTCCTTTCTGGCTATTTCACCTGTGTTTGGAATTTCCTCCCCCCCTCCTTGTCTTTCACTTTTTCTTATTGCTGAGGAGGTGGCTTATTCTCACCCAATTCTTTCCACTGCAAAGCACTTAACAAGAAAGAAACTGCTATTGAGGTGTTTCTAAATCTGTAAACCTTCAGTACCGTGCTTACAGCAGTAGAAATTAAGTGCTATCTGATGCTCAAACAAAATTACTGTGTCAACGTAAATCATAGGAAACCTTACGGAAAAGAGACACTTTGGGTACTTCTCCATACCTTTTGTGCATCTGACATTTTACATCATTTTTAACCAACCTACAAAAATACATATTCCAAGTAACAAACATATCTTTGTAACAACTTCACTTTCATTCTATTGCACATTATATAGGACTACTGGTGGGGTAGTCCCCCATGCTTTTCTTCACATTTATATACAGCATCTGGCTATATTTTGTAGTATTAGAAAATATGAGACCTATTCATCAATGCCTTGCACCATCTGTAGTCATTGTATTCATGCAAAGTGAATGCAGATCACAGATCTTCCATTTCAGTGTTCGACACCAAGGCTCATAAATCAGATTTTGTATAATTGCAGTCATTTCTAAATACTAGTATATTTATACATATTTATATAAAGAAGGCACTGTAGGTACAGTAAATCTTTGTAGGTTTGTAAGCACAGAAGCATTTAAAAGCAGCGACAAAGATCCTAGCTTTCAGAACATGTCAGCGGATACAGTTCACTAGGTGGAATTTCATACCCTTCCAAAAAACCCCATACGAGAAAATTGAAATGATGATACAGCTTTGAAAATTGTTTTGCAAAAATCCTAACTCTTAGAAATGGTTTTCTCCAGACATAAGTGATATGTTCAAATTGAATTAAATACCTTGCCCTGTTCTTGCATCCTTGGTTTTCAGTCTTCTTAGCAAAGCAAGTGCAAGAGCGCGCAAGCAAGGATGCAATCTGAACTATGTTCTTTATACAGGTTCAGCGGAATCAGACAGATTGGTAGTTCTTCAGATAAACTTCAAAATATTTGGTTTATTGCTGAAGATGTATCTCTTGTGGGAAGAGAGAAGAGAGGAATAATTTATCTGAGTGATAGGCAAGAGACAGGAACAGTTACTTCAGTGATTAGTAGTCGCTTCCTGTCTGGGGCAGACAAATAATCCGCTGCTATGGATTGCCAGCCTCAGGCTAGTCGTGGTCCACACAGCACCTTCTGATTTAAATAGATTTCTCTAGCATAAGGTGACAGCATCATAAAATATAGGAGAGATGGCCAAGTTTCTAATATGCTGGGGTATTATCCTTATGGGCTGGAATTTTCAAGCCTGTCTGTTGACAAACCATGTCACAGGGGACATGGCAAGGGAGAGGGTAAGGAAAGCATTAAGGCCGTACTTAAATGTGTGTTTTACTTCTGTCTCTGCTACAGGCCTGCATAGAGACCATATCCCCAGTTTCCCAGCCTTTAAAATTAATATAATAAAATTGCCTCTTTTGGAAATCTGCTCCAAAATCAGTTCAGTAAAAGATCTAAGTAGTAATGTTATTACCTGGAAGGTGGTGATCCTAGCCATACAATCAATATACACACACTCATATACATGTGACACTGTGCAGTCAGATGCCTAAGTATAATAAACATCTGTTGTCATTTTAAATATCCTGAAGTGCCCTATACAATCTCCATCTTCAGCTCAAAAGATCTAAGGTTCTATATTACTCCAGACCATGCAGAAATCACATATACCATGGGGACTCTAAAAAGGCATTAGATGCCTATGTTAAAGTGTCTGCATCCCACCTTTTGCTGACACAATGACAGTACATTTAACAGAAAAAAAAAAAAACCTGTTAATACCTCATTTTTCTAGTAAGTCAAGTCCTTCTTAATCAGGAGATATTTCTCCGAAAGGAGCTGCAATGCATTAAGACAAAGGCAAGCTATTAACTTGTCAGTGCATGTCTCTAACTTCCACTGGCATTAGCGGCACCAATCTCTCTGCAGATAGTGTACCCAGAACAGACCCCCAGTGAAGAGATGTGTCAAAAGTAGGTATGAGATAGTGAAGAGACATCAGAATCCCTTTAATGGCTATCACATGATAAGTTTTGCTTGTATACTCCTCTACCTTCACAATGAATTAACAGTTTAGGAAATGCAACCTGGTCAGAAAGTAACCCCTGGGAGAGATGCTGGGGGAAAACAAAACAGTCCTGTCTGTCCTAAAGCATGTGGACTGATGAAGAGAGACAGACAAATATCCGAAGTAGCACGAAAAGTGTGCGTGTAGATATATATATAAATCTAAGGGTGATAACACATTTCATAGTATGATCACCTAGAAACTTAGCCAAGGAGATTACACTTAGAATTTCACTTTGTTTGTAACGCAGTAGTTATTCACAAACAGTGAAACACTCCATTTTAATACAACACTGACTCGATGCTTCTGTAAGTACCATAAGAAAAAGAACAAGGGAAAACCCTACTATCCACACCTTATGATTTTCTCCCAAAGATGGTTAAAAGGAGGCTTTTTGGAGTTTATTTTACTTGTTTGTATTAAAGTGCACTTAAATATTCAGAAAAAAAAAAAAAAATCACTGTGTTTCTTCAGTCTTGCTTTTTCAGGGACATTTATCACCAACAGCACCTTTGTATGTATGTATACCCAGGAGTAGAAATCACATATTTGTTTTGGCAAGTCAGAGCAGTAAGATAGTCACAAAACTCCATCTGGCAAGCAAGCAAAAGTTCTTTTTTTTTGTTTCTGTTATCATTAAATGTTATTCAGGATTCTCATTACACTTGTCATCCTAGTGCAAGGTTAATTAGAGTTAATAAATGCTGTACTGATCCAAAAGGAAAAAAGGGCAAAGAGTGAGAAACATGCTAATTATTACCCATCCAAAATAAAGAAATTTGACACAAGGCATGCTGTGCAGATGGACCAATCTTGGGCTGAAGATGGAAAAAATGTGTTAGAAAAAACACACTTCTTTTAGGTTTTGTTTTTAAAAGACATATACACGGCTCACTGGCAAATTTTAAGGAAAATATACGTAATAGTTTCACTGCAGGACACAGGAGCCTTTAATCCATTATTAACCTGCTTGGCAACTTTTAGCTACTGAATTCATTTTGATGCTCCTTGATTTGCTTGTATGTGAAACAGAAATGCTTGTTTTTATCTACTGTGTAAGACCTCCTGAAGTCTCTGGAACTTCCATGAGAACTAGATGCTATGTCTATTGCTGCTTGCTAAAGCATCATGAGAAAACTAGTGAAAAAAGCTAAGAGCAAGCAGCACTATCTTGTGACAGCATCAACAATACTGGTTTGAGGTGGGTTTTTTTGTTAGATTGGTGAAGGGGAGGGGTGTGTTTGGTTGGGTGGGTATTGGGGTTTTCTTCTGGTTTATTTTCATTTGGTTTTGGGTTTGTTGGGTATTGGTGGGTTTTTTTGTGGTTTAGTGGTTTGTTTGGGGTTTTTTGTGTGTTGAGTTTATTTGGTTTGGTTGTGTTTTTTTGTTTTGTGGTTTGTTTTTGGTTTTTTTTTTACAGTGTTTGATAACCTATTAGTAAGGAATATTACTTCTATTAGGCACTTAACATGTTCAAAATGTTCTAGCCATTTTACTACAAGGTTGTCCAAGTACTCAAGAAGTGTTCTACTTGTAGAAAAAAATGAACAAACAGATTAAAGGAGTTTTCTTCAAAACCATAAAAGTGCATTACAAGCCAAAGTAAGAAAAGGCTTCCTCACTTACTCATCTTGTTACCTTAAGGTAGTGGCTTACTACTAACGTTTAGACTTTACCTTTTCTATATTCAACTTTTTTGCCTCTAGAACAAGGAACCTTCATTCTTGGTAGTGCCATCTCACTCACACAGATAAAAATTTCTGATTTCTACCTGCTTTATGTAGGACCAAAATTTAAATAAAAAAGATTTAAAGCCAAACGCAAAATAGACTCTCACACTTTTTCTGCATACATACACATATACATATATAATAAGAAATATGGAACTGATACAAAGTTAATATTTCTGAAGATAAAACTGCTTTTTCTAAACATCCTTATATAATTTTCCCTTCTCCTTTGCCCTGACATTTTATGCATGAGTTTCTTGAAAAGAAAACCAAAAAATTGAAGTTTCTTTTGAATTAAATACTCCCTAATCCTGCTCTATTCCATGAAAAGTAGAAAAGCAAAGAGACATTATTTTATTTCTTAAACATCACTGAATTTTGTGCTAGACTAGTAGAAGCCTACAAAGTCTTCCTTGGTCTGTCAATACATTATATTATTACTCTCCTGATATTTTTGTATCAGGACAAGTTTTTAGATGAAAAGTTCATGTAAATGTCCCTGAAAATTCAAGGAAGACGACTTTTAAATAGCTGAGATCCTAACCACTGTGTTTATCTCTGGATGAATGAACATACTTTTTTTTTTAAATAATACCCTTAAAACCTCAACTTAAACCTATAAAAGTCACTGACACCACAGAGGTTTTTTATCCCCTCTCTGAACAATACCACGGCCATAGGTGGATGGCCATAGGTGGTATTACTTAGCTGTGGGACAACTCCACACCCTCTGTTCTTTGCAAGCTCTTAATTTAGAGTTATGACATGTCAGTAATATTCATCTGTCAAACATCTTTTTTCTTTTTTTTTTTAAACACAAAATGTACTTGATATCTGTCTTGCCTCATAACAGTCAGTGAATGACAAATACACATTTACACTTTAAGTAATGGTTTCAGATCATCAGCAAGACATGCAATTCTGACAGTTTGTGCCTCTGTGACCCTCTTTAGGGAACATATTTCAACTTGCATATGTAACTTGAAGTAGAATTTATTTATTAGTGTTTGTGAGCTTGTGTTTTTGGATAAACAATGAGAACTAAGAAATACTGTCATTGTGAGATGCAATTGATATTTTGTGATATTCACAGTACTCTAAATCACATGCACAAAGACCCGAAATTTCAAGTAGTGTTACTTTTTTTAAAATATGTAATTGGAAATCCCAACATACAAGAAGATTTCAAAAATCATAGGAGCCTGTGTAACAGAGTCTCCGGTCTGATTCAGCTGCTAAGCCTCCTACAGATCGCACACAAGAGTGCGATGCCTCAGATTACAAGTCACATGGCGTTTTACCTTTGCAGAAAATATAACTCAATAATAATTTCTGTCAATTAGTCATGGTGAAAGAACACATTTTAGTATAAACCCTCTCCTCGGAGGCACCACACGCTTCCCCTTTCTATCACATCAAGTTTTAGGAACTTGCCTTCTGAGTCAAGGCTATTTCGAGTCAGTGCTTTTCTTGCCATACCCTTCCCACACACACGATTATCTCACACTCACAGATGAGATCTCATTAACTTGCCTCATCCCCACGATGCCAACCTCCCATATCCACTTTTTAAATTTTCTCACATAAATATTAATGCTGGCTTCTGTGTTAGACTTGCATGGAACAGAAATTCCCCATAAGCATCTTCAAAAATATTTCTTAACCCACCTTCTTTTCTGGGATGTCTGCCATTAACTTTACTACTTATGCCAACCAACAGCAGCTTATTCTTGTTTCTTTCTTTCCTCTAACTTATCTTTTGTCTTACAGCAGGACCATCAACTCTGAGATGGAAATTGTCTTTTCGTTCTGTGCTTTGTCCAGCAGGTAGGCAGCTATTAGATACTAGGATCATGCATAAGAAATTATTTCTTAAAGTCTGCTGAGTGAGACACAAATGTATAAGATGTCAGCTAGGAGAGATACTTCCATGGAGTTAAAATGTGTCTGAATCATGCCTGGAATCATAATGTCGCTGTTTCTGTTCTTTTATTCTTTAACTGCAAAAAATTGAAGTTAGTTTCAGATTGTATTTAAGCTTTTGTGTAGCAAAAAAATCCCTCTTTTCCTTCACAATGAAACATGTTTTGAAATCAACTTTTATCTAAGCATTTGCGATTTGCCGCATCATGCAGAGAAGTTATCAGATGCATGGAGTTTAATTAAATATCAGGCAGCAGCCAAAACCTTGCTCAGAATTTTGGTAACAAGCTATGAAGCCATTTACTTCAGGTAATTGGGAGATATTTGGCTCCAGACTTCTGTCTAAAAGCCACATGGCTGATGTGAAATGAGCTAATCAGTGATTTGAGTCCAATGGCTCGAGTCCCTGTCACACCAGCCCCTTTGTCTGCTGCCTCAGTAGAAAGAATAGATGTGAGCAGGAACCAAGCACATTACAAACTCTTTCCAGCTGGGTAGAAAAGAGGCAATCTAATTGCTAGAGGTCCTGATGGCAGCAGCTCAGACCAAGGTCTCCTTCCAAATTTGGAAGTCCTCATCTTCTGTGGAAGTTGGATAACAGAGTTAGGCTGTCTAATTTCAAAGAGGAGAGAGCAATAACCACTTTTCCCAGTGTGCTAACCTTATTTCAAGGAGCAGACATGGATAAAAATATGTAGAATAGCACATAAGTTATTGACAAATAATAGTACTAACACAGTAGTGGTGATTCAGTTTTGCTGGACTGCAAGAAGTTGCAACAGTCAAAGCCACAGCAAAGATGAAATTCATTAAAATAATCCCTATTAAACTCAATTTAAATTGGGTCTTTATCATGGAACTTCAGTAACAAATGTCCTTTAATAATACATTTAAACATTCAGCTTGTTCTAGGATTTCAGTCTCTTCTTAGAGAAGAGGAGGTTTGTTTTGACATCTCTCCTACAGCGACAGGCAAACTTCATCAACTGCCTTTAGTCAGACATATTAGAGGATACAGTGTCTGAAACCCTGATAAAGCTACTGCATGTTCAACCAAGACCAGTTGAAATGAAAAATCCTAAATTCCCGCACCTAATACGCTGTAAAACACTTATAAGCAATATGGACTGGTGGATCTTGTAAAGCTTCTGTGCTGAGGTACAACTGCTTTCTCTCCAAACCTCAGCATGTCAGATTCTGAAATTGACCTTAAAATAACTTGCTTAAGCTTCAAGATAATTAATGACCAATTTTAATACTAAATCTCCAGAAGATGTGCACACCACAATACACCACTTGTTCCCTGTTAGCATGTGCTGCTGTATCACACAGGGTAACTACAGAAGAGTGGTACCACGGTTGTGCATACGTTCAGCAGTTCCTTAGTAACAAAGATTTCCTCAATTCAAAAGTAAATGTCTCATTTTAAGAGGATCTAAGTCAGCTGAATTAAATGGACAAAGAATCCATCTGTTACCAAACCCTAAATGAAGAAATATCAAGTAAACATCCATTTCAAACTTGGAGCTAATGACCCATTTTCAGATTTAAGAACTTCAACAAAAATAGCATAGGTAATAGATTTAGGAAGAACTAAGATGGTTGTAGATTGCTATTTAAGCAATCACCAATAGGATAATATATCCTACAAAAACTTCCTGAACATTTTGCTATTTTTAAACAAGCCAGTTGCTTGATTAAAAAATACACTAGGGACAAATCGAAACATTCATAGGAACACTAAAACTGATCTGGTGGGATGATACGGTCAAATTCCTCAAATTACTCCCAACAATCTGCAATCATGCCAGCTCCCACATACTGTCCATCATTGCTGAAATCTACAGCTTATCAGGAACTTCCATCCTCATGAGTTCAAAGTTACGAGCAAGATAATTATAGGTAGCTTATTATGAACAAGTTCAAATCATAAATGAAAACATAGTTCTCAAGTTTCATATAAATACACATATATGAACTTGTTAAACGACCAAAAAGAACCCTAAACATGTTATTTTCAGCATATTTGGGGGGAGGGGAAAAAAAAAAATCCCTAAGATTCTCTTTACTTAAATTGCAGCATCTTGAGTTTTACTCAACCTCTGCAATTGAGTAGGACTTAGATTATGTGTACATTATTACTGTCTCTAGAAGATACACCCATCTTGTAGAGATGCTACCTCAGCTGCTACAGAAAGAGGTATAAATGTATGCAACTCACAAAAAAGGCTTTGTTTGGTATAAATAAAATGGAATTAAATAAAACAATAATAAACCCACCTCACAGTTTTGCAGGTTCATGAAATAATTATGTAACTCAACTACAAAATTTGATTTAGTCAAAACCTGACTCAAATAGGCGCACAAGAGACACGGAAAAGAATAAAGATATAAGTACTGCTGAACTTAAAAAAAACCCCACACCTCTGACGTAATTAATTCAAGATAAATGTGGTTTAAAACAGATCTTTAGTGTAATGTTCCAAAGGAGCCTGAAAGGGCTTTCTTCTAATCGTTATATGAAAGCATATTTTCAGCACTAGAATAGATGAATAAAAGTTTTTTTAGTGGCCTTTTTGGTCATTACTTATGTACTTAGTTTCCACCTGACTGGTATTTCATATGTTTAATTGCATAGATATTTGTATGTGATTAATTTTTATATAAGATATATTAATTAAATAGTAAAATCATATGCATATTCACACATGAATCAAAACAAAGAAATCATTTCAAGAAAAATGAGTCAACAGCACAAAGTAGAGACATCAATGTTTAGGACAAGAAATGAAAACATTATATATTTAAGGTCGTAGATAGACTCTAGACGGACCAACTGTAATTACTTAAACTGCAGTTTAAGATTAAGACAGGACTCCAAGGGTAACACATTTACTTGTACAAAAGAATTCCAATGATATTTTTAACGATCATAAATATTCAGAACCACACATTTTTGTCTTCACTGAAAGATGAAGAATCACAAAGATGAAACTGTAGCTTAGGGGTGTTTTAATGAAAGAAGGGAATGGGGGAGAAAGGGCGAAAACAAACCAAAGAAAGCATTTTCTCAGTTAAAAACAATAAATTAAATCTTAAAAATGTGATACCATTCAAGGCCTTACATCAGATTCACGAAAGGACACTTTAGCTTTAATTTACATTGGCTTGAGTCAAACCAATAAAAAACTAACTGAAAATCTAGGTTAGATTTAACCAACAGCAGCAGCTTGCTCAAAATTCCAAGTATGTTCTCTAAGTCTTGTGTTATTGTCCCACAAGCTCCAAATTAAAGCTAAGAAAAAAAGAAAAAATACTTCAGAAGATGAAAATTTCTAATTGTTTACATATTCAAATATTCCTAAAAAATCTAAATCTTAAAGGGTAATGAAATATTATTTTAAGCAGATGACTAAAATGCTCTTGGGCTCAGACAGACTAAGTTTCAGGTGAGGATTAAACTGTCTCTCTGGCACAGTGATCATTAAAAAAAGAAAATGAGGGCATCAGGAACATGAGGACAAAAGAATTTTCTTCCTAGCTGGGAAGAGATGATGTTGAAGTCTTGTAGACTATCAGACTTCTCCAGGAATCAGCGTGATATGACAAACGACACGGTCCTGGGTCGCTCTGTCATATTTAATGGTTGTTTCACAAAGAAGGAGAAAAAGACACTTTATTTTCTCCATTATTCTTTTGCATAGAAGTCATTAACACGCTTGCTTAAACTCACTGATCATGTGAGTATCAGCTTATAAATTCTTTAGAAATATTACAGGATAGTATAATTCAGAATAACATGTCACAGATCCTCCTTTTTTTCTGGGATTAACTTTGAGATTTTTCTAAAAAGATTTAGGAAAAGTTAAACAATTTTGTAGTACAGGGAGATGAGGAAAAACTCAAAAACAAAAAAAAACACAACACAAACACACCCAACTCTGTCCTCGAATAAAGCCTTACACAAACTTGTTTGGAGAGTAATCTGTCACAGGAATGTCTTGTGACTCTCTTGAGCACTTTCTTAAGAATATATCTGAATAATATCAAATGTATTTGTAGATGTCTCTCCCATTCCTTATTCACTTGACAACATTTGAGACTAAGGACAGAAGCCCGTACTCTGGCTCCCAGACCTCAGTAATTCCCATGCCTGTTACCTAAATGGCAGCTGCACCACAGTTGGCAAAAGCGTCATGTCAACAAGCTGATAAATCCTTCAGAGTGAAGGACCAGGGTAAATCTGGAGATCTTGGTAAACCCATCAAAACTGATGCAGGCAGGTGAAGTGGAGGTCAATAGGAGACTTTCACTTTCCATACACTGGCATAAAATATTTTTCCAGGCTGCTACAGAACCGGTTTACACTATCACTCCCGTTTCTGACCCTTGATATGCCGAGTGTTAAGGGTCTGCCTGTGGGAGGGACGTTCCTCTGACTCACAGATGGGGCATCTTGGATTTATGACATGACTTAGCTCCAACATTACAATCTTTTTATCCTTTCTTTTCCACAACAGCTTATTCTTATTCACATAAGGATGATGCCAGGTTAGTTTAAGCAACTAGGTGCCAGTTCGTTGGGTTACAGGAAGATCTCAGAAGAGATACAATTCCACATCAATCAGCTCATCAATTCTGCACGATTATAAAGCAACACTTCAGATGCCTTAAAGTAGCTTCAAAAAAGCACTGCTATAAAAGCTACCTTCTCCTCCTTCCATGCAACTCTTAGATTAGTATTATCACAGAATTAAATCTAAGAGTAATGGAAATCCAAGTACACCCCTTTATGCTCACTGAAATGCACAAGTCACATCTCATTTAATCATGAAAACTGCAGTGCTGAGCTAATGGGCTTTAGTACTGCCAGTCATCACTTCATTTTGTATCACGTATCTGCCAGGTTTCTGGACAAAACAGTCAAGGCCTACTCTGGAAAATTCAACTTTTCCTTTATCACCATCACTTCTAGAAGTTTCCCACTGAAATTCAACAGTTCAGAAACATGCCTGGGATTTTATGAACTGCAGATACTAGATTACAGCTAACTGAATGAAAACACCCCACCCCACTTTTTAGACATGTGACTTGTCAAATCTACATCATCATCTTTCAACATGAAAACAAATACCACAGAAATAGATTATACTGGAATGCTTTCCATGAGCAACTCCACATTCATCCACTAGTGAAATGAAAATAAAATGGAGTATTTTCTCACAGGACATCCTTACGAAATTTGTCTGCCTTAGAAGTAAGGCAGAAATCAATCAGCTTAACTTCTATCAAGATTCTATTTCAGAAAGTGTTATTTCAAAACTGAAAATGTTAGATCCATCTAAGAAAAAAATTTTGGATTGCAATAGGTTTGTTTTTCCCCATGCATGCTGTTTCTCTCATATTAGATATAGAAAAGGCAGTCTGCTTGCATTTTGAACAATATTTACATAATTGAAAGGTGTTTTGAGTTTACTATACTACAGTAAGAGTTCGGATTATGCTGAAAGTTTCTAAATTCTTTAGAAATACATAGGTTTTAAGGTTCTGCCACCACTAATTAAGAAATATATTAATTAAACTGATAACTGAACAAAGTGGTTAACATCAGAAGAAACCAAATAGAATATGAGAGGCAAAGAAAATTAACAGTTTCAATGGAATTTCAAATCGGAAGAACATAAAAGAGGAAGAAAAGACTGTGTTCCTCAGTAAACAGAAGAAGGGTTGAACGTAGGAGTGAAGTAAACTAGAAAAGTACTATAATGAACTGAACTATTACAAACTATAATAAACTTCCCAAATTACTGATTTTAACTGAAATTAACAGGTTACATTCTTCCACAGCTTTCTCTTCCTTCAAATACTTCTGCATTAAGCACTCAAGTAGCTTTTCTCCTCCTCAGGCAGAACATGTTCCAAGTTAGATCATGCGCTGGGTATAAACATATACATTAGTACAGCCTTGTTTCTCCTACCGTAGCCTGACATATGCCAAAGATTTAATACAGAAACACATCCTCTTTGTCTCTCATCTTCCCAAACATCTTGTCATTTCAGTATGACTGACAAGCTTTAGGCTAGTCTCTTTCAAATTACATATTCTCATGGTTTTTTGTTTTACAGTCAGAGCCAACACATGCGCGTGTACTACCTCTACTAAAACAGTAAAACTCAAAAAGCTTTCAAAGAATTATACACAGCACACACTTCAAGATGGAGACTATCTACAACGAGACCAACTGCTCTCATGTCCTTTCAACTCAGGCACCGGGCACTGACATTAACTAGACACAACCTGACCCAGCTCCGACCTGTGCACTCCCTGGGCAGTACCTACTTGCAAAAACACTCTTATAATACAAAAAATTATTTTAAAGTCAGCTCTTTTTCACCACTGCATGAGTGCCTTTTCCCTGAATCAAGTCTTAGTTAAAACAGAATTAGTCTTTCTGAACTAATGCAGAAGTAAATCTAAGATCAAAATCAGGTCATGAGGAAATCTTTCACAGGATAGGTACTAGCAACCAGATATCCAGCCTTAACTAAACTGTTGTTTCTCTATAGGGATTTTTATATGTTATAATAATAATAATGCAATGTTTTAAAAATTACATTTTCAATATTTTTAAAATACATAATCTGTCATGGCATTTTAGTCTATTTCAATCTCTAAACAAAGTCTTTAACTCAAAGCCATCTAAATTCTCTTGCAGAACTGCTGTTTCCAAGGCTCTGCTTTTGAAACATACTGAAGTCACAGCCTTTGTTTCAGTGTTGTCTGACCCTACTGCCCTAGAAAGCAATATTGAATTAGTAATGCTAGAGTAATTACTAACTTTACATGAAACAAACTCTTCCTTCCTCTAATATTTTTGAATCTTTCATGTCACTACTCATTTGAAACATACTGGCTAAAGAGATTCCACCCATACTGCCACATAAGACATCCGCCAGCTTGGAACCACTACCACTGAATCTGTTTCATCAGGCTTCCTTTTGCTGCCAATCTCCATCACGCAAAGCATCTCTTTAAACATTCAGCATTTGTTGCCTTGGTTTCTACAGTACCACAACACGCATCCATAACTCGGAATAAAGGAAAAGAAATGGCATAAGAAATGCAAAACAGCAAAACCGCAGCTGTTTTTAAATGTTGTCCCCCTGACTACCGACTGTATCATAGACACTTAGTCCACATGTTAACCACTGTGTTAAAAACTATCACAGCGTCTTTTTTATGCCTAAACTCTCGGAGAGAGGATCATAGCATGAAGCAGCAAACACTGTCTAGCCCGACAGCTGGGTCAGCTTTCCATTGGTATATCCATATATCTGAGCCAGTGGCAGTAACACATACTGTTTCTAACTTCCAGCCCACCAACTCCCCGAGTACGCTATACTGGGAAAGAGGCTTCCTTCCTGTGTCGAAGCCTCCCAGGACAAAAAAATGAAAGTAGCAGTTGTTACTCTAAGAGCATCACACAACTGTAGTAGGTCATATACTTAAGAGAAACAAAAGCAGATGATTTTTTTGCACAAGCAGCTACAATATGGAGCTTCTTTCTATAATGCTGTGGATTCAGAGCCTGGTAAATGCTGTACATTTACAAGAACTGAGAGATTGATTGAAAAAATACATGGAAGAGAAATTTCTTGAGGACACCACTACTTCTCCTTCAAAGTCCCTAAGCCACCAGTTTTGAAGGACGCCTTACTGGTATCCTTCTTACCGGCACATCCTGCTGGCCATCATCAGGAAGAGATACTTAGTTTTGCCTGTCCCTATTCAATTTAGCTGTAAAGCACTTATTGACATCAAAAAAATATTTATTAACATTGTTAGTCTACATGCCCCAATAGCCCGAAGGCTGGGTGAACAACTGTAAGGCATCTAAGCTGTTGAATCTATTTCTCCCTAAAAATGAGTTTGTTTCAAGCTGTTTAGCATAGGCCCTAGAGTTTTGTATTACATTAAAAATATATCTGGATGTCAAAACAAGACTTCCTTCTGTTAAAAAGCCACTGCTAGAAAAATAATTTTAATGCACTGATGGTAGATTTTGTCTGGGCTACCACATACGTACTCTGAATATTTATCTTCTTGCATTTTTATCTTCATCTATAAATTTATACACTGGATACTCTGATTCTGTGTATGATACATACACATGCTTCATGGCATTTATGTAAAACGTAGATTACTATTACACTCGACAATTTTATTTTATTTTTTTAAATAAATTGTTTCAAGCAACAGTGTTACTGAAATAATGATAAATACTTTCGAACCCTCACTTGTCCAGTACCACCTAAACTAAGCAACAAAGGAGCTCTTCCCCAGAGTCCAGTGTTTGCTTTGCTTCCAGCATGTGGCACTTATAGAGAACAGAGACAAGGATGGGAGATGAAATCATGATGAAAAAAGATTAACCAAGAAGCATAACTCTCAATTTACAAAAAAAAGAGATTTCTTTAACGTAGATATATTTCAAGTGTTCATTTTACCATAATACTACTGTTTGCAGATTGTGGAACAGATTTTTAGTCTTGTATTAATGCAAATAATAGTCTTTAAATCAGGTTTTATTCCATTTTACTGATACAGAGTATCACTTACTGAAGTATTTTTAACATTTCCTTCTGTTCTCCCAATTTCTACTTCAATTTGTCCATTAATTTGTAATCTATAATCATTGACATGATATATTATAGTAAGGATACCGCTTTTGACCTTAAAATTATAGTCATTATTTCAGATAATGATTTATGGTTACAGTTTAGATAGATAGACATAGATAGTTTAATTTTGGAGCACTTCCTAATTCTTCCTATTAAAACTAGGCTACAAGACAAAAAAACCCATACATATCTACTGAAAACTACTTTATTTAGAGAAGGCGAGAGTTGTAATGGTGATCGTTCTGACTTTAATCAATGTATACAGAAATAGCACAGAGGGACTAATAAGACAATTATCTACTAGGATGAAAATTGCATTATAATCTATCATTTACGTTTATTATCGCCACAGATTCTTATGAAATCATCTTAACATCCAGATATCTTACATATGCCTGACTAGCAAATATATAGCAGGAGACATATATATTAAGTAAGAGATAGTGAAAGTAGATACTAAAAGATAAGTCAAATCACACATCCTATCGTAAAATTTCTTTTTCTCAAAGACTGCCACAAGGATGGCTTAATAGTGTCACTGCCTGAATTAAATTAACAGTTTTGATTTATTTAAATGCGTAATGCTATTAAGGAAATTGTTTTTTAAGCATCCCAATTCCTTGGATTGAAACAATTTTTATTGTGATGGGAAGACAGTAACTCTGTTATTAGAGCTGACACCAGAAAGCTGACAATAGTGCAATGTTTTAATTTATTTGAAATCTGGGTAGATAAATATGGGTTGATATCAAGTCCTTCCTTTTCATTTATTGAACTCTTCAGTGCAAACACTGATGCCATTCATTTTTCATATGGACTTGTACTAAATTCATTCTTCTGGGAATTAATGTGAGATGTGTCAACTGAGGATCAGAGCTTCATGGAGTATATAGTTTTAGTGGTTACGTACCATTTCCTTCCGGAAGAGAGGTTTCTCATCATGTATGTGGAAGACATAAGGAGAGCACAGCCCTTTTACAAGAGCAGCATCTCTGGTTATCCACAGAGAAACTGGGTTTTGGGGAAAAGCAGGGAATACAAGTCTACTTCTGACACTGAAGATAGGGTCATGGATAGTTGAGTTATCAGAGGTAAAATAAGGAAATCTTTCCTTCTCAAAACATCTTGACATCTCCTAACATTAGCAAGGGAGCAAATAAATACTGACATTAAAGCAAACAAACAAGAAACCCAGCTCTGGCAGAATTTAGACATCTTTTAGAGTTTCCATATCACACCTTCCTTCAAGAAGCATTAGCTACATCATGGTTTTGTAGAAAAAAAAAGTTTTAATCTCTGTCATTTATTACTATTCAGCAAACAAAAATAGCCTACATCAAGCCTAAGGACAAAAAAAAGTTTCTTGTAGAACTAAATCTTTCTCCTAATATTGTGAGATCAAAATTGAGTGTTATAGTTCATCATTTGGAACATATATTTTCCCTTACTTGTCTCATCTTATTTTTTCCCCTTTATGATGATATGTGATTTATGATTTAAGATAAGTTTATGTAGAAACAAGTATATTCACAGCACAAACAATCAGAAAATCTACTTAACAGAATAAAACTTAACAGAGTTTTAGAAACAGGGAACTAGTATTGTGAATTAATTACATTATTTCATCTAGATGACATTTGATTTTTCTGTTTTTTAAAAAACTTTGAGCAAAAAAAAAAAAATGACAAAAGGTAGCTTTAAGAGTCCTTTGCCTTCTACATATGCTGACAATTATGTAAAGCAGCTCCACACTTCACCCTTGGAGAAAAAGCTGCAATAAAGCACTGGGTAGATACGTTCCCATATCCTACCATAACAAGAGGCAGGGGTGGGTGGTTGATACGGGTGCATTCATATCCTTTTGCACCTTTGGAAACTATGTGCATAGGAGATAACTACAGTAAGAGGAAAAATATTGTTGACAGAGGGGTTTGGGATTTTTTAGAAGGGGAATGATAAGCAAGGAAGGTAACATAAACCAAGTGTTTTGGAAATAGCACCAAGGCTGGTCTAAGAGCACATCTGCTCTGCGTCACACCGATCAGCAACCATTCTTTTCTTTGACTGCGACAGAGCTTTCAGGAATACTGGTAAGGAAGTCTGCCGTTGCGTATCAGAAAATCAATGCTGATTTGACACTAGTTAAGGGATTTCCACTCTGTTTCTCTCCAAGTTGTCATTTTCACTCTCTATATAATCTAGCATATAGTGTCACCCATGCACATTCCCACATCATCCAGAGGGTATTGTTAATGTAGCATGAGCAAAAGACTACTAGAGATGACAAACTATATCTAACATATGAACTAATCTTCACTGCCTTCAATTACTCCAAGATAGGAAAGAAGCAAGTTTGAGTTGCTCCCAGACTCAGGAGTGCCATTAGCAAGAGCCCACCACCTCAGCACCAGATTCACAGAAATCAAATAGTCTCTCCCTCAGAAATCTTTCTCTAATTGTACCTACACACACACAAAAAAAGAAAATCTCACACAAATAAGCAGATCTACAGAGTTATTTGATCCAAAGTAGTATTCAGTTCTCACTGAATGCAAATGCCAACTAATTATCCACCATCAAATATTTATCTAATGGACCTTACAGAGGGAGCAGGTTCTGAAAAAAAAAAATGATCGCTTCAACGTCTGAGATTCAAAAATAATCTATTCAGATGGCTGACACTGAAACATGTAAAACATAATAATAAATAGAAAAAAGAAATCAAAACTCTGACATGTCATCTGCAGATTAAATAGCTGAAGGCATGCCCAGAATCATCACTCAGGACTGGGGAAGGAATGCTGGCCAAGAGGAAGAGGAGACAAGTTACAGTGACTTGGATTGCAGCAAAACACACCTGCTGAAGATCTTCAGAACAGCAATGGAAGCAGTGACTGTGCTTTCCTCCCTTCTCTGCCCCTCACATGCCAGGCAACCTTTGCAGAGCCCAGCAGGCTTCTGCCCCTCAAGCATTCCAAGAGGGAAAGGCTGGGAGGTGAGGACTTTCAGGTCCAGAAAGTCCATGATATCAACATGAAGAGAGTATCTGGAGATATTCTAATTGGAGGAAAAAGATCAAGCACTCCTTTTGGTTGCCACTGGGCATCAAGGTGATACTTTTTGTCATGGAGAGGTCGTCTTGTGGGCCCAATTAAAAGATAAAATTAAGGGTAACACTGGGCAGCAAGTGTCTGCAGTGGATGGGCACAGCAACAGGGTCCAGCAGAAACTCACGCTAGCCCTGTGCTCTTCAACATGTTCAGAGATCACGCAGAAAGAAGATCAGTAAAGCCACAAAGCTGCTTGACAACAGTCAGCCACGACACTAAAACAAGCCGAAATTGCTTACAAGAGTTATAGAAGAATGCCTCGATGCTGGATTCCTGAGGAATAAATCCTAGGTTAACTATAAGTGCTTTCAGAAAACATTTATACAAATTCACAGAAGACAGCATTAACTTCTCTCAAGCATGAAGGTGTCCCTATTCTGTGGGGAGAACATCACCACGTGCTTATCATTCAAATACTTTTTTTCCCCCAGGGACTCGCTGCTGGTATCTGTCAGCCACAACGTAGTGGGTCTTTGGTTTGACCCTGTACGTACACTTCCATGTTCAGCTGCAATTAGAATAATCTACCAGAAACCTTCTCCCTTCAGGACAGCTGCAAGACGAGACATTTTTGTGCTCTGTCCAGATTCTTTTTCTCCTTAAAACAGCATCTGGATTTGGATGGGAAAATATTTCTTTGCTGACTACAAACACACTTTCTGACCCAAAGCTTTTCACACAAGCAGCTCTACCACCCAGCCACAGAAAGCTTTCCCCTGCCCTCCTGTCTCAGCAGTGAACTATCTTTAGTAGCTTTGACACTGATACATGGAAGTCTGACCTTATTTGACAAAGATATTAAGTTTGATTCAGTGAAGGCTTAATTAAGAGGGCACATTGGATCAGTAAGATCAGCCTAGCCTGATTTTTTTTTTTTTAAGATGGCAAGATTGCACTAAAAAGAATGAGAAAGTCCTTTGTGTACATGCTTACTTCGGCGATTTTGCATACGGAACCAGGAAACGTACTGAACATGGAACCAAATGTATTTAATTTGGGTCCTCTATTAACAAAAACTATTTTGTTTATTACATTCAAACCTAATATATGCACATTTAGTGAGATAAGGCAAACCACCACTGATTATTTTTAAGGTGACTGCAATTTTCAAATACGGACTTAAGCAGTCCTCATTTACACTGTATAAGAATCACTATTTGCTTAAGTAGTCAAAGGAAAAATTACCATTTTTTCAAGTGAAATGCCTAGGCAAAAGCAAATTTTGAGGATGTAATTCCTCCATCCCCACCCCAGAAAAAGTGTAAACATAGCTCTTAAAGTCTGTGTTTCAAAAGATCTTCAAGGCTTTTAGAGTGATACTTTGCATAATTTACCTAACACAAAGCATGAAATCCAGAATTAGTTCTGTAGCAAGAAAGAGTACATAAGAGCTTTCTAATTCGTGATCTCTCCTGTGACTCACTACTCCTAATCCTTCCAAACCGGTGATGATCAGGAATCATACTTCTATTGTGAGATTCTCTCATAATCTAATGCATCTCAGCCCTGGGAAGGTTTTGTTTCCTATTTAATCTTTTTCTACTTTTTCTCCTTTTTTTCTTTTTTTAAAGTGACATTTTATTACTTGGATCAATTCAAGCAATGTCTCACAATTCTTGCCCCTCCAGAATGTCAGTGGGTTTTGTTTCTCTGCACAGCACTTTTCATCTTTCTAGAAATGTTCTGGAAGATCTCCACTTGATGTGGATTGCCACAATCCCATTGATTTCAGCAAAGATCTAACACTTTACCAGCAGAATATCTGCCCCGACCTATATCATCTATTTATGACCATTACTGAAGCCATATGCCAAAAGAGAGATTTATTCCTCTAATCTATGATGTAGGGATAATATGAAAACACATCCAGTCTTAAATTGCCCCAAATGTTAAGTCCTGACTTATCTAACTTGTTACATTTCAAGTTTTAAGTCTTTTTTTTTTTTATTTAAAGAGAATGAAAGTGAAGAAAAACCTAAATTTTTTTTTGCAGCTCCTCACATTACAGTACCCAACTGCACTTAACATTAACAGGTTGTTTTAACCCTTCTGCTGCATCATTAATCTTCAACCCGACCCAAGAAATGTCTTTATCACATGAATAATGTGGTTTTACATTATAGGTATCTCACAACCAAGGAATAGCTACAGTTAACTCAGAGCAGAGTAAAGGAGAGGGAGGAACAGCAGCATTAGAAAACCATCATAAATGCTTTTACAAATAAATTCAGAAAGTGTTAGGAACTGAAGACTTTTAAATAGCCTCTTCCTTTCTCTTTACTCTATACTCCCTTTCTTTCCCTACATTCTTAAAGTCTGAATAGTGAAGTGAGAACAAATTAAGCACTCTCACTTAATTAAGCACAGAGCATTTCAAGTTAATTCATTTTGTAACAGTATGGCCTTTATGGAAGTAAAGTAAAACATAGTTTTAATGATCCTCATTTTGTCTACTTTCAACTGAAAAGAAAAATTACTAAGTAGATGAACTCACTTAGGGTGACCGATACGGTGTCTGAATAGGAGAATTTTACAAAAGCATCACCTTGCCACAACTGACTGGAACAGGGTCTTTTGGGCCACATTCATGTTTTGTATTCTATAATGAGAGTTAAAATAAAGACAGACACACTGCAGTTCCAAGTTTTTGTCCCTTCCAACCTCCACTGCCTTTTTGGGGTTATGACTTCGGTAGTCCAAAATAAAAATTGAGAAGAATCACCCATGCCAGTGAAAAACAGTTGGATTTGGCTGCTAAACTAAAAGGGTAAGAAAATCAGATGAAACAAGGCAGAATAAGTTCTGAGTATGTTTTAAGAGATGAAGCATACAGGTAAAGGTATTGGGCTGGAACGTCAGCTAATGTTGACATTGACTACAATAAACTATTTTAAAGTACATGAATCAGAAATAGCTTCAAAATAAGAAAGCGCAAGCTGATTTCCTTTACCATCTATTAAACTAATTAGTCTTATTCTTCCCCCATAAAAACTGTATTGAAAAACTTCATATTCTAAAGATGAAATTCTCAAGTGGAAAAGCATATTAATACTCCAAAGAGACTCCAGGGCACATTTTATGAGGCCATTACAGGATGGCTTGGGCAGATGAAGGCAGTTGACAGTTACCTACAGGGTATGGATTAACAGCCCCTTAAACCATGCCCTGGCCTATCTAGCTGCTTTGGGAATCAGAGAGGAGGAAGATATCACCAGATGAGATCATGTAAAGTTCTGCATCTCACCAGAGAAGATCATGTAAAGTTCTGCATCCCTCCTTTACAGACACACATGTTAATTTTCAGGGTGCATGTACAATTGTGAAATTAGAAGAAGAAAATGCTAGGGAAATAGTGGGTGTTTTTTGTTTGAGGTTTTGGTTTTTTAATTGATCAAATTTATTAAAAAAAACCACAAAACAAAACCAAAACACTCCCACACATCAAATTACACATGCCACTTTCACCTACAGCAATGCAACACAGAGTGCCTGCTTGCATTAACAATTCCTGGCAACTTGACAGACTAGAAACAGGGGCAGGAGGAATACGAAGAGTTGTTGATTTTAATTTAACATTTTTTTAAAAAAAATTACACAAGATGACCTGAAGGCATTTTATTTTATATATTTCAATCTTTATCCCTATCTTTATGGCAGCTTTCCCACCGCTTGCCCCCTACAAAAGATTGTCTCTGCTATTAGCTGGCAGGGTGAGGTTTCTTTTCACTACCCCTAACCAAAATAGGTTCTTGTCAGTCGCTAAACCTCAGGCAAAGAAATGTCCATGGGACAGTTGCTCGGGGCATTGCTTTCATTCAGCCCAAGTCCCAACTCTCAAGCAAAGGAGTCATAAAAGAAGCTAAGCATTGACATGCTGCTCCGAATTATTGCCAAAACAGCTTCCCTACCTCATATAATCCACATTACTGGGGGGTTTCCCTTTGCAACATAGCATTCTGTAGAAACGAGTTTTGGACAATTTAAAAAAACAACTGCTAGTCAGCGTCTTTCTTTTTAGGAATTTAATACACAGATTTATTTTTTTTCCCCCATGTTTTCTGGCTATCATTTTGAGGTTTCTACCCAGTATATTCTCTGCTTGGACCCTACTGGTTGAGTGAAAGTGATTTAAAAGTATAGATATGTTTCTAGTGTCTTTATAAGCTATATGCTAACATGCTTTGTACCAGAGGGTAGACTTTCAGGTATTTCTCTTTTTCCCCCGTCAGTATTATAAGCTTTTGTAATTGAACATAAGATCATAAGACCGTGCTTTGCTGTGGTCCAGTTTTGCCACTAATACAGTTGGATAGTGTGTAATCATCTCTAGCTGCAGATGAAAAAGTGTATTTTGTTGTTGTTGTTGTTGTCGTCAAGGTTATTTGAGCATCTGGTAGCACCAAAGAGTCCAAATGAATAGAAAGGCTAAGGAATGATTTAATCTGAGAGCAGATTCCTCCTATAATGCAAGTTGCCTATAACAATTTCTCAAGACAGCATTTTGAGGGGGAATGTAATGTTTGATGATCTCATATGCCAAAGGCCAGGATCTGGAGATTTAATGCGGATGTTCTTGGCAATTGATAAGATGCCACTTACTGTAACAATAAAAGCTTTCACAACACCTTAGTGCTAATTTAAAGAGGTGCTCCTGCAAATGTAGTGCTAGCTGAAAATTTTCCTCTTAATCCACCTTAGAAAAGCAAAGTTAGACAACTGGAGAAAGTTTTTGAAGTTTTAGACATTGTTATTAGTTTGAATAAAAAAAAATCATATCGCTCATATTATTTCTGCTGGTTTAAGTTTTGGTGAATTCTTATCAAAGGAGTCAAAAAGATTGCCAAAAACAACCTTCCCCCTTTCTGCCCTCTGCTTTCTCACTACATAAAACACAGGGTCAAAAGTACAAGTGTTGACTGTCCAACAACCGTGTTTCTACACTTAGTGCTTTGGAAGCAGCCGGCTTTATTGAAAGGAGAACATTTCTTCCCCATTTTACATTTGACTGTAGTTATCGATTGGAGAAGAAGAAATAGCACCATGTCTTATGCTGGCGGTTTGTAAAGAGCAGATGGAGAAGGAAGGACCCCAGCTCTTTATCCTCTGCTATTTCTTCCACTACCACCATACCCCTGTCAAACTGCTCTTTCCTAGTGTGTTACTTCCATTCAAAACACGGCAATTTGTTCCCAGTAACAAATGCATAACTGCCTGATCTAACTGAAATTACTGTAGGGAGGAGAAAAGGGGAGGCAAGGATTCCCAAATATTAGAAATAAGTATGCTTTCAGCCAGCTGTTGCTGCATTTGAGTAAATCATTGTGGTTCCATTCTGAAATACTTCACATCACTGCCGTTACTACCTGTATTTTTATTTTTCAAGCATTACATGTTTTTTAAGGGACACGTTATGTGCTGTGTTTGCTTTACTTGTACACAAGGCTGGATGTTGCCTTTAAGACCACCGATGCATCTGGTGAAGCCTTCCAATCATACAATATTTTTTTTTTAAAAAATCTAATCAAACATAACTCTCCCAAAAGAAACTGTAGTATTCCAAATGCTTTTTATTATTTCAGGGTTGACGGGACTGAGAAAGACCAAGGGACAAGAGAGGGGAAACAAAGTGAGACTGGCAGACTATAACACTTAGCAGGGATCATCCTAGAAACAACCACATTACCAAGCACAGCAACATCTGGAAAACTTCACAGCAGCAAAAGCAAAGCAAATGTATTAAGCACATTGGAAACCTATTTACAGATGTTGCACATCAACAGATACCAGAGAGAAACCGGAGCGGCAGCAATAGCAGAAGTGTCTTGGCAGTGGACTTGCAGTCCTGAACCTTGTTTCAGCAAAGGAGGGAAACTGAGGACATGATTTTTAGATCCTCACCAGTTTGCGGTGTGCTGTTTTGTGCTAAGCCACAGCAGAGAAGATCCATATGCAGACTTTCCCAGCTATGGCTGATAATCGTCAACGTCCCAGTCATCTAGGGGAAGCAGGGGAAGATACCTGGTTGGGAAACTCCTAGATGTCTACTCAGACGCCTAAAAAGAATTAAGTATATAAACTTGCACTTCAGAGTCATATCATCTTTCCTTCTATTACATTCATTAAAGAAATTTAGAAATTATTTTATCTGTCTACTTCAAGACCAAGGAGCTTAAGTACAAACCTTATTTTTACTTAATTTCCATTAGCAAGTTTCTGTTTAAGGCAGTTGTGCAAAGAATGTATTTAAGCAAAAGCTAAAAAAAAAATAATTTTGAATTAATTAATAATTGTGCAAAACATCAGGCAATGTGACAGTCCAAGCAAGACTGTGTGTAAAGACACACCAAGCAAGCACAGAGATTTCACCCAATTTCAGGTTTCTTGACTTTAAGTTTTCTCCCCATTAGAATTCAGAATAAAAAGGAAAACAAAAGTAGAAAAATATGTTAAATAGATGTGCAAAATGCATGACATAACTCGGATGTGGTAAATAAAATATAATATCCTCAATTGCTACAGATTACTCATTCCATGAATATATGAAACACAAAACAAGAACAGTGAACAAAACAGGAAAAAATATCCCTTTTCAGAATGATACGTCTTTTATAAAATAACTATTAATGATGCAAGGAGGAAGGAAGAGGTGTGTGATACAATAGTGGCCCTCAAAGAGAGGGGAAGTCCAACCTGTTATGGTTCTGAACTGATCGGTTTACTACTGCATCTTGTCTCGGACAGCAGCCAGGTAGGTGAAATCCCAGAACCCTTCAGTCTGAGGGGGACTCGCGAGGCAGCTTGCCCAAACCAAGGCAGACCCCGTCAGAGCAGGTTGTTTAGGGCCATGTCTTGAAGGCCTCCAAGGATGAAGAGCCCACAGTATTGCTGGGCAGTCTGTATGCAGGTCACAAGAAGGAACAAGGGATAGGTGGAAGAAAGGGAAGAAGAAACATCTCCCAGAGCCTAAAAATAGCCAAGTAGGTTCTCTAGCATTGAAGTAGTCCAGAAAACAAACTTTCACCTGTTTTACTAATCCCCTCTTTATATGAAATCAGCGAGATAACATGAAGATAACAAAAAAAAAAAGAGATGAAGATATGACAGCAATGACAGTGAGTGTGACTGTAGCTAGGATAATAAACAAGAAAAAACACAAATCAATGAGGGGAAAAAAGTAAAACTGAAGAGAAAGTGGAGAAGGTACTTGGTTTTGTAGTTCAGTCTGCAGTCACTCAGCATGCTCAGCACACACAGTCAAGGTGGCAAACTGAAACGCACACCAGTTAGGTCCTTACTGGTACCAAACATAAAGCATACCTGCTCAAGAAATAAAAATACACCATCTCACCATACCTGGTCCTTTTTGACCTACGCTGGCTACAGATAGAAGCTGAAATGAAATTCACGTCTATCGTGAACACAGGCCCCAGTACAAAATTATCCAACTCAGCAGAACGAAGAACAAGGTTAAGCAGCTAACATACTCCAGCACTATGATTTTCTCCACAATAAAGCCAAGGTTTATCCCTTTGGCAGAGATGTAATTCTGAGAAGACTGGGGGCCAAAGCCATGGGATAAACTCCCTCAGCAAAGAGGAGATCATTCTCCACAAAGACTCCTCTTTGGCTGTTTTCTCTAACAAATATGAGCAAGGAGACATAGACCAATTCTAAAGTCTAAACCAAGATACTTCACCGCACACACTTTCTCTCTGGGAAAAGAACAAGAGAGCAAAACAGTGACAGATGTTAGACACACTTGGAAAGCCTTCAGCTAGTGTGGTGATGAACAACTATAACCACCTCTTTAGGACAGAACGGACGTTTATTCTCTGAAGCACGAGATACCGTTTCCCTTTGATAATGCTTGTGCACTGCAGCATCATACCAATGAACTTACAATAGGGATATTGTTTAACAAATAATTTTTAAAAAGCTCAGAGAGAAAAGATTATTCATCATACCACCGAGGGCTTTATTATGCGTTTACAAAACGCATAATTGTGCTAACATACCTAATTGTCAAGCTACTCTTTTGGCAAGCTAATATATGAGTGGGTGCCAAACAGCAGGGAATACAAAATGGAGTGGAAAAACAGTTGAGATTTGATGGTGTTCTGCCTCCCATGAAAAGTGCTCTTCCATGAAAATACACAATATACATACGTGCATGCATTGTAACTAAGACACTGAGAAACATTCATAAATTTATTTTAAATTTTCTTCTGTAGTTACTTTTGGGAAAATAGGATAACAGGATTTGTTTTGCAATGTTGCTTCATATTGAGCCAGATTTAGGAAACATGGACTCGAAACCCTTGTTAGAGATGTGAAGTTATGAACCTCTGGAGATCTTCATTTAAGACCATCTCTATTATTTGTGTTCTGCATTACATATGTGTGTCTGTTGTTTTGCTTTTTTTCCTGCAGATACAGAGGTTAGTGGCAGAGGTAAAAATCACTGCTTTTTTCAGAAGTCAAGCCAAGCCATCTGGATAGTCATGTGTTAAGGCAGAGTATTATTCTAGAAGGGGTTGCCTGTGCTTCTTAAAACACCTTACTAGAAATATCAAATCAAGTTCCTAGTCCTGCTACTTTTTAGGGTTTGTTCATTTACACTGCATCTCACTAACCTGCTAGATCTTTCTGTTCTTCTCCCCTTTCACTCTTTCCATCACCCCAGTACATCTACACCAGTAAACATAACACACCTTCTCCTTCACCCTGAGTCCAACTGTCTCAACCTGACTCACATTCAGAAGCCTAAAGACTTTTTCTCCCCTTCCCTCAGGAGAGACATCTTCTATGTTTTACTCACTGGGAAGGGCAATTGAGCCCCAAAGCCCACCAAACGACCCTGGGTGTTATTTGGGAGAGTGCTGTCTGGCATAAGCCAGAACTGCACCAAGGACCACGTTAACCTTTAGATAGCGTGGGTGGTCACAGGCTGGTTGAAGCCTGTGTATTCTTCATCTTATCTATCAACATGGATTTTGATCCCAAGGCCCATGACCCCCAGTCCAAACACCACTGATAGTCTCAAGTGCCACAACAATTTTGCAGATGTTTCATAGAAAAGTAACCGGCATGCACAGTAGCTGATGTAAGTACCTATATACATACGTGTGTGTGTGCTTATATAGAGGCATAAGGGGTCAGAAGCAGTAAGATTTTGGAGAAAGTAGATATGACTCACCAGCCACATATGCCAGGACCCCTGGGCTATGTAAATCTCTGGTAGCACAAAAACTGAGACAGAGAGAAGACAGCAAGCGAACACTTCCAGTCCTCACCTCTCCCGTTGGAGATAACGGCACTCAGCAAGACATTTTCAAATGCAAAGGCACATGTTAAACACGGATTATACAACATCAGACTCCTAAGAGTCTTCTCCATATGCTGTATCTGTGCAGAAAGAGGGAGAGAGTGTGTGTGGTGTGGGCAGAGACAGGGAGTGAGAGCAAGGGAGCAGCTATTCTCTTCTGCCTGTCCTCTGCAGGCACATTTCTGGTCCCCCAGTGCAACCTCCCCTACAGCACTGCAGCTGTAAAAGCCTGCCCTGAGCCAAATACTCCCAACCACACAAGTTTTCTGGTTCTGTGCCAAAGATGCCTCAGCCAGGAAAACAGCTCCCGCCTATTTCAGCATTTTGTTTCCCCAAAGCCACCAGTTCACTCATTTTCAAAATGTGCAAAACATTACTTGCAAAACACTCTCTTTTATTATTGTATAGCCACTGACAGTCATTTGTTTGTGAAAAAAAAAAGTGTCTCTTCCCCCTTATTTCTTTCACCTTCCCTAAGTCTAATCATTTTCCCTATCTTCCTGCCAGCATCTCTGCTAAAACATACTGACTAGCAAGCAGGAATACATATGTTCCATATCTCTAACCTTTCTGGTTTTATTTTTTCAGAGACATTTATTCTCGTACTAGAGAGGAACTATATTAGCATTTTGATTGCATTCTTCGCAGCATTTTACAAACATAGAAGCAAGTATCCACAGAACTTATTTCTACCAAAAATATAACTTAGCGTACAGAATTGCTGCCATTAGCTAGTTTACAGTGTTCATTTATTAGAGTAAAAAAAAAGAAGTCGTTAAATATTGAGTTTTAGTGGTGTAGTTCAGTATTGATTGGACTGGTGCAGCCAGGGCTAGGCTGGTTTCCCTATCTTCTCCCAGCGCTTGCGATATGAGCGGTTTTCATTAATTACTTACTTGCACACATTCAAAAGCAGTCATAGTTTTGTGAAACCACCTCACATATTATTTTATATATAACTGGTAGTTACTGTTACATCAGCTGCTGTTTCTGAGGCTTTAGTGCCAGCAATGATGTAAAACTACATCTCCCAGTTTCTTTGGGCTCTTTCAGAAAGTTTGAGTGGAGGAGTTTATGAATTCAGTCCTCCTGGTGCTTTTGTATTCATGCCAGGCTTGCTGGAATACAATCTGTAAAAGGCTTGAAATGGCTATATGTTCATCACTTAAGTAATATGCTTAGAATCTATTATTTTGAAATAAAATATACAGCTACATTACCAGTATTTTGTAATGAGCTGACAAATTCCTGAAAACTGAAAAACCACCTTCCTCCAAAGCAGCTGACAGCACAATGAACATATTCTGTTATAAAATATTTTACTTCTATTTATAACTTGTGTAGAGAAGTGGAGCCAATCGGAGAACACAACTGATCTGTCCAGAAGGATCTCTTATTTTTAACGAGCGTATCAAGCATGCGATGAGAAACAAACAATCATACCAAATGTTCCACTGGCAACCTATTTGAATACATCTTCTCATTCAGTTACCACTGAGCAATTTGGTTTCATCTCCTGTGACTGAGCTCTTACAGCATCTCACTAACTGACTGTCTCTGTCATGGTTTAACCTCAGCCTGCCATGAAGCACCGTGCAGCCGCTCACTCACTCCCCACCAGTGGGATGGGGGAGAGAACTGGAAAGGTAAAGTGAGAAAACTCATGAGTTGAGATAAAGACCGTTTAATAGGTAAAGCAAAAGTCACGCACACAAGCAAAGCAACACAATTCACTTCTTCCCATGGGCAGGCAGGTGTTCAGCCATCTCCAAGGAAAGCAGGGCTCCACCACGCCTAATGGTTACTTGGGAATACAAACACCACCACCCCAAATGTCTCCTCCTTCCTCCTTCTTCCCCCAGCTTTATATGCTGAACATGTCACATGGGATGGACTATCCCTTTGGTCAGTTGGGGTCAGCTATCCCAGCTGTGTCCCCTCCCAGCTTCTTGTGCACTCCCAGTCTACTCACTGGTGGGGTGGGGTGAGAAGCAGAAAAGGCCTCGACTTTGTGTCAGCACTGCTCAGCAGTGAAGACGACATCCCTCCCTGTGTTGTCAACACTGTTTTCAGCACAAAGCCAAAATACAGCCCTGTACCAGCTACTATGAGGAAAATTAACTCTACCCCAGCCAAAATCAGCACAGTCTCCTAGAAAGTAATCCCAAGTCCTGAATAAGAACCTCTGAGCTGTGCCTAGTGGAAGGGTTGAGTTAAGCACAGCTTCAACTGCAAGCATAAAAGGAAATCCCCAGAAAAGCTTCTAAGCTGGCGGTAAGGCCTTGTGGGCAGAGGAAAGTGTTACATGCCCACTCCGACACCTGGATGAGCACTCTTGCTACTAGAGTATTATAGAGAAGGAAAACCACTACTCCAGCAGGTTCCTTTTTAGCAAAAAGCAAAAGCTGCCACCGCACGTTGGGATTGGGTTTGATCTTGCCGGCGTGCCACAGAAGCGCTTCGAGAGCCCCTTCCAGACCCAGCGATCCTTAAGAGGCTTAAATGGAAACACATCTTGGGGGGGATTATGACTCAAGCAGACACGACGCCCAGAGAGACTTTAAAAGGAAGAGGGCTGCTCTGGGAGCTTAGGAGCCTGCAGACTCAGGCAGCAGATGAGCTACGCATTTCAGGATTACACCATCTTGACTCATGCACCCTCTTTTTCCCCCAAGTCCTTGCTTTCTATTTTTTCGCACTAAGTTTTATAGGCAACTTTTTCTATTCGTGGGTTTAAAATGAACACGTGCTTCTAACACAACAGCAAAGTTGTTTTCATCAACAACAAAAAATAATTTCCATGATGCAAGTTCAGCAGTTGAATACAATCTTTGGTTTTACTGCCACTGTATTAAAGAGAGAAAAAAATAAAATTCTTCACACCTGCACCAGCACAGAAAAATAAAGCTTGGAAGAGATTACTTTTTAATCCCCCCAAATCCTTACCACTAAGCAGCAGTTAATATTTTTGTTCTAGTTAGTATACTTGTTAAAAGCAGTAATATACCTACACTTGAAACAGTACATTTGTATTTGGGGCTTTTTTATTTATTTTTTTAAAAATCAATACTCATCAGTCTAACTGCACCAAGAGATGCTCTTTTCATAGACTTACTTAATTTAAAAACTAGAATTCCTCATAGCACCCAAGAATAATTGGCATCATAGAAAATTGCATTCCTGTAGTCCTTAACTGTTTTAAGCCAAGTTCAGGGTTGTACCTCACTATGGCAAGCACGTAAATCTGCTTTAGCAACAAGAGGAAAAAAATACGCTATTCTAGAGGAATTGTACTGGAGGGCTTCAATCATCTAACCACTGGAATCCTCCAGCTCAACGGACTTGTAAAGATCCCTTCCTTATTGGTACTGCGAGGAGAGTCCGGCCAACTATTTGGGAACAAAACCTGCACTGTCAGCAGCGTCGCTGTGCTCGAGATACTGCAGTTCTGCGGACTGCAGCTCATGTAACCGAGAAGCTGGGCATCGCAAGAGGCTGAAGCAAGAGCAGTTCCTGAGCTTTGGTAACTTAAACGAGAAGGAGGGGAAAACAGAAACCAAGATGAGAAATGCTTTGGGGAGGATTTAAAGAACAAGGTTTGTTAGAAAAGCTTTCATATTTCACCAGGTAAAAGGCCCTCTGAAGAAATGCTGTAAAGTACAGCTCCTAAAAGGCGAGGATGAAAAATGACCACAGCAAGCCATCTGAAGACAGGGGGAGAGGAAAAAAATTCATATTTAATTTTAGATTCAGATCAGTCCCCCCATCCCCATACAAATTTCGAGATTATTCAGAAATACTTTTTATAAACAAATACTTTTATTTGGCTTTAAACATGGCCTGGTTAGAAGTGATTTTGAAGCAAGAGGGTGACATAAATGGGTTTTCACTCAGTGGCATGAAAACGTGAAAGAAAACAAGTTAGTGTCCTGAGCTCTCTCCCTGGGCTGCACCACCCACTGCAGTGCAATGCCTTAGCCAGTGCCCGTCTCGCAGCATGCCACTCCAAAGGTACCTGCAGGTAACAGGGGATGCTGCTGTTAAAACAGAGACAGCACCTCTGTTCCCATGAACACTAACAGCCAGGAAAACTCTCCAGCAGGTGCAGCAGGAGCAGATTGCACACCTGCATCCCAGGAGTGCTGAGAAAAGTAATACTTTTATTTTTATGGAATTTTTTTCTTTTACTTTAACCAACCAAACCTTACATTCTTTAGAACTTTGTTTTTCAGAACTCCAGGGTTTTTTTTCTTCTCTCTTCGGTAGGAAAGAGTTGTTCATGATTTTACAGTACCATCTTCTTAGCAAAGCAAGAGCTCCGTTCAGTGCTGAATCACACTGAAGGCGACACTTTTCAAAGTTGTTTGACTTAACATGATTCTTGATGAATCATTGTCTTTCATGGTGAGCTGAAAGTCACGCTTTTGGACGGAGTTTCTAGGCATTCACACACTCTCGGGTACTAAATTGCACAATTTTGCTGCTTTTGGCTTACAAACGGAACAGCAACAGCAAGGCAGGCACCTCCACCACAGTCATCTCTCACCCTGCATACTATGCTGACTCTTCTTGGTATTAAGTTATAAGTGTGAGGGGCCTCTGTAAATAAAGTCTGACAAGTGGGGGTGGGAGGGAGAAAGTCTACCTAATTTGTATTGACAGTCTCTTTTTGTTTCCTCTTTTTGTTAGCAAATTTTATAATATACAATCTAGCCAAAAATTTTATTGGTGAAACCTCCAATCAATTTGCCCTAAATTGATATTTTCAAGTTACTAATTTGGCTATTGAAAATGTCTAAGCCCATCACATTTCAGAAGTTAAAAACTGGGACCTATAACAAGTAGTAAAAATGGATCACAGGCTTCAAACAGGATGCTCCTGTGGCACTGAGCAAAACTAGATGGCCCTTGGAAAAAAAAAAATTATACGTTTGAGACTCCAAAAGCTTAGACAAAATCAAACTCTTTTCCATTCTCATGCTTTTTTCTTTTGCCTCTCCCTCTATGTTTAATATATTTAGCATCTGTTAAACATTTATCACAATCAAGAAAAACAACTTTTTTGTATCTTTTTACCTATCTTTTGTAACTCAATACTTAGTTTCAAAGAAAGTAAAAAAAAAAAATTAAGGTAGAGGATAAGAATATCTCAGGGCCATATGGCTTTCCAGAAAAAAAAAAAAAATCTTTGCTTGATTTGCATAGTAAGCACTATCTCATATATACACGATATACTTGATACACTTTTACAAGTTAGAATAAGAGATTCTATTTGAAAACACCTTGAAGGAAAACAAATAATTGTTCTCTCTAAGAACATGCAAGCCATAGGTAAAATCAAGTCTCTTGTATGCAACAAAAAATATGACTGACATCTCACCAGAATGAACAAATATATATGAAAAAAATCTTCCTCTGGAGATCAACCAGACACAAGCACATTAAAAAGCTGGTTTATTTTTTTTTTAATAGCAAAGCCTTTTTTATTCCAATGGTTGCTTAATGTTAAAATGCAAGATCAATTCACATAAGAGGGACCAGAGCTACTGACTTAGTCATATAAGCACCCCAGCTACGAAGCCATAACCATAGTCGCTCTTGCATTCTTTTCCTCTGGCCACATCAATCATAGAATGGCATAGGCTGGAAGGGACCTCAGAGATCATCTAATCCAACCTCCCTGTCATGGGCAGGGACGCCTCTCAACTACATCAGGCTACTCAAGGCTCCGTCCAACCCGGCCTTGAACACCTCCAGGGAGGGGGCATCCACAGCTTCTCTGGGCAATTTATTCCAGAGCCTTACCACCCTCGTACTGAAGAATTTCTTCCTAAGATCTAATCTAAATCTGTTCTTTTTCAACTTAAACCCATTTCCCCTTGTCCTAATCTTCCATTCTCTTCTGCTCAGCAGTAGAAGAGAGGAAAATGCCCTTCTTTACCTTGTAAGCTGATGGCTATTGATACTATCCTGTGAGATGACACACTTAAAACCTCTCAGTTTGAAGGCAGGTCTCCCCTTCTGATCAATGTCCTTTACCCTCTTGTGTTGTTCTAAGTAGGTCCCTACCACCACTCCACAACACAATTGTGTAAGGAATTGGGTTATCATTCCTGACAGCCACACTCTGAACATGGTCACCAGCTTGCGTCCCTGGGGGAGATCCAGGTGTTATCCTGCTCATTTCTAGGTTCCATCTGGAAGTACATAAATGCACATGCAAAACTGCAGAGATCTCTCGCCATTATGAATTTAGGCATCTAGAGTTATCTTGGTTATTTTCTGAAGGCAGGTGTTGGAGGCATTTCTGGTTGACTGCTTTGAGTGTGTTTGGAGGGTCACTTTTTGAAGGGGGTTGAGTTTTTTGTGTACCATTATCACCATCCTTATTCTTTTCTCACCTGCAAATCTACCTGTATTTGTTTTGTTTCTCAGACTATTCCAGCTCATTTGGGAGCCCTTTCTGAAGCTGAAGTTTCGATTCCTTTTTTGAGACTTCATCCACTTTGGCATACCACGGGAATACCCAGCAGCACAGACCCACAGCCAAACACAACCTACACCAGGCTGCCTATTTGCATTATCTCTATGTGTCCCACAGTGAAAGCCGGCCATAGCCCCGCTGGCAGCCAACATAACACAAGCAAACGTATCTACAACACACGACTGAGTTAAGAGGTTTAGATACATTGTTAAGAATATCATTACACTAGGCAATCCCAGATCTACAGAGATAGATTACACATGCACGCCTCCCCCAACATACATATTTACCAATTAGTCTAAAAGAAATAAGATTTTTTTTATTAATTTAGTAAAAAAGTTCCACTGACTACGTGGGAGGGAAAAAAAAATAGTCAGAAGCTTTCGCTTTCTTTTCCAAATATTTCCTATAAATAAGTGTAACATATGCTAGGTACCTAAAAAGCTGAAAAATCAAAATGATTTTCACTTATCTTTCTAAAAATGCTGGTCACTGCTTAGGTCTTCATTTCCATTTGTGCAAGGAGCCTGAGTGCCAATAAAGAAAGTAATACCATAATATATCAAAATAAAGCTTTGCAGAAAGCAGAGGGGGGAAGATCCATCATTAAGTTTGGTTGTACAGAGATTTTTCTTACACCTACTTGGGTAATTACGAACATATCCACAACTGGCCAAAAAACAGAAGAAATAGCACATCTCAGGCAAATTCTTGAAGCCAGTGGTGATTTTTAATTGACTCTTTTGGTGTCGGAATTTGCCAGAATTTCTAACAGTCTATCCAAAAAGAAGTAGAGCACAGAGGGGTACTTACCTTCTCAGAATAAAATGCAATCTAAATATTCCTTCCCCCCTCGCCCCCAAGCTGCAGACTATAAGACAGTAATATTTGCAAAATCGCGTAGCTATTTCAAACATAAAATCAGGTAATTAGTTTTCAATATCTCATTTTGATAACTCATTTATGAAAGTCAATATACTTTCAACTGCTAAATGTTTTGGTTTTCCTCACTGGATGTAATTTCAGAATATCATGCAGTTAAAAAAAAAGAAGGGGGGAAATTCACTCAATGCATTTTGTTTCTCTAAATTTGAGAGCGCAAGATAGTGTTGCACCATCTGTAATAAAGCAGCAAATCCCAGTGAGAGACTTTATAGGAGGGGAAAGGGAATTTTGTGTTTTAAAACAAAACTGATGTCACTCATTGACCCTGAAACTCATACCCACATACTCCAGAGCACTAGGGAGGCATGTCCCCACCTGCCCTGGCTGGAAGCCAGGTGCCCAGATGCTCACACCAAAGCAGCCCACCCAGGTCCGTCCCTTGGGTGACATGGGATACGAGGGTGCTGGCGCTAAGCCCTGCTTGCTGCCAACACCTGCAGGTCTGGGGAACCCTCTCTGTCTTCTGCTGGCGCCCACTAGGACGACTCTCTCTCCTGAGAGCTGTCATGATTTCCTTGCTGCCTCCCTCTTGGGTGCCCATGCGGTGCTCAGGACTTACAGACCACTGATAGAGGTGCCAACAGCTCCTGCTGCTCTGACAGCTCTTCTATGGGGTCTGCTTCTCCTGCAGCTCCCACATCCACCCAGACCCATCATCCCTGTCCTACCACTCCTATCAGCGCTCTCTGCAAGAGAGGATTTTGAAATAATCTAACATAAGCTGAAGGGCAGGCATCGACACCCGTCCTACCCATCCCTGTTATCCAACTAATGCTTGCTATCATCTGGAAACAGCTAAGTTTACAGATAAATAGCCTCGATCTAATTGGTACATCTGTTCCCATTTTACTTGCAAGCTCAAATGTGCACTTTAAAAAGTGTATTTAAATATCACACTCCAACTCTTCTTTTCCTTCTGGAAGCGCACAAATCCCCCATTAGTCCTTTTGTTTGTGTGAACAGCTTCAAATATTGCTTTTTTCCACATGTTTTTACATATACAGGCACCTAAAGGACTGGCAGTCTTTACTTTAATAGTCTTCTGATCCAGCTTTACGTTTAGAATAGGTACTGATAGGCTTTTGTTTCCTTCCAGAGGTAGTTTACTATAGATGAAAGAGCAGTATCATTCCGTAAAGTCAAAACAGGTTATGTTACTGACTTCAGAACACGCTGTAGAGCCAATATGGATAGATAGCTTTGCTGCAGAGCGCCCTTGAGCCCCATCTCATGTGCTGGCCATTTCTCAGCTCCTCGTCAGAACACATCCTGGACCTGTACCAGCTCTCCTTTTCTGGAAGGGTAACCACATGTGAATGATGGAAAGGAATCACAAAACACATAAGTAAGGTCCTTGCTAAAACTGATTAACGTATGATGATGTAGACTGCTGTAGCATGTATCTGCCCTGAAGTCTTGGTGCCTTGGACACTCAGAGAGAGACAACACTCACCATGTTGTACTGCTGTACAACTGCTGTACTGAGCATACAACCCATCCAGCAAAACATGACGAAAGCAAGATGCAGAGTTCGACTCAGTCAAGCTTCTGCATAGGTGACCATCTGATTATTTTTGTTTGTTTCTGTATCAAGCATCACTACAGCAAACTGTAAGTCTTAGGAAAAAAGCTATTCTTATTTCAGATTAGAATCTTACTGATATCTCTAAATTTCAGTGATGCTTACAAAAACGCAATAATCACAGGAAGTACATGTTCCTAAAAAGATAGTTTGTCTTTAAAGGGTTTATGCTGTCCCTTAACACTACCCCAGTTGCTCTGTGCTAATCAAAACCACCTGAAATCATAGTTTTAACAGCTATTCAGTCCTTCTCAGGCATAGGAAGGCAGGATTCAAGACATCTGTATTTCTACAAGTGTTCAACTATGTTATGTCTACCTGCAAGAACAATGGGTTGCAAAATAATTTGTTTCCTCCATTTACCTTCTAATGCACCCTCATCACAGAAGTTGTCAGATTTTACTTCCCCTTGAACAAGAAGAATATACCTTTACATGCTTTTTATTTTTATCTGCTCACTATTTTGGCATCGATGGTAAATAATTGCATCATCCACCATCTCCTGCTGCTTCTTATATTTACAGCATCAACAGGAGACTAGAAAGACCAGCAGCATCCACATATCTACAAAATGAATGTGTATAGTGGTATACAGAGCATGTTTCAGCTGTGTAACTTTACTATTCTACTGTCTATTCTCAGATGTTGACAGCTTTATTTAGTTCTAACCATTTATATTTACCAAGGGATCAGAAGGATAATATCTTGCAGGGGAGCAACCATTCCACAGTCAAGTACCTGAGGCTTTTCCCATCCTCCTACTTGTATTCAAATTGTACAGCAAAAATTTCTTAAGAGTTAGAAAGAGTCCTTTGTCTGCAGACTGTCTTTGCTAAAACCATCAGCTTAAAAGTATAGTACTGGGGCTGCCCAGAGGATCACTTCTCAGGGGACACCAGACCTGCGTTGTTGCCCTGTGGAAGTTGGTCAGAATGGTCAGCTTACACAAAAAGCACCTTTTAAACAGACAGGCATGAATTTTGTGAAGGAAGCTCCTTTGTTTTCTAAATGACTTAATTCAAAGTTAGTGCCTCTTACTGAACTGTTAATTAGCTTTCTCACCCATCCTACGATGATGCAGAGAGATGTGTATCAAAATTTCTAGGCAACTTTTCCATAACATTATTGAAAAGTAGGTTTGAAAGACAGATGCAGTTTAGTTTATTTACATTTCCAGGTCACATCAAACGAATATTTATCCAAATGATCTCGCGGCTCTCCAGTTAAAGGGCTCCATGAGCTTCCAGAGTAGGTTGTTCCTGCTCAAAAAACTTACTGACACTGCCGTATGTGTCTCTTACTGCGTTTTCAGTCTTTCCCCCCCCCCCCCCCCCCCGTCAGGGCTAGTTTCTCTCTACAATGTTTCATCAATTAATTGGAGAGCTTCATTACATATCATTCCCCTTGCGATATCCTCTTAAAAAGCTGTACCTGTAAATTCTTTGAGGGGTGGGTTTTTTTAGTTGGTTGAGTTGGGTTTTTGTTGAATGATTGAGATTTGTATTTTTCTTTAATTGTCTGCTACTTTCAGTCCTCCATTCTCCAAGATTTACAAACTCTTTATTGTTTTGTTCAGCACACATTTCCTTCCAGCTTCCCATTCTTAAACTTTTTTTTCTTCCAAGTAAGATGGAAGCAAGATGTACAGATCTCCATTACTGATTTTTTCCCACTTCTAAAACAATGGGCATCTTGGGTATCTTCTAAAGACTTGCTGGATTGCATGAGCTGCACTGCTGCTTCCAGAAAACAGGTTGAGATATTTAAATAACATTTTAAATTTAAAAAAAAAGGTAGAGCTACTGGGTGGCTGCTGTTGGAAGCACCTGTGTGTCTCTAATGCATCTTAAGAAGTATTTGTGTCTAGTTCCCAAATATTTTCCATGATGTATTAAAGCCTCCATGATCTAATTTACCAACAGAGTGTTTTGGAAGCAACTGGTAAAAATAACGTTGCTGAAGTGATTTTTATCATTTGTTCTAGTACTAAGGATCTCATTCGTATTTTCTGTTTTGTTAAGCAATAACAGATTGATACTATTCCTTACTCAAAAGATAGGTAAGGAGTACAAAAATCCACAGTATATCAGTTCCTTCTGAGTGAGAGAACAACACACTAACAGTAATACAAGTGTGTAGGATGCCTCAGTACAATAACAGATATTTTTGGGTAAGTGTTCTTTTCTGAAAATACTTAAGTAATTTCGCTTTCTGGTACATGGGTCTTATTATAGTCTTTTCTACTAGAATACTTTTTTTTTTTCTTTTTTTAAAAAATACATTCTCTTGTTTCTGAAAAGCTAATAAAATATTGCAGAATGTGCCATATGTTCGCAATCACTGAATATACAAGTAAGGAAATTTAAATACTGTGCAATGTCTGATACTCCATAAATTTCCCTCCCGGTCCCAAGCATCACACAGCTTCAAAGTGCTCGAGTTAGAGAGCTCTTTGAAAGGTACAGATAATTTATACCATTCTGATTATCCTGACAGTATCAAAAAACAGTTTTGAAAAGTCTAAATTTGCTTTAAGAAATGCCAACAGTTTTGTCTCATGGGAGGAAGTTGCTTAGGACTAAGCATTGAGAAACAAAAAAGCAAAAGGCATTGAAGGAATCTTATAAAATGCACAAGAAACGCGTTGGACTAAACCATGACAAGGTTTGAGTTCGGCCAGTTCTACATCACTTCTGCATTACTGAAGAAAAGAAAGCCTAAGCAATTGTCAGAAATACATTTGATTGAGTTTTGTGCACAGTACTTGCTGTAATTGTGAGGAGACACAAATAACGGAATTATTAGCCTCCTTTAACTCCTTTATACACAAACACTAACATAAATGAAGTGAATAAAAAACAGCACTATGTCAAACAAATGGCAAAGAATCTTCTAGTTCTAGCAGAACTAGAATGTAGAAGAAAGACTGTACATCAGTAATAGCGGATTTGTCACCTTGGTATTTTCTAGCCTGACAACAGAAAGGTTATTAAATATTTTAGCCAATAAATGGTAATTCTTCATAAACAATCCTTGACTTCTGCCAGTACATATGTACAGGGTTGGGGTGCGTGCGTTTGCACATGTATTCAGCTACACAGAGTTGTAAATTACTTTGATATTTGCCAATTTAGTTTCTGACTGCAGCTAATATTTTAGAATATGAATTGGTTTTATACAACTTCATGAGCAGTCACTCTCTCAAATCAAGTCCAACTACTGTATTCACAAGTCAATTTAGTGACTATCCAGTAAATACGTTACTGCTCAAAAACCAAAAAGCAGCAGAGAACCAGGAGCAGATCACAAGAAGAAATAGGTGTGCCAAGCAACAGATACATTTTGCAGAGCAGGTTGTCTCAGTCTCTCTCACTTTTGATATTCAAACCAACCCTGTTCTTCTCGATTACACAGTGCCAGCTGTCAACTGTCACTAACCCGAGCGGCAAACAACTTACTGTGTAATTAATAGAAACAGCCTGTTTAATTGCAGCAAAGATCCGATTTGAAATACTTGCAGGGAACATCGAAAATTAAGACTTTATGGGAGGATTTCTTCTTGTCAGGCGCACTGATTTGACATCATCATCAAGCTACATCCAGGGAACAAAGGTCCCAGGTGACAGCAGCTGGTTCCTTGAACAAGGCATGATCAAGTGAGACACCACACTGCTTAGGTGTTAGGTTACCCCACACACACACACACTTGAACCCCATTTCCTTCAAATAGGAGTAGAAGCTCAGGTTTGCAGGTAGCACAAATCCAGGTAGCATCACCGATTTTAATTGACTGATTATCTAGTCTGAACCTCTATGAAAGACCATTTTTTCCAAGCCATTACTAATACAGAATATTTTCTGCTGTCGGTAGAAGAACTTCAGAAATACAATAAAGGATATCTTGGCAAGTTCTGATGTGATTTTGTAATTGAAAAAATATATCAAATACGAAAAGAAGAGTTGATGTAGGAGCTGAAATGTAAGATTTGCAAGTATTTCCTCTGTCTCTCCTTGACTAAATATAAAATATTAAAAAACTGTATTCTGGGTACCATTTCTCTCCCGAGTGCCTGCTTAAGAAGGCAGATAAAGCCACACCAGCAGGTTATGTCTGGTGTGAATCAGACCAGTTTAGCTGTTCTCTACATTTCTTTTAAGTCTTCCAGGTTTTGTACAGAACACATTTCTTCTTGAGAAAATAGATTAAAAAGCTAGTTAAAGGGTAATACTACCAAAAGAGGATAGATGAATTCCTAGAGCACTCTGTGCGAGTGTTGGCATGTTACATTTGTTTTTGACGATCACACACATACACGAGAACAATTTTTCCGTGAATCTATCCTAGGCAGTAGTTTGTACAAAAGTACACTCCAAAATTCCATACCTCAGTGTTTCAAATATAGATCTCATTTTCCAATACAAGGATCACCTTAATTAGAATGTAGGATGATATGCATCTACTCAGAGGATCAACACAAACTATTATCCCTTGCCTTCTTTTTACTATACCACGGTAAAAAAGACACTGAGGTCTCTTACACGTGTCAATTACACTCATCTTATTACGTCTGGGAAAAATATCTAATGGGCATGCAAACGTTAGGAAGCAAGAGATGTCAGAAGTGGCATGGGCAATATGCAAAGAAGAAAGATGACATAATTGACAACCAAGTGGGCAGAATCTTTAATGAATAAAGGCAACACCAAGCAGTTGCATACAGCTTGGCATTTCTCTGGACTACTCTACTGGTAGACCAAAGGATTGAAAAAAATTCTGGTTGCAGGGTTGTGCAATGTACCAACACTAATGCTGGTGGAGAAAGGGCAAGAAAGAGCATCAGGTCCATATACAGAAACAGTGTGAGAGGGGAATGGTAAAGCTCTGTTCGTGCTCATATCAGTCAGGTGCTAGAAGGACTTGAAGTGGGAGGAGTGTGGGATGAAACACTAGATTTTGAGGCAACAGAAATACCATTACTAGAAATTGGTACAACTTGTATAGGAGTTAGAAAGAGCTTTTTGAGAAAGCAATGAAATTGAAGAACACGCAGAAGCTCAGTTATTCCTTTTATAGGCTATTGTTAAATTTCTTACTCTATCACTAAAGCAATCATCACACATAAGATATCACAAGTGGAAAGAAAGAAGGAATATCCAGTTAGATGAAGTAATGTATTTAAGATTAGATAAGCCCTTTTCCCTTGTTACTGTGTTATTTTACACCACCATTATATTATTATTTTAATTTCTTTTCTTTCTCCTCAATCTATTTCCAACCTGTCATTTAGTGTGTAAATCTTTTTACAGAAACAAAGTCAGTCTTGCTCATGTCCTGGTTAATTTGCTCATTTGCATAGCACACTGTTTCAGACATGACTTATTACTAAAATACATGCTTTAATGACTTGCCTCATTTCTAAATTCATAAGCCTGGGCTAATGAAGGTTTTTCCTGTGTTAGTGTTTTGCAGATCTTATTGCCTTGTATGTGCAGAACAGGGGGCGTTAATCAAAACAGTTCGCTTAGTTACGTGGACTTCCAGTTGTCTCAGCACTGGGGCAGGCGGTGGCTTTTTAGCATCAGCCTGAACTGCCTGCTGCAGAACAGCACCCCAGGTGAGCTGGGACTGGTGGCACCCCCACCTCCTCATGTTCAAAGCGAACAATATGATAATAAGGCAGCAGAATATGGATGGACACACACGTCTGAAAGGCACAGAAAGGACTAAGAGTCAAACCCTGCTCTCCATGCACTGGGGGGCAGGTGGGGTGTGTGCTCTTGCTCTGTCATTCTAATTTAAACCATGTCTTTTGTATCTTCAATTTGGGGTTGTGGAAGCAGAGGGTAAAGGTTCCCCCCCCCCCGTTTTTCCCTATCCCCATCTCGTACGCTGGAACGATCTTAATGCTAAACCTGCTTCTACTGTGCTGTATGAGCAGCTCTCTGAACCATATCAGCATTTTGCATGCATTGTAAACTCGGGGAAAAAGAAAAATAAGTTAATATAAAATGTGCTGCAGTTTGTGTCAGTCTTGCTAATGTCACCCTGAAAGAATTCCCACCCTCGACAAACACTACTTCAAGTATTCACAGTTTATCTGTGAGACTCAAGATTTTCATTATTCAGAAAATGTTATTTCTTTACAAACACATGGAAATCAAACTCTATTATTTTGCTACTGCACTAGATTTGAAAACCAAGGAAGACTGGTATGAAGTTAAACTTAAGATTAGTTTGCCATCTCGTGCAGAGAGGCAGAACCAGGTGAGCAACGCCAAATACAACAACGAAAATATTTTTTGCTCTACAATTTACAATTCAATCATTTTCTACTTAGTCAAAGGAAAACTGCAGAGTTCCATCGCTGGACTAATATTACAGTGGCTACTGATCAAGCACTGGCACAGGGTCTATTCTGAAGCCTGCAGTACACTACAGAAGCCCTCCTGGAAACAGATGAACTGGAGCTCAGGCACATAACCCGTGTTACAGAAAATATAAGTAGTGAAACATAAACATACAAGCCCCTCCAAAACATATGGTCATCAACTGTAAGGCTGCCCAAGGAACTTGGCTAAGTGGAAGTCACCTCAAACAGCTTTAAGTTTTCCATCAGTTATTGTATCGCCAGACACTAATCTGTCAGCAAGGGATCATTAATACTCCTCCAGCCTGCCTCCTTTCCCCACTCACAGGCACCAAACAAATCCTCTAGCAGCTTTTGCTTTTCAGAATTTCCCATTCTTTAAAAAAAAAAAGAAAATCAACCAAACAACCACAGTAGCAATAGTATAATTAAATTCACAAGATGGTACTAAAATTTTTTGTTAAAGGAATGAAGTCTAAGAAGTCGTTCACACTAAACCCTGTCAGTAAACTATGGATGATTCTACAGTTATGTTTCCAAGAACTTAATTCTTTTGGTTTTTTTTTTTTTTTTTTAAATGTTTCTCCTAGCCATATTAGAACATGAAGATGTTGGAATATAAAAGTACTGAATATGACTATTAAGTTTCCCTGTTGAGTCTCAAAACAGAAAAAAATAAAAAAAATTAAAGTGATTTATTTGGAGGAGAAACAGTTAGAATTCCAAAATGGACTTACAGCCATCATTAGCATTTATAGTCTTCTAATAATCAACAGAAAGAGATTCACTGCTGGAGTCACAAGAAATTTCAGTATTTTAATCATTAGAGAATAATTACTGCATGTAAGTACATAACCAAACTTTTCTCATTTACAAATCAGAGCAGTAGAAAGATGAATGGTGGGCTCGCTTCTGCTTCTTATTAGAGGCTTTTTTGTGCCAAAGTGTCAAAGGCAAAGACACTAAAATTCAGTAGATGTGGGTCCCCAGGGAGCACAACAAGTCAGGGATTTTCTGATGAAAGTTTTTCCATAGAAATTGAATCGCCTGAAGAAATGTATGAACCAGTTTAGATGAGAAGACCATTTCTGGCTCAAAGAAGGAAAGGGAGAGAAAAAGCCAATTTTCTCTTACCTCCAAATAAGTAAAATCTGTAAAAATTAGAGCACTTAACTGGAACACAACACACTTCACCCAACTTTATCCCAAAGTCTGTTCTAGCCACTGAGCTGGAAAGTAAGCTTGATAATTTTGCCAGGGAAAACAGAATTAAAACAAAGTAGAGAACAAAGTAAGAATTATCTAAAAAAACCAGTTGCTTGGTGGCCATTGTGCTCACCCTAGATGTGAAAAATGAAGTCCACCATCGACCTAATCAAGATAGAGTCGGTCCTTTATAGTTCAAGAGCGCACCCTGCTTGCTTGGGTAACAGCCACCCTGATAAAAATAAGAATTGGTCTCTTGGGTTTTTTTTTGCTTTTCATGGAAAAGTTTGATATTTCCTCAGTGCATAATAACAACAAATTCTTGAAGAGCATCAGCAGACAGAAGCACCTAAAGACCCACTTTTCCAGTCACTGATATGAATACCCAGCACAAAGCAAATCATACTAGCAACAGCACAACTCCTACAAAACATACAATTCATACAAGAGTGGTGATTTGGCTATAGTCTTTAAGGATGACTTTGTGCAAGGAAAAACCACTGTTGCTGTCGTTTTGCTTTTTAAGTGGGCAGAGAAGAAGAGACTGAGGCACCAAGGTAAGTATCTGCTGCTCAGAGCATTCCCCCATGCATCTCACTGGTCTCCTCTGCTGAATCCAAAGTCCATGTTATGAAAAAAAACCCTGGTTTCAGTACTCCCAGGTGCTTGTTTGTTTTTCTTTCACTCAGTGCAGAAGACCAGCACATGGAGATGCTTTAAAGATATCGTAGCCTTGATTTCATTATTCCCATCTGCACTGAGCCAAACTGCTGAAAGCCAAGCAATGGCCACCTCCGCATCAGCATGAATGGAGAGCAACACCAGAGCAGTGAGTGAAGATGCTCTGAATTTAAACAGGTTCAGCCGAAGTCAGACTGTTGTCCTATTTCCTTAACTAGTCTAATGAGAGACTAGAATTCAATCTGGAAATTGCATTTTTAATAAACATATGCTGAGAGGCATTACATTCCTGAAAACGCTACAGACATACAATTACACTTTAGAGATCTGTGAAGCAAGAATGGATACACCTGGTCTTTGGAATGGTGTTACGCAAAGCTTCTTTCTTCTCTAGACTAGCATAAACAAGAAGATTAAAAGCATTTCCAAAAAGAACCAGGACGGGTACAAAGCTGTAATTTCTATAGCCGGTATCACATTAAACCGCACCCAGCGAAATAATTAGCCGGGTGTGTGTATAGTGTTTGTTGACTTTTTGTGGGTTTGTGTTGGTTTTTTTTTTTTTTAAAAAGGACTTCAATATGGATCAGCTTATTTGAAAGAGAACATAAAGTGTCAATGATATTCAGTGTGATTCAAAAAGGCTACTTGAATAGGAAGGGCTAGGCCTCAAAGAGCTTGTGATTGTTAAAAGGTTTCAGTGTTTTGAAAAGACAGAATGACTGATGATGATGATTTAGAATTAGTTGCAACTTGGTGATAGATACACACAACATGCCCGAAGTACAGCACTAACACCAACAAAGTGGACCCTTTTCCTTGTTGTACCCTATAAATGAGATTTGCTGTTGCACATACATTTTCCAAACTCTTCAGAACAAACATTTATCTGAGGAGTTTTTAATTTAACAGACAAATAAAGTATTTTGTATAAATTTTCTTCTCTTTCGACTATACCCCTAAGAGCTCAACCAACCAGAAGACTAAAACACCAAAAGCTCCCTTTATTAGAGTGCTCGCTGACATGAAGTAAATTGTCATGCTTAATGACAAAATCCATAGGGAACCAAAATCACTACATGGGAGAAATCCCTGTACAAAGAAGCTTTAGTTGAAGACCAAAGCAACTCACATTACTCTACTTATTTAACTATTAATGTTAAAATCCTTAAAACATGTCAGCACAGTGGTACATTATACATGTTTCCTCACAAGAACTTCATCAAGCTGAATTCCTCCAACAGTGGAACAGTACTTTGGTACCATTTATCATCTTTGTAAAGAAAGCATGTATTGATAAGGTGGAGCATTTCAACATCCAGACTCTCTAATTTTAAGTAGATGTTTATGTTTCATCAGATTGAAGTTGGAGCTGAAAAGCGCATAATGAGCTTGTTTACTTAAGTCATCATATTTTAATACAAATAGTTAAAAATTCTTAAAATTGTTAGTTTGGAAGGAAAAAAAGCTTAGATGTGTTCCATTTCAGAGTTTCTCCTTCGTTTTTCTCAAGAGCGGATATACACAACACATTCAACAACAGGACATATTGAGAGTATGAGGGAGGATGCAGCAACATTCACTTAAGTGGGGTCAGAATTTCACCTTTGATCGTTACTCATTTTTTCAATTATAATCCTTAAAAAAACCCACAAACTGAAATGTCTTTTCCTCCTTTCTTTTGCTATCTTACTCTGAAATGATCTGATTCATTAATATTTCCGACTCTAGGTAAAATCCTTGTCAAACATTGAAGGGAATCATGAAATTACTCTTTGTAAAATGTCCTTTTCACATCCTTTAAATTATTTTGGCATTTACAAGCATATAAATGTTCTTCATTATCCACTGTACAATAGTAGGAAGCTACTGAGATAATAATTTTGATAAGATGTACCACATTAAACTGAAGAGAAGCATTTTGAAAGAGAGGTTTGGTTTTGCAGTTCTACAAGTAAAGCAGATGCACAAGTAGCAGGACTAAGGGAAGACTTTGATCTCACCTACCTTTCATGTATAATTGACAGTTGTAATTTGGACTTGGGGATGATAGAAAGGCACCTGAGAAATTCTTTGAGATGCCTGTGTACAGAGAAGCAACATATGCTTGATTCAAGCTGAAAGGAAAATACAAAGCCTGAAGAAATCAGCATTGCCGAGCGCAAGCACTACAGAGCACAGCAGCCATACATGAAAGGGTAGCCCATGCAGACCTCGCCAGTGCTACCGTTCTTTGGTCAGGCTCTGGGTTAACACGTTTGTGCACGCTAGGTAAAAGTAACTTGAGTATTAGGCTGAGAAACAGCCACATGTGGAGGAGACAGTGACCAGTTTCTTTACAGAAGGCTGGGACAGAGCAGCGAGAAAGGGGAAGCAGGAGAAGACTACATCCAAGGTAACACCAACTGAACACCCTAATGTTTGTTCTTGGTTGGGAGGTTTTCAAAAGTAAAGGAGGAAAAAAAAAAAAGATAAGATATTTTAATCTAGCAGACCTCACTTTGTGACTCAGGGCATTTTTCCAAAGCAGCAGTTCTGCTTTGATTCACTCCTGGCCTTGTCACCACGAGCAGCAAGAGCCCCGGTCAGCCATCCAAGCAAAAGGCTGGAGCACAGGACGTGCCGAGATGGTGGTGTGAGAAGGATCTTCTGCCTTTGTACCCTCCTCACCAGCCTCCCCAGGAACACCAGCCCACTCCTGCCTAACCCATCTTTGCAAAACATTGCAGAAGCAGCATGGCAGCTCAGCAAGCCTCCAGGCCTTTGATCTAGCAGGAAACAGGCTGTAGTGACAGTGATGTGGGAGGCAAAGTTCTAGGTACAAGCAAGATATTTACAGAACAGAGCCTTTTCTCATTCTCTGCCAAGGAAAAAAAAAAAAAAAAAGAAAAAAATTAAGTGGTCTTAATGTTGGTTATTTAAGGGAAGAGTTAAGAGCTCAGCTGAAACGACACCCGCACCTTGAAGTTTTGGTGAAGGGCTAAAACTCGACTCTCACACACTCCTGAATAAACTGGAGGAAAGAGAGCTAAAAATTCATTTATGTGAAAGCAAGTCAACACTGTAATTAAGTTTTAGAGTGAGTGGAGACACAACATTCCTACAATGAGATCACTTCAGTACATCAAAGATCGCAGGAATCAGGACTTCGCAACACAGATGGGTCCAATTTGCTGCTTTTCTCAATTTGCACGGTTTCTTGGTCTCCCAGTACAGATATTTAATGCAAGAGTTAATCTTATCATGATTAATTTCTGTCAATCCACACTGTTGATCTGTACTGTTTGTCAAGTATCATCTCAGGTAAACAGATGATATTATCACAGGCAGTCAAAAAGACAAAAACTTCATCTCCTGTTAAGTACTGGCAAAAAACACTCGGGAACAAAAAGTGCCTAAATCCCAAATTTACTTGTAAAGGAATAAGCAAACACTTCAAGGCAGGGAGGGGTGGAGGAAGGCTGTCCTTCAAACCAGGGTCCTGTGCCTAATCCTGAGCGAGCACCCAGCCGCAGGCAGCCAGCACAAGGCTTCTGCAGTCCTGGATGCCTCTGAATTTTGTTGCTGTTTCTACAACAAAAGGTTTTCCTTCTTTTTTCAGAGGCTTCAGTGTATTAAATCTTTTAGCTCGAGTTCATTTTATGAGAAGATTTCCACATTGTTTTAATTGCTGCTACTGTTTTCTTGTGTTGGGTGGCACAGCCCCAGGCAAACAGCAACAAACCTACGGTTGGTAGACAGATATTAAAACCGTTCAGTGTAAGCACAGGTCTCAGCACGGGAGATGCCCTCTGTACCTTTCCATAACAAACTCAAGCAGCAAACCAGCAAATCCTGCTTCCAACACAAAACACCGATACACCCTCCTGGGGCAAGATGTCCCCTCTTTTGCCCAGACTACGGTTTTGGTTAAACCACAACACATGGTTGCTGGTTCATTCTACTGCCCAGTGATGTGACATCAGCCCAGGCAGTATTTTGTGAAGTGCTGTAAGCAGATCCATGAAAATTCACTTATCCTCAGGAAAGTCAGGTGTTGGGATGCACACAGCAGAAGGATTTGTTCTAGTTCCAAAGCACTTTTAAATTGCAAAATCATAACGTATACAACAAATCTGTAAGACAGATGGTCATAAATCCCTAATGAAACACTGCCAATGTAAATACTGTAAAAAGGATAAATAGCACTTAATTACACCATTGGCAACCAAGTTGGTTTTTCCTCATCTTCCTTCTGCTTTTCACCAGTCTCCCAGGCTCTCTCAAGCATATAGCACAGATTAGCAGTGGCTCTGCACTCTTCCACTGCATGGTCCCTACTCTGATACCTTTGCTTCTCACTTGTTTGGTTTTGGGTTTTGATGTTTTGTGTTTTTTTTTAAAAAAACAAACACTGCAAACTACAAAACCAAAATAAAAACACCACACACAAAACACACCATTGGCGGTTTGAGCATTTGTAGAGGGCATAGTTTTACATATAGGAGTAGTGGACAGACAGGATGAAAAACTAATAGGGGCAGGATAAAAACCAAACAACTAACATAAGCGTGAACAAGCAAAACCAACTACTGATGTAAAAAGACGTGAGGTAGACAAGTTAAGTGTTTTTATAAGCAGGGGGGAAAATGACTGTAAGAACTGATTTAAAGTCCTTTGGCTTCTGCATTGGGAAAGCTGAAGGAAAAGAACAACTAGCTTAACACACGACTAGAATGACCCTCTTTAAAATCTTTCAAGCTCTTTTCCAGGCTGCTCTGCTGCTGAAGACAAAGTCACGCTGTTACCTTTGACTAGAGCTAGGCTGTCATGCTTGCTCCTGGCCCAGAGTTACGGTGCTTTAATACACACCTTTTCACAACTCTGCTATTCCTTAAGTGGCTCGCTAGCCTAACAGGAAATGCAAGTCACTGCATTTTCCACCTTTTTTCAGGCATGGGCGACTCAGAAATCTGTCACTGATTTTTTTTTTTTTTTTTTCCCTCAAATAAAAAAAACCTACAGAAGAAACCCAACTGTTTATTATTTAATATCTTTGATCATTAGGTTTTCCATTTATGTCTTACTCTTGCACGGACAGGCTAAACCTTTACCTATGAACCAGAAATTCTCCCTCATCTCAAGAAACCAGAGACGCCACCTTGCCCAATGTGCAGGCAATTCCAAATTCTTAGTCAAGTGATGAGTCCACAACTTTAACCCAGTAAATTGGCCTTTTAACATAACATCTGGCAGCACATTCAGATTGTGGCATTCAGTTGTACTGAACTTCTTTCCTCATGCCATATACTACATAATGACTTTTTTCTTTTAAAATCTGTATTTTAATATACATGTCTATCATAGGAAGCTTCCTTTATTTCTAGCAATGCTTTCAAGAAGTTACTTTTTGAAAAGAATAAAATTCTCAATACCATAGTAGTAGAAAAGATGATTTTTCTGCATTTGAACTATATTTTAATCCATCTACAGCTATTTTGAAGTATTATAAAATACAAGACACCTTGTGGATGCAATATTAAGCAGCTTGCTCGTGTATAGTGGACATATCACTTAGTATTTTTCATATGCCATTATGTATTGCCTTCAGTGATTTCATGTAAGTGTGAATATCCGTTTAGTTATGGTTGCTGTGTGTGGACGAGCAATGTTGGCCTTCCTACACCTTTGAGTGAAAATTTCAATTAACTTCATTATACCAAGAGAGAATTGTGTTTTGAGGACCAGGCACAGCTGTATGGGTCTTAATTCACAGCAGATTCAAACAGGTGTAGATGACCCTCATGCTTTATAACTCTCCCTCTAGGGCTTCCAGCAGGCTTGACCTGGCAACATAGGCAAAAAAAAAAAAGTGGAAAGTTGGTGATCTTGCTGAGCCCACAGTCATTTGCTTGGCTGAAGCTTGTCTCTAAATAGCCAGGGAACTAACAAATTCACTTAGCTGGTAGATAGATTTCTGTCATTGCTAAACAAGAACGTGAGCGATGAGGTTGACTCTCAGAATTAATTCTCAGTGTAAAAGGCTCAAAGTACAAATACAACATATACGGAACCGTAGAATTGCTCTCTCTGCTTTTACAAGAGAGCAAAGACAACCAGAGGTGACTAACAGTACAAAATTACAGGGAGCGGGTTTTTCCTCGGGGGATTGTTATATTTCAGACCTGGCAATCATAAAAATGTTACAAATAAACCAGAAAAGACCTCCAGATAGCACCAATATAATTCACTTTACATCACTATCATTGTGTATAAGTGGAGCTACTGAATCTCCTCACTCATGGTGCCCTTCATCACAAGTCTAAGCTCTGTTTCCCTAGTCTATAGAATAGCTTAGATCAGAGACCCAGAGAGCACTGAAAATATTAAAAACAATTAACTCAAGCTTCAAAGCCACCTGATTTGTTGGTAAATTACTTGGTCAATGACTGATTTGATGCACTTTGTCGTAAAGTGTGCCAGAATGGAAGAACACAGACATTAAACCACAATTACTAGAATTAAATAAAATAATGTCAGAATACATTGTTGAAAGATTAAGGGGTAAGAAATGATTTCTCTGTTGTGGAGAGAACATCACTGAACAGAAGTAAGCACGAAAGTGAAAAAGAAACAGCAAAATTCAGAAAATCAGTCTCACAGAGAAGTGATTTAGTTCTCACTGCTGCAACAATACCAAATTCTGTTTCAGATGCATTAAATATATAAGGCTGTTAGTGTTAGTCATCAAGAGTAAAAGGATTGGCATTACTACTTATTATACTTATTAATCTTAATGTCCTTGATAGGTTTTAAGCTCTGGAAGTGGTAATTAAGCTTATTCACAGAGGATGGCAGAAGACCGCTGAAAACTTTATTCCAAGAATACTTTCAGGCCAGCAAGTTCCACACTTTTTTTTTTTAACCAACAGAAGAAAGCAGAGAGTAACTTTATCTGCCAATTTAAGTAGGAAAATGTCTCCCAGCAGAGCAACACTTTCATCATCTGGTACTCATGTCCTTAATGAACATACAGTCAATATTGCCACAGTTCTCCAGTGCACACCTTTATGGTTTGTTAGATCTGGTAGCTATTAGTGCCACTGTCCTCTAGCTGTATTTCGCTCTCATCTCCCAAGTTAAGCATGCGTAGGTTGGGTGCGAGTTTTAAAGAAAGTGTTCCTAATTGCCTCCAGTTGCTTCTGGGCTTGGCCTTAGTGATTCAGACTCTTTTTTAAAGAGTTGTCTTCAGTAGAAGATAAATCCGCCGTTCTCACCTCAGGATAACGAAGATGTAAGATAAATCATGGAAAGGTAGAAAGAGTACATTGTGAAAGAAAGAGAGCCACCTCACAAAAAAAGCCTTCAGATAAATTACATGAGGTCAGCTTTATACCTTGCTCCCCCACTGGGAGGGATTTTTGTTTCCTGATTTTTCTAGATGTAAAACTAAAGCCTCTTATCTTCTTTGTACACTTACTTTGCCCTAGGAAAAATAACACGATAGTCATCTTAAAATTAAGGAAAAAGTTATGGGGCAGGTTTTTTTCTTTTTTTTTTTAAAGGACTAAGGACTGTAAGCTGATAGTGAAGCAATACCTTATTGAAATACAAATAATATTGCAATCTTAAAGACACCCTTAATATTAAAGGCATCATTTGATTAAGGACACCATAAATGTTGACAAGATGATACCACAGTGATTCTCCCAAATATCCACAATCCTAAATTCAGAACAAAGAATGGATCCCCTACAAAAAAAAAACCACCCACAACTTGATAGGATTGTTTAATCCTACCAATTTAATTGAACTTATTCCATCTAAGCCTTCATAACATTAGCTAGTATAACTAGTCTCTAGTAAATTAGTGGCTATTATTTCATAGCCTAGATTTCACCATAAATAATTACTTTCTTCTTGTACAAGTCAAAAAAATTATACTTCCAGCAGCAATTCTATCACAAACTCACCCTTAGAGTCAGATCAGGTACCCTTCTCCACTGCAACCCCTTCTGACATACCTTCCCCTTTACTTTCCTCCCCTCAACAAGGGGAGGAACTTTACTTTCCTTCCTCAACAAGAAGGATGAGGCACTTCTAACAGGCTCAGCTGCTCACATGTAGCTTGCCAGGGGGTATTGATACAGAAGAGGAAGGACACTAGAACAGAGGCCAAATTTCCACTCCTCATCACCACCACTCTAAAGATGAGTTCCTGCCCTGCACTGCTGCTGTGGTCTGTTAAACATCTTCCTTCTAACCTCAGTGTAACAACATTCAGTATCAAGTGCTTATCCTTACATAATTTGCCATCAATAAGTATGCTGAAAGAAAATTTGCTCTATTACTTAAAGTATAAAGTTGGATAAAACTGAGGAGCAAGATCACAAACCTGCAGGTTTAAAATAAACCCAAACAAATGACAAATAAAAAAACACCAATCAAAAAACCAACACAAACCCCACCCTTCCTTCACCTCCTTAATTAAAAGCTTATATTATTCTACATTAGCGCTGTGAATCTGAATACGGTAGAAAAAAACCTAACACCTACATTGTATTTGTTTCCATTTTGCCCTGCTATGCCTTGCATATCAGGACTCATAATACCTGTAAAAACTACAAACACGGGAGGCTGTTTTTAATTAAAAACAACACTGCTGACAGAAATAGTCACTTCCTAATTAAGATGTGTTTTAGAAAGTGATTGAGCTATAAACTGTCTTTTCACATGTTAAATGGACATCCTAACTCTAATCACTTGCAATTAAATCAATCAATCTGGAAGAAAGTATTTTTGGAAACTACCATCAAGGATACAATCAATCTAATCGCTCAGTTTCTGTGAGAAGCTGCAAAGATCCACAGACACAGAGGAGTAAGAACAATATAAGCATTAAACAATGTGTTTGTACAGTAATAATTTCAAGCAGCAGCCAATACAACCTTTCAAGACCCTGATTTCAAAACTACGTAGAGTTTGGTCAGCCTATGAAACACGGCAACAACCAAATCACAAGGGAGTGCGCTGCTGGAAATTCCCAAAACTTGTTTGGCTCATCTCCAAACAGTGAGATTGGCAAAGGGGAGAGCCACTGCTCTCCTTCTGGTGCAAGGTAGGTTACATGAGGAAAGGAGAACCTCACCTACGTTTCTGCACAGCTTTGAGACTTTTCTTTTTTAAAGCAGTACATTCATTGTCCCTTCTCCCAGCCGCACGTGATAAGTTTGAGAAAGGGAAAGAAAACCGCTGAAGTCTTGTTTTACATTAGCTTCAAGCCATATCAACATTATTTAATTTTAACTGTTTGGTTTGTGGGTTTTTTCACATTAGGAAGTTACAAGATCTGTCCTATTTCTGTAACGAAAAGAGATACTTAACTAATTGTACCTTGCTGTCTGTACAAATAAACTTGTCTTTTATGACCATAACACATATATTCAAGGAAGAGAAACCAGACTGAAGTGATATTGGCGGTAACATCAAAGTTGTTTCCATGGTTTAAGGACTCACAGGCATCCCTCATGCATGCTTAAAATACCTATGGCATGTAGCTAAAAGGCAGTCAGCTCTCACAGGACCACCGAGTCAATTTTTCTCCAGTATAATTTACCACATGACTCTAAAACAAAAACATATCCTGTTGTTCCATGACTTGTATTTGAACATCTCTGTAACTCTGAATTTGAAAGAATTCAAATGCTTACTCTCTAAAATGAATACTACCATACCTTCTTCATATTTAAACACCATCACTAGACTATGGACTAGGTAACAGTTTTCATCCTTCAGTAAATTTCATGTTTAAGCTCTTCAGCAAGAAATAAATATCAGAAACAACAAAAGCTTACCTAACTGAACCAAAAAGCTTTATGCAGTGTTGAAGAAAAAATTGTTTGTTGGAAACCCAATGAGGAAAACACATTTTAGGGATAAAGAGTAAAACGTTTGGTATTTGTAGTATATAAGCAAAAAGAGAAGTCTATATAAGACAAAGTGAGCATTGCTTTCAGACACTGGGCAGTGTCTTCAGGGCAGTGGTGGTGATTTACATCACATTTCCACAAACAACAGCTAAAAGGAGCCTTCAGCCTATACTTTCACAGAGACATTTGGAAACAAGTCCTCATAGCAGCAGGTTGTATGGCCATGCTTGTCACAAGGGGAAGGCTGCCCAGGGCCAGGGCAGAGGCTGGCACAGGTTTTTGCTCCTGAGCTTGACCTAGAATGCCACCAAGCATGGCACACAGCAAACGAGAGACAAAGAGAGCAGAGAGACCCGCTGATGCAAAAGTTGAGATCATTTGCAGTTTGGTTTATTCACAAATCTAGGAAACCAAGCAGAATTCCTGTCTTAGGAAATTTTTCAAGGGATTAGATTTCGGGTGTACAACACACAACCATGAACTGCAAGTAAAGGAAATACAAGATTTTCTGATCTAGGTAGCATAGCACTTCAGTGCACGTGAAAGTACTGAATATTGATTGTATATGGAATAAGGACGTATTCAAATGGAAACATAGAAATTGGGAAGGGTAATAAGCTTCAACAGTTTTACCTTAGCAGGGCTAAATATAAACACTGCACATTTATTAGATATTCCCAAAGGAAAATTATTAATTATGCAAAGAACAGGAAATACCAAAATGCTTCACAGCATTAGAGAAGACACAGATACCTCAGTAACCAATAGCTGTCACTTGGTTCCAAGAGCCGAATTTGATTGCATCCTGTCTAGTCTATTTGCTGAATTCAAAAGTAGCTGCAAAGGTAGTTAGTTTTAGCCTATTCTCTAATAAATAATAATAAAAAAAAGAATTTGCCTTCCACCTGCTTTACAGACACACAAGAAAAGGCAAACAAAAAAAAAAAATCAGTTTTGAGCTGTACAGCACAGACACCCTCACTCTGCTTAAGTTTCCAAGTTGTATACTCAGTGACTCTCCAAATTAATTGCATTTATCCGTTTCTTATTTCCTAGTCCAACAAATGAGTAGGTTAGCTGCCTGTATCACTAGCAAGTTTACTTGCCATCTCAACTATAAAAATGAAAAATGCATTGACAGTACTTTAAAGCAGTTCTAAATAGATGGTTTATGGAACTAGTAATCCAACTGTATGAAGAGTCTTATTTAAATAAGTTACATATCTAGTAACAGAACCTGAGTTCAGCATACACTAGGCTGAATAGTTGCATTCAGTTTTGGTTATCTTTCAAAAAAAAAATGACAAGACAACAGTATTTGCTTTTCAAATAGAAGAGGACCGAATGTGGGGAGAAAGAGTAAACTGGGCACCCGGATAAACAAATGTCCCATTTAGCCTAGTTAAGTACAGAGTAGTTTAGTTACACTCTGGAGATGACAGTTAATTGTGGGAATTCAGCACAGATTATGTAGTTTTAGGAAAACACAGTTCATTATTTCTACATATTCCAAACAAAGGGCCAGTGACTATCAAAGACAGACATTGGTCCATAGGTGATGTGCTGATTACTGTTCACTTTCTTACACGTTATATACCTTTATTGTTCTGAAGATACTTGAAGCGGATTTTACGGCTGCACTTGATGTTGCAGGTAATGCTATATAACGGTATTTAATGTAGTCATAAACCACAGGATATTAAATTTATACTTTCTAGATTATTAAAAAGGTTTAAACAAAATTTTGTATTTTCCATTTTTATTGGGTTCCTATGGAACATTAGGGAAAAAAAATACTCAGTGGTATGACTATCTTTCATAGACCCGATGCACAGATCTCTCTCTCTCTGAAGTCCAACCACCTGAGCCAAACCAGAGCATCTCCATCCTTGCTGCTTTCTCTACTTTTCTACCAAAGCTGCAGCAGAACTGTATGTTTCTCCACTCCTTGGCCACCCAAATTCACAGACAGGTGCCCTAATCCAGGTCAGTTTGCTCAAACGCCTCCAAAACATCCTCATAGACAAACTGATCAAGTACTGACTAGGTAACAGACAGTGAGGGTGACTGAATATTGGTTGAACAGCCTTTGACTCAGCACTGGGGAGGCGCATCTGGAGTGCTGGCACCAGTGCTGGGCATCCCAGTACAAAAGAGACTTGGAGGGACAAACAAGATGGGCCATTAAGACACTTAAAGGCTTGGAGCATCTGACATGGAAGAGGTTCAGAGAGCTGAGATTGTTTGGCCTTGGAAAGATCTTATCACAGTCCACAAATTGTTCATCCTCATTAAGTAAGACAACAAGAGGTAGATTCTTCTAAGCAGGGTCCAGTGACACTGCAGAAGGCAAAAAATGAATTATAGGAAGTCCCACTTAAACATCATAACAAAAGTGATAATAAAGAAGTAGTTGGTTAAGAAGTAGTTGGTTTGCCTGTTTTTGTAAACTGCTGTGGGGGGTCAAATGCTGGAGCACGTTGCCCAGAGAGGTTGCAGAGTCTCTATCTGTGGAGAGATCCAAAAATGCAACTGGACACGGCTCTGAACAACTTGCCCTAGCTGTCCCTGCTCTGATCTCCAGAGATATCTTCCAACCTCAACCACTCCACGAAAGACACAATTAAGTGTGCTGTGTAAGTAGATAAGATCTAATATACTAGGACAGATAACAAGGCTCATATCCCAAAGCACACAAGGATGGGGAAGAAGGAGAGAAATGGCACTACTACTCTGTATACAGGCACTCATCTTCTAAGGCACTGGCTCCAGGGGATGCTTGAAATCATTAGTCACAGTAGCTGCCTGCAGTCAGAAGTGGACTTGAATGCTTAGTTATCCATTTATCATGGTTATTTTATTTCATTTGATCAAAAAAAACCCAACAACCAACCACCTACACTGTGCACTTGCTTTCTCCAGCTCATGGACCCATGGGCATGTGTGCACTGCTTCAAGCTGAGGGTGAGGATCAAGGGAAAAATCCTGCTATTCAGCAGATGGTGGGAAGCACGAGCAGGTGGGAGAAGAGCTACAGCACGCGGGGTGATTTTAGCAGGTGGTAGGCACGCTGAGCAAGCAGGGCTTAGTCACACTGCTCAGGAGAAATCCAGAGAGTGCCTAGATAAAGAAGAACACAACATTTTGAGCGGTGGAGTTAACCAAGGAAAAGGTAGGGAGAGGGATCACACATGGTGACTGGAAGCATCTCACAATGGGATGGATGAATCCTTATTATCCCGAAGAGGGATAAGCTTCTCTAAGGTGCATTAGTCTAGAGAACAAGCAGTTGAGAAAGAGCGCTGGGAGACTGCAGTTAAGCCAATTTAATCAAAGCCTGGTCTTCTAAGTGTAAGACGCTGCAGGATAAAGGCAGGGAAATATCCAAAACCCAGATAGACAAGGATGACCTGCAACTGATGTTCTGCCTTGTAATCCTCCAGAGGAGAAAATGATCACTTCATCAATACCTTAATATAGCCAGGATCTTATATCTGACAAGATTTCCTAGAATCCAAAACCTCTTTGTAGCACAGCCTCCTTTGTCTTTTTCCTCAAACTGCAAGTTTACCTTGAAAGAAAGGTATTTCCAAATTCTGAAATTTTTCTGAAGAAAAGCACAGCCACTGTTAGTCAGGTCTCCTTGTAGAAATACACAGAGATAGAGTATTCATTATTGTCATTATCCTCATTGTAGACCTACACCAGGAACGTTACATATATCCATGAAGTCCCAAATAAACAGCAATATAACAGTGTGCTGCATAATTTTACACTTTCTTAGTAACCATCCCACCTCCTCTTGCCAGATCCAGCTGGGATGGTTGAGGGCAGACATAGAAAAGAGCGTAAGAAATGCCAGATATTAGAACTATATGCAGAGTTATTTGCTAAGAATTCATTCATTTCTTTCATTAACTATCTGAAGTTTATTGAAATATACAATTATTATAACTTAATTCCTGAGTTATCTATTGTTAATAGTATTAAAAACAGAGGGTGCTTTATTTTTGTATTAATAGCTTTAGGTTTCACATTCTTAAGAATGCCTTATAGAAACGTGGCATAATCAGTTACTTTCTTATTCATTGCTTGCATTCGAAATAAATAGCTGGTTTTTTGCTTAAGCATCTCAAAGGCCACTAAACAGTAGGTACTCATAAGATGTTAGTACTGCTTCGTTTCTCTCAGCCAAGATCATAACCCAGTTATCTGTAGTCATCACTCCCAACTGAAGCCAACTTGGCAGATCTTCAGGGTTTCTACTTAAAAAGGACTCTAAAATACACAAAATAGGATGCTGAGGGAAAAAAAAAAAAACCACCCTGCAATTTTAAAAAAGATAAAACTAATTTATTTACTTTTCACTGTTGAAGTGCAGCTGTAACTGTATCTTAGCAACACTTTAAGTTTTCTTATTTTTGGAGAGATAGAGGTAGACTACTCATCATTTTGTTACTCCTTATATTGTACACATCAAGTTCACTGAGACTCCCGAAAGGCCAAAATAGGAATTATTTTGCAGAAGGAAGAATCACAGGAAGGGAGAAATTATGGATTCTTTTCAAGAGACTATTTCTGCAGGAGTATTTAAGTTTTCCAAACATTTTTCAGCTTTGATTTATCGAGGGAGGTAGAATTTGCCTTTGTTATGGCTATAGCTTTTAATACTGGGAATAATCACAAGGTGACTACCATATTACCAAGACCTGCCTGATGAATCAGGGCAGGCACTTGTTATCCGAGCTTATTTTACAGCAATTGTCAGGAGTTGATCTGGAGCAAAAACTAACGTCTGACTTTTAGACACTGTTGTAGCATCAGCACTGTTTGAACAAGAAGAAAAAGAGTTTTGCTCAAGTGTTACAGGCTTTCTGGAACATACTCTGATTTCTCTTGTGCTCAATGTCATGCTGACCTTGCAAAAGCACATAATTCATGGAAGTGCATTGTTTGTATGTTTATTGTGTCAGAATATGCTTTTTCTTTTTTGTTTGGGACACTGAACTGTTACACCCGCATAACCCCAGTGGCTAATTGACAGTAGCAATAGACAGAAATTGAAGTCCTTCTAGTAGATTATTCTTTTCTTAAGATATTACAAATCACGTTTTACAGCAGTAGGATACATTCTGAATCTTTTGAAGTACTCCATTTCTATCACACAACTATTTTGTTTTTTCACAAAGGATTTAAAACTCTGACAGTGACCTCCACAGGCTGACATTTCAGCTCCAGAATACACAGTTAGGTGGGCTGTGTCTCTAACCAGCAGGTCACTGGAGCATCTCAGAGTCAGCTCAAGCCATGTGCTGCATCCTGCACACCCACCCGAGAGCAATGCCTGGCCTCTGGAGCCAAAATCAAACATAGTAGCCAAGATTACTAGTTTCTACAGATTTCCTTTGAAAAGAAATACATAAATATTATTTATAATATCTGACATGCCAGATATTATAAGAGGAGGTAGTGGAATAACTTTCCTCTATGCTTTTTAGAGTCAAAGCTACAGGCATCATTTTACTCTGCTTTTAAACAACTCTATCACGGATTAACCGTAGAAAGCTGTCTGCGAGACTTCTGGAGCTGGCCCAGACTCAGCAGGGAGCTCACCTGGTACAACACCACATTTTGTTGCTTGTGTTATTGTAGTGCCATTCACATTGCACTACGTACCTCAGGTTATGTGGACGAGTACACTGGTAGCCGGTGGAAAGAAGTCCAGGGAACAGAGATAAAGCAAATCAGTTGGTGAATTTAGTCTGTAGTTCAGAATAATACTCTGAATTGAGTTTTTATTACATCTGTTACAATGGTACCTGATATTTACATACATAAATTCAACACATCTGGACATAACATACTTCCATTCATTAAAGACTAAGGCTGCTTTTTCTAACATCACCTAAAACCCCTTTCCCAAGCCTTGCAAAAAGATTTGGAGGCAGGGAGGAGCAGCATGGCAGCAGAGACATTTTAGTGAAGATGACTGACATTAGCAACACTAAGATTATGGGACATAACTAAGACTCTTGCTTAGACATTTTAGTCTCAGTGGTTTTATTTGAATCCTAGTTTTAAGTTTTCCGACTCCTCATTCTGGTCTCCTCCTCCTTCCCCTTTTTGTCACCTGACCTTCCTTACCAATCCTCTCACTTTGGTCTTGGCCTAGCACTATCTTGTTATGCAACTCTCTACTTCCAAAACTCACTTTCTAATTCACTACTTCCACTCGTTTCTCCACTGATCCCGAGTCAAAAACTCCTAGAAACAGCCTAGAAATGCAGGTAAAAGGAGGGAAAAAAAACAGCAAAAACACACAAAAGACCTCCAAACAAATGTAACAATACAAAAAAGCCACCCACCACACTCCAAAGAAAACACACCCCCCAAACCAACAGAAGACCTGAAAACAGACACAAACACACCCCCCTGATCTTCCATTTCAGGGCTGTATCCTTCAACACGGGATAGCAGCCTTCAGGTTTCAGCAACTGCATCTCTAAGGCATCAGAGCACATGTGAATTCTCCAATTTAAAAAAACCCAAACAACTAACAAAAAAACCTGATTCATATGGAAGCTCACAGGAGAGCAAAACCCCTGACCTGATCCCTCACCAGCACCAAGTCTCCCTGCAAACCATGGCTGCCAGAATAACACAAGAGCCCTGCAGAGTTTCCTGCCAGATGAAAGCACACTTATCCCAGTTTTGTTTCTAGAAAGATGTTCTGCCTGTTATTTAGCAAGAAAGGCTAAAAAGGGTAGGGGAAATCCTATCTGGCATAGCAGCTTGAACTGAAACAGTTGCTGTTTGGTTGCAAAATAGCAACTGAAATACTCTTGAGTTGAAAAGCACCAGGCAGTTGGAACACTGAGCACTACTGCTTCCATTCGTATCTCGGTTGTGTTTTTCAAGGGCTGATGGCCTTAGTTGCCTTTTGAACTGAACGAGAGGAAATATTAAAAGGAAATCCTTAAGTACACTGATTGATCAGCTCTACTAAAAAAAAAAATAGTAATCATACAAGGAAAGGACAAGAGTAAAGCGAACTCTAGAGGTGTAGCTAGAGTACCCTAGGCTCATACCTCTCTGTTTTAGGGATCTCTTGATGGAGGTTTCTCTGAAGTAAGGGAAGAGGATTTTGCTGCAGCAGCAGCTTTGTAGGGTTTAAGTTTTCCCCCCCCTCAGAGCAAATAAGGCTCCTTTCTCCCTGAAGATCTCTCAAAGGGAAAACCGAGTGGCACCACATCTCAGCAGCGACATTATCGACAGTTCACTTAGAGACTTTCTCACTTGAGAAAAGTAAGTCAACCATACTTAGAGCCTGCGTCTTTTCTGGAGCCCAAGTATGTCATCCAGAAGACTGCTTCCGCAAATTAGATACGGAGCAAAATGGCTCAATGTATGTCCATGCTCTGAAGGAACAAGCTTACAGAAGTTCACTGGTTCTAACCGCTGTAAACTAATTAAAAAGCTTACATATGAAATGCTACCATGCTTTCTGCTGGCTGCATTAATTACATACGAAAGATTATGTGACTTGAAAGCTAAAATGTAGAAAACACATTTTCAAGTTTAGCCATATAACAAGAGTGATGAATTATTTTGGTCACAGTTCATTTTAAATTAGAAATTAAGATTTCAGTAGAAAAAATAAAATAAAACATAGTTCACTGAAAAGCTTATTTTCTACTGTTGCTGGCAGTTCAAGTTAAAAATTAAGCTACTCACTTGAGCATTGTCACTCAAAAATCATCTCTGTACTGAATAAACTCTCATGACCTGAATATGTTGCATCTGCCAGTAAGCAATAAGTGCTAAAAGGCAATAGACTGGAATTACTGAAGAAGATGCAGAAAACAGCTATAAATGAGAAAATATCCTGAATGACGTTTGAGACAAGCCTAAAGTGTAAAACATGCAGGAAACATCTATCAACAAAGAACATGAAAAAATGAAAATGAATGTTATGTCCATTTATATTCAAGATACAGCCCTTGGGACTAGCTTGGAGCCTCTTGAGAAAAAAAGATTTTTTTTTTCTTCCCCTCTCAAGAAAAACGCATAATTTCTCACTCTCTTAAAATCATAGATCAAGATGAAATTGTACATATTGCTTTTCACGATTGGGACATTTTTATAATGGATGGAAAAGGCTTCTTTAATTAGCTTTAAGCATATATATATATTTATGCATTATAAATGAGTTTTTTCACCATTTCGGGATGACAGTTCTTGCTTTCTAACTCCTCGCCAGTTTAAAGGCACTTTTCTTTGCAAGTGTCATCTTGCCAAAACCAACCCATCAGGGTGAAGCGGAACACGCAGTGCTCAAGAGACACGAAAAGCTGATATTTCCACAGCTTCAAAAAGCTTTGAAGTTGAGAAGCTTGCTACTATAAGGAGTTCACTATCTAAGCTTCCTTAGTCTTTCATTTTCCTTTTCTATTTACCCAAGATCAAATCTGGTTTTGAAACCAATGTACCAAAAGCAGGCACAGATAAGCAGACAAGAGTTCACTCTTGCTCTTCTGCCACAACCAGCTGAGAGCTACTACTTGTCTGTCTCTCATGCAATTGTAAGGGACACTCATTTTGGAAGGAAGCTGAGAGCTTGTCATATGCCTTATGCTCAACGGAGAACTAATGCAATACCTGTTAGAGGACCATCAACTCAAAACAAGAAGGGGTAATCGCTTTAAACTGAAAGAGTAAATTTCAATTAGAGCTAAGGAAGAAATTCTTCACTCTGAGGGTGGTGAGGCACTGAAACAAGTAGCCTAGAGAAGCTGTGGATGCTCCGCTCCTGGAATTGCTCCAGGCCAGGCTGGATGAGGCTTTGAGCAACCTGATCTAGGGGAAGGTGTCCCTGATCATGGCAGGGAGTTGGAACTACATAATCTTTGAGGTTCCTTCCAACCCAAACCATTCTATGATTCTACTAAATACATTCATCTGGAGAGAGATTCAGGCTTTTAACAGAAGTGGGACCTTAGGGCAGGAAGAGAAAGGGGTATTGCTCCCAAAGGGCTCACCATATCTGCTGCAGGTTGATACTTGCCACCTGCAATCCACAGGAGAGATGGGGAGGATAAATCTTGGCAGGATGTACTGAACCAGAGCCCAGCAACGAAGCTACCACACCAGAATGGAGTTGCACATTGAAGGCTTATAGTCTATCACCAACTAAATCTGCCAAAGACCCTGTCTTATCCATACGTACTACTAGGAATTACTATCTGTTCACTAGTATAATGATTTTAAAACTTCAGCAGGATACACAAAACTATTAAAGGACATTTCTCTCCTTTCACCAGAATGAGAATGTTAATGAGATCATCATCATCTGGAACATAGTGTATTGCATCACTTCACACGTTAACAGAAGTTTGGGTGGGGATTTTTTGTATCACAATACTTACTAGTGAGATCACAGTTACAGTATGCCTTGGAAACAGCTATTTCCATGTTATTGATATAATAGCATTCTAGGAAAAGAGCTAAGAGATTCAAAAAAGACACAGATATTTTAGCTAGTAGGGAAGTTGCAGAGCTGGGGAGGAAAGTTGCCTTTTTTTTAAAAAAAGTTATTAAAAATAGTACTGCAGCAGTAGGCTGCAGCCTGAGAGAGATAAGAAAGGAAAAAGAAAAACACACCACTAAAAAAATAAAAAAGGAGGGTGGGCATAAGAAAATTTAATCTAGGTTCCTGAGAAGAAAGTGTTAGCTTGGGGACTAGAAGCAAGATAAACTGTTTGACTCAAGCATGTAAAAGGCTGATAGATGTTAATGGAAGTAAAGCTGTTCTTCATCAGCCCAGTTAATCAGCAGAGAGCACAAGCCATGGAGTCAGCACCGAGGGCTGGGGGAACCAAGTGCAGCTACGCACATGCTCATCCATGATTTGATCTCTGCTTATGGAAGGTGACAACGAGGAGGTCTCCATTTTGAAAGCACTTCCTTCCTCAGCTTAGCAATGCTTAAGCACCAACGGAGGAGCTGTGGTTTGAACAGGATGGTCTGGGTCAAGGATTTTCTTATGAGAGAAGTCCAGTTAGCTTGCTCTAAACCAGCAGCTTCCCCCTAAAAATGGCTACTTGCTGCAAGCAGGCTTGGCTGTGAGCAGACCATGAGAGTTTGCAGTGGAGATTAGCAATATGTGTTACAAATCAGTCCTGTGATTTGTCTTTTGAGAAACAGGCAAAGAATAATTTGCTGAAACTTGCATTGTTTTAACTGGGGGGAGGGCCACAAGTCACCTCCGTATAAGAGCAATGCCAGATTTAAATGTATGTCACAACGAATCTCAGTCAAAATTTTCATTAGTGTTTCCACTAGGAGACTTATTTGAGGTGCTTGAGAAATAGCAGACATCTTACAGTTCCTCTTTGAAATGAATTTTGGTCTTCAGGTGGTCCAGCCAGCAATTACTTCACACCTATCGCTATTTCTCTCCATTCTCAACGTGAACAGATATAACATTTAGTTTTGATTCCTCCTAAACTGCTTTATTTTCAGCTCACTTATGGGATACAGGATATCATTCTACACTTATATCTTCAATTTAAAAAGCAGCACACCCTTTAGGCTTTAAAAGTATCATGTATTTAGCATCATTTTCATCAGCAGTATAATCCCCCCGTCCTGTTCCTCACTCAAGCAATAATAGTTAATGTTCACTAGCACTGCGGTGGCACAAACTGCAAACAGAAACACATCTTGGAAAAATCAAATCAACAAAAAAATCAGGTAGAAAGCACACAGATGTGTCACAGTACATAGCTGTATGGACACATGCCTAGGAAATTCCATTTCTTATGGAGGTCCATACATAAATAGGACTTTTTCAAACACTTGTGACAGGTGCTTATGGCAAGAAATAAACCACCCAACCTCCCTGTAGGGTAAATAATCCTGTCCTGTCTCACTGACATAAATGTCAATAAATGAGATAGTTTTACACCAAGTCATGTCCACAGAAGCACATCCATTTGTGGAAAGGTGATAGACAACAGTTTTACTAATACCAAACACGTGAACATATTCCTCAGGTGGCAAGGATGAATACAAATATAGTAACAGAATTCACATTTTGTTTAAAAAAAGGTTCTCTTAGGGTTTCATCCACTTGTAACCACACACCTATGCATGATGCACACTACAGCCAGCTTGACTGTCTTTTACCCTCAGCAAAAACAACATGCTAACCTCTGCGTCACAACAGAAAACCCCAGCAGTGACTTGACTTGTTGACACGCTCCCTCCCAGGCTCTGTCCCTGACGTGTTCAGACATCAAGAGTGACCATCAAAGCCACCTTCCCAACGCCTGGTAACACCCTGGCAGGAAGCAGTAGCGGTAAGGCTAACACGGCACTTGAAGGAAGGACCACGGAGCATACGGGTATCACCACAAAGCAGCATCAGGAGCACACCAGCTGCATGACTGTGCTGTTATTCCACAAAACAGAGCAATTCATTTGAACAGGCAAGTTCCCTGGAGAGAAAAGGGTAAGGTACAACCCATAGCTCCAGTACACAGACTGTAATGTGGTCAGCTACTGAAGCTCTATGTTTTCATAGTTTCACAGAACCAGAAATACCTTTCATCTCAAAACAGAGATTCAAATCAGAACTTACTTTTACACAAATGCAGAAAGCCAGTAGTACTATTGACACCTAAATGAAGGAGAAGTAACCTGTACAGTTTGCCATACAACTAAGCTCCATTATGTTCAGAGATGCTGTAATTTCAGTTGAAGCAATATCTTGGAATTTCTCTTTTCATTTCTGGGTTCAGTAGTTATTGAACATCTATTTTTAATCCTAAACTCATTTTTTGATTTCTGAGGTAATATTAACTTAAGAGACATTTTTTACATGTTTACTTTCAGTGAAACATATTTTACTAGAAACGCACAACTGTCCTCCTGGGATTTTTTTTAGGCTTACTGGATTTAGCCTTAAGTGACAGAGCTCAAAACAGCACATCTACTGCTTTCCCCAGGGATGAAAGGATCCCATAGAAAACTGAGTTTAAAAACACTAGGTTTTGGTTTTGTGTGTGTTTTTGTAATTGAAACTTGCTTGCCTGTATCCATGATGTCCATTCACAGCTGTCCTCTTTGAAAGCTCAAATCAAGTCTGACATGTGAAAAGAATGATTTCTAAGAGGAAAACTCTGCTGCTTTTCAGAAATCTGACGTTTACTTCCAATTTCAAAATCTCAGCCCTTAATGACTGATAATGAGTGTTGGAGAAGGCACAAGGAGAATTTTTGATGCAAGATCAGAGGCAACTCAGAAACTCAAGGACACTTGATAAGTCAGAATTTACCTAATAAATGAGCTGCATTTTTGATGTATTTTGATTATGTTATACTTTGCTTTAGTTTGGACTTTCATGACAGTTGAAAGCAAAGTTATCTTTATCACAGAAGCATTTAAACTGAAATTGGTTTGAAAAACAACTATATATGATATTAAATTGTAAATCATTCTAAAGTTTCACAAGAACAAAAGGTCAGATGCATAGCTTATGTAAATTAGTGTTGCCTTTTTTTATGTTAATGGAGTTGTACTAGTTTCAAGTGAGGATTTGGTCTGTAGTGCCCTAAACTTCACATTTAAAAACACTTTCTTGTAAGATTTGCCTTTCTCTCATCCAGATCTCTCACATAAATTTAGTGGGGAAACCACAGATATCAAAACAAGAGCAAAGAAAGCAGAGCTGTGTCTAACGAGTCCTAAAAGAAAATTTCTCCTATAAATCTGTCTTGCCATCCTCCCTCATTTGTTCTTTCCTCATTTTCACTGTTTTAGCAATCTCACTTCTCCATACATTCTCCAAACGTGAACACAAGCCTCAACTGTCAACTCCACATTATTTCTCCATCACAGTTTACAAGGTTTGGTTGTGGTTTTCTGGTTGTTGTTTGTTGGTTTTGTTTTGTTGTTTTGTTTTGGGGTTTTTCTTGGGGGATAGGGTGGGGGGGGGGGGTGGTGTTTTTTTTTCAGGGAAATCACACCTGGAGTCCAGTCACATTGTGAGTTGTGCTAAAGCTGTCTGGAAACTTGACATTAGATGGGATGTAGACATTAGATACTTTATTAGCTATAAAGTGTCACAGACATATAGACCACTTGCATTAAAAGAATTTATATGATCAAGAGAGTTGCTGAATGAAGAGCAGCTGTAGACAAGGTATGATTTATTTGATATCTCATCTAGTACAAGACATGTTAATTGGGGATAAAGTTGTTCAAAGACTTGCTGAAAAGTTGCATATCTATAAGCTGTACATATACATACACAGTTTGACCTAGCATCCCTACACAGGCCATGTTTCAGTAGCTGTATTAAGTGTGCAAACATCTCAACAGTAGCCAAATGCCAGTGGTATTGTCTCAGAGGCTTTCAATGACAATAGCTAAATGAAGACTCAAAATTGTATGTCATTAAATTACAGGAAATGTAGCCAAACAGAATAGAAGCTCATAATGGAAGGGGAAAAAAAAACTAAAAATAATCAAATCTCTAAGCCATTGTCTATGTTTTCTTATCAAAGATTTTGAACAAATGCATTCAATAATCTTTTAAAGTAGTGTTTTGCTATATATTTCATAAAATAAGACTTCCCCGAAGCCTCGGCCCTATACATTACCCCTAGTCCAAAGGACAGTTCTTCAAAAGAGGAAGAGGTTATTTCTGATGACTTTGTGTCATCTCAGTCTCACTTTTTCTAGACTCACCAGACCCATAGATTTTGCATACTAGTAGGTGTAAGGAAAGAGTGGAAAAGGAGGAAGGAGGAAGAAAGTAAATAGTAAGTGATTTAAATGAACAGAATAAACTAAAGTGCGCTGCCCAAACCTAAACATACTGTTCTGTAAAACTGCTTTCCAGGTCTGCACAGACAAGGAGGATTACTTGAGAGAGGGATGACATCCTGTTCACTGCCTCCAGTCGGAGGTTTACATTTTACAAAGACATTTATCAAAACAACTCTCATGCTCAGCCTGTGGCCCACTGTTCTTTCCTGCAGATCTTCTACCTCACTAGCTATTCATACTTGCATTTGTGCAGTAGAAACTCAGCTGGAACCACCTTATACTTAAATTGTTCTCAGTTCACATAATATCCCTTTCAGGACACTTCTGCATTTCAGCTATTCCTGCCTGCGCCTGTCATTCTTCCTACAACAGCAGTATCTAACAATTTAATAAGTTTAGTGATTTTTCTATTTTACAAGTTACTAATGGAAAAATATTGGACAGAACCACATTTAGGAAAGACCCATGAAAATCGTACCATATGTATCTTCGAATTTGACAAATAAATACTCTCAAACGGTGCTTTTCCTAATCAGTTTTGAATTCACCTAGACATAGTTTCCCTAATTTGCTTATAAGAGTATCACACAAATACTCTAAACTTCACAGCTTCGCTTTGGTCTGCAGGGCTCATTACCCAAGCATAGAAGGAAATTAGATTGACTTGGCATAATTTAATCTCAGCAACTTCACATTACCTTCTTAGTGCTTAAACTCTTCTAATATTTCTCCAGAAATTGAAGATGACTTGACCGTAACACTAAGACCTCTACGCAAGCACAAGCACTCATTTTAAAGAAAAAACAGAAAGCACACAGCATGAAAAACTCCTTACTTTTGCCTTCTATTTCACTAGCTTTTTTTTTTTGTAGCTAATCATGGTGTGGTTATATCATCATCACAGAAGGATCCTCATTGTAACTATTTACAGTAAAAACAACTCCATACCCTGCACTGTAGGGCTTGATCAAGCCCTACAATGACTCTTTAGAGATGCTACAAGTGGACCAAGCCACTACCCCACAGGACCACCACACGACTGGATCACATTGTTCATCAAGATTACTATAGCGTTGCAAATAACATCTTGTATTGTCTGAAAAAGTCCTTATCTCCTCCCTCAAAGCAGAGAGCATTGCTGCTCCCTTAGTACCCAGAGGATTAGGCCAAAAGAAAAACCTTAGCATCACATATTTTCTAAGGTATAATGCACTGGATGTTAAACATGAGCCTTCAGGATGAAAATTCGTGTTCCCAACACAAGTTGGCATATATTCGTTTCCCTCCTTCCCCCCAGTGTCTAATCTGAATTTATTCAGGATTGATTAATTGCTTAAAAATACTTTAAATTCAGTTCTCTATATATTTGTACTATATGCACAGCATACCGAATTCCAGCTAAAACAGAAAAACACATGACGTTTTTCCTCCTTTAAAATTCCGCAAACGTAAAGCTTTAAGATCTTAAAAATAACCCAAGATACAAACTGGCTCCAAGTGAATAATTTAATGCAAAGGGTAAATTAAGGTTTGAATAGCAGAAATAGGCTAGAAAGGGGAGGGAGGAGGAGAAGAAACAAGCATTTTTATTTTCTTCATGCCCACATAAGCAATTTGGCCATGAAACTGAAGTCATCCATATTATCTACACCACTAGTGCTCAGGGCAGTTGTTCTTCGGGTCAATCGTTTGAGAATCTCTAAAAAAGAGGCAGCGTCGGTGAAGAAGTGACCCAAATGATTTTGATGTTTAACAAACACGTACTCTGCTTCTAGAAGATGTCAGGGTTGTAGGATTCTGATCTTTTCTTCACCACTAGTACCAATTTTAGGGCTGGGAGGAGCAAAGTGGGCAGTGTACTTGATAATCCACTTAATACAACACCGATCTTGAAGACTGCCACTGGCGATATGTAGCCATATTCTCCTCTAAAAACCACACAGCAAGGATTGTTCCAGTTCCTATGTCATTGTTTTCATACTATCATTCACATACAAGTGACAGGGCATGCCTGTGTGTTAAAAGCTATCATTATCACCTATCAAAGTAATAACCTTTAATAACTCCAGAGATCTGGGCTTTGAGACTACTAAGCAGCTTGTGAACTTGCAGGAAAGTAAAGGTCAGAAATTTCCTATTGCAAGTACAAAATCTGTTTAAAATATCTGACAATCATTAAGTACAAGAGATCTGTGCATATGGAACTCCTGTTGACAGATTTCTCTATGAAGAAGAAGAAACCTCAATCATTTTGCTCTCTGAGACTCAAACTGTGATTCAATTCAGGCTCAACTATTTTTTCACGTGCTGCAAACCATCAAAGGTAATACAAATACATTTTTTAAATGTGGGGAATTTAAAAAACACTGAGGAAATGATGAATTTATATGACTGTGTTTATTAAACAGACACAAACGAGCACTTACTGTTCAGTAAATTCCTCAATAACTATGCAGCTGTTTTAGACAGACAGCTAAAATTTCAGTTATCTAGTTCAAGATAGAAAAAAGTACTGCTGCTTTCTTCACTTGTTTTGTACCTCCTAGCTAATAACTAAATATATTCACTTTTTTCATTATGTTCTTTGAAGATTAAAGACATGTCTGACACAGTACTGGATCTGCCTGGACAGTTGACAGCCCATTAAACTAAAGTAGTACAAGCCATACATTTTAAGGTCCTGATTTCCAAAGCACACCAAAATGACTGACTATATACATACAAGAGTACTCCTGAGACACCTAGAAACCATACATTTTAATTTCTTCAAGAAATAGATGGGTTTCTGCTTTTGCAGCAAACTGGTTAAGCAGTAATTAAAATATCCTCATGGTCAGAAATGCTACAGAAGATGTATGAGGTGCGTTCATCATTAATGCTGACTTTTATTGTAAAAATTACCATTAAAAGCTTTCACCTATAGTGTTCCCTTCTTTTAATCCAAGAACACTCAGAAGCATGTACTTAGCACGAGCCAGATACTGCTGAGGAACTGATTTCTGTTTTTAACTGATAATTAAAAAAAAACCCCACACCTACCAAAACATGAACTTGACGCGCACTGCATCCTGGCTTTCCATCTTACCATTGTAGCTACAATGAAGGAGGAAATAAAATATTGCACCATTCTTTTACAGCAATTCTAAAGTTTGCTTACTTATGATGCTCTCTTCTTATGAGCTTCCTGTAGCAACATGTACAAAATGGTGCGCGCTACACCCTTGGATTCATTTGCAGTATGGTCCTGCTTAATGTTGTGGGTTTTTTTTTTTTCCCCCTCTCCAATTCCAGTCAAAGAACAAAAAGGAAGGCTTTAAACTTCAAAGAGATCTTTCCTAAATATATTTCTGGCAACTTTGTTCTGGAAACACAGCTGAAGCTTTGAGGTGGATGTTGGAAGGCCCCTCAAGTTGAAGACACAGATGTAAAGAACTACAATAGCATGTAACATACTTTTGGGTTTGGACCTGACAGAACAGTTTTACATAAAAGAATAGGTTTTGAACCACAAAAGTAATCGGTTGGGCAGCTGAGAGAATACATAACAGTAATTCTCTGGGTTTGTGTTTTTTTTTTTTCTCCCTGCTGCAAAGCATCTCAGTTATTTCATCCCTTTTGTCACAGAGCAAGGACACAGTTCAGTCAAGTTCCCCCCAAAATACCCTCAGTCATTAACCCAGATCATTCTCAGCTGGACTTCACTCTAGGCTGCAGGTCTGCTCCCAGTTTCCCTTGGCTTACAAGGGAAACCACAGGATCACATTCACACCTTCACGACTATTCCCATCAACAGGATCAGAGGCTGCGGGCTGACAATACACAGCTATTTTACATAAGGGGAGGCTGAGGGAAAGTAAACGGAGCATCAAGTATCCATACTTGTGTTTTACTTCCTCTCGAGCAGATACCAAAATCACCCAATACACAGGTTTTTTGACACTAAAACACCTCGCCTGGGAGTGTCACGAAATGTTTGCTTTTTGAGTGCACAGAAAGAGTCATGCTTTAAGGGGTAGATTTAAACTGATAAAGCCATTCAAATATATGGAGCCAACTTCTGAGATTTCTCAGAAAGTTGTTGTATTCTTTGAACGTTTATACCACTCCCAAAGAGAGGTGAATGAGAAGGAATACGAGTGATTTTCAGCATAAACAACAGCATCTAGAAACTGTGCTGTGGATTACTGAACATAAGACAAATTTAAGTGCCCAGTTATACTCTTCCAAACCGTAACAGTTATTCTCCATTAATACAGGTACACTGCAAGACTTTTTGGCTAAAACACTGAGAACACGCTGGCTAGGATATGAAACTCAATGCGGTTCCAATTTGTATTCAATTTATAATAAATTAGTTCTTTTTATAGTCAGGAAAAGCTTACCTTGAGTTAGCTTTTTCTTCCTAAATGAAATTGTTTCATTTCTGAAACAGTACTGTCTAATCCATGTATTTTTGTGAGAGAATACAATATATATATGGCAAGCCTGCAAGAGCAAACATCCACTGAATCAATGTTGCATCTTTTCACTAAGTACTACTTCTCAAAGCTAGGAGGAGTATATTCCAGACTGTGTTAAAGCCTTATTCCAGGCTAAATCCTCCTGTGTGTCCTCATTAAACTGGCTAGAATCTGGAATTCAAAGGTCTGTATATCAAGCTGGCTAAGTTGAGCCGAAGTGAGTCTACCTCTTCAAAATGAACTTAATAATTACAAAAAGCTATTAGACGTCAAACAAGTTTCTGTATTATCTACTGTTTTATTTAGTGCTACTCCGTAATAAAATACTCCCAAAATCTAATCTCATGTGCTGTAGGGACAGATGCACATCAGCCAGTATATGCACAGATTAAGAGAGTATACATGCACATAGTGCAAGTCTTTTAGGCAGAAAAACAAAACAACCACACTCAAAGCACATACAATTTTAGGGGATATAAAGAGACCCCCCCAACAACTCTAAACCTGATAACAGGCAGCAAAATAAATAATATAAACCATTATCAAATAACACATTAATTTCCTTTTGAATATACTAGCCATTGTTGTTGCTGTTACATTGTATTCCTGGTCACAAAGTATTCTTGAAATTCCAGTTTGAGTTCCTTATCTTCCAGTATCTTTAGCTTTTAATCAGCAAAACAACCGATTATGATTTCACTACAAATTCTATGTTTTCACTCCTACTCTACTTCTCTAGTTTTCAGTAATCAAGTATAAACATTACCTTAGCCAAAGCATCACATCAAGTACTCAAAAGTTCTATTATTTTTCTAAGAATTCCATCAAGATCTTCTCCAAAGCACCTTTATTTCAAATGCTCTCTCTCATAAACAGCCTGCTTGCTTTATTCCTACACATCAAGCTTAACATGTAGCAGCATTTAAACAGATTTTCAAACAAGCTCATCATAAAAACTTGTTTAATTCATTTCGATTATCATTGCACTACATCGCTTCAGCTCCCTTTGCAAGTGCTCACAGCAATTATTTCACTCCACGAAAACACTGAATAGCATCAGGTCAGGAACAGGCCACCACTAAAATATACTGAAAATACTTACAGTATATAAGAACAGTTCCTTATTGTGACTTCTTACACTAGAAGTCATATCTGACCAAATTCTTTGAGCTGCTACAGCAGGTCCCACCACAGCCACGCTAAGGATCCTCTTTTCTGCTCTTAGAAGCCACCATGACAAAGTATCTTACACAACTCAAATGAAATACTATTTCAAAGCTGAGTTAAAACATACATCTACTGAACCTACCTGAAATCTTCTGCTCAGCCACATCCCCACATGTAGCAACCAACGCTGCCTTCTCACCAACACCACCAGAACAACCAGATGTCTCAGGGTCTCCATCACAGATCAGTTACCTTTATTTCTTCTTTTTCCCCGCACTTCACTTTGCAGAACACCTCCTAAAAAAAAGCAAACAACCCCACACCATAAAACCCCGTATCACTTCGCCTCCTTTGTCTTCAGCAATGTCCTTTCTGCCTCTTTCCTCTGGCAGAAAAACCCTCCCAAGCTCCCAGGTGCTCCATATCATCGTTCCACAAACCACCACTGCAAACCCCCATCCCCTGCAAGCAGGTGTAGGTAAATTGAAATCTAAACACAGTTGAAAGTGTTTTATGATAATTACACTGACTATGGGTAGGATTGGTGGGTTAGTTTGTTTTTCTAAGATATGGTTTGAATGAATGCATGTATCATATTACATTAGTCAACACAGTTATTTTCAAAAAACTACAGTTTCATTTTAAAAAAAATAATAAAAAACTTACTTGGCAATACTAATTTCACAGAAAATTAGCTGGAAGGACACGAGCTCCATAACCTACTTTTATACCTCCATACCTTGTATCTCATCGGCAGCAACCGTATAAGCAGCAATGCCAAGTTACTACAGCTCTCAAAGTCATCCCAGTAATCCTTTCCAGAAACTTTCACAGTATTACAGAGTTATATCACTCTCTGCTGAAACCTCACCTTACACCCCAGCCCATGCCCCTGTCATTTGGCCCACCTGCAGAAAGGGGGACCATCCAGGTGGGCAATCACTCTGCAGCCAGGCAGCTCACCTGCATCCTTCCATCACACCTCAACAAAATGATGCCTCAGCAATCAGGAGGAAACCCAACCTCATTAATTTGATTATTAGTAATCTCCTTCACTTACATTCCATTTTCTGATTTGGACAACTTGTTATTGCCACATTGTAGGATTTGTTTAATTAAACAAGATTTATTTTCCTGAATGCCAGTATATATGGCTTGGGGATACTTGATAAAATATTCTTATGCATTCACTATACATACAGTATTCTTGCATATTCATTACATGTTCTTACACATGACGACACACGATTTATTTTCAATCTTGGCTTTTTGTTCAGGTTTGTATTCAGCTCTTTAAAATGAACACTTTCACAACATTTAATTCACTCGGTATTACTTGTGGTTTGATTAAATGTATGTATAGGTTCATATGCGATAAAAGGACAGGAAAATTTCCATCACATAAGCATTGCTCACATTCATCATAAATATTTTGGTTTCCATAAAACTATCATGGGAAAAGGTTTATTTTATTTTTTATTCCACCTCTGGTTTATTTATTGGAAGAGTCAAGGAGGGTCAATAAAATGAAAAAAACATGCTTCCATAAACATTTTGCTAGGAAGAGATTGCTCTCATGTTACTCTGTTGGGGAAGAAGCTGGGAAGGAGATGAGGGAGGCAATGAGAGAGCTCTTCAATGGCGCTTTTTTTTTTTTTAATTCTAGTTTCATTTGATTCAAGTTTGAAGGTCTTCCACTTTGAGTGGAACCATCACCCTTTGCTCAGCTCTATTCAGAAAAAGAAGAAAACAGTAATGAAAGTCAAACAATTTGAAGCAGCGTTTTTAAAACAGGGTCACACAGCTGTATGATGTGCCTGTTAAACAGTACGTGATTATATTGCTATTCTTTTACAAATAAACACAAAAGGCAGTTGAACAAGCGAGTAAATGGACATCAGAAAACAAAACCAGGAGTAAAAATGTGTCTTTTCATGTAATATAATCTAAACCCTTACTCTTTGCTCTTCTTTGGAAAGAATTTTCATCACCATTAGAAAATCCAGGATAGCTAGGCTGATGATAAAGGAATAGAATAAGCATAATTTCTGAATAAAATAAGCATAATTTCTTAGATAAAAGAATGCAATTATGTAGGTTATATCACAAGACACGAGTAGTCTATTTCATTACAAAACATATCTTTTTATAGTATTTTTTCAATTCACTAATTTGGAATGAAGTATTTAAGCTTCAACAGCTCCTAAAGTATTCGTTAGGTAATATTGGACCATACCTTTTCCAAATATTAGGTTCTTTTTCACTGCCATCTCTAAACACCTTCCATAAGCAGACCCAGCAGTAAGCAGTAGGACGACGACAAATTCGTATCACTTTGGCAAGTAAGTGGAGAAGAAACATTTGGCTGGGGAATTCCTGAATCCCGTCTATTGCTCTCCTATTCTGACACTCAACTGGGGTCATGCAATTCTCTAGTTACTTAACGTCCAGTTCTATACTTTAAATATGCTATTTCTTATCAGACTGAGTCCTCATGCTCAAATTTGCTCTGAAGAAGCAGAAATTGCATTTAGAAAACAGGATTTCCTTTCGTTTCTTTCTGTCCTTGGCACTCACTATCTTTGTTCATCATGTAGCATCATTGTGACACAATGTAGTAGGTAATACTGTAAAACTGAATGCAATAAAAGCTACCCAGCATATACATATATAAGGAAACGTTCTACAGTTACAAAAATAGCGTTCAGTTTTCATTGGTTGTAGTTCAATTTCAAACTGTTTGCCCAACTTCAATAATCCCTCTCAGCTCAAGGTGGCTGCTTACTTCTAAGCATCACACAAGCACAACATTTTCTTGCTCATCATGTTCAAAGAGCATTTTAGCATAAAATCTACTACTTTGGCTGAAGAGGAAGGTTTCTATTTTACCAGTAAGTGTCTCTGTTTCAAAGCAGTATACTGGGAAGGCTTGCATGGAGAAAACGTCTCATCACAGCACGGCAAGTCTTCTGACATGGCCAGATTGCTTTGAAAATGTACATAAGGCACCCAAGAAACACTGTTTGGAGGAATGGTTTGTTATTTTAAAAAGCTATATAGTCTATAAGAAAAAGAGACAAAACTGTAGGATACTTTCCTATGCCTCAATCCATCAGAGCCTTTAAGAGTTTTTTGTGGTTTGTTTATTTTTTATTATTTGGATTGCAATGAATGGGTGATGTCTGGATATATCTTCTTTTCTGGGCCGTTGAGGTTTTTTTGTTGGGGTTTTTTTTTGTAAAATACCTGAAGAGAGATGATTTATAATATCATTGCTATACTGTCAGCTCTGTCCCTTTGTATAATTATCAGATACTAATAGTCACTGTACTACTAAAAGTATTTTAGAAAACCATCATGATAACACGTAAAACCTCCTTCCCTGTGCTAATGTCCATTTATTTATTGCATTAGAGTCAGTGTCAAAATGTATTAAAAAAGAGCATACTACTTCAGGCAGAAAAAATACTTTCTTTTTTCTTTTTTTCCTGAATTTTGTCAGTTTTGTATTCTGGGGAGGATAGAACAGGTTTATGCATCGATGGATTTACATAATTTGGCAAAAATTCAGAAGTCACATCAGCTGGCTATAATACTCATCCATCAATGAACCAAGCAGCAAAGTGTAATTCAGCTGAAGAGGTGGGATGAGATGGTTTTTGTAGTGCAAGTAAAGGGAATGGAAGAGCAGAAGTGAAACTGCAGTGCAGTTCCAGGGACAAACAATTAGGAAGTGACAATTTACAAAGAGAAAGAATCACAGCTTCTTGTGCTGGAAAACACTGTAATTAAATCAAATAATGTCTCTGATGTTGTTTTTTTACTGTATAAAAAAGTTTCCAGCAACTAGCCCAGAAGAGTGGTAGCAAATTTATCACGTAATGGATTTTGTTATGTGGCGAGGAATAGAGGAAAATGAACAGTGATTGAGCACCAACTTAACGCAGTGTATTTGTCACTCTGTGTGAATTAAAAAGCTAGAGGGATACAGTATGGTATTTGCTGTCTGCTTTTTGATTCATGGTGGTGTTGGCTGTCTTAGAACTACAATGACAGTGTTTGGTGAACTGTTGGATTTGGAAGAGCTAGTTAGGGTATTTTCAACTGGAAGCATCTTTAAAACTAGATTTTTGGAAGGTTCAGTATGTTCACCATAAACTTGGACCACTAGAACTGAATACTTCGATCAGCTTCATAACAGCTGCAATCTTAACATTATCTATGTATACAGCTAGATTTTTATTTTCACAGCTAAAGTCAGTGCCTGCAATGTCACCGGTGATAATGTATTACCATTTTTTATCTATGGAAATGGGAGGAAAATCACATAGACTTAATAGGAAATATTATGGTAATCCCCATATATCAGTTACGATAACCGTATTTCAGCAGGGCATAAATTGCCACAGGCTTCTTCTGTATTCAGACAACTCTGAGACTTAAAAGCAAATGCAGATATGTGTTTCCCTTTTCCTGGAGTTCATCAACATAGTATAATTGTTGATTCAACCAGTGAAGGGGAAGGAGACACATGTGGATCGTAGGGAGTTCAGAATGACTGAAAGACACCACCGTCGAGTATCATAAATAATATTGTCGAAATAATATGATAACAGTGGCTGTTAGGTGGCACTCCATTGGCTGTGCAGAAAAATCTAAGGGGAAAAAGCTAACTGAGGATCTCATACGGACAAAGATTTGGTGAGGGTGCTTGTCTCTGCTATTCACTTGATTCAAATAAAAAGTGAAAAATCTATCTATACCCTGAGGCATATCAATAATAAAATATCTGCTTCTTCTACCACCTCAGCAATATATAAACATCCATACATACGAAATATACTACGATATGTATTATCACTGCTTCGACCATGATGACAACAGGGTTGGAAACTATTTTAATGAGCAATGGCCAAGGAGAAAGGCTGCAACTCAAAGTTCCTGAAGATACTTCCCTCTAGAGAAGAGGGAAGCACCGGGGCTGTCCAGTCCTGACTGCGGGTTAAGGCCACATTTTGTTACACACTGTGCAAATCTCTGAATAAAAAATTTCTTGCTGCACCAACACATTTATCCACTAAACACAAGTCAAAGAAAACTACATCATCCTGGAAAGAGATGGCAAAAGCCCAAGGAAGCAAAGGATGCCCAAGTGTAGCCCACAATGCCTAGCAGCTGCTTTGGAGTCAACATAGGGGAAGCTGGGGTGGGAGCGTGGCAGTGGCTGGAGGGTGCCCATGCCATGGGTGCATGGGTCCTAGCCCCAAATTCAAGAGGAGCATTGGGTGTGAGGGCAGCCATGCAGCCTTATCAGGCTTGCAGCAATTTTTCTCCTTGTAATTTTATGCATCTCATACATTCTCCCCATCTTTGTGACAAATCCTTTTATTTTGTACACACCCATCTGAAGGAAGGAGCTAACCACCCTGAGCAGAGCAGAGCACATGTGGGATGGGGCAGGAGATGGGGGTTGCCATGGAAACCCATCACTCTGCTTCTAGTCTCTGTCTAAGCTTTGATACCAGATTGAATCAGCCTGGTCTAACTTTTATCAACTGGCAATGACTGCGAGTGTTCATTCACGGCATTCTCACTCTTCACGCTTTCAAATATTTGCTTTGCTTTTCTAGAAACTGTAAAAACGTTTGCTCTTAGAGGAAAAACAAAGTAATATTAAAAAAAATTCCAGTTTTAAGTCTAAAGCTTTGTAAAATCTGAGCCTGTTAGGAAAGCAAATTGTAAGATTTTTTTTGTTTGTTTCAGTTTTGTTTATTTTTTTGCTAATTAGCAAGTTGATATGCAAGAGAGTTAAAAAGACTTCAGGGTATTTTATTTATCAACCATTGCCTGCTTCATTTAATAATACAGCCTAACCTGTGTAACATATAAAGAAAGAATCAGAGGTCTCGGAGTTGCTCCACACTAATCTCCCTTCTGTTAATGTTTCAAGAGCAGCTTCAGGTCATATGATGCTGTTGTTTAAAGCCAGCTTAGATTGCTCACAGAAGAAAAAAATGACAGGAGAGAAGAGGAGAGGAAGAGGGGTCAAAGCCTATTGTGAAAGCCATCACAAAATATGCCATTTTCTTTTGTTAAATATCGTAACATCGACATAAAGAATATGAGTAACGTTTACATTTGTACGTATGAACATATGTAACCACATTAGACCATGTATAACACGTATTATATACGAATAAATCTATAAAAATAGTAAACTTACTAAAGAGATAAAATGTTTTGATTACCTGTTTCAAATGAATTTACATCTAACTTCCTTGAAGTGCATGGATTTTTGCATTTGTTTCTGTGAGTTCACTCTTGAGAATCTTTTGCTTTCTTTTCACCGTCTGGTTTCTGTTCTTTCACCTTGTCTTTTTCGTGGCCTTGAAAAGAGCCATTTGCTTAGTGTGGTTCATATTTCAAGTACTGTCAAGCATGAGTGAATAATACTTGGCTGATTTCACAGGTTTCAGTTTTACAGCCATAATGTTTAAGTCATTTGTTGACTCTATATGTTTGTGCCCAAACAGCAGTTTGAGATGTCTTATACACAGCACACACGTTTGTAGGACTGCACAGAAAAGAGATGACGGCGGTAGTGGCAAACTGAATTACACAGAGAAGAAGAAATAATAGTTTATTTCCAAATTTTTGCCTTAAGAATTAAGTTAGACATCATCAACAAATTACACGTGGTGCTGAAGTAACTTGTTTCTTCTTCCAGGCAATCACTGTAACACCTGAGACAGTAACACAGGCAAAAGGAGAACTGGTCTGACTGGCCTCTTTACAAAGAATAGAGCTGATTTGCAGATCTCTCCTTACACTGAAGTTTGTGCGTCATCTAAGAGGCGACACTGAGATTCAGAAAAGAATACAACACATTTTAACATCATTCATAAAAATTAAAACAAGAAACAAACTATTTTACATACCGACCTTAAAGTGCATAGTTTGTGTGAAGCCACGGATAACTCATGCTTTAAGGCAGCTCTGTGTATTTTTACGTGTCACTCCCATCACATCCATTCCCGAGAAGCGTACCGCTCCCTGATGCACAGCGGTATACTTTCTTTTCTAGAAATACCGCTAAGTTAACATGTCACTGCTCCAGTTCGGATTGCTCCGGATACAGCATGGACTGACAGCTCTGGCCAGACAACAGTAGTTCAGAGCATTGTGCATGGGCCGCAGTGACTTTCCATGCATGGGAAATGCTGCCACCACTGATGCTTTGCTGCTGGCAGTCCCCACACCCTGTTCCATGAGAAACTGGTGGTCAGCAAAGCACTTGCAGCTGGTAGGAGGAGAGCTGATGGCACAAGTGGCACCCGTTCTTTGCCTGGTTTCCAGCTGAGAGAAGCAGAACAGATGGCTGGGAAGGGAGTCAGGGTGAAGAGCAAACATCCACGGGGTAATGAACAATCTCCTCAGACTAAACGTGTGCATCTATCCACTAGATCAGAATTCAGTTTCATATCAGTCTTCTAGATACAACTGCAATAATAAACACAATTTTAAAATAGATGAAACACCATTCACAACAAATCAAAAACAATAAAATAAACCTTTCCTTTCTAGTTCCATGTAAGCAATGGTTTTAATTACAAGAGGATCATTCCACAATTGAAAACGGGTCGGAAAATGTAAGAGACAACAGTTCACATGACTACAAATAGGAAGAGCCACCTCCTGCTAAGTTCACCCTCCCACACCTTCTACTGTGCAAGCAGTACACACCAGATGACTGGAGTACCACTCTACAGGTATTCCTTTAAAACGGGTATTCCCCTATGTGAGACGACGCTCAACTAAGTTAGCCTAATTTAGCTGCAGCTATCACTTTCTTCTGCATATTGTGTTTCTCTGAGCTTTATGCTGGAGTGTGTGATTTTCTATATCTGTATCTCAACTTCCAGTTCCCCACTGCCTCTGCTCGACAGGTTTGCTCATCAAAATTTTCCATCAAGTAATATTTTACAGGGTCCACAAAATATTTACTTTCTCTGTTCCTTTTGTCGTAACAAGCTTGGTTCTTCTATGAAAAAAAGAAGTTGCACTGACCTGTACGAGTAGACCATAGCGGTTTCTTTGTCCACCTGCCGAGCTGCGCAGGTCTCATGCTGTCTTTGGCTTGAAAAGAGGTTCAGCTGCATTTAGACAGCACTGCACTTATGCTAAGTTGTCTTCTACAAACTAGAAGCACAATATTCTCGCAGGAACTTCCATCCACCATATGCTGTCAGGTCTCAAGTATATTTGTTGAACTCATCATTGCTGTTACTACTGACCCTTCCTGGAGGCAGTTGAATGTATATAATCTTTAATTGCTATATGAGGTAAGAAGTGTCTGTCACTGAGCTTGCATAACTGTGATCTCAGGGTTCTTTGGATATTTATTATTAGCAGGTCAAAAAGAGGTATCAATATATAGAGGGTGGAGAAAATAATGCTCAAGTCCCACATTCTGAGCTGGAAAAATCACCCATGCAATATTCAGTGTCCTTTCCTGGAGAACGTCACAAAATGTAGTAAGACGCAACGGTCTGTTTTGCAGACAGGGAATCGACAGAGGGAGACCTGAAACAATTCCGTCTTCCCGCTCCTTTGTGAGAAACGGCCGTAGCTGCTGACAGACAGTCCTTGGGCTTGGCACTGGGGTCTTTACCAGCATTCATTTGTGAACACAGTCTCCCCTCTTTTAAACACCCCCCACATATTGGACGGGTAGAAGATGGAGAAGGGTAAAGGCAAACCATAGACGTGACCTAGCACGCTTGTTTCTGGAAAGATTTCTCTCTGTAAAAAGAGTTTGCAGCAACAATGCATTTGGGACCAGGTAGCTGCAACAGAGGTACAGGAGTGTAAACATTGTCAGTGCTTTCTAGACATAGTTACACAATTCCTAGTTACACAATTCCATTGTATGTCCAGTCTCCAGACTTTAATCTAATGTTAGGACAAACATGACTTTTTAAGCTTGTTAGGTAAAATATCAAACTGTACCAAGATTTAAAAAGTTTCTTTTTTTTTTTTTCCCCCCCTTCCTTAGGGTATGCTGAAAAAAAAGCACACAAACCTGAGATTTTAATCTCCAAGTGGTTATCCTGATAACTAATAAATCTAACCTTTCCAAGCAGACGTATGAAGTTAAGGGGACTAATTGATCATGTTGGCACAAAGGTGTTGTTCATTCTGCAAAGGCCAAGTTAATCCACATTGATGTGATTCAAATTAACCTTAATCAGCTACTAGGCTGACTGTGATTTCATTACTGGGTATGCTACAATTAGACATCTCCTGTCTTTAAATGCCCCTCAGCTTTATCGCAGTGATTTTTATTTTTTTTTAATAATAAACACCCATTTACACATCAGATGCTATTAGTGTAATTGGCTTTAAGATTGACTTTTTTTGTGTAGTCACTTTTTGGTTCTGTTATTCTGAAAAGGTCAAGTAATACAGATTGATGTGATCTAAATTAACCTCAAACAGTTACTTCTCTTCTCAGAATGATATGCTGTCATGGTGGGGAAGAATCAGACAGTCGCCTGCCTTTCCCCCCCTCCCCCCCAAATCCTAAATCATATGTATTTCATTCCTGGAGGCAGGTGCAAAACACTTACAACCCTATAAACTATCTTCATAATAGAATTCAAAACCAGTTGACTATTCATCAGAAAACTTTATTTTTCCCCATCGAAGCAATGTGCACTGTACAAAATACATGCTTCTCAAAAATGAGTTTTAATCTGCAACTAAATCCTGATGCAAAGCCCACTTTTGCAAAGCTTTTTTCCCTTGGATTTCATACCTCAAGTAGACAGCGCGAACACAATTTTCAACTGCAAATTCATGGGCAGAGTGCTTGATTGTGGCACTGAACAAGTGAAGCAGGTTCCCTCATTTTATTTAGTTTCTTGAGGAAAACAAGTGTAATTTCCTTACCTCTCTTCTCCTTCAATTATCTCGAGCTAAGAGTAATGCCTCTTAACACTGCCCTGATGAAATGGAAAGGTACGAGTGAAACACTCACGGAGGGCCATAAGAAACACGAGACAAAAATTACAACTTCTCTTCTGAGGAAGGGAATTAGATTTGGAAGGTAAGAGTAGAAATAACAGCTTAAAACCAGCTCTATCCCCTGTCCACCATGTAACGCTCTCTAAAGAAATTTAGCTTCCCCAAAGGCAGGAGGCAATGAGGAGACACCTCGAAAACCACTGTCCCTGTCCCAGGAGGCACACTCTCCCTCTTACGGAGGTGTAACTCTGGGTGCTCTCCTGGGCTCTCTCCGAGCCCCGCGGTGGGAAACTGCCCCGGGAGGGGCTCGGCGTGAAACTCTGGTGACGGCAAGGACAGGCAGCAAGCCAGGAGAATTGTCCTCCTGTCCTAGGTACCAGCACGTCTCCCCACGGCTCTGCACTCAGGCATCCGAATCTGGACACAGATATACAGAAATACAACTTGACGTAGGGAATAGCCACAACTGTCACATCATTTATTGATCAGAATAAATGTTTAATTTTGTATTTAGTTGAAGGCTGTGCTGTAATCAATAATTAATTTGCCAGTTGTGGTTACTTTACATGTCCAGTCACCTTTCTACATGCAAAATAACCAGAACAAGCTTATTATTTATTGACTCTACCCTGAACCTGAACCATGGAGCTACCTTTGGCAACATTTGTATGACTTCAGAGCTATATTCCCCTCTGACGCTGTCTCCTCGTGTATCAGACCTCCCTCTTGGTTTATTCTGTTCTGTTGAAATCCTCAAATTTGAAACTCATCTCTGAACAGTGGGCAAGGAGAGCGCTCAGTGCCAGAAACAAATAAAAGGAGGATTTTTTCATCCTGCCAAATCCTCTAAAACACACCAGAATGACTGCAAAGAGAAACAGTTACACGGACAGAAGAGCAAGGGGTTCTGCTCATAAACACATCTTCTTAAAAAGTAAAAAATCCTTATCAGATCTCCACCGCGGTGGAAAATCCAGACTCCCTCTCTGAATAATGCAACACCTTAAATAAAGAATTGAAAGGAGCTGCAGTTACTCTGGGAGATTTCCCTAAATCTTCCAGCTTTGGGGTCTGGAAAATGAAAGCAGAGGCAGCTGTAACTTTGTAGTGTTCATATAGCATTAGGGTTGCTCCCTTAATAAATCCTGAAGGAAAAAAATACGGAAAAGCACCTAATAATTCTTTGGAAAGTTTCAGGGTAACTAGCACTGAACATTATTTAGGATGCATTTGATCCTTGAATTTTGATACACAGTGAAGCTCTCCCTTTTCTGCCTCCTATTTGCCGCTGTATTTTTTCAAGTGTGCAAAATCTGTGGGGTTTTATTGATTTTCTTCCTCCTTGTTGCTCAGTATGAATCAGAAAGGGTGTGAGAGAGGTAATTGGTGAACCCATTCACTCTACATCTAGAGACAAACCTATTTTTCTTGGGAAATAACATCAGTTATTTTGAGGCTCATCATAGAAGCAATATTAGAGATGTAATAGAACAGCCTCCCCACAAAGTCGTCGATTGCTTTAGCGACCAAATGCATATGACAAACTTCACTTAAAATTAACATAGCACTTGTAACATAAACACTGAGACTAATTATGAAAACAATCATACTCAAAGCCAATTACACTGTGTTTTAGTAAGTATGATCAGAACCACTATTTATGGTGACAGAAATAATATCACAAGTATATATGAAAGACTACATACAGATGGTGAAAAAGATTATGCTTGGCATAACTCAGAGAGACAAATTAAAATGAATGTCTGTAAACAAACCAGAGTAAGTAACATTACCTCACTAAAAACGAGACCGACCTGATCTCTAACTTAATGCCAAACCACGTCTGACATCACTACGCAAAAAAACTGAAGTACCTTTACTTTTGTACGTTTAAGTCGGTGTGGATGTCTGTGTGTAACTGTAACACAACTGCCACGTTTTTCAGTCTGGATGAAAACAGTATAAAATGCTGTTGGGTTCTTGGCATATGTGCCTTTGGGCCTTCTGGAAAATATGAAATATTAGCACTCGTACAGAGTAAATTGCTTCAAAGTGGTTTTAATAAGGTTCAGTATGTGTTTGGCAAAAACGGAATCTTCTTTGCTACACGTGAATGACCAGAAATACGCAGACTCACACCAAATAGATACATGGCTTCGTATTCATTAGGGTGTTATCGAGTCTCATTTTTACATTTAGGAATTTTATTATGCCTACTTACATTCTTGTCCCCGTTACAAACTGAGATTAATTTATAAGCAACAAGATGTATAGAGTCAGTTATCATGCTAATGCTCACTTCTTCTGTCTGTCAGCCTTGACTGTCATTTATAGACCTTTACTTTTACAAGAGCATAAAACGATCCCAAAGTAGTTTGTTACTGCAAAGCGATACAATATACTGTGGCTCTCATTACTCTGGTTTCCAAATAAGTTATAATGAAACTTAAATGAGCATGCTAATGACTGTTGTCAGCAGTTTGCTGTTGTTATTTTTTAGTTTACGACTGTGGACCTATACTTATCGAAATCAGCCCTAATCCATATTTTCCTAGCTGTCCTCAGACAGTTTTCACCCTGCCATCTAGCCAAGCAGCGTTTCAAAAAAGTCAAGTGCAAGGAAGGTTTTAGTTTCACTTTAAAATATCCAATTTAGCACATCAGGTAAAAGAAAACCTTGAAGGCAGCCAAGCTACCTTGTGAACACAACAGCTATGCTGGAGATGAAACCTGGTGCTTCTCTTTGAAGACAAACTACCTGCTAAGCGCTCTTGACTATGGGTGTTTAAAACTCAGCAGAAAGCATGGTTTATCTCTCTTCCTGGTCATTTTGTTCTCAACAAGCTCCTGGAACGCTTTTGAATAACGTTTCATATTTAAACCTAAATTAGAAACAGGGATCAGCCTTTGTAAGGAATCTGAACTAAATTTTCAAAACAATAAATTGCCAAAAATTCACCTTCTGTTCAAGCATCAAAATCCCTGGCAGATCTCACAAGAACCTCTTCTGAAAACCTGTCCTGTGAGACCCAGCCCGTCATTCAGAGGCACACAGGAGAAAAGGAAGGTGAATAACCATTACTTTCGGCTAAGAGAAATCTATTTCTCTTCTGAAGTTTCTTCCTTGGCTTACTGCCATCCTTCTTTAGATGTTCAGAGTGGAAGGGGTTTTAGACTTTTGTATGGTTGCAAATGTTTAAATAAGATGAGACTAATGACTGCTCCTTGTGTCCTCCTGTAACTAAAGGGACACCGGAGCATTTTCACCTATTTGCTATTAAATGACCCTAACAAGCGTCCTCAATCAGGAGGAAGGTTTTGACTAGTTAAGAAACTACAAAATTCTTTATAATTAGGTCAAGAAGTGCATACAGCATTTGGTAGAACACTTCTTATCCTGTGAACTCTAACATAGCTGGTTTTCAGTATTCCTGGACTAACACAGTAAGAATATTTTCAGGACTACAGAGAAAAAAAATTAATAAAGCATTCAGTAAAGATTGTTTTAAGCAAAAAAATCCTTCACGCACAAATATTATCTGTTATGTGACTAAGAAGCCAGAACTACTTCTAAAGCTCTAAGGCTGGAAAAATTGATATGGTAAGTGAATGATGTTTCATGAATGGCATATATTCAGCGCAATAAAAATGTTGCCACCTGCTATAAGAGTGGATAAGAGTCACTTTCATTAAAAAGTATTTTTGAAATAGAAAGTGTCAAAGAAAGTAACAGAAAAACGCGATGAAGAAAATGGCAGAAGACTTACTTGATTCCCTCATGCTAATATCTAACAGTCCTCAGAAAACTGGGAACATAACAGTGGTTTAGAGAGTTGTCAACGTTTGAATATTTTAAAAGAACTGAAAGAATGACCAGGAATGACAGACTGGTCGGTCTAATCTTTGTTCACAGGTAAAAATCATTATGGATTAGAGATAACAAATATAAGCACTACCCATCAGCTTGGGTTCAAAGAAGTAGATAGTGTCACTCTTTGATCTTTGATAGGGTTATGGACCTGAGCAGTAAACTGGTACAGTATACTGGGATTTTTCCAAGGCATTTGATTTAGTGTTTACAAAGTGATTTACAGAAAAGGTTAGCCTTTTAATCAAAAACAATCCAGGATTTAACTGGAAATTCAGAGCAGAGATTAAAAGGATTAATTGATATCGTTACCAACATAGCTACGAATATCTGGGGTCATCTTTAGCGACATCACTACTGAATGAATTTCTCGGCCAACGTCGCTTTCTGTCGTCATCTTTAGGATATAAAATCCTTCTTATTGAAGCCTGAGAAAAACCTTCACAGAGTATGAGCCTTGTAGAAGGATGGCTCAAGACAACTGATGGTTCCTTGTCATCCTAACTTCTACAAAATTTAGAAACAACTAGTTTGTCTGAATAAAGTCTCCGAATCTGACATTTGGAAAGAATTTTTTTTTTTTTCCAAAGACCATCACATAATTAGACATCTGCCACTGGTTCCCTGGTATTAGAAAGGTCATTATACCATAGGCAGCAGGAACTGATAGAGAACTCCAGAAATCTTTGGCACTTACTAATCTGTATCTCAAAAATATCTAAGAACTTGCCAAATACGGTCTTTTCAGAACAACAGGCTGGAAATATGAGAAAATCATAGCCTCAAGAAGGGGATCATCTGAAACAGGCAGGTTTGTTTATCAGTCTTTTACTGAAGAAATTTCAAAATTGTATAGCCCACAATCATAACTTCATGAGGGGGCTGCCCGAATTGGTCTTGTTCAGTCAACCGTCAGTCATCTGTAATGGCAAGAAGGCTCATTATACATTTTGTTCACCCTTGAGACAAGCTAAATCCAACAACGTCACTTTTAACCTTAGGAAAGGAAATGAAACTGCTTAAAGCCTCACACCACATAAGTCATACTAGATATAAACTCTCAGAAGGGTCTTGATGACATTTTTCTTCCCTATCTCATGTCCTTGGGCACGCTGTCCAATTTTAAATCTAAGCTTATTGCAAAAGAAACTTTCAAGACTTAGATCATGATTTTTTAAATATATAAAATAAAACGTATGCTATGCATTTTACATCTGCATATATATATTTACACATAGGTATATAAAAAGCAAAATATATGAGAGAGTTCTACTGTAGTAGAACTACAGCAAACTTGTTCCACTGTAGCCACTCTTGATTTCCTCTAATCAAAATACGATGGCAGAGCCAGACTCTGCTTTTGGAGCAGAAAGAGTAAGTAAAGAAAATATCAAGTATTTGATAATATATTGGATTAGATTTATTTGCAGATTCTCAGTTGTGAAAAATTTCCAGAAGATAACTCTGCATGCCTAGAAATGGCTGTTAATATGTTATTTTAAACTTTTGGTAAAAACTGCCTAAAGATGCAGCTCAAATTGCAAGTCTGAGCACTACTAACTTCACTAAACCCTCGCATACTTGGAGGACCACGGTCACTAAGTGCAGACGAGGTGTACATCAAATACACGGCAGTTCTCTGGCCTTGTCTTCAACAAATCTTCCGTTCTGAGGGAGGACTCGCTTTCTCCTTTATTCCTTTTCTTCCTCCTAATTTTGGATGCACATGCTTAAATCCCATTTACTCCCATCTAAATTTATTTAAGTAGCCAAAGCCTTTATTAACTCTGGTCCTTAATCCTTACCAATTTCAGAAGATACTGTCTCTTCTCTGGCTATCATAACTATTTCATGTGCCAAAGACATTGATGTTAAATATACGTTTTACCAAGACATAAATATTCTTTGTTACTTACAGAAAAATCAATACATTAAATAATTCATAAAGTTTTTAACCAATATTTTAATCTAATTAAATAAGTACTGTTTATATTTTATTAGTTGATACTAAGTTTGATTAGCATTGTCTGATTTTAACTACCCCTTATAGCGATCATTCATTAAATTTGTTGCCATATTATTATTTCTGTATGTCTGCATTTATTTATTAACAGTAGATCTAACTAAGCCCAGTAGGATAGGGATTGGGGAAAGAGGAATGAGAGGGAGTGGATGAAGTAGTATATCTTTTTTCTTAAAATCTTCTATGTACTCGTACCTTTTTTTTTCTTAAAACATTATTTTAAAAAACAAAACAAACAAAAAGAAGAAAAAAAAACAAAAAAAAAAACAAAAACAACAAACCCAAACATTTATGCTTTAGAGTTACAATGAAAACGTTTAGCGTTTTCACTTCATTCAGTCAAAATATAGATTGCATACTTGACACAAATAAAAGACACATAATTTGGCCTTAAATGATTTAGCATTGAATGCGACTACGAGTAAAGATGAACCAACTACGAGTTATAGTGATTCTGCAGAAAATCTGACCTGTAAGGCAGTGTATAATTAAGAATTAAGACAGTATTTCTTCTTATTCCCTTTTATTTCAGGTGATCGTCCAAAAAGCTAACAGGTTCTATGCCTAGCAACCCTCTTCTACAGATTCTCCCTCTCCCATTTTCTACAGACCGTTATGTGATTTTCCACAATAACATGCATAGGTGTCTCGCTAACTAGAAACACTCATCTGATGGGAAAAAGCATACCCTGACAGATGCTGCTTCTTTTTGGCCTCTTTGGGGGCTGAAAACTGTACCCAAGAATTATCCCCATGCGTTCATCTGGCTTCCGCTCTCTTCTATAATTCAGCTTCTGGATACTGTTAGAGCCTATGTAGGGGTTAGACGGCTCCCTGGGCCTGCCCGGGATGGTACGTTTGCTTTCGTGGTCTTAGTGCTTTGGTGCAGAATAGGAGCTTGAACAAACGTAAGTCGCAGATAGCCCTATGTAAAAATTCTCTCTTTTCCTCAAAATGAGAGCGTAAACCCAAAAGACAAGCGAGCCCTGACAACAGAATCTCTTCGCGAGGCAAATTCCCAAGCAAGAACAAAAATTAATCAAAGTTCTGATGGCACCTAATAACACTGCAGTCATTGAGAATGATTGTTATTGTCCCTAATGAGCATTTTATAGATACTCATATTTGAGCAGAGCCTGAATCTTTCAAAATAAGAACCAATGTTTTCCCTGGAGAAGAAGCATGCTGCTGAATGCAATCTGTCAGTGTGTCGGGGCTTCTCAGACTCCTACACTGTAGTAACAGATGATCAAATCCTCTTCCATGTTTCATGAATTGAAGGTGTAAATCAGTTTAGCCATTAAATAAGTCAACATTCCTCTTATCTATCAGTTACTTTGATTTTATAGATAAAGGTATAACTTCTGCTACAAGTAATTAAAAAGGAATAATTTATTTCACAATGTAGTTTCTATCGCAGTCTGCTTCAAGCCTAAAATGAGGGCAACCACTAACTGTAATTTTTGCTTTTCTAATCTATTCTCTCAAAAGAGGAATGTGATTTTGCTTTGATTTTTCATTTCCATAACAAGAATTGCAAAGTATTTCATATATTTAAATATAGCTAGTCCTGAAAAATAATAGTATAGGAACCTGGCCCTCTCCCTCTACTACCATGGAAGTGCTAAATGGCAGATAGCCTTCTCCCTTGTCTGTTTTCATGCTGCATCAAAAGATGCTCGCTTGGAGTTCCTTCAAAATGCTATTCATTTTATTAAAAAGGATGTTTCCACTGGATGACAAAGATTAAAAAGAGAATTGAATGCACTTCATCCTAGCAACACTAATACTAATCTCCTAATCTTCATCTTTTTCTCACTTTGAATCTATTTCCCTTTCTATAAACCGTTTATTGTCTGATCATTGTTCTCATCTTCGAGCAGCATTTTAAATTACATAAATACAGCATGCTATTTATCCATAACATTTCTGCTAATTTCTTTGGCTGGTCAATCATCACACAGGAGTTTAGGGTAGAGCTTTGTCTCCAGGAGTACGCCCTCACTCAGTGTTCCCAGGAGATTCTAGATAAGAATCATCCAGACATATATTTTAAGACACTCAGATGCGAGACACGTGTTTCATTTATGCCCTGTAATAATGCTTGCTGACCTTAGAAAAGTTTAACAGGAAAAAAATACTATGTACCTGTATGACAAAACAGTGTTGCATCCATGTAAGGCAGTGCATTTTAAAGCACCTGGATTTGTACCTGCATTTATTCAATCTTCTGTTTATGACTCTGGGCAGACACTGCAGACAGTGATGCAGTTCCTGCTGCTCCTCGCTGTGGAATTAAGCTACTGAGCTTTGTGCTACTCTTTGGCTGGCCCAATCCCCACTTTACCCTCTTTAAAAATGTCCCGACAAACATGCGTTACTACACGTTATTACTGGAATCGGGGAAGTGCACAGGAAAGACAGTTCATCCTGTAAGCATTAAGGCAGTTGTCACGACGCGGGAAGGATGTGCAAGCACCCGCCGAGCCCAGCCAGCTTGGAGGGAGGACCAGCAGCTTCCAGCAGAGTACAGTGCTGCGTATGGGCAGCATCCACACAACCAATTAGATACCCATGGAGAGAGAGAAAGAGCTCAATTGATAAACTAGCAGCTTTTTCTTCCTTACATTTTTAATCTCTGCCATATAAGCTCAATTTCTTAAGTGCAGTGTGTGACAGAGGGTTTATCCATATACTTCACACAAACAAGGCTTGAGACTCTGCAGTTCTTAGCCAAAAGACTAAAAAACAAAAGGACACAAAAAAGAAAGACCCCTTGTACATGACAGTATATTTTTGAGTGAAAACATGCTTTTTCCTTTTTAGAAGGTAAAACTGTAACTAGCCTCCACTTGAAAGCGTAAACTTGGAAAAGCAGGCTACAACTTTCTCAGATCTCACAGCGTGCATCCCTTATGATAAACGATCACCAGGAAGGATATTCTAGGATTTGAGAACAGTGTGGAGAGCTACTCTTTTTAAACGTTGGGGTATTTTCATTTCTGAGGGAAGTGTTTCAGAAAAAAGTATTAGATCTTTAAGTCAGATGATTAATATGTGTTTCCCACATTTCTCAGTTTTCATTAGTGAGGAACAGTCTCTCTTAACGCAAACAAGTCTGCTGGCGTTATCATGGGCCGCCAGCTTCCTGATAAATCCTGAAGATTCTTCCTTGTCCTCTGCAGAATGGATTTGTTTCCAAAAGAGAAACACCTGTGTCACATACCTAAAAATTATACGTAATTTTTCACCTCACTGGGCCTGTGCTTTCCCATGCTCACTAATTGGTACTTAGGAGAATGCTATTGTGCTTTCTGCCTGCCTTCTATGCACAGGCAGTTGGAGTTTAAAATAAATCCTGTTAAGTTCCAGGAGTAGATGATTACTTTCTCATTTTTGGTTCTAAATATGATAGTTGTCGCTCAATTTATTCTGTCCTTTATCCTTTCTGTTTTCAATGTCTTTCCACTTATTTTCCTCCCACCTCCTAGTGGGAATTTCCACTCGCTGGCTGGAATTCAGCAGAAATAATAAACCCGAGTAAAGATCTCCAGCAAAAGATCTTTGCCTAAGTGCATGACTGCAGATGCTGGAGCTGTGCCCAGACAAAACCCTGCCTGTGCTGATCCGTCCCTCCCTGTTCGAAGGGAGCGATGAGTCATGTCGGCGGCAGCATTTGGCCCCCCCAGACACTTCCCCGGAGGGATCCTGCAGCTCCTGAGAAAAGGCAAGGCTCAAGCGCGAGGCCAGAGCACGGTGGCTTGTCCTTTCCTGTTCCCAGTAGTAATTCCACGGCAAAACAGCAACAACAAAGGTCTCCCCACACGCTGCGATTGCCGGTTCCAGTTAAAATTGCCAGTCAGGCACCAGCCAAGGCAGGGGGTGTGTGTGGGGAGGGGCTAAAGATTATACAGTGATTCTGTTCGGGTGCTGATGCACAGAAACACATCTGGAGACAAATGTGACTTATTGGCCTTTGTTAATACGATGCACTATCCGTCTGATGCCATAAGCATGGACGAATGTTCTGTCATCCTTAAGTATGAGAAGGGACGGTCAGCCCACACCAATGCTACTTTCAATCTATGCGATTCCAAAAATGCTGTTTTCTCTAGGCCTGCCTAAGCTATTACGTGAGCATGCACACAACACGAGACCTTTTAAATGTGTGGTTTAACCTTTAAGAGCTACTCCAGTAGTAGCTATGTCGGTTTCATCCAAGATTATATTTGATAGAACTGGTGGAATGACCTCTTTGAGATGGTAAAACTAAAGTTCAAACGTTTTCACAAGGAGCATGGCAGGGCTCCTTGAGAGATGTGGTGGATGCAGATCTCTGGAATCCAGGCGAGAGGCAATCGGGAGGTATAGAAGAGCTACAGCACAGTATAAACTACATACTGAATGCAATGCAGATCCCTGAGGGAGGGAAGAAAAGATTCAGAACAAAGAAGAAAGCAACTGAATAACGCACCATAACTCACCCTGCTTCCTTGCACCTTCCTAAAAGCAGCAGACTTGAAGAAGTGTCTTTTAACCTGCAAAGACTCCCTTATATATAAGCGACCAATAATAAATAAACCAGATCAAACGCACTATGACTATAGATGCTCTAAATTAAAACTGTCTCTGCCAAGGGCAGCAGCAGTTTACAGGTGTACAACTGGAAAACTGCATCACAGACCTTATAATCAATGTAGCTGGGAGGCTGCTTTGAGGAAAAGTGCTCGTGTGGTTCCACGTTTCTTCTTCCCAAGCACATAATTCCTGATGTTATCTAGCCGAAGTAGCCTGTACAAGGAAGGAAGTGCAACAAACGCAGCTGTGAGTGTTCACTGTTCTGGGAAGGCACGAAGAGTAAAGCTTCTTCTCCGTTTCTCAGCTACCATTTGCATATACAAGCTCCAGTGTCTGGGCTGAGGGCAGTAAAACAAAACAAAAGAAAGCACTCTCTGAGAATGTGAGGAATCAAAATTCATAGGATCTCTGAGATGAATTTCAATCACAGAGTTAGGTTTGCAGATGTTCTAGTTTGAGGTAGATTACTTTAGCTCCAGCAAAATAGGCTTGTGCTTAGTACTATCTTTCTTTCCCATTACAAAGGCCCCCGCTTGAAGGGCAGAAGGAAAGCAGAGTCTTAGAAGCTATTTACGTAGTGAAAAGGAGAACAGATACAACATAAGAAGGAATGTGCATCACACTGAGCCCTCAAAATGTTTTCTTTGAAATTGCAGTTCTGTGTGGTTATATCATCTTGGCAGCTGAAGTAACGCTCTGTGCAATTATCCATATTAGGAAAACTGTAAAAATTAGAAATGGCTCTGTTTATAGCTTCATTTTTCTATGCTGAGTGGTCTACAGCCACAGCTCAATTGGCCGCTGTATTTCAAGGATCAGTCCAGACGTTCTGATCAGGAAGATTCCAAAAAGCTTTATCAGCACTCAGCTATTGGGAGTTGTCGTGTTTAAAATCAAACATGACTATCAGTTTTCTGGACAACCTTTTATGGGTATTAAGGCTGTGTTTTTAACAAACCCTCAGTAGCAGTTTTTTACCATGTTATGATTTCATGGGCTGGAGAGCAGATATGAAGGGAATGAGCTGTCATTAGTATTAGGCACAGTAAAACATCCTTTAAGGGAAATATTTTCGTTTGAATACTGTATTTAAAATTTTAAGATATATGTAAATATTCCTACCTTAAAATATATTGTCTCTCTCTCACGCCCTCTGGTTCTGTCAAGGAACAGGAAAAAAGTACAATTAAACTCTTCATATAGAGAACATATCCACTGTTATGTATCTATACAGATGTGATTGATATAAATACAGATTTATACGTGTTTATGCTGTTTGATTACAGGTTAGATGCATCAGGCAATAGTGGTTTAAGAAGCAGGAGCTGGAAGAAATGAGGACAAGCAGCATCACCAATGTGTTTCACTCATCGAAAACACAAGGTATCATACAGCAGCTGTAACATATGATTACCTAAAGTGAGCTAGGAAGGTAATGTGTCTGTAATGTGAGCCTCAGACAAAATTGTGACGAAGATTTGAAGTCATCTTTACGAATATGGCTGCTCTTCAGGTAATTCATTGATCTTCCTTCTGAAGAGTAGCTTTGAGAGCCAGAGTAAGCCACATCCATCCCTGAAACCCTGAGTTTAAGGCTTAAATAAGTGATAACAATGATTACTGTTTCTGTATGTTTACTGACACACATCACCTACACAGATAAACATAGATGACCAGTCCACTACGTATTGCAAGTTAAGAGAGAACATATTCCTCAAACCCTCCTTCCTCTTGCACGGTGTCCTGCCTAAAAGCTCTTCTACCAGATAGGTGGTGTGGTGTGGGGGGGTGTGTATGCGTTCAAAGCCATTATCTGTTGGTGGGTTTTTTCACCCCTGAGGATACAGTGAGAAATCATCATCCATTGTAGGATTTGTAGAAATGCAGATCCCTCGTTATCACAGCATGGAACTGATGCAACTCCCAGAGCAACCAGCCACGAACTGGGAGAGGACCATTTTGTTTTGGCAGAGGCAGTGAGAGGACAGGAAATCCTTTGGCTGTTTTGAAAAATCCTCCTGGGGTTTTTCTCTAGACTCTTTCTACACACAGGAGCACACAGCAATCATAAAGCAAAACTCAGGAATATACACACGTCTCAGAAGAAGACTTGAGCCTGGCTTTCATACAATGTTATTTAAAATTCCTTGCCTCTTAAGGGAGACTGATAACCTACCATTCACATGCTGGATAGAAAATAGTAGCTAAATTCACCCTCAAACCAATCTACTAGTCAGTTCCAAATGGATTCAATGACGTTTGAATGAAATGTTGATGTTTCCTCAAAGGGAATTTACCTTGATGCTGTTTCTGTGTGTGTGTGTTGTTTAGGGACCTTTCAGAGCCAAAACGCCCGGCACGAATCTGCTTCGTTATCTCAAGTCACAAGCTTTGCAGACCACGGTAGCTTCTACCGGCTCAGACCAGAGGTTCTTAAAGATACCATTTGCCCCAGTTTCACTCCCTTCTAAACTCCACAACACAAAATAATTACCATTAACTCGACGGGTAATTTAAAAACCTTATAGCCAGCTCCTTATCCACGGTAAGGACAAAAGACGCATCATTCTCTGAGGTGCTGCACACAGTTTGCACAGCTGCAAATCTCCCCTCCAAGATCACTGTTGTAAAACAGCTGTAAGGTTTGCTTGTCCCTCCATTGCTCCATGTTCCATAAAGATTCAACAAAAGCAAGTGCTGATATTCTCTGTCATAGCCACCTTCTGAGTCATCTGGGAGAAGCGTTTTCTATTCCTCCAGAGAAAACGCCTCAGTGTCTCAAAAACTGTTCATTTTGTCTTTTGCTTCCTTCAGAAACAAACAAAAAACTGTGAGATAAGATGATTTGCAAATGTAATTGTAATAAATACATCAAAATAAATAAATTGTAGAGTTTTTTCCATTTACACTTTAAAAGAAACAACTTTACTAGGGCTCCATGACCTAGTAAAAGCATATAAAAAAATAAAGCCTGCAGCAGTCTATTTAAAAAAAAAAAAAAAACCACATTTGGTAGCATCTGAAAAAGGAACAGTTTACTTGGCTTAGTCTCGATCCACAAAAATGCCATCGCCTTTTTTATTGCTTCTAGAGCATTTTAAGACCCCTATTTACAGTGAAGCCTGTAAGAGCCCATTTCCTTTATACTTTTGTTAAAGAAAAGGAGGGGGCTGAAAGCACAATTTTAGGAGCATATGGTTAGGCAATACTGTTGTCAAATATCAGAGGGAAAGAATAGTTTCTGAGAGGCCATAAAACCCCTAGAATGACAGTGAGATTTTACGTAAGCAAGTGGCAAGAGTATGAAAGTCATCCTGATGGGAGACACTCTGGATGCTCCTAGGATACCAATGGGAGGAAAAACGTGAATTAAAAACCTGCCACATGCAGAAACACCACCTAAAGTGATTATTTAGAAGAAAAGTTTCAGAGTAGTCCTCGTGAAGGTGACACGGAAAAGCTTCAGTGTGTGAATGCTTTCTTCTCGCTGTTTGAAATGCTGGTGGTTCCCACCAGCACGATTATTTGTGGAATTGCTTCGTGTACCTGGCACTAATTTACCTTTGCAGCATATTGACCTTGTATCACTTTAAACTTTGCACAGCTATTAACAGATTATACCACCACTTTGTAAACCAGTTTTCTTCTAGATCTTTCTCTTCCCAGCAGGCTGTTGTTTTCCAATATTTGCCCCTCAAGCCATTTCTCTCTATTCATCCCTTGTTCAAATACACTAAGGGCCTGTCAGGCTGGCTTTTGTTTTTCCTGCCTAAAAACAGGTGTAGAAGGATAGTAAATCCAACCCAACAGCAACATTCATGACCAATTTTCATTCAAAGCAGAACGTATTTTCCAATTGCTGAACATCAGTTTGAAGGCTGCAGAAGTATGTTAAAATCTGAACACTCTGGAGACAAATGTCAGTGCCAGAACTTCTCTCCTAAGCAAAAGTAAACCTGCACTTTTAAAATCTTCTCCAAAGTTTTGACTTCTCACTTTTGCTTATTTTCTCACACTGCTTTTCCTCTCCAGGAAAAAGGGCCTTCAGAATTAAATGCATTATTTTGCTACTGTTCTCGCAACATTTTGCTTTTATTTTAAGGTGTGGTATGAGAGAAAAAAAAAAAAAGAATAAATCAGCAGCAGCTCTGGCTAAACAGTCCTTCTTCTTGCCTCACCTCCTTACTGGTCTTCCCAACTCCCACACTGCCATGCTAAGACAACCATCTCTAGGTCCTAGCAACAGTCCAGAAAGATCTTTTTTGAGCCTGATTTTCACCTGGATCAGTTCTTCATTCCTTCATTTTAGTTAGATCCATAAACAGAAATCAGGGAACTCAAGAGGAAATGTGGGAGTTTAAAAACACAGCTGGTGAAGACAGACTCTTTCCCAGGCCCATCTTCCCACTAAAAGAAATGTTCATTAAAACCTAGATTCCACATTTTTGTTCAATTAATATAACACACAAAAAAACTGGTATTATAGAAAATTATGCGTTTGATTGACAGGACATTTTGGCTTGGGTGCTTCAGAGAATACAAATCAGAAGAGCAGTAAAACAATGTCAGTGCAAGCCGATTTATGGTTGGTATATACTTTTTGTTGAGTTCACATTGATCAACTTTATCGTTTGCTGTTTACTGCCATACTGCCTCAAAAGGAAGTAAAAGTCAAAGATTAGAAAACTGTGGCATTAAGATACATTTTTAACATTCTTTTTTTTTTTGATATCCCAAAAGAATGAAGAAACATGGAGATGTTTGTGAAAAAACTGTTTCATGTTGCAATAGCAGAACATTAGAAACAGGATATAGCGTGGATAATTTAACAGTTGCCAAATAAGATGATTAAAAATATATTCAGATGAAGACAGTTCTAGTTCAAGTTTCTAAATGCATTTATCCTTGCTTTTAGCTTCTCACATATGACATCTCTTTGGGCCAAGAAGAGGGGATTTCAGTGAAAACGAGAGTTCGTCCTAAATGGTGTGAAATATGAGATGGAGATATCTCGTAACAGTGGGTAATGCTCACTGTAAAAATGTGAGCTGTAAAATTTAATCTTAAATTACTTTATACTGCTAATGTTTAAGCCAATTCATTACAGCTGCACAGTTCTGGCACAGAGCACCTTGTCAGGCAGAGCCATTAACTCCTCGCTATCTGTCATATACCCAGAAGTGATACGGATCAACCAGCCTCGGGAAGGAGATGTGGCTAAAAAAAGTGCAGAGCTCTATTTGTTCTCATCAAAGGGGACACTTTTACTAAGTCCTGCTTAATCAAATTGGAGAAGAAACTCTGTGACTTGTATCTCTCCAAGGATTACTCGCTTTCTGTATAAAATATGTGTTCTGATACATATATATATATATCTGCAAGAGAAGGAATACACATTTTACGTAAGTAAAAGATGCCGCTAATGGTACAATTACTTTAATACGTGGTGCCAGAGATTAACTGGATCAACTCGTTCAAAAAATACAGCCACCCCGCTGTCAGTGATGGTCTTGTGATCCAGGCATGGGATTTGTAACTATGAGACCTACTCCCTCCTCCTGCCGATAACAAAACCTTTGTAAGACCTGAACTGCTTGAAAGTAAAGGGGCTTCCACCTCCCCCATGTCCTATGCACTTATCTTCCTTCTACAGTCCAATAAAGGGAAAAACAGAGAGTGAAATTTCACCCACTTTATGAAAAAATGATAGGAGGGGGAAAAACTCTCAATGAAGATGCACCGTCAGGTTTCTTTTTTCCTTTGTTTACAGTGTAGAAAATCTTGGATCACTGTTTTGAAGGCAAGAGTAACTAAAGACACAGAAAATAACACCAAATGAAACAAAGGAGAACCTCAACGTTGGTCTATATGGAATTACCCAGGATAACTTGAAACACACTGTCTGGTATATGAGATCAGCAATTTTTTTAAACAAACAGAATGCCATGAGGTAAACTATTTAATTTCAGTAAAATGTTTAATATAACGAGAACATGTTCTATAAATTGGAAAAGATGGGGATTAGTACAGGAAACATCAAACGCCAAAGGACCTCACCAGAGAGTAGATGATGACAGGTCATCCTGAACAAACAGCTGTACTGGAACAAGATCAATAGCTGAGTTCTCCAAATTTTCTTTTAGGATCAATCTTATTTAATAATTTTACAGCTACCCTTGGCACACAAAAACGTTGGATACTAATTGCGTTTCTTCATAAAGCAATGCTGAACTGAATCAATAACACTGAGATACATGAATATATCATGGAGGGGAAAAGGGATGGCATTGAGGACAGGGCACAGTATGAGATGAAAGTACATATTACAGGCTACTGACAATAATTATTTTTTATACACTTTTCTAATGACACAGAAAAATACAAACGTAATAGCGCATCACAGAGAGGGAAAAAAATCAGCTACCCTGTATAACACTAGTTTTTAGATACTATGTAACGTGGTCGTGCAAAAGACAAACGTGATCCAAGTATCTATCACGCAAGATATTTCCAGCAGAAATTGGCAAGTGGCAATGCAGCTCCTTAAGTCACTGATGAGACCTCAACATTTAATTTTGCTCCACCTTTACAATAAAACAAAATTATGTTGGATCTAATGACGGGATTACTAGAGTGATCAAAGGAATACAGAGTGTATCTTAAAACAAGAATCCTTCTGGCCTTGCCTTTTTAATCCAGCAAAATGGCAGAGGGGGATAAACTGACTTACAAACATCCCAAGAGAAGAACACTAGAAGGGAGGAGCTTTTTTTTGTACTGCAGGAAGACAAAAGGGTCTAAATACATGAGTACAAATTGACTGTGATCAAGTTTTAAATGGAAATTAGAAGACAGTTTCCAGTTTTTAGGAACGGGAGCACTGATGGCTCATTGGCTGCAACTCCCAAAATCCCAGTTCTGTGTGTGATGAGTGGAGGGGTTCTGACTGACATATTTTCTCCTTCCATAGAAAGCGAATTTGGAAGTAATTGCACAGATTTTTTTTTTTTTACTATTTTTTTCTCTAATAAAAGAACATCGTAAAAGTCCTAAAAACTTCAATGCCACAAAGGAGTTGATCAAATCTCCACACCAGGACTGTTATTCAAGGTGGTGTAAATGCTATAATGAGGTAATACTATCAGTGATACTGTTCAGTTTAAATATCAATAATTTTTTTAAATCAGCATGTAGTAGTGACCTATCACACAGAATAACGAGGATCGACTCTGGAACTTTCTTCTAATACCTCAAAAACTTTATTTTAATAATAAATTATTTTAGCTGGAGCATGTTCTGATGTTACTGTTTGTGATCACCTTCTTATTTATAAAACAAAACCCCTCTTTTTGTGATAAACAAATTTCGGATCTCTCATAAGTTCTTTTCTTACTCTGTTTCTGCACTCCTCATGCTATATACGAGCAGTAAAAATACTTGGAAGAGCTGGCTCCCTGTCATCATTTAATTCATACCAAATACAGTCACACACAGCCAGAAAGGCTGCGTTTTGCACGGCACTCAGTAAACGACAATGGAAGAATAAATGAGGCCCATCCATTCACACTGGTTTCAGTTCATGATTTCAGAGTGAGATAGATCAGAATGTCAGAAACACAGACGAGCATTCTGCTCCTCGGTTTTGACTTTAACTTACAAGCTCTGAAGAACTGGTTTTGATTCATGGAGAAGCTCTCTAGTGAAAAACTCACTGTGGCTCAAACGGATAGAAAAGCAACTGGCTTTAATTTATAGCACGTATGAAATGTGCTAGTTAGCGGAGGGAGTGGATAAATACAAGTAAAGAAGGAACGTACACCAGAAAACGTATTCTAGTATCTCACAATGTTTAGCGGATTATCGCAGTCATTCCAAGGAGACCTTGGTCGTTCTCTTTAGATCCTTCTAAGGAGTCACAGATTTTCTACAGGTTTCTAATGGCCCTATCTATTGTCTAATAATGACCAGCCCACCGAAACTTTAAAACCGCAGTCGGAATCTTTCAACAGCCTTTGTAACTCATCCCGATGAGCTACAATATCCTTGATCCTGTGCCTATTATTCTGCCCTTTCATTATAGTATTACTAGTCATTGAAGCTTTTTTTTTTAACAAACTGAAGAATTTAGTCTACAGGAGCACTGTACTGTGGTTCATAATTGAGATGCTCTCCCATACTTTATATTTTGATCATGCTTAGCTACACAAGGGGCAATAGTCAAGTTAGCTTAATAATAGCCAGGAGAAATGCCTCTAATCCAATTGGTCACAGGGCACATATCACCAAAACCAATTTCTTTATAATTAAAAGGTGCTCGCGGGCACAGTGAAAGCTTGGAAGTTGCCCAGGGATTTTGGGGGAAGTGTGGGGATTTTTTTCCCATAGACAGCAACCACACTGAAGCAATTTCTGAAACACACTGATAAGCTTTGCCTTTGAATTTACATTAAAGAGCTCAATAGTTGCTACCTGTGAGAACAGCTCATGCTTCTAAACTGACTTGTGTCCTGTAGAGATTAAGGACACAAGGTCTCCAGGAGATTAGCGCGTCCCTTGGTTTAAGTGACATCCAATCCATTTTATTGACATGGCCTCTATCCTGCAAAACAAGCACTTTTTAAGTGAAACATAATGAAAATTTTGCGTGGCTTTGTGGGCCAGTGTATAATGGCTTTTCATAGGTGATTGCTGGCCGCTCTTGGCACATCTGTAAACGAAACCAGCAGCGTCCACTACGGACGCCTTGTCAGTACATGTCACTGCATACTAATGCAGCAGTGCACGCCCGAAGGAGCCTCACGTTGGTTTTATTTTGTTGGGGCATTGCCACAGACTGAAGACTTCAAGCCTCATTCACTGCATCAGGCAGATAACTACACTGTATTGTCACAGTTTTTATTTCAGAGTGATATTGAATCCTGAGGCCACGCAGGTCTTCAATTTCAATTCCTAATTGTTTATTTTCAGCAACACGAACTTGAGTCTTTACTGCAAGAAAGAAAACTGGTGCGTAGGTGAAGGGTTCTCTCACCTTCTTTTTTAACGTCATTCGAATCACGGGGCGCGGTTTGGATGCGCCACTTGCTGCTGAGTAGCTGCATAGTGGGAATGAGAATAATTATTGAATTGAAACTCTGCACCAGCTCGGGAGATCTGACGTTTCGAAAGCCTGCCTGCCAGCTACCCGGACTCCATTATTCTGGGGAAATAAGCTTTTTACTAACACTTTGGAAAATAAATTTTCCATTCTTTTCTCTTCCTTTTGATCTGTAGCATAAAGAGACCACATGCACCGAGGTTGATACAATGCATGAAACTACGCTACGCTGATGAGAAAAGAAAACAGTATTGAAGCACGCACATACACACCGAGACGTATCATCAGCAGCAAAACCACCAACTACAGCTAACCAAAATGCAGTGACATATGTTAATCCAAAATAAAAGGAAGAAAGGAACGCAATACATTTTTATGCCAAATCATTTTAGCAGAAATAAGAAATCATTAAATATTAAGATGGAAACTGAATGTAGGTGGCCCCCTTCAAAATGTCTGTCTTAAATCAGGTTCTTTATTTCTTGCTGTTAAGCAAAATCGAGCTCTTCATTTTGGCTTCCTACTTTATGATCAAGTAGTAAAATTAAGGGATATCCCAATGGATTCCTCCTGGTTCTGGGTATAACCTGGGAGGCACAGTATAACAGGCAGGATCTCACACAACCACTGCGTGTACTGTTATCAATGTCACAGCTGAGGTTAGCAGCATCAACCCGAAAGCAGGTGTTCAGGAAGAGTGTGTGGTGAATTCGCATTTGGGCAAAATAAGAATTAATCCAACTACTCCCTCAGAAGCAAAAGAAATCCAGTAAGAGATGAAATGGTTTAAACTAATATCCATTCTATTTTAGAGCTCCTCTGGTTTCCTGTATTACTGCGTTTTGCAGTAGCATAGGAAGTATGCACAGTACTTCCACCTTGATCAAAAAGAGGTTTTATTTTCATGAATTTTCTGGAAGACTCCAGTCTGGTTTCACTAATCAAACTCTCTGTAAGAAACAAAGAACGAGAAAAACTCATGGCTGGCCTTTCTCCCAATTTTGTGAAACAATTTCAACCAAGTATCAAACCCGAGAATGCCTTTTCACAAGTACTGTGTGAAAAATAAGGCAACATAACTTCAGGCTGAGGTCTCTAGCATTTGCTTCAGTCTTTCTTAACCTTTCTTGAAACTGTAACTCCTTCCTCTAGGACTGTGTAAGATACTGCAAATACTTCCAGAATGCATCTTAAAAAATAAGCTGCAAAAAGCTGAGTTTGTAACCGACCTGCAGACACCACTCTTCCAAGGTTGTATTGCTTCCAAACTTCTAATGATGCCTGGAGATTCTGAACAGAGTTGACCAAAATATTTGCCATTAATGTAAAGTTCTGAGAGTCTTTGTATGGTTTGCTGGGGGGCGGGGGGGGGAGGCGGGGGGGGTGACAGATTGCCCATTTTTGAGACATTGAAATAGTTGCGAATCCAGGAAATTTAGTAAAATGTTTCCATAATATATATTGAAAAATACTTAGAAGAGTTTTTCTAAACAAAAATGGGACTTAAAATTCTTGCTGCATGGTGGGAAAAAGGAAGAAGCAGAGCAGGAGCACAAGGAAACTAGTCATTTTAAGTCAATCCAAAAGTCTAAAAGTGACTGCAGAATACAGATTATCTCGACTTTTTGTATTAATATTCTTTTTTCCTTAGTTTCTGAGGAAGAATTATCCAACTCCTTTTCATTTTTAAAATTATACAGGAAATGAACTAGTTCAAAGAGTGACACGCTTGCATAATGAGCTGTGTCAAGATAATACCTTATTTAATCAGGGATTTTAATATCCAGATCACAGAATTCATTCTGCTTTTGGGGGTGACTGTGCCAGGCTTCCTGAAGACTGATTAATGACAACTCTAGCTTTCTTATAGGGCACCAGAGGCATGACTAGTGTTGCACATGTGGGTTAGCCAGAGCTTGCCGCACCTCTGAGCTGCTTGGTATTCTGGTGCTGCAGATAAAGGCAAAATGGCCTTCCATGGTTGGGCCAACTGGCTGTCACTACACGTGTAGCAGTTGCATTCATGTTTGCTTCATTGCTTCTGTTCTTATTCGAAAGTGTAGAACATACATCTTCAGGGACTGAACAACAAAAATCTTGCTTTATAGAGAGGTCAGAGATAAAAACTTAAGTAAACATGAACCGACAGGAAAATATGTTCTTTTTCTTATCTCATTCCTTTTCTATTTAATTTCCTTACCACACTGCATGCTTTGTGGTATTTATGATTCTTTGTCATAGTTATTAAATAACAGAATTCTTATCTTTCTTGGTCAGCTAGTATGAACATTTTTATCTATAGAACCATTGTTACAGCATTTGTCCCGTATAAAAATATCTATTACCTGAGCACTAGTGCCTCTGACTTGGAATGAACTCATGTTTGAAGAGCACATCAGAGCATCCTTCTCATGCATTACTCAAAAGATAGCATCACAGAATCATTTACAGACTACGGATTTTTTTTAAAAAATAATAATCAGGTTTAATGCCAGGACACAATACGTTTAAGGAAGTAATACTTTCAAGCACAGAGCTGACAGAATCCTGTGTGCTTTGGGAAGATTGTACATTCAAAGGAAAGCCTCCCTGATGATGTTTGACATCTGCCAAAGGAGAGAAGGAGAAAGGAAAGAAAGAAAGGAAAAGAAAGAAGGAAGGAAAAAGGAAAAGAGAAAAGAGGGAATGAAGAAAGAGAAGAAGGGAAAGAGGGAGGGAGGGAGGGAGGGAGGGAGGGAGGGAGGGAGGGAGGGAGGGAGGGAGGGAAGATGGGAGAAAGAAGTAGAAAACTGGAATGGCAGTCTCTCCAGGACAACACTGGGAAAGTTCTCCATGAAGCATAGAAAAACAACGAGACAAATCTTATCCAGTGTTTCTCTCTTCCAGGTCTAGAATTTCCCAAGATCAGACACATGACTTAAAAGACAGACTAAATCCTGTGCACGTCTACAGGCTCGTGACAGCAGTTTTCCTGAGGGGCATCTGAACAATTTTATATCATTTCATAAAGAACGCTTAGGATGCCTGCTTCATCTGCTGAACGTGGCAAACTCGCCAAGAGAACTTGAGTGTCATAACTTGAGATCACCAGGCTTCTCTGACCAGCCGTTAAGCAGGAGTGACAGGTGGTTAGCATTCCATTTTGAGTTCTGCTTTTTGCTGTCACAGCTGCACACGTAAACACACCTGCACACACACACCCCTATATAAATATATATATGGGAAAACAGGTATAATTGTACTTGCTAGAGAGCACAGACTGTGCTGGTCAAGAGGAAATGTAACATACTTTGCAAATCACAGAAATCAATAAGCACAAAATGCAATGAAATAAGAAGCATTCACAACTGCAAGAAAGAAGTTTTGTACTGATGACATGACAAATATTGCCAGTTCAACTTTAAAATCTGTCTCGCAAGTTCAATCCAGAACTGCCATATCATCTAATAATGTTATAGAAATGTACTTAATAGTGAACAGCTTATTTTTGAAAGGGTGTGTAGTATATACAGAGTGTATATTCTCCACAAAAAATATGTTCATCCTGTTGTGAAATTGCAAGGAAGGACAGGGGTTATTTATTTAAAGCTCTCAATGACATTCTGTTTTCTCGTGGCATGTACATGAACCTTTGTAGTATTTTCCATGTATTTTTGGGATTAGTTTCCAAGGATTCCCCATGGCCTGAGACAGGCGTAACAACTCTGCCTTGCAAGCGCTAGTACTGACTGAAATTAAAATACATGTGCACATACACGAACACAAGTAAACAAATAAAAAAATGAATTACAAACTCTAGCTTTTTATCAGCTCCCAAATAAAGAGATTTGGTAGAAGAAATATTACCTTAATCTCTACATTTACTGCAGTTATTCCAAATACATACACTGCCTTTATAAATAAGAAGCTTAAGAGCAATGAATATTATAAAGCAATAATAAACTTTCAAAGCTAATGCTGGGGAAATTTACATGACAATTTGAAATCTCTCTCCATAGTTATTATGTCATCTTGTAATATTCAAAAAGCAGGATTTGAGTAAAATTTTATTGAACCCTTGGTGTTAAGATTGAAGCAATAATGGCCACGGAAGGCTGGGAAAAGCTCGGCTTTGTAAAGCATTAATAGAGGGGCAGAAACCTGCCTGTGTTCTGCTACGTTCTTTTCCACTGTAACTAATAGAAGCTTTGTTCCTGTAGTCCATCTCTCCCTCTTTCGAAGACCAAATACACGCTTTGCATTACATGGGAATTATAGTGGCAACTGTTATTTATGAAACTATTACACAGATGGATTTGTCAACTATCTATTTATTTAATCAATACCATAAATGTAAATGATGCTTTGAAATAATCTCTTCAGGAACAAAGGAGAGCTCTTTTACAAGACTATATTACAAGACCACATCAGCAAAAAATTATAGCTATCTACTGTTACCTACAATGTAAATGACTCTTCTTCTAAATCATTGCCAGGTGAACCTCCAAGAAGCTTATGAATTAATTGCAGAGCATTTTGATTCTCTTCCTCCCCAACCTATTCTAAAATAGCAAATCATTCTTCCATGTGACAGCAACAAAACTGTTCTATTAAGGGTTCAATTTGTACACACTAAAATCCTCCCTGACCTCACGCAAGGAATACAGAACATGGCTGATGGCATTATATAATCCGTTTAGGAAACCGAGGCCTCAGAGAGCCAGTTTCACCTTTTTGGAAATACGGGTCTGTGGAAGCCACTGCACCAGGTCACTACCTAGGAGTAGCTTTTCCAGATGCCTGGGCTGAGACAGCTGGAAGGAAAGTAATGAGGCAGAGGGAAGGACGGGGAAAAGCAAAGCAAAGCCAAAAGCTGGTGATGAATAAATAGGAGTTAGGTTTTGTTTCAAAATCAGTTCTTACAGCTATGATCCACAAGCAAACTTAATCCAACACCTTAATGATGCGAACAACAGGAATTCATCCCAGGAGTAAACCAGGGCTGACTAATAGATATTCCTGCAGTTATCTAGCATACCTTGAAAATTACTCTGCTTGGTCTGAAACTACCTTTTGAAATTGTTGTGCTCACACTTCGAAGTTAAGAAAGGTTCTTGTCTTCATCAAACTCCTGCTTGGGAACTGCTTAGATATTTCTTTAAAAATACATTATAGAAAAAAAAGGAAAAAAGTATTAGGCAGCAAATTAGGCTACACAGGCATAGTTACTCAGAACTATTGAGATTTTTCCTCTTAACTGAATTGTCGTACTTCAATAGAGCGAACAGAACAGGTTACAAGCAAGAGAAACAGGAACAATGCTTTTTATTGAGATCTCTTTTTCACCAATTTCCTATCAATGGCTTAGTGATATCTGCAGTCAAATGGGAAACATCCTCATCCCACACAAGGTTACGGATTGCATTTCTCAACAGAAATGAAATCTACATATCCAGTAACCACAATTCCTTAAAAAAATGAGGAAGATGGAAACAGATGAAAGAAGTATTTGCCATGGAACCAAAAACACTGCAAGCAGCTTTATCGTGCCAAGCATAATAAAACAAAAGCTAGTAACTGGTCAGTATAATTATTTTTTTCTTAATCTCAGTCTTTGTTTAAGGCTCAAAATAGTTTGAGTTTCTTTTCCAAGTAAGCTGCTCCCCAAGGGCCAGAAGTTCCAGAAGCAAGAATATTCTTGCAATACTTGCAGCATGTCAAAAACAGTGAGAATCTGACATGCAGCTTAATACAGCCATGCAGTTACTCTTACCAGCCCACGAGACCCCCCATGATGGGGTAAAGCCCAGACAGTCTAGCATCGCAGCACTAGACAGCACAGGCAGTATGGCAGGTGTGCTGCCACAAGACAAACTGTTTACAGGAGGACTCTCACACTTCCTTCGCTGAGGAATTCAGTAAAAGAAAAGTTATCTTAGCCTTGCATCTGTGCTAAGGTGATAGCTAGACAAACTGCTAAGAAGGACGTTGAGAAAGCTAAAAAGGCAATTTTTTTCCTACTTGCTTCAGAAAAAAAAGATCTACAGCAATTATTGATTTCCAGTAAGTTCTTCAGAACTTTCTCATGCGATTTGTCAAGAAATAAAAAGATGAGAATTCAGATTCATTGGGATTTTCAGACAATATTCAACAAGATTCAAAAGAGCGTTTGGACCCATTTGAACTCAATTCAATATCCAAGTGATATGTGAGAATTTATCACTAATGGAGTGAGAAAACGAATACATTAGGAAAGAAAGGAAAAACTGAGAAAAAGGAGATGAAATAGGAGAAGAAAGTGGTGATTTAGATATTATAAAGTAACTTGAATCATCTGTAGTGAGAAGTTTCTAATAACTTTAGAAACTAGAGTAAATTAAATAAGCTATCTCACTTTTACTTCTTGATGTCAGTCAACTCAGACTACAACCTGAAATGGAAGAAAATGATCCATGATGGAGATTCCTGATGCAAATTACAGTAGACAAACTCTAGAAAGAATTAAACCCCAAGAATTTCATATAAATCTATACTGATTTTACAGTATGCTTAAAAGTAATGATTTTATATAATTGAGTATTTATGTATTGTACTCTGTGACTATATTAAAAAGCATAAAGTTACCAGTTTCTAGAAAATTCTTTAGCACATTCTTCTAAGGTTTATTAGAAAAACGGCCAAAGAAAAGTCATTCATAAAACTTCAAGTTGATTTTTACTGAATAATTTTATAAAGGAAGTCTATTTTTTACTGGAATTCTGCCCAATTCAAACCCATAAAATATTAGACTCTTAAAATAAAGCAGATCAGAATCCAACTCCTTTAACGTCACCAAATCCTGTAAAGAGAGAATGCTTTCAGGGCCTCGTGCCGCAAGAGAATCTAGTACTTAGATTACTGCAGCCATGACTTAGTGTGTTGTGAAGGCAGATGCAAAGCCAGGCGAGGTAGCAGAAAATGACTGAAAGCTGCAAAATGAAGATGTGATGATGGCTCACAAAACCAGCTTCACCTTCTGAAAAGAGGCGAGATCTGCCAAGTTAGGTCATTTTTTCAGAGACAGTGGTAATGTTACAAGTTGTAGAAAGTAATCACACACACTACAAAGTAAGTGTTGGGAAGGCGTGAGGGAAACAACAATGAGATTCGATATGGGAAAAACATTGAAATGATTAAAACTTGACATCAGATCCTACTTATTTTCACTTCCCTAAGATTACATTGTGTCCAAATTTAAAGGCAAGCAGGAAATGAAATATTTAATATTCAGAGCATTCATCAAAAGCCACGTCTCTTACAGGTAATCAGGGGGATGCAAGTGAAGCCAAGACGCTCTTGTCAGTTCTCTGCCTTCCCCTGCATCGCTATTTGCTCTTACAGAGGGAGAGAGAGAGAAATTACTCTATCCCTAAAAAAAAACACCCATACCAGTAAATTCAGCTCATGGGAAGTAGCATAGGCTCTGCCACTTTTGATATTTTCTAGGGAAGTTAACGTGTGATTAAAATTTCATCTCTTTTGTACACTTTTGATTTGGAGATTTAAGAAAAGGGAAAATAAAAAGGAAGTAATATAGAAAATGCAACCTCATATGTATCTCTCTAGCTGTCACACTTCAATCTCTGAAGGTATTTTGCATTCATTTATATAATGGGCTATAATATTTGCAAATATAAATGCAAAACTGAGACCTGATCCTCAGATATTTTTAAGATCTCAAGCTCAAAATTTCCCTAGCTTTTTGAGGAAGCAATAAACGTGCAGCAGACTACTCTCAGCATATAAAAGTGCAGTCAAGACAGAAATGGGTTTTGGACATATTCCTCTTCTAATCGATTCAAAATTTTGCAGTTGATGGAACATTTTGCTGAGGTCCAAGATCTCCAAAGAGTAACAGTTTTCACTTAAACTCCCAACATTTTTTTCTGCTAAATGTTACTTATCATGAAGGTTAGTCTTATTTAACATGAAAGTTCAAGAAGGAAAGAAAAAGATTGCAGTGGGTTATACCACCTGGAAATTCATTTAAACGAGAGGATTCCTCAGCTGAATCTTCAGTGCAATTTTTGTCCTGATTCATAAACATCTCAGAATGACCAGAAAAGAGGATTTTGTGTGAGAAGTGTCACAAAACTAGCAATTATGGTGACAAGCAAGTGCACAAATGTATGACATGTAAAGAGTTTTATTTTTTCATTATAAATGCTGGGAACGTGTAAGTGAAGTTCAGTGCTAAATAAAGGAAATTCAGCCTCTAATTTGACAATAAAATTGAATGCTAACATAATTACAGGCTCATTATACAAATGGGCAGTTCATAAGCTTCCCTTTCATTTCTGATTTTGATAAATAAAGGTCTTAGCCAACTCCAGTTTAAAAAAAAGGAGAAAACAAGGGGCTGGAGCACCTCTGCTACAAGGACAGGTTGCGGGAGCTGGGATTGTTCAGCCTTGAAAAGAGAAGACTTCGGGGGGACCTAATAGCTGCCTTCCAATACCTGAAGGGAACTTACAGGAAGGCTGGGGAGGGACTTTTTACAAGAGTGTCCACTGATAGGACAAGGGGAAATGGGTTTAAGTTGAAGGAGAACAGATTTAGATTAGATCTTAGGAAGAAATTCTTCAGTACGAGGGTGGTGAATAAATTGCCCAGAGAAGTTGTGGATGCCCCCTCCCTGGAGGTGTTCAAGGCCAGGTTGGACAGAGCCTTGAGTAGCCTGGTCTAGTTGAGAGGCGTCCCTCCCCATGGCAGGGAGGTTGGATTAGATGATCTCAAAGGTCCCTTCCAGCCTATGCCATTCTATGATTCCATGAATTTGGGTTGAGATCCTTAATGACTTTTTCCCCCTGCAGCACACATGGCAAAATTTCATAGTAGAGGTGCAACTGCTAAGCGAGGGATTCGTAAGTTTACACATATGCATTGGAAATAAATGAGAAAAGCTATTAATCTGTGAAAAGTCTTTCTGAGTGTCATGGGTTAGGTTGAACCGCCCCCCCACACACACACAGCCGGTCACTCCCCCTCCCCCACCCCCAGGAATGAGGGAGAGAATTAAAGGATAAACGTGAAACCCGTGGGTTGAGATAAGAGTGATTTAATACAGATGATTTAATACAGTATAGATGCTCACCACCCCCTCGTATGCGAAGCCCGTCTCGTCCCGAAACTGCAATCCTGGACGAACGCGAGGCCCCGAAATAGAGAGGGGCTGAGAGGGAGAGAGAGTACTCCGAGAGTGGGAGTACTGGGAGAGAGAGAGGAAAGAAAAAAAAAAGAAAAGCAATAGAGCGAAAAACACAGCAAGCGCAAAAGAGCAAAAGCGGCAAAAGCCAAAGCGCAAAAGCCAAAGCGCAAAAGCCAAAGCGCAAAAGCCAAAGCGCAAAAGCCCTTCTTCCCGTCTGACCCTCGCTTTTATACTGGGCATGACGCTGCATGATATGGAATACTAATTGGCCAGTTTGGCCCTCAATCTTAAGTTCGCCACAAATCACAAGGGGAATCGTGTCCCCCTTGTCCCAGCTATGCTCCCCCCTTATCCCGCCGTGCTTCTGCACTCCGGCACACTGAAAAGTCCTTGGAGTTTCACATCCAACCACAAACATCAACTTGCTATCAGCATTCTTCTCAGAGCAAGCCTCTGAGTAAAACCAAAACACAGAGCTCTTCTAGCTGTTAAAAAAAAGGAAGAGCTAACACTGTCCCAGCTAAAACTAGAACACTGAGAAGTCAAACTTGTGCCATCCCACACGCAGAAAACTATAGGCATTAGGCAGTATGTAATTGCAGAGGGTAATGCGGGAGTAGAAAACTAAAACTGTGAATCATAGTGTGTTGAGGAGCACAGGACAAGAGCTTTGGTATTTCCAGAAAGAGTTCAGGTTTAGCCAGGTTTATTGGACTGAGTACAGTTGGTCTGTTGGATCTGGCTCATCTGGACCCAATGAGCTGGTACAGTTGGTTCCCAGTAAACTGTGCCCTACAAATTTGCATCCCAAACTCATAAAATCATTTTGGGCCAGGGACAGTGATCTTGTTCAGAGCCCGCTGAGCTGAAGCACGCACAGAGGAGTTTTGCAGGTGGCTCTCTGTAAGGATCATCTCATCTCATCTCTAACATGGCGCATTAGCCCTGACTCATCTACACCCATTACAGACTCAGGCTGCTGAAAAGCTGCCTGTCCGTGCCTGTTTAGGCAAGAGATTAGATCAGACATGACATGATCTGGACCAGAGTTAGATCCGTAGGCTCACAGAACACCGTGCTTCACTTAATTAGGCCTACAGTCACTATCTGAAGGCAGATATCTTATTGTTGGAAACAGTATGGTCTCTACATATAGTCTTCGGTAATAATTTCAGTGGCTCTAAGGGTCGTGAGGTTTTTCCGCTCCCCTGGCATGATTATTCACAGCTTGGATGACTGAGAGTTTATCTGTCTTTCTAGTATTTCCCAAAGCCTCTGTATTTCTTACAACATCGGATCTCCATGGCTAGGAAACGGAGACAGGAGTTCATTAGGAATAATCTTGGCCGCAATGCACAGGCTCCTAGTACTAACCCAGTTACCACACACATCTCATCACTCTCTCAACCTCTCTGCTTTCCAAACATTTAAACATTAAATTTGTGAACAGAGCAAAAATGAGCACCTCTTAGCAATAAGAAAATGCCTGAGGTGTATTACTCTGAACAGTCTCTTCCTCCAAAGCTGTGTGTACAGTTACACACACACTGCTAATAAACGATGGATAGAAACATATAATGTGATAGGCTGACAACTTGAAAAATGCACAGTTATACAAGTTTTAAAATATCACAGGGAGCTTAATTCAGACACTTAATTTCCTAATATGGATCTATGCAAAGTCCCTTAAATTATTTCAACACGTATCTTATGAAACATGTGCATCATTCAAGTGCAGAACATATAGATGAATATACGGAACAGAGAGACATGCCCCATGTTTGTTTAAAAGTCTTTCTCTATCTCACTCTCCCTGAGATGATGTTGTGCAGAGACTTTAAAAGGGCTAAAGCTTTACGTTCACTTTGTGGGAATATTGCAACATCAGGTTTTTAGCAAATTCTAGCCTCTTACATTTACAATCTGACTGAAAGATTCTCAGGTTACAGTGCAGTATTAAAATGCTCGAGCCTTGTAAAGTATTTTTATTTCTTGACAGCAGTGATTTTTGTATATGTGTATATAAGCCTGTATACATACATGTGGATTTGTTTATTTAGTAAGTGTGGTATACAGTAAGAACTATGAATTTAAAAAATTTCTTATTTGACCTGTGGTATATTATGCTGCTGGTCATGCCTTATCTTGGAGTGCACAGAACGCTGCTATCTGAATTGAAGCCCCATTGAGTGAAACAATTGGATTCATCCAAGAAAAGAAAAATGATCCTCTTAGTGGCATTCCTTAGCACGAGAGAGAAGTGCTTACCTTATGATGGTTATTGGCAGTCTGTACAAATGATAGTGCACAGGGTTTTAGGTTAACCTGTTTAGTTTTACATGACCTGAGATATTAAAAATATCCCTACTCCGAAGGGCTGCCAGGCAGTAACTCAGCATCACATCAATTCTGACGGCAGCATCATTGAAAAGGTGTACACTTATTGATTTTTTAGTATTCAGTGAATATTCGTCATGATTTATAATAATTTTGAAAAATCAGCATTTGTAATGGGATTCTCCTGTCTCTGAAAAGCATATCTGACAGGCAGTAGTGCACCGCAGATTTATTTTTTTTTCCTAGCACATATACCAGTTGCATAACAATATACTGAGATTTTGACATGCTGCCAGCCTTGCTCCTTAAAGGAGAGAGAACTGGTTTTAACAATAATGATTGGAAAACTACCAAATAAACAAACAAACAAAAAAAAAATCAATCTTTTCTGATCAAAGCAACACACATACGAAGGAAGTTCAGATGCTTCAGCCAAAGACACTGTAGCTGCAGGTTTTGCATTGTTATTTTTCAATTGTTCAGAAATCACCTACTTAAATTTCAGCACACTCGTGCCAAGGACCTTGTGACAACGGTTCGATATCTTCTAGGAGCACATCTCCGAACACTTTACACTCAAGTCTTTGTATTTCTTTATATTTTTTTTCCAAGCTACCCTAGGTTATTTTAACTTTTTGATTGGTAGGGTGGCCATATTATTCCTTGCCTTTTTAAAAGTTTTAAGCCTGTTAGATCATCAGACTGCTGGAAGTTATGCTTGTCCCATGCTACACTAGGTTAAACATCTCAAGAGTCTAATCTTACTTTCCTGCCCTCATCATGAAGAAGAAATGACATAGAGGACTCTCATGGCTTTTTCCTCTTTGGTACGCTATGCTTGTACCAGCCAAACCAAGAATAAAGGTCTAAGGAAGAAGGAAGCTTGCTAAAGAGTTTTGCACCCACTTTGCAACCCCTTTACAAAGATATGACTTACTGTGCAAAGTAAATATCATGGTGATTTACACTCTCTTTTACGTGAAGTGAAATGCTATTACTATAGAAAAACTCCAAGGCTTTAACGTTTTCCGTACTTGGTCACACAGAGGAGTGATTCTTTGAAACTTCCACATATGCAATATTTATACCTTGTAAAATCCTAAATCTTCTGGGCAAGGAGCACGACCTTGTAACTTCTGGAACTTTTCAAATGTATTATTTCCAACTTTTAAATGTCTTTTCAACACACACTAAGAATCAAGAGGAGCTCTTGCTAAACAATTTGTAGGCAGTTTCGATTTGAACAGAGAAAAATATAGAATCATAGAATGGTTTGGGTTCAAAGGGATCTTAAAGATCATCTAGTTCCAACCCCCCTGGCACGGCCCCATTTAAAGATAGCCTTCATTGAACACTATGCTCTGGAAAACTACGTACATTGTCAATCTTCTTGTATGTTCCTATGTGAGGAAATTACACATAAGATACTCAGCAACGCAGCTAATTAGGCCTCTGTTTACTACCTTCTTACCAAAGCTGTCTACCTCCACAGGGCACGAACAACAAGTAAAATCACAAGTGCTTTGGGAGTTAGAAGATGATGTACCACTCAGGCATGGCATTGAATCTTTACTCGTTTGTTTGGGTTTTCTTTTGGCTTCTCCCAAAAGAAGAGAAAGAAACATCTGGCATCAGACATTGTAGGTATGGGTTTTCTCGAACTTATCAGGCAAGACCTTTCTCGTTACCCTGTACTCATCCACCTGGTTCAGACTGCAGGCAGTGATAATGTGTTGATCTGTGTCACTAGATTGATCTTCAAACTCTCAAATTCTGAATACTGTGAGCAAACGATTGGGAGTAAATAAAGACCTCTGGGGAACGATGTGAAGAAGCGACAAGGCTCCTTTTTCTTTAATTAACTCTTACATTGAATTTAAATGACAGAGGTTTGATTTTTAAGCTGTTTACTTCCCATCCACCAATTACAGAAAGTAAGATTTATACTTTGTAGGTACTACTGTTTTGAGTGCGTTTTGTCTGACACATTTGTTATCCATACACTAAACTAGCTAAATACAAGCAACTCATCTGCTTTGATTTCTTGCAGGTTACTGCAATAAATTCATACAAGGGGTTCAGGCGTTTTTTTTACACGTGTTCTGAGATTGCACTCTAAAAGAAAGTCTCTGAGAAGTGTTTTGCTTTTCCACCTGCATTGAAGAATACCAGAACAACTAATTCTTTCTGATTCAGGCACTACGCTACTTTTCTCTATATATAGGCTAAAATAATGCAACATGTTGGATGAAGAGTTCCTTCCTGAGATCACTGGAACCTCAACCGCAGCCAGGTAGGAATTCCCTGCTTACCAAATCCATATTCACTTTGTCAGAATTTCGAACTGAACTGTGGGTTGCTGTGTAAATACTGTTAATGTTGAAGTGGAATTTGGGGCATTGGTTTTAATTTTTAAAGTACCCTATAAATTTTGATATCGGTTTGCCCGACAAACTTCACATTTCCTTGCACAGAACTCAGGAGAGATCTAAGAGTTGAAACTCTGCTAATTTAGATGAGAGGCACGTGTTAGGAGGATAATTTTTTTCTCAAAAGGCTTTTTTTTTTTAAATACCGTCTTCAACTAAAATGTTGTCATTGACTTCAAATGAGGTCTGGATTTCACACTTAAGATCTAAACCACACCTTTTCTTAATTTCACTCAGCCTAGATTCATTGGCCACCTGAGAACACTCCAGACTATGTAATTCTTCTAAGAAATGAAATGCAATGGGGCTGGGAGGGATAGAGTGCTAGTCAGAAGGTCTGTGCTCATCACTCAGGAAGCAATTACCTGAGCAATGAAAAGTCTATTTGATTATTAGGCTGATAGTGCTTTATATCCATTGCATGCATTACGTACCCAAACAAATGAAGAGAGGAAAAAAATTAAGTATATATGAACAGAAATGCAGGAATTAGAATGTTTTATGCATTACTGTGTAAGACTAAGGCAAATGAACCTGTGTGGTTCCCACAGAATTCTCATACAACAAAAATCTCTGTTTTCACATGGGAAAACAGGAGATCAACTTTATTGACAGCAAACTATGCCTAAGCCTTGGCAAGAGACAATGAAATACAGATTGCTGCAAAATATCAAGGTAGTTACTTAATGATTTCTCAAAACCATTGAATATAAGAGGTAAAAACGGAGCTTTTTAGTGCTGCTAGATACTAAATGTTCAGATTCATCTTGTGTCTCTTTCAAATTTGCCTTTTAATACAACAGCTTCAATTCTTCCACTGGAGAAGTAGAATTATTTGTACTACTTAAAAATAAAACTTTGCTAAAACTATTCAGGAAGGAAACCGCAGTTTCTATGCCCAAATGCTGACCTTCACTCCATGACACATCACTGTATCTAACAGTTTATATATTACAGTACTGGTATAGAACTGATAGAGAAATTCCATGTCAATAATAAATTATGTTCCTTGAATCTAGTATATCTTTTCTATATTACTTTGTTGACTAAGAATTAATAACTTATCTTTTTTCCTTTGCATACAGAAAAAAAGGCATAAAGCTAAAACACACAGGTAAAAATTTTCTGTGGTATTTTTTTTAACTACGCCTCTCTCGGCAAGCCAGCTTGAAAATCACCTCTGTGAGAATTTAGGGGAAATGGAAAGATAAAATATTATCCATACACAATGTTTAGTAAATCATTCCTTATTCACACCTTTCATCAGCATTAAATACACAGCTGTGCAAAATGTCAGGTCTTGAAGTGGCTGAATTCGGCTAGTAAATGAAGTAATCAGTACATGCAAAATATTAAAATTTATCATCACATTAATTAAAAAGAAGCACCTAGTAATGATTCATACAAGGTTATACAGTGGAGTACACAGAATAAATCTTTGAAGCTGCTATGAAAGGTAAAGAAGATCCCTCAAAAATAAAAATAAAATCCAATCAGCAGCAAATTCCATACAGAAATTGATTTGCAAAACAAACAGGCATCTGTCATTTAGATCAATGACAAGTCTCCCATCAGCTTCAACTGGAACGTCATCAATCCCATGGGAAACTTAGATTATCAGAGAAACCATACCTCATCTTAGGAGTGCATGCAATTTTCAACCTTGATTTATGCCACATCTAAGTGAGTAAATGTGACACAGTTCTTTTTGCAAAGCTGAGTGTTTCATTAATAGACCTATATATTAGCAAATTTCATAAGGAAAACTTCATTTCAATTTTGATAAAATAATCAGTCCTTTCCTTCTTCAAATTTAGCTTGCCATCAGTTTCTCTCAACTGCATGGAATGCCTTTATTTTTCTTTGTAGTCAAATCAGTTGAAGTATTTGGAAGGGTATATCACTTTCTATTTGATCACTTTAATTTAAAGTTACGAGTTGCCCTCAGAGAGCTCATAAAAGATTGCAGACATTTCAGTACATTAATATTTTTTTCAGTGACAGTAGCTCTAAAAGGTAGTCAATGTTATTTACTTAAAAAGAAATGTTTTCCCTTATGCAATAACTGCAGGAAGAATCATTAGCCACAACAAAAGTTCAATGAGTCAGTTAAATATATGTTTTATTGTATAATTTATATGTCTTTTACCAGCATAGGATCCCTTGGGTCAAGCTTACGAGACACAAAAAGGAGACCGAAAACTAAATAATATTCAATATACAATCAACATGTAAATTAACTGGAAAATTGCTGCTCTTAATTACCAATTTTTACATAATGACCCAGTATCTCTTCGGTCTCTCCTAATACACGAAGAGATAGCATATTGTGAATGTTTCTTAAGTGCCAATTATTGCTCAGACTTAGTAGACACAGTTTATGCCAGGGTAATTTAAAGCATTCTCCAACTAGGTTAAAGTTAAGTACTGGCTTTATTTTCCTTAATTTATAAACTCATATTATCATTTACAAGCTGAATCATACCACATCTGTCTTATGTAAACCTCAGGAAAAGCACTGCTGTAGTATCCAGGCATACCAAGCTCGGGATACTCTGCCTAGACAAACACAGATTGAAGAGATTTTTCTTACAAGACAAATTGAGAGTACTCATTTCCTAAACCACTGATGCAAGAAACATCCAGAATATTATATTCATCATTAAAAAAAAAAATCCTCCAAGCCATCTTAAATTTAAATATTATTTACATTTATTTTAATTTTATCACGATGGCTACAACATCTGAATATGAATCAAAGCACAGATTAAAATGGAAAAGGCTGAGTTGCATTAGGATGCAACCAAGCTAAAAAGCCTGTAATATTATTTTAAAAGAGAGGACTATTAAACTGAACTTATTAGATAACCTTTTAAAACTAATTTCCTAATTTCATTTTTTCTTTCCTATAATTTGTTTCATTTAATATTCATTGGCCTTATTGTTACTATCTTTCATCTAGTCTACTGTTTGAAGTTCACTAACCATGAGGTTCCTTCCTATTATTTGATCTGCTATGAAAGGTAAAGAAGATCCCTCAAAAATCAAAATAAGATTTTAGATTTTTTTTTTAAATAATCATAGAAATACATTATTTTTATACCTAAATTTCTGACACATTGCCAATTTTTAAAGGTTACGTTGAAATTTAATGAAACGTGATCACAATGAAGTCATGTATTGTGTTATTTAGATACAAATCCTCAGCTCAAAGATTTCGATTCCTACATTGTGTGGTCTAGATGACACCGGGTTAACTTTGGGATATATCAAATCAATATATCAATCATATCATACCTATATTTTCTCAACTCGCAACATCTCTGAATTTAGAAAGGGAAAGGCTTTGTTTACACTCCTTGCTAACTTCTCTACAAATATTGATTTGTTCCCTATTTTGCAATTCTATTGCCACTGTCAAATAATTTTTTAAAAGTTTCTTAGTAAATTTCCCTCTTAAAACATTTTCCCTTATACTCATTTCAGTTATTTATCTGATTAATTTAAACCAGTTGTCTGTACACATACCTATGTGTACCATATTAAACAGCAAACTTGCTGTCTGGGTCTTGTACCTCTGGGATACACTGCCGATCACTAACGGCACGTGTGTGCGTCAGTACTCTAAAAGACATCCCAAACAGGCTTTGGTCACTCATAGCGTTCAACTATTATCAGAAAAACGCAGCAAAAGACATATTTTCATCTGCCTGAGCTCTTTGACCTCATTATGATGACATGTTAAAATATCTATTAAAAAACATCTGAGAACAGTGGATAAGTTGTACAAGAATTGTTAGGAGTGGTTTTATTTTCTAGTGGCTTATGTGATGTTATTTCTGAGGAGCGTGTGGCAAGCATCCAGTACTTTTTTCCCCTCTTTTTATTTATTCAGAAAGAGTCCTTTCTCTGAGGCAGAATTGTTCTGTCCTAGTCAGATATTTGTGCTGCAATGGTACTTGAGACTTCTGGAAAATGGAAATGCATTTGTAATTTATTTACTGCTTAAAGATATATTAAAAAGCTGTGCTAAAGGTATATTCTGGAAATAAACTCCTTTTTCTTTGAAAAAAATCTTCATTCAAGAAAACCAAAATTTTCATGGGAATAGATAGTTTCCAGTTTCAGAGAATAAAACTACAAAAAACCCCACAAACTTCAAAAACTGAAACAAAGCTTTCTGGTTTTCAGATCTGTTTGATTTAACTGCTTGTTTTTTGCTTTGATTAAAATTTTACATTGTTGAACTGGGACTCTTTTCTCAGATAGGAATCTTTTGCTCCATTCTGGGATAGAACAAATGTAGCAATGCTTGAACACATTCCTGTGTTCAGGTAGGGATATCTGTATTTGGTAGGCAACTTCACCAGTCATTCCTTCTTACAGATTATTCCAAACACTTTCCTAGACACCAAAAGTAGGAGCTAGTATTATTGTTAGGTGGGCTGATGATCTTTCATCCTGTCATGAACAAACCCTTCTATAACGCATTGCGTAAGGGAAAGGTTTTCTAGAAGTATATTTGTGTTAGCCTCGAAGTTTACTGTATATTTAAAACAACACAGGGTAACGGTGACACGTTTGCATGCTTCTAGTAATGTGTAAATTCGCTACTAGAATGAAGCCTACTGGAAATCTAAGAGCATCTTTCATTTTGGCCGAGAGAGAGATGGAGAATCCATACAGCACCCCCAAGTAAAAAGAAATGGGATGTGACTGCTACAGGGCTTCTCAAGGCAGATTTCCTTTTCTATAAGAAGTCTTTGCAGGAGATTCAAGGTCAGGTGTCCCAGGTAATGATGGCAACTGTTTAACCACTGCTTTGTCCTCTAACACTTCCTTTGGCAAATTCAAGACTATTGTTAGCTGGAATAAGGCATATCAAGAACTGAAAGCACAAGGTTCATCTTGAAATTAACACAGGATAGAAATGTGACAAAACAACTCTCCTATTTTCTTTTGGCAAACACCAGTAAGCACAATGGAACTGGTTTATGTTGTATTTTTTAAGCCCAGATTGAATGCTTCTCATGCTTATTTTGAACAAATTGAGAAATTCATCTAAAACAAGAGTGTAATACATATTATCTGTGTGCTTATGTATGTATATATGCTGTCTGAGACATTAACGGGTGTTACATAAATCTTGGTAAAAATTGGAATCCCAATAATAAGAATTTATTAAAGATTATATCTTCAAAAATTAGAATGACTGTTTTTATTTGGACACTGGGCTTATGTCTTCACTACTCTTTAACAGCAGCCAAAGCAGCAGCCAGTGCTTCACAAAGCAGTCTGCACATTTGTGACTGAGCAGTAAACCTCTGCAATTAAAGAAGGCTCAGAGGAGATGGGCATGAGCCCCTGAAGCTCTGGGAATACGCAGGATGTGACTGACCACCCCTCTTGCAAAGGAAGCTGACTTGATTTCAACACAAAGGGGACCAGAGGGAGGCCTTTGTTTTAGGTAAAGAGATACCAAGGGTCCAGTGGGTCGACTGGATGTGTACATGTTTCTTGCTGAGTTCATTAACACAGAAGTATCTTACCTACGTAGTACTGAAAGTAGCTCTTTCACATTGAGCTTGTCAGAAGCTCATGAAAGTGACCTTCGGTCATACCTTAACCACATATTACAGGTTTAACGAACAAATTGACAGTCCTGAGACCATTTCTGAGTCCATCCACTAAAGCACATTTTCATCAAATGTAATCAGTTAGATTCTCTCTTCTGCTTCCATTTTTATACAAGTAAGAGTTCTTGTAAGTCAGCTCAAGTGGAAGGATGTCCTCTCTATCTCTTGATAGACCCTATGAAAATTCTGCTCTCTTCATTCATGTCTAAAACATTTAATCTACAGTTTCCCTCTTTATTATTAGCTTCAGTCTTTTCTAAAATAAAGACGTGAAATATTTCAAAGTATTTGAAAGGTTTTCTTCCCACTTAAAACATTAAAAAGGTGTATTAATGCTACATAACCATGCAATAGAAGCTATTTTATACTAGGTAGCACCTGTAACAATTGTATTGATTGTACCGAATAGTATTTTTTAAAAGTAACTGGCATGGAAAACCCTTAACAAGTACTTATGAAAGTGCTTTACTTAGCAGAAAAAACAGGTAAATCGAAAAGTAAAGGGGCAAATTATACTGTCATGTCTATGCCAAAATTAAAGTGTTTCACCTTTCTCAACTACTAATTCAGAATTAAGAAGAAATCTTGAGGGTATACTGCAAAAATACCAGCTGGAAAAAAAGAACAAGCATATATTTCTGTTGTTAGGATGCTAGAAAACCTAAGCTCAAATCTAAACTTGCTCCAACTCAAGTGAAGAGAAGGCTCAAAAGTCTACTATGTCTCCAGGAAGCAACTTAGTTACTGAGCCAGTGACTGTTCGGAAATATAGTACCATCAGTCCACTCACTAGGATGTTAGCTACCTTCAAAACGCTGGAAGAGTATTTCCTTCGCGGATACTGTGGGCCCATTCAAGCAAAACCTCATTCATGAGAGCTGTGGCCCTGACCTCAGACGGCTGCATTTCCATATGTGAAGCCTTTCAGAAGATTCTTCAGTCTGTCATTCAATCTGATTACCAGGAATGTCAACAAAACTGTTCACAAGGTAGAAGACACACTTGAGCGTTTCTGCTCATCTACTCTGGCAACGATCCTCATCGTTCTTTCCATCAGTATCACTGTAAAGGGAAGGGATGTAACTAAACTCACTAAGTCTTTCCAGTGGGCTATAAAGGCCACTTAGGCAGCATATATGTCCTCAGGTTTGCTACACACGTTTCAGAAACATCAGTCCAAGCTGTAAGAGTAACACTCTCAGCGGATAAATGTAAAAATGCAGTTATATTGCTTGACCTAGCATCAATACTAATTTTCACCTTCCTAGTTTGCACCAAAAAAATATAGATCTATAGTACACATTTAAGATTAATAACTCACGGGACATATTTATATACATACTGTTTATTAGGCTAGTTCCCAAGTACTCTAAAAATGTAGCTGTACTGTGTATGACATGAAGATGATTGATCTGGGCTTCACAGTAAACATGATTAATTGTAGGAGCCTACAGTTACCCAGACAGAGAGGGTGTAAGCATTTAGTAAGAATATGCTTTTCTCAATAATTATTTGCAATGGTCTCACACTTAAGCCTATGGCAGCAATTCTTGCTTTCATTACTTGGAACAGTTGATTTTTAGGTTTATTTTAACCTTCCTCACTGACAGTGCTTGAGAGGAGATTTGGGTTTTTTTTCTGAAACAATAGCAGGAGTGCATATTATTTAGGACCAGTTTAACAGCTATTTCTGCATTAAAACATTCACAACACATTGAGTGAGGGAGAAGGGGGGGAATGGCAGTACTTGGTGAACCTCAGAACCACAGCAGCTGGCAAATTCGGGAATTTCCAAAGCGTTTATCCTTCTAAGCAGATACATACACAGAAGTCAGATAGACTCTAGGGTCTAATTTATTTCATTTCTTTTACTAAAATGATTTCTAAAATTGAGCTATGCATCTCACATTGGGATAAACAAATATTTTCAAATTAGATATCACCATTTACAACTATGTTTCATGTATGGATGTACCATTCCTCTCTGTGTGTATAAACATTGCTGGTTTTGTACTCCTCCTCTTGACTTCTGCAGCAAACTGTTGACACTTTGGCTTATGAATTAGTGCAACAGATGTTAGTGTCATCAGACAGAACTTGCACTACTAGTTTTTTTATTCATTTTTGCAGCCATTTTATTTTACTATTGCAGGCACAATTTGTCACACTCTATCTCTATAAGAAAGAGGGAGAAGGTACAATGATACTCGTGGTCATACTCTTCAAATATATGTATTAGGGTTGAGAAATTGCTTCAGAGAAGCATAGAGGATCCAAAGCCCTATTTCTCATATGGCCTTAACGATATAAAAAAAATAACAAAACTTCTTGAAAGTGAGTAAGTTAGTTTAAAAAAATCACCTTATAAACACAACCATTTTAATAGAGTATAAATTAGGTTCAGCCACAGTTTGAAATAGTTTCCTTTCTAGATTCCTTCTAACACAATCATGGCCATGCTTCTGGACAAGGTGTCCATACGTTGCTGCACTATATAATCACAGACCGTACTACAAAGTTCCTTTTACCCTTAAAGTAACAACTCCAGTAGATTAGGCAGGTGAATTAGTATCTGTCTAGCACTCAAAACACAGTGTAAGATGAAACAAGCCAACAGCTATGTTAATATCCAGCTCCAATAGCTACTGGAGATAGCATCTACACTGTACAGATCACTTTTCTTACTAATTAAATCAGAACGTGAAAGATCAAGAAATGCTTTATTAAAGTTATAATTTCTATAAATCAATGTCTGCAACCATTCTCGTTTCCATGGCAATATGCCTGTCATAAGGGCATTATGTAGCATTATCATTAGAAGTACTTGTTATCGTTGAGGGTGCACAGACCACATATTGCAAAATACCTGTTGGAAAGTACAGTCTGGTTTAGATCCCAAAGCTATTAAAGGTTAATTCCACATAATATTAAATACACAAGTCCTGGGAGTGCTCCCAACTTTTGCTTCTCAGCACCTCTCTGGGATAGTCTCTTTTTTCAGAGTTTTTCCCCTTACTTTGCCTCAGTAAGTCAGTTCCCAGGTTTTGATACCCAATGGCACCTGATTTTTGCAGCAGCAAAGCAGTCTTTAGCTATTTTTCATCCACAAATGGAGTAATCTATTGCCTCTCAGTCCCACACATGGGACTTTTACTTTCAGATGAACCTCTTTTGTATCTCTCTTTCAGCATCCTGAAGTGGTGGCCTTACACTATAGCTGTTCTAGTCCTGTAGCTTGCTTGCTTATTAATACCAAGCCAGAGATAAGCATGGGTTCTGCAGAGCTAAGTATCAGCTTGCAGATACGCAAAGAAAATGTACGTCCACCTCACAGTGCTCATCAGCTATGACTTTGGCCATCAAAAATGTGGTGGTGTTTACCTCCTATTTGCAATGTAGAAATCCTCATGTTTGAAATAAAGGCACCACAAACATCACCTAACAGAAAATCAAATCAGTTTTCCTCATCTATACAGTTTCATCTAATGGGACTGAGGGTTTCACCAATACCTTCAGAACTGTTATCTTTCGGGTATCGCACATCACCATCACTTTGGCAACAATTACAAATAAATCACATGAAATATTACCATTAAAAAAAAAGTACTATTCCACAAATGTATTCCACTGCTTAGCATTTTATACTTTGCATGAGTTACAGAAGTCTCCCATTTTAAAATGTTAATGCCAGCTCTTCCAGTTTTCCACTGTGTAGTAGAATATCGGAGATTTCACTGATCTTCGCAATACAGTTTAGACCTGGCTTTCTGTGAGCATGAAGGGCTCTGAATATCTCTAAGTAGTGAGACGTGTTTATTATATCTGCCATAGTTTCAGATTTATCAAGCATTTAATATTCTTCAGCATTTCCACAGAATTTCAGGTGGTATCTCTTTCTATAACATCTACTGTGACTATCAGCAGTTTTAATTGCTTTATTTAAATCAGATTGATTATACACTCTGGCTCTTTTGTTTGTATTTATACAGCACAGGATACAATGACCTCTGCAATGAGAGACAAGACAATCCAACTGAGTACTTTACAATACTGTCTTCTGCAAAGCAGGTGTGCTATATTGCTACACAAACAGGTTGTAATGGGAACTATCGCTCACCTTCATAAACAGAAACACAAGCTAGTAAATAAATTCAATTATTGTTGGCCTGCAACCTCAGTCTTTAATTTACTACATAAGTGACCCGCCAGTGAGCTGGAGAAACACTTCCATCAAATCAATTCATGTTAATCAGAAGCAACAGGCTCCTTTGGAGAAGCATCATTTTAAATCTTCTCAAGTTTTATCAATGAATTCTTCCTGGTATCACACAGGTCCATGAAATATAGTCCTTAGGAAACATACTCTATGAAGTTATGCAATTTTAAAAAATAGGAAAGGCATTAAAGTTAAATCACAGAATACCATGACATTACCATGCTGCACACCGAGAGGCAGAACAGAAATAGAGCAAACCCTCTCCCCTTTCCGCTGGAAACCTGTTACAGAACGTATGGGTTTCACAGGAGATCGGGCGAAAACGGGACTAACCGTATCACCGAAATACACTAAATTCCCGTTCTGTGAACGGAAAGCCTCAAGGCTACTGTCTGCAGGAGACCAGCAAAGAGCAGGGCCATTGGTATCTCGCTGATCCTTTGCCCCAGCCTTGGCCCTGCCGATGGGCTGCTGTAATTAATCAAAATCCCAGAAGAGCACTGCACGAGAGGAGGTAAGTGCAGCCTGTGTCCTCGGCCACTCCTCTCCTTTGGCCCGGCATGACCCTCTCTCCTGGCCTAACGGTGTCAGGAACTGAACATTACTGCTTCTCTTTGGTGTGGGACAATGAGATAAAGAGAATTTCTCTATAGAAACGTAAAACAAAAATTTTCTACGCTGCCATCCTCTCAGAAATATTCAGTTATGATAAGAAAAATTGTTCCAGAAGAAATTCTGATGCAGAAAGGTGGAAAAGCTCATGAATTTGTTACAAAAAGAAATAATCAATACATATGCATTTGTGTTGAAAGACTGAATGCTATTATTGCTCCCTTTCACTACTTACTACAAAATTGCCTCAGAACAATAACAGTAAACAAAATACTACATCAATAAGGTTTTTACAAAGTAACATGCAAATAAGGTTTTTAAATAAAGTTAATTTAATATTTGATTACATTATTTATTCATCGTCTACGACCCACCTTTGTGGGGAAACATTACCTCCTTGTTAATCAAAAATGACTTCCTCTTTGAATGCAAACCACATTAGCACTCCAAAGGGACATTTTTTCTTTTGCTTTTCAGTATTTTTCCCTTTAACTTAGTATTTGTTATGCTTATTTTTTAAAACATTACCAAGCTTTTATTTACTTTTTAAAGGAGTGAGTGAAGGGTGAGAATTTTGGCACTGTTGATTGAGAGACAGAAAGGGTTCTGTATGGAACAGAAGCACATCCTCCCTCCTTACAGCTTTTAGGGTAGGAAGATCGAGTAACATCAGATCTTCCAAACATGTAGACTTTTTTTCTTAAATTGAGGATTTCTCATAATGATAAGTAACACCTCTTTCCCTAAGCTAGCTAATGCAGCTCTCCTGTTCCACAAAAGAATCACAGAATCAGAGCAGGGTTTGGGATGAAAGGGACTTTTAAAGGCCATCTAGTTGAACTTCCCTACAGTAAGCAGGGACATCCTTAACTAGATCAGGTTGCTCAGAGTCCCGTCCAATCTGATCTTGAATGTTTCCAGGAATGAGGCATCTATCACCTCTGGGCAACTTGTTCCAGTGTTTCACCACTCTCATTGTAAAAAATTTCTTCCGTACATCTAGTCTGGATCTACTTTTAGTTTAAAACTTTTATCCCTTGCCCTGTTAAAAAGTCTGTGCTCATCTTTCTTATTGGCCCCCTTTAAGTACTGAAAAGCTGCAATAAGATCTCTCCAGAGCCTTCTCTTCTCCAGGTTGAACAACCCCAACTCTTTCAGCCTTTCCTCGGAGGAGAGGTATTCCAGCCCTCTGATCATTTTCATGGCCTTCCTCTGGACCTCCTCCAACAGTTCTGTGAGCATGTCCTTCCTGTGCTGAGGACTCCAGAGCTGAAGGCAGTAATTACAGGTGGGGTCTCATTAGAGCAGAGCAGAGGGGGAGAATCACCTCTCTCGACCTGCTGGTCATGCTTCTTGTGATGCAGCCCAGGATATGGGTGGCTCTCTGTGCTGCAAGGGCACATTGCCAGTTTGTGTCCAGCTTTTCATACACCAGTACTTCTGGTGTATGAAGCAGTAAGTGCTTCTCCACAGGGCTGCTTTCAATCCCTTCATCCTCCAGTCTGTATTGATACCAGGGGTTGTCCTGACCCAGTTGCAGGACCTTGCACCTTGAACCTCATGAGGTTCACATGGGCCCAATTTTCAAGTTTGCCCAGGTCTCTCTGGATGGCATCTCATCCCTCAGACACATCAACCACATCGCTCAGTTTGGTGTCATCTGCAAATTTGCTGAGGGTGCAGTCACATTATGTCATTGATGAAGATATTGAACAGTACTGGTCCCAATACAGACCCCTGAGGGACATCACTCATCACTGATCTCCATGAATGAAACAAAGGAAGACTGAAAGATAAAATAAATGGCAAAGCAAGCAGGGCAGTCTGGCCCTGAACAGTAGCCCATGGTTTGCATGGCTGGCCAGGGAAGAGGGTGGTTGCTCTGTCTACATAAAGGCAGAAACCATTGCTTTAGGAGTTAACAAAAGGAGGACTGAAAACCTGTGTTTCCTCTCCTCTGTCCTCTCCCACAACAGCCAGGGAGGGAGGCAGAAAGATGTTTGTCAGACCGGCACCAGGGTCCAAGGGTCCCACTTGCATACAGCAACCCCACAGACGGCACGTGTGAGCAAGACAGAGCTCCTTTTGCAAGTCAAACACTAAAGATTTAAGCATGGAGATTCCAACAGCGTTTAAGGACACATTTTTTCCTCTATACTTCGCATATAAACATGACAGACTTCTACTTTAGTAGATTAATAAAGGCTAATAAAAAGATTTTACTACAAGTGTAAGAAAAGTTAATACAGAGAGACTTCCTTTATCCTTGTTGATAAAAGAAAACATACTTGCTCAGGTCCTAGGTGGCTTAGACAGACTATTATCACAGCCAATGTTCTATAGACTGGGAAGCAACAAAGTGTTCACTCTTTTACTGGTGCACCTCAAGGATTTCGGCTGCCCACAGGTCTAAACAACCAGTGCCCTGTACTGTAGTAAAATCCCACCCAGTACTGCTTTTGTTTTGCTTAGTATTTATTAGTAGTTTTAATTATTAATAACAACTAGGGGACTTGTGTAGGAGGCAGCTGTGGGTGATGAGATAAAGATCTACTAGGTATGGCCTTGTTCTTACATGTTTACCTCATTAGATTAGATGATCTCTAAGGTCCCTTCCAGCCTATGCCATTCTATGATTCTATGATTAGCAACAATAGAGGCAAATAATAAGCGGGGGGTGCCAATTAATATCAAACTGTGGTAACATTTTACAGTAAATTAATATTGGTTTATAAGTCCTTAAAGCATGGGAGAAGAAAGAAAGGCTTGTGAATTACTAAGTAAAACATTTAAGTAAAACATCAAATTCTCCATATAATTACCCCCTACAAAATATTACGGATCATAGCAAACACTCAAGTACATTTCCATGCCCTTGACTTACACGCTGTTGGACAACTTTTCAATTTTTTCATACAGCAGTAGGCAGTTAACAAAGTAATGATTTCTTATTTATTTACTCATTATTGAAATGATGCCCTCAGTAAGCATTTAAAACCTCTTAGAAAATACTATTTTTCTCTAGAAATGGTAGAAAACTACTAATTATTACTAAAATGGCTTGAAAGCAAATAGATTTCACAACATAAAAGTGAGTTTTAAAATGTATTAATGAAAGAATACTCAAAACAGTTTTATTTCTGAAATATTTTGTTTGCATGTTTACCTAGACGCCATACACAACACGTTTGGAATTACTACATCCTCGAATGCAATGCTGTGTGTCAGCCACATCCATTCCATCCATCCTTCTGTATGCTACAGAAATATCAATACTTTCTGACTTCGGTGTTTGCAACACTTTGTACCTAAATGGCAATATTAGATTCACATCATGCAGCTGCCATTTAACTCTCGGGCGTTGCTGTGCCAAGCCATAGACATCCCCTGTGCCTAAAGCCAACGGTGGGGTTTTGGAACTCTATTTATTTAACTTTCTCCTCCTTGTTATTGTAACAAGCATTTATAACAAGTTACACCTGTTCCTGCACATGCAGCCAAACTGCAAGTACTGAGGAATGAATATCCTCTGTTTTGCTATAATCAGTTTTGGGGGAAAAAAAAAAACAACCCCCTACATTTGATCATAGATTTGCTAAAATTCCACATTTTTAATACTGTTACTAATATTTAACATTTGTTGCTTGAACGGCTGACAAAGGAGACACTTGCTACTCGCCTGTGTAACCAACACATACCAGAGGAATCGGTGGTTGCTGGGAGTAAATGGAAAGAAATAATTGTTGGTTTTTTCAACTTATGGAACAGTGACATTATCTGTGGGGTTTTAACAAAACCAACTTTTAAAGCTGACATTACTCAAAACAGATTTGAGCCTAGCTCCCTACTCTTCGCACTTTATGTCTCCATCCACATACGTCTGAAACTCGGGCAAGCAGGCATTGTAATGAAAGCCTTCAGACAATAGATTGGTTTAGTTCTTGAGAGCACAATGCAAAATTAAGATATTCTCTCTGCACGTATGGGTGTTATGGACGTTCTGAATGCACAACAACTTTCCATTATGTTGTCTAGAATAAACTCAAGAGAAAACATTAATAGACTATGGTGGAGGCTGAAATGTTTCACTATCTGTTCTGAATTCTTTCCCATAGTTCCTAATAAGCAATGCTGAACCCTCTCAGCAAATTAACTGTACTTTTCTCAAAACATTTCGTGCTTGCTTTTCAAACATTTTACTTCTTACTCTTGGAAAGTATCACCCCAAAAAATTAGTATGCAAACACCTCTGCGGGGTATTTATCCAAAAACATGTGTGCACATAAGCCTTAAGGAAATTATGTTGCCCAATCTTCAACACAGAATAACTTCCCTATATTCTTATCAAAAAAACCCACCAGCAAATTACTTGATAACTTACCTCATGTAGACAGATGCATAAGTTATCTGTGATCAAGTGTTGTGAATTGCACCCTGATCCAGAACAATGCAAGTCATTTCTACATATTTTTCTCATTTCCTATTTCTTATTACTCGCTGCTCACGTCTAATAGACTTTAGTATTCCTGCATTAGGGCTGAACAGCTGAAACACTCGAGATTTAGGAATACAGATTGGATTTTTACGATAGGTGATTTCTACATATCTGTTTGTCATTTGCTTTTATTTGTAATTCAGAAATACTATGTCAGAAATGTTTAAGAAAATAATTACCTGGACTGGATAAACACACAACTCAATAGCAGATTATATCCTAGGTCAGCTCCAATATATCACATTTATAGCCTCAAGAGATACCAGCAAAATAAAGGAAAAGATAAGTCCTGATAACTTCCAGAAAGGAAGCCTGAACCAAACATCTCTCCCCTTTCAAATAAAAATAAAAAAGAAAGCTAAATCCATCTTTCTTTTTTCTAGACAAAGTATTCTGGTTTTCCCTGTCATTAGTGACTGGTTTGGTTAATTTAGAACATGATCACTTCCTATGCCAGCACATTCAGGGTTTCCTGTGGCAAAAGACTCATAAATCTGTTCACTCACTTTGTCTGCCGAGACATTACAGCATGCTACAGTCTTCTGTTGGCAAACATCGAGCTCTTGCATATCCTTTTAAGGGAGGGAAGATGTGGCTGATCTTTTTCATAACTAACTTAACCTCCGACGTTTGCCACACAGGTTGTATGAGACAGTGTATCATATCTCACATTCTTTAGTCTGACAATTGTTATTTTTTTTTTCTTTACATGGTCTGGCTATCAGGTCAGCTGCCTTTCTGGACTACTTTCATACTGAAAGTTTCTAAAATTAGGAATAAAAAAACCTCATGAATTTTCAATATTTGTTTAATGAAGAAAATGCAAAGTCCAAACCTAATAATTGTTCAGTACAATATAATCAGTAAAGGATAATGATACTGAAGGACACAGAAGAGAAGCCAACAAGCACACCACATCCACCCTTGCAGGAACCCCATTACCATCCGTGTAGTTATACCAGTCCATCTCCTGCAGTACCTAAACATTTTGGAGAACAGAACTTAGAACTCTCAGGAAAAGTCTTAGGTTTGAGAGGGCACACATGCAGGTGCAGTAAGACCTCCCTCGAAATGCACTCTCATTAATAAGAACAATGGGAGCTTACAAACAAACACTGCTTTACAGCTTTCTCACCCAAACCATGAGGCAAAAGAGAGCATTTAAGAAGGTTTCTCTGTTGCTGAAGTATAACAGAGCTTCTACTGAAAAAAGAAACTAGGATATGAATTTGCAAAGAAGTTGCTCAGCGCTGCTCAGTTACTTTAATTCCCTCATCTCCTTCCTTTCTTAGCTTCACTAAATTATTAACAGAAACCTAATTCAGTGCCAGATCACCAAACCAAGAATACTTAACGGAAAGAAAAACAGTGAAAAGAGAGAGGCAAAGGCTGCTACAGCACAATAGAGGAGCACAGCTGTTATGTACGTACATGTATGGATAGTAAAAATACACATATTGCATAGATGCATGCCCATACACACACCTAGACGGAAAAAATAACAAATGCCCACACACAGGGAAGCACAGATGTGCACTAATCATAGAATGGTTTGGGTTGGAAGGGACCTCAAAGATCACCTAGTTCCAACCCCCCTGCCATGGGCAGGGACACCCTCCACTACACCAGGTTGTCCAAAGCCTTATCCAACCTGGCCTTGAACACTTCCAGGGATGGGACATCTACAACTTCTCTGGGCTACCTGTTCCAGTGCCTCACCACCCTCTGAATTAAAAATTTCTTCCTTATATCTAACCTAAATCTGCCCTCTTTCAGTTTAAATCCATTGCCCCTTGTCCTATCACTACACACCCTTGTAAAAAGTCCCTCTCCAGCTTTCCTGTAGGCCCCCTTTAAGTACTGGAAGGCTGAGATAAGATCACCCCAGACTAAGCAGAACTTTGCAGTTTTACAGCAGTGTGATTATTTATTTTAAATGATAACAGTCATGTAAACATTTTGGAGTTACAGTAGATCCCAAAACATAACAAATGTAAACAAATGTCATGCTTCTGCACCAGGACTGCTGCACACATGGAGGTTCAGAAACAATTTCCCCTGTTATTTGAACAGATTTGTGCAGAGCAAACACTGCAGCGGGCTCAGGTGAGCACTGGAACGGGCACTCGGCTGAAGGCTGGGGACTCGGTAGATTCTTGACATGTGAAACAGCCGCCGACGCAGGCAGCAGGCACTGCTCTGGGCATGACTGTGGGTGGAAGGAAAAACCAAACTACACAAAAATACCCTCGATGGTCTTTTTTTTTTTTTCCTTTTCCAGGTGACATGAAGAAGCCATAACTAACTAACCTGAAATCAGTATGTGTCTTCAGTCACAGGGAGAAAATCTGTAACAGTGTAGCGGTTAAGTCGAGTGAAATTTGTTAAAATATTTAAATGCACTTTGAAAACTTTGGTTTATAATATTTAAATGAATTTTGAAAATAGCTCTTGTTCACTCAGATGACCAAAGGTACATAACAAATGGGAAGTAAGAGAAACATTTAAAAAACAGTCCTATTGGGAAAAATCTGATAAACTACCTGAAATCTGAGTAGCACTTATTTTTTTTAATAGTTCATTTTCTCATTATCCTCATCAATTAGCAAAGGTTCTGTGGAAGAGAAGTTCAGCATATCCATTAATTGGGACAGCATATAACACAAATCACAGCTGTGTTTTGATGCGTTGGCAATGCAGACTACTGGCTCTGTGTGTGTGTACGCACACAAAACGTGACACAGGTCATTAACTTCTGAATTACTAAAACTTCAAAACAGAATTCAAATATTTCTGTTCAGCTAAGGTGAATCAACATTCCATGAGAAGTTTATAAATGTAATTCTAGAATTTACCATAGGAGAGAAAAAGACAGATTTTCTAAGACAGTAAGTAAAAATTTAAGGTGGTAAATTTGGTAATAAAGCTGACGCAAAGTTAATTACGTTCACTAAGTTTTCATTTTCTTCTATAAAAATTTCAACTTTCACTTGAAATTAACTTCATAAACAGGCAGCCTTTGATGCATGGAATATTCCTAGAGGAGCTCAATGCATGATGGAACTAAGGACTTCAACTCCAAAAAGAAACTTGGAATAGCCTTGACTTGACTGAAGCCATCCTAAATTTGTCCTTACACTTAGGGAAGGTATGATGCTGCTCAGGGCAGGTGGATAGGAGGATTGATTTACCTCCTCTTAAAAAGAACCTCTTTTCAGAGACAGCTCTTTCTGTTGTCAATGAAGAGAGAGGGGCAACTGGTAGGTGGGGTTAGAGTTGGCTGTAAAAGACTTGGCCTTGGTTTCCTTTGAAGAACTCTCGAGTGCCCTTGCATTTTTCTGGAGACGCTTTTTTTTTTCCATAGGAAATTTCAAGCCGCACAGTTTACCCATATTTTCGCGCATGTCAAAATCAAAGCAGCAGTACTTCCAGAGAGGCTACTTGCTGTTTGTCCTCAGAGTCCTGGAACCTGACCTGAATTCCTGACAGCAGATCCCACCAGACTGCAGTTAAATGAACTTTTGTATGCAACGCCTGTTTTAAAAAACTAGTTCCCAGTTCAGCAGTTTTCAGCTTCTGGTCATCACCATGTAATGCAGAGGCAGAGCAGCAAGGTAGGGAAGGTATCCTCATGACCCTTTGGGGATTTCATCTAAACTCAGGGGATTTGTTCTGAGAACTCGGTCACATGAATCTGGGGGCACAGAACTATAAGCCTATTTAACAGCCTACCTGCTCCTCAGAGGGAGGCTTATTTGCAGCTTTGTGCCAAACAATACTGACGAGCCACCAATTCTTTAAATCTTTTGATACTCTACATAATGCCTTTTATCATCTTACAGGATGGCTGAGAACTGAAGGACAACTTTCGTGCTTTTCTACAGACTCACTCATCAAAACATTATTTTTGTATTTAGATGGGTCAAGCAAAAGATACTTGTCTGTTATAAAGAAGAGTTGAAAAGGTGAGCTCTCAAGAATCACTAACTTTTTTAATAATTGGACGTTTTCCTCTATCTTTAGGTGTACAAATATACTAAGTCATTGGGCTTTTTCTTTGTTTCTCTTCACTTTCAATTAGTTTTACATTTATTTTATTTTTAATATTAGAAAAAACTGAAATAGTAGTTCTTATATTCCTAATTCTACTGGAAGACATCTTGAAAAGTATTAGATCATATTTACTATGTTAATAAGACAAGAAAAGATTGACAGCCTCTAAACACAGATTATTTTATATTAACTACGGAACGCTAATTGGCATTAGCTAAATCTTAAAGGCAAACTAAAAATCAGAAATCTCAATGGTGCATGTCATTCTTTTTACATTAGTGTGGTGCTTGTCAGAAAGTAGGTAAGAGCAGGTTGGAAATTTCTGACTTTTTAGCAACAGTTATCAGTACCAAGCTAACTAGATATAAAACTTTGCGTGTACACACACACTCTCACATATATCTTTAGGTCTATTTATACCAGTTTTTAGGTGGGGGGTAGCTGTCTCTCTTCTTCTAATATATCTCCCTCTAGCCCATCATTTGAAGATTTAGGCGACAGAACAAGATTTATGAACAAAGCAGATAAGACTTCTGGATTTCAGACTCTCTTGTTGCTGGCTGTGAAGTTGTTGGAGAGTCTTAGCCCCGACCACCTTTCCTTTCACACAAACGAGTGCAATACTGAAGATCAGCCTCCACTTTTCACGCGCCTGGCGAAGGCTCTCACCACTGGGTCAGTCTCTTGTCTCTGAACCCAGAGTTCTAAAGTCTCAATTTTTGGAAGGATAATGAAAGGGAATATAATTCCCTCAGAATTATTGTCATCCCCTATTTTTTTTTGCTAATACAGGCTTTTTTGTTTTACTCTTGAGATATGACCAATCCTAGACACTTTTGAAGGTATTTAAGCACTGTAAAGGGCAGATAACAGTGAAGTGGCTTTGGAAACATCGCTGGGCGCGCGCATCTCAAATTTTTAGGTGCTTTAACCCTAGTAAAGAGCTGGTCTTGCACAGTCCAGCAAAAACATTAGGGTTCAGAACCTGGACCCTTAAAAATTCAGACGAGAGAAGCAGCATTAAATCAGGCTTTCTACTGCTGGAAGTGTGATTAGATACAAACTTGACAGCAGTACTGGCAACAGCTGGAACACTTCTATTTAAAATTATATACTGTGCAGAATGGCACAGTTCCTTGATTGAAGATTCTTTATAAACTCAATGTATGTGTTTGTCATAAGGTAATTATACAGCGTGAACATCTCTCTGCACGATGACATCGTTCTGCTAACTGTGCTCAAGTACTAAATATATTATCTATGCATTCCTATGTATCTGGATGAATTTGTACACGCTCACATATTAGCATTAAATTCTATCTAGCTGATACTAATTACATCAAAAGTAAATTTAAATGGCAGTAAAAATAGTTTAAAGTTCTGTGCTTTTAAGTGTACTCTGTTTATGGTATTAAGTTGTTTGTTTCTTTCTTTGTTCTCATATGTGTGTGGCAGATTCATATTCACTTATTACCCACGTACAACATTTCTGTCATCTGTTCCCTGTACTTCTCATCAAGGGACTTATCTTAGCCCCCACAAATCTATTCTACTTCTTACACATCAATTAAAAATTATGACATACATCTTCATTAAGGGTATTAAAATACATTTCTAAAGAAAATAATGAAAATATTTCTTTTAATTTATCACAACTGTTGGCTTCATAATCTAACAAATTTTTCTAAACCACTGCATTTTATCCCTGACCATCTTTCACATATGTTCAACGGACAATGAAAGTAATGCACTCTGAGATAATAGAAAAAATTTGCCTTTCTCTACACTGATAAAGGCTACGCAACATTTTTATTAATATATTGCCATCGTAAAGACAAGCACGCTTAATTTTGGTAATCTCTAATTAAAATACAGCATGCCACTAAATATTTTCTGTTTATTACTTTCCAGATTCACCATAATCAAGAGACCGCAAGTAAAACTACAGTCCCCTCCTCTGGCCAGTCCTCCACTGTAAAGCAAACATGGGAGAGCTGGAACTAGAGGACATTAGAAATTAACTAACAGTAGGTTTAAACTTCCAAGAGCAAAGTCTTGCAGGGATACCAGAGCTCACCCCTGGACCAGAAGCAGTACAGTGTGACATTCAGCTTCGCTAACAGACTCTACAAACGTGTCTACACTGTTTTCTTATGCTGGTTTGGGAATGGCCACAATTATTTATCCGCTCAGAGAGTCTCGGGCTCTATTTAGGGCCAGTTCCACAGCTTTCACATTTCCTTAAAGAAAATCAGTTTGCTTTTTTTTTTTCCTAATCATTTTCATCTTTCTCTGCTACAGTTCTGGACTTGCTTTCTCACAGCGAATTCCAGTTCTTAACATAGAAACTCAGTCGAGACCCATGTCAGGACTGGAAAGCTTGAAAGGGGGCAAAACCAGAAAAGAAGAGCCTGAGGAAAAGAGTGTGATTCTCAGAAAAATCCATCTAGTCGTAAAGGTCCCTACGGGCTTGCCAGTTAAATTCTACTGCTTCGCATGACTACCACTCGCCACTCAGCCTTCCGTCCCTCCATGGCATCTGAGCTATGAATGCCAAATGGAAAGATACAACTTGAAGCCTTGCGTTGGACTTCGTAGCCCCAGAGAGAGGTGGCACTACTGACAGACCTCTCCCAGCAGCATTTCATGTGGGGGTTGTCAGCTCCTGCCTCAGACTCGGTAAGCAGCACCTGGTCTCTATAGCAAGTATCTGCTACAGGCTGCCCAAGAACCTGCCAGCATCAGCCACAGCTGTCTCCCACAGGACTAAGTAAACTTACTCAACATCCAGGTCTCATGCTGAAATGTAGCAAGAGTTTACTCAGCCTAGGAGACTGGAAACACTGTGTTTAGACCACTTCTTACATTCCCAAATTTGCACTGGGACGTCTAGAACCTAAGATGAAGCGACGACTTCCATTCTTTTTTTGGCAGCAGTGTACTTTAAAGCTTTTGTTGCACCAAGTAAGTTCATGTATATTTAAGAACTCTTTTTTAAATCTCAGGCATCGTTACCTCAGACAACTCAATTCTGGATTGCTCACCTTGCTATCTAGTCTTACGTTATTTATAACCTGAGTGCTACAAAATGGTCATTACATTCCCTACTCAAAAACAAATCTGGCTTCAAGTTCAGTACAGATTTATTCTACGCTCCAGGCAGTAAGCAAAGGCAAACACAGGAACACGCGATATCAAAAAAGTGGTTTTTTCCCTACCTAGCTTCACTCCAGCTATTTGCTTCTTTTTCTTGGTGTAAAAGAGAAGCTGGGTGGTAGAAACAAGGAGTAAATACTGAGGTCCTTATGTCCGAGAAGGGCTGCTGGAGAGCTCGGTTCGGAAGCTTTTGTGTGAGCTCATATACCTACGCCCTGCTTACCTCTGGCCCCAGCAGAACAAATTTACAAAGAGCAATTCACAAAACTCTCTGAAAACTGAAGTCTGCAGGAATTAAACAGCTCTTCCTGCTCACCGTGACATGATTAGCTGTCTCTGAGGAGTGAGTGACGACGTCCCTCCCACTCAGCAGCTTCCAACTGACATTTCACTAAATAGAACTTGAATCTCAAAGGGTTGATCTGTCAAGCGGTTTCAAACCAGAAAAGATCAGCCAGGTTCAGCTTCCCCCCTCAGTTGCATCCTCATTTCTAATTTTCACATTTTATGCTTCATGCAAGTGTTAATTATGGAGATGAAAGCCAACTTGCCTTTATTCATCCATTCCTAGCACGTACACAAAAGGAAAGTAGAAGTAGACATAAAATTTGCCAAAAAGGGAAAAGGCTGACTACAGCTTGAGGAAAGTAAAACAGAGCACTGATTGATGCAACACAGACGATGACAATAATAATAATCATCATCGTCTTCATCTAATGTAGAATGATTTTGTTATGCAAATTTTCTCTGACTTTGATGAGAGCTTATGTAAAAACAGATTTTGAATCCTATTAGATTTTCTGCTATGACTAGTAAAGTCATTGTGGAAAGCCAATTTATACCACAGTTTACAGTATCATTGAAAGAACTATGACTTTCATACAAACAAGAAACTTGGTTTTTAAGTTAGTGTCAAAGCCTCAAAGACAATTAATTAAAATGATTTTTTATTTCTGTGAGCCTCCATCAAATAGAAAGCATTTTAATTATATATTAAGTGATGTAATCAACAGATAAATATTTGAAAGATGTGTGTTTCCTGTAAAAAATACATGTTTTTATATAGTCAAGCATGTATACACAAAATTATTAGTACCCGCCAAGTATTTAAAATGACTTTTGGTCATCAGGAAATCAAACTCATATGATACTGAAACTAGAGCTGAACATTTCCTAACATATCCAGTATTTGCAGGAAAAACACTGTGTTGGTCATCCAGAAGAAACTTACAGATTCCAACACAAATATTTTTACATAGCAGATGATTATAAAAGACAGATTTACCAAGAATGATGCTATAACACCACCACTTAACAAATATGAAGTTCAGCGCTCCCTGCAATTACCCTAAATTTGTGAGATGCAGGTTTCATTCCCGCCTCTATTTGCTATGGGAGTGAATTCAAACCTACATGTTGTACGTCCTTAGATAATTCCTATAAACCTTAGCATAAGGGGCACTTTGGAGTAAGCCTGTTTGATTATTTTTTTAAAGCTCCCACTCTGCTGTTGAAACTGTTCCATTTTAAACCCGTTATAGATAATTACAGATTCATTAGAGAATTATAACCTAAAGATCAGGCTGGAAGGTTTTTCCTCTGATTCTAGGACTTTTTTCCTGACTTAAAAAAAAAAAATTAAAAAACCCACATCACCAAAACTGCTCCATAATGTTCAGGTTTAGTCAGAGAGAAAAAGGTTGTCTACATGGCAGAACGATAAAGGAATGAGAATGTCTGTCTCAACTTTCCTATAGCAGTCTTGTGAACATAAGCAAGACTGGCAATGAAGACACATCAGCCTGAGCTTTCATACGCACTTACACCCATCATGTAAATTCTCCAAAGACAAAATAGGTACTCCGATGCATACTGAGGTACTATTAAAACACATCATGCCACGTCCTCACTAGCTCTATTCAAGGTGTTAGCTAGACCTGTATGCCTATCACATACCTTCCTTGCAGCATATCCAAAAAAAGGCACTTATTTTCCAAGTTGGCAAATACCTGGGTTGTAGACAGCTCTCTAATACTTCTTCGTAAGCGATGAAAAAAGTCGCTAGGAAGCAGTGCAGTCTTTTTTGGAAACAAAAGACAAGATTTTTTTTTCAAGCAGTAAGATTTCAGTTCATGTTATGTAGTTAGGTGAGCAATGAGTCCAGCTTTTACAAAACAAAAGCTACAGGCGTAACATTCCTCCTGAAGATGAAAAGGAAGCTTAAGTGGTCATATCTTCAGCGCTAGAGCAGTATGAACAAATTTTTTTCTGAAATTTCTCAAATTCATATACATACATGTGTGCATACCCCAGTAGCCATGTAGCCTTTTCAGAGTAAATCAAGGCAAGTAGTCTTGGCTAGTCAACCACTAAGGCAGCCTGGGCTTTGGGTGTGGGGCTACTTTTCATGCAAGGAAAGCAAACAGAGCTTTATCAAGAATGTTGTCTAAAACACAGATAAAGACGAAGAAAGGTACAGAAAGACATTTCTTCTCCCTTGTTTGTTAACGTGATGTATGGCAGCAGCCGACTGCCCTGTCACAGTCAGGCATAGAAAAGTTACCCGAACAGAATAAGCAGCATTCTAGAAAGTGCTGTAGTAGCTGGCACACGGTTTGTAAACACCTTAAACTTCTATGAGTCTATTGCCTCCATGGACTTCTCAAGGCAAAAGTGCCAAATGGGGATCTTTTGGGACTGCATAGCTTTACACCAACCTTTACAATTTGTTGTGCCTGAACTGCACTGACTCTCCAAATATGCAATACACTGGACTAATGCTTCTGGGAATACTGGATAAAGCTGACATTTTTCCACTCCAGAAAAAAACACCACCTTTCTTAAAGAAGCAGCAGTAATAAGAAAAACATCATCTCCTTATTTCGCTGCCTTTGTATGTCGTTAAACTGGTACAGTATGATACTTCGGTCTGTCTTTACCTTTTAAAAAACATTGTGCTGCACTTCGGTAACGTGCTGTTATCTGTGAAGATAGCAGGATATTAGTGGAGGCTAAAAATTGCAATTTGAGATTTCTTTGTGCTTGTGGATATTACATGCTGCTAACAATGTTTTGCTTTACTAAAAGGAACATATCAACAGAATAATCAGTGTTGACTTCCAGGGTGAAAGTTGGGGAACTGCTGGAGCTGTGCATTCACCAATTCTCTCTTTCCCTCAAAAAGGCGACCAACATCTGAAGACAATTCTTTTCAACACACTGTGTAACGTGCACTATGCCCACACGAGATATGAGTCATATAAGATGAATGCAATTTTAAATCAAATATAGTTACACTATATTAAGTGAAAATTATATTTTAATGAACTACAGCATGGAAAATATTAAGCCTTTTTAGAAAGAAAAAAACACACAACAAACATACTGAACTTTTTGGCCTCAATTTGTAATCTATGCAGCCTGGTCAGAATCAATGAAATCCTCTGAGATTTGAAGAATCTCATAAATTTACCCTAAAAGCAAGGCCAAAGAAAGCAAAGGGGAGTGGGGGTGGGAAGAGAGAGAGAAAGTATAATCCCACTGTATTTCTGAAAATAAATTGGTGCTTTAAGATTCTCCGATTTTCAGGAAGAAAAAGACATCTCAAAATTCTAATGCGGCAATTCCTGAACAATCTGTACCTTCCCCACAGCAGTGCGTGGAACACTGGTTTGGGCAGCAGAGTTTTCCCCAGCCCTCCTGCACAGGCAAAACACCTCAACTCCTGCTCTTCTTCCCTGGTCTAACTTGTCACCCACTCAACAGCCCCTCTTATTCCGATATCTCACGTAGCAATACCAATGTCCCATGCAATGCACCTGCTTTTGCCTCACGCAGACCACCACCATGGGCACACGTGAAGGCTTAAATCGATTTGGGCCACCATGACTGCAGAAAAGCCACGCGTAAGAATTCAGAATCCTTTTTCCATTCAGTGCAGATTGTAAGAGGTAGCTTAAACGAAGTAGAAGCTTCAAAAAATACACACGTGTGCATATATGTAGGAGAACACGTACGTCTCTGACACTCTTAACGTTCATCAAGAAATGGTATCTCCAAGGTCATACAGCTTTTCTATTTCTCTCAAGGTTCCCAAAATAAACATCCCTGAAACGTATCTCATTGTACCCTGAGTTTACTCTACTAACCCAACTCTAGGCTTCAGCTGCTACTTGACTGGTATTTTATAAACACAATCAGCAAGATTTTATGTCTTGTGTTAATTCTTAATGGCTACATGTGTTGAATTCAGATTACAGCCTTCAAAACTCAGAATGAGACCTGCAGTGCATGTACAGGCTATCTCCTCCGGGATATCCATAAAGGACACTCCACCGTAATTGATTCTAACTTTACAAGCCATATTACTTCAACTGGAAAAACTGCTCTCAGAACTAATAGGAGCAAAATAATGTCTAAATAATGAAAAAAAAACCACACAGCCTTGATGAACATCTAAAGTGGCATAAATGTATTTATTTTTACCTGGGAGGACTGCTGCTACTTCAAGTAGGAAATTTCTAACTGATTTTGCATAAGTGCCATGTGAACACAGAAGCTGTGCAGGGCTTTACAGAGTGCTAAATACTGTGACAAACTTCTGACATTTACGAAAGTCTCTGTAATCCCTTAGCTAGACAGATAAGAGAAAAAGAAGAGAAAAAACAACAACCCAAAAAACACCCACAGTCTGAAATTTTATTTTTGACATATTCCTGGTGTATGGCTTTCACTTGAATTCATTACCAAGGTGTGCCATTAAAAATGAAGCTCATCCCCTTATATAAAACGTGCACAAGCTGTATGTTTGCCCAGAAAGCCTCGCTGCTCCTTAGCTTCCAGCTTGCAAAATGGAAACTGCAATTTTTCATAAATGTTTGAATTACTACTATTAAGATGGAACAATTTGCACAACGATACCAAGGGCCACATTTTTTTAAAGACTTCACTAAGACAAGCCATTAGTAACCAGTGCCCTAGGTTTTTTACCTGTCTCCGATATCTCTCACAAAAGTATTAGAAATAAATGGAGAACATGCCACGAGAGGGAGTTCTGAGTTGCTAAGCTGAAGAAAAACAACCATCTACTTTGAAGACATGTCCATGGAGAGCATGGGTTGGCATGCTGAAAAACAACCTTGACTACTACCACAGAAAACGGCAAATTCTTGGTAAAGTTCTTTGTGTATAACTCGAAATTAATATCAGACACACACTTAGGTCATAGCAGTAACTTAACTGACAATTCACAGGCTTCTTTAGTCAACCCCGACTTCACTAGACTTCAAGGGCTATTCCCAGGTACACTGAGATTCTCACCTGTAGATTATTTTCTAGCAGGTACCAACTACCATCAGGAAGTAAAACGATATCTGTGGTGGTTTTTTTAAGTATGCAATAAAGTATGCAGACTTCATCTGCAGTGTATTTTAAAGTTCAATAACCAATAGAAACTAATAAAAACAAACTAGCAGAATAAGCTACTGTTTTCATTGTGCAATTAAATGTTTAACTTGACTTTTGCCCTTTCAACTTCAGAGCTTCTACACAAACAGACTGTAGCTATCTGAAGTGCGTTTTCCCTGCAGACATCCCAAACCAGCAGCTACCTGACAGCTCCTCTCCTGCACCTTTGCTACGAAGATTGCCAGAAGAAATCTGTAGCACTCTTCCTAGGGACTGACAAAGAGACATCCTGGAGGTGACTCATCTTCCTTAATTAAAAGCATCAAGTGAGCTCATCGTTTGGCTATTTGCTGGAGATTTGTTCTAATTGGGGCACTTCATATGCAAGGTATATTGAAATTAGACTAAGGGGGGAAAAAAGATAAAAAAGGTGAGAAGGAAGAAACCTCTGTGAAAATAACATGAAAGTTTTGGAGAAAAAGTGCTGGCTTTATATTCTTGACTATATATAGAGAATGAAATACAACACAACACTGTAATAAATGATAATTTCAGCTGGGAAGAATATAGATTTACTCATTTCTCACCTACACTAGTGAAACATAAAAAAATCACCCTACTGGCAACTGAAACATGAATTATTATCTATATAGATGATTTAGCTAAGGTAAGATAAATAGGCTGTCAGAGAAAAAGGAGAAGGAGGTTTCTGAAAGGAAAAAACCTTTTAAACCATGTTACATCCCTTGAAAATCAGGATTTCATAAAGCTCTTGTTTTACACATCAAAAAATGAGGATATCAGGATATCCCATCATGTAGTGCCTTTCAACAAGACGAAAATTAGTGCGCTGTGCGAGGTGTTAGGGAAACTGGATAGGAATTCACAGCAGTAGTTTGCACAGAGAGGCTAGAGGGAGCAATGAGCACGGATGGAGCATTTCACAACAGCTTCCAGGCATGATAGAAGCACTTCAGGACTATTGTGTCTGTGTTCAGAGAGAAGAAAATAGATTTTGATATTTTACCAAAATTTCAAGGCTTGAACTTGACGAGAAAAAAACAGAACACTGATTTATTGCCTCTGAGTCTACTGCCTGACTACAACACCAATTCCTCTTTATTTTTTGTTGTGGTTGTTCGTTTGCCCTCAGATAGAGAGCTGCCATTTCTGCAGAAATACTACAGCTCCACTGTGTAAACTAAGAGGCAAGGTAGCAAGAGCTTTTGCAAACACTAGGTAGCCACTGGACACAACAGAGCATAACTCCTTCAAGGCAGCCTTCAACACCTTGTTCTTGGCTGGGGGAACAAATCAGCGAGTGGATGGAGAGGGAACAGTGTAAAAATATACTTCACCTCTAAAGTCTGCAACAGGGAAGTGGAGATAGGAGCAGCCAAAGCATTTCTGTACTAGAGTTCTGCTGCTTGAAAGAAAAAACAATCATCTGTTTCTATTCATCCTGTTAATATTTAATGCCATTACTTGATTTGCTGACCGCTGAAAGGATTAAGCCCTAAAAGTATAAGGAGTTATAAAACACACTTCATTAAAGGGAAAAAACAGTAAGTTTACAATTTACTAGACATTTTTCCCACATGGGGAATAATCCCATAGAGATCCTACTGAGCTATGGAAAATTCGTATTATATTTTCTCAAGGGAAATCACTCTATTTTACCTAATGATAATGAATCAGAAAGCTGGTCTGACATCTTAACAATGATTTTTATTTTGCAAGTGAAACACACCTGAGGATTTCATTGTCATCTAGTCATGTTCAATGACCAGACTTTAGGAAGGCTGAAGAACTATGCGATCATAAATAACATATCCTTGTAAATAAAAAATGTTTAAAAAGATCTGATCTCACACTGAAGTTTAAGATTCTCTTCAGATTTTTTTTTTCTTTAGACAGACCTTGGTTGGAGAGGTATGGTGTATTGTTATGGTGTCTGTTTGCACAACAGGTTAAGCAGAAATTGTAACACCTGTAATGCCCTTGCCTGGAAATGAAAATTCAAATCACACTACAAATTATTGCTTCTGTTTATACCGAGTATTCTGGAAGAATAGGAGTACCATAAGGAATATTGACATAATGCAGAAAAGGTGCCTGCATTTTCAAAAATTTGCATTTGTTACAGAGAAACACCACAGTATAAAACAAAAACTGTAAAAATTCAAGTAACAGACCTATGGATTAACAGACACTTGAAGTAGAGATCCTTCATGCTGAAGCAGTACATCCCCTATTAAATAGTCTTTTAAAAAAATTCTTAAAAAGGTATGATCTACCTTATGTCCACGGATTCAGTATTCTTTGCTTTTGTCATGCTTCTTTCTAAGTTACATTATTACACAAAGTTGTCTGCGGTAGGTATCTGTGGAGGTGACAGTGTACGAAGATGTTTTTCTAAACTGTGGAGTAGCTGAAATACAGCTTTCACAAAACAACCATTAAGCAGATCAGACACAATCAGCTCAAACCTGATCTGTGCAGACTGACACCACTGAAAAATGCAGTATGTTTAGACTACATTGTTCTTCCTCCCTTTTTCCCCCAGCTCCTTAATTCTCCATTATACCTTTTTTCCTGGTGCTTCAGGCAATACTGAGCAGTATTTTATCCGGTGCATGTAACATCAGCTGCCATGATATGTTTTTAATCATTAGTATGACTACCAACATGGATGATGTCTGGGAATTTATGTTTGCACATGCCACAGAAAGGTCTAACTGACCAATAAGAACATGTGCTCACGTGTGGCAGCGCACCCAGGCACGCTCCTCAGCTAAGGGAGGCTACGCTGACAGTGAACGTGAACACAGAAAGTCTTAAGGTCTTTATTGTTTCCACTTTCTATTTTTATACAACTGTTTATCAGATATGTTAAGTATTTGGAGCTGATTTGCATTTCTATTTTCATTTCCCATGCAAAGGCTTTTTTCCCCACCCCCTCCAAAATCAACAGCACTTAATAATACTCCTTCCTTCTCTCTCACAACGCGAGTCGCCTGCCTTTCCTCAGGCACTTGTCACATTCTGGAAAGACAGGCAAGCTACTAAGGCACTGCCAGCAAGCTGGAGTTGTGCACTGCTTTGTTGTGACAAATTATTTGGCTTTTTCTTCTCATCAGGCAGAATTCCAGAGGCTACAAGGACCACATGTTCTCTGAAGGGGACTAGAGAAAACAGCTCTTTCCAGATTTATCAAGTCACACCTTTCTGTTCTTCCACTGCCACTGGTCCCGCGTGGAAATCAAACACAATACACGATAGAGACGCCCCATGCGTTATTGTGACATGATAAAACACGGAACCTCACCTACCAGCTTCACACTTCTTGCAAAACACCCTGCAGCTAGCGATAGGTAAGGCACTAGTCACGTAGAACAGTATCTGCTGCAACTCATTTTAAACAGAGAAGGCAAAGGGAAGGATTTTCTCTGCCCAAACTCTCCACGCTCCGTTATGATTGTATGCGTTTTTTTAAATCCTCTTTGCTGTTCCCTTTTGTCTGTTTGCATTTCTCTTTGCAGCCGTTTGCTATGAAAGCAAGAACGGGTTCAGATAATGGAGTAAAATACAGAACAAACAAAGGGTTTAAGGTTCTAGAGTTTCCACAAAACAGCTGGTTCTTTCCCTATTTATTTTAATATCGGGATTTATGCACTTCCTTCTTTCAGCCAGGTAAGCAGCAGACATACTCTGATACAAAGTGTTCTTCTCTCACTGTTTCTAAAATCAGCTGTAAATGAACTATAGCCAAGGGGGGGAATTCTCTCAGGAGCCTGTGCATTCTACTGCTGGGAGAAGAACAAGAGAAAAAGAAAAATGACACCTTATAGGCAGCTTCTAGCTGTTCAGAAGTGTGCTTTCTCCTCTGGAAAGTATGCCAAGGCCATTTTCAGATGGTCCTCATATTCTCCCCACGAACAAAAACCTTTAATCCTGATCACTTTAGCCAGAGTGGCCACCCAGAAGGTACAGCCCTCAATGCTTCACAGGGATCTTGCTCCTCAGTAGCCAGTAGGGCACGGCGCTGAGCCTGACTTCTTCCTCTGTCCCATGGAAGCAGCGAAAGAGATAGCTGCAGATATTTCCTCTTATTTTCCAATCAGTTAGTTTTGAACACCAAACAAAGTACAGGATACAAGGAGTAATTTCCTTTCCTTTGATTCCCAAGTTCCCCTCATTTTAGCTGATGCACACATCTGATCAAGTGATTCAACATGCTAATCAGTACCAGAGAGATTCTGCTCTAGCAAATCTTTCAAAAAGATTTGCTCTTTCAAAACCTAAAATAGTAGACGAGCACCCTCATTTCCATAAAACTGGTAACTGAGAGTGTTTGGAAGATCCCTCATGACTTCAGTGCCTCTTGTCTCAAGCTAACAGCTTCCTGCACTAAGGAGCAACTTTGCTGTAGCACTATTTGCAACCGAGACACCTAATCTCTAGTTTCTTTGATTTGATGTCATTGTTCCATCATGATCACTATATAGAACCAAAGAGAAAAGCTAAACAAAGGCAATCAAACAGGTTTCCTCAAAATTTGTCCTCTAAAAAGCCAGGCAGACCACGTAGATTGTTTAACTTCAGCAACGTTTACCCAAGAAATAAATCTCAGAAATCCTCAGCTTTATAGTGAGTGCTGTCAGTCAGTCAGTTTTATTCCCCTGGTGATTTTGACAGGAGTACAGTTAGGTTAACACCAAGCACCTTGAAATTTCATCCTAAACATGATGGCTTAGTTTCTTCTCTATGAAGTTCTCCAAGTGCAAATGAAGGTTTTGGTTCAGTGGATGCCTGCAAACAATCCTAGGGGTGCTTTTGCGTTCATTTGTGTCCCCATCCCAGCAAAATGTATGTCTGTTTCTTTTCCCGCTACCAGTCCTTGCACAGAAGAAAGAGTTGTGGGCTCTGAAACATGCTGACTCAGGTCATGTTTTATCCTCAATTTGACACTTTTATAGCCACAGTATGGAAAAAGAAAGAGGCCTTTGAGAATATCGTCAACATGTACCAGAATAGCATTTCAGCAGGACTTGTAAAAAGAATGCAAATTTAAGTGTTACCAAAAATTGTATTTCCTTCTGTGACAGCTGCCCTTCATTCAGACTCTTCCACTCTGAAGATTAGCTGAAGGACCTGAAGAAGGACACAACGAGCCGCTCTTCTCCAATCACATCATGTGTCATAGGCTAGCTGACACAATTTGGGCAAATATACTAATTCCAGGCAAAAAATTGCTCCTAAGTAAAATTAAATCTTTTGCTTGTGAATTCAGGACAAGAATAAACCTGTGATTTTATGAGAAAGGGCAGATATGTTTTGAGTTCTGTTTGTACATGTCCTTATCACCAGAATACAATTAACAATGTCCAGAAAATAAAAGGGCAAATATTTGGCAAGGTGGTGCTTCATATTGGGTTATATACCTTGCCCAAACAATTGGCAATTACCTCAGGTCACACTAGAGAAACCTCTTGTTTATATTACTACACATCCAGCCAAAAAAGAAACACAACAGTGTGATTGTCCTTACCATCACACAGATATCATCAGAGCTTACCTGAGAAATGGGGCTCTCTACTAGAGATGAACCTCAGCATGTCATTGCTTAGGACCTGGCTATTTTTGCATCAATTTCCTCCTTTCCAGTAACTGTGCGAAATTTATTGAGTCACCCCAAACTATGCATGTCCTCTACCCAAGTTAAATTAAGCATCAGTCACATCCTTTGGAAAACTAAAAGCTAATTAAAAGACTCCTTCTTCAACAAAAGTTACTTTAGGAAAGAAAAAACACCTCTAGCAAAAATAAAAAAAAAAAATCACAAGAGGTGTTGGCTGACAGAAGCAATGAGGTTATTAGCAACAGAATCAGAAACACTCATGGTAGAAAAGAAAGAAAATAAATTAAACATTCATATTTTATCTCAATTTCTGAAATATGTGTTCTTAAGCCTACTTTGAAGTACGTGATTAAATTCTCCAAAACCTTTTTATCTTTCCTTGATTGCTAAAGTTTGCTATCAGTGCAGAGCGTGTAGCTGATATTGTATATCATCAAACTTGTTTCTTTATCTTCAAAAGTAACATCTAAACTTGTTATGAATAAACATAAACAGGGTGCCTGTTCCTCGTTTATTAAATATAAGCTGTAATAGAGAGCGAGCGTGCACACTGTAGCATAGCTGCAATGGAAAATGTTGTGTTCTCAGCTCAAGAAGCAACATAGGCTACTGAATTTGGGGCATGTAGAGAAACACATGACTTGAGGTGAAGAACCAGCAGGGTTTTGAAAAGGGAAGATGTGCACAGGTCTCCAGGGAAGTCTTATGACAACAAAATGACACCTGATTTTTGCCTGTATCTTTGGTGGCCTTCAGGACATAAAGAAGAGCAGATTGATGTTGCTGCTGAAAGTTGAGTCCCTCCAGCCCAGTGACTCTAGAGGAAGTTCCGACTCCGAGGGTGGGGTAAGTACAAAACGCAAGAGAGAGACAGCCACAAAAATAAGCAAAGAAGATAAAGCCTCCTAAGGCCCATAGCAAAATATTCTGATATAACGCAAGGTAAATGTATCAATAAAGTATAATGAACAATTCTACGTTTCTGGTATAGCTATGTAATTTACAGAGTTGCCATAAGATAATCGTGCTGAAGAGCCTGCCAAAAGACTGGCAATTTGCATATAATTGTCAATAATGCTTTCCCATTTAGTAGATGGAGGTTTTGTTTTTCACAGGATAGAGTTACTGGAATTCAATTTGCAGACTCTGTTTTTATGACTTTTCTATACAGTACTGTATTATTTAGAAACAAATGGGGAATTTTAGATGCAGTTTTCTATCTCCTGCCCCAAGGCAAAAAATACAGATTACTTTTTCTCTAGAAATTAATAAGTAAAAATACAAAGAAAATTATTAAAAAAGGAAAAATACAGCATGTCTTTGGGTTTCAGTTCATCTGAACATCTAAACATTTCACAAATTATTTAACTACAGTTTCAAGAAAGTAAACATCCTGATTTATTTTACAGTAAAGTCAAGATTTATCTTTTGACTCACTAAACCCATGGGGTTGAATTTATCACGGGTCTGAGTTATCCAAGCACAGTTACTATAACAATAGCAGGTTTTGGAGGCGATTGGATGATGTTAAAAGCACACATTTAACATCATATTCAATATGGAATAGTGATTTGCAGTATCACGAACAATATTCTTTCCTTGCAGGAGTATGACTAGGGATTAAATCCTCATCCTCCTGAAGCCATGGCAATTCTCCCAGTGACTAAAACACAGCCAGGATTTCAATAGAGAAGGTTTGTTTGTATTTACTGGGGGGAGGTTATATAGTTGACATGGTAATATTTGCATGTATAAAGCATGTACACAAAGTATTCAAACACCACTTGAAGGCAGCAAAAAATATTCTTAACTACTACTTTCTCAGTTGTCACTAAGAATCCACAAAAGAATTTTTGTCCTTTTTCACACAACGTGGCAAAACGAATAATCATAATAAATATTTATCAATTCTATACATATACACACAGTTATTCTCTATACTCTTTTCCTTCTGCACTAATAAATCTGGATTCTGTGCATTGGCATTCGCCTGTGCAGTCTCTGCAATTAAGTATGTAAATTTGAAAACTTCATCTACAAATGATTGAATAGATATTTCCGTAACATTTTGCGTACGTACACCTTCCTGACAGTTTGTGACTAAATGAAACATGCATGCAAATAAAGCTCCCATCTTAGTGTTTAAACTCAGGCTTCCAAAGCATCCAAAGCTTGGGCAAAACACGCTATCACCTAGGGCAGGAGTTCTGTTCAAGTCTTCCAGACATCTGATACTGTTTACCAAGTTCCCCTTAACCAGCTAATCTGCTTTAGCTTTAAAATAAGTTTTCATATTAATATCTCCTCCTCCAAAAGAAAAAGGAGCCAGTACTTCCATGACTAAAGCTTTATTTTAATGCGTATATTCTAACAAATTTCTTCAAGGCATAATTCATTTGACATTCATGGACAGCAGTATCACTGAGATTACACTTGTGGTTCCACAGATGAAACCATGCTAACAGTGAAGCTTTGGACAGATACAGGCTTGAGCGTAATGAGGTCAGTAACTTATTTTGGGTGCTCGTCCCAACACAGAATGAACACGCAAAACCTTTACAGTTGGCAGCAAAACGCGGTGGCAATACACAGCCTCTCAAATAAATCTTAGGCCACGGTATAGGACGACACTCCACTCACCTGTGGGTATGAGCTGCAAAAGAGGTCAAGTCTCACACCACCTTTGTAAGACAAGCTGAACACCAGCGCTGAATAGAAAGATTTAAAACCAGTGTGGGCACCTAACTAGATAAAACTACAGGGATGATACTGCTGTGGAAACACAACCCTTAATGCTTTCCTCAAGATTTTTACCTTATTTACTATTCTTCTGCCTTGAAAGACAGGAAAACCAGACTCTGTTGAAGTTATGATTGTATAATATTTCTTTTATAAATAATATCTCTATGCACTGCAGTGCTTTAATATGTCAGCTGTAACTTGGATTGTGTCCTTTAATCTATCATGTACTGCACGCATGCTACAAGAGAAACAAATAATTCATGAGTAGAGTTCTATGCAATACGTATGATATATGAACCCTCCTCTGAAGTGGAATACATGCCATACATCACGGTACAGAGATACAAATTTTTTTATTGCATAAACAATCTATTCAAATTTTATTTATCTTTCATTACACACTAGGCACCCATAGGGCATCCAGTATTCAAAGTATTAATAACATATAGATTCCCCCCCCAGGAAGAGTCCATTATCTGTAATATCAGTCGATTTTGTGAAAATGTTTGTTGGACAAATTCAGTAATTGCTCGAGCAGTAAAAATGGTATTTCTTTCCAGAAAACTCAAAATACTGTTTTGAGATTAAGAAAAATACTTATAGACTTTTCATGTCAAAAGAGATTGAGCTACTATTAAAAAGAGAGGGAAAGAGAAGGCAGTGGATAGTAAAGGACTACGCAGCTTAAAAATAAGATATCTTGATGATACCCTTGTCGCTCTCCTCCCACAGGTTTTCTCTTTAATATAGTGACTCAATAAAAAACTCATTGCTCAAAAAGCTGCTGCCCTTGGCCACCCTGCTTGGATATCACATCCTTTTCTACTGTTTTTCACTATTCTTAGTCTTCTCCCTTCAGATGGGCTTCACATTTGTCCTGCCTTAGCAGGGCCTTGTAAGAAGTCCATCCTCCCGTCCCTCAATATTCCTGCCTGCGACAACACATCCTCTGCAGTTAAAATTATTTTTTCTCATTTGTTCCTGTATTCCTGAGGGGGACTCTGCAACGTTTTCTTTCTATCTCCCCTCCCTCATGTGAGTACGCTCATTATTTTTTGATGTGTCTTTTTCTGAATACATGTAGTACAGGAGAAGTCCACGACAGCAGAGGAGACCTAGTGCTTGCAGAAGGAAGCAAAGCTAGACAACAAGGTTTTCAGGAGTGAGATAAAACAGCAGCAAAAAATAACAGTCGAAAATCCTAAAGCTAGCTAAACCCAAGAGAGATACAAAATGTGCACTTTTGGTAAACTGTACAAGCTTTACAACTTCTGCCTCACTCCCACAATGTCTTAGGAAGAGACTTGATCGTGCGTTGTTTGCGTATCAGACAGCTGTAACTCCATAAAGATGCCCTAGAGATCCGTTACGCAGCAAGAAGAATGTCTTTGTGGTGTATGGGGTGAGAGGGCTCAGAGGCTTCGAGGAAGCAGAAAGCAGTAAGAAATGAGCAGTGCAGCAACTACAAGGAGCACCCACTTGAGTGTTTCGTCTCCAGCTTGTAAGTAGCCGAAATTCCCCCACAAACCTGCTGCGTTTTAAGAGCTGTATATTTTTAATAAAAGTATTTTCTATTTCCTGCCCTATCTGCTTTTTTTATTATTAATGAATTTCTATTATATTCTAACACCTGAGAAAGAGCTACTGTCATCGTTACAGTTTTCTTGCTACATATTAGCTTTTAGGTTGCACTTTTGTTAATTACTTTTCTTGATAATAAGGTATTGCTGAGATAACACAAGGTGGTGTTAGCTTTGGCTTTCAACACAGGCTGTCTGAGAGCACATCTGTTTAGTTGCCATAAGCAGCCACTTTGCTGCAGTCAGTAACCCCGAGACCGGGCATCTACTGTCCTACCTGCAAGTCAGCAATGCCTCCCCCCATCAATTATTCACATCCAGCATCCCTCCACATAAGAAGTCATCTGCAGCACTTCAGTGCACCAGGGCTCCTTTTCTCTTCCAAAGAAAACAGGGACACACTCCTGCCTACCGATGCCATGCACTCAGATTTCATCCTTACACATACTGAGGACAAGACCAACATGAACACCAAGACTTAAGAGCTGGGAAGGACTCCTGGGCCCCCTTGTTGAAGATATAATCCCTGTAGCTCTTCCAGGTGAGCTCAAAAGCACTTAACTCTCAAAAAAAAAAAAATCAAGCAAGCAGCAGATGAATTGCAGTGACAAAGAAATCACTTTGAAACAAGGCAGTACACATTAGTTGCTGCAGTTGAGACTTCTGAGGTTATAAGGGAAGAGCAAAGGTAACATGCATGACATTGTTTCAGCACTACAGTGTCCCAGGACACTCTTCCTGTCATTGAACTGGCACCCAACAGCAGATTCCAAATTCATTTCATGAGCTCTGCCCACCATGTTTGTCCAACATATCTGCTCACAGATCTAATACGGTGGCTTATTCCAATATTCACAGCTTTTACTTTACACCAAGGTAGACACATATAGGTGGAAAATATGGGCTTCATTTCCTGTTCTGAAATAGAAATTCATTTCCTAAGTTTTAGTGGTTCACACTACAGAGACGAGCAGGTAAAAGCTACTACATTTTCCTTGTAAGAATGGAAACATCCACTGACAATAAAATGACTTCTATCATACTTCCCACAGCCAGCATTCCATGTTTCTAATAATTCTGAAAAATGCTTGGATGGCCTGGGTTCCTTCAACATTTTAATTGCTCTGCAAAATGCAGTTACAATTAGATATCCAAAGGTTCAGATCCAAAGATTCAGCTTTTAATACACTAGATACCTCTGTAATGATGTAAGACAGAGAAGTGCTGGAAATATGCACTTCCAGGTGACCTCACCTTTGCCAATAAAGACTGCAGAGTCCAAGCTATTCATAACAGCTACTAATAAGGAAATACGGTTAACAGGAGAGTTGACAGTGACAAAGAAGTCACAAACACAGGAGAAGGCTTTGCTTTCATTTGACTTTAGCATGTTTATAGTACTAGATAATAAAACAAGAATAAATTTTTATCTGACAGTTACATGATAAAATAAAAATCTAGTAAAGGAGCAAGCTGACTGCAGGACGATTTGGTGAAGTAACAGGGCTAGGGGATTTTTATCAAGTTTCAAAAGGATAAACTTGGGTAACTAGTTAGAAAAGATAATGAGATTAAAGAGTTCAAGTCCTCAACTACAGCAGAAGGCAAAAGTTTTTCAAATAAAGACTGAAAACTCACTAGGAATTTCCAGTTTAAGTAATGGGACAAAATATGAAGGGAAAGGCATAAACTGCAGAAAAATATACAACTATTTCTAAAAGCAGAATTAAAATAAGCGTATATTTTGCAAATCTCAGTGTACAGATCAATCGACACTACCAGAATTGAAGCTGAGCTACAATTCTGGAGGGAGATTTAATAAACAGTAAAAGTTTCTTAAGTCATAAAAGGAGAAGACAGAAAATGAAGAAAGAAATCAGATTTTTAGTGACATTCAGTCAAAGTCAATTTAGTTATAGACTCTAAATTAAATATACTGCTGCTCTGTTCGTTAAGGACATTAGTACTTAAGAATAGAACAAACTAAGGAAAAAAGGGAAAATAATATTATTCGCCATATTAGGATTAAAAAGCGTGAATGGAAATTATAACATCTGAAGGAAAGCAAAAAAAAACCCAAGCATTTAAAGGCCTTGGGTTGGGAAATTCAAATTGCCATTACAGATATGAAATAAAAATGACACACAAGAATAGGACTTCAATGAGTCTATCAAAGTGAGCTGGTATTTCTGAATACAGAATAAACATTATATTTGTATTTAAGAAAGGAGAAAACTAAATGAGAGCACATAAAAACCTGCTGGTCTGACTGTCACAGCATCATCAGCTTCAGAAGAACTTTAAGAAGAATTGTTTGGATGAGAATCAAGATGAGAGAACAAAGACGAGCCTTGAGACCATCTGGGATTTGATCAGAAAAAAAAAATCTACTGTGTTGGAAAGATGTGGATAGCTAAGTTCTCTGAATATTTGTTCTGAATGTCTGTTTTCCTCTTGCTAATATTTTTGCATGTTAATGTTTATAAGTTTTTGTTAAGGACACAGAGCTTAAAATTATAAACAAAACAGAAGAGGACATGAATATGACGGAGTATGGCGTAATATTGCTGGGCTATCAATATAAAATGAAACTTAATTTCTGAAAGATTCACCTGTGGCTACTACCAGGCTTTTCTACTAGAGAGCAGGTACATGTTTCACTGATGAAACAGCTGCCTGTGATCTACAACTTTGAAAGAAATGCCAGTTGGTTATTCTCCACGCAACCACTCATGGGTTGCATTAGGCACAGGTATCCCACAAACCAGCCTCCAGCACGCACATCCCAAATCACAAACTGAAGCCCAAGTTTCCTCCTCCTGACTCTTGCTACTCTTTTTCAGTCTTGTGCTCTAAACAGACCCACCTAACCCTGTTCCAGTTTTGCCTGTTCATCACTCCGGACCTTCCTGCACAGGGTTCCTTGGCCACCAGCCACAGCGAAGAAGGAATCTTGTCTTTCAAACTCCCCAAGGACAGTTAAAAGCACTTGCCATGCTGTTAGAGTCTAACATTTCAAGGACTTTACATCAACTTACTGGCAGTATTTGTGGTGACGTGTTAGAAATTAACATACAGTGGCATTATTATTCTTTCAGAAGCCTAAGAAGAAAGTAATTGCATATTCTTGATATCTTCAAGCACATCTGCAAAAATAACTGTGGGGCACTGTGCCACAACTCCCTAGTGCCCCTCCAGCCACTTAAAAGCAACATGCCTCTCCCTGAAGTTTCTGGTGACTACAGAAACCTTGCATTAATCAATACATTTCCTGCCACTGGGTACGTGTCATTACACACAACCTCAAGCAGCCAAGCGCTTCCTTCAAAGGAATGGATCAGTTCCCACGCAAAAACCAGCTGTATCGCCCGGAGGAGAGCAGGGTGAGAGGGGTGGCCACACACAACAGGTACAGAAGGAAACAGAACGACATCTTCACAGCTTCAGCCCCTACAAGAGTGGTTTGGTCTTATCTTAGACAGCTTGTATACAACAAAACCAAACGTATCTATCTGACAAACACCTCTTGTGCCAGCTGGTGCTTCCACATCACTTCTGTAGAAGCCTCCTGACAGCACGTCCCACCCCACAGCAACGCAGCTGTACCACACCCAGTCAGTCGTAGAGAACAACATGGATGGAGCCAATGAGTTCTAACAACTCCACAGATCTTCACCATTAGAAACCTATGATTTTTTTGCTGACAGTGTGCAAACAAGGTTACCCTTATGTACCTTCAGCCCATTTAGTCATCAGCACTATTTGCTTTTCAAGCTGTGACAAAAGCTTAGGTACAAATTAACTTTGTGGCATACATGCTGCAACTGCCAATCTGCAAAGTCCAGTCCCTCATGAATTGCTGGCTACAGTGGAGTGAATTATATTGCTGCTTACTCCATGTAGCAATAAACCTCTTCCTCCTGGTAGCCCTTATCTTCCTCGCTCCTCACATTGGACGTTATTTGTTCCATAGTTTCTGATTTTTAGACTCAACTGTAAGTACACATCTGACTTTTGAGCACACAGAAATTGCCCGACCTACACCCTGTTTTTAACCATTTCCTTGCTTTCCCTGCTGGATTTACATCTCTCCTCCTGAAACTGGGTCTCCAGCTCAATGCAAGCATCACACTGTTGCTGCCTTCACCATGACTCTAGAACAAGATTAGCCACTATTACCGCACGTCTGCATACCAGTTATAAAAACCACAGAGGAGATAGCTCCTTGTAGATAGAAAACTACTAATGCTGTTGTAGTAATTGTGTGTATTGATGGCTATCATGGTAACAACATTCTGTGAATAAACTAAAAGTGATATTTTATAAGGGCACAAGAATAGCATCAGTAGAAAATTAAAATACCTGTTCGCATTACTGTCACCGGGTAAAGCAATGACAGCAGTGTTATCAATCTGTGACTAGATCTTAAGTAATTTAAACATTTTTAACAAAGTGTATATTGAATAAAAAGAACATGTACCAAGCCAAAAATTAAATGATAAATAGCGTGTAACAAAAGGGCAGATATTCTGCAAAAATTAACTGAACATCAAGTTTAAATCAAAAGTACATTGAAAGTTGACAAATGATGCTATTAAAAGTCAGCAGAATCTAATATAGAAGATACTAGAGAGAGGAAAGATCTGTTCAAAAACATTTTTTCCATATTTATAGCTCCTACAATTTAGAAAAGAAAAAGAGTAGACACCATTTATAAACAGAATTGATATTCTGGGCAAGTCTACAAAAAGAAGTCAAATCATCTAAATGTGATTGCACATGGAAAAAAGCAGGCAAAGGCTTTCGTGTTTGCTGGAATCTAAAATTTAGGTCACTGAACTGAGAAATGGTAGTCTTACAATAAAACTCATGCTCTGTCTGCCTTGCAGAGACCTGGGACCGGTTGTTTCAGGGATTTTTTTATTTGTAATGTAAGCAGTAAAAAAATAAAGACAGACTTGGAGATCTGCATATATAAAAAGCATCCTGTGGAAAAAATCTAGTTTTGATACACAAGGTATTGATTATACCACAAATTATAACGAACATTTTAAAACACTCACACTGTACTGCAGAAGTAGGGAAAGAGAAGCAATATTTGAGAGATGAAGTACTTCTGAACAAAAAACCTAAACAACAGGATTAAAAAGAATCCTTTTTTACTTCTTTGTTCGTAATAAAAGATTAGCATGGATCCCGTTACAGAGGTGATGCCGGCAGAGAAATACAAAGGCAAAATCTGAGAACACCAACAGGAATTATGGATCTGTATGTCATCTGTGTATAAGCAATAATCGCATAAGCCATAGGAATGAAGCAATGCTTGAACAGGCTGGTAAAAAGCAGCTAAAAAATGACAACAACAAACACCAAAACAACAAATGTACCATCCAACTGTTCCCTCCTACCCGAGTCAACCACTTGAAATGGATGTTGAGAAAGAGATGTTGCAACAGAAGCGAGTACACTGCACTGGACATCAAGCACTGATGACAGCCAAGGCACTGGGTACAGTAAGAATTTCCTGTGCCTGATCCAATACGTTGAATGCCAGTGACAGATCTAATAAAACCGGATCACCTGAAACTCACTTGCATTAGCTACATGAAGGTCATTAAAAACTTTTAATAAAGTAAATTCACTTGAGCGCCCTGATTTGATCGCTGACTGAGATGGGCTGAAACACAGTTAAGAAATGCAAGAAGAGATGGCTTAGGCAGCGTGCTCCAAGGCTGTCATCAAGAAAAGAAGAGCCACAATCAAATGGGACAGAAAGGAGCACCAGAATTAGATTTCTTTCTAGAGTGCTTTTCTGTGGCTAGAGCAAAGGTTAAACACAGTTATTCTGACCAAAACAGCCCAGATTGTCATCAAATGAACCTGAGGGAAAGTAATCCAATATTCCCAAAGGTATAAAAGACGTTCCGTGTTGTGTCCTATCTTTCAGAGGACATCACAAATACTTTTTCTGTAATTAACAAGAAAAATCATGACTTTCTGGGATTCATGCAGACATTTCAGAATGAAGAATAGTGAAACATATGTCTTAAGTAACAAGAGAAATACTGAAGGGCTAATCATGTTACAATTCCTTCAATCAAGAAAACATGTAACACTGCATTCAGTTCACCCAAGCTTCTACATTTCTGCTAAACTGTACAGTCCACATAGATGTATTTCCATGTTCCCATTATCTCATGAATCTGTGTGTGAGAACATTTTCATGAGTCAACATCCCATCTGCAAGCTAACTTTGCTTCCCTGAGTCCTGGAGTACATATTTGTCAATCCTTCAGCACAGATGAGCAGAAATAGCTCCTACAGGACAAAACAGCAGCTAGGGACTACCAAGAGACAGAGATAACCTCACAGCGGTCACTTCCCTGGGCTGTGCTCTCGTGTCAGTGAGCAGAGTACATAACATTGACATCATCTTCGGAAGATATTACAGTTTCCTTCCTAAAGCTGGAGATACTGACTTCTAGTAGAAAGACGACTGACTGATCTCAGTATAGCCAAAAGAGGTGAACCCCTTGCACAGAAGTGAGGGGGGGAAAAAAGAGACGGAAAAAGCAAAAAATAATAATTGTTGAAGAACAAAAAAGCTATGATTTTAAGTAACTATCGCTATTTTGAAAAAAGAAAGAAAACAAATTTGGTATACGGGATGCACAGATAGCATTATTTTAAAGAAGACTATTTTCAAACTTTTCCATTTGCTGTCAACATCCCTGTAAGTGCTATTGAACCATGGAGCCATCAAGTAAATGAAAGCAGGATGTTAGACTGAAGTGGAAAGTAAAGACATAATCTGAAGGTCATGGTGACAAAGGAGACACAAAGTGACCCCTGTTATGAAATAACTCCAAACACTGAATAGTCAACAAAGCTATCATTTTAATAAAAGCAGAGTATTGCTGCTACAGTCGGTGACAAAATGAATTATGACTCACAAGAGGCAAATATTAATGAAAAGTTGCCTATCAGAAAGTCTCTTAACATGACACACCTTTGCAAAGTGTTTTATATATAAACCCTTTTTCAAAGTTTTATATAAACATGCAGAAGTCACTACACAATAGGATGCTCCAGAAGTATATCTGGAAAGTCTTCATTTTACATGTTATGGGCATTTGGTGCCGCAATGGAGAATATTTTACATTTCATGTTAAGATTTAAACAAAGTCCATGACATCAAAAGGTTATCAGTAGACAGTATTTGTGAATGTTTTGATTCAATTCTGTTTCTATGGTACACACCTCTTCTGAGTCTTCCTTGCTGCCTGGGTACAGAGAGAACCAAGAACCATCTCCTGTCTTTTTTTCCACAGAAGGGAGGACAAAAGTGGGAGAAAACCCCACTAACCTCTTAATTCTATATACAATGCGTAAAGGAAGATGAGAACGTCTGCCTTAACACATCGTTATTTTTTCCCTTCTCTTCCCTCTCTGCTTACCTTCCTGCCAACCTTACTCATCAGGCCACACAGATTACGAAATTCATCCATCTTTCAGGTTCTCCAATGGCATGCTGACAGAGTAAGAGAATACACAAAGAAAGAAGAAAAGTATTTGACAGGAGTTTTCTGAAAAAAGTCCCCCAGCTGGCCAAGCAAGAATCCTCTGTGAACATGCAGGTGGTAGGGCTGCATAAGGCAGCATCCTCAGGATCTCCTTCCCTTCCCCTTCTGTTCATGTTACCATTTATTCCTCAAACCCTGCAGGCAAATTGAATTGCAGTTTTCAAATCGGATATTTTATTTAGGTTTAACTAGAATGGTGAACATATTTGTATAAATCCATGGTATTACATAGCTGTTACTTCCAGAATAAGCTGAAAAGCTCTGTGATCTACGTCCATGTTTATCCGGTGGCGAGCATCTTAACTTTACACAAACCTGCACTCACAGGCTTATAGGCGTGTGCCAGAGGAGAGAACAGGTTTTGAACAGTTTTGTTCATTGTTCAAAACCAGAAAATAATTCCTGAAAAAAATAGCTCAGTGGAAGCAACTCACAAAACTACAACAATCTTTCTCGAAATATTTCTGTTTACTGATTAAATAAGCAAAAGTCTTAGATCTCTTTATGATTAATAACTGTGTTTAGCAGTTCATGATGTTGTACTGGACAAAATTCTTCAAGTTATACTGCAAATTTAGTTCACTATTTCTACAGAATCTCTTAACCAGAACTGTGGCGCACAGCAAGTAAAACCTCTTTTTATAACAGCAATACTTTGTTTCTTTTTATCCAGAAATGGACCTCTCTGCATATAATATGGAGAAGAAAAAGATTATTCTGATAATAAAGCAAGTAAAAACATCTGCCCACTAAAGATACCAAATCATGTTATAGGCAAACCATACTGTGCTAAAGCAGAGCGTCCATCAGGGCTTTTGCACAGATGGTATCACAGATTTTTAAATTATTATTAGATAATTGTGCTCCTCTCAAACCAAATATAGCCCATCTTAAAACATCTTTTGAGCAGTACTGCATTATAAATGGTTCCTGAAATGATCAGAAATACTACTTTTCCTTTAATAAGGATGGTGTAGAATGTTGGAGAAAGACAAGAAAGTACCATTAGCGCGTGAAAATAATGGAAATAAAAACAAATGTAGCATATTAGTCTTTAAAAGAAAGGTTTTCTAACAGTGCATGCCTGGGTATATATATGAAATAAAACATAAAAATTGTAAATAATAATTTACACACACTTAATACCGAGTTTCAGAATTACCAAAACACCCAGAAAGGAAAACCCACTTGTTTTTCTTTGCATTGTACAGGTAGTAACTTCATTTGAAAACTCTATCCTATAATTTCTTGCTGTTCAGTGGAGTGAACCATTAAAAGTAAAAGAATTTACTGAGCTGAACAGAAATAAAATAAAAACAAAACAAAAAACCCAACAAAACAAAAAGCCCCTTAAGATAGTAAAAACCTGAAGCAATAGCTTTTTATACATCTATCTCCCATCTCTCCCATTACACATGATTAGTGGCAAATGGATCCTTACACGTTTGCTCTGGTACCATCATTCCTCTCCACACTCATATCTGACACAGCCGCTTGCTTTCTTGCTTCTCCAGATCATTGTGTACCAGTTGGAAGCTGGTGTTAGGCAATGTGTCCACAAGTTCCTATTAAGGATTTTGTTGCTCTGAAATGATGTAATTTTTTTTATGTTCTGGAAAGCACTCATTCAATTCAAACTAGTGGGTTAACTTGCCTATGGCAGCTACCTCCATCATCAGGAAGGCTAGCCCCGGTTGAGAAGTGGGAGTAAACGACTTAGAAAGTGATAATAGAGGTCACGCCATTCAGTGGGATGCCACTTCTTGTTCTGCTTATCAAGATCTAGTTCCTATCCATCCATTCCTCCCACCTCTTCTCTACAGCAGCTCTGGTGGTCTGCTGCATACTGAGCAGCAGATGTTCTTTTCTTGATACTACATGCAAATTTTTCAAGCAGCTGCACGAAGCTGATATTATCATATGAGAAACGTCATGACTTTGACTTTCCTTGCTGTCACTAATTTGCTTTCCTGCTTTTCATCGGAGCTTAAGAATTTACAACTGTATATTTAATAACAACAGTTTTTATTTTTATTGTTATTTCTGCTGCTGTTATTTCAATTTATCTGCTTGACAGTGGGGCACGTAATAATTTCTTGCCTTTCTTCCTCATCTCAAGCAGTGATTACTGTATTCTCTTTAGACCTTGTTAAGTTTCTTTATAATTCCTTGACTTAGAGACTTTGTCTCCTCTGGGTCAGAACCTACATGATATCTGTGAGTGAATCTCCACTTAAATCAGCTAGCTTGGGAGACAGAATCCTCTTGCGCTGATGAGGCTGCCACACAAAAGACAACATCACATCACCCAATTCCCTTGACTTCTTTTTCCTGTTTCTATTCCTTTTCTTTTCAGTATAACAATTTGAGTTGTGAGAAATTCTATTTGATTTATAATTGGCTTATTTTTTAAAGTGTTTGCTTTGATTTACATGGACTTTTCATGAACTCATAAACACAGATTTGCTGAAAAAAACATCTTGGTACAAATCAATTCTCCATCTACTGGGAAACGATGAGTTTTGACTTTCGCTTTAAAAACTGGCAGAATCTGCCTATGGGAAGCAGCACACTTCTGCATATTTCTTACTGTAAGGCTACTTTGAAGCAGTTTATGAACTTGCCAATGACCATATAGGCTTAAGTTCAAACATGTACCTATAGTTTTGACCTTACAAAGTGTAAGCATTCCTTGTTACAGGTGTCAATATTCTGTGGTAAGCATTTTACAGAAGAAAATAACCCAGTGGAAACACAGAACTGCAATGCTCATGGTCTATCAATTTTCTTTCATATTTCGCCACCGCATGGCTTCTCCTTTAGGTGAAAGGAACAAAGCCTTATCTAATTACTTCAACCACTGTGACTCCCTGCTGTTAACAGAGATGTATTATATAGAGATGGGACATTTCACAGCAATTGCATTTTATCTCTGCCCAAATCTCCTCTGCATGCTAGTAGAAACAAGACCTTTGTGCTAAGCAAACTGTGCTCTGTGTCCCAAATAACAAGTTCAATATTGCTAAAAGAATGCATGCTAGGCACAGAAAAAATTCTCCACCAAAAAAACTTATAATTGGCACTATCCCTGTATTAAAATCACCTCCTCTATGCATACAAAAACGGTCGGCTGAACAAACGATATGAGGAAAAGCAAACAATTTTGTTCCAATTCACTTAATGTATTCACCAAGCACACAAATACTTTGTGTTAAGACTGAAAGTTGAGGATTTCCCATTTGCTAAAAGCCAAGGTCTGGAACTCCAGAATGGTATTAACTTTTTTTTTTACAACAGCATATCTGTGCTTATATATTATTGGATAAAACTGCAGATTCTGTCATGCTCAATAACAGTTTTCAGTTACCTCACTGCTGCTCTGATGGCCAGAGCACCCTGTGTGCACTGTTAATCAATCTCACCGCTTCAGAAAGACAACGCCGCTCAGGAACGGGCAGCGCTGTGGGCTGTAAGCCAGTCTCATCAAACGGAGCCTGGGTGCAGTGAAGGAAACGATGGAGGTGTGAAGGCTTCTATCACAGATTTGACTTTTGGATGACAAACTTCCAGCTCTGCATCATCCGTTTGATGGATCATCTAAGCTGCAAACTACTTTCCTACTCTGATAAAACATACGCACATTTTAGACAAGGGTGGTTGTGGGAATAAGGCCCCAGATCTCACAGAAATCCGAGAATAATTGATTAACCAAAGAAGTGAGAATACTACTTTTTCCTCTCTGAGGAAAATAAATGAACTGCATGCAACTTTTTTAGCTGGTGAAATTTTTCTACTTATATTAATTTATATTTATCCTCAAGAGACTTTTTAATGTTGTTAAAGAAGTAACTTCAACTATACTATCCAATTATCAGGTACTGCAAGACTTTGGTCTTACAGCCATTTACGTTTGAGAGACTTCACTAGCAAAGATTTTTACAAAGCTAGTTCCTTTTCTGATCTTTCTCTAGCTAATTTCTTAATTTTTACATTTTGGAGAGGAAAACAATTTACTCTGAATGTTTGATGAAGTAAGACTAAAAGGATATTTAATCCTGGATTAAGCTAATAGTTATTATTAAAAGGATAAATAATATTATATTGATATTTCAGAGACATGTTATGAATGGTGAAGAGGCTTCTTGTTTCCCTGTAGTCAAATAACATTTGATGTCAAATTCAGTGTCTCAAATTAAAAAAAAAAAAATTCTTCCTCTATTCACCTACATTAGTGTGAAGGCTAGTCTAGCAAACCAAATTAAGTAATCTCTTTAGAATATCTTCATTCAGGCCCAAGCTCCCTGAATTTCAATAGACTCTAGACAGGTCTCAGTATCATCCAAGGACAGAAAGATGATGTTCCAGTCCACTGAGGGAGGAGGTCACTAAATCCATTTCTAACATACACCCTTTCCAATTTCTTGTCCTCAGCAGTTTTTTCTTGTCAATCTGTTTTAGCTAAGAAGCGCCAAAGAAAACTTATGTAAACCAGTTATTTATAAATAGGGCAATAATTGCCACTTTTCAGAAACAAAAATTCTGTAAAACAAGATGAAATAAATGTTTAATTTAAGATTGCGCTGGTAGAACAAACTTGGAAATAAAATGTTCTTTCCAGGATGATTTTAACTGGTTGCCCAGAGAGGTTGTCTCCCTCTTCAGAGCTTTCAAGACCTCACTGGTTAAAAACCTGAACAACCTGGTCTTATTTCCACAGTTGATTCTGCGCTGAGTACGGACTAGAGACCTCCTGAGGTCCCTTCCAACCTGAACTATCTATCCCATGATCTTACAAATCCATCTTACACTCCCACTCTAATGTTCAATATAATTAGGTGTATTCATGAACAAACCCACTAGCATCTCAGACTTCTGGTTTTCTGCCTGCAAAGCTGGCAACATTTAATCTATCTCATTACACTATACAAACATACGTGGAGCTCAGATGCACGTGACTGTGATATAACTAGCCATGTTCACACTGCATTGACTTCCTTTTTTGGGAAACAATGCTTTTTGGCCTAACAAGGTCGTTGTTCAGAACCAGTACATTCTGATAGGAGCTGTATGAATTGTAAGAATAAACAAAGAATCTCAATTAATTTAACTTGCAATGAAGAAAAACAAAATTCTATTGTCTCTATGTGACTAGTTAATATTTATTCCTCCATAAGACAAAAATTCAGAGCAGAGAACAATTTCATGCATAATTCTTTTTTTAAATTTACAGATTTAATACTTTGTCTATGAACGTTGTTACATGAGCATCTTCCTTTACAACATGTAATATGATTTTCATCTATTTTTTTTTCTTTTCTCCTGTTTTAGAACAAAGAAACATGCACGGTGAAGCATGTTCTTTTAGTCATCTACTTCGGGATTATTTCTTTGGAATTTAATACACACACTACTACCTACCACTTAGTTATGTCACGTCAAAGAAATATGACTTCTACCAGTAACAGGAGATAAAAAGGCTGAATGGACCCAAGTTCCTGAGAAAAATTCACTGTATGTACTCAGACTGCTATTAAGACTTACACAGATGAAATACACCCTCAAAGGAAAGTGGTGGTTTGGCAATGAAATTGGGGATCCTTCTCTTTGAGCTTTTGATAAACCACTTTATAACTCAGACTACCAAAACATAATTTGTAGATAAAGATCAAAACCTCATCTTAAACTCTGCTGTCTTGTGACAAAGTAGCATGGAGAGCAAAAGACAAATGAGCTACTTCCATAATATCTCCATTGATAACTACGCTTCAGGGTTTTGCTCTGGCTGGAAGCTCCTAAAACCTCAAGGCTCCATGCGAGCTAGAGGCTTAAAGGCATTTCTATAGTCTGAGATGACACCAGACTACATCAAGCTCTTACCAGACTAATAACAGAAAAAAACCTCTAAAAATATTCTTAAGAACAGACTGTAATGATCAATTGCAGGTACATGTATCTCCAGTCAATGATAAACCTCAGCTGAACGGAGTTCTCCTCCTTCTGTAGCACCAGCTCAGAGAGGACAGCTCTCAAATCTCTCTCTCTCTCAAATCACTCATTTGAGGGGTGAACCTACTTCAGAGGAGTCAAGAGGAGGAAAACTCCACAGAAAGTCCACAGCTCTTTCACCATCCTCCTCTACCAGGAGGAACAGCTTACTGCTTGTAAATGCAGAACCGAACTTGCATCCCTGGAGTAATCCTGAAATAACTAGACTGTGTCAGGGACAAATTAAGGGCATAAGTACGATATGAACCTGGGCATAACTGCAGAATTAGTGCTCTGCATCTTAACAGCCTGACTTCAATGTTTGTGAGACATTATCATATTAGTCTTAGGCTGGCACTAGGGCAGCAACATTTCTCCCTTTTTATTTTCTTACTCCATCCTTACCTGTTCAAAGACAGCAAGTGGCCTATGGATCGTAACTGCAATGCTCTTTTCGTACTTCATACGTGATACTCATCCTACTCTTTTATCTTGTAAGGCGGCCTTAGTTTAAAAGCAGGTGGCATTTCAGCTCTCTTGGTTCACTAATTCATTTTTACTGGGGTATAGGGAGAAACTAAGTTTATGCATCTTATTTTCATCTTAATGCATGTAAATGTCACACAGGGAACTAAAAATCCAACCCGAAACATGGGAAGAAAAATGTTCCAGCATTCAGTAATATTTGCATTTTATTTTTACTAATGACTTCATTTTTCACTGTTCTAGATAAGTGTTAGGACAGCCACATCACTGTGATTCATCAACAGAAGCCGCTTTATCACGCAGTTGTATTAAAAAAACCTTTTGTAACGCTTTATACTTTAGTGGCTTTAAGAGATCAGCATTCATCATTCTGTATCTCGTTGGGCAACACTTCTCCGAGAAAAGCTGGAGACTGAATTCATCTTCCAACTTTATTAAAGCATTGGGGAAGTGGTGGAGTGTTATTGGTCATGCTTGTCTTGCTGTCTGCTTTCAATTGTGGCTCCTATTGTCACGTACATAAAGCGACTGGAAGCACAAACACGGTGGTAAGGAAAATGGCCCTCACTGGAGAACACAGGATGCTCTATCCAGGACCTTTGTTGGGATTCGCTCTTAAATTATGATTGTATCTTCGGTTACTTTATAAACTTATTTTCTGCCTTTTACTGAAACACAAAAGGTGTTTCTCTACAGGAAGGGTAGTTCAGAAAAGTGCTTAGGTTTTAGATTACTTGGATTTTCTAAATTATGCAACAAATAGTGAAGAAATCGTACACAACCCCTGCAGTCCTTATTTCCCAGAGAAGGCTGCGTATGCAGTATGTGTTTACGAGAAAAGTAACTTCTGTTAAATTTTTGCTGATAGTTTAAATTACAAATTAATATCCTATAACAAGAAACTTCTCAAATGGAGAAACTCAGACCTCTTGAATAAGAAATTAGAGGGTTTAAAAACAATCCCTGCTGATTCTTTCCTTATATTTGTTCTTACTAAAGCAACTTTAGTAGGCTGCAGCTTTAACTTTACAGATTGCAACAGCGTCCACACAACTGCCTCTAGATCCCTAGGAAAAATGTCCCTGAGCTACTTCTGAAGTCTACCTATGTGGACACAGCTGCCTTCACTCCTTCTACAACCTCCATCTTCATTCCAGACACAGTCTCTAAAGCAACATATAAACAACCAAATAAAAAGTTGCATCCTTCACATTTCGTAAAATCAAAACAAAAATCACACTGGACGTTCAGCTTCTCTGTCAGGAACATTATGAAACCAAAACACTAAGTTCTGACCTTCCCATTCTATATTTGACATACAAAACTTTTTCTACATTAGGCACCCTGGTGCTGCTGCTGTTTAATTACTGTTATCATGACAATGTCCTGGAGGCCTTAGACATCGCTTATACTCATGCTCTGCAAAAACAGGAAACAAAAATGACTTGAACAGTAAAGGTTTTGCAATTTAAGTAAAATAAAAGACAACGGGTGGATGCTGATGAAGTGTAAGGAATTAACAAAACACTATCAGGAGAACAGGCTGCAAACACAGGATTTCAGCTCCTACTTATTGTTCTAAGAAGGACATGGAGAAAGATAACCGTGAGGTTTTGCAGATGTTTAACAAGGAGCTCCTTCGTGGTAAAAGTTACACTTGTAGATTGACACGAGGTTGAAGGAGCAAAGAAACTATTGTGATGATCCGTATGATATCTGAGTGGAAATCAGGAGAGTCTTTCAAAGGACACATTGAAGGAACACTTCAGAGATACCGGGGGAACAGGGCGAAGAGAAACAGGAAAAGATGGATTCATACTCCAAGAAAAATACTGCTGACTGTTGAAATGAGCTGGCTGGTGAGGGTTGGCACATTAGAGTCAGGTTCAGAGCTTTTGCCAAGAACAGAAGTTTCCCAGGAGCACAGAGGAATACAACGGGAGGGGACAGAGTCTAGCAGGGACAGACAAAACTTTTGCAGACCAGACCGCGATTCGGACTAGCATCTTGCCCCTGGCAGTTGTAAGATACTGGCAAATAGGACGTATGTAGCAGCACCATAAAACTCAGACTGCAAAGACACTAATGATTTCCAGAGCCAGACACTGCATTCAAACACTTGTATTTTGCAACCTACAATGAACTTAAAACTATGAGTGTTTCTGCTCCTTTTCCAGCATCAATACATGCACCACATCCCGTGACAGTAACTTCCACTGTAACTACACTTTGTTTCCCACCTTGTAATCAGTACAACACCTATAACTTGTTTCATCGAAAATAAAAACAACTTGGGGGAGACACTAGACAGGATGAAAATTATTTATAAGCCTCCAGCATAAGGATGTTTAGCCATGAGTCAGCTTGAGGCTTCCTCCACAGCTAGTTATCTAACATGGATAGTGACTGTTTCTCACCACAGAAAGGGCAGAACAAGCTTGGGAAATAATAGGAAAAGGAATATAGAAACATCTCCACAACCATCAGAGAAATCTGGTGAAGATTTACTGTGACTTGATATTTCATCTGAAACAGAGTATGCAATCTGCAGAGACAGCAAATCCTCTGCAATCACTGGGGAAAAAGGGAAAAAATATTTTTCACCCTCCACACGTACATACACACGAACTTCTCTGAGAGAACAATTTTTGAAGTCATTCAGGCTTTCTCCTACACAAACCTCCCAATATGCTCTTTTGGATGTTCCTCCTGTAAAGGCTGAAAAGGAGAAACCCTATATATTTTACTTTGTAAATATTAATTGCAATCAATATGCAGTCTTAAGTTACTGAAGAGCCACCTTTAGTAACCAAACTAAATACTCAAGTGAGCACATAGTGACATAAAAATGGTTCTCCTTCTGCAAGCTGATTGATTAGAAGGGTGACTCTAATTGCATGAAATTGCAAAAAATTGCTCATGTAATCTGAAAGTTGCAAACAGACTCATAGTATGTCTTATGGAGCGTTGAGGGAGAAATTCTTCTTTTCTAGCATACTCTTTTAATGTTATTACCATAAGCGGAAAAGACAGTTTTGGTTAACCAAAAAGGTCAACTTAAGAATAAAGATCAAACTAGTCCATTCAAACCAAATCTGGATACTTCAGCCAAGTTGGGAGCGCTTGGATCTGTGTTTGTATTTGATTTCACATGAGTCAGCCACAACATTTGAATCCAAATTCATATCAGAATTTTAACAACCTTGGAGGATATTCAGATGGAACAGTCTGGCTTGAAGCTATGGTTAGTTTTCAAATAGTATGAAATTTGCTGTGAATTGGGACTTTTCCATGCCTGTGAGACAATAAATGCTGCTTTTTGGGATGTTACGTGAGTTTTTAAAGCTTCTCTTTCCCAGAAAGCTTAATACACATACCACAAGGAAATGCAGAGTGATTATCATTGAGTTGGAGTTTAGTTTATTAAGAACCTTTACTTGGATCTGTGCCTTCATTTCTGTCACACATTCAGGAGTTATGTCAAGGTAGGAAATCTACATCTCTAGGATATTACAAGATATGTCAGATTCTGAGTTTCAAGTGCAAAAGAGAAGCTGTACACGTAACTACGGACACATAGCTACAAAATGCCTTCTCCAGCTCAGAGGACCAGGTGCTTGACCAGCACACACTGTTTCTGTACAGCTATAGGCTCAGGGTATGTATGTACCATCCCTCCTTCCTCTGGTGCCCACACGCTCAAGGCCCCATGCACAGGAGCTTGAACTGGGGACATGGTGGGAGCCAAGGGATGTCCAGCGCAGACTAGGAGTCCTAAGCAAGGAAGAGAATAGGGTCATAGAATATCTCAAGTTGGAAGGGACCTATAAGGATCAGCGAGTCCCACTTCCTGCTCCTGGCAGGGCTACCTATGACTAAAAGCATCATCCAGATGATTTTTGAAAAACTGTACAGATGCCTCTTTGTAACTTATTTCATGACTAAATCCTTGCTCTATAGGATTGCTGGTCTCCCTGTGAGATCAGAGAAGGCTGTCTCAGCCCTTCAGGCCCATAGTGGTGGTGGTAGTCCTTCTGAGATCACACATGTAAGAACAAAGTCATGTTCAAAGAGAGGCACACACTACTGTCTCATAAAGCCATCTGGAAATTTTTCTTAAACTTTGTCAGAAAACATGTATTTGTCAAAACACGTTAACATGAAGCTATATGAACTGCTGGTCTGTGGCAATTCAGATGTCATCTTCTGGGATTGCTTTTTTTTAACTAGAACTTAATTTTATGATTCTACAGAACTTTTTCCAATTAGTATATTTTTAGTGTTCTTACATATGTGTGGTACAGAAGAAACCATTAACTCTAAGCACCTCCAAAAGACCATAGGAAGAAAGCGAGCACAGCAGAATTCTTCCTCAGTTACTCTGTGCATGTAGCAACTAGCAGCGTTCTTTTTTTTGTAGTGAATCCCAGAGGCAAGTGGGAACAAAAAGAAGTCCTAGTACCGGAGACAGAAAGCCCAGTAAGGGAAACATTTCTAAAACAATTCAGCATTGAGGAGTATGTTAAGGACTAATGCCACATGCTTAGGTTTAAAGATGATTTGACACCCACAATTTGTGGGGGCAACAAAGCAACAGAAATATGAGAGTTCATCTTTGAATAAGGAAAACCCAGGACAGTGTCTGAATTAAGCTTATGTTAAATAAAAAGGTACAAGTGTATAAGCTGATCAGCTTTTACATGGGTTTTCTGTGCTCTGGGTTCTTTAGAGAGTCATCCTTACTTTAAATAAATAAGTAAAGCTTTTCGGATCATCTATTAAACCAAATCAGTTAGATTTAAAAAGAAATGATGGACTGACAACTGTTTATATAAAAAAGGTTTAGCATTATCACATCGATGGCAGACTGATGCGTGGGATAGCAGCTGTGTTACCCAAATGTAGTGCCTGGCTCATGGAACTTCAGAAGCTGGAAGAGATCTCTCTGAAGGACAACAAGAAATGGGAAAGAAGGGGATTTGCTTCAACTGAAATGAATGCAAATAGCATCTCCATTCATTTCATTCGCAATCTGTCACCTTTTCGTTTCCCTTTCACACAAAAAAGAAGAGATAATAGGGAAATAGCAATGGTATAAGTGGACAGAGTCTGACCATTAAAATGTTTACCATTCCAGCACGATGCCTGCAGATGCAATAAAATTGAAACTGGAAAGGTGTTAGAATTGCTGCCGGTTTCTATTCATTTGAATGGCAGCAACCCAGAACTCTGTTTTATGGTTTCATGTAGAGGGGTCAATCCATTATCTATCTTTCTTCCTGGGATCAAATAGCATTTTTGTGAGGATTAGGTCTCTGTGGCACGCTGAAGTGGAACCAATGTGCAGAGGTTTGAATGTTGAACCTATTTCAAAATTGAACTGTGTTACAAATAGAGAGTTGACTTAGAAATTGAACTTTAAAATATTAAATGGATTTTTAAAAGTTCAAAACACGGAGATTCGCCTTAAAAATTGATTATTTATAAACCCATCTACCATCCAGAAGAGTCGCAAATGTACATATGAGCACTGGAACAAATTGAAGCAGCTAAATATTAAGCATGTTTTTCCCCCCGTTTTCTGTCTGTATGGTGAAAAACACATAATGTACAGTAATCAAAGGATGCTGTGGATTTTTTGGTGTGGGAGAGAAAGAAGAGAGGTAAAGGAGTAAAAAAATTACATTATGCAAGGTAAGTATATACTCTGCTTATCAATGGCAATTATTTGAAGCAAATGACTTGGAAAAACGTACTATGTATATCCACCAAATAGGAAAAAACAGTACTGGATAACTATATATACTTTCAATGGAAGGATAAATTTATTTCAAGAGAGAAAATTCTTCATCAAGGTTATAGCAATTATGAACATAATCAAAGAAACAAAAGCATGTAGCAAAGTAGTGTTGATTTATGATCACTTCAGATTTAGGAAAGAATGCAAATGCATATTTACTACTATAATTCACAGTCTTCACAAGAAGAAAACAGACAGCAATGCTGAAAACAAGTCAAGTCTGCAGTAGATAATCAATGAAGAGTCTCAAGAAGAGAAGCTGACTCAAAAATTTTTTTTTAGTTTTCATTCCTTACCTAGCTATTCTAATTCTCGCTCTGGAAACTCTGCTACACAGTGAAATGGAGATCTGCATGGACTTTTCCACATGGAAATCAAAAGGACTCTGTAGGAAAGCAAAGGTCTACTCACAAGTAAAATCCCAATATAAGAACCTTAACATAATCAAGAATCAATAATTAGTTGATTAAATGCTGATTGAACATTAGCTATTTAATTGTTCTGAACACACAGACTGAATGGATCTGCTTCAGCACCTGACCACAGAATAGGCTTTTTAAGTCAGTGTCCCACAGAATCCACGGTTTGAGAAATGTTTTCCATATCATAGCTAAGCTATAGCCTAAAAGATGCTTTGTAAGAACAGGTCTGATATAATTTTTATACGCTGAGTTATTTTTCTGCAGTAAGAGGGAACACAGACTACCAAAGGACATAGAATCTATTAACACAGACTGATGTGAGCACTGATAGTTTGTGAGAAATAGATACAGAGTGATCTTTATGGTATGCCAACAGAGAATGGGACGACAAGACAGAAAAAGGGGGAGAGTCTATACAGATGATTACGAATTGCTGTTAAGAGAAGCAGTCAGACAGAACAAGAAAGCCGGTCATCCTAAAAACTTCAATGTCAATGCTTATAAACATTTATTTCTTTAAATGTTAATTCTTAAATTTCTGAATCTCAGTTCCTAAATAGGGCTTCATTCTCTCTTGTACACTATTATCTTTTAACCAGGAAAAAGTATCTCAGTATTTCTAGCACAGACCTTGAAAGACAACTGCGACTAGTAATGAGCTCTCATAACGCCTAACTGAGGGATTGTTTCCTTCTTCGGGAACTCGCCAACAAACAAGAAACCAGAAAAGTGTTAGAAATGAATTAAGAAGCCAAGAGTCCCAGTGAGGCTCAGCTAACACAATAGATGAGTATGGCACTTTTCTCAAGTGCTTGGCACTTTTAAATAAATGCGACTTGAGTATTGGTAATCAGGGAATGAACATTTTCCTCCTCCTTGCGGCTTGTGCAGAAGAGACTGAAAGCATTTGCTGATTACATCATCAGCAGGGCCCAAGAAGCTAGCTGCAGTGTATGGAAAACTTATGGAAAAACACTGGAAGAGATACCTGCTTTCAGAGGTGGAAAAAATTCAGTTCAATCACATTTGATTAATTCTGGCAATTTTTTTTCAGAATTATTTTGAATGTCATATCAAAATTATAGAGCAAGCTCTGAACAACATAAATACTCTGTAAAATGTTATGTTCTGCAGTAAGGTAAAGCAATGAAAAAGAAAACATAGCACGTGTGTCTTTATTGTCCAAGACAAAGATTATGGTCTATTTCCTGCGTTTTTCTACTGACTGATTCTAACCACCCAACGAGAATGGTCAGGTATTCAGTGTACCCACCTTAGAAGCTGCCCTTTTACAGTCACAGTGAACATAAAGCTAATTTTTTTAACCAAGGACAAAGAAAGTTTTTGTACTCAGTAGTGTACTGACTACAGTTAAAATAATGGATGTCCATGTTATTCTCAAATTCGTTCAGAAGATGTGACATACTTTTATTTATTAACACATCACTCCCCTTTTATTAACATGTGTAATTTATTAAAGCTCAGTTACAGCAGCACTTGCCCAAAGTTTAATATCCTCAGAAGCAGTAAAATCAGAAAACAAAGAAATTTTATATACAAAAAGTAAGACAACGCAGAGGAATAACCATGAATGCTAGATATTTTCCTGCCTGTATTTAAATATATATTAAGTGCTATAGGTACTGCCTATTTGTGCAAAAGAGTATTCTTCAGGAATAAATGAGATATATAAGCACGTAAAGGCGAAGCTGCTTGTTTTGCTGCTAAAACAGACATCTCTATTCATCTAATGAAGTTTGTTTTCTAGGAAGAGAAATACTGAAGTACAACTCAGCAAAGCAAGTTCACTACTCATGTCAGTGAGTTGCACTCACTGACATTTCATGTGCAATAAGAGTAAATTCTGAACATCTGGAAAAACAACTTCACCCAATTTTTCATCATCAGTATCCAATATGGGAATTAAATTCAAGATTTTCTAATTAGGCTCCACCTCAGCCAGTTATCAAGATGTGTCTTATGAACCATATCAGTAACTAGATAAGAAAACACCACCAAAAATATATCAACCTGTCATCATTATCAAAAACAGTTTTTTTGAAGAATTTTTAAGAAATGCTGTTGGCATTGGCAGGCGGATTAAAAATAAGTATCACATACCGTAACAGCAAACTTTGAGCACACATATGCAACCAATAAAACACCAGAGAGATGACTTCCATGTATTTGCTTTGCTAAACTGAACTTTGGAAGTATAAAACTAGAAGGAAGATGGAAGGTCTCCGTATGACAATCCCTAGGCAAATTGCTGCTGACCATTGGCAGTACATCATTAGTTCTGATGAACAGAAAAAACGTACCTTGGTGAATTAACTCAAATAATAAGGAATCTTTGGCAACTGTTAAAGCTTTTCTAAATGCTTAGTTTTCCTAAATTTCCCCTCTCTAGAAGGGAAAAATGTTTTACTGATATTTAGTATTTTATGAAAGATATTAAATCTCAAGTCTTAATATCTTCAATTTCAACTTTGTATCTTGTTGTGTTGTTTTCTTCTGGTTTTGTTTGGATTTTTTGTTTGGTTTGTTATGTTTGTGGGGTTATTTTATGTATGCATCATGAAATACATCCGAGACAGAGGAACTGCAGTGTAAACTGTGCTTTGAACACCGCTTAAAGTCACTATTCATTTATTGATGATGCCCTGCTACCGCAGGCTTCAGGACACAATTAGGCTTTACTTTGTGCTCTATAGGTGAGCCAAACTCCTACTGAAATTTGCTTCAGTTCAGTCTCCTAAACAGAACTGCATTACTGCTGATAAAAGACATGAAGACAATGAAGTGTGAGCTTTATTTGTTCCATCTTCTTAGAAGAAAAAATATCACTGTTTTCCATACTTGTCTTAGATGAACGAATACCAGAAAGAGAAAGAAAGCCTAGATAAGGAGAAAACACAGTCTTAATAAAGAACAAGTTTAATAATGCCTTGATCATAGCTTTTAAAATGGAGATTACAAGACAATTATTAACCATCCGATAACTGAGGTTCTGAAAATTGCATCTGGAAGGAGTTGTGAAGACAAGAAACAACTGTTCAAAAGCTCATCTCAACATGCTGGCTTGCAAGAACATGAAATGTGCTTGCGCACAATGAGGAAGAGTGGACTCAAGAGCCACACTTAAGTGCTTAAAAGCAAGTTTGAGAAAAACATCAGGGAACTCTGATCTGTCTTTATTGGATTGGTAGCTACCCAACGAGTAGAAAAGCATGCACATGTCTTAGTAAATAAACGGATAAGATAAACACAGCTATATGGCTCAATCCTGTTCTGCTTTAAATTCTGCATCCACAAAGTTCAGCTGACTAGCATTTACTACAAGAAGAGTTTATCTCAGCAAGCTTTACATTTTAAGAAAGAGCAAGACTATAGCAACAAAACCAAATTAATGCAGTGAGAATGAACTGCAAATCTGCAGCAAATTCAGAGACAGTTCTGTCAGAGGGCACACCTGGTATCAGGTCTCACAGATTTCCCTAAAAACTGGAAGGCAGTTAGGCAAAGGATATAAACAATCTTAAACCTAAACAATCTCTCCCACCACAATATTAACTTGCTAACAAACTGAAAATGAGAACCACAACCACAATCTGTTCAGGGAGTAAAGAAAAAGCTCCTAGTAACCAACTGGCTAATTCTTTGCACTAGATTCTCCGTAACAGCAGGGTCTCCTCCTTTGTATTGCATATCCTGCTCTTAGAAAGAAAACCTGAAAGCTTTCCTGGGAAATCAATGAAAATCAAAATTGTTACCTTCATGCATAAGCATGTCTTTGACACTCCACTGGAAAGTGCCATTCTCATCTCTTCTGAAGAGCATTATGGTATGGCCTGTCTCAACTAGACCTCACGCCTCCCCTCATCACATACATGTTCCTCTGACGAAGTGGAAAGCAAGCTGTGGAGGGCAAGGTGCTGGCGCTTCCATGTGGAGCAATTTAAGACACCATCAAGCCTGACCACCATTTAGCAAACATGAAACACAGCCATTCATTCTGGGTATCCTTCTCTATTTGCCAGGCAGATGGGAAACAGCATCCAATAATCAGCTGCAGTAAGCTAAATGGTATCTAGTTCCTCTTAACTCTTTTTCTCCCCTCTGATACTTGGGTTTTCTCTCTCCTCACTTTCACTTTGCATCAGATGAAGAGCATTACAGCCTTCCATTGTTTCGCACCTCTCTCCCTGAAAAGATTACCTTCTAATGGGCAAATTCATCTACTTAAAGGGCAGTTACATCATTACAAAATCTGGTTCTGGATCAGAGAACACCACAATGGATTTCTGCAATCATGTCTTAAATAGATAACCTTTATAAAGGGAATATAATCTTGGCTCCTACTCAAGAAAAGACACATGAAAGGAAATCATAAAATCTAGAAGCGAAATGGTATCTTCCAATTGTAATTCTGTGGAACACAACACCCACTGGTAAAAAAACAACCATAAGGACATCAGGAATTCTAGCCAAAAATATTCTAAAAGAAAACCAAATTACATGAAAAACGGGCAGTCATCATGCTGATCGAAAGTCTTCTTGGGCAAGACTCAGACCAAACGCATTCTCACCAAATCTAATGCAAGGTACAGAAGAAAACTCTCCATGTTCCTAAAGAGCTGATAGCAACTGGACAAGCAGATAATCTAGAATCTATAGCAAATGTGAAACTCTGGCTTTCAATCAGCTGTGATTGGCATCACTTGAGCAAGTACAGACCTTTCTCTTGGTGAGGCTGCAAAATGGCTCTCCAGACATCAGACTGCACTGTAATTTGTACTTCATAAGAAATTTACGGTTTCATATCTTTCCTAATGGGATTACCTGAATCATTTACATTTCAGGAAATAACTTGAGTATCAATCACTCTGACTCACAAGTAAGAGCACATAGAAAGGATCGAGATGAATCTAAAAGTTGTTTTATTATTAGGAGTTCATTTTTAAAGATCTTGACATTTATTGGCTTGAAATCAGAGGCGGTATAAGGGACTGGTTTGCTGTGCAAAGTTTCATTTTTATTACATGAGACCTAGAAACAATTCTTCTGTTAGAGTTGTGTTCCTGTACATCTCCTTAGCACTAGCTAACTTGATTAAAGGCTTCCTTGCAGATGTGTGCACATGTATGTGTACATTCATGTGCACACATACGTCTGATTTTAACTGTACTAGTATTTAGATTTCAAGTGACTATTTTTTGGTACATGAAAGCTGATACACTGATATTACTATTAAAAAACCCACCTTTCATCTATATCCCCTCACAAGCAGCACTGCCGCAGTCACAACTCAGAGACTACCTCTAGAAAGGAGTAGCCAGCTTTCAATAAGCCATTCAAGTTCTTGCTGTTCCTGTTATGCCATCAATATTGTGCATTATTATTAGTTTTAAATATTAACAATCCTCTGATCAAAAGGGAATCTCCCAAGAACGGCAAGATTCAGACGGAGCCACGGCACACCATTTGTAAACTCTGAACTAACACAGAGCTAGTGGGTGTATCAAATCTTGGTTGGGAAGAAAACCGAGTCAGATCTACCAGTTTCTGAATACTGGGATAACCAGCAAAAAAGCCAAAATTTGCCCACTTTCACTTTTTTAAAGATCATAAGTCTCTAGTTAGATCTGTCTCACCTGTAGGTGAACAAGAATGTTCATTACTTATGTGAAACATGATAAGAGAAACAGTGATTAACAGTATTTTCAGATTTCTATGCTTATGTAAGTACAGTTATAAAAACTATACCTGTTGTCAACAGTGACTACTACCAACAAAACCCAAAAGTTATAGTTGCTTTCTACTCATCAGGAAAACTTTTCACCAGCCTGCAGAACACTGCTATAGGGCAAGATCATGCAATCACATTCAGTACATTTATTTGAAGTCCAAATATATCACTTGACTAAATGTGTCTAGATAAATGGATTATGACAGCACTTTCAACCCAGATTTTGCAAGTAATTGAAGAGGAGAAAGTAGATAAATTAGGCAGATATGAGCACATATCCATAGTTATAGGTAGAATTTTTCAGCAGTTACTTTTGAGGGAGGTAAATTTGACAGGGACTTAAAGCAGGAAAAAAAAAAAACAGTTTTTTGCATGTGCCATGTTTGAAGAAAGTTGGGTAGGAGAATTTAGTCCATTTACACTTATTTCCTATCTTCTATATCATCATCCAGGACTTCCCTTTTTAGAAGAAAAAGGTATGTAATTTAGCTAAAAGTTCTAAAACTCTATTACAGCAATATTGCTATCCAGTCTTCCAGTATTTCTTTATGATGGCCCACAACTGTGTATCAGACAGGAAAGGAAATATATTTCTTTGGTATTTTCTTAACAGACTACAAATTGAAGTGCAGAGTAGCAACAAATGGGAAAAATTAATTGATTTTAGAACAAAAAGCATTGCAAACAGAGGAAAGTGACAAATATTAAGCAGAGAATTGAACTTGGAATTTCATTTCATGAGGAAATAAGTTTTAACATAAGACTAAACCTAAACGTTTTATGAGCCTAATTTGTTGTCTGTCTTCAGAAATTCTTCCAAGAGAATCACATGTACACGTTATACAGAATCATATGCGTGTATGCACTACGTTCATTTCCAAAACCCTTCCCTGTCTGCACAGTAATATACCACCCCCATGTTCCTCCCTATCAACCTCTCAAACAGAGTATTGTCCTGTCAAAAGAACTGTGAAAAGTTTGGTTGAGGATATTTTTTCATTTTGAAGTCATGGCAACTTAGACATGAGAGTTTTATCTAAAAGAAGTCAAAGTGGATGAAGGAGATAGGTGGAGAATGCAAAGAAGCAAAAAGAAAGAGGAGAGAAAAGGAGAAAAAAGAAAAGTTAAAAGAGAAAAGGAGAAAATAAAATGGAAAAATACTGAAATAGAGAACAGTGGAAAGGGAAAAGATGTTTCTGATACAATAAACATAATAGTCTAGAACACAGATATCAAGAGAAGAATCAACAGAGTTGTACGTGGCAGAAGGGAGACTCCACACAATTTTCTAGAGGGAAACTTTGGTCCCTCCCTCTCACCACCATAAAACAGGCTCAGTTCAGCATGGCCAGATGTTGAGAGTCAGAAAATCACTACTACGTTTTCAGTGATACTCAGACGTTCTCATTGCATGAAATCTAACTAAAGCACGTAATAGAAGATTTACATTACCATTCGCCTTTACAAGAACAGAATTAACATTTCCATGCAGTGTAATAGCAACTTTACAAAACTTATCCCTACAGTTCCTACTTTAAGGTTAGCTTACATAGGACAACTGAGAATGAGACTTCAAGTACAACAGAATTCAGCTTTGTCAGCATTGGGATAAAATTTCCCATGCACCAAATAACTTGGAGATCTATCATTGGGTGTTATCACAGACCTTCATATTTATTGAGATTTCATTATGTGAAAGAATAAGGAAAAGTAGGAAAGGATAATAGTGATAAAACACCTGGGATGTTTGCGTTTCAAACCGTGGAATCGAAGAGTGTGACAGAAGAAATTAATTTCAATCTTTAATCCCCTTTAAGATCAGTTCACAGCATTAATTCTATAGATGTACTATGTATCATAAGATGCAGGTGTACACTGACAACTGATAATTTTGTGAAGCTAACTGGGTAGGCATATAATAATTTTTGGATGCTTTTGAATGGGACAGATATAAATGTGAAATACCATAATTTGCATAACTGCTGGTAACGTTTATCATCACTATTTTATCAAAATCGCTCAGAAATGTTTTGCTCTCCTCTGCCTCTTTCTCTGTATTTAGCATTGTCTTGCAAAGGAGGACGTAATGAGAAAAAAGTGAGCAAAAAAAACATCCCCAAGAAGTCCGTAAATACTGATTGTTGTGTTCGTTGGCTGCCTCTTAGATTTCTTTTTCACCTTCTATGTTGGGATTTTTGTTCTGGGTTTTGGGTCTTTTTTTTTAATTTGTGTTTTGTTGGGATTTTTTTTTTGCCCAGAGAGGTATTTATGAACTGCAACCACCATAGCTGTCTGTTCTTCTGATAAATATGCACAGACAGTTTCGAGTCCTGTGAACTTCTTTATTATTATTAAGTTTGTCAATTGTCAGCATTTGTATTTCATTCCAATGATGAATGGAGGCATTAGATTTCGGCATTAAAATGTAGTTAGGATTGTAATGAGCATCATTAGGAAGCATAATGGGAATCAGCACTGGATCTCATTTTAGGATTTATTTTTTTAAAAAACTTTATTTGCTTTATTTATCGTCTTTTCTTGCTAAGAGGCAGGTGAAAACTCTACACAGTGCTTATTTATATGTCTTTCAACAGACAGCCATCTCTTCTTATTTAAGACTCTTGATTCTTTTAAATCTTGTCTTTTTTTTAAGTCAGAGCTAGAAAGTCCTTGTAAAAAAGCATCACCACAACCCATTCTAACACGCATACTTTGATTCTAAATTCTGCTTTGTAGCTCAACTGTATGTCCTAACTAAATATCAATTTTTAACTGAATGAGCCATCCCTTGCACATAAATCTGAGTAGATTCAATTACTTTTTACAGAAATGAATAGCTTAGTACTCTGAGGTGGCCCTATAACAAAGAATTGCAAAAATGAAAGATAATCCATATTCCAGCAGAGTGACTAGCACATTTATTTCCAAAAATTTGCAAAATTTTTGTTATACCCCAACTCAGGTTGCTGTACAATACTAATACTAAACAAGTGACCCCTCAGGAAATCCTTCTAACTTGTGAATCTGAGATTCAGTTCTTTATAGATTAAATATAGATTCAAACCTGTGGTCTGCAGTTCGATTTGAAATTGTATTAATTTCTTGCCTCAGCATTTTAACTTCTAAGACATACTTTTATAAAGAAAAAATTGTTTCTGCAATAAGACTACACTCAAAGCGCTTACTTTTTCAACTTCTTTGTCCAGATTGTAAACTAAATCAGTTAACTACATCCTTGGATGCTTTGTCCTTGAAAAGAATGAAAGCAACACTAAGGACAAGGAAAGCACAACAAAGATCATGACTGATCAGTGTGTAAGTCAAAGCACTTTGCAGTTTCTAACACAGCATCAATGGGGCGCAGCACACATGAAGATCACTATGAAATCCCAGCTGTCTAGGAAATAGAAACCTGCAAAAAACAAGGCTAGAATGCAAAGAATCTTAGAAAAGCTTTCAGACCGAATCTAGACAATCCACCTAAAAGGTTTTTTGTACTTGGATGTAAATGGAAAGTCAGCGTCTGCCTAAGTTAAATAAAAGATATATATTGCTGGAAATACATTGCTACGGGTAACAAGATCACTCTACGTATACTTGGTCTGCACAGAAGCATCTCCACGAAGGTTATTAACTTGATTTTAGAAACATGACACTTGACAAAACATCAAGAGTGGAAATCAGAGATTGAAACTTGCAATTAAATCATGGAGCTTGTGCAATAATAAATATTTCTGCAACTAGGTCCTGACACAATCTGTGGTCAGAAAATACTTTGAGAAAAAACAAATGGAAAAGAAAAACAGCCAAAACTGGTAAGTCTGTTCCTGGAAACTGTGTTGGATAAACACAAATCTGTTTTGTTTTTTTTTCCCCATACCATCATTACTTGTCTATCTACTGGTATACTTCCTCCTGTGTGTGATGTCTAGCCTTCTGTCCTAACTCATATTTATTTTGCATTACTAAGGCTTCTTTCCATGCCAGAAACATTCATACAAACACAGGCACAATTCTATAATGAAAAAATAAAAATGAACGAACTGTGAAAATCAACAGATTAAATGAACCTGATTATTTAACTAAGCAGAAGTACAGTCACTCCTGGCCACCTTACTGTGAGCCATCAAGATCACCTACCATTTGACTGGCCCCGTGACTCCTGAAAGACTACTCAACATGTCTCAACCATTCTCCATTACAGAATTATATCCCTCTAAGTTAAATTATAACTGTATAATTGGAGGGGGCTGTCTCAAACCTGAAATTGATTTAGAATTTGGTTCCTTTGGAAAGCCAGGCTAATTCCCCATTTTCAAGTTTTCTGATGTTTTTTTGTTTACAAACTGTAGCCAAATGAGAAACAGCCTGCGGATACCCATTTTCACATTAGTCAGACACAATGACTACGGTCAGGTCACAGCATACAAAACTGAGTCTGTCAGGAACGCTGTTCTCTTCTGTATCTTGCAAAGTTGGAGAAAATGTTCCTGCTCAGCAAACGCAAAAACTAAATCACCTCGAGATATGTGATTTTTGTAAGAGTAAACTAAAGAGCAACTGAAAAACAATAAAGTGTTCCTAAAATTGGTAATCAGAGGGTGAGAGAGCGATGAATTTGTCTTCTTTAGTAAATGATCCATCATGGTAACATTGTCGAAGCAACTTTCCTTAGTTTTGTGAGTTATACTCCATTTATTTCCATTTGTGGTTCCATAACAAAGACAGATTACTAAAAATGTTGGACTTGCTTCCATATGCATAGCTTCAATTTTACCCTTTCATGCACATTAAGTGCCCCGTCGGGAGTCTGGCAATGGAATGGATAAAAAAAGAAATGTTAATTAAGTCTGCTGTGTGACATGGGGTCATGGCCTTGATCTTCTTCCATACCATCTGTCGAATCCCAGCTAATGATGCTGTAAGGAAACTCACAAAGAGTGAGCAAGTCAGCTAGGGAGGAGAGTGCCCACCTCTCCCTTGCACACTGCTTTCCATCTATATGGTGCAAAGTGCTTTCTCAAGGAGATTTGTATCATTTTCATCTTAAAGTTTCCCGGTGCAGTTGCCATCTGTGACATTTCACAGGTATAATACCTTCTCATTTTATAATTTGGCTCTATGTTACATTTCACAAAAGAAGGATCTTGTTTACTTTTATGTTCCTATTTATCTAAATTAAAACAGTAAAACATTTTTGCTTAAAGGCAAAGAATCTTTCTTAAGGTTGTTTTAAAGAAGCAGACCTATGTTCTGCACAGGCACATCATATTTTAATTCAGAAACAGACCTTTTAGTTCAAAAATATTATATTATAAATGGAAGAATGGTTCAAACTTAAAAAATAGTTCTACGTGTCTTAACTCCCTTGTCCCTGTACCATCTATTTTCACTGTTCTTGTCCCAGTTAGATATAGGAGTTTTTGAGAGGGGAAGGAAGGGGGAGCAGGAAAAAGTCATTTTACTTCTACACCTTTTATCTATCCTTAACACTAGTTCTTCTATATTGCTGTCCTGAGAACTCACTTTTAATATGAAAAATCAAAAGCATGGTTCAAAAATAATTTTAAAATTTGTATTTCAGATTTAGTATAGTTTTAGATGAGCTTTAGGTGTTATAATTAGAATGATGTTGCATCAACTGAGGTTCTAACTAGAAGGATTAGAAGAATGTTCCCCTTCTTAAAAAAAATCATGCACTGCTAAACTAGCACATTTAGAAACAGCAGTAGAAGAATTTTAAGCATGGTAAAGTCTCTCTCCAAGTTTAAAATTGAGCCTGCTAATCTTTAGACTACAATTGGTATTTGCCTGTCACTGACTGACTTTGGTCTTTATTTTATCAGAGTTTACCAGCTATGCATAATTCTATTTTCCAGGAGACTGACCAACATCAGTCCACTGCACCCATCAAAGCGTCTTTCATTTCTTAGCAGAACAGCAGGCAACAGCTCTCGTTGCAGTGGTTTCATTTCCAGCCTCTCATCCTGGTGGTGGTTTAGATTTCTCTCAACGCAATCTTTGTCATGATGATCTTCAGATGATACCAGGCAGAGGAGGAAACATTCCACTGCTGTTCTTTATGTGCATACATCTAGCATTCATTTACAGGTATGTCACCAAATATTGCACGCTGTGGTGTTTAAGATGCAATCAGAAAGAGCATGCCCGCGACTGTTGTATTTGTATGCGAAATAATCCAGATACAGATGTTTTAAGGAAGAATTTTCCTGCTAAATTAAATTTTAGGAAAGACAGTATTTCAGAAGGGAAAAAAAGCACAAACTTGATCACACTGTGGGACCTACCCTTTATTTCTTAATATGAAAGAAATCCCTACTGAGCAGCCCCACTGACTTAAAATAAGGAGAACACTCCAAGGTTTTACAGTTGTTGGATAAAACTATCCCATGCATTGCTTTTGCAGTTGTTTTTTCTCCATAAGGTGGTTTTGTTTTCTCTTCCTTCTTCCTTTAGAGCAGCTTAACCCCACAGTGAAGTCAAATCTTTTACTTATGTGATGCCACAGCAAAAAATCTGTGCTGCTTTGGAAATGAATTTGATACCACAAATTCATCAGTGCAACTTCACTGTAGGGATCAAGTATGAAAGGGAGATTGGCTGAGAACAAGCAAGCTTTTAATCTCTCTCATAATTAAAGTGTGGCAAGACAAATCATGAAGAACAAATGAAGGGTGAATATTTTAATTATTTTCATTCTGCTATTTTTCAGACTTTCCTCTGTCCTTAAGTCCACCATTACTGTTCTGTTTCGTTAGTAAGCATATATAGACACAAAGTATAAACTACACAAAAGCCCAAGTCTTAAGCATTCTTACAGGTGACAATTATGAATTACAAAGGTCACGAAGGAGAACTCCAAATCCATTACTTTGTCTTATTATTTACATTCCAATGCAATTTTCTCGTTGGTGAAATTGGTAGAAAGGACAGAATCCACCTCAAATTAAATATTTGGGGGGCACTTGTTTATCACAAGAAAAAGACTATGCTTTAGCCGCAAATCAAAATTGTTAGTCACTACTGCTTAGATTATATAAGAGTACAATTTCTTTCCCCTCCTAAAAAACAAACCACCAAACAAAAAAATCCACACGAACCAAACCCAAAACAAACCAAAAGACTCAAGGACATAAAATAACATTTTTGCTCAAGATAGTAATTTTCAAAGTATAGGTAAAAGTCAAAACTAATTTTATTTCTCACCTGCAAGAAACCTCTATTTTCTAATAAAGAATACTCTACAAATACAGACAAAATTATACTAAACAATTTTCAGTAGAGGTACAGGAGAAAGGACAGCATAAACAAGTAGAAAATCCAGACAATGACAAGTATATAATTCAGTATTATGCTGACTGTATTATTAATAAAATCAGCAGTGTAAGAGGAAGCATCGTCTAATTAGTAGTAGTTTGTCTGTGATTAAGGACAGTTGTAAAATGGTTGGTCTGAGGAAGAGTCAGCTAATTTTTCTGGGCATGATGACACTGGCTAACTATGCCACACATGATCTGCACAGACCATTTATCTTTCTAGGAAACAGTGTGTCTTCTCTTTCTTATTTCTTCTGTCTCATCTTAGACCTTAAGCTCTTTGTAGCCTGAATAGCCTTTTCTAAGTATTTGTTCATCTATGTATCCTAGCAGATATTAATTCTGACTACATCTTTTAGGTATATCCAGACAAACAATAACTAAATTGCTCATAGTAATTAAAAAAATAGAAAGACAACATTGAATAATCAACTTCAGCACACAGACCAAAAAATGAGCTGTATAAAAGTCTGTTAAAAAAGTCCTGAAACCAACATCTAACCCCCCAAGGGAAGATAAAGTTTGAATTATTTCTCTGACAGCTGAAATTAAAATAGAATAGAACAAACAAAAGCCAATGCACTGATGGACAAGAAACTATTTCAGCAAGTCAATGCTGCTTCTTGAGTCAAGTTTTCACTGATTATATCCAAGACATTTCATATTTTCAGTTGTTTGACCCTGTTCAAGACTCAAATCAACTTTAGATAAGAAAATAGATAGTTGTTCTACATTATAGACCTACGTTTATTAACCATAATAGTTCAAAACGCAAATTCTACAACTAAACTAAGTGTACAAGATGACTTTTATCGATTCCATCACTTTTTTCATCTTTGAATATACATTCCCAGTGATAAGTAAAAACTACAGACCCAGGATCCGATTTCTCCAAGTATCACAGCAATAGGTCCTGCATCCATTGCAGGAGCTATCATTGCATCAGACTGCAGATGGTCATCCTGCAGAGAGAAAGACATCGTTTCTCGCCCTGCAGATATGAATGGAATCATCATATAAGGCTGTATTTTAAGGTCTAAGTCTGGCTTGATATTTATTCTTTCTCTCATTCTTTTGTCATTGCTTCCTTCTTTAGCCATTTTCACTTCTAATAAACTAGTGATTAAATTATTCAACACAAATGTGTAAATCATGTGTAATGACAATAAGAACTAATTTTGAGCCAAATTCTGAAACAACTATCTGAATTCAAATTAAGATGTGGTTGCACATACACAAGTAACACTGTTTCACCCCCAAACTCAAAAGCATAAAAATTCAGTCATTTGCACTAGACATTAACCAAAGATATACCAGAGAGAAAATGACAAATTAGAAAAAAGAACAACATGTATGCAAACACAAAACCTGGTTAGAGGGGAAAGGCAGACAAAAGTCTCCCATATGCTGTTTTGAAGAAAAAGGAGGAACTGGAAGCTCCCAGTTAATTATACAATGTTCACTACCTGCTTTGCAGGAGCACAGTAAACACAATTAGTTCTGAGCATGATATGTGAGATAAAAAAATGAACTGACAATAGCATAAAACAGCCTTTGCTCAGTGACAGCACCAAGCACCCCCATGTCAGCGCTGCGCAGAGAAATCGTGTCAGCTGCATTCTCTGATGACCACTATTTCCCCAACCAAGAGACATTCCAATTTCTTCCTGTGCTAAACTTTAGCCTCCCAAAGCTACAGCTGCCAAATTACAGGCTCCCTTCCACATTATGAATTTGTTCCCCTAGGAAAGATGGTATTTTCTTATTTCGCTTTTGACCTTTCCCTGTTACTGGTAAGAGAGGATGATAATTGACCCTATTGTAGAAGAGAGGTTGGTAAGAAATGGGGAATACATAAAAATTACTTCTCTAATCCCTCTACTTTTTTTTTAAGAAAAAAATTTTCATCCAAAACCACTAAGGAGAAAGCAAATAATAATGTTCTTTTTCCTTCAACAATAAAATGCAGCTCTTATTTACTCTGCTACTATATCCTAGAGATTGCAATGCAATAATAAGTTAGCAAGTCTATAAATTATCTGCTCTTTTGAAATATTTTTGTCCACATCTGAATCACTCAGAGCTCAGTATTCTTTTTTTTTCCTGGCAGAGTGTCCTTGCTAATACTGAGTTTATCTATATGGAAGGTCAGATGTCAGTTATTGTGATTTAAACAAAGGGTTCTTGAATTTCTGTCTGTCAAGGATTTACTATCAGAACCTGTAACTCCACCTGATCTTGTGGCAAAGGGCAAGCAGATAAAAGCAGGAAAACATTTAACTGCTGCTGGTCTACAGTTCATGCGTAAGGTATTTTAATCAACTTGTTTAAACATCAAAGTTGTCTTGCTGGGTGCTTTTTTTTCCAACTTTGTGATGGATCCTATTCTGAAGCCCCTACACCTTAACAGTTCTTCCACTCCCACAACATGGATTTCGGTGTTCCTGTCAATCAGCTTCACCTTGTCTAAGTGCCAGGCAATGGTAATTGATGTGAACAGAGCTATTCCTTATTTATCCCAGTCAAAGTAAGCAGGAAAAAAAGAAAGAAAACACGCTCTGTAGTGTGCATTTCCCATACATTCCAACTCACTGCACAGCGGAAAATGAATGTTTCTTGACTATTAACTATAATTTAAGATAGGAAATTGTGACTTTTCAAGTCGTAAGTGTGAAAAAGCTTTCACTTTAAGGGTACTCATGTGCATAAGCTTTGGCATAACATATTTTGTTTTGTAAGCAGAAGTTCGAATTACCCCAGTTTGAAGCACAAGCCATTATAGATTGAATTAAACATTAATTCCAGCATTTGACTGAAGTAGCTGGCCGACAGAATACTAGTAGGAGTAGACCACATTTTAACAGTACCTAGAAGGCACTGCAGTGGTTTTTAGACTGATCTGAATGAGCAGATTGGAACAGGATGTTCAGCTTCCCACTGAATTTCAATCCAGGTAATCGCTCAGCGCACAGGCTGGGAGCTGCCTTTAGGCTGCTGAGGACAAGCTGTGAGGCAACACGTAGTACTGCCCTAATCCACCGGGCTCCCTGGGCCACACAGGTTGGAGACCAGCGCAGGCTACGCTGGGGCCATGCCCAGAGGCTTGCAGCTCTGGGGGTCAACAGAAACGTAACCCATAGAGCCAAAGTTAGGGCTACTGCACTGACTTGACCCATTTCATACATCTACATTTAAGCTACGCTTAAGCGCAGACTCTTTGCTTTCCACGTACAGCAGCACGCTCAGGACCGTGCCAAGACATGCCATAAAAGTGTCTGTGTACTTAAAAAGATCCCATATTGGACTTGGAACAATCTGAACCAACATAATTCACTTTTAAATTATAACTGCTATTTATTTCATATCCACACAAACTGTACAAATGGAGACCACAGCGCTTTTAAGGTCTTATTTTACTGACAGAATAGCCCAACCTCTAAATAAGAAGCCTCAAACTTTTTACTCCCTTTCAGTTTTCTCTTCTTCATCAGGAAGATAACAGAAACCCAACAAATACAAAAAGTTATATTCCCTGATCTTTTTCTTCACAGTTTGCATTAGTACAAAGAAAAGTCAAATGTTATTTTATTGCATTCAACCCAATCTAAACCAACAAGTTAGACTCTGGACAGAAAAAGGGTGCTCAAACAGAACATAAATTCAAAAAAAATGCCTCTATTTCATAAAGTCAGTTTTGGAAACAGGGAGGGCTGTTAAATTTGTTTTCTTCCTTTTTCTTTCCTTCCTAGCTTAGAATATTAAATTATAACTATATATTAAAAGGTGATATTTTCTTCTTTCCAGGGAGGCTATAAAACCAGTGTTACATAGTGACAATCAATCTGAACTTTAGCAACGGAATTCTGCTGTTTCAGCTCTTTTCTGGCTGTGTCATTAGCAGAAAACAACTCCAAGGCTTACTCAAAGATTTTTTTTAAAGTACTTAAATATTTTCAAAGGTAATCAACAAAGTTGAATTTCTTTTGCTTATACTTATTCATACAAAAATATTGTTTCTAGAACGTTCAGTGACAGAAATATTTTACATCATACACACCTCAGTCCTCCCTGGGATGCAGTCATACCACACATTTTACTATTTATTTCACCTCAACCGCATACAAGCTGACAATCCATGAGCTAAAAATCACTTGGAAACAGGCATGCTTGACTTTTCTATATCAATCTGCATCCACTTTAGTAAGTTAAAGGTCTTAAATTTATTATGCTTCTCAGTTTAGGAAAGCATTGAGACAATCACAATACTGCCAATGAGGGTATCCAGCTAATCTCACTTCATCTATCAACACACAGTAACAACAAAAGTTGAGAAATTACATGTATTCTTTAGAAATTAACAAAACACTAAATAATTTGGGATGTATTCACATAGGATTCTGAGCTAAATGTAAATTTATTCTGATAACAAAGGCAGCACAGTATTAAGCCCGCACTAGAGAACACTGATAAGAGGCAGAATGTATTAGGGTATCAGTCCCAGTGATTGGGTCTGCTTGGAGGTCAGGCAACTTTTCATCAGTTTCTGATCCACTCAGTATAGACAGGCTGAAAAACACTGAACAACAGCTTCTGCACTAAGTCCAATTTGCCTGAGCTGCGTGTAGAACCACTGCAAAAAAATACAGTCTTCATGCAAAGATTACAAGAAACTATTTATTCCAATAGTTACTTTCTTGACCTAAATGTAAGGTTTTATTCTGGGCTGGTTTTCGAGTCCATCAGAAAAAGAAGGAGCATTACATTCTTAACTTTAGGTCTGTCTTTCTTCCTTTACATTAAGCGCAAGGCACCTTAAAACACTTCATTTGCTGTAGATTTGGATCCTAGTTTATCTTCTGGAAACATACTGTCATGCCAAAGATCAGCATTTTTCAATGAGCTCAATGGACCAAATTATGTCTATAGCAAAGGAAACTAATTGGCTCTTTCCTCCCCCTTGGATGGATAATAGCCTGTGATTATTAATAAAGCATTTGTTCTCACTCTAGAAGTTTCTTTTTCCTTTTCTTTGTATGGGTTGTACATGCATAGGTGTTGCAGAGACAAGTTGCATGCTGAGAAGCAGAAATGTAATACCAGAAACTAAATTCTTGGGTTTTTTGTTGTTGTTGGTTTGTTTTTCAGTTTTGGTTGTGGTGGGTTTTTTGTACATTGCCTACAAGCAGCAATTGCCATTTATCTTGCTAAATATGCTTGCACATGAATTGAAGATTAAAGATTTTTGAAACTCTAGACCTTCTTGCTGTGTGCCCACATACAGAACACAGTGATGGCTCTTTAAATGTGTAGGTAGGAAAAAGATTAAGTAGAAGAAAATAGAGGGAGAAGGAAGAAAACGTGCCAAATTCCTTCCATGGAGAGTATGGAGTTGGCAAGGGTCAACACTACATATCAGATCCTCTCTCCCTTATTTTCATTCATCTTAATATCTCTTTTAAGAGGTTTCATTTTTCAAAATTGAAAGAGCTCTTCTTACCCTTACTTTTTCCATATCAAGGAGGGAATTGAACAATTTTCCTATTGTTTCATTATCATTTCTCCCACAAGTATGTGAGTAGGAGGAAACATTAGGCAAAAGATTCTGTGAGAAGCAAGATGCACTTAGTTTGCATGCATGAAGGCCGACACCTGAAGGGTCAGGGAAGTCCACTGTATCTCCTCTTAACCTTCCAATCAACTCACTCCGCTGCTCTCAGGAAAAGCTTCACGTACATCAAAAAGGTTCTGTAGCAGCTTTCCCCATCTCCCTGACCTTACCCAGTTTGGCTTAATGAATGCAGCCCTAGAGGGATACGCAGGCACAGCCAGGCACTGTTTAGTCTCTCATCTTCCCTAATTTCCTTTATACTTGGGTACACGTCACCACACCGACTTTGGCCTCTTTGCTACCTATGCCTCCACATGTGCTGAGCTCTAATATTAAAAGCCACAATCATAAAATCAGGAAAGAAGAGAATTCATCCCTTGCAGAAGGCTGTCAGAGCCCAGCAACTACAAGAAACTCTCCACTTTGCTGGGGAAGATCCAGCATGTTTCACTTGCAACTTGGAAGTCACATCAGAATTTCTTCTCATTTTATCACATCAAGTCAGAACTAGTTTTTGTCAAGCCAGGGCAGAAGTGTAATCAGGCCAGTATGTGTCAAGTTATGTAAAGAAAAAACGAGTACTAAATCAAACACAATAGGAAGCTGGCCTTCAAGGTTTGCTTTTTATTGGAAGCAAGCCCCTTCGGAGTCGTCAGCGGATGTGAACTTCCTAGGAATAAAACTGAAATTATCACAACTGACATTTCTAATGACTGGTGATCTAGCTACTGAACATCTAAATTTATTATATATCTAGGGGTTCTTTTTTTAACCAGAGATACAACTCGTGCACTTACATTTTGCACAGGAATTTAGGCCCTAATGCAAACCCTGAAGTCAGCATAATTTAACAGAGAGACACCACTTGCTTCCAGTGCCATTTTGAACAGAGCAGTACTGTGGCTGCTTTGATGCATTGGCAAGTAGGCACTAACAGCCATCCCAGACAATTACCTATATCTGCCCACCCTGTGCCCACCCATACCCGCACACGCAATTGCAACAGGCATAAATCTAAACTCAAATTAGGACATGGAACTGCAAGTTAAAACAAAGCAAGTGGCAGGTACTACTGGAATTTAAAATAAAAATTTCTCTAGAAACTTTGAAAACATTTCTATATTTCTCTTCGCAAGCCAAGCCACAGTAAGAAACGCTGCACTACTTATTCATTTTATTAGATGAGGGAACAGATGTGTCATCATGACCTGTTCTGACAATGACACAACAGGTTGAGGCATTCAAAGCTGTTCGGGTAACTCTAGCACTTGCACAGAAAGCACGGGTTATGATTTCAGGCTCTGCTAATGATCAGCGTTACAGATCTGTTAGAACAGCCTGTCATTAAGGTGAGAAAACGAAGGCAAAGCACTGCACAGATCTAGTCTGAAGCTGGACATGGTTTTAACAATGACCTTATTCCCTTCCCTTCGCTCCTATTGTCTTCTCCCACTGCTTTCTCTTTTCAACTGTGGTTTTGTTGGCATTAACTACCCTTGATGGCTATTTGGTTAGAGTGACCTAAAAACATCCTTTGGAGGAAAACAGAACAGAAGGATAAAAAAAGCAAAAGAGCAGGTAGGACAGCAAATGTTGGGGTTTTTTCCTCTCCCAGTACTATTTTTTAGCAACATGACTACTTGAAAAAGATGGTAAATTGGCAATAAGTTTTGGTGTATATTGTATTACTTGCTGTTGCTGCCAATATTAAGAGCTTGATTTTTTTTTTTGCAGGTACTTAAGGTAGGAAACAGACAAAGCAGACAAAGTTCAAAATGAACTAAATACCACACAAAACCTGGAAATTAGCTGAAGATGTCTGAAGTAGGGCTGATTATTATTGCTGGATTTTTCCAACTCCCAAAAAAGAAATGACAAGACACATCTAGGCATTGACTGTGATAACCCATTGGGATAAGAAGTTCTCTGGAAGATGTGGAAGAAAAGCACCTAACTAATGCAGAAAACTCAGCAGAGACCTACTGTCAAATTTCCAGTGGTTTTACCCATTTCTGTTGCTGGATTTCATCTACTACTCTAATCCTAATGGGATCTAGCCCTTTATAATGTCTCTAATAAGGGAGGAAGATTGTCTTGTAGGTTCAAGTTCACATTCAGAAGAGCTGCAGAATTGCCAGGCTTAAACAGGCAGCTGTGAAGTTCTTTTCTTCCTCAGAAGATTTTTTTAGAATAGGAGGAAACATGTGAGCCTTCAGAATTTCCTAAAAACCAATGAAAAACACCGTCATGTTTTAACTCACCTAGTATTTCCTTGCCAACATGTACTTCAGATTAGGATGTGGTTTTTTTAGCGTTTCTCTTAAGATGACACAGTTCTTCTGAAGCAAAGTGACTATTGTTACCCAAAGCTCATTCTACAAGGATCATTTAATAATTATCAGGATGCTTCAATAAAGTCAATATTATTTTCTTCCACATAAGAAATTTTACATTAAGAAAAATAAGAAATATATATGCATCTTAATCATTTTAGCAGTATTAACCCAAAGGATTGTTTTTTTCAGAAGAACAACAGGCAATATTTAAGGGTTAGGACAGTGTAAAACACTGACATTTTAGTAGTTTCACTCTTAGTTGCTCTTTTTGAGGTGTCCATTTCACCACGTTACTAACTAGAATCGGTTCCAGTCAGTCCTTTAGTGTCAGACCACCTAAGCACTGTTTTCCACAACTCCTAAATTGTCCCAAGGTTCTATTAAGTAGTAATTCCTTTCTTTTCATTTTAATCACTTGCTTTCCACTTGTCAGCACTATCTGCCAAGTAAATATTGCCCCTTAAATTTACAAACTACTCCAAATCATATGTTTTGTGGTGCCCATTGTACAGAAAAGGTCAGCTTTACAGTTCTATACGTGTGATCTATAAATAACTTTCACAAAATCATTTACATCAAAAATGAGTAACCAAGCCACATACTTCCGGTTATTTTCTACGTCTCTATCTTTAGCAGCCTAAGTAGCCCATTTTTCCATAAGTATAGGATCAACACTGTATGTGCTCTGTCTTTTTAGGAGAGAAAAAATGGAAGCCTGCCAGAACTGTTTTATGTCGGTTTCTAGACTAGTGAAAAAAGAAAGATACAAACAAAACCTTAAAGAAAATCACATTTAATCTTATTAATGGCTTCCTCCTTAGCTGTGCTTAATCATGGGTATGAGTGACACTTATTTGAGCTTCATCACAGCTGACACTTAATGGCAGCATGACTGAACATACTCAAAGCACAAAGCTGCACCATGGCCTGCACTCGGACAGTACCAGAGTACACAGAGCAAGAGGTCGGGAGACTCCTGCACTGCCCACTTCACCCTGACAGAAGAAAGGCAGCTCCTGCCAACAGGAGAGGTGTGTTTCTTAGAAAGACTCAGGTTGAGAACCATGATGTGAAAGCCAGTGTGCCTTTCATCACTTTTCAGAACAACATCAAGACGGTGGATCTCAAAGCAGCTTAAAGGAGTAGCACTGCCCAGGGAAGATATACAAGATGAGGATCTCTCATACAGAGAACATTTTCCACAAATACCCAAGTTGCCCTTAATCTCCCTTCTCTCTATTTTCTACAGTTAATGATAATTACTGCAGGCATTCTATATTACAATCTTTTCTAAACAGCCTTGAGGCAGGACACAGGAGCAACAGCAGGCGAGGAAGCCATCCTATTCCAAGTCAAATCTTAGTGCTAGGCTTTGTATCACATCTCGCAGTAGCTTTTTGTGGACTTTGAGAAATGGGCAAGGTTGCCAGCTGCTTGAGCAGGTCAGAACCTCCACATCCCTAAGTAGATGTGGATAGGAGAAGCAGAAATTCACTTTTTATGACCTTAGATAAGATTTATACCACAAGGAAAGCATTCGATCAGCATCCTAAAACTGCACAAGTATCAAACGTTATAATACTAAGAAAAAACACAATAACAATTATTTCTAATTTCACAGTGCAAACATCTAGTAGAGAATGATGTGCTAAAAATCTAACATCACCCTTTCCATTCATAGTTTGATGTTGTTACAAAAGGAAATCAAACCACATTCATACCATTTATTTTTTTTACTGTCTTCTTTTAATCATAGGAACACCAGCACTGTTTGCTAATTTCCTGATTGTCACCATCAAAAAAAAATAGCATTTAGGGCTCTGAGACTCATTCTGCTTAGTTTGGGAATCAGCATAAAGGGAGCTGGGGAATATCTAATATAAATTGATGATGGTTTTATTATGCATGTCATTAAAGAGATGCCACTGGTAAATAACAAAGATACAATATATGGACAGTTCAGTAGAACCAAAATGTGAAGAACTCAAAAAAAGAATCAGGCAAAAAGATTAACTTTTTTTTGGTAATACCAAAGTAAATACAACGTAAATGGAATGTGCCCTTAACTCAGTTCCCAAATAAGCATCTAGCACTCTTCAAGTACAGGACATGTCACATTAGACCTCCTTATTTCAAGTTTCTGACAGAGGCAAAAAATATATACGCAGAAAGATAGCATGGCAAAAGTATACAAGCATTAATGTATTAAGGCTAAATGTAGCTCTTCAGGATGAATTACTAGACATCAAATCTCTTCTAAAAGTTTCACTTTGTATTTTGAATCTGTAAAATAACAGTTGAGACTTATCATGTAAACTGCTGATAGTAAGAGTTTTTTTTACCACTCACTACAGTAATTTGAAATTATCAGAAAAGAGCACTATTAAAAGTATAAATCAATAAACTTAAGATGCTTATTGAAATAACTAATATAACAGTTAACCTTGAAATATGAAGATGTACAATCACCAATCAAATAAGAGGTTATCATCTCCATTTGTACACAGAACAAAACCCATGACAAAATGCCATGAAATGATTAACGATGCATCAAGTGCTCTGTAAGATCAGAACGCTGACTTCTATCTCCAGTGGTTTAAGAAATCTGGGAGTTTCTTATAGATGTGAAATGTAACTGCAATTTTACCCAAATCTAGAATTTAATAACTGAACAAGCACCTAAATGAGAGAGGCAGATAAGACTGCTGATATTGTTCATTCACCTTGGGTGAACCAGGAAACTTCCCAGAGCCATGTGAAATCCAGCTTGGTTTCATAAGCAAGAATACAGCTGCCATTACAATCTTCCACACTTTTAAAACAAAAAACTCACCATAATTTGTAAACTACGTTTAGCATTGTCCACAATCTGAGATACACATGTGGTGTAGCCAAAAAGTAAAGGTACACTCATCTTATCTGAACCATTTAGAAGTGAAAAGACAGATCACAGAACATTAGGGATTGGAAGGGACCTCAAAGGATCATCTAGTCCAATCCCCCTGCCGGTGCAGGACCACCTAGATCAGATCGCACAAGAACACATCCAGGCAGGTTTTGAACATCTCCAGAGAAGGAGACTCCACAACCTCTCTGGGCAGCCTGTTCCAGTGTTCTGTTACCCTTACTGTAACAATACAAAATAAATATAAAATAAAAATAAAATATAAAAAATAAACATAAAATCTGGTCCTAATTTTCAATAAGCCTTCCGAGAATCTTTGCAGATGTCAATGTCATCTGATCTATTAAGTTATTTAAGAACCTATTGCCCATTACTAGCAATGCTGGAATAATTATAAAGTGATTGCAGATGCTGACTTTAAATTCTATTTGGTAAGTTACAATGTATCCACCAATAACAAACATTTCTATACAGGCATTTGAAGTCAGGCCAAGTATAACATTTTCCATATCAAAGCATGTTTTTGTGTGAAGAAAGTGAGTAAACGAAGATGAGTAGTAAGAATGTGAAATATACCACTTTAAGAACAATGTTAAACAAGTTAAAATATTGATGCTATATTTCCAAGAAAGACTAGCAAGGACTACAGTACTTTGATTTAAATAGCAGCCAAAGTAATTTTGTTCTAAAACAACATCGCAGCAAAATCCCCATCTCCAAATCCCAAACAAGTCAGATGTTCCTGAGCTGTATCTGCTCTAGAATTCGAAATTAATTTGTCTTTCTGTGTGGCAGAACTGTTGCCACAGTGGAGGTAAACAGCATACCCAGATGTTTGCAAGTTCTAACTCAGAGGCAGGTGCAGCAGAAAGGTATTTCTGGAGGTAGCTGCCTGGTTGTTAAAAGACTAGATGGAGCTATCACCACCCACCTCCAGCCGCCTTTTTCTGGATGCACTTGGAAAGAAAAACCAAAGCGTTTCACTCCACTCTATAAGTATCCAAACCCATCAGGTTTTTTTGTGTTTTCCAAGCACAACAAGCAAACACAGGCCCTAAGAGATATCAAGGTAAAAAAACCCACTTACATTCCAGACCTCAAAAGGAATGACGCAGGCTCAGCGGGGGGATAAGAAAGTGAAACAGTGAGGCCAGCAATGAGTTTTACCAGTTTTCTGAGTTAGGGTCAACAATTTTTCCCTGATTCCACATGGAACCTGCTTTGGATAATTAAGTCTGTGGTGGCTCTTGTGCTAAATAGTTAAAGTAAAGGTGGTTTGCCTATGAAAACTTCAGAAATTAAAAAACTTGTCGTTTTACTGTACCAATTCATGCTTGTTAAAACCCTCCATTTCATAAAGATGCAGCATCCCTCACAATTTTGTGAACTCATGAGGTAATGACTCCAGCATGAAAGTCTTTATTGCTCATAGCCCTTGAGTGACTTAGTTCAAAACTCTGGTCTCTGCCACTTCCTGAGTGGAAAGGTGTCCACACTACAAAAGCCACCCTCACTGTACAGAGTCATTGGTGCCATCTCAGCAGAGATGGCAAACAAGCATTAACAGGTTCCCCTGCTGACTATGCTGTCAAAATCAGCACCTCTAGAGGAGTCTCAAGTAGTATGAAAGACTCCACAGGAGCTTTGTATTTCGCCTGCTATACATCTCCTGTGGGTAGACAAGAGTTGTTCAGCATCTAATGCATTCCCCACAGCAATTTCACATCTTTACTGGCTTTAGAAATCAGAACTTTGTACTTTCCAAGTTTACCTCCAACTTTAATTAAGATTTATTTTGAGATGCCTGTGTATTTCAAAATTATATTGAACAAGAAACAGCATCAGGTGATATTTTTTACTAATAGATTTCTTTGCAGCTCTGTATAACGCAGCACAGCTGCATGAATGCCTCAGGAATAATGTGCAAGACATACTGCCTTACTTCAAGCTACTAAAATCTATAATCAGCTGCAGACTCATGAAACCACAGTTTAAAGAGATTACACTTTTAAATCATATTTGTGCAAATGAAAAGCTAGCATTATCCCACTCAAAATTATTTCCAAATTCCATTTTTTGTTCAAATTAAAACAGTATACTCCTATAATTTCTGAAACAACGATTCATCAAGGTATAATTCCACCCTATTAAACATAGAAACAATACCTTCTTACCTTACAAATCTGTGCTGTCATCTCACAAAACTGGCAAAAATACAGGTTTAATTGATTCTTTTACTTCTGTAAAACTGTTGAGCCAACACGGCTGAAACAAATTCTATTCCATCTCCTCTATCATCATGAATACAAGTTGGGGTTGTTCAGCCTGGAGAAGAGAAGGCTTAGGGGAGACCTCACTGCAGTCTTTCAGTACTTAAAGGGGGCCTATAAGAGATGAGGACAAACTTTTTACCAGAGCCTGTTGTGAAAGACAAGGAGCAATAGTTTTAAACTAAAAGAGGGTAAATTTAGACTAGATAAGGAAGAAACTTTTTACAATGAGGGTGGTGAAACACTGGAACAGGTTGCCCAGAGAGGTGGTAGATGCCCCATCCCTGGAAACATTCAAGGTCAGATTGGACAGGGCTCTGAGCAACCTGATCTGGTTGAAGATGTCCCTGCTCACTGCAGGGGAATTGGATTAGATGACCTTTAAAGGTCTCTTCCAGCCCAAACCATTCTCTGATTCTACAAAAAATACTAACAGCTCCATGCAAGATCTGTAAGCTCTGAGTATTTTGAAGACAAACCAAAATGGTTGCACAGCTGCAACACAAGACATATCTAACACAATCTTTGTCATCACTGATGATACTGAAAACAAATTACCCATCCCAGTCCAAATTACTGTCTTCTTGGCAGTTTTGAAATAAACCTCTCTTTATTTCACTATAATCTCAGTATACATATTTTGAAAATTACTGAAGCAAAACCCACTAATTTCACAAGAATTTTACAGACTCACAAGAGTAGAACTGTCATTTAAAAAATACTAATTTCTCTGTTGGATTAGAGACAAATTCCCCTTCCAGTGAACTTTAAAAGTAGATTAATTTGACTAAGGAGGAAGAAAATAATCTTTAAAATATACTTTGTCCCACATGCTTCTTGTCAGTCTAGATCTATCACAAGAGCATATAGTTATTTGCTGTAATCAGCAATTAAAGAAACACATGAAAATGATAATAAATATGAAAAAGATTCTAGATTCACTTTGTTCTTTACAAAGGTGCAGTCCACTCCTCACAAATAAATTCAAAGTGTCTACATTTTAAATACAAATATCTCAATACAGCAAAGTGCTGTCAGCTTTCATTTATGATACTGGGAGGTGAAAGGCTCTCAGTACCTCATAGGATGCATGCTCTGTTTGTTAAAGAAAATTACCAGTTTGACACTCAATTCTGCCTTGAATGATCAAAAGTTACAGACAGGTGAGATTTCAGTCTAGTAGGGGCTTTCCACGCATCCTGTAACATTAAGTTCTGGGAAAGTATAGCAGCAACATTGCTGCAAAAGAAACAATACAAGGCTGTAAACGAGAATGCCAGAGCTCCAGATTTTCCAAGTTATTAGAATACTCAGGGAAGATATGGAAAACATAGGTTCAGGTTCTCTTGCTGCTATATTTTCATCTCCTGTACAGATAGGTATTTTAACATTTCAGAGTTGCAGTAGATCATTATTAAATTTTGCCTTTGGTGGTACAGCATCCTCAGAAAGCTGCTCTCAAAATCTCACTGTTACTTTGCTGAGCATTTCAACACCAGCGCACCCAGCCTGTTATTTTCTTTGCCATATATGAATCCACTTTTTTATTTCGAGCAATGCTTATTTTCTCTCTCAACATTATCTCCTTTTTCTTCCCCTCATATGCTCTGATTAATTCCAAGACACTGCTTTCATTTGTTCAGCTATAGAAGTTCTTCCCTAACCATTTTTCACCTTAATTGATTTACAGTAATACCAAAGTTTTATTTGAGGAACTAGCTGATTTCAATAATTAATTGTACCTATTTACCAAAGTTCTGTATGAAAAAATTCTATTCTTATTCAGCACATTTTGCTTTTGTTTAATCTGAATCAGCAGCAATCACTCAAGGCTACTCTAAACATACTTAAAACTGCTGCTTAGTAACTTCTGCTCTCCATTGAGAGCGCTCTCTTCGTACCCGCAACACCATTCTGGCAGGATTTGTTTTGCCTCCAGGAGCACTAACATCATCTGTAGATCAAACTATACGCAAAGCTAAGGAGCCTACAGTAGATGCATAGCACTACTCTAGCAGAAAGAACTCCAGCTCCCATTAGTGTTTCCCTAGCAGCAGGGAAGACCAGAAACTCAGCCCTACAGATTTGCAGTTTACCATCACTTCAAGTTGTTCTTCCTCAGTTTAAAACCCTCTGCCTAAATCAGCCCCACCTCCTCGTTAGGTGTTAGCAATTAAACACCAGCAGCAATCAAGAAGATGAGCACTACTCAGAAGAAAGGCTTGTTCCCACCTTCCTTACTGAGAAGTCCTACACATACTTTCATTTTATTTACTATTGCTTTACCCTTCTTTAAGATATGGGAGGATCCAAATTCAGTTCCCTGCCCCAATGTATACTTAGTGGTAGGCAATAAAGAGAGCCTGAAGGAGAAGCATGCAAGAATATAGCTCCAGTTATTGTCAGGTAGTCATTCCTAGCAAATCAAGCAGAGAGGTTTAAAACTTTGGTCTGGTTTTAAACCCAGTTCTGTTTTGTTTGGTGCAAGAACCAAGGTTAAAAAAAATAACTGAACTCACTCAAGCTAAAGTTGTGTGTCTTCAAAACATAACTTTCACAGAGTTTCTGCGTTTGAATCCCACTCTGGATTTTTTGAATAGACTGGTTTTGTATGAGTAATTTTGTTATCGCCAGGAGAATGAAAAAGCTATAAAGTATTTAATTTAAGAATTTAATTTCAAACAGATAGATGAACAGGAGTGCACTTTATATTATAAATAGGAAAATTGAATGATAAGAAATACGCTTTCATTACTTTCTAAGTACAGTAATAACGCTTGCTACCTTGGGCCAGAAGATTATTGGCAACCAAAGTTTTAATCATCAAAATAGAAAGATTTTGTGTGTCTGGGAGATAGTAGTTTCTCTACTACAATACATTTTTTGAGCTTTGGCTAATAAACATTTAATAATGATTATATTAAAAGTTATTGTCCCTGGGGCTTCCTTTTGATGTGTACCATATAAAACAGGCGTCTTGTATTATTTTTCCAAGCACAGGGGCTTTCCAGTTTGCACTGAGCTTAGAATTATTAGTTTAGAATCCAGTTGCTATCTTTGTTATTGCTTTGTAAAGTTCTAATTAGAATTTGGGGAGTCTAAAGAAGTAATATGCTTTATGAATAGTGCTATGTCTTTTAGATGCACGATTGCCATTCACTTTCTTTCACTTGTTTTATTAAGCAGAGAACAGTAAAGGAATGTTTGAATCATCTTGTATATTTGATCTTTGTGCGTTGGAGAGAATTTATTAACAGTAAGACTATGGGATGACTCTCAATCAGTATCTGCTTTTAAGGTGTTAGAATGGAGATGGTGCTAATTAAAGCTTGAGCCGAACCTGTATTAAAAAACCTCCACTGGTTATTTAGACTCTACAATCCCAGTCCCTTAGAAGGTATTTCTGAGGTCATCTAGCCCAGCCACCTTCACAAGCACATGTGCTTACAACGTAAACATTGCACCAAGTTTCTCTTGAACACTTCTGCTGCTGCTATCTCCACAATTTACAGGGCAATCAAGTGTCCGTCCTCAAAGCTAAGAATCTTAAGCAATACTACTTAAAAAATGTCCTTTTTCTCATATGCATTTCTGCTTTAACACACACAGTGAAGACTGTCATTTCCATGGAATAATATGCAAATGACCTGACTCCTTCCTTCTAGCCAAACCTCTAGACATTAGTCTTCCATAGACATTGCTCCATCGATTTTCATATAGCTCCATAATTAAGATGTTTATAAATGCTCATTGATTGTGTGGAAAAATCAAGAGGACTGACTTCTCTGTCCTTTCAGTAGGGAATAAGATCCCAATAGGACTGCAGGTCTTCCACAAGGACTGGTACACTCTCCACTAAGCTATCTCACAGTCTGCCACCTAAAAGCAGGGTGAGGGATGGGAGGTTGAGTAACTTGGGCAAGAAGGGAAGTTGTTGAAATGGTCATATCCAACAATCGACTGGCAAAAGAGAAGCATGTAGTTAGAGATGTGTAAATAATTGATTTTTCAATTTAGCTACTGACTTGAAAAAAATCAAAGAAAAATTCAGACCAATTGACCCAGAATAGAAGTGTTCTGGGTTGAGTCGTGTGTGTCCCCCCTGCTTCTCTTTTCAAGTACAGTGAATGTGACAGGCTATTGAGTCTCACTTTTGTTCTTTTTGAATAGTTAGGATTGATCCAGATAGTAGAAGGGTTTCAGCCAATGAATCAGAGAAAGGTCCATCTCAGAAGGCCTCTGGCTACTTTTGAGAGGCATAAGATGCCCAAATTCATCTTACGAATTAGAAACAGATTACAGGTCAGCTCCCTAGCCACTGGCTTAAGAAACAAGAAATGCTTCAGTTCAGAATGATCAAACAGAATTATTTTGACATTTCGAAACTTTCTTTTCTTCCCCAAAATAATTTTCAAATTCAATCTGGATATGCAGTTTTAGTTCAAAACAAATACATACACATTTTCTGCCTGGCTAAACCACTGGTTTTGGTTTATTTTTTTTTTCCCAGGGAAGGGTTTGTTTTGTGACTTTTTCCCCAGAGCTCTGTATGTAATCGAAAACATTATCTTCAGCACTGTGGGCTATTTTCTTCTTCTCTTTAATGGTCAGCAGCGAAGTGGAAAGTCAGCCAACAGGAGAAAATCTCTTGCCCATGTTAGGCAATCCTTATGGAAGCTCATCACTAAAAGCATTAGCAGGACAAAATGCCATGCCATTTTACCTCTGAGTGGCTGATCTTTGGCAGCTGTAGGTGACTTATTCCAAGATCTAATACCAAGCATGTTCATTTTACCATTGAAAAGGCAAAAGATGACTTCTGATTATTAACTAGATGTAGAAGCTATTAGATTTCCTGCTTCAGCTGGTTAGTCGCATTAGTCAGATCTAACACATTTCAGCATTCCCTAGTTCCTCTGTGTGTGTCCATTACATATCCAGTGGCTTAACTAGAGCCTCCGGGGGTTATATTCATTAAAAACTTAACATTAAGTTTGGTGCTCCATGCACTGTGGAATATTTGTGATACCTTTTGGATTTTATTAACAAAAACGATTAAGGGACTGAAGCATCATTTATATGAGGAAAGGCTGAGAGAGCTGAGACTGTTCAGCCTGGAGAAGAGAAGGCTCAGGGGATCTTATCAATACATACAAACACCTGACGCAAGAGAATGAAGAAGAGGGAACCAGGCTCTTCTCAGCAGCACCCACTGACAGGAGCAAAAGGCAGTGAGTAAAAATCACAAAAAAAAAATCAAGTTCAATCCAAATACAAGAAAACAAGTTTTTACAGTGATGGTTGTCAAACACTGAAACAAGTTGCCCAGAGAGCTCATAGAGTCTCTATCAGCGAAGATATTCAAAATGCCACTGGAAAAAATCCTGGACAACCTTGAGCAGCAGGTTCCTTCCAACCTAAACGACTCTGCAATACTGTCACAAAATGAAAAAGAACAAGTCTACCAATGCAACATAACAAATTACCAGGTACACCGAGCTGGTGCTGAATGTGTACGAGTAACCTCTACTGAGGACAAGGCATTGCCCTGCTGCACTTCAGTGCTGTGTCCCCTTCCAAACAGGTCAGGATGCAGTTTCCAAGCACAGCAACTTCACATCAGCCTGTAATTCAGCATCCGGGGAGATGCCTTCTTACCTAAGGTGTTAGCTATTTACAAAAACTCACTGAGAGCAGTCTACAGTCTTCCTTTCATCCAGAAAAGTGTTAGTTAAAGCACACACTCAGGCTGCCCATCACTCTCCTACACACAGGATGAAGCCTCCCATCCTTGCAGGTGAGGGATTTTGGCACCTAGGATAGAGCAGGGAACCAGCAAGCAGCGTGCCTTTCGGTCACCCATGCAACAGGTTACAGAGCCAGCGCGATGAAGGATGAGTGCGAACGGCTCTACAGCCTCATGGTCCACACAACTGTAATACATGAGCCAGGTCTGGAATTCAGGGTTCGCTTTTAAAGACTTTACATAACCACTGCTAACAGCCCTGAAAAGAGGAAAAAAAAATAACTCTGGCTATTGACCTGTTCTGTAAGCAACAGGATTCTCTTCCGAAGGAGAAGTTAGAATTTACAGACAACACTTTAGTATTATCTCCACTTTCGTATGTTATAAACTGCATCGTAGTTCCTAGCACTATTACAAGGTCTCTGAAGCAGCTCATCTTCTGTGCTGCTCCCGTACTAAGCGGGATAGCTGCCAAATTTTTGAAGATATTTAAAAGATGTATCCAAGTGTTAGATGGGGTTTAAAATAACTTCTACACTGTCTCACAGTAACTAAATCTGTCACTTATTTTTCATGTTCTTTTTTCCTTTTAAAAATTTCCTGTATTTGATATATTTTGACCCATTTATTATTTTAAGATGTAGCTTTTTAGCAAAATAGATTAGTGCTTAACAACTGCATAAAAGCAAAGTGAAGAAATCCTTTGACTGCAAATGAACAACAAAGTTTTTAGGATGCATTTATGTTTCCAGTGCTTTTTAATGCTGTTAGAGAATGTATACTGATACTATCACATCTGATACGTGTTTTGTGTCGTTTTCCTTGGTTAAAACTACAGCTACGACTTATCCAATTTGTTTTATATATTAATATTCATTTATAATATGAAACAAGGAAAAGATGTGGCTAAGAAAGGCAGCAGGAAAAAGTGGAGAATACCTATTCGATTCCTCACTGTCAATTACTAGTAATTGCCTGGTTTTTAACTTTGTGGTCAAATTTTGTCATTTGTTGACAAAATCCAGTGTTACATTTTTAAAGCAAATTCAACAGCCCACTCAAACCACCAGGAACATAGTAGTTGAATACAAGATCTGTTCTGATTGCCTCGGTCCAGTAATCTAATGGCATAAACACATTTGCACACAAAAAAGCTTGCAGAATGTATGCCAAACGAAAGAGTCATGAAAGCATTGGTTTGTGAAACATTGGGAGGTATAACAAGCATTTTTTAATGTGCTGTTTGTTTTTAAAAATTGTTTGTGCCTAACCATGTACTTAACTAAACACACAAGTAAAAATAAGCTAATAAAATTAGCTGGCTAAGTAGAATAATATTTTCTTACAACAGTGCTTTGTGTTAAAGAAACCAACACCACACCTCTAGCTAAATCTTGGGATTCTCTTGAATTACACTGATGAAATTCTTTGGTATCACTGCTTGCCCTAAGATGGGGAGGTCATCTGACTGAGGGAACCTATGAACAATGGGATAACCATTAAGATTACTGGGGTATTGGTTGCCTTGACAGCCTATTGCTCTGTTAATTAAGCTTCTGCCTTGCCCAATGAACAGCAGTTGTTCTGTCTTGCACCAAAAGGTTAAAAATACCAGAATTCTTTAACAGGAGTGACAGAAGATGCTCAAGTTATGGTCTCTTCAGTGCTTTACTATAAGTTTAAAGGTTAGCAGAAGAAGCAAGAATAAGAAAGTCCTTCCCTGGGACATGACCTAATGAAAATTGTCTACTGTGTTGCTGTGACACAAAACTTATATTTCACGCCTACAAGATCTCAGCCTTTGATTTCTCTGATTCACTGTGGAAGCTCTCATCTCTTTCACAGTATGAAAGTCACAGTACATGGTCATTCACACATTTTATTAACAGCAGCAGAACTGAAATAGATACACAAAAACATAGTAAATAACAACACAATAGTGTTCACCTTGGGGAGCTCAATTTTCAAATGTCCTGACCTGTAGCAATGCTTTAAGTAACAGTTGAAAAGGGACAAGTCAATTTACTAAACTTTTATGTAGAAGACTCCAACTGAATTCCTATTGAAGTTCTGCATAGCTCTAAGTAATCAGACTCACTAATACTTAGAAAAGAATCAACAGCAAAAACACCATGCAAATTCAACTGCCCATGTGTGAAAATGGCAATGGCAATGCTTATCCTGTCACAATTGCTAAACTGGTTTGCCTCAACTTCATTTACTAAGCATTAATGAGGTCTGTGAAAGATAAGGGTGTATTTGTTCCTGTAGGAGAAGGTTTGCCAAGTCAAGGTTACAATTCAGGCGGTAAGCAGCATTTGTATCTTTGAAATTATCCCCTAAGTGCTTCAGTTTGCCTGACTAGAGCTTTTTTCCCCCCTTATGTTTATGACACCACTACAGAATTAAGTGGTCATGCATGGAACCACTGCCTACTGAGTTGGAGGGGAGAGCCTGTCAGTGGGTGCAGTCTGAGAAGATCATCACCACCCCATTTCTGCCTCCTGACAAGGATTATTCAACCTGCAACCACTGTGGTGTGACAGTTTCTTTGGTTCCACTCAAATCCCACTGTAAGAAGAGTTAAATAACTAAACAACACACAAAAAACACCCCTTAAGAAATAATTCTTTCATAACCAAGGGATAATGTCCAGGTAGAAGGATAGCAGAAGGCAGCTGCTAACTGCAGCAAGCACTGCCTTTAACTGAAAACATCTGGTTTATGATAATACATCTAGGGCTGTGTTTGTGACTGAACAGAAGCAAGTTATATAAACTTAAATTCTTAAAGATTTTTTTGAGCAAATCATGTAGGAAAAATATTGCCTTTTGAAGGCATATCATTATTGACAACGGCACTGCTTCATCCATTTGGAAAACCCTGAATCAGTTCTCTGAGGACTAGGGAAGAAGGAAGAAGTTGCATCAGCATTTACTATCAGATACCAGAGACTGCATAACTGGACAAAATTAAGCTTTGTCTTTCCTCTTCCTTAAACTAATGTTTATTTGTCATCTGTCTCCATTGGTTAAAACAGGTTTCAGATCAGGTCCTATAATTATGTCAAAACAAATACAGGAGAGCTGTATGATAAAATAGGCTGACTTCTGTTTATCAGTCTACATTTGAATTCAAATTTAAGAGATAACCTATTTATTTTGCTTCACCCTAATAATTCAGACACTTCTCTCTAACTCTACTGCCAGTCATGTGATCTCAACAACTGAAAAAGGTAATGGAGCTACCATAGTTTTGTTAGAGAGCTCCACCTCAAGCCATAAAAAGTATCCTGGTTCCATCATCTCATAAGACATCATGGACCAGTCTCTCAGGCAGCAGAAACCCAAGCAACATGGATAAAGGTTTTCCAAAACTTGGAGAAGCAATGTACAAATTCCAGATCTTCAGTAAGTTAACCTCTCTGAAATCCTAAAACTAAAATGCTTTAGTTACTAAAATGCTCTATTATTTAGTGCCGCAAACTATCGATCAAGTCCTTTCAACTTTGTCTAAGGGGCAGATGTGCAATAAGGTGGATTTAAGAATTCCCTCATATGCTTCAAAACTCTCAGAACCAGCTAAATAAAGCTTCCAAAGATCCCAGTAGTGGATATTGGAGAAGTGTTTCCTTAAGCAGACACTGAATCCTCCCCTTGGATAGCTGTTGTTATGCATAGTCAGACATTTAAGGAACAGGAGTTCACCTTAAATGCATTAGGAGGTTAATTAAGTTTTCAGTAAGCCCTTCTCTAATTCCTCCTCCACAAATAACACTCCAACTGGATCGCAGGGGGATAGCGGAGCACTGTAAACACGAATCATGACAACTACAAGCAATACCGGCCGTACAGTGTTTTACAGCTAAGGTCACTTAAAGAGAACAGCTCCTCTTCATGATTCAGTCACCTACAGAACAGGTGGCCTAAGGAAGACTTAATGAGGACAGTCTGAATAACCTTCTACCTACAACAACTTATTATATTTTGGGGATGTCTCACTTTGTTCAACAGTTATTAATGGAATTTGACCCTTCTGCAGTTTTTGTAACAAGTAGGGAAGTGCTATTGCATAACCACTGCAGTTTGAAAATGGCACTACGAAAAAGCTTCCTGCAGTGAGTGTCCTGGTAGATCTAGAAAGCATCTGAGATCGATTTGTGGCATATGTTTAAATTTATCACCCTGCACCTAGGCAAATTTCTAAAACAGCACTTATCAAAAGAACACTTCTCCCCCCCACACTGTCATAGTAGCTTTCCCAGATCACTACCACCATCCTATTGATTCTTTCCCAGGGAAAACAGTAAGGAAACAACAACCCTGTTTTGTTACTAGTTACTCATAATAATGGAAACAATATTAGAACAGGATTAAATATGATGCTCATACAGATCCTATAATCCTCCTTTGCTTTTATTCTCAAATGTGATTAAGAGGAAGTGTGCCATGTATTTCAAAGTTTGCAGCTACTCTGCCTGTACCTCAGTGCTGAAATGTTATTCCTCTATTTTAGACACACATGGAGTAGGATTCAGCTGGTCTTTGTTTTGCCCTGATAATGCAAGCACTTATGGATCCAAGTAAATTCATGCACATTGTAAACTTGGTCACACACACAAATGTTTGCAGGATCATGCCTTAGCATATAAATTAGTACCTAATATTGTTTGCCCTTAGTCACAGTACAATATGCTGTGTGTAGTTTTATTTTGATAATTTACTGTGTCAGATTCCCAAGAAGTGGAGTTGCATCAACACAGGTGGGTGAAAAAATGAGCTACTCCCTTCTATGCAGGTGTTAAAATACCTTATTTCCACAATGTTATTTATTAAAAATAAAGAGCATTGTTATACAAGTTACTAAATGCAATTGATACTTACTTTAAACTGAAAATATTACCTAAATTCACTGTAGTTCTTTTAAATGAATATCTGATACAAGAACATAATCACAGTGCAACCAGGAACAAAACAGACAAGGCTATTGAGTTGATACAAGTGTAGAGCTGTGTGAAGTTACAGATATGTGTACTAGACAACAATCTGTTTTGTTAAACAGCAGAGTCCTTTTACTTACATAATTAAATGTTAAAAGAACAAAGATACTACTGTGGTGCAATGAGTTATCACTGAATCAGCTTTGTGCACAGGGTGCCAGATACACTTTAATAAAAGTTGGTTGTGCCTTAAGGATAAGCCTGCAGGTACTTGTGGAACAGTTTTTATGGTTGGTGTCACCCATACTACTACATTTCAGTATTATAATGGCAGTCTGTTTTACGACTTGTATGTATTTTGTTTCCACAGACACTTTTATGATTAACCATCTTTGCATCAGCAAAGCTTAAAATTAAAGCAGGAACACACTGTTCTTAAAAGGAACAATCTTCTGGATTTCAAATGCACTTCCTAACCTCTAGGGTAAATAGTTGAGCTTTCTTTTCCTTTCTCTTTTTACACCCCAGTGACTTGTGAATTTTTTTTTTGCTTCAAGGATAACTTTCAACCATAAGTAGTAAGAATACCCTCCCCACACAGCATTTTTTTGATACTTAGTATACTCTTCAAAAAAATGTAGATTTGAACTTCAAGTAAATACAGGAATTGAATCTAATTTTTCCATATTTTAGAGGCTCACTATGAAAAAACGTCCATTGTACTTAAAGAACACTGCTTTCTCTTTATTTTAAAGAAAACTGATGCAGCCACTTTTTCTTTCTACTGTTATTCATCAGGCACATCCTGTGAACACCTACTGGATCAATCCTGATACAGCCTACACATGACACAAGTGCATCCCTAACATATGTGCAGAGCTAGAAGACTCCGAACCTAAAAACCACCAAAGGATAAAGAAATATACAGAATCATCTTGACATAAAAGATTTGCTTCTTGCAGTTGCAGCAAGAAGCATCATGCAAGCAAGAACTAGGTACTATATTATAAGAAATTTCTCCAGAGAACGTGGAAAGAGTAGAGCTGGGGAACGACATGAAAAGAAAAACACACATTACAAAAGATGGAGGTGGAGAAGCAGCAGCATATGACTGTCTTTAGAGTAGTTCAAAATGGGATGGGTTGAGCCTGTGACTTAAGTTCCCTTGAAAAGAAGGTAGATCTAAGCTAGTACGTATTTTGTTAAGGACCGAGTGTAAAGGTCAAAGCAACTCTCACAAAAAGGCTTCGCAACCATAGAGGTCCACTGATTGTGTGCCAAGAAAGCTGCACTTTGCTGAGTATGGGAATTATAGAGTTACTTATACACAAGTATGCATAAACAAGTACACGTATAACATCTATTCCAGCGCAATTAAAACAAAACGGAGTTAGCTCATTTTGAAAAGCCAGAGCATACTGAATGATTACATTGAAACTACTACCACAAAGAGGAAGAAACTGAGGCACAGCTGACCTCATGCTGAGGAAGGAACATAATCTTACTTCTATTTACTCATTTTCAAGTTCTATAAACAAACATTTGTCATCACTTTCAGATGGGGACAGTCACACTTGTTTCTAAGTCTTCTATTATAATATAAATCTCTCATCAGATTTATCACTATTCTCCTTCTCAGCTCCGTAACTTCTGAAGGATGACTGGACCATTCTTGTTCTTAAACTACACTTAAGGAACTGAGACCTGATCTTACAGTGCGAAGAGGCATTCAGTCATGAACAACATGAAGCATCCACCACATCAGGCAGCCACAGCTAGGGCCAGCCTGGGCTTTCAGGCCCAGGTCACTCCCAGAGATCACAGCACACACCCGAGTTCAATGCTAATGCATCAAATGACAATCATTGTCTGGGAAGGCTCTACAAGCTAAGTGATTAAAGCAAGGTGGGAAGAAAAAATATTTCACGAATATGGAAAGACAAACTCACAGGCAGTGTGTACAGAAAGGTTGACATACAGATGTACACTCAAATCTTCTGGCTTTATAGTCCAGTGATATAATTACCTTTTATTGCAGTGGAAACGTGGTCAGGCGTCTATTTTTCCCTACTTCTAGCTCAGCTTCTCTTGGGTTTTTTTTTTTGAACTTTCTTTTACTCCATAATTTAACACCCTGATTACAAGTTGTCAAGTTAATGTAATCAGTCTTCAGAATTTTTTGGAAGTATTTTGGAAGTTAGATCAAATTTTAAATCTTAATATGTAAATACATAAAATGTTTTAAAACCATATTTAATAAACGTTCATTTTCTATATTTAAAATGCATTTCTCAAGCCTTCAAGCAATTAATTTGTCATCACACCACACTTAGTGCATATGGACAGATTGGAATGTAATGGAAACATGTATGGAAATGGAAATGTTTTCATATCTTCAACATTAAAAGTTCAATTTCCAGTCTGTTTATTTCTTACAAATTTCAGTATCCCAGTTTCAAAGTGTTTCATGAGCTTTTCATGTTGATCCAAGGGAGATTGAGATCAACAGATTACTACACCTGTGTTTCTCCCTTTTGGATTGCCTCAGTCCCCCACATTCATAGACTCATTCAGGCCAAAAGCATTTTTAAAATGTTTTTATAGAGAGAGACACTTGTCACACACTTCAGTAGGATTTGAGGCTGGTACTTCAAGGGAGCATTTTGACTCTAAATGGTATAAAACTTCATGTCTTAAAAATTAGAGATGGAGTAGAACTTCAAAGCCTGAACTGCCTTAAAGTTCAGGACTTTAAGACTGACATCAGTTTGATAGATTAGTAACTCTCTCCAACTCCAGAAGACGTGTGCAGACAAGGGTTCTGAGGTCTTTATTAGAACCACATACAAAATTTAGATATCTAATTTCACCATTTTGGAAAGTGCTCATATTTGGTTGGTTTTGGTTTTCAGGAGTTTTTTGTTTGTTTGTTTCCCCTTTCTTCCTGGTCTTTCTTTTTAAAATAATTGTAATGTATTTGTTGGATATGAGAAAATTATTTACTGATACAAACTATTGCTACATCTAACTTTGGTTTTTTTAGACACTTTGCACATTCAACAAGTAGAGCCTCATCTTCTGAGCTTCCTGTGGTCTAAGAGGTTTTTCTCTTCAAGTAATAAAACCCCTGTATTTATAATTAGAAGTGTACTCTATAATGAAGAAGCACTACAGATATCACAGATCACATTAATAGTGCTTACTGTGTAGTAGGATATAAATTAAAAAGACCATCACACCAGCAAGGGGCTGATCAGGTCTGGTTTGTTATACATCCTCAGTGGTTTTCAGCATACTTCTCTAAGCAGGGTTAATAAGATACAGTGGAGACATCACATTTATTTTGTAGCTCCTTTAAAGTTTAAGGACAACTTAATAAAACCCCATTTGTCTTAGACTTGTACTACATACTGTACTTCATTAACAATTAAATGGCTTCATCCTAAAAGCACAAGCTGAAGGTTTGACCAAGGACCTTGTTAACTTATGTTTTTAAACTGGTAAGAAGAGTTTTGGTGAACCATTATGGTACTTCACTGTAGTAAACTATTATCCCTCTTTCACTGAATTTAATTGCTTTTAAGTCTTAATTGCTTACTGTCTCTTTACCTCCTCCCACCAATCAAATTAACCCCCCCAACTTTCATACTTCTATTTTCCTATTCTTTTTGATGATATCATATAATTATTTCCTGGGAAGTTAAAGAAAAATTTCCACCATTGTTAATACATTAAAAAGCCACAAAACCAATCACTTAATGCAAACATGGCATTGGAGGAAGAGGCCTTGACACAATCCAGCACCACTCAGCTGAGTTTCAGAAGCATAAATGTGATAGAACTGAACAAGCCAATCAAATAGTTGCTAATTGTATGGATTACACAACAGCATCATCTTCAGCAAACCATACGAATGTTTGCTCTGGCTCAATTAGGCTCTGAAACACTGGTCAGCTGTCACAGAAATGGGCAGGAAACAGAAACAAGCATTCCTGAACCAGGAAGATCACTGCCCTTCATTTCAAAAGCCGCATTGTATTCCTTTAACTTGATATATATCAAGTGAATAATTTCCTGTCTCATCCCTGTTTGGGTCAAGTGTCTCACCATTTCAACACGCCTTTACTGATACAGCTTATTCCCTATGTACATTTACAAATAACAGAGGTTGCGCTGACACAAAAACACAACCCTAATGTCATGGGAAATGAGAGCTTGCTTTTATATACATCCATTTTGTGTAGACCAGAATCATACCAAAACAAAACTGAGCAGAGCTCATGTTTAAACACCAAACATTTCATAGTAAGTTTTTCTCTACTATACCACAAGCTTTGTAAGACATTCTTTGGTGCTTGGCACAGAGATTGCCTTTCCAGTCTAGAAATCACTGAGGAACTCAGGAAGAAACAAAGGTGCTAGTACCTACCAAGAAAACTGCTTCAGTTGAAAGGAGTTCAAGTTTCATTTACTTTAGTTGCCTACTTAGCTTTATGGAAGAATAAGTATTTAACTGCCTAAACATGGCTTTGAAATTAATATATATTGTTATACCCCCAGAAGACGATCATGGGTGTTCCATGAATACAGCTTCACCTTCAGAAGAGATGGTGATCTTGGTGCAGTCTCTCCAAAGTAGTTGATTAGATGTTGACCATCACTTTTTTGTCACGTTTGTTTGCTTGCCTTAAAGTCTTTAAATAATAACACCAGAAAACATCTTTGCCTTTAATTTGCTTTAAGTTCATTTGCATATTAAAAATAATTAATTTTGCATTAGACAAAAACACCTGCACTTCTACTTTATTTGAAATTAAAAAGATGGTAGCTATTTTCCTCCTCCTAGTCAAATTGGGAAACTATTTCCATGAAAAAGTCAAAGAAAATATTTTTCACTAACACAACTCCAGAGCTTCAGGATAACCAATTTTATGTGAAATCAGACTTGGTGAGAACCAAAAATCATGACATCGCATATTAAATACTGAAGGTTTTGTCACAACACTTAAAGAAAATGGTCCAATTTTTATTTGCAAGAGATGCTTTTTCAATTGCAAATTAATTTAAACAAATTTAAAAGTAGAATGAAACACTTCACTTATTTTTTCTGAAAAAAAAAATTCTTATCCGTCAGATCAAGAAGATATGCTTGTAAACATCTTCATTACTACCTATGGTAGGAAATATTTCAAAATTTTGGTTCTGGGTAAAAGGCCTGGTAACTTTGTAGCTCAGTATCACTGCAAGAATTACTGTTTCCACCACCTGGCTTAACATGCAAGAAAAATTTCCATGTGTGAGCCAAAAAAGAGCACTAAAGACTGCAGATAATCTCTCTGCACTCTTAGATTAAAAAATATTATTACAGTATAGATTCTTATATCTAACTTTCCCTGACAGAAAGCAATAAATAAAAAAGGTAGACAATTTTAAAATCTCATTGTGTCCATGGAACACACAAACTGTAAAGTTTTAGATTAATTTCTAGGCACTTTCGTATACTTTCAACCTTATCTTAGAATTTTTGCATCAGTAGATGTAAACCAGTCTCAATACCCATCTTACATAAAACTGACGTTTGCTCATGTATAAAAACTGTTATTTGTTCAAAATATTATGGAGAAAAGTAAATTTCACATGTAAAATTGCATTAGTGTATTTTTCTGCTGTTCACAGGTGTCAGCAGGGAGAGAAATTCAAGACAGCACTGCTGTGTAGCTCAAGTCCTGTATTTCTGTTGATACAACTGCACACAGCATTGTCAGAGGGAAAATGAATCCACCTTAGAGGGTTGCACCATGCAAGTAAGCTAAAGTCTTAAATAGGCAGAATTCATTAATTTGTCTCTGCTGCACTGCAAGATGATGGACATGACCAGACCAGTTGAGGGCTCTTATTTACTTCTTAGACAGCTATTGTGTAGAGTAAAGAGTGCACACACACATTAATTCACTGCTATGGAACCAGCAAGTTCCACACAACACTGGCCCCATCCAGCCTTCATTCCTCAATTTCAACATTTATAATCCTTTTAACCTCAGTGAAAACTTCAAAATCTGCACAACATAATTCTCAAGTATCTTAACATGACCCAAACGAGGGTTTGGGCACCTTGTGTGTGTACTTCTTTCAATGCTCTTCTAATGACATACATACATGCATGTACATATGCATGAACATGTACTATAAGTGATTTTGTCCTGGATTGAGACCAACTTCAATGGATAGACTATGTAAAAAATGCTGATGGGACAACAGGCAGCTGACATTTTCAATCCAAAACAAAGGTAGGAAGGAGAACAAAGGTATAGTAAACAAATTTGGAGTTTGACCAGCATACCAAGCTATGCAAAGTAGTGTTAGAAATGTTACTAGAATGAAAAGACTTTTTCTGTTGACTGAAAAATAAAGCCTGAAGATTTTACTGGTCAGAACAGAAAAATATGAAAGGAATTCCATTGTTAATATTTGTATTAAGTGACTTTTTTCCTACAATAGTTTGAGCTCATTTAAAATAGTATGTTCTTTGACAGACTTCAAAATAAATAAATGCAAGAAAATTTAGAAGAGAAGCAAAAAAGCTCAAGGATGTGAGAGAAAATGCCCCCAGGATATATGAAGAAAGATTAAGAGAACAAGGCATGTTCAGTTCAGAAAAAAAGACTGAGTGTAGATATAACTGTCTACAGATACATAAAAGGACAATATAAAGAGGAGGATCAATTATTCTCATTAACTAAAGACAACAGAAGAGGACATAGCAGGCTTAGCTGCAAAAAGGATATTTTAAGTTAAACATTTGGGAAAACACAACAGGTCTAAGAACTGATAGGCAGGGTAGCAGAGGGTCACTGAAAGGCTGTGGTTTCGGCTTAACTTGACACATCTATTGAGACTAGCTTGCAAATGATTAAACGTTTTGGAATGAAGATTGGCCAAGATGTCCCACCAAGTGGGCCTTTCAGACAACATGAACTTACTTCATTGTTTGCTGTATCAATAGCTGCTTTAAAAAGGCAGAGAGAAATTGAAGCAGATGTTAATATAAAGTAAGTTTTGGGAAAAGAAACAACGGCAGTAAAAGGTAGAATTAATACAGATGTTTCAAAATTTTCAGAAGTTCAGCCGAAGAGAAAGTCTTTTCTTCTGAATCTGAAGCATATCAGATGTATAGAAGAGGTCCAGTATCTAAGACGACACTCAAGTGTAGTTTATCAGCCACAGTGTTCAACTGATAACCCGTGTCTCCACTTTCAAATTATTAAAAAGCTGTACTACTAGGATCAGAAACACTGTCGACATCAAAAGTACCTAATCAAAACCCAGCTCCTTATCTGCACTTAACAGTAAGTTATCAGACAATTTGAAGGTTCCCTTGCTGGCAATGTTTGCAGCTACTTGGCTTCCTTGTCAGTGGCACACAGGTTAAAAACTTTTGCTCAGCAGTTGGCAGGGGGATTTTTTGTGGTTGTTGGTTTGAGAGAGGGTTTTTGGGGGTTTTTGTTTGGTTTTGGGGGGGCAGGGTTAAAAATACTTCAGCTAAACTAGAAAGAGTGAAGAACATGCAGATACTGACTTGCAGCTTCTAGTAGTTGCTCTAGAAATTTACAATCATCTCAGTGGCCGCATGAGCCATATATTAAATATAATTGTATTTGGCTGCATTAGAAGCCATCCATCAGCTGCAATAGACGGATAACTGCTTGCATATATTCTCCAGCATTTCCCTAGTTATAAAGGCAGCAGAAATTGTCATCTACATCTGTAGCTCATTTTGTTCAACCAGGCAACATAAAGAAGATTTTCAAACTGTAAAAGCAGTACTAAAACCATATAAACACACATTACATGAGACAGGGTAAAGATCTCAAGGCTCTCCAACTGATTTTGTTTAGAATACACAAGCGCTTATAGCTGCTAGAGGTGTCTTTGAAAAACCTATAAGAAAACATTCAGCTGTTGTTAGTAAAACTGCCTAATGCAGACCTTAAGCTGTTTTCTGTTGCTGTTTTCAATAATATGTCGATTATACTCCTTCCCCAAGAAACTAGATGATATAGTGCTGCACGTCAGGGAGACAACCAGCAGGCAAATCATGATGGGGATCCAAAGTTGGCTAAACGAACCCTAGCAGTGGTGAGAATTTTCTAAATTCTTTTTCTCACTCTGGGATAAGGCAGGCAAATGAGGATGGCTGCTCTAAAAGGCAGCAAGAATAGTATTGTGAAAACCAGTAACACTCCAGTAAATAAATATATGTAAGTATAGCTGAAAGACAACTTACTGGTAGGACTTAATTATACTTTAATGGTAAGGAAAAAGTCTTGATCTTAAGACACCTGTTCTCTATTCTTCCCACCCCCACCCCCACCTTGTTTTAAAGTCATCAGGACTGTTATTTTAGTCCTGGAGGAACACCAGTTTAATTAGTCACTGACAAAGACTCCTTCCCATTCTCAGTCTCTCACCAAAGACTGTATATGCAACTATTGATGTTTGCATTCAGTATCACCGCTCACAAGTAGGTTGGATTTTTAAGACATCTGCAAATTGTTACACATGTATGTTGGCATATTTAAAGACATATTTCAATGCAATAGATTTGTCACTAATAAGAGCAACAAAACAGTCAAAATAATGCTATTTGGACATGGAATGACTGAACACTTCATTCAGCTAGCCTGCTCTCCTCCTTTTGTTGCTCTAATCAACACTCACTTCCTCCCTTTTTGCTTTGCTCCCTCTGGCTTGCTAGTACTATTCCATCATCCGGCCACCTTACATGAAAAAGGTGGTGGGTGAACTTCCAATGCACCTTCCCCATCCCTTTACCCTCAGGACACACTTACACCTCCTCAATTTTTCTTCAGCTATCTCCACCGCACTTCTCAAACAGGCTTTCTTTTGTTAAAAGCTCTGCAGTTGATTCATGTAACAAGCAACAGGAGATCGGTTGTGTGAAACAACAACATCTCTAAAGGCAACAGGTCTCTTGCACGTTCATCTATGTTTAAGAAAGAATCTCAGGAAAGTCTGGCTGTGCCCTGGTGAGAACAGAGATTTTGATCAGCATACAGTGATATAACAGAATGACGAGATGTAGATTCTGTGCCATTATGAAAGATGAGTCAACATCCTGGTTGTCCCCCTGCCTCCAGTCCCATCAAGGCTATTTGATCCCCTCTGCCAAGAATGAGTCTTCCCTAGTTCGACTCAGATTTATTCACCAGTTTTACATTCATATATCTCCACTGATCCAACGAAAAAGAACATAGATTAATCTCTAAATTGTTAAACTTCTCTTTCTCGGTGAGGAATTGCCATTTTAAAGTAATTACAAGTTTTCACCAAGAAAAGAGAAAGTTAAGGGGCTGACTATATTTGTCTTCTGAGCTGCCACTGACGCTTCCCCTGATAAATACGTTGTTTATAGATAATTAGTCATCTGAAAGATATTTTTTAAGCAACCAGTAAACCTGTACTGTAGTTGCTCATCAATAAGTTTGTTATGTCTAGGGTGAGCACAAACTGATGAAGCAAGGGATATTGTAAACTGAAAAAGGTACACTGTATCCTAAACTTTTACTACACATTATAGGAAGACCTTGTTTGTAATCAATTGCTGCAATAATTAAAGTATAGTAAGTGATTAAGTGATAGTAGGTGGAATGCCCAGTAAGTGTCTTTTAGTAGCATATTTTTACATACCATAATCAAGAAACAAAACCAAATATACCTTTATTCCAAACATGAAACAGAACTAAGTTCAACACCTGCTCCACAGAACAGTGTTTTCTAAACATTGGCATTATGGAAACAAACACACAAATAGAGTGAGCGGAGGGGAGTTGTTAAGTTTTCCCACACACAGACTGAGGATGCTACAAACATCCATGTTCAGGAAGGCAAATTGACAATCAAAGCATGAATAGCAGCACTGAGATTTATACTCCATTTCACTGGAGAGAGAGCAGTAGATACACCAAGGCCATAAGCTTTTCCATGGAAGTTTTCTATGAAAAAGTTGCAGATGGGTTTGATACCTGTTCATTACTACTGGAATGCACAAGTCAACACATCAGAAGCTTATTTTTCCCTATGATTCCGTAACTCAGTACTTAAAGGGTACAGCCACACCTCTCAATACAGCCTTTTATCTTCACCTGCTGCTCAAAGGTCCCTAGATCCATTCTGAACTGTTCCATCTCACCATATAACAGACTCCACAATTTCAACTGTCCCAACCCTGGAGAGACTTTACAAGCTAAGGAGACCCTAGTAAGTGGCTTCACAGCTTCATCCAAGTATGAGAGCAACCCAGAGCGCATCACATTTTGTAAAGATGCTCCAAAGAACTTTACCTATGAGAAGCATAGTAGAGTAACAAAACCAAACAGTTTTTCAGGCTTCAAGTTTCTTTTATCTTACTATGTCTTTAGAGGGAAGACACTCACCAAATAGTATCCATACTAAAAAAGGCCTTTGAGAAGGCTATTTTCAGCCCTTCAAATATTTTTTACAGCTTCTTTTTCCAAATCCCCTCCAATTCTCAACAAATTTAATAAACTGTAGTCCCCAATGCATTTTAACACACTAACTTTGGTCTCACTAGTGCTCTTCCCACTCTTGTTTGCTTATTTAGTCTTCAGTGGACAGTGTTCATTTCCTTAGCTACTGTGCACACCATCCAAGTTGCTTATTCAGCATGATGCAAAAAAAAATCAGAATCATAATTTAAGAAAATGCTCTTCCATCCAAAAGGATAATTTGCATAGGTTCTATGTTGGTTTATTTTGTTCCCTATTTGCCAAAACTGCAAACAGAAGTTATTTGAGAGGGACTAGCTTTTGCAGATTGCTCAGTATAACTGAGGTACACCAGAAAAATTACATGAAAAAAGGCTTTAGAGATCTAAGGAATTAAAAGCTTCCCATTTTCTCTAAAAGCCTTCTGTCTTCTTTGCAGTAAGACCATGCCCACTGTTGAACATTCAGTGTAATTTCATTGTTACACCTGCAAACAGTTTCTTCTGGAGTTACTTTTCCCCAAAGCCTCCCTGACACTAGCTAACAGTCCCTTCCTCTGTAATCATAGAGAAAAGACCAATTTCTTCACATGCTTTCAAAGTCCAGTCTGTTAGTAGATCATTTAATACTGGCTTACAGAAGTCAGCTATGTTTTAATACAAAGCATGTTCAGTATTGTTGCACAACTCTAACTCAGAAATGGATTTGAACTAGTGGCACTGAAGACCTGGGTAAAACTGTAGGTTTGGCATTTTACATCTGGAAGCAATATATTACCTGTTCCTGGGCTAACTGAATGGAACTGTGATTTTCTGGAAGAGATTCCATAATGGCACTATCCTTGAAATCATAGTATAATTATATCCTTAGAGGAGATTGTAAAAATATATTATAAAAGTATACAGAATGTTAAATGTAGAACATAAGAAAAACAACATAACTGCAAGTGGAAATATTTTAGTTATACTAAGCATAAAATTCCTCCTCCATTAATATGGCTGAGAAATAAGGCCTCATGGCAACTGCATTCCTCAGATTACCTGGTATATTAAGCCATGCCCAGACTAAAGCTCTTCTTTCTTGCCCTAGCTATGGAAACACTTTGCTTTCCACACTGACAGTACAAATTTGTATGATGTTTTATATCGAGCATCATAAGCTCGGATCACAGTTTGGCTCTTTGGTGGCTTCCAGCTGAAAACTCAACTGGCACTTGAGTCCACATCCACATCAAAAGTGTGCTACTTTGATTGGATCTAATTGGCAGATGTCAGCAGAGTTAAAAGTCCAACTGAATCACTGACATAGTTCTCCCTGTATGAGACTGGGTGCACACACGCATATGTAAATGTGAATATATAGATACAGATGCAGGTAGAAGAGCATAAAAATGCTCTGGCCCTTACCCAGCCATGAGCCTAGATACAGGTTTCACTTCATACATTCAACCCACCTGCCAAGAGATTTCACACACTGAATTTTTATGAACTTCATTAGAAGTGGCATCTTTGGAGATGTCAAAAAAGAACTTTTAATAAGTAACATAAAAAGTATGTAATTCATATGCAGATAACAGTTGGCACTAAAAAATACAGAAAGTATGGAGAAATAGAGACTTTTCAGCCCCATTTTCCTTTTTTTGGTCATTCTGTAGTAGTTAGAGGTAATTTCTGTATTCTACAGCAGTATCATAAGCCACAAGATAACCTAGCCAATTGGTCCATAAGCAAATATGTAGATTATTCTTTCACCCTTTTGTAGTTACCTCACTCAAATGACATCCATCACAATGCATTATGATAGACTCTACAGTTTCAACATGCTTAGGAAGGCAATCCAAAAAGATATCACTTGATCCTCACATATACCTGCAGAAGCAAGTGTCCGACACAGACAGGAAAGACAACATGACCCATTGTCGTGGTTTAACCCAGCCAGTAACCACACAACCACTCACTCACCCTCCCCAACCCCAGGGAACAGGGAAAAGAATTAAAAGGGAAAGGTAAAGACTCATGGGTTAAATAAGAACAATTTAATACTAACATGAAATTAAAAGAAATAATGATAAAATAATTATATGACTATGTATAATGACAATATATTCAAACAAGTGATGCACAGTTTAACTGCTCACCACTTGGTGACCAGCACCTGTCCCATCCCAGCAAGCAATCCTGAAACAGGTAAGTCTCATCACCACAATCCCAGATAAGCGAGAGGCCCAAAAAGGGAGCAAGAGAGAATTCCAACTTTCATTTATGTACTGGGCATGGCATTGCATGATAAGGAATATTCCATCAGCCAATTTGGCCCTCAATCTCAAGCCTAAATTCAAATCATAGGAGGAGTTGTGGGCACTTTGTCCCAGCCATGCTCCCCCAGCCTGTTGCGCTCCTGCACACTGGCAAAAAAAACCCAGGAAGCTAAAAGGTCCTTGATGTCTCAGCACCAACTATAAAAGTCAGTGCCCTACCAACATTCTCCTCATAACAAATTCCATACTTAATCCAAAACAGCTCTTCTAGCTACTAAAAATATTAACTAACTCTGTCTCAGCCAAAACCAGGACACCCATGTTCTTCCATAATGCTGCCAGGTGACAGTAAAAGTAGTGTCTTCTGAAATTGAGGGTTCTTTGTTTCTCTTTCATGATCGCTTCCCATTTCAAGGAGATGGTTATCAGGATTTGCAGGATTACACCATGTCCTTACCCATAACCATCAAAATTCACTAACAGAAGAAAAATTGTAGTTGACTAAAAGAACGGAAACAGCAGTCTGGCACTATCAATACTTTAGCCATGCCCTGAAGACCTGTCCAAGATTAATTTTCCATAGATGGGCATTAACTGTGTATTCTAACCTGTTTCTATGTCATTTCATTTCCTGATTGATCATCTATTGCCTGAATTGCAGAAGCACTGAAAAAAATTAACACTTACTAAACTGGGACACCAAATTAATTACTGCATATGAAGAACTCAAACTGTATCCAAGTTAGCAAAAAAGCCTGTAAGTAAATTAAAAATTGTCTTAAGAATAAGACATGATAGGTAAGTAGGTTTCAATGTACGGGCCAAGTATTCAGCTAAAGGCAATATGACAAAGAAAAATTTTAATTATTTTTCAATAAAAGAACATACAGTCCTTTCTCAGAAGTGGAAAGGGTTGCTGAGGCAAAAAGAGCAGTTGCTTGTGTTCCCATAATTAAAGCCTATCATAATACACACCACATGCGGAGTACATTAAAGCTGCAAGGACAGCCTTCACTTTAACGCCTCATAAATCCAGGACTGTTGACTTTGCAACCTCAGGAACGTGCTTTTAACAATGTCTGCATGTGTATGGATATGCTGGTTGTTTGTGTTATCTACGGAGGAAGCATGTAGAACCTCATGCTCCAACATAACCATAGTACTTGCAGGCGTTTACAAATGGTGAAGCAAGACGCGATATTTTACACAGAAGTGTGATTTTAGAACATTGCAGGGAATTTATACGCGTACACACGTGTATTTCCATATACAAACACGCACTGTTAGATGTTCTTCAATCACAAGCTTTTAAGCTACATTTAATCAGATAACTGGAATTGTATCACAAGTCAAGCTGCAGTTATTAGAAGTAACATTTAAACATGGTAATTTTCACAGTTTTTTGAATTATCCAGAATACTTCTCAAATCAGAGCACTCTGTTTTTATCAGACACATAAGTGACAATTTTATGTTATAGAAACCTGCTTGTTGTTTTCTTTTTAAAAAAATCCTAGAATTTCATGTTTACTACTCATAAATCACAAGATTTGATTTTATATCATCAGTCATCTAATTGTCACTTCACTATTCAGTTCTCAGGCTATTTTTTAAATGTCAAATAGCAAAAGTGAGTGGGACCAGTAACTTCAGGGCACTAGGCAAGGTCATTAAAGGTCAATTTAGATTATACCATTGTTTCATAGCTTACCATGTATATTTTATATAATGTAGGTACATACACTCAGTTCATAAAAGCCACATGCTAAAATTTTAGGCAAGTCCTGAACTTTTTAAAGAAAGCTTTCAGAGATTGAAACAGAGGCATATCTTTTCAAAGGTAGGTTCAAATGACAAATAAGTAAGTCTCTCTCCTTCTAAATTATACTATGTATCACCATACTGTAAATGACAAAGCACAATTTGGAGAGCTCAGAAGTTATAACAACCCATATTGATCGGAAGAGAACTGTATTCTGGGGTACCTTTTTCATATTTGATATCTTTTCTCCTGAATGTACTCCCATGGAAGCCAAGGACTTTGTCCACAAGGTCTTCACCAAGCCAGTTTTATCCTGACATATCCTTTGTCCCATTTTGTCTCAGAGTAATTAAAAGCAGTCTGTCTCTATAACATCATTCTTTGTTTATTGTGGTAGGAAAGAGAACAGTGCTGAGGCCATTCACAAATTTACACATAAAATAACTTCTAGAATACAGCAACAAAGCATGATTCTGCCCTTAAGATACCTAAGAAAATCTATTTGCCCAGCTCACCAAATGTGATGGTCTTGCTTTGTATCTCAGAGCACATAACAGATTTTCACAAAACGCTGTTTTCCAGAGTTGATGTGCAAGTTCAGATACATTAAAAGAAATCAAAGCTCCAAGCTATCATTTGACATATATTGTTATTACTAATCATCCTAAGCTGCAATAATATTTTGCTTAGTGAGAAAATGTTTTCTAACATCATTAATCTTTTATATCCTACACTTAGGAGGCTTTTCTTACCCAGGAAGAAACATTTTGCTAAACAGTCTTTATCTAAGATTCATCCAGATGATTAATTAGAAATGCAATATACAGATCCTAAAAGTCAGTGACAAGCCTTACGCCAACTCGACAGGAGCTTGCATGGTTTAGAAGGTGAGGTCTGTACCTCACTTCAGACTCTAGGCTGTAGATATCCACATCTTAGTTTGTCACCTTATGTTTTCTTCATGGTCAAAAGATGAGAGAAAAGAGACTATGTCATGATTCATTTAACCACAGAACAAATGCCTCAGAGAAGATAACTCACACCATGGTATGGGCCTAATTTTTTTCCGTTGGTCCTATAGGGAGTTTTGGGCAAAAAGTTGCATTCTAGAAATCTCAGCTGATGTAAAAGTGTACATAAATAGGACAAAGTAGTCAAATCAAAAGACAGATACAGATATTTCAGGGCCAAGTGCCTTCGGTCAGTTAAGAAATAAAGTTAGGAGATAAGCCAGCAACACTAGGAACACCCAATGGCCATAATTTTCCTCATTTGAGTCCCAGATACCTGGTTACGGACTGAAGTTTGAGCTCTTCCGTGAGTTCTGTATAAGCATTTTATAACCCTCATGCACCCCTTGTCCAAATCACACTATAAAAAGTGGCATGCTAGAAGTGTAGGTAGAAAATTATTAGTTAAGTGATGCAATGTATGATTTCAACTAACAGTAACTTAACTTACATTATTTGGCTCAAGGGCAGGAACTTGAAATTATTTTCAAATGGAAAAACTGCATTCTGAAAACACACCAAGGAAATCCACACTTTCCAGAAAAGTGTATGCTTTAAAATTTGTTCAGCCAAGTATCTCAGCTCAGCACTGTTACTATTGCATAATCTTTGCAGCAAAAAGAAATGAGTTGCAACATTGTAATATATGTTATATAACCTTGTGCTATATTTTATCCGTACACAAATATTACACAGTTGGAATCACAGAACTAGTCTCCCAAAAAAACAAAATCACAGAATAAACCACTGCCTGCAGGGAAAAAAAAAGAAATCCTAAAGACTTTCTGGAAATATATTTAGATAATTCCAATACATTATATTGTTACATCATTTAAAGGCTGTACTTTTATGCTGTCATCAACTCCCTGATGACTTCACCAGTTTTGCAAACACAAGTTTACATCCAATAGTCTGAACATGGACAGTCTGAGCTTTCGCTTACAAATGATGGCTGACATGCCCACTAAAAAAGTAAATATTTTATCTTTCTGGTTTTGTTTGGTTGTGGGACTTTTTGGTTGTTTCTGTTTTTTAAATGTGCTTTGGGTTCACAAGCTAGAATAAAATAAGTGGCAGCTTCTGCTAGATGCTGTGGTGGTGGTACACCACCATCACAAAGCCATCATGCTGCCCGACATCGTTCATAACACAGGTGGTCTGTGCTGAGAGGCCCTAGAGTGAATCCAAGGATTGTGTCAGGCCTGGATTAACCTACTCTGACAACTGCACATAGGAAACGAGTAAAATGTCTGCTTATACCTGGCTCAACCACAATCAGATTCTCATTGCTCAGGCATTAAAGTTAGTTTTTGTAAATAATTAAACCTGTAAAAATATTTGTTATTAACACTGAGATTGCCGAAATTGCATACTATAATATTCTGCCTTCAACACAGCTGAAGAAACAAAGAAAGAGACATACTGCTCTTACTCACACTACAAAAAAAGCAGTTAGATACTCCACTCACCCCAGATTCCCCACATAGAGGTCATTCTTCATTTAAACAAACTTTAATAAATTATTAGGAGGAAATACTATTACTCTTCTAAGTAACAATAAATGAAAGCATTATGCCTCAGGGTAGACTATTTTTTTCTTCTGGATAAATATGCAGCATTAGCAACTACACAGTTATTACATGTTTTATTGGTTTTGAAAGCTAAGGATCAAATGCAGTCACAAAATGACAGAGGAATCCATTGGAAACATTTCAAAGAGCAAAGGTAGTGTCAGATGCCTCTATCCATCATACAACTGAGGATGGTATTGAAGCCACTGACCCAGCTGCTAAATCAGTCCTTGGAATAAAATGCATTTACAATCAGTTAGAACCCAAATTCTATAAGGGGAATTAATTGTCCTTTGGTAAAAAAAGACTGATGTTTTGGCTCTAATTTCTGGAGTGTATTCTCTTTTAATAAGGCTCTTTTTTATACAGGTGTTTATGTGATGATTTTCATCCTGGAATAGTACTTTTTGAAGAGACACAGACATTAGCAGTCCACAAAACAATGCATCACCTAAATCACACGACTGGTTGAACTGCTTCAACAGCTTTCTTTAGAGACTCAACACCCAAAAAGGTCTCTCCTTTTTTGACCTGCTTTTTGGCCCATTTCAGAAGTGCCTCAGACCAAATGTCAGTGGCTTAGTGACTGATTAAACCTAATTCTGAAGCCTGAATATACCTTTGGCTACTGTTAACCTGTACAGGCTGCATTTCCCACAGCAAGGCTGCAGCTCTGACCCCAGCAAGCCCACAGCCAGGACACAGCTAGAGCTCGCTGCAGCTCCCACCACCCTGTTTGCCCATGTTTCCTTCCCTTGTGCCCAGGTCATTCCTCAGTATGGATCTGGGAAGCACCTGGGACACATGTCTGGATGGAGAGCTGAGTTGTCCAAGTCTCAACCCTGGAAGTGTATAGCATGTAGCTGTGCTGAGGTTGTGCAAGGGATGAGCCTGGAGCAGGGGGAATTTCTTCCCCCAGACCAGTTACTAGACTATGAAAGAAGCCTGGTGTACTGGGCCCTAATTTCAGTAGTATTTCTGATTTTTATCCAGCAGCTATTTAATAACATGCACAACTAGTCCTGGAAAAGCCTGCTCCTCAAATCAAAACCTGTAGTTTCTAGCCAAGATCCCTCCTTTGCTAGGCTAGAAAGCAATCTTCCACCCGACACTTCTTGGCTTCACAAAGAGCATGTTGCTGGCTGAAGACTGACAGTTCCTGCACTAGCACGTACTCATTGCTTAGCAGTTGGCAACACCCCTCAGAGCAGGTTAAAGTCTCACCTCTGAACATCTTGCCTGGAGGAACAAGAACAAGTGCAGACCTCAACAAAGAGATGCAAAACTTCTGAAGAAGGACCTTTTCCCAGCAAAATCTAACGAATTACTCAGTACAACATCAGCATATTCTGTTCTTAAGAGATTTCCAGTATTCCTGTGCCTGAATCCGCATCTCTTCATACCAACAGTTCGACTCCTCTGTAAAAACCTCCCTGTACAGGAAGGGAGAGGAGTGAAGCCAAACTGACTCCAGGAATATACAGCTACAGCAGCTGTATCCAACAGAAAAAAAAAAATGGGTTTAGAAGCCAGTCAGTGCCACCCTGCAAATTTCAGTTTAAATGTTAGTGGTTGAAAGGATATACAACAGTTAATTTGCAGCTTCTCTACTTTCTTTGTAAAATAAGTCCACAACTAATCTCCACTGTGAGGCTTAAAAGCAGTTTATCTCCCACCCACATACTATTTCTTTGATAGCATTTGGTCACACCCTTCACAAAGGTTGTTTGCATTTGATTTATGTAAATCCCAAATTGTTGGCTTTGTTCATATCACCTGCTTGGGGAAGTGTGTGAAGTGTTGCATTTAAAAACAAAATATAGGCCTACATTTTCAGTAGCTGATTAGAACAAAAGCAGACCAAAATTCCTTTCTTCTGCAATCTGCTATAGACACACCAAGTAGAATTAAGTTCTGATGTTCTACTACACTTAAAATATTAACTAATAACAGCTGGCTTCTGGAGGGACCTTACTGGTATTTCAAGCAAGGCATGTGTACAAAGTTACCTAACTATGCTGAGAACAGAACTAGCTCCATTTATTTCACTTTCAGGGAGTCACATATCACCCCAGTGTTTTCTTTAGAGTATAAGGGAAAAAACAGTAACTACTATGTACTTTGATATGCTAAGTAGCATAGTATTTTATATCTGAACACTATATATGGATAAATATATTTTACATGAATACATATACATTACAGAGCATAATATGTAATATATATGCAAACAGTTCCACAGAAAACAAATAGTTCCTAACTCTCCACACAGAATTTTTGTTGCTCTTTCAGTGTACAGCGTTCTCAGCCCCCCTGTGTATCATTCTGTTTCACACTTTCTCTTGGAAAACTATAACATGACTGAATTTAAACAAAAATACAGCTCCAGTTGAGTTAGATTCTCCAACTGTAAATCTAATTTCATACCTGATCTTACAGAATCATTGAAGTGAATTTTAGTTTTGCTCTTAGTTTGTTTCAAATATTAACACACAAGTTTCCTTTACCTGTCAAAGAGGTACAAATTCAAAGAAGCTACATCTGCATCTTGCAGAGAAGTTCTCGTATTTGTATTGAACACAGGAAATATGAAACACCCCACAGAATCACAACTCCAAAACGACAAAGGATAATTCAGAACATAACCGTCTAAAGAGAACAAGACAGCACAGTATTGTTGAACAGGATGAATGTCAGAAAGGAGCGTAAAACTTGGAAACGAGTCAGCCCATTCCACTGCAATATCCAACAACTTTACAAACCTGTGAATTAATTTTTTGCAAGATGCTAATCTTGGTGACATCTTACTGATAAGACTTTAGACCAACAACCCACAGAGCTGGCAACATATTAAGCAGTTTCTTGCATAGAGACACTAAATTCAGCAACTGGTGTCATTCTCTAGAGCAAGGAGGGATCTCAAAAGTGATTCGGGTTTGAGTTTACAGCATTTTTCAGTTATTGACTAGCCCTCTGGCTCATAGCAGGCTCTACTCTTCCTGAAGAAGTCAGGAACTGGCCACATGCTGCTCAGCACTGAAAATGGAATCGAAAAGCTGGTAATGTCACAAGTGTGTTCAGTGATCTTCAGTGGCATCTGACCCAGAACCCCTTGGAAGCCTTTTGTTTTAGTCTATTGTGTCACAACAGATCATCACACAGTGCTACTGATACTACCTGTATTAGCAACGTGATTCTGTGTCGGACTGTTAGGAAGAGCCAGGGGCAGAAAACCAGCAGCGTGCTGCAGGTAGATGTATTACTTTTGATATTCAGCTTCCACACAAGCAGCCAGTGTTCAGCAATTGAATCTTTTGTCAGTGTACTATATTCAAAATGTAACAAAAAAATCATTATACATCACTGAGCCCAACTACAAGACAGTTTTTCAGACAAACCAACAAGCAACTCACAATTTGGAGTAGGACACAACTCACTCCCTGTCAGATTCTAGTTCACACAAGTGGACATGTGCTTTTTACAGGTCCCCCAGTGAAAAATGTGATACTGGATTTCTGAACAGTATGTTGGAGAAGTTTACACACGTCTTAAGTAGCTCTTCCAAACGCATCACAAGTCCCTGCACTTGCACTCTGTTATTCTGCACCTTTTTGTGCATGTCCAACATGGGAAAGATCTGCACATGGAGAGTTAAGCACTGGGGTGACTGGAAATTGTTTATGCATTACCAGATGTCATACTCTACTGAGAGCAATCCTGACCTGCTTGCCAAGGCTGCCCTTCTGGGTACCAGGAGAGCAGTCACCAATAAAATAAAGAATCCATACAGTAGACTGCAGGGACAGAGATATCAGAACCATTGGCAGGATGAAGTTGGCAGCATTCTTACCACAGCAGAACTACTCTGAAAAACCCAAATACACACAAAGATCAACATCATTGGAAATGCCATACTCAGTATTTTTGATCTTGGACTGCAAATAAGCATTAATGCTTCTGGATTCCTACCTAAACAAGTGTAAAGTCCCTCTTAATAATAGGCACAATATTCCAAAAGGGAAGGTGCTTGCACTGTAAGTAAAAAACCACAAGGAAGTGAGACTTTTACGCATGCTTAAAAGAGCCACATAATGTTAAAGACTTAGCAAGCACTACAAATTAGTTTCTATCATGTATCTTATTCATGAAAAAATATATAGTTGTGGTAGAAGGATACGGGAAGAAATAGCAGCAATCTATCCTTAATGATACAAAAAGGATACAGCCTGTCTAAAAATGGAATGTTGAATAAACTTCAACAAAAAAAAACTTAAACAGAAGCATTATTGTGATTCACTTTGAATTCACAGAGAATCCTAAATAGGATATTGTACACATAGTCACATTTCAATCAATTTCTGCATGACTCACACTAGGCATTTTAGGGCACCAAGTAATTGGCATAAAAGTAAAAAATTTAAATTGAAGGAAAAACAAAACACACACAAAGCTCTACTTCCTCCCCACCCCCCCCCGCCCTCATGGCAAATCCCAGAAGAAAAATAAAACTGTTATGTTTAGACTCAAAGTCTCCAATATATCAGAACTTTTTGAACTCATTTGGTAAGGTTCAAAGCACGAGTCAGCTGACAGCCCTCTCCGGTACATTCAGAATAAAGAGATCCATTAAATAAGAGGAAAGACAGCTCCAAGACTCAGTTCCAACACACATCATTCCAAGTACACATTGTTCCCTAAGCCTAATTGCCTGAAAATGGCAATAACGAGTTGAGATAGCCATTGCACAGCCATGCAGCAGCCTCACCATCCTGAGCCACCTCCGAACACCGCTGCGGCAGCGGAGGGGGGACAAGGACCAGCACTGTCAGTAATCAATCCTTCAGGTCAGCAGGATTTTCTGTTGCAGTAATGGGGAGTGTTAAAAGACCTTTTTTTGCACTAATGGCCTACCTCTGGGCACACGCAAGACAAATTTTTTAACAGCTGGATGATAGCATAAGTTGTATAATTTATTAAAGGGAAGTAATGCAAATGGAGAGCTCTGAGGGGATACGAGCTCTCTCACCACAGTTACCTTGGGGAGCTTGGCAATAGAAATTTATTTCTGTGAGCTTTTCAGAGGGAATTAGGTTTTTCCTTTCATGATTTGATGTGGTGGTGAAGACAGGTTTTGCATAGGGCCCCGGTTCATCTGCTTAGAATCACCCTGTTTAAGAGCTGGTTAAAAACAAAATAGAAGCAATGTGTTAACGTGGGGATCCAAATGACATGGTATCAGTCCAACATACAGGAACAACTGTACTACTGTACGTGCAGAACTCACTAAGCTTGGTCCAGAAGAATGACATCGCTGTTGCCATAGGAACTACTCATTTGGAACAGGCAACACTAGCAAGAGACTGACAAAAAGGGAGAATCTAAACAAAATGTGGCATAAACAAACACAACAAGGCACAGTAAAAATGTTATTGCCATGCTGACCTAACCTGTATTAGCATTTGAAACCACAGATTCTTAGCAATAAATATTTTACAGCATCACCTATGATCACATGCTCACACTGGCTCCTGCACTCTCACACCTATATACATAAGCAAGATTTTGGGGCCGAGTTTAAGCCATTTCTTCTCTCACAGCTACATCTATTCACATACAACTAAAAGTCTACGTAGACATAGCTTAATATTCTTTTCCCTGTAAGGTGAGCTCAGTGTGGATAAGACTACAAGAAGAATCTTCAGTTGAATTGAATTCTTTAGCATGACTTCTGAAAGTTAACATTGGGTACATGGAGTGCTACAAGCAACTAAACACATTATTCTTTTCTTGATACAAAAGCAATCAAAAAGGTTAAATCCTAATTGCATAACCCATATCAACAACTACTATCAAAAGAAAACTTTTTCCTTCTTCAGCTACAAAACATTTTTATCCAATTATATAAAGCAATATGTAGTATTCTACATTGTAGTAGAAGACTGTTTAAATATAAGCAGAGTATATTCTGCCTTCCACAGTTCGCTCCTGTAGGTGGTTTTTAATCCTTATTGTCTTCTGTTATCATTAAGAAGGAGCTTTTTTTGAAGGTAAAAAACCAGTAACACCAGTGAAAAAGTGCACAGAATATAATGAAACAGAGCCCTACATTACAATAATCTGCAAAAAAGCGAACTTCAAAATAGCTTGAGACAAATGTGACTGTCCCAATACTGCCTAGGCAGGTGGACCTTTCCTTTGTATCCTGCTGCAATTCTGGCTATTATCTTTCCTTAGGTTTTAGATCTGAATTCTGGATCACTTAGTAATGCATATTAGCCTTTTAGCAATTTCTAAAACAAACTTTTAAAACTAAATACTAGAAATTTTTAAAACACATCACACTATAACCCAATTGTAAGTCTAGAAGTTAAAAGGACTTGAGAACCAAGTTGATTATGTTTCAGCTTTCATTTCAACATATACAGGTCAACACATCACACAGATGAAGAAATCATGTCTGACAGCAAGCGTACACAGATTTTGTTCAGTATTTTCACGCCAGTTTGTGAAGTGTTCACTGTTACTTTAGGTGGCTGAAACCATAGCAGTGGCACTAGATACACCTTCCTCACCAGGCAGTCGCTGAAACACCACCAGAATAGTTGAAATGATGGAGAATATCCTGTAGTATCTATATGTATTGTATCCACAGTCCTGTCTCAGTACAGACTGATTCCCATTGAGCTGACTGGTAACTGTATAATTTAAATCTTCATTTTAAGAAATTCAGTTACAAATACATATTTGTCTTGTACAGACTATTAAAATAATACAAGTTCTGAGCAGAATGATTTTACAGTCTAACAGAAGCTTTATATGTTTTTAATACAAGGGGAGAAAACATTTCTAAGTTGTATGTGCTTTTCTGTTTTTATTTAATAACAAAAACTAGTGTAATTGATGTATTTGAGGGGTGTCAGCAATCAAACACAATACAGAGACTTAGTTAACAGTGTGCAAGATGGAAAGTCTCTTACACGTTCTTACGGTTCTGTGTGCTTGAACTGGTATTAGATTATGTGTTTGTTTACTAAATAGGTGATGTTGAAGCCACAGATTTTAAAACAACATTCTCTTCCTACTGTTTTCTCCACTCCAGCTGCAATTAAATACAGCCATCAAGAATCCTTGTGACATGTCCACGACCAAATTCAGACACTTGAGCAGCATCTTAAAACCTGATATGCATGTCTTGCATAAACCTTGCTGCTCTCAAACTAAGTATGGGGGAAACCCACGGTACTGATTATAGAAAACAGCATCTTTCATCACTGGGTTGTCAGTTTGAGATCAAGTTACCAGTGACTAAGTTGTTACCATCTGCTGAAAATTGCATTACTTGGTGTTTGCCCAGTCTCCACTGGACAAACACTCCAGTGGCAAAGCTGCCCACAATAGTTGGCACTTAATATTCATGGGGTTAGTTAGCCCACCACAATGGATCAAAAGCCACTCTTTTCTGCTCTCTCATTCCAAAGATTATTTTTCCCATGTCAGGGTTAGGTTGTAATTCTAAACATGGCAAGTTATACTGTGGCTCCCTATAGACTATCTGCTCTCTGAATAAATCAGAACTCAATGAACATCCAAGGCTCTCAATCTGCTCCATTTAAGCAACAAATTTGTTTATTATATTCAAAGACAGACTCAAATGGTGCTTCCATGTCAAAAGTTAAAAAATAAAAGATCAAAAAGTAAAGTTTCATATCTTAATTTCACTGCTAAAATTATATCTCAGTCATCGAGTCTTGCTTAATTTCAGAGGGCTGCTCTTAGCTGCATTTAAGCATCAATAACCAAACCCTTGAGCAGCTCTACTTTTTAGCTACTGGGTTTTTTCTATTCTCTACTTTTTTTACCCATTTAGTCATGAAGACATTGCAAAGAACTACCATGTGCCCAGAGTTTTGAAGTAATACATATTTGTTTCTCAATTAGGAACAGGCAATTACTTAACCTGCAATATTAAAGATTCCCCCCCCCCCCCTCAGGCTTACACACTAAAACTGAATTAACTTGCTAGTGTTTACACCCAGCCTTTATTCAAATATACTGTCATGCTGATTTCTACACCTACTAGCAAGAGATTATTTCATGCAACTGAAATTATACATTATTGGTGGGCACAAAGGATTAAACTGATTGTTTGGTGGGCAGTTCTCCCACTGAGTTAATTTAAACGATAAGAACGTGAAGTGAGAGGTCTATCCTAGCTCTTTCAAAAAGCAAGCTTGAAAAATGTACATTGCATTTTTTTATTGGGTGAGGGCAAACCACTTTTCTTTTATACAGGTTTTGATGCATGGCCTAACGCAGGCCTCAGCAAAAAGATAGCAAATCTTAGAATTTATTATTGTCAATAGTCTGCATGACCTTTACTTTAACTGCATCTTGGCTGTCAGTAATAATCCAAGGCTGCACTTTCAATGATAGAATGAGAGATTTTGCATATTGAGTCTCCAGGTCTCCTTGAAAGCGTTCAGAAATCACAGTCATTTATTCCTATTGGCAGGGCAAGGTCCATTATGAAAGCTCATTCGTCTTTACTGGAAGATGAAGAGTGGAGAAACTCCATTTTTGCTCTGAATCAAGTACTAACTACTGTAGTTTTCTCAAATAAATCAACAGGGAGGCTTCCAGGTCCAGGGTCTGAAATCTTTTCTCATTCAGGGCACCTGTTCTCTAATGGTTCCCTTCACCTTTGCAACATACAATTTTGGTAGTAGATAAAACAGCACTTTAACACAGACCTGGGGATTTTACATTCTAACCTTTCTTCATTTGTGGTTTGTTTTACCTGACAGGTTAGAGAGTTTGCAAGTTCAGAAAGAATCTAGCAAGGACAGGATTGCAAGGGCGATAATAATAAATAATGGGCTTGCACTGGCCTCCTCTCCCTCGAGATGTTTTTAAAGCCAGAAATTACTTAAGCCATGTAAGACATGATACATGTAGCTGTGTAAAAATACACCCAGAAGGCATCCCAGGCTAGGTGCAGATCTACCACGAGTAGTTCTTTGCTGCTTGAGCTGACTGCATGAGTCAAAGCCAGCCTAGAAGTCAGAGATGCACCAGCACGACATGCACAAGCTGCTGTGCTCCTTCTGTGCAGACAGTCCTATACAAGTATGCAAATATTATGCACTCTCTAAGGAGAGACTGTGGGACACAAAGAAAGAAGGACACAGAGGGTTTTCCTACAGTCTGTAATAAAAAGCTGCATTTGATTCTCATCTCTTCAATCTCTCCACCAGTTTTCTATTTCTGGCATCACATCAGAGACCACCCCGACCCTCCACAGGAGCCCTCTTCAGACCCATGAAGAGAAACATCAGGACAAGGGAAGGAAATGATCCACCCTCCGACACAACAGCAGCATCCTAAGAGTGCCTAGATCTAAGGTCTTGCAAAGGCAGATAGCTCTTCTCCTGCAGAGCCACTAACTGAAGCCCACGGGGTTCTGCAGAGACTCAATCTAACATATGGCAAATTGTGAGATTCAGGATGAAGCTTGAGTTAACTCTTCCACCAGGGTAAATAAAAAATACCCCAACTCTCCTCCTTTTAATCTCCATTTCATGGCAATTCATCACAAGAGAAATTCCAAAGGAAACAGCAGGCACGGGAAGCTCTAGTTGCCTGGGTCTATAACAGCCAGATTTCTAGTGAGGTTGGACAATCTTTTTGGCAAAAAAGTTTCCTCACTAAAGCTGTAGTTTCAGGTCAACTGATACTATTCACAAATTCATTTAGCTCATCGCTCCAGTGAATGTGTATTCATCTATATGAAGTGGAACAATGTCAACAGGAGAAACACAGCAAGTCCTACAGGCACAGCAAGTGTTTTCCTTTGCTCTCCAGTTAAAATGCAGGACCCCATAAGGTATTTGTTTACCATTCTGCATCTGGATACAGAGTCTGCAGGACAAAACTGAGCCCATTTCATACACAGAAAACATCCTGAATACTACACAAAAAGGACACGGATGACATTAGCACGCCTCACATTGTCCTCTACAAATTGGACTATGATTAGGACAGCTGAATTCCTTAAAACAACCTTTCCCCCCCTCCCCTTCATGCCCTAACATTATTTTCAAGTATCTAGTTTGCATCACAAGGTTGGGAATTACTACCATAATAAGCAAGAGTGGAAATTTTGCACACCTTACCTGTTTTGCTCTCTAACCAGCTTCAAAACCTTTGAGAGCAAGAAAAGTCTAATTGAGTCTTGCTGGGTCACACAACTGCTGGCAGAAGTCCTTCTGTACTTCCACACCTTCCTCCACCTTCTTTGTTTGACTCTCAAGAAGATTCTTGCCAAATCTGTCTCACTGCCACTGCTCTTATCTAAGTCTCCACATCAGACACACTCTGAGATATAGCATCCAGCATATGGACTGTGGGCAGAAGAACCATCCGACTTCCACAGCATGCCTTCTACTGGCTTACAGGCACCATAGCACACCCTCAAGCTAGTCAGCTAAGTTCTAATTCCAAACTTTGATACCTTCTGACTGCAAAGTCATAAACATATACAGGATGGGAAAAATAGAAAGAGAGAATTTAAGCTCTGTCTTTTACATAAAATATAAGAACTTTCTAGTTCCCACAATTATGGAATAAGCCTCCAAAACAGGACAGAGAAAAAAAAGTGGTCCAGGGGTCTGCCAGAGTCTGATGGAATCCTGAAACAATTCCTTTGAGAACTCCAAGAACATCCCTGCAGCATAGCATTTGTGTGTAACAGACACAGACAACCTCCTCAATTCAGAGAGTGACCAGTTCACCACTGATTCCTCAGAGAGCCAAACCTACTGGGTCCAGCACTATGTTGCGGTTCTCTAGCAGGCTCTACACATAACAGATGAAAATAAACAGACACCCTCACACCACTGTATGCCCCTGAAGTCTTTTAGTCATTGCTACGATCTATGTCACCCATACACCTACGTACAGAGTGCAGATAATCACAAGGTTCTATTACAGCACTGTAAAAACTCTTTCCCTTTTACCATTGGATACAACAGGATTTTAATCAGTTTGGACTCTCATTATTTATACTAGTGTATGCTTTCTACATTCAGCAAGTGCAGCACAGGTAGTTTACAGGGTAAAAAACCTCCTTTTATTTCAATCCACTTTTTCCACATGCCCTGAATAATGGAATATATTAATTCTATAATAGAACATTTTTCTACTCTACATCTTATTAATAAAAATGTATGATTACACCACAAGATATGGTTAGAACGTCAAATTATTTTGCCAATGATCTGATTAGATCTTCAGAGTGAAGTAGCTATTTTTTTTCGCCCCCTCAGTGGCAGTAAGGAGTAGTTACCCCCTCCCTGCAACAAGGAGGAAAACAGTGATACAGCATGTATAGCATCTGCTGCAGACAACCAGTTAACTTTTTTTTTGCCAATTGCACAGAGTATTTCAGCACTCGACCACAAGTTTCCAAAACAAACCTAAACTTGTTGATACTTCTACTTCAACTTCACCCCTTTTGTGTTTAAACATATACGTGTCCTCAGTGCTTCCTATTCACACAGGCTACTTTAAAAGGGTAACAAGATTCTCAGCCCGCAAAGCCAGCAGCAGAGAAGCACAAAAACGAATCAGCAACTCATTTCACAACCGTAAGGAAAGAAGTGTCCCAACCATAAACTCTGATCACCGGTTGCAAAATACATCACTAAATCTCCTAGGGTTAGCAAACGTTTAATATTTTCATTGCCACGTTACATCAGAAAACAGCTAAAATACATTAAAACTTACCTTATACTCCTGTGTGAGCAATTGTTTTACTTGCTATAGAATGTAAAGAGGTCGCGAGGGGGAGGAGATGGTCCATGCATCACATTTCAAAAAAACCCTGGCCAGATGAATTGCATCCCATGCATTGGCATCTCTTCTCGTAGCAGAGCACAACTACCTATTGATGGCAGCCTGAGATGCCACAGGTGAAGCTAATTAAAGGGATTAAAATGAAACTGGCTCTAGGAGATGATAAGCAAACCGGCAAGTCTCCCCAAGATGCATCCAGTCAAGGAATTCAAAGGAATAAGTTAAACTCCAGATTATTTTTGTTCAGGTTTTGTTTTTTGTTGTTGGTTGGTTTTGCGGGGGGGCGGTTCTTTGTTTTGTGGGGTTTTTTCATCATTTTCATAGTAGGGTATACGCTTTCAGTAGGATTTAGGTTTGGGTTTAATTAGGGATTTGCACCTATTTCATGCAAAGGTTAAAAAGGGGTAGATATTTCAAGGGAGAAAGACTTTTTTTTTTTCTCCAGGTCCTTCCCGGCTCAACAGGACCTTCCCCACCACCTTCAGCGGGTGCTAGACTGCGGTTCAAAAGAAGTTTGCAAAGAACACCACAACATTCAATTTAAAAAGAAAAAAAAAAAACAAACACACCAAAGAACAAAATTCACACACCTTAAACTCGGTTTCAGGTGGAAGGGCGCTTGCCTGCTGCGCGACGAACTTTTTGGCAGGTCTGTTAGTGGTGGAACCCTTTCCCCGTGGGAGCACCGGGCGGGTCCGGCTCCCCGCCGAGGGGCGCAGCCCGGGATGGCGGCGGCGGGCGGCGCGGCCGGGCGCGCGATCTTCGCGCCTTCGCCGAGGCCGCGAGGGCGGCGGCACGAGCCGCCCCGTCCGTCGCTAAACCGCTGCGGCCAAAGCGGGCCCCGCGCCGCGTCACGCGTCTGCATCGAGCCGGAGGCGGCGCTCTCGGACACCGGCGGTGCTCCAAGGGGAGCCGCCACCCCGGCTTGTTGGTGCCGCGGGCACGGTCCCCACCAACAACCCACCGCCCTCCCGCGTCCCTCGCCCGCAGCGCCCCGCACACGCCGTACCTGCCAAGGGGCACAAGCGCGGCCGACAGAGGCGACGGGAGGCCCGCGGTGCACCCAAACGGCGACCCAAAGACGGGGGCGGGGGACTCGGTTGGGCTGAAATAGCGCTGGGAGGCGGCGCGGCTGCAGGTGTGGCCACTCGGGGCTGTTAAGGATCATTAAGAGCAGTTAATGAGCGGGGCTTGGCAACAGGTGCGACCTGAACTGCCCCGAAATGGGCCATTTGCGGTGGAAAATCCCAGCTGGAACGGGTTTAACCACGTGCAAATGGAGGTGCCCGGCGGTTTCGTCCCCCCAGTAGTTTCTCTGTGGTTGTCACCATCCCGCCCGCTGCCCGGGAAGCGGGGGGAATCTGTGATGTTGGCAAAAGGCACAAATTTAGGTGAAACAAATTTAATCCTTTTTTTGTCTCTATTAACTGAACCGTCCCCCCGATGGACGGCAGCGCAACGGGCCGTGGTTGCAGCTGTGCGACTGCCCGGCTCTGGGTCACGCAGGTCTGGCTCCAAAATTTCAGCAAGAGGGGTAGAAAAGTGGGCGACAGACCCAGCTGCGGCGGGGGTGGCTCAGTAGTCATGCAAAATAACTTAAAAGCGCGATTTCTTTTTTTTTAAGTAGAGAAAAGAAGGAAAACCCTGCACAAAGTGTGTGGTGTTTTTTTTTTCCTGCGCTTTCCAGCCACCACTGAATTTTTCTTATCTTAATTCCTTAAAAGAAAAGTCCGACAACTAAAATTTATAGACTGTACTAATCCTTAGAGTACAGATCCACTCTTTTGAAAGCCATAAATACAGAGTTAAAGAACCACAGGAAATTAGTTCGCTGAGTTATGTTAATTGCTCCCAACACTCCAGTATCTATCTACACAAGGAAGGAATACAATTTGAAGAAGACATCATAACATATCATGGTTAAAAAAACGTTACGTCTAACGCTTTTTCTTATGAATTAAAAGGGGGTTGAACCACTTAAGAGGAAAAAAAAAAAAGAGCATGGCTGGAACATGGACAGAAAGTATGCACACAGTAGGAATAATTGATCCGAGTGCTCCGTTATCTGTCGCTTTAAATCCCCCTCTAGCAGCAGCAGTAAGGGAGCGAAAGCCGTGAAAAGCAGCTAGAGAAAAAGGGAGAAAGGAAACAACACACTGTGATTACACTTTTGAATTCAAAAGATTAGAAAAAATACATTTCAGTGTTAATAGGGTGGCTTCAAACAACATGAAGATAGCAAAGTAAATGGCGTTAGAAGAAAAACATATTGATAACTGTATTAAAACAGTATAAAGCTCACAGTGTAACCAAAAATATAAGCAAGAGCACTGTGAAAATTTAAACCATTAAGAAATCGCTTTTATGTTAAAGACTTGGTTTTGTAAAATTAAGTGTTTATCTGATGCAAAAGAGAAAAAATGTCATTAATGTCCTGTTCCACTTGACAATTCAGAATGCTGAAGTTTGAACACTGGCCTTGTGGCAGCTTTATCTCAAGTATTTTCTGAATTATGAGGTACAGTTTGTGCTCATGTCCTGCTAGTCGATCCAAAGTTTTCACTGCTTAAAGCAGGATGAGCACCAGTTCGGTCAATCCATGCGAACTCTGACCTTCCTTGGCTCCGTTTTGGATTTGACACTCGGGCGGGTATACCTGCCCTTCAGCTCACGCGTACTCGTGGCTGAATCAGGACTATGGCTGAATGTGAAGATCATCACTATATTCTGTCTGGAAAACCAGGATACAATGGGACAGTGCATAACCTGTTAGATATGCGTATTGATTTGCAAATATCTCTTTGTAAGAGGTAATCAAAATGCAGATTTTCTGAAGAAAGAAGCTGATGAATTTCCTAAACTTCCTATAAAAAAAAAATTTAAAGGCTACGCAATTCTCCCTGTATCTGAAAATACCTGAAGAATCTGATTTATATCACTGAAATAGTAATTAATTCTTCATTTCACCTGCCCCAAACAAGCAAAGCTATCTTACTTTTTTCTTTTCCATATCAAAAAGAAAAATAGTTTGGAGATTGGGACCATACGGAGGTACCGCCTTGCAATATACAACCAAGGTTAATTGGTAAACTACCTACTGAGAATTTTCTTAGACAAATCTACATGGACAGCTTTTAAAGTATGTAGTTGTTTGTAGGGCTCCCTCAACTTGTCATGACGACAGGGCCTGCACAGGTCAGCCAACGTGAATACAACCAGGTGGCTATGATAGTGTCAGAAATTTATCTCAATTATATTGCATAAAATAAATGATAGGAATGGAAAAATGTGCAGTCCTGCATGGAGCCGAGCTAAATCCTAAATCTCTGTGCCAGTTTCAAGTTTGTATAGCTGTGATGAATAGAAGACAGTCTGGCATGTCAGGGTTTTCTATACAACTGATAAGAGATACTTCCTCATGGCTGGCTATGCAGGAACATCCAGCTTTAAAAGAAAAATAACATCTTTCGTTTGCATATTCCTCTAATCCTAAAGTTGAAATAACTTAATGGAATTTTGGTAGTACTTCGCATTTGTTATTTGCTACACAAAAAGCATTTATGAAGTAGGAAATCACACAAAGGCCTAGAAAGTAGGCTTTTTCTCCTCTAGCAGAAGACTAAACTTAAAAACTTATTTTTTTTAGCACTCTGGCACTTCCTGCCCTGGGGCAGTGTAATGAGAATGACATGCCACCATGCTCCAGCATGGGCTGAGCAATGGCAGTCTTCATTCCTGATATTAGCCTAAAATTTGGTTGGCCTTATCTGCCAGAATAACCACCATCATCTCAAGCTGAGCTTCGGGACTCTTGTAATGTAGAGATTACATACTTAAAAGAACCATGTCCTAAATCAAAATAAGTGTCAGTGTACACTGTAGGCTGAAATACACTTGATTTGGTGTACAACAACATTTTGTGCTCTTTTGCCTGCGTTCTCAGTGATATGCTCTCAATTGTCATCCTTAGGTTTGGGTTTTTTTTCTTTCCTTCCTTCTTTCTGTCTTTCTTTTTTCCTTTTTTTTTCTCTGATGGTTTTCTTTACAACAGCTTTGTGAAATCAGTCTTTCGTTGCTAACATCTTCTTGTTTAAGTTGGGTTAAATATTTCGTCTTTCATATATAGCATGTTAATAATTATTTCTCAGTTCTGAATTGGAACAAGTGTAGCTGAATGCATTATTCAAGAACAGCATCTGATCTTATTTAATATCATGTAACGCTTTGCTTGTTCTTACTCTTTTTTTCATGTAGATGCAGTATAGCATGCTTGCCAAATGTGTACAAGTACGTACGTTTCTCCCAAACAAGCTGTTCGGAAATGTTATTAGCCTAAATATCTTGTCCTGAATTTTTTAAAGCATGCTTCTTCCGAGTCAATCATAATTTTTTTTGTGCATTAGTGGTAGTAAGCTATTTCAGAAACGGCTGTGCAATAGGATGTACCGTAATATGATAAGGAAAAGTTAATCTGCTAAGAAAGTTAGTGACCTTTTTTTCCCTGATTTCTAAGCTGCTCACTGAATCTGCTTGAATCTCTCTCTTAAATATCTCTAGGGTTTGAGAACCAAATGTTTTCAGGTAGTTGGATGCCTAGAGATTTATGGATGTGTGGTTTTCCAAGAGTATTTAGGCATATACAGTAACTCCAGTGACAATCAGCAAGTATCACAGAATTATGTCCTCCTGAAAATTCCACAAGGTGCCTTTTCACTTCCTCGAGAACGAAATTTCTTAGTTTATCTTGTACAAGTTGTGCCAGTACAAGTTGTGCTTGTACAGTTTACTGGCAGTAAAGTCACACTAGACTTTCACCAGCACAGATCTGAGCGTCCCGGAGAGGTGTTAGGGCAGATGGGTTTGTCTGAAAGTGGGCATGTTCTCCCCTCTGGTAGTAACCAAAGTTTCTACTACTGAAAGGATGAGCATTGTGTGTACAGAACACAAAACTAATTGCTTTTTATTCTTCATCTCCAGCTTCTCAGTGCTGACTCTGCCCCTTCATTTTAAAACTCACTCTCCCTCTCTCTCCTTTCTGGCTCACTCAGTCTTTTTTTCATTCAGTAGACACTTACTGCTTCATCCTTTAGTCATCGTTGGAGCTGTTCCTTGTCACTAGCAATAATTTTTGATACACACCTTGCCTTAGGAGGCATATGCATAAGTTCATATAAGATGCCAAGCTCTTTAGGGTATATTCTTATTTTGGCTCCATAAAAATGTGCTGTTTTTTTTTTTCCAGAATTCCTCATGGCTATATAAATACGTCTGGCAACACAATGCTGAAATTCAATATTAAGAATGCTATGCTCTGGTAGCATTTTTTGGTTTTAAGTGTCATCAAAGGATAGCTTTTTTGTGAGAAGAAACTACTATGTCAAAAAGCTTCTGTAACTACAGAGAATATCCTTCCTTTCCTGACCTTTTGTATCAGGCTGAGTCTCTCTGACAAATTTAAGGCCTACAGTAAATGCAGATCATTTGTTTTCTCGTTGTAAGGATGGGAGCTGTGTGTTTGGCTGTGAGGCTAAACTCTAGCCTGCACAGATTGGTCAAGTAAAAAAGATGGGTGTGAATCTCACAAGCCTGGAACATCTGTGGCCATGTCCGAAGCTAATTTTTTTAATTACTCGAAATAGCAAGCAGGATGTGCAGCCAGGAACCTTCCTCACCATATCATAATGTTTTATAGGCAGTTTTACGTTCTGTGTGTTCTTCTTTCCTCTCCGTTGATACTAATTTGGATCGGCTGTGGGATGTGACATATGAGTAAGTGTGCAAACTGGAGTACACAGTGTGTAAATCTGCTTATAAAACCTTATGATAAAAAAGGCCTTTTTCATCCTGCCTATGTGAATAACCTGCTGGTGGTAAAAGCACCTCATGACACTGATGCTATTTATATAATAAAGTCACAACTTCATTTCTGTTTGAATTTTCTTTCACATAAATGATCAGATAAATAATACAGGGGAGGTGTGTTCTGGTAAAACAGGTTATGTTTTTAAAATAATTCCGAAGTTGTAACTTGCTTGACTTCACAAGCAATCTCATGTGAAACGTTAAATCTTTAAAGTTGGTTTAATCAGGTGTGTAGGTCACATAGCATACACAAAACAGCTAGGTGAGTTTACTTCTGAGTCTCAGATCTACGCTGTGGGTATTAGTCACTGGAGTCGATTTGATTATTATTTTCCACCGTTATATCACTATTTGCTATTTTTTTCCAGTATTTCTTTCTGTAAACTAATTTGATACAGTGTTTGAAGCAGACAGACACAAAAGAAGTGCAAGCACAGTAAAGCTAAGTTGTTTAAATTTAGAACTGGCTGGGAAATTTTCAATTTTCTTTCATTAGAAAAATGTTGGTTTGTAGAAAACAAAAATTATTCATTCAGTTCAAGCAATCGCCTACTAAGGAAAGAATCAGAAAGGGTTTATAAGCTATTAAAATACCAAACATTTTAAAGTAAAAGGATTGCTTGCTGGTTAAGTCTTCTTTTAGTATTTTTAACTAAAACACAATAAACCTAGAATTAAAGAAATGAAAGGTAAGAATTTAAAAAATACTTCTAAAATCACGCCAACTTAGGCTGATCTGATTAAAACTATTAATTTTTAAATAAAAAATGGGCTATCAACTTCTTTTACCAGTACTAGGTATGAAGAAATCCAGATATTAAGAAAAGTGTCACATGATGGAAGAACAGGTGTCTTGCATCCATCACTTCTAAAAGATCCTGATGGTGATTATAAACTGGAGCAAAGAGGGAGCGGTTCACCTAGGTCTGACTCCAGCTCTGCATCGGGCTTTGTATTAAACTCTGTCTTTTCATTTACTGCAAAGGGAATTTTTTGCTCAGGTGTCTACAGTTCTGTATTCTGAGCACCCACTTTATTTCCACTTTTGTCTAATTTTGCTTCTCCTTTTCCAGTAATAACCTTACTTGTTTTAGAACGACAGATTCAGAAGCTGGGGTTTGGTCCCTTTGTGCCATAATCCAGAAACAAGTATTCCAGAGAGCATGCATCTGAGCTGATGCATCTGCACTACAGCTGGGCTCTGCATTTCCATGCCTCCTTCCAACACGTGGGGTGAGCTGGGACAGCAGAGCAGAAATCCAACGTGGCTATTTTCCAGTGGCGCAATGCCCAGGACCTGACAACGCTAAGCTCCTTGGCAGCAGCTTCCAGTTTCATTGGAGCCAGGCCTGGCCTTAAAATCAGGGAGCTGATCACATCTCTCTGCCATCTCACTGGCTCCAAGACTCACTCATGGCGGGAGAGAATGTGACACCCCCCCTTTCCATGAGACTGATCAATCATGATTAACTCTGCTAATTAAACTTGGGCTGCAGAGCTGTAACAGTGGTGCAAATGATCAGAACCAGACCTGTCAGCCCTTTGGGTTCGAAGTTCCATTTCTGCACATGTAATTTCACATTGCTTATTTAACACGCTGGGCTTTTTCTACTGTCAAAGCATGAAAAGTGTCCCACTGTATGAGAGATGTAAATCTGACTTGAATTTAAAAATAAATAAATAAAAACCCTTTCCAAGTCCAAGAAATAAATCTTTTAAATCTTCACTCTCTGGGACTTCTCGCTTGTATAGTGTTAAGAGTAATTAATGCAAACAATAGTTTACATGCTCAAACCCTGTTTCTACAACCTCATCTTGATCAGAGTATTTATGTGATAATTATGCTAACCTTTTGCATGGAATATGCAACAGGTACGCATGTGAAAAATTCCTTTTATATTTTAGATGTCTCCCATTTTATTTAAATGTATTATACTTTTACAGTAAATACACATATATATCCTAATTTATTTAGGATAATGTATTCAGTCAAAGAAATATTCATGTGATGAATTTCCCCAAACATATTATGCAAAGAGCATTATTCAGAATTAAACAGGAAGAGTCACTGATTTTGTTTGCTAAGATTACAAGTAAAGTACCATAAGGCAAAATTAGCAGTCGGCAAATGCCATTAAGGGCATCCGTTGACTACAATTAGACTAGAATGCAATCAGATGGATACTATTCCAGGCACCTCAAACATGTACATGATTAAGAGTCTCCTGTTAAGGAGTTTGCCTTATGTGCTCTGTGTAGGAAATATAAATGGTATGAAATAGAGACATTTTGAAGATCAATAACACACCAGTTAATAGTACATAACATTAATCTGGAATCTGTTTGATTAGCTGCTGACTTATTTTTATACACACATAGAAAAGCTGGTGATTTTGTTACCACTACTTTCAATAAAAATGTTTCTACTGAATTGCCTCAATTTTCTTTGGGAAGTCATGGCTCCTGTTCTGCTAAGAGGATCCAGTAAAAGCAAAGCTTCGTATGAAACAAGAAGCAGAAAGTAGGAAGAGAACACTGGTTTATAACATGGCAGTATCTGGTCATTGAGGGCTACATTAAACAACAGCTAATGTAGATGACAGCGGTTTAATTTCTGTTTTTCACAAGGTGAAACGATAACCGTAGTGACAGGAAAGTCTGTGTTCCTCAGAAGCGACCACGTTCTTTGATGAATTAGATGTAACAGCCAGGGATATGAGGACTGTACAGAATAACTGAAGGACTACACGGGACGACACATGCTTTTCTTTCACAGCTTGGCAACTTTTATGTGCAAGTCAGCTACCTGTGGCAGTTCCATGGCTTTAGGCTTTATTTTGCTTGGTTTATCCTCTATTGTCAAATTAATATTTGTACAAATCCTACATGGTTTCGTATAGAAAATTTACTTTATCACTTCTGTTCCACCTTTGATGTATGTTGCTGGTGTTGCAATTTTTAGAAATAACATTTCTGTGGATTATGAGGCACGCAGAACTTGCATACGTATTAGATATAGACAATATAAAATTAAAGATAAAATATTTAGTGTACACTCTCATGGGGGCAGGGGAGAAGAAAATAAAAAACAAAAAAAAGGGAATGGAGAGAATGAAAACGTCAGTTCTTTTGGCCATTCTGCACATTCCAAAATGTGTTTTGCCGTGAATCTCGCAAAGCTGTTTTTTTATTGATGTAGATTACTTTTTTTCATGAATCATTCAAAAACTGCCTTTTGAAGAAAAGGACATGCATATTTTAATGCATACAATGAATTGTGTATTGTATTATATTCCTCTCTACCCATGTTAAAAAGGGGAAATCCATGTGACTAATTATATTAACAGGGAAAATGGGAAACAAAACAAACCAATGACAAAATAAAATGCAGTCAAGAATTTGTTTCATTAAGAGCTCAGTAACTTCTGCAGATTTTATTATCTGTTATTCTCTATTAATGAAAGCGCTTCAATGAGAGAAAACGGGACTCCTCCTGCAAATAAGAACTGAAGACCTGAGTTTAAACATTTCCTTACATTCTTCTTTCCCTTTTCCTATTTCTGCATTTTATTGCCGTGGCAAGAATTTTAATCCTGGAAGTGAAGCACTAGACTAAGCAGTAAACTTTCTGCTATTTTTGATTTTGTAATAGATTCCCTGTGTGGGCAAGTCATATATGATCCAGTTCTGCAGCTCTGACTTACACAGTAGTCGTTTTTCACATGAGTAATTCCATCAATATTAATAGGGCTGCTTGTGCACATAAGAATTACTTACATAAAGGGTACAAACTCATGCCTATAATTCTTCTGTATCGTTGTTCCTTAGCTTCATGTTGTAATAGGAGTATGGCTACATTAAATGTGTCTCATTTTCAATAGACTGGATGTTTGATAGAAGTGTGTTTTTATCAATAATTATTTTGTTTCATAAAATGGAACAATGGGCTGTGACATTTTATGGCTTTAGAATTTCTGTATAAGAACAGTGTAGATAATAACACAAAATATTCCGATAGAGCTGATTTCTACCTTCTCTGGAATTAAATAGCTTTGATTGCCTCAATCCCTTAGTTCCTGTTCAAACTCCCTTTGAAATCCTATCTTATTTTGCTGCTGGAAACAAAATTGTACTGTATTACAAAAGCAAAACCTTCCTTCTTCCTTTTAATACAATACTTCCCTAAACTCACATTTGTAGAAAGGCAGAGTTGAACGTGAAATGCAGCTTTCCAACATTAAAAAAGATAGTTATGTCCATTTTTTTTAATTACATAGATTTTCTAACATGAAAATTAAACCTGCTTGCTAATACCTTCAGAAACAAAAGCGCTGCATGTACAGTATGAAAAAAAGATAAAAGATATCTCAAGAGTATAGTATCTGAAAGCCATCACGGGATCACTTCTTTTTTTTTTTGTTTTCTTATATTTTGAAAGGGTGACATTTTGAAAGGAATGGCAGTGAATGAACTATCAGATAAAGGGATGACTTCACCTAGTCATTGTACTTAAAAAGTATTTTTTCTCTTCTTTCATAAGCGTGGCTAATCTTTGTTATTTAAAGATCCCTGTTAAAGTTAGGAAGTTAAGTGCAGTGCTTACCCATTTTTCTTGTTCTGATTGGGAACTGGCCATCCACATTTTGAAGGGTTAGGAAAGATTTTAAAGATAGTTAGATGGAAAAGTGCCTATTTCTTTTAAAATGGTTCTATTCTTTTTTGTTATACATTATACATCAGAGTGATATTTGAAGGCAGATTTATTACACTCCTGGCAGAATGCTTTGTACATTTATAATGCAAAGCTTTTATCTAAAATTCAGAGCATTATTTTAGAAAGAAGGTGTATCATGTCTGTGAGACAAGTTCTATTCCTATTGAGAAGCGTCCATGGGAGTTGAAAACGTGGTAAAACTGATGGTCAAGGAAGAGCTGAAAATTAAATCTGTGTGGTTTGCTTACCGTAGTGTTGCTTTTGAGCCTTACTATCCTGATCTGGTAGAAGATGTCCCTACTCACTCCAGGAGGGTTGGGCTAGATGACCTTTAAAGGTCCCTTCCAACCAAAATCATTCTATGATTTTATAAGATCCACGCCTAACTGTGAGTTATAAATAATTTGATAAAGTAAAACTAATTTATATTGTATGTAAATACTCAATCTTTTAGAATTTGTGGAAGTATCCCAGACACAGTAAAACTGTCTTAAAGTAAGAAATCTTAAGTTCCTTCTGTTTGAAATTATTTCCCAACCATGCTGTTAGCACATGAAAAATTACTATTGTAAGGAAAGAGATCTATCCATGAGAGGAGACTGAACCGTGTTTAATCCTATATTGACAACTAATGGCTGGAATTTCCAAAAATTAAAGCGTTTGGACAATGAGTTTCCACTCACATTTAAAATAGCTGGAACTGTGACACTATTATCATTGCTAAAGTCATCGGTCAGACCACTGGCTTAGGGCTCGGAATGCAGGGGGCTTTTAAGGGTTTGGGTTTGTTTTCTAGCGTTCCAATGTTGGGAATTCCACACTGAACTGAGAAGCATGTAACGAGTTCTCACAACTCACCTGCAGTTCTTCTGTTTGTGAAGGGATAAACGTGATACTGATGGAGTCATACCCTTCTAAGTAAAAAACCTGCAATAAAAGGGTTAAAAATGTTTTGATTAAACTTTGTCATCTTTAACAAGTTAACATGTTAATACTCACTAAAAATTCTTGAATGTTACTGAATAAGTCTAAAATTTGCTATGAATAATATTTCTTGAGGCAAAGTAAAAATTAGAATCAAACAGCATTTTTTCCATTAAACGTACTTAAATAGTAGTCAACATTCTCTCTGTATACTTTGTGACCACTTGACACTTTTTTAGAAAGTCATCCCTGTCCACAAAGAGAGTCAACATGTTGGTGTCAAGGCCCAATGCAGTGATGATCTGTGTTAAACATTTTATTACTGGACCCAAAATATTATCAATATTTCATTGTAGCAGTGATTTCAATGGGACTATTTGTGAAGTCACATACTGCTAGGTATGTATCACAATTTGGATTCCCTGGCTGATCATCTTCCATACCTCAGTCCTGGCTCTAAAATGGTGTAGGACACACATACATTCTTTTTTTTTTCCTGTCTATCTGAGGCCAGCTGTCTTCTGTCAGGCCATACTGATGAGACAGAGAGGGGAATGTCCACTTTGGAAACACTTCTAAGAGAACCTCACAGCTTCTGTTTCAGATTAGGTTTTGAATTTATCATTAGCTGTGGAATGGTATCAGCATTTGGAGAATTTATCATACATGCCATATGGTATAGAAACTTGCTCAAATTTGAAAAGCCAAGGAGTGTTGCTTGAAATATTAGCAGATTCCATGAGGTGGACTTAGGTGTTAAAGGAGCTGGTAAAGAACCTGAGTATTGACATATTTATAAGAGAAGGAGGTATCTATAGGTGGCCTGTTTCTTCTGTAGACACAGACATAGCAAGCTTAAACAACTGGAACTTCAAGCCAGATGATTTCACACCAGAAACACAGTCAAGTGCTTTATCAGTGAGTGTAATTAACCATTAGGAAAAAATAAGTACAGCTGTCATAATTCCTTGTTATAAGACTTTAGTACAAGAATCAGTGTCTTCCTGAAGGACATGTAACCCAAACATCACTCACCTTGATGGTCCAGTTGCCTCTGTACTACTGCAAAAGGGGTGGCCGGGATGGCCACAGCTGGTTCAGAGCAAAGGGCAGATCTAAGCTTCCTACCACCTCCATTGATAATGGTGTTTTACTTTCCTTTTCATTTAGCCATACTGGATTTCATTATTCTAGTGGAAATAATGATTTCATTTTACTTTATGAAGATAGATAGACACATGCTCTTCTTAGTGGTCCTAAAACATACATGTCTTAATTTTACAGCCATTGCTAATTGCATACTCATTAGTATATCTCCCATATTTAATGTAGTAGTTTGGACATAAACTAGTGTCTGTGTTCTAGGGAAATACTGAGTTTTTTTCTTCTTTGCTTACTTAGAGAAGAAAAATACAGTGGAAACACATTCAGTGACATGTCATACTCATTGCTCCTGCACAGAATGCTCTTTAAGGGAGTGAAAAGAACTTCTGCTTTTTGTCATACCTGCCCATATAATACATGTCACATCAGGCAAATAAATGTTCATGCTTTAGTAGTGCATGTATGTATTCATAGGGTTTCATACTCAATTTGAAAGTTTCAGAACTTTCAGAGATAAGAGTTCACAGATGGTTCAAAACCCATTGATAATTCAATGCCTGTTTAGCTCTAAAGTAGACCAAAGACCTGGTAATTAATGTCCTGAGAGATTAGAAAAAGCTTATGCACACATTTGTAGATACACCAGTATTTGCTGTCAGTGTTCAAACATTTCCAGTAAACCGAACTGTGATTTGGAGCATATGTTTCTTGTTCCCTAATTGGTAATCAGGCCCACTGAGGGCAAGATCCACAGGCTGGCGAGTAGCAAGGGCTGGAAGGTAAAGCATTGATTAAGGATTATAGCTGAGATGATGTTTGTTGAAGTGAGCATCAATGGGTCTGCGTATCTGTTGCTCAGTTTTTAGTTTGAAAATGCCAAGAGATTTAGAAATTTAAAAAGGAAAATAATCAAATGCTTCATAAATGGAATGAAAGTTTCCATCTAATGGGCTGATTCTGCAATATTTATGTAAACAGTACAACCACTTACAATTTAAAACATAGAAGAAGTCAAAACGGCACAGATCTAATCAGTCAAAACCACTCAGATTGATTTTAGTAGTTACTGATACGCGTGGTGGGGGTGTGTGTGTATCTGTAGAGTGGAGTTCATCACTGCCAGCGAAGAAAAACATTTTTATACTTCAGCCCTTTCCCTCCTCCTCCCCCCACCAGACATTATCTTTAGGTTCACAGTTCTTTGTGATACAAACCATGGAAACTCAGAACAAGCATTTCCATAGCTCGTGCTTTCCAAAAAACCTAATGGCAAGGATATCACAAAGCATGGCAAGCTTTGAACAGCAACTGTTACGAACAGAGTCACAACTAATGGCAGTAAGACAGGAATTGAGGGATAAAGAGCAGCTCCTTTTATACCCACAGTCTGAATCTCCCAATCCGACAGAAGGCATTTTTTACAGGCAAACAAAGAGTGCCTTCCAGGATGTTCTGTGCAATCCCGTCATGGTGACAAAATTGTTTATAGAACAGTTCTCTAGTAGGAAAACTGTTTACAGCACTTTGCTGAATAGAAAAAGGGAAATCTTCCCACAAAGACTGCAGTCTTTCACACCTTGACACATACATCACTTGGGTCTTTTCCCAGGAATCAGTCAGATTTGTAATTGGAAAATTCTATAACGTCAAAATTTGAAAGCCCTTGTGCTGTGCCGCTTGCTCACTGGGAGACCTGTGAGACCTAGGACCATATTCACAGAGGACAGTTTGATTCCACGTGCCCTGAACTTCCCATTGGGGTTCATTTATCTTTAACGAAAATTAGTAATTTAATCTCCGTGTTACTAACACAGTATCACCTCCAAAAGTTACCGGTCACTACCGCATGGGTCAGATCACAGTCTTTCATTTCAGACTATATTAAGGCAATAACAATAGTTCAGCTTTTAATATTATATGAAATTTCTCCTCTATCATTTTTGTTATTTTTCCTGTCCTAAAAGTAGATGGCAATCATTTGTGCTCTGATTGTAAGCTGTATCTTTATCTATGGCTTTTCTCATCATAATATATGAAAGTGGCAAATGCAATCTATAAGTAATAAGTATGGTATGAAATTTCACAAGGTCCTTATCATTCTGTGTCATTATTCTTGTCTTTGTTTCTCTGTCTCTCCTTATTGTAGGAATATTTTTTATTTAGTGTGGGGTTTTTTTTTCTTTGCCTTTTCTTATTCTCTTTGATGACTGAAAGTATTGTGCTGTCTAAAATATGAAAACAGTTTGTGGTCTTTTCAAAATGTTGATTTATATTCAAACTTACTGATTTTTTTAATGTTTATCTCCCTCTGTTTTTCAGTCATTGAAATGCTAGAGACTGAAGGTGCATCTATGTACTTGCAAAATTAGTATAACTGAGCGGAGCGTACCCTGATCTGTACCCTGAAATGTTGTAAATTTTGTGCTGATGAGATTTCAGATCATGTCTCAATTCTTGACCTTAGAGGACAACACTCGCCTGCTCTTCCCAAAATACAAAGATACTTCTGTATTTCCAGGTATATTTGTTCAACTGACAGGCAATTACACTTTTTTAGGACTGGTGTTTCGTTTTGCTTTACTTTTCCTTGAAAATAAATCATAGAATCATAGAATCATAGAATGGCATAGGCTGGAAGGGACCTCAGAGATCATCTAATCCAACCTCCCTGTCATGGGCAGGGACACCTCTCAACTAGATCAGGCTACTAATCATAAAATTCTTTGTGAAGGAAAAGTCTGAGGAAGCCCAGCCGGTTGGCAGTCATGAGCCATGGAAACCTTTGCTTCTCAGAATTAAGGACAATCTGATTTCCTTTGTCTACAGATACTAGCAGCTTCGGGTTCACAGAAAAAGCTAGAAAGAAAAAAATGAAGGGAGCAAGCAAACAAGTTTTCAAGTGCAGGAAGTTTCTGGTTAAGTAAACATTTGGCTCCTTGGCCTACTGGACTAACTGTAGAGAAGGCAAAAAAGTTAGGAAATCAGAAACTTGTACCTCACTCCTCTAAGTAGACAGCCATGGATGTGGACCAGGTAAACCAGTGGATGGATTATACTAGGAACTCTGGCAAACACATATAGTTGTGAAGATTTTAAAGACTCACTCATTAGAAACAGGACCACGTGAAGACTTGAGATTTCACTTTATAGTACTCTTTCCAGCATCTGTTTGAGCCATTAAGAAATACATGAAGACATGCAAGAACAGCTGAACTGGATCACAGTAATGATAGCTGAAATCAGAAAATAGGACAAAAAAAAAATATTTGGCATCACTGTTCAGTGCTTATGCAGTAGAAAGTAACATGCAAGTAAAGAGAAAAATGCCTGGCTTCTGAATAGTGGACAGTATCCTGAAGGCACATCTACACCCAGGTGGCACAAAACGTGTTTTTCCTTTTGGTAAGACACTGGGATCTCTCTGCGTTGAAGAGGAGAGAAAAAATTTCCCATGAGCTCTGATTAACATTCTAACAGAATAAAAAACATATTTCAAATTACAAACCATATAGATGGCACACTACAGTTTGAAAAAAGCTGTGTGATTACAGTGCTGAAGACTACAGAACACAGAGTTCTGTCAGCAGTCACTGAAGAAGAAACAAAGTCTGCCCAGAATATTCACCACTACACCTGTTGCAACTGTCACAGAATGGTTTAGCTGTCCAATAGGGGCGACCATTAAGAAGAACAGGGCTTAGTACAGATCTAAACCCACTTACTAGTTGCTTGAGAAAGGCAGTATTCATTGGATGTGACTGGAGGTATCCTGTGTTATTTATCCAGCACAAAAGCATTCACTGTTGGTGATGGGCTTTGACACACTAAGCTAGATAAGCCATCCAGAGATTTAACAAACTGTCTTGTGTTTGAGACTTTGTGAGTACCAACCAGCTCCACTGTGCAGTTGGTGAATGCTGAACCAGACAGTGGAACAAATCCTGCACGTGTAAGTATGTATATACGTGATTTCATATATAGTGATATTTATCTTTACCTGTGAATGATACTTACACTGTTGGACAAAGTGGTTTTCGTAGGGAGCACATCCAATCTCATATTATCAATGTGAAAATTCTGTACCAGATATCAGGAAAAAGAAGCTATGTGCAAGTAGAATAGGTGGAGTTGAGGGGAACAGAAATATTTTTGCTAATATGAAGACGTTGTGCTTTAAAAGATTTTGGCTTAGCTTTTAAAACACACAAGGGACCTGTGAACCCATATGTCAGTCAATACACAGAAAGAAACAACTCAGACCTTACATTTAGAGATAAGAAGAAACACAGAACCTCAACTTGGAAAACTCTGGAACACTTTTTTTTCCCCCTCACTTTTAATCACTGTAGCAAATCATTACTTTAATCTAGGAAGAATTATGCAGAGAAAGATCATTGGAAAACTGCCATCTAGAAACTGAAGACACGTTTCTTCAATTTACAGTGTGGGTATGGCTTCCTAAGACATAAAACCTTTCCATTCCCTTCTTTTCCCCTCTTCCTTCCCCTCTGTTCAATCCTTACCTTGTTCAGAGTATCAACACCTTTCTCTGTTCCTTCCATAGTTCAGAGTGTGAGCATTCCCATGCTTCCACACAGGAAACGCTGTAAAGACATTAATAATTGTACTATTGTCAACACACAAGAAGATATTTGTTGTTCACCTTGATCACATGAGTGATCACAGTGACTCCTAAACCAAACTGCATAGTCAAAGCATACGTTTGGCTCCAGATTCCATTGCTGACAGCTTTGTTAGTATGCAAGCAGATCGTTGTCATACCAGACAAAACCTGAAGATCCCTAAACTGGGAGCTATTAAAAACTGTATAAGAGTGAGAATGGATAGCCTGAATAATCATCTTTACTGTATCAGAACAGTGGGTCTGGAAAATGCAACAGGAGAGTTTCCAGTATTTCGTTCAGGCAGTATTTGACTCTTCACAAGATTTAACTATAGAGCTTAGGAAAAAAACTATTTTCCATTTGTCTAAGCAATATAGACATTGCTGGTGTTTTAATCACGTATTTTAAATGTCAGTGATCTTGATACGAAATATTCTTTCTCCTCAGCCACCTTCCCCGTTTTAGAACCCGTCTTTCCTCCTTGTACTTACCAGGGATGCCTTCCTGTTACACATCCAGTTGTGCCTGATGTTGAAAGATTTCCTTCGCTGTCTTCCCAAAGTTCCCTGCCTGTAATCATCAGTAATTTTTACTGGTTATAACAGTATTAGGAAGCTTTCTGAATCTCAAATCACAAAGGTATTAAAAATAAAAAGTCATTTTTGTACCTCGTCTGTTTCACCCCATAAGATTCACCCTTTGCCTCTCTGGCTCTGGGACTACTTGGGGAACAGCAGGTTCCCCAAGAATCTGATTTCAATGCAAGAAGGACCTTCAGTGAAAATATCCTTCTTCCATATTTGGGGTGTTGCTCAATAATGATGGAAAGTCTAAAGGCGGATCATAACATCTGTCTCTGCATTCTGCACAGTACTAGTAAAGGTTGAAGAATAACTGAACTAATGGACTGACCATCCAGCAAAACACAACAATTAAGTTATTACAGTGTTTTCACTAGTGTTGTTGGTTTTACTTTTAAGTTTATTTGAATAAAATGGCACACAGGCACAGATTTTAGAAATGTGAATTTTATTGAGATTTATTCCACAGAAAAATTAAATACGAGAGATTAAATAGAAAGTCTTGTCAAGTGAGACTCCGTGAAACTAAGTTCCAATCACTGAGCAATGTCTGATGGAATTGCTAATTAGATCACATATTTCTCCTTAGCTGTAGAACAAGGAATCACACCAATGATTCCACTTTTCATCTGCAGAACAAGTTTTCAATCCCTTTTGTAACTGGTTAGTACAGTACAAGGTACAAATTCCTACTGATGCTGAACAGAAACATTTACGTATTTATAATCTAATGCATGCCTAGGGAAAAAAAAGCCTCCAACTTTTATTTTTCCAATATTTATCGTCCATTCAAAAACAGATGGTAGGAGGTAAGCCAGGTTATCTCAGACTTCTTGTGATGGGTTCAGTGGCAGAGACCCAAACAGCCTCGTATGCGGCAGAGTACCTATCCCACTGGCAGCCAGTTTTTTCCACTCAACTCCTTTTTTCTCCTTGGAGCCAATCCAGACCAGTTCAGCGCTTTTTGTAGGAACTGAGGAACCAGTATTGATTTCCCATTTAAGCCAATCTTGCGTAAGCCCACCACTGCCTCTCTTGCTATGAATAGGGGGAGCACTGGAGGAAACCAGCTGCAGCATTTTCAACGCAGAATTGCTTCTTCGAGCTGGACGTGAGCAGAGTTGCAAATTAGAAAAATAAAAAGCGAAAATGGCAGTGTAGATAGGCTTTCTTTTCAAGTCTGATACACATTCAGCACTGCCTTCCTAGAGAGGATTCTCAGAAAACAGGGAATTTGCTTGTTAGAGCGAAAGAAGGAGATTCTTATTATAGGCTTCAGTGCAGTTGTCAGCCAAGATAACAAATCCTTGTACCAAAGTGGCCTTAGAACAGCGAGGCAATGAGGGCTTTCTTAAAAAAAAATATCAAAATTGTGCAGCGCATTTTTTATGAAAGTGTGAAAATCTGTTGTAACTGTCTTTACTGAGTGTTTATGGATTTAAGCTGAAGACTGCAGTGATGTATGAGGTTTCTCAGGCTCTGTGCCATGAAAGTTACGTTACCAGATACTGAGTGCTCAGGAGACGTCCATTGCGATCAGGGACAAAAATACCTCCTGCACAGATAATTTCAGGGACTTAGCGGTGAAGTTTTCCTGCCTGCTTTAAAAGAGAAATTAAGGCTAATTACATTGATAGGAACTGTCCAAAGTCAGTTGGCAATAAGCTTCGGATATCTAGGATGCAGTTGTTGAAAATTAGAACATAGTTTGGTAAAAAACTGGGAGTAGATCCTGAAGTATAACATAGCAATCCAATACAATTTTGGATTGTGGATTGAAAGTCAGAGAGAGACTATTTGACCCCTACATGAAATTACCAAGCTAGCCTAAAACTCAAACTTTTCGAGATCTCACCCAAAATGCCGTAGCAGCTCTCTGACTTAATTCGCTCGCTCCCTGTTCTTCACTGTTCACAGTCTCTAAAACGGGAATCTATATTTGGAGTTTGTCAGGGACAAATTGTAGGAAGCTCTTGCATGGAAATAGGATACCTCGTTCTTCTCCTGGCATATCTCTGCGAAACACTGGTAGTAACTCTCCCCAGGCACTGGGGAGTTTAGGTACTGCTCGTTCCTGATTTTCATTGAGAAAGAAGCCACCAAACCCAGGTCATGACTGCGTTCTTGCCCCACATAAACACTGTCGGTGCAGTGAGATCAGCCTGCTGACTGTGATTAATAAAGACTGAAAGGACACTTTGCAGCAGCCTGATGGATGGAGCAATTTCAAACTCTACCACGTGTACGTAGGAAACCAGAAACGATTGCAGCTTCCTGACTCGGCCTCACCACTGCTCATTTTCAGGCTTTGTGCAGCCTAATGAACTTACATAGAAGCTGCTTCTACAGAGTTTTCAACTACTGTGGAGAAAAGATTGTTGGTTTTTTTCTTTTTTTTTTCTATGTTGCAAATACACAAAGCAATTGGACAAAATGGAGTTCATTAGGATATTACGAGGCTTAGCTGTCAGCAACTATATTTTTTGGTTATATGTTCTTTGTCAAAGAACTTTATGCGAGATTTCCCAAGAGAAAGAAACTTGAGAGTTAGGTGGATTATTTTCATGTAGTGGAATCAATAACCTGAGTTTCCTTGGTGAGTGGTCAGAAAAGCCAAATATTTGTAATTCTCAATTCTCAGGTATCCCCACCAGGGAATAATTAGCAGCCTAAGCTGCTCGCTTGATTGATGAGGCTGCTGAGTGATTATTTCTCCAATTTTCCCTGACTTCAATTCTCATAGACCAGGGTCAATGAAAAGAGGAGTTCATTTTAGGTTTTCAGACACCAATATTCAGATTCTTTCTGTATTTATTAATATATTTTATCTGTGTTTTTAACGAGTGAATCTGGAGGCACTGTTGAGAAGGTAAAAGACTTTACAGGGATTTTTGTGGGAGTTTTGCTGAATTTGTGGCATCTGGTAGAGATTAGAAAGAATGACAGAACAGTTCTGCCTAGCAGAAAAAGAGTCTGAGGAGGAGGCAGTAGTAGTATTTGGAGAAAGTTGCGGAAGGAGAGATGAACATCAGAGCTTTATTTGAGATGTAGTGCCCACTGAGAGAGAGGAATAGGAACAAATGTCAACAGGAACAAACCAACCTTTTGCTTTTTAATGTAGTCATAAAAAACTTACGTGCGGATAAGGAATATTTAAAAATGTGCCTCAGATACAAAATGTCATTCACGTCTACTGGAAAAAAAAAAAAAAAAGACTGTTGCCTGGGGCTATGCTAATTCTTTAATGTGATGGCATTCCTGTTAGGAGAGCTCTGTAAGCTTTCCAGGCTGCCAAGCATGCTTGGCGCCCATGTCTTCAAGCACTATTCCTGCAAGGCTCCTGAGTACATTTTCATTTTAATGGGTTCTTAAGTCAAGCATCTCTGGCAAAGTTGCCCTCCTAAAAAATGAGTGAGAGCTCATGCAAGGGACAATGACATTCTTTTATATTTACTGCACTAAAAATAGCTTTTAAAAACAATGCAAGGTATACAGAATGCTCTCCTGGTTCAAAAATGGCCGTTTTTAACAGCATTTGATGGATACAGTGGGCTTTTGGTAAGTACAGTTAATATATTCTTCCTATATATTCCTTCAGTACTAAAGAGCAAATTGCTTAATATGTAATCTTGAGTAAATGTTTCCCCAGTTACATTCACTTTCTCTTTTTGATAAGCTTTATTCCTGCCTGAGTATTTTTCTCCTTTTAATATTCTCAGCAGGCTGGATTTATGAGCCTATGAAAGCAAAGAATAGGAAGCATCTTCTTCTGAAGCCAGCTGCACTAGTGAACTTATTGAATAGCTGACCGAGTACTGAATGATAATCGTACAAAGAGGAGAGCAAGAGAAACAAAACGAGACAAAATCACCTTCATTTTCCAAAAAAACTTAGAAAGGACCAACACCACACAAAAAGAGATAGAGAGAGAAGGAAAGAAAAACAGGGAGAGGGAACCCACAGTTTGTTTCATTTTTCATTCTAACATCATTTCAACCACAAAGAATGACAGTATAAATGATCAAACAACTGTTTGCTAATGCATTATAGATAGTCATACACAATATGGCAGCTTTATACTTGTATATTTACCCACCATGAATACGAAATATACTAAGAGTGACAGGTAATGTAGCCAAAGCGTCTACTCTCTGTAAGCATCTGTGTACTATGAATTATAAATGAGAGTCTTGTGTCCAAAGGTAGCAAGTAATGTAGATAATGCCATCTGAGTAAATGAATAAATGTGAAACAGATGCTTTTTGCATTCGGGGCACACAGGTACAGCCAGGAAGCCACCAGTACAGATTATGGATGCTGGTGAGACAGCTGTTGTCTGCATCCAGTGCCAGGTGCATTCCTACCTGGACTGCGTCGAGCCAGTAAAAAACGCCTTTGTCTGACTTGGTTTTTGACAAGTTTCCAGAAGGATGAGGTATCTTCTTATGGAGGTTCCTAAGGTGCTTGGATATCCTCAAGGCTTTCCTAAAAAAACAAATCAGCATCCTTATTAGAAGAGTCCTTTGTAAGAGGTGGAGAAACTGCCTGAATGGAACATTTAATTTTTAACACTCATAAAATACTTTTTCTTTGCTTGTTATGCAAGTCTCTTCTGGTTTGCTAATATTTTTCATCTGAGCAAATATTTTGCCTCAAGATGAGATTACGTGGCATAAGAAATTACTGCTAGAAAGGCATTAAGAATTGTATATGATTTTTTAAATATATGCAAATTTGCTCATTTTATAAGCAAAGAGACATGAGGTTGGACTCTGGTTAGGGAACTGGAGAGGTTTTGTTCTCAGAACAGACTGCCCCCTTGATACCAAAAAGGTAGGTTGAACTCCCCAGAGAAAATATTAAGCCCAACAGTGCTGACAGTTTTCACCCATGACATGCAGCTACTGCTATTCTTTATAGTTCAAATAAGTTCATCTTGCAATTTGGGTATATATTGTTCTTGCAGCTCTTCTGTCTAGTGGTAGATTTGTGCTGTGTACATTTCCATGTTTGCTGGGGAAATACTTCTGTCCTTTTCACTTGCGAAAAGGAAGCCCTGGGACCCGTTCCTCTGCAGATTTGTCCTTGATGAGTCAGTTATATCGTGCAGGATGGGTAAAACAGTAGTTTACAAGTATGGAATGAAAGCATATACTAATACAGTTTCAAAGAGAAAATGAAGAAATATAATAGTAGTAGAATATGCCTTTTTCTTGTTTAGTGTGAGTACCTTGAACTATAAAAAACTCTAAAAAGCAAAAAGTTCCAGGACCAAATAAATATCTGTACGTATTCTATAATATAATTTCACTGCCTCTTGCATAACTGGGCATTTCAGAGATGGAAAGTATAATCAGAGATTCATGTAAAGTTTTAGAAAAGCCTAAAGCACAAATTACAGTTTCTCAGAACTTACCAAGATGATATGTCAACCCGTAACAGAACTTAACCAAAACTACCAAAGCAGTCATTGCAATAATTTCATGCTATTCTTTTATAAGTAAGCTACTTTTCTTCTGGACCAAACATCCCTAGCTCTTCCATCCTTTTGGCGTAGGTGTGGTTAGTCAGGGGGTTTGCCTGCCATCGCCAGGCTTCGACTTCACATTGAGGCCAATCCAGAGTAATACAGATGATACCTTACTAGGAATTCTGCATTTACACAGGTGTCATAGAGAAGTGAGCTTTGTACCTCAATAGCAAAGACCAAAACTTTAAACCAGAACAATACAGGTCCTGCTCTCTACTATCTTTCTTTCTCTTTTCCTTGTTTCATTTGCATCTGTGCAAAGTCAGCATAAAACACAGTCATTGTTCCAATTTGTATCTTCTGCATCCCAATTTTTCACTCTGTTTGCAAAAGTGCAGATGACAGTACACCTCGTTGGGGTGTGCAACAGTAAGATACTTGCTATCCAAGTAATAAAGACAGCCAAATCATTCACAGTCTCTTAACTGACCTATTATTGTCATTGTGATAGTCCAATATTTTTAACCTAGTAAAAAAGTAACTCCTTAGGAGTTACCAGTTTTGACTTACAAAGCAAGGAAACTGCAAACTATACAGTTTTGAAAGCCGTAACATTGCTTTCCAAACAGCATAATTTCATTTAGAATTAGTGAATTTAAACTACAAAAATGCCATTAATCCACAGGTGGCTTGTTTCTATTTTTCTCCATGTCCTTTCCTTTCTTTCAGGAAGCCGCCCTTGCATTTATTTCACTGCAAAAGTTGGGGGGTAAAAGAAAGAGACCGTGTAGATTTTTAAGAAATTTGAGAAGTAATTTGCAAAGTGATAGTTTCTGGTAATGAAGGCTGCTACCTTTGCCCAGGTCTCTCAGTATGATAAAATTGTTTCAGAACGTTAATTACTCAATAATCAGACTCCCTTGAAAATGTAACGTCAGCTTTTACTGAAATATGATATTCCTAAATTATATCAGAGCTGTAGTACGGTCAAATCAACAATTATACTAAAAGAACTCATGCAGCCTTTTCTTTGGGATAAGACTATTATCTCAAAAGAATTAGGAAAGCATCTATGATGCATAGCCAATATGGAGACATTCGTCCCATTGGCCTCTATTATCCGAATGGAAATGAGAAAACACTTCCATTACATTTTGCAGTGATCCATGTCTTTCTCTTTTTAAGCCAATAAACTATATCTTTCAGTGTAGTAGCTTGTGCATATGTGCAAAAACGACCTTTTGCAAATTGGCTGCTGAGGCACGTGCCAAGAGAGGTGGTATAGGAAGTGTAAAAAGAGATGCAAACCATCTTTTTACTGCCAGGCACATCCTTCCATGGAGTAATAAAATGAGGCCTGCAAAGCCTCCTGCTACGCGTAATATTTTATTGTTCTTTGTATCGCGAGTCAGAATTCCCTTCTCAAATCAGTTTCCCTTAATCAGTTTAATTGAGGTTGATGCTCAAACCGCAGAAAAGTATTATGAAGAGAAAGTCCCTCAAGTGGCACTTGACCTCTGTGGAAGCGCAGTCCCCTCTATCCCATCATATGTCTACATATAGCCTGTTCAAAAACCTCCTTGAAAAGAACATAAAATCACATTGATTCGTAGAAGAGAGGGCATCAGGGGGGCACTCGGCGCTCTCTCTCTCTTTCAAAAAAGAAAGAAAAAATAAAAAAAAAAAGAAAAGACTTCAGAAAAAGTACTTTGAAACTGGTGAAATAATCTTCTAAATAATCCACCAGTGGGGAATACCCACAGTCACTGAGGATAGCATGCTGCTCAGCGTATCAACAAAAATACATTTGGCCTGAGGCAATGCTGAGGGCAAACATATCCCAGATGGACTAGAGAGGCCCAAATACCTTCAGAGATGAAAATTTAATTAGAGGAAATGTCACCACAGTGAACAAAAGGATTGCTTTAGTGATTTTTCATCATTGTTTACAACAAGTGAAGTATAGTTTTAAGTGTTAGGACAGGCTAAGTACAGCAGTGTTCTTAAGCACTAGAACGGAGATGAAAGTAAGGGATGTTGAAGGTCAGAGACAATCATCCACGCTTGAAGACTGATCAAAAGGAGTAAACGATCAAATATTGACAGATAGGAATTTTTAATTGGTTCAGTGGTGTCAAAAGGTAACAAAAGGTGTCCAAGGTGGTGCTTCCAAGCCACTAAGGAGAAAATACTGATCTTATGCTGTTGGTCGGTTTAGGTTTTTGCTGGGTATTTTTGTTGTTGTTGTGAGTTCCCGAGCATGATAGAAAGCTTGGGTCTCTCAGAAATACACAGTCATCCCTGGAAGTTGAGATGGCTCACTGCCTCCTTACCACTTTGATAATCCACTCTATAATATTAATTCTGATTCTTGCACAAGTCAGGGATGAAATTGCTGGAAAAGCAATATAGGAGTTGTTGCAGCACAGTCACAAGGAATCAGCCCCCTTAAACGAAAATACGTGAGTTCTAGCATGAGTTCCGAAAGGTGTTTGGGAAAAATTCAGAGAAAATAAGACATAGCAAACATTATAGAAGGTCTGTCAGACTATACCATGTTCTGCATTTGGATTTTGTATCTTCAGAATGCAGAGCTGAGATTCCTGGTATGTGAATTTTTGTATCTTTTTTCCCATTCAGCCTCCCTTGTGTATTTTCTACGGAAATGTTCTCCATTTAGGAAAACAAAATAATCACCTTAATTGAAACGATGCACAGCATGGTTTTCCCATCGTAGTATCAAAATAGGGCTGATATAGCACTATTTTTATTTGCTATTACGTAACAGGAATTACATGCTATTATATATGGCAAAAATAATAACTACAGAAATAGTCATTATTATCAAATATCTCTCTCACAATGACTATGCCAATTTCACTCGATTAATCTTCTTAAGAAGACCAAGGGGATCTCTACCTATAGACAACTGGAAAGGAGATTTGTTAAAACGGGTCACAATCTGAGTAAAAAAATGAAGAAAGTATTCTGCTTTGTATATATATACACACATATATTATATTATGTATAGATCAGCATACTTATTTGGGTTCAAAACAAACTTTGTTTTGAGATAAAGAGCTCATTTGCCTATCATCATTGTATTTCAGTTAATAAAACTTCTTTTTTGCCATATTAGATCTTTGCTAGGTCCCTTGGGTTTCACTCCTGCTGTTGTGGTATGTGTTCTTCTGGATCAGATACAACTACATACAGACGGATTATTTTTGTGTAGAAGGCACCAGGGAACTCAAAGTCTGCTGAAGATATTAGGGAACCTTCACAGTGTTTTAGCAGAGTTTGGCTCAAGCCTCTGGAGTACCTCATTGACTTGCTAAGTTTACTGGGCAATGTGCATCTTAAGTTCAGGTGCTTGGGTTTGGTCTCTCTTGGTGCTGTTGTTTATTATCACTCTACTCACATTTTTCTATTCTGGCCAAAATAATGTCCCTAGATTTCAACTGACCAGAGGCAGTATGCTTTTGCTGGCAGACAGAATTGGCTTTGTGTTCTCCTACATTGTCTTAGTAACCCTTTCTCTTTACCTCACCTGCTTCCTTGTTTTATTTTTTTCCTTTCGTTATTTCAGCAGATACAGTTCTACACAAAATTTAATCTTATGTGCAGAAATCTATTAGATTGATGCCAAAGGGCTCGCCCAAAGGCAGGCTCTAAACACATTATTGTTTGAGACCAGTGACAGAGAGCCCAACCAGCCTCTGATTAGACAACATGCCATACTAAGCAGATATTCATGAATCTTGGCAACCAAGGATGAGAAATCAGTTTGCTTGCCATCCTTTCTCTGTTACAGATGGTTATCTGGAAAACCATCCAAACAACAGAAATATACCATATGTAAAACAAAGCCTCTCTTTTTATTTTCAGGTTCACAGACTATCAGCTTAAGATTTCACGGTATTTATTATTTTTATAATTCAAGATGAGCGAATACATCAATATCCAAACGCCTCCAAATTATGGAACACTGAAGAAAGCAATACTGTGCTTTATGGGGATGTGATCATACTATTGATGATATGGGCTTCTTGATGATCCACCCAGGGTATACAAACTGAAAGGACAAATTTCTTCTGCATCTATTTATCATCACCCGTGAAATGCAAGTACTAAGGTCAATAATTCCAGGTGAAAACAGGTAAATAGGTGTTTAAAGAAATACACCACCAAGCTAGATTGATATTGGATTAAATTACAGAGATTCTGAGAGATATTAAAGGCACAGTAACGAAGCAGAAACATCTACTTTAGTCTTACCAAAAGGCTGTTGATGATAAATCCACCTTCAGCTAAAAGACAATTCTGAAGAGGAAACTAATTCTCAGTATGTAGCCTCCTTCCTCTGCTGATGATGAACAGAGTACGTTGCCCACTAACTATGCACTGATTACAAACTGGAAGTCAACGTGGTCTGTGAGACAGGACACAAGACAAACAAACCTCCTCAATCAGATGTAGGTGACACTCTCTGCAGAGACATAGGAAACTTAAACACGGGTAGAAATTATGTGTGTATTTTTCCACATGTAATCTCTCATTGCATTTCTTACTAACAATTATTTTTCTGCAGAAAACCTTTATGAAGTTATTTCCCAAGCAACTCGACTAGAATGGAGAAAAACAAATGCCTGAGAGTAAATCAAAAATTCATAAATAGGCAAAGGGCGACTCCTTAGTAAGAAAAAGAATTCATAGATACAAAACATTTCTGGGGTTTTTTTTGCATAACTGTGGAGCTGCTTACATGATTTTTCAAAACATTCTGATGACTTATGCACGGTATGAACCATCTTGTGATGCTCCTACTCACACTGAGCAGTACCTCACTCCAAAATATTTGATCTAAGTTCATTAAGACCACAAATGGTGGAAAGTAACTATCCAACAACAGGAAAGCACTGCAGTGTACCACTAAATTAGTGAAATTCCTTGCATTATGTAGAAACTAGAAAAAGGTGAAAGTCTGGTGCAATAGTTTGCGATGCAACATGAGTAATAATGTTATATTCCTGCCATAAGGGCCATATCCTAAAAAAGCTCCTAAGTGCCAAAACCAGGATGTATGAGAACTTTTGGCATGTAAGTCCAAAACTTCACTCTGAAATACACCCACTCACCATCTGCATAAATCTAAAGGTAATGAAGCTCACTAGGTGCTCTCATCTAAGTTTTCCACAGACCAAAATCCTTTACATCTATCTTTTTTAAAAATTACTTGAGTGACGTTTTTCCCTCTTATTCGTCTCAGCATAATCATCAGAGTACATTAATGTGTTTTAACTGGTGTACTCTACCATCAGCATGAGAGGATTTTTATTTTTCTCTTAACTTTTTTTCAGTCCAGGATATGTCATCACAGGTACATCCTGAATAAATCAACTTTACCAGTTTTACCTGCCAAAAACGCAATTAAAAGAAGAAAAAAACCCACAGACATGGAAGTCTGCAATCTATAATTTTGGCTTCTACAGACTCTCAATTGGATAATTAAGCAGTTAACAAGTAAAAGCTTTTCATTATTAGAAGATGCCTGAGAACAGGGTTATGGGTACAGGAAGGTTTGCTTGTTTGTTTATCTGCCAGTTCATAGGAGCAGAGCCTTGTATGGGGATAGGGAGGAGGAAAGTGTTACATGCAGCAGATAGTTCGCTCATTTGATGTTATATACAGAACTCCATATGTTGGTTATACAAAGTTTATATTTTCGTCTACCATTTTATTTGAGTTTTAGATTAGTTTCTATATTATATTTATAACTGTGAGGTGAAGAATGAGCTTGATATATTTCCTTTATATATTTATAGCTCAAATCTGTACATCCAGAGTCCTTGGAAACCTCGAGGTTCTAGTACTGCTTCCTGGGAGTGAAGACAACACCATCTAATAAAGACAGTAGTGCTCAAATATGGATAGTGAGTAAATCTGATTTTAAGAGAAAGCTTAACAAACCCTACAGGAATAATTTTACATAAATCCTTTAACATGAAATTCACCTCAGCAGGTAACCCAAGCAGCGACACTGATGTCAACTGGAGGAATATTAACCCAGCTATGCTAAGTTAACCAGAAAGCAAACAATTTCTTGCAGCTAAATCAGAAGACTGTTTTAGACACAGATCTTCTGTGTTGTCTCTGTGTGTCTGCTTTAACCTGTGTGCTAACCAAAATAATTACATTTTGCTATCAGAAAGAGTGTTGTGAAACTTAATTAATATTTGTAAAGCAAGTTGACTTGCTCAAGCAGAAGATAATTCCAAAGTGCAAAGCATGATTTCATATCAAATAAACACACTTTGACACAGACTGAATCAAACTGTAGTCCATAATTTGAAAATGAGCGCTAACAGAAACCATTAGATAATTCTTCTTACATTGAAGGGAGAAAAAATATCTTTTAAAATGTCATGGCAGAAATCATACCGGAAGTCAAATCACCTGCTCTGAAGACCTTGTCAGCAGAAATCATGTGGATTCAACTTGCAACATAACCGTGGGCTAGAGAAACTGGAGGCTGCTGTTGGCACTGACAAAAGATTAACCAAAACTGACTAGCAAAGCTATGTGTCTCCCCAGATTCCTGTTATTTCCTTTTGCCACAGAAAATGGTGAGCATGTCATCACTGAAAGCTAGAAAATGTATTCTTAATGAAAGAGAGAGAGAAAAACCATCATAATAGAAACAAGTTAGTAATGTTTGTATAGAAATTGCAAGTACCTAGGGAGCAAAATGAAGAAATAGAATTAACGGTGAAATGTGTCAGGCTGGAAATAACGGAGTTACCAGAGACATGTTGGAGAACAAGTACCAATGAAGGGGAGATACAGAACTGTGTGCCTTGCATAGAAAAATTAAAGAACAAAGTAATGGTGCAGAATTTATTGTAGGCTAATGGTATGAAAGACTGTAAGAGGCAAAGAGGGATAACATAAAACGGGACCTTCTAATGTCAATATCTTTGCAGAGAGGTTTGTGTACTCTTGAAATCAATAAATATGTTGCCTCAGTTTTCAGTGTGGACAACTAAGCTGGGGATGAGAGCACGAGAGACAGTGAGAACAAAGTTATGGAAATGGAAATGGAAATCACCACGATAAAAATAATAATAATGTAAGTTATTGAATGCACTGAGGTAAAGGAATTGGAAAATCTCAAGCCAACAATTCTGAGAGAACTGGTGCATGGGGTTGCAGGCCCAGTGATGAGGATTTCAAGCAAATCTACCAAATCATTGAAGACTCACAGCAGTACCAGCTATGTTTGGAAAGAGGACTAAAGATCACAGGAATTACAGCCTGTAAGTCTAACGCCCTTGTAAAAAACGCAAAGCATTAGAGTAGATTTAGGAAGAATTAGTGATTGCAAACATACATGAAAAGGGAAAGAAAAAAGAAACGTGTAAGAACCCAGAAATTCTGCATTAACAGTATACAGAATCTACCAAACATTTGGGTATTATTACAGTGCCTGATACAGTAATATGTGGCAAATAACGAATTAAAGCAAGGGAGGAGGTTTAGCTGATGATAGCAAAGTGAATGAGCTGCTATTTGAATGGTAGTACATTAGTATATATTAGCATACATATTAGCATATTAGTATATATTACTAATTTACTGTCTATAAACCCAAAGTAAATGTAGTAATTTCTAATCAAAGTGGTTTTATCCTATCCAAGGTAACAAATACAGGTGTGAATTGGTCATGGTTGGTCTAGCTCTGATCTCTACCCGTGATGATCTCGGTTCATGTCTCCTTTCCCACATCTAATGTTATTCTGCTCACTGTCTTTTTCACTACTGTGACTAAAACTAAACTGAATATACACTACCTTGAGTTCTTGTTAATGTGTTGATGTTTTGTTACATGTATTCTTATCTTAATTCTTTAGGTAATGTTATGATATTTCTTTAATAATTTTATACTGTGCAATACAATAAGATTTTCTAGAAAAGGAAAAATCCTGGGTCTATGCTATTCAGCTGAACATGTCAAGTAAAATAATTTTTTCGTGGACTGCACACAAAAATCAAGTGTCCATTGCCAAGTTTCAATAGAGCCAGAAACCACCTCTTCACCCACTTGGGAAATGTTACTAATACATTACTTGAACTTGCTACTTTTCTCTGCTTTTCCCTTTTAATTTAGAGTGGTTGAGTTTTAGTGAAGATAGTTCTCTTTTACATTTTGAACAAATACCTTTTAACAGTTCTTTCTTTTCGTATGCGCTTCACTGAATTATATCATCTGTCTAGCACTCGCTTTTCTGCATGTCAGGATCTCAGCCTATTTTTGCTGTCGGTGACTTCAAATATCTTCTTTCAGTCTCTGTTGTTGTCTTCTAATTTCTCCTCTACTCAGCCAATCTGCTGTACTCATTCCTGGCAAGTTAAGTTTTGGATTGTTAAGCTCTTTGATTTAGCCTTCAGTCCTGCTTTCCTTCCATATTCAATCATCTCCAATATCCAGACCGAGCTTTTTTCTTCTTTTTAACTCTTTTCTTTCTCTCTAATGCATTCGCTGACACCTCAGAGTTTTCTTATTAATCTCACAAGTAGCGTTTAGATCTCACAGAATTGAAATCTGTTATCCACATTAGAAATGTATTGTTCTTTCAGTAGATTTGTGTCAGGGTTTCTGCAACTTCATTTTCGAGACTTCAGGTCTCAAGCATTTAGTAATCTAAATCAAAGGAGTCCTTGGATAAGTGTCCAGCACACAGTCAAGATGCCATGAGGTTCACTTCCACTCTCATGAAAGACGGGTAGTGTACTATCTGTGGCCAATTCAGTTTTACTTTCAGCTTACTTCCTTTCTCTCACTTTGAAAGGATGCGGTACTCTTTAATTTCTTGTTTCTCTTCATCCCTACTTCGTGGCAAGTTGTGACAAATTAGAAGCCTTTTGTAAGAATCAGAGTATTTCACTTAGCAATCATTCGTAAATATCTCCACTTCCTCTTGTGATTATACCTTAGGGTATAAATAATCACATCATTGTGCTTTTCATCAGAATTTTAACACATCTCACGGCTGGTAGCTTATTATGTACTCATTGGTACAAAGAGTTGCTCTAGGAAGTTTCTGATTCCGTCAGTATCTCCAGAGCACAGTGAGTGCTCTGCCAAACTGATAAAATGACCCTCAACCAATTGCCTACATTCTGCTGTACCAACCAGGCTGCTTCTTAGCCGCTCTAGCTACTCTTTTATTAATAATGGCTTTCTGACCTTCTGAAGTGTTCACATGTTCCAGCTACCTTTTGCAGTGTTTAAATCCAATAGCCCTGACTGAGCTTTCAAAATCACTCTCATTGGAGGATTTTCTGGAAATATAATCTCTCCCCTCTCCAATTATGTACAGATCCTCAGTGAACTAATGTCAGAATTATCATTTCTATTCAGCCGGTTGCCAGTAAAAGGTGCAGCAAATGTCCGAGGAAAGTGGTATAACAATGCCAGCAACCCTAACATAGCAAAGAAGCAAGTTGAGATGGCACATCAACAACAGCAACAACAAAAACAATGAAGGTAGAAGCATAGATAGAAGTATCATTTTCTCTGCAGAATATGGCTCTTCCCTAGAGGAACTCACAAATAAGACATCCTATCTTATTAAATTTCCTAACAGTTTGAACTCTGGCACTCAAAAATGAGTGATGGAAAAGAACCTCTAGCCTACAAGCATGTTTTCTCTGCCAGAAACATATTTACATTGATATTTTCTTCTGGTCTTAGAAAAAAAAAAAAACCTCACTCTGATCATATTACTTGGCTCCTTTGTTGCTAATAGAGTATACAGCAATGAATTTGAGGCCTTTCCTTTTACCTTGCCCTCAGGTATTTAAAATCTTTTAATCTTCATTTTCTTTGCCGCTCTTTCATCCTTACTTCACATTTATGTAACTTTCCTTCAAAGCTCCCTAGTGTCTCCGTCTCATCTCAGGTGTGTATCTTGCCAGTTCCATCACATAAATTACTTCCAAATTCCACTGAAAAATCTGCCCACCTGGTAACAAGAAATTCATTGGTTTATTTTTATTGCACTTTCTAACTTTGGAGAAAGCAAATGGAAATACATATTTAAAAGTATTCATGAGAGGCAGACTATCAGTCTCTATATGCATTTCTCGCAATTCATTTTTTGTTTTCATTGTGTGCTTCCAACATAGGATTTAGCTTTGACAAATGTAACTTCAACAGCTTACTTCTAAAAAAAGATGATAGGAAAAAGTTGGATTTTTTTTTTTAACAGCATAGAAGCTATATACTGAAACCATATGTGGTGTTTTTACTTGGGAGTATGTAAAGATTCCTTGGTTTTAACTGACATCAGTTCACATATACCATGATTTTTTCTCTATGAACGTTGATTTGAACAAGTTGCTTATACAGACTCACTTGTGTTTGTCACATTTTATTTGTTTTGTAAGGAAATCATGGGAAGGCAAACATTTCTTGGTTGTGCGAACAACTGATTTGTTTGGCTCGAAAAATAAAAGATAATTTGAATGAATCTGGGTTTTGCTCATTTTTAATATTTTCTCTCTTAAATACAAAATTTTAAAACATTCCTTACTTGGATAGTCATGGCAGTTGGGGAAAAACAATGAGATTTAATAAGTAATCTGAAAATTATAATACTTAGGTGAATGAATAAGCGGATGGGTGGCAGGTCAGGCTTCTATGTGCTACGCCAGTGAATGGCAAAGTCTGCACCAAAGTTAATGCAAGATTGTTAAAGGAACACCAAGACTACAGAGCTCTGAACTGTTATATCTTACGGGGCTGAGCTTCTTTTAGGATGCAAAGATTCATTCAGCCACTAAATCTTATGTTTTTCACATCATAGATACACTCCCCAAGCCCCACAAATCCTGTGGTTTGAGGCACAGGGAGGGCGGGAGTGGAGAAAGCGATGGAGAATACTTACTAGAATTTCTTTGCTTTTCAGGAAGTTTTGTAAATACAGATCTGAACATTTATGTTCAGCAACAACTTTTATGGATTTGACCGCTTCCTCTGGATTCAATGTGTTCTGTCCATGACTTAAATTTTGGAGGTTAACTAACAGAAGCCAGAGCCTGAAGTAGCTCAAGGCTATCTGAAAGGTATGTGAATAGTGTACAATCTTTGAACAGGAACATCTGTGAATTTTCTTTTTACTCTGAATCTTCTAGCCTATGAAATCCTCCTTGTTTGGGTAACACGAGAAAAGATCTCCACTGGTCCTCCACTCTTCCACACTGGAAGAGTGAATCAAGTGACAAACAGGAACCTACAGAAAGCACTGGGAAACTGGACAACTTTTCAAAACATTAATGATGATAGCTCCAGTTTGAAGGCACTGAAAAAATAAATATTGAGTAAAGAAAGTTAATCTTTATTCACAGCATTCTCACAAATTAAAGGTTAAAAACAGGCAGTGCAAGCTCATAGCAGTTGCCAGCTCATATTTAAAACATTGTCACATCAACTTATTCTTTTGAGATAATGTCACTACACTCACCCTATACACAAACGTTGATTATTTTCCCTTTGCCATTTATTCAGCTTTGTGGCAGTAATTAGCAAAGGGCTGTGATTGACTCAGAGAAAACTGAAGACATAAAACAGGAGCATGATGTGAAATGAAATTTCTATTATCATATTTACACCTTCCTCTTACATTTTACTATACGAATCAGCACTAGGAAGAAAAAGAGTGGGGTTTTTTAGATTCTTAGTATTCTTCCCCTCTTTTCTTTAACTTTGCATTTCACATTTGAAGGTTTTTCTGCCCTCTGTCCTTTTTCCACTCAGTTGCCTCTGTTTACAGCAATTTTGTTCTATCTAAATATTAGACTCTGAGTTCCCAAAGCTAGCTAAAAAGCTCTTAAACGTCCCTTGAAGCTACTTCTGCTGCAGATTTCTGCATCCATTAGTTGCCCTGATACAACTATTCTTAGAGCATTAGCGAAACGATCAAGCTCAGAAAAATAATTTCAGGAAAGGTTATCGTTATTTGTTTTGGCTCTGTTTGAGCCATATGAGCACAGCATAAGTAATTGATCCAGCATAAAGGTGTTCAGGAGGTCACATGAGAGGGAACGTGACACCAGAGGTGAGATATGGCAGTAACCTCCAAAACTAGCTTTATTCTCTGAGATTTTAACAGGGAAGACCCCTTTCCAGTTTAAGTTCACACTGCTTCGAGTATGAACTTACCTCCCTCTTTTGCTGCTTTTCCTTCCATCCCTGGGGCTTCCATGAAATGAAGCATTAAAAAATCCCCCCACAAACTATGCAATTTACAAGAAACAAACGACTTGTGATTCATGGCCTGATATCCTGCTTCATACTTAATTGATTCCAGTTAGGCGTAGCAGGACAGTAGTATTCTGCATTTTATGGCCTAACAGAAATGTCAGCCATCTGTTTGCACCTGCTCAAGTTGCTATAGATAAGTATTACAAATCCTGCAAGCGTCTGGGCCTGGATTTCCATACCAAGAAAGTGGTTTTTTGTTGATGACTGTCAACATGAAGGCATTGATAACTGATGCTAGAGACATATCTGAGAGAGAATACTGCCTCCAATATGAACAACATGAACATTTTCATTTATATCTAACCTTCAGAAGGACTGAACAGACATTTAGCTCCTGCAATTTTGCTATTAAGTGATGGTGAATGAAGTAAAGTGTAGAGTCTATATTACTTGGGACAGATGGGAAATTAGCATGTCATAAAATTCATAAAAAAGTGGTTGATGATGCTGTCTGTCTCAAGAAAATAATTACATAATGATTACCTCCTTTGAGGATACCAACAGACTAGGTTAGAGAACAGTCAGTTCTCTGATTTATCTAATAGTGATTTTTTAGATGTTTGCTATCCTTCAGGTCAGATGTTTTGTATTGTCAACTTATTCCTTTAACTTACAGTTTTAACCCTTAGCTTTAAATTTTCAGGTACTTTGTGTAACTGAGCACTAGTGAAATCCCAGTTATGAATCTTCTTTCAAATATTTGCTCTAATTTAGAAACTGATTATTTTCTTCCAGTATTTCTTACTTAAGATGATTAAAAAGACACAAAAAGTACAGAAATTAAAAATAAAAAAAAATAATTAAAAAGTACAAAAATATCTTTTTCTTAATAAACCTCATTATTTCCATACAGCCCAAAAATGTTGCGGGGTTCAGCAAATTCATGAAGACCTTTGGCATTGTCTTTAGCAAGTCGGATACTGAGCACTAAAAATAGGTGGTTAGAAAGTAACCAGTAATGTATTTTCTGGGCTAAATAAAAAGCAAAACCCAAGCAGTTAGGTACAATACTTACTCCTGAGAACAGGAAATTTAGACCACTAAAGCCAACTGAAATGCTTGGAAAACTGTAGTATTCTTAATTCATTTAAAAATGTACATTCGGAATGAAAATTTAAACGTAATAATAACACTTTTTAGAAACTATATACCACAACATTTTGGCTTTCTTTCTATTCTATGTCTTAAATTTTTGGAGGCAGGCCTAAAATGAGGGACACGTAGCATAGTCTGACTCCGTGTCTGTGGAGAAGACACCACTTGAGCATAAGGATCCATGAGCTAACTCATCCTCCAGGAGATCAAGATCTTGGCACACTTTTGCAGGACAGTTTAGACTCAACCATTTTACTGAAATGGACTAATTCCCAAAGAGCTATTCTTTTCCACTTGCCCACTTTTCACAGATGAGCCTTGAGGCTGAAGAAATGAAAGTCCATAATTTACTTCATTGCAAATTTTGTCAGGGTAGTTCAAATCAATCTCATCTGCAATTTAAACTAAAAAAGCTAGCTTTGCAATGAAATAAATGATCGATGTTTATGGAGTTCTGTCTAGGTTTGCTGTCTACCAGCTGTGGGAAACGATGCAGTGGCTGAGGGATAGTATAAGTTTTTGAACTGAGACATAGTAAATGCATCGTGATTTTCCTCTAGAATCCGCAAGCTTCCTGTGCTTGTGGTAATGTTCAGATATTAAAATGCAGTATAATAATCATTTTATGTGCTCTAGAAATATAAATATATAAAAAAATATCTGCAAGCCTGAAGTTTAAGGACATTGGTGTATGTGAGGGTTTTCATTAATATATTATGAATTGTTAGCAATGTAAAAAAATTAATTTAACTTTTCTATTTCTTTCTTCCAGAACTCTTCTTCTGTGCTAGGGTACCAAAGATGATCATTACACCTTTCAACTTATTCATAAAGCCAAATAACATAACACAGAAAAGACAATACATTCAACATCTTTTTTGTGCCAGAAATTCAATGTTAAAAGCTGCAATGAATTAAGTAATTCACTTGAAAGTGATAGACCACAAGATATCGAGGGGGTCCAATTACAGAGGCATTTTATAGTGAAATAAACCTGGAGAAAAACATAAGTTTAATAATATAAAAAACCATTTATTTGTGTTCTTTAAGACTTTTATTTTCATTTGGGGAATTAGAGTGTTCTCCTTTGGAAGGAGGGAGCTCTCTCACCAGTTCTCAGAAAAGCCTTTGTAGTGTCTCCAGTGAGGCTTGCAGTAGGCTGTCCTTGAATGCCAACTATGAAAGCAGTAACAAATATCCACCTGCTTTTCCTCTGCCTAGAACTATCCATCATTTTAACATAATATAATCAATTATTAGATGAGTTCAAATAGTGAATAGTCATCAGAAAATCAGGGATAAGGAAAGCTGACTGGCTCAGGTCGGATAGCACAGCTGGGGGTTGGAGACAGAGGGGCAGGAGTTACAGTATGCAAGGAGGCAACAAAGGGTTTTTATCAGGTAAGTGTTCCCTGCCAGAATAGAGAGTGGGGGAGTCACTCGCACTCTTCCTTCTCCACTCCCTTTACGCTTGGATCTGGAATGCTGCCAGATCCCTGCTCTGTCTCTTGTACTATGTGCTCAAAGGTGGGACAATCACATTTTGCTCGGTAGGACCAAATTGTCTTCTGTGCTGCCCTAACAGGACAAAAAATCAAGGGTGACCTTTGGCAAAGTACAGGTCTACCTCCAGGTCGTAAGAGCAGAAGTGCAGAGAAGAGCAGGAGGGCTGCTGACAGTCTCAGATGTGAAACCAGTGGTTTTGCGGTACCTGGAGAAACTCTGTGGTGGTTTCCACCACGTGCTGTTCAGTGTGCTTGACTTACACCAGGCATGCTCGTGTAGCAGTATCCATACACCTCGGTGAAGCCACGTGCTGAGAATGCCCCTTCTTGGTGAATATCACAATCTCTCAAGCACTGGCCCTAGGCAGAGAGGATGAGGATACTTGTTAAGTCACACTTTTCTCTTTTGGGATACATTTGTCTAGGAAGCGAGGGAGATTCTCAGCTGAGATCTTTTCAACAGAAAGAACACTTTACTGAAAATCCTTTTCTCTTAAAGCTCTCTGAAGTTCTCAGCTTCTCTAGGTATCTCTGATTCTCATGTTTACTCAGGACAGATATAGACACCTTTTTTCCAGGTAAACAAGAGTGACTAACTGTGCTATCACTTACAGCTGGTCATCGCCACTCCCAAACTGGAAATTATAAACCACAAAACTCAGCTGGAAAAAGGGAAAGTCATAGAGTGTCTTATCTGCACCAAGTGCAGTGAAATTAAGTCAAAAAGGTGTAAGCCAAAATGCAGATTTAGGCATTGCAGTGCGTGAAGACACACCCAGATGACTATTTTATGGCAGCAAATGTTTTCTGCATGGGAGTAGTAGTTCTTAAGATATTTAAACTACTCCAGCTCTTTCCAAAAGGGACATGTGACTGTTCCCTCAGTTGCCTTGAAATCTGGTAGGCACCATAAGAATGAGGGGCCAGATTAATGATCCAAAGATGCTGTCAGTTAAACTAAGGACTCTCACAGTACAGTCACCTTAGACACACAGGTGTACAAACACACACACAGCAAAGCTTTTCTAAAGATTGACAGATTCTGTCAACTTTGCATACACAGATGACATTCAATCCATTATTCCAACCAGTTCCCAAAGGTCTCAGTCACTCAAGATTTATATCTCAGCTTGTTGAGTGAATCCACTTTATTCCTGGCAGAGAAATACTTAACAAGGAAATTGGAGTTAAGCAGTTCACATAAATATGAACCTAACTCTTTGGAGAAAAGATTTTGTGCCGTATTTGCATTTAGCTGACAAAGTTCAAGGAAAGCTATTTCTATATCCATTTTCTGGTACAATCTAGGCAATGGTATACTGAAATAAGGAATACAGGATGTCCGTAGGATGTATGCACCTCTTTCCATCATATCTATGCAATGATCACTCAAAGACCATCCTCATCTCATATCACAGGTTTGCAGTAGTTAGTGTTTTCAGGAACAACAATTCACTATTCAGGGAACTCATATGTGAGATGTAACGATATGAAATTTTCTCGATGAGAATACCCACTGATTCCTGCCAGATCCAAGGAGCGAAACAGAAGATTTTCAGGCCCCATGGCTTTTAGAAACTCAAATATTGTTAACATTCTTTATACTCTGGAAGGGTATAAGACAACTAAGCCTGAATTAATTATAGGTTATTGATGTATTTATTACTAAGAAACAATAAATTTTTTTCAAATCCATACCTGTATTTTATAAAAAAAATATTTCTTTGCCTCCTTTAGAAAGACTTTAAAAGCAAGACTGAAGTTCCTATGGTTTCTTTTTTATAAAGCCTTTTATTTGTTCCATGTGACTGATACCCTGAGCCTTTTTGTCTCCTGACAAGACTGTGCAGCAAGGTAATTTTATTCTGTGGTGAACATACAGAGATGTGTCACCTGGCACGGCATTGCTAGATCACCTCTTAGCACATCCAGATGCCAGCAAGCTGCTCCACTACCAGTTTCTCTCTGAACAGAATCCATAGCAGCAGTGATGAACATCTTGAGGACTACACAACTTACCAAACTGGAAACCAGCAAGTCACAGAATCGCTGATCTTTCATGTAGGGAAATAAATATCAGAATATTTAGGGTGACTTTAATTCTCATTAACAGGCTAGAGATCTTGAGATATCAGGGAGATATTCTAAATAAAGTTTAGTCTCTTGTAGGGCCCAACAGTCAGATCCTTTAGTAGTCGTAATATATATAAAGAAAATGGATTCTGTTTTGCATGTTCCTTCTGTAATCCTTCTAAAGAGTTCTTAAGGTCATTTTTTCTTCCTTGACATTATTTCGCAGAACAGACTGTTTAAGAACAACAGAATCACCAATTCTCAAACAAATGAATATATGCAATATATGCATGCCACTAAATTTGAGCAGTTGTATTAGATTTAAAACAAACAGGCAGTTTACTAACCAGATCAGTACAAAAGCTGTTTCTGTAATCGAGTTGGCACCAGTTCACAGAAAATATAATTTGAAAAGGTTCACATTTAAACGAATCCTGCTTTCCATGCTCAAATGTCATTCCAAACTCCTAGGATGAGGTATTAACCCTTCATTCACTTCTATTTAAAGAAACTCAGCACTGAGTTTGAATAACCTTGACTGCACTTACTCATCAAAATATAAAATCAAAGAATAAAACAACCCTTCCTCTCCATACTGCACTTGGAGTTCTAAGAAATACCAACCACAAACAGGTGAATAAACATACAGTTTGCAGCCAAACTTGTGCCCTTAGACTTCATCACGGGCAGGACAGCCTAATCCCTGCCTTTATCGATTACGTCTTCAGAAATGAGCTGCTTAACTTTAACCCCTTTCGAGCAGCATCTGCTCCCCCGCACTCAGGGAGCCAGGCAGCTCACACAAGGGCAGGCACAGCAGCCTCACTTACAGTTCCCCCCTTACCCACCTGAACGGAGGAGCGGGTCAAGCTCTTTCCCCCTCATTTAGGGCTCCGCTCCAGACAGTGCTAACAAAACTATTCTAAATACAGAGTTCTTGCAACTCCTTGCTGTCCTGAGGGGCTCGGCTAGTCCAAGGGAAACTGAGCATAAAGGGAGTGCACAGGGAAGTCACATATTAATCCACTGCCTCCTACAGTCAGACAGACCATTGGAAAACAGCAAACGTGTAGGCATATAAAATGTGGGTACATGAGTATGTACAATATACACACAGACATATATATACACACATATGTATACATACATATAGAAGCACACACATTTGTGCCTATGTGTCTCTGCACACAACCCGATCTGCCTGCAATCCTGCCTTTCCGTGAAAACCGTAGAAGGAAATGGAAAGTAGCTTCTGGTAAAAATGGCTATACAGCATGTTCCGCTGGACAGGCAGGTGAGAAACCCAGCGTGGTTTGTAACTTTACTTTCCACCTTGCCCCATAGTGACCTTGGTATGTCATGAGCCTTGAACTCAAAATGCACCAGGAAGAGTGGTCCGACGTATGCCACCTGCTCCCAGCCAAAACACGTATCAAAAGACACATGCAAATACGTTTGCAGGGTTAGCGGTAGGTGGGTTTTCTGAGAGCTCTATCCATGCCCATCCTGAGTGATTTCCCACACTGGAGTCAAAGGGTTCTCACAGTTTCCTGAATGGTCAGATTTCTTATGAGATGTACAGCTTGAATCGCTGCCTTTCTAGAAGCACCCACAAATACCCTTGCCGGGAGCTGCCACGGTGGCAGAGAGTGGTCACATCGACCTGTTCCGCAGCCACGGCTCCTTGTGCCAACGGAGCTGCGAGTGCTTCGGTGGCACGCGGTGAGCTTGCTGGGCTCCCGCGGGCTCTCCTCATTCTTCAGACCTGTTTGCCTCATAACTTTTTAAACAGGCTGGTACTCCTCATTAGTGGAGCTTTTGAATTAGTGAAAGGCTGTGTAACATTTAATTAGCCTTTATCTTTACAAGTAATAAAATGAGTACCTTTTGGTAAAAGAAGGCAGTCTCCGGCGTGCTGCTGGATAACAGCAAGTTTTTGATTTTCTATTCAAACAGATTATAATTTTAGCTTCATTATTTGGTTAATTCACATCTTCTTAAAAGACACATGAGAGCAGGTTTATAAATATTGCAACAAAGAAATTTGGAGTCAACAGTAAGAGGGGTTTCAAAGCTGACAGACAAGAACAATACTTGCAAAAATACAGCATGTATCACCTGCAAACAGTTTGGTGTTTTGCTAGTTTCATTTAAACAGAAATATTCAAGGACTTCTGATACTTTTGCAACTAACCTGTTGATTATTGACACACCACATCTTTGTTTTGAGTCATCTTCATTATTATCGTATCATTTCAAATATTGGAGGTCTCCTTCTGAATTTTAATAAATTTTTAGACTTTGTCAACCAACCAGACTGCAAAACAAAACAAAAAATACAAAAATAACATAAATTTAACAGTTTCAAATTCAGTTCAAATGTAGAATCAAGACTGGCTTCTCCCAAAGATGTATGGCTATTTTTTTTCTCAAACCATCACTGTAAAATTTGCTTTCTGAAAATCAAGCTCAGACGTCATATAAACTAAAGTAATGCTTTTTACTACATGAAAGATATTTTTGATTTACATCAGCAAGAAGAAGATCAGGAGGAACTTCTTGACTATTGTCCAGTACGCGCACAGAAGTAGCACAGTGAAAACTATAGTGATTAGCCCATGCCTATTTAGTATGTGAAAATGGTTAGGATTGAACTAGAGGATATTTTCTTTTGTGAACAAAAGAAGCATTCAGGTGAAATATGAGTATTTAAGATTAAGCCTTGAGGTAGAATCACTTTACCCTTTTATTCTTCACCATTGTTTTGTAAACAAAACTACGAAATTAGGAAAAAAAGGGTTTTTTTTAGGATATCAGATTGAGATTTTGATATTTCAATAGTGCAAATAAAAGTTGAAGTACTGTAATGAATGAATGTAACGTTTGTCTAATGTTTTTCATGTTGACAATTCTCCCTTAACTGAACATTTGCTACTACTCCTCCCTTCTCATTTATCCGGCAAACTCCTTTCAACCAGGAGTAAGAAGGTGCCAGTTTTAACTCTTGCAGACCAGAAAACAGTAGCTATCTAGCCCTGGGTATGCTTTTGGCACCTGTGAAACTCGTCCCTGCATGCACATCCCACTGTGGACCATTTGCTTGTCCTGAGTCAGTGATAGGACTGACTCCTATCAGCAAACACAGCAGCAGGACAATGCTGAGCAGCTTACGACTGCCCGGGTCTCAGCAGAAAGGAGAGAGAGAGAGGACTTTATCCAAAGCACAAGGATACCCACGGCAGATGCTCACCGGGCTCTTGCGACTCTGCAGGGTGGGCTGCACGCACTGTCTCCGATTCTGCGCTCGTCTGCTGCCCCTTCAGCTGAGCAGATGAGATGCTTTTTCTCCTCACAAACGAAACCTCAATCTCTCATCATAAGACGTCGGCAAAGGGAGGTAGAAGAGAGCTTAGAGACAGAGGGGCTTTTAACGTTCTACTTGGGAACTCTTCTTTCGTTTTTTGGTTGGTGTTTTTTTTTTTTAAGAGAGAGATATCCGTGACGATCATCCTGATCCACTTGCTAGAGGTTCTGGGTGTACAATAGAAAAGAACTTCACTACAGAAAATGTAACCAATTTGTTTGATGTTTGAGTTTAAAACCTGTGAAATAGGTAAACCGTACATACTCTAAAGTATGGGGATATCTCCATTTTTGTGACATTTCCCTAGAGTCACACCACAGATCACCACTACAAAAGTACATTCCAAGACACAGATAAATACACATCCATACATACGTTATGATATCCTTCGGACTCAGCCATGCTAATTCATAATTCCGACTGCAGAATTCTCCAATGCTTTAATGATCAAACTGAATAAATGCAATTAACATCTACTTTATGCAACAGAATAAATTTGACCTTGTCTAATTCAGCTTTTCAATCTAGCTACCATTCATCAAACTGAAAGTTTGTTTCATTGGACTATTTGGTGCAGAATAAACTCTACTTCGGAAAGTAACCTGACATGAATAAATATTTTGTAACAACAAAAAAGAGTGCTTTTCTTGACTAAAGAAATAACAGAACACTTGTCTTTCCAATATACTAAGATGCCATATGGAAAACAAAAGAATTTCCAGAAAACCTTTCTGGTGACATATTGAGGTCAACATGAATCTGTTTCTGGCAGTGCCAGGATAACATTTGCAAACTCTTAACTTATGGGTGTTGTGGAGAAAAAAAATGACCGATCACATTAAATAATTCTTGTAGCTAGTCAAGGTCATGTAAGTACTCTTAGTAATTCATAGCACTGCTTATCATTGCCGCTCATTTTGGACTACTTAGATGGATTTTGGACTACAATACTGCTCATTGAAGAACAGGTAATCAATTTGAGCTACCTCTTGAATATTGATTTTGTTTTTTACAAGTCATCTTTCATTTCCTTTTTGACAACTCTTTTGATCTGTCCACTTCTCTGTTCCCTTCAACTTCCAATACAGTCCTTAAGGTTAATATTCCCAAGGATAGTGAAAGCAGAGTATATTGCTTCAGTTTCTTTAGGAAAAGAAAAATTAAGACTACAAGCATAGAAAACTTAATTATGTTGCTTTCTGTTTCATATTGGATAGCTTGTGTGTGTATACAGAAAATATTTCCAACCTCGATACCATTCAAAGATATTAAATGGGAATTATTCCCTGAACTCAGTATTTGTAAACATTCAAAATGTGAAAGAAGACTGTAGTGCAGAACAGGGTTTTAATCAGTATTTGGTGTAAAAAGAAATGATGTTATCCTGATATGTACTAAATAAAATAAATAACATAAAAAACACAGCTAGGAGTATGACATTTCTAGAACTAAAAGTAGAAGAATCATAAACAATACAATTACATTTCCTCTTTAAAAATCTCTAATTACTATAGTTCTAAATGGAATGACTTGTCTAAACAAAGCAAGTAATTACTGCTTAATTACTGCATGACCTGGAATAAATAAATGATGTTAATGGCAGGTGGGAAGACAGAAACAACAATACACTGTTGACACTGATCTCTCTACCTTTGTTTTTGTTTTGTTTTCTTTTAAACTAAAAAATGAGCTTACATTCTAAATTACAGTGGCAAGCCTTTTCTCTGCATAGTGTGGAGTGACTCACAAAATGCAGCAATGTACAGTAAGAAAGCAAGCCATCAGGATGAAAAGGAATTCATTTTCACTGTCTCACTGTATTCACTGGAGCAGGCTCAACAATTCATTCTGTTGTTTGTTTTTTTTCCTTTTCTGGGTTCCACATTTACACATAAATTCAGCATCTTTCCAGCTGATGAAAAAAGAATGTGTAAAAGGAATATTTTATTTCTGTTTAAAAATAAAATGTTAAAATAAAAAAAAATGTTAAAATGCTAAATAAATTAATATTATTTAAGTAATAAAATTAATTGAATTAAAAATTAAAAATTAATTAAAATAATTTAATTTTATTAAAATAAAAATTTTAAAATAAATTAAAATTTTATTTCTGTTTATTTCTGGTTTTTATCCTCTGATATAGGCCTGCTTTTTCTAGCTTTTGGTCAATATATGTAATAAACAACAGCTGACAGTGTTTTGAGAAATTATAGTCGGCCCCATATTTCTAGGATTTGCTAGAAAATATTTTCCTTAAATCCACACTTATTTTTTAATTGATAGAGATGGCTAAAAGACAACTTTTCTTTTCCTTTCTAGGCAGTAAGGAGATAACAGGGAATATTTTAATATTAGAAAAATTGAATATCTATAAACACAATTTGACATAGATAAATGCCAAAAGAAACCTGAAAGCAAAAGCAAAATAAAACTTCTGTAAAGACATATAGCAACTTGTACGCTGCCAATGTCTGCTAGATTTTTAAAACTACTCTTTTTGTGAGAGCTACAGGTGTAGAGGGAGAGGAGGTCACTTGTTCCTTGGTTGGTTGGTCAGGGTTTTGTTATTGCTTTTCCAGTGTCCCTCTTCTCACAATTGGGTAAAGCTTTTCTAAATAAGGGTATTATTTCTATTTTCATATTGCATAAAGCAGATGAAGTAATATGGGAAAGTTTAATGAAAATGAAAGTAGTGCCTGATAAAGCAATTTACAACTGAAAAAGGTGTGAGAATATTGGCTTCAGACGTGCTGAACAGGAACTAACCAAAAGAATCTTGAGAAATGTGCCTTTTGAGCATAAATCTGCTTTTTGTTTAAATATGGCTCAGTGCGGAAGCTGAGAGAAAAGTTCTCAAGAGCAGAAAAACGATGTAATTTTACAACTAATTATTAAAAAGAAGACACTGCTAGAAATACGATTGCTTGCTACCTTCACCTTAGGATCATTACTGCCAAGGTAGACTAATAATGCAATTACTTTTAGAAGAAGTTCTTATTTTGCTGAATTAACAGAAACTGGTAGATGTACAATTTAATATGCAAATTGAAAAAAGGGGCTGTAGAATTCTGGCAAGAATTCCCCTTTTATTTGTGTGCGCTCATTATTTTAAAAGGAATCTAGATACATTTTTCAACTTAACTAACTCTTCTTTCTTTCTATCAAATAATGGCTCCTCATCATAATTGCTACAAATTGAGATTTCCAAAATTGCTGAAGGGAGTTAAGAGTTCAATTCACCGTGAAAGCTGGAGGGAGAACTGTGTGTTACACTGAATTTGAAACTCACACACGTTCGCGCTGTGAAATAAATGCCACCTGGATTTTAATTAACCCTTTTTGTTAAAAGACTGGGAAGCCTTTATGAAAACTTTCAAATTTAAAAATAAATAATTCTTTGGATTTTGTCAGTAAAAAGAAATCGCCATCTAAGACGCTTGGATTCTTTCGGTAGTTCTTATTCCTGAATCCGTCTGTTGAAGACTTTCAGTATTACAACTTTATTTTATATTGTTTTAAAATATTTAAATATTTTAAACACAACTAAGGTATGGCATAATTTTTTAGCATTATATGACATTTGAACCATATTATGTTTCAACTAAAATAGACTTGAGGTCCACTGTGAGAGAATTTGTCCATTTAAAAGATTTTTAAGCATTTTAAAATGTATATTTACTGTGTATTAGTGAAAAAAACCCCAAACCCTCGGAATAGTTTCACAGACGTGTAATTGTGTTAAGAGATGACTTTGGAGAAGGGAGGATCAAGATTTACTTCTAGCTTTGGAATAGATGTGAATAAATGGTTACCTGGCACATGGCAGCCAGGCTCTAGCCCTTGCTTTTTCTATTTGAGAGTTTTTCATTCCAGCATTTCATTTCATTTTGTTCCTTTAAAACTGGAGCAGATGCTGAAAGTTGAGTTTCCCATGTTCCAGCTTGAATTATTAAGCACCCAAGCACAAGCACTCATTTCTTTTCCCATTAGGAGAAAACCTGTGGGTTTGACCCAAAGAGCAGGCCTAAGGTCCATCGTGTCAGATACTTCATTTTTTTTGATATCTGCTAACACAACATAATACCGAAACCTCTCTATGCATCAAGGTTATTAATGCAACTTCTGGAGATTGTCTTAAATTGCCTGCTGCCATTCTGACTGATATACTTACCGTCAGCTTTCCAACAGAAAATGCTCCTGGAAAAGGTCATATCATTTCTTACTCTATTCTTAACATTCAGGTGCCCATTTGGGTTAATGAGAGAGGACACTCCTGGGAAACTCTGCTGAAGGTAGGAAGGGACCTGTTTTCTCTCCTTAAGATACAGGGTATAGTTTTCTTATAAAACATAGTGGAAGGAGGAAAACTGCTCTATTTTCCTAGATTAAGCCCAGGACTGAGTTGAAGCTGATGCTCACACATCCTGAGGGCATTTTTTTAGTCACTGCTTTTTTTAAGAGCATGCCTGCACGAATGTGTGGAAGCACATACAGCGGAGTCAATGTTCTGGTTCTTCCTTATGTCCTTAAATGAAAAGAGTTACTACTACTGCGTTTGTGGTGAAGCTCATTCTTGGATAAGACATCTTTAAAAAGTTAACATCCTGTAGCCACATGCTGTAAATCTGCTCAGTCTTCTACAGACAAGGTTTTGATTAGATATGCTTTGAAGTCAATTTATTGATACCTGGAGAATCTTCTGATTAAAAAGGAGACATCTATGGAGATCAGGTGCCTCCACAGTTAGGCAACAGTTCAGCTGGATTTTAGGATTACAGTTAGGATTTAAGTGTCTAAACTTCATCTTCAGGCATCAAGTCTCTTCTCTTCAAAACTTACTATATGGACTAACCAGCCCTAGTTATACCAATGGAAAGAATTTTATGGAACGTGCCCTCAGCAACGAAACTTTCAAAGTCATGAAATTTATGAGTTTTCCTGATTGGCTTACGTAAAGGCTAGAACCATTTCAAACAAATTGGAACAAATACTTGATCTTACTTTGCCAGGTAAAAGCACACATCACTGTAATTTGTGCTTTCAAAACTTTCAAGAAGTACTTTACTTACAAAAAGTGTAGTGCTGTAGGTTCACTGTCCCTGCCTCAAGGTGTGTGTTATGCTACTACCTTTCTGCAGATTCATCATCACAGTTAACAGCAAGACGACAAAGCAATGGGAATTAAAGACTGAAATCTTTTATAGTCCTAGATATCGACAGAGTCCTAACAGTGCTTAGCAACACCATGCATTTGGTGATACCACCAAAACCAGTGAATGGCAAATTTAAGATTTACTCTCTGTTGGAAAAACCATTTCCAAAGTTTGCAGCTTTTCTGTAGCTACTATACTTAGATGTTTTCTTTTTTCTTATTTTTAACCATTTGGTATATATTTTACTGCTTCGCTATGATCTGATCCTGCTTCATGGAAGGTGTTAGAATTCTCACAGCTGTGGGATATTTTCAGGCCAAAAACATGATAGGTGCAAAACTCCTCTTGAAATTTTTTCCTAGTGTTTTTAGTTGTCACAGGATCAGGTCTTGGGAAAAGAATACTATGGGACCACGTATACATAGGTGCCAAAGGCCTAGATCCTGCAAAAACATATCGCATTGATTAAGAGCATAGATCTGAATTTCTGAAAGTAACTCGTGTTGCTGTGACTTTCAGCAAGTTAACAGATACAGCTGCAAGGATATACACAAAGAGACCTTATCTCCCTCTCTGACTATTTTTCATGCTGATTGACCATAAAATAGCTTGGAATCGGAAATTATAGGGCTACATTAGTGGTCATAGGACTGTATTAATGTACTACTTCTCTTGAAGCTAATTAGCTCTGCTAAGCACCTTGAGTACTGTCCAAGCATAAGTCACTGAAAATACTTATTCCATATGAAAATATTAGTATGTACAATAAAACCAGGAATCACTTCAATGTGCCCTAGAGTCTTCTTTTATGTAGAAACCTGTAGCTTTATCATTGAGTTCAGGGTCCTTTTGCTGTAGATCATATCCGTTACGTGAGTATAGCCGGGGAGTGCCAGCTACTTCATGTATTAGCAGGAATTTAGGAAGTAATGTTCTTGTCAGTAGGAACAGCAGCTCAATTCATCTTACTATGCCCAATCACAACCTTGTATAATAATGTTGTGCTCCCCCAGAGAGGAACAGAATGTTTCCTTTTGTCTTCATTCAGTGTTTGCCATTTACCCTTTATAAATAATATGCTGCAGTTAGGAATCCTCATGCTGCTAAAATTAAAACATTGTTTTCCTTTTGGCATCCAGGGATCTAAGAGATAATGTGAAGACCTGGTGCATGTGACCCTTTTCAACAAGAAAAAGTCGAAAGGCTGCGTTTTAGCCTTGGCTCCTAATTTGCCTTTTAACAAATGACACATTTGGCTTTTACTGCACGTGCAATATTCCGTGCTCCGGCGATGTCCCTGCAGTACCTGTGGGGAACCTACAGCAAGGGAAGAGGGGACTTTACAACAATATATCTTACTCTGAGCATGCAAAGCTGTAGAGGAGGCTGCTGCAACCCTGGCAGCCTCCAAGGAAATATTATTCATTATGTATTTACAGTTATTGGATTAAAACTTTGTAATATGCTCTGTTCAATTAATAATAATGCAGAGCGGAATGAGCTATGAAATGCATTGTGCCTTTTAAAAGATCTGGTATAAGAAAAGACAAGCAGTTTGTCCTAATGAATGCATCTAATTGGTGCACTTTATTATAAAACACTGGAACAGCATTTTTCACGAGGCAGTTCTATTTGTAACAGGCTGTCTCCAGCACGTCAGGGTGTAATAAATGTGGTGCAGACTAGAACTGCTGATTAGCATTTCTGGAAGCCTGGGAAGTTGGTGGAAGTTGTTTGCCACTGCAGAAAAACCTTCCGAATCCTTACGGAGGGACCGACAGCACTGTGATCCGTTAGGGATACGCTCACGTGACCGACCTTCTGGAGATCTCTGCTACCGGCCCACGGGATGCGTGTGCAGCTGCGGTAACGGAACTGCCAAAACAACAAAGAATTGCAACGACTTTGTTGCACCCCTGGTGACTTCCACAGTATCGATACACAAAAGAGGCTTTCAATAAATACTGCCATCAACAGAGGAGCGTTTTCACAGCAATAACTTGAGTCAGACGTATGGTTTATGTATGACTGTAACTCACTGTCCACATCATCCTTTGTTCATTTTTGATGAATGTAAAGAGGAAGAAAGAAAGGACGCGCATGCAAGATTTCTTTTGAGTTATAAGAAGAAACAGAAAGCCCTGGAGGCACTTCTGAAAACACACCTTAAAGCCTTAGAGAAAAACAGTCAACAGTCAATATTCTTTTGGCAGGACCCGTATAGAGAACGACACAACAGCGTTCTAGCAAAATAGTTTAGATAATATCAAATCTATGCAGAAATCAAATCTATACTGAAGAAATAAAAGACTATGAAAGGAGTGAGCTTTGACCCAGGATTCTTTTGTTTGCGCTCTCAATAACTAAAAAGTAGCTTTTCAGGCTTTTATTTCCCAAAAAGCTGTAGCAGGAAATACAGTCGATTTTATTTTCTTGCTTTTGAAATAAAGGATACCCAAGAAAGCTCGCCTTGGAAAAATAAACTTATCTTTCCAGGAGCAGGAGAGAGCCTTCAGTCCTCATATAAGGACACTTTTCAGCCTCAGCAGTAGCCTTCATTTCCCTTCATATTCCCACTGAGAGGCGCACCCCTCGCTCCTCGCTGGGGCTTGCAGGCTGTTAGCCCGAACCTGGGAAACACGTTCTCCCGACTTTATGGTGTTATTCAGTCTAACTGCATTAATCTGCCTTAATACATTTTCCTATAATAAGATGGATCCACCCCATTACTTTTACTAATTTATCTGAAAGAACAGAGGCTTCCACAATGGTTGCTTGGGCACTGCCCTGGTATCCACAGCGTTCAAAAACCTGCTGATTCTCTCTAATGTAAAGGGATAAATTATATGGCCATACAGGGAGAGCATGACTGTATATTTCCCTTCATTAATGCCCCTGTCCCTGAGAAAGGCAACTTTATGATCAGGAAGCAGTAAAAACGAGGTCATGGGTTACAAGTAAATACACTTTGTATATACATTTGTGTTATTAGTCTAGGATATAAATGTTCAAATGAGGTAAAAGAAGAAAATAGGCATCAGGCAGCATAATCAGGGCGACCCACGACCGCTTCTGTCAGACAATAGACAGACTGATTGGCCTCCATCACATCACATTAAGCTTCCACACCAAGTGATGCTTTGAGAGCAGACCTCAGGGAAGTTGAGTGGAAGTTCTGGACTGCGTACACATCCCGGGACTGGGCTCTGCTGCCCAGGCCGTCAGCGGTGGCTGAGGCATGTGTGTACGATGTACGAAACAGTCCAGGGAAAGCAGCAAAGCCTTTCTCGGTATCACTTGGTCCTGGCTGCCCATTCTGGTGTCAGGATGAAAGCAAAGAAGTGTAATTGATCATCTCACTAGAAAAACTGCAAAGGTTTATGTAATTCACAGCATATCTCCTGTACTCCTGCTACCCCTTCCTGCCCAAGGGTGGGAGTTGTGGGAACAAGAAGTCCAAGTAATCCTGCATCAGTGAGCTATGCTAGCTTTGGGCCACTCTGTTCAGTATCTGGACCTCTGTCTTCATTACATTAACATAATTTTATATACTAGTGCTTCTGAGTATTATTTTCCTTGTCTTTTACCTACTCGTTTATTATCTACTTTTCAACAGTATCTACTAATACTGATCTGTACATCTTTGCGTTCCCAGATGTCTACAGCCCTCTGTTCTTCTACTTCAAGCCCCATTCAGGGGCAGCAATTAGGACTTAGTAGGGCAGACGGGTGAATGGGAATGAGTTTGGAAGACTTCCTCTTCATGGCATTGTCTCCTCATGAGGCCCTGGGGCGTACATTAAAGTCCCAAACATTATTTAGTGCTGTTTCCCCTATGATCATATCCCCCTAGTACATTTGCTCGTAAGACAACAGCCCTTCCAGGTGGTTCGGCATCACAGGTCCCTCAGGAATAACGATTTCATGACAGAAATGCGCATTTCAAGAAATAAACCCTTCATGAGAATTCTGAAATTCTTTGGAGACTTCAAAGATGCGACTGTACGATAGTATGTGTACGGCCTCCTGACACTCAATAGGCAGCATGGAGAAAAACAAGCCAAACTAAACAAAAACAAGAACGAAAGCCTTCTCTTTTGCACCTCTGATGACACAATATAAAAGAAATTGTGAGTTTCCTTTTTAAAAACAGTAGTCCTAATTAGGATTTCTTACATACTGGAAACAATCTGCTTAATAGGTCATAAATAAATTATAGTTATTCTACATACACAGTCAGAATACAAACGTGAATTAGCTCAGCTTGATGGAAAATATTTGTGTATCTTGTAAATCAAACTGTGTCATCTAAAGGCATATTTCGCCCTGCATTTTCCATTGATTGAGCCTGAACTGAAATGTTCCCTTTTGGGTCAGAGGCTGGTATTGGCCTTTTAACTTGCTGTGCAAGAGCTTCCAGGCCTGAACTTTCTCAAGCATAAATGTCAATACAGTAGTCAAAGTGTTTGGCTTATTCCAGTTAAGACATTTTTTTGTGGATTTCCATATATAGGATAACATTAATATTAAAAAAAATAATCCCCAAGTTCTGCCTATTTTCTAGAATATATGCCAACATACAAAATAAACTAAAACATACTGGGGAGATTCCCCTACATGTTATCTCTGGAATACATACAGTACTGTAATTTCTTAGAATAAGTGCATAATGCATAAACATTTCTGATGGTAGCTTATAAAAAGGACACGCACAGTGTATGATTATTACAAACTATTTTTCTTTCTTTGAAAGGTTCATGATAATTTTTGTTTCAGTGCTCCTGAATAATAGTATGGGATGCAAAAAGATACCTGAAATACATTTAGATAAAAAATAAAATTGAAAAATACATACTGAAAACAGATGAGAGTTTTTAGTAAAGGAACTATTACTTACATTTCAAATATTTTATTATCCCTTTGGTCTGAGCTAAATTTCAGGTTGTTTCTGCAGCAGAAGGGTATTCAGAGCCTGCACAAATCTCCTCTAGCTGATGAGAAGAAGAAATGAGCAACAGAGGTGAGTATCTGCTCACATTTCAAAGTCTCTTGCAGTCATCATTTTACCCCAAAACAACTTTGTGACTAACTACACTCTTAAATTACTGCTCATTAAGCTAGCATCATGGGTTTATAACACACTGGCTACTCTCTATCACATTGCTAAAATAACTGCTTTGACTGATTTCCATTTCCCTTAGTAAGGTACAGCAGCTACCCTTATGTTTTGGGAAGTGACTTCTCCACATCCCAAGCCTCTTGTTTACCAAAATTGAGTAAATACGTTGTAAAAGAGCTGACAGCTGTATCTCCTGGTAGATTACAGGGCTTTATTATTTGTAGCTTCATGGGTCTTGGTGTTCCTATTTAAAATACCTTTGTAATAATTAAGATTTTTTTCTGTGATTCAAACATGATCACTTTTTCCTATGGAACTGAATGAAAATGAAGTTTTTTATTAAAGAGTTTAAGCATTTAAAGATGAGAGTACAAATATGCAAGTATGGTCACCTCACGGGTGCAGTGAAAACAGCAATATTAGATATATTTCATGGCTAAAGTATGTTGCTTTTACAAAAGTGAAAGCTGCATGACTACATTATTATATTACTGTCACTGTATTATACTATGTGTGGTTTATTAATATGATTTTACAATTTTGGGGTGGCTGGAGTGCAGGGCTAAGGGAGCTTCCTTCTGTTCAGAATACTGTAGACAGTTAAGTCCTGTGTGACAGACAGCATACTTTTGCCAATATAATTCATATAATTCATTTCTTCATAAGTTATTGTGGTAAATAAAAACCAAATTCTAAATTCACCTATTAATTTTGACACCATTTGGAGAGACAGAAAACATTCACTTGAAATTGCATGACTGTACATGCAGGGAGATAGATTGATGTCTTTGAATCTGTGAAAAAGAACGGATTTAGGAGAATTTAAGGGAGGTTAATAAATATTTTCCAAAACTAGTCAAGCTTCTCAGTACAGTCTTCATTAGCTGTGCTAAGCGGTTGGTCACATTACGGCATTTCTTCTTTCTGATTGTGCAATGTTTTCCTGTAAAAACCCAAGCTCAAATGCCGAGTAGAGTGTCTGAACGGAGAATAATGGGTTATTTTAAGCATGTCTAGTTTGGTTTGGAAAATAAATGTATTCCTCGGAAGAATATCAACATCCAAATAGTTGAGCAGTGAGGATGTGAGCGAGCAAGCGAGAAAACAGCGGATAACCGTTCCCGTTGCCAGCTGTTAGTACAGACTAATGGAACCCAAAGGTGCAGACGTTCCCTTAGATGCTGGCTTGGCGCTATTTGATCAGTCGCATCGGAGGCATGTTTGCCCATAAAGAAGTCTGGACTTGTGCTACCAAGCAGATGACTGTACACAGTAAACTTTTGTGCTAGGCTTCCAAGTATACCTACCACACCTGGCTGAGTCATGAGACAGCATTAAGCATCAACATCTCCAAGCCTTAGTGGCAAAGCTCCATATACACACAATGTGAAGATATAGAAGGGATATAAGCAGATATAGAAATCTATCTCTGCCTTTCCTACGTATTTATACACGAAATTGCTAAGAAGGCAATGTAGATATGCAAGTTCCCAAATCAGACCAGTCAAGCCCATAAGCTCCTGAATGGTCATGTACATGCTAGAGCCAGAAAGCAGGTGCCTGAGCCTGCTTTGAAGCCCTTGGCCCTTTAGGACTCGGACACTTTTGAAAATAAATTTCTCCAATAGCATATCTATATCCATATTAATGCATATGTATGTTCATCCGAAAGCACGTGTGAATAGGAAGTTTGCATGTGGCATCCAACCATGAAGTTCCGAAATCTCAAGCGTAGAGCCCTGTAGTGTCTAATGGACTCACTGTTGTTTCTTAGGAGTTCAGAAACTGAAATCATCAGACTGTGTCTTCTTCAATTATTTATTTCTCATCTACAATCACTTCATCTCCAAGGATATGAATGTGATATTACTCTGGCTGTTTATTCCTCATAAACCATTTTACTACACTTAGGTATGTCAAATCAACATAGAAATCTGTAATAGGCTTATCAAAACAGGTCATTACAGTCTCATTATTGCTCAGTATTGATAACAGGGCTGCAAGATAATAAACCACAATGTTTCAAAAGTGAGCAATAAAAAAGTCACAAAAAAACAGAATAAAAATTTTATTATGCAGTGTCAGGAATGTAAATAGTTTCAAAAGTGATACTCTCAAGCCTTTTGGGACCCATCTCATGGTGCAGTCTCTTCTCAAAAAGAGAAAATAGAAATAACTTCACAATGCAGACTGATAGTTTATAAAATCAGAGCAGACACCACTGTGCTCAATGATCTATGTTGATTTGCATCAGCCAAAGTTTTGGACACTAACATACTGTAGAACCACAATTAGAGCTACCACAGGAATATCTAAAATTTGTTAATTTAGGAAGTAACATCTTCCCACAGTTAAATCATCACTCCATCCATCTATACTCTGAAAAACTCTTTTTTTGGGGGGGAAGGAGGGGGGTTCAGCGCTCCGGAAACATTCCTTATCTATAAAAGTAACATATCTCTTTTTTATTGCTTGATTGTGTTCCAAGCTTTATTTACGTAAAAGTCTTCCCAGCAAAAATATTTATGCATGAGATTATGAAATTCTGTTTCAAAAATATCTTCACAGGGAGTTTGGAACGCACTTCTTGGGAATAATTTGGACAGCTGAATGCAGTTACTTAACTGCTGTGAGTCTGTGACCTTTTCGGTACCTGCGTGTGTTTTCCAGAAAAAGCGAATCTGGAATTGAATGAAAATTCCAGTGGAAAGATCTACTGTATCTTTTTTTTTTTTTTTTCCTTTTAATTTAGTGTCAAAATTCCACTTGGGTTGTATTTTAGTTGTTGTTATATGGAAGTCCCTTTAGAAAATCTGGCCCTTATGTAACTGTTAAGACTGCCACTGTATTTCTAATATTTTACATTTTTTTCATTTTTGGTTGTATGCAACAAATAACTAAGATGAAGGAAAACAGTAAATTAGGTTTGAGGTTTACCAGGTATCTCCTACATCATCAGTGATAACAGAGCAATTGAACTACTGTCTTTTTTTTTGGCTGCTGAGCTGAATAACGCTGTTTCAAAAATTTTGGCATAAAAATAATTTTTAAGGAAAAAGGAGTTTAATTAGTTAAAATCTAGTCAACACACAATTTATTGTAGTAAATAAAAACAATTTTGACATTTTGAAACAGCGCCAAGATTTCTAGAGAAAAATTGGAATTCTTTTGCAAAAGAATATTATTGTAATTAATGCTTTTGCTTCTGTCTATCCTCCCATCTTGCTCTCCTGACCGTACATAAGAATTACTAGAGCCAAAATGGTCGCTCAGCTTTTTCAGCCGTAATAATTCCTACAAAGGCTAAGCAATTTGAAAGCTGCCATTTCATAACATCCTTATGTAAGACACTACATTTCTTCTTCTTTGTCTTCAAAGATTAAACTTCATAATTTCTTATATTGAAACTGGGAGGAAATGACTCAACTTTTAAGGACTAATTATGATAGAATACTAAAAATGTTCTAAGAAGTGATCAATGTTCCAATCTGATGCTGAGCAAGTTGCTTTAAAACAAGTTTTGTTTCCCCAGTCGTTGTTTTCTGACATCTGCTTGAAAGATGACATACTAAATTCCTGTTAAACATTGTTGGAAGTAATGACACATGAGTATAAGCTCCACAATATGTATCAGGAAGTAATAACAATACTGGGAAGACTGGAGATTGAATGATGAGACTTTGCCTCAAGACAGTAAGTTTTCTGATTAATTAAAAAGGGGAAAAATATATTTTCTTACATCGTAGGAATTTAGGGTGCATTTTATCACTCAGAGGAGCCAACACTTTTAGGATTAGGCAAATACCAATTCTGCAGCTGTTATTCATCAATTTTTGCAGATACTAGATAAAGTTAAATCAGAGCCTCACAGTTGTAATTTTTTTCCTAACTCCTAGGCCCTTCATTTTTCATCTCGACAATGTTTCTTTAGAGAAATGATACAGTATAAACACACCTTCTGAAGGAATTAAGAGAGACAAATACTTAGAAGTAACACAGAATTCCTACATTCTTGCCTGGACGGAGCACATCCCATGAACAAAAGGGGAAGGCAGCTTGCCTTGGATTTTCCAAGCTTCCCTGCTCTCAGAAGCAAAGGGGCTGGCAGCAGGAGCTGTGGAGGTGAGCATGTCACTGCCAATTAAAATAAGAGGGAGCTGGACCCGTATCAAAAGCTTTTTAACAGATATTAGAACCATTTTCTTACGTTGTCGTGTTTTGTGACCATGATTCAGCCAGGTCTGATGTTTCACCAGAACACAGCAGAGTTTATCTGATGATTTTGCTGTGCTTTATACATTAGAAGTGCAATTAATAGAATACATACCAAGCAATTAGATGACTTGTTGTGACCTTTCAATTTACGCTGCAACAAAGACGCACACTTGGAATTCAGTAGTAAGCCATTTTCTGGCTTTCATACAGCTGTTTTAATGGAGTTTGGCAATATTTAAATCAAAAGGGGAAAGATGAAAGCTAATTACAGCCAATATACTAATGCTCAAATAATTTGTATGAATAGAAATTAAAAAGAAAGGGGCAAAGAGGAGCCAGTATTACATGGGGCGAGTACACTTTTTCTCTACTAATTTAAACATCACTATGGGATAATTTCTGTGTTGGTCTGCGCTGATATGGCATGACTTTTACTAACTTGAATGGGACCATGGAATTTATCTACAGTAGACTGGAAAAGCATGCCATGTTATTTTTGAACGCAAATGAAAACAACACAGGTTCTCACTGTACACTGAAGTATCCGAGCCACACATTTAAAACCCTCCCGAATCTTTGCATGGCTCCCCAGTATGCTAAATACCATATTCGGGGTTAAAAATTTACTCAAGTAAGGAATCAATTGTCATTTTCAGAAGAAGGTGCTTTTTCACCTGAAAGCCCTCTTTTTCCAAAACTCCATCAGCGATGCACTCTGGACTTCATCTCTCCCATGGGCACAGCAGGTGCAGGAATGATGTGCAAGGGCTGTGGCCGCAGCCGTTTCTGCGGAGCCCCGGGTGCGATGGGATGCCGATGGGCCGAGTATAAACCCTGCATTGGGAGCGCTTCGGTCCTCTGCTCATCACCAACGGGGACAATTTCAAGAGGGTCAGTTTGCCTCCACAGCTCATCGTACCAGGAAATGGTAAGAAGTGGGTAGTTTTGGTTTGTTACAGAATGGTATCTTTTCACAAAATTCTCATGACTATTTAATATTTGGTTTAACCAAAGTATTTCATTATGAAGTTTAGCAAGGCATTTTTTTGGGGTTGGGTTTTTTCAGGATGCATAGACTGAGCTATGCTGAAAAGGTGTGTGCCATGTCCCAGGCTCTGATAAGGATATAAAGCAATGTTTCAAATTCTGCTGTTCTGTTTGCAGAACACCTCTGCAAGATGAAAAGAGAAAGAAGAAGAAGAAAAGAGCAAACAGATGCTCTTTTCTTAACTGATTTGAAATACGAATTATTACAAGGATACAAAAGGAATGTGCTAACTATCATAGTTCACTCCAGGCAAGCCTCCATTTTAACAAATACACAGGAAAATTTTGGATAACTGAAAAACTGAGATAAGTTTCCATAATAATTTACATTGAGAATTTGCCATCTAATTTTCAGACTTAGAAAGTCAATGACATTTGTTGTTATTCTTCTTACAGATTCTATACAAACCAGCCTACCTCTGAGGACATACAGTTCCCTAAAAAGACATTTTCTTCCTTCCAAGAGGTACCTATTTCCAATTAATATGGTTTGTTATTAGTAAGCAACATTTTGGTAAAAAAAATCACTGTGGTATTCCACAAGCCAAGATTTTAATGATAATATTTAGCCAAAATCACGTTTTGAAAACAGATTTACTACAAGAAACAATTTAGTAAAGACAGGAGAGTCTTACTTAGAAATCCAGCACTGAACCATGTGCTGAAATGATGTACCATTTCCCTTTTTTTCCAGTCTCTTTGTGTTGTTGAGGTCACTTAGGGCTTGATTATGCAAGTCAGTGACAAAGCTGCCCCTTGGCTTCTGTGTTACAAAATCCAGCCTTATTGAATTTCCTGTTTATATTTCCAACCTAGTTGGTATTCCTGTCATGCAGCCTGCGAACGCTTCCAGTACTGACTGCATGCTTTCAAAAAGAAGGTCCTTGTTCTTTTAGGATCATCAAATGATCATGAGTGAATCGTGAATCAAGATGGAAAACATGAGGGGAATGTTCTCCTGAAAGATAAGAAAATACATAACTTCTGCAGTGCAAGTCAAAGGAATCATTCCAAAAAGGAGCATTGTTTTTCCAATGTTGGAATGGCAGCCTGCAGATTTCCACAAGGCAGTCCTGGTTCTCGCGACACTTTGATTAACTCAGGACAATGTGAAAGGTTTTTGGTTTATGGCTAAGATCAGGCCAAATATTTCTTGTCACCTGCTTAAGTACGAAGATCTCTTTCCAGGCAGATTGTCTGTCTTCAAAGAGCATGATGCAAGGGTCAGTCCTGTGTGAATTTCACTGACTGTACTATTATTTAACTGAATTTGGTCAATAGCACTTTTTGGAAGGTAGAGCTCACATGCCGAAGAGTTAGGACAATGGTGGTTATTATCGATTTCTGTTTTTCCCAACCCTAGGGAGAAGTCAAGAAACTAGTAATTACTATTGTCTTCTAGGATCTATATCTGCCATCTGTGTCTTGAGGAGTTTCATACACGGTGATCTCACTGTACTTTCTGAAATACAGTTTGTTCTTTCTTAACCTTGCTTTTTTTCCTAGGCAATATTAAACTGATATTGTTCAAATAATCTTGCAGTAGGCTGACAGAAATTTTAAAATCTTGCAAATGCTGTTGTCCTAAAATATTACCCACCCGCACCCAGGGCAAAAAAAATAAAAGCCCTATCTTGATCAAATCTTTTATTTCGATTGCACATTAACCCTTGAAATACTTTAAAAATTATGTTTATCTTTTCAATTATTAAAGCAAAATTTAACTTCAGATTAAGAATCTTAGTACTGTCCATTTTAAAGGTGAAAAAATGTTTTGACATTTTCGTCTTTCTTTTGGATAATGTAGAGTGGTGTCTTAAAAGAATCTAGAACCGAACAGGAAAATTATTTAAACTTTGAAAAACCATAAGCAGCAGCAACAACAACAAAAATGAATTGTATTTGCTTGGTCTACATCATAACAGTCTACAGCTATTTAAAAGAAGGTTTTAGGGAAGGTGGTAATGTGATGTTGTGCTTATCTGTTGTGCAGAAGAGACTCTGCTGTCTGGAAGCAATGACATACAATGAGTTTGAACTGTGGAGTGATACAGAAGAACATCTCCCTAGTAAGAGGTAGGAAGATGCCAGAGCAGATCCCAGGGGACATTATTCCAGGGACACTTTGGAATCTCTGAAACTGAAGATTTATAAAAGGCAGTTAGACAAACATCTTCCAGCAGTCTGTCTCTTCAGGTAATGGATTAGCTGACCCCACGGCGTCCCTTGCAGCTCTATCTTCCACCGCGATTCGTATGAAGCAGAGTTGTCGCTAAGCAAAACAGGTTTTTATCTAAAAACATTTCTACCTCTTTAGAAATGCTTTAAACATTCTTTTTAGAGCATTTAGAAAGGTTTCAAGTTTTTTTTAGAAATAAAGCTCTATGTTAGGCTTATTCTTCTCATTTTAACAACTGTTCATAAGCTTTTGAAGGTAAATAGGAAGAAGATCAACAGTTCTTCTGGATGTTTTTTTCATCTGGTGCTTCTCTGGCATTTCAGGTTTTGTGGTCTCCTTGTATTTCACTGTTCAATATCCTTTTTCCTTAATCCTTTGGTCTGCAGTTAATTTTATTTCCAGAACTTGAAATCCTCTCAGACATTTGAATGAACTTTTCAAATTAATTAAAAAAGAAAAATCTCTAAAAATGGTAAACAAAATCTCTTTCACTTGTTAGGCAAACTCATGTTTTCTCTAGTTTTACAGAGGGTTAAGGACATCTTCTTGCCTGTTTTTCGACTGTGTGGATTTTCTAAAAGCAGTCGTTGGTGCTTTAAATACGTTCAGCACAAGTTTCCAACCTGGCTCTTAGGAGAGTATTTTGCTTTAAAAATTGTTCATAACATACATTCTCGGTCTTTGGGAAAAAATGACAATTTTTTCTGACATTTAAAACAGTCTTATGATGCAAGTACTACGTGTAATAGGAATTCCCAAGCATTTATAAAGAGATTTGTTTCTTGTGGTTCTGTAAGTTGTTAATATTTTGTGTTTGACTGGTTGTGGTTTGGACAAGCTAACAAAGTGACTGGAGTGAGCAACAAAGCCCTTCCTGTGGGTACTGGGGACATACCCAGTCTAGTGGTGGTGAACGCTTCGAGATGCTGTGACACATCGTCTCCAGACGCCCAGCACAAGGCAGAACAACGTACACAACCTGCAAGCAGATATCTGCTGGTTCACATCTAAAACGCCGTCCAGGAAGAGAACCAGAGAGTGGTTTGTGGTGTTGGCTCATGGTCACAAGTGAGCTGTGTCTCATCTGCAGAAAGTGAGTTATCCACCTCACCTCTTCTGCATCGGCACATGGGCAAGTCATTGCAGAAAGAAAGAAGGAAGGATAATTTGAGGGTTTGTTGCCTTTTTTATTGTTTTGTTTAACTAGCCAGGTGGCAACCTTATTCTTCTGCCAATTTAGAAAGCTGGATTGAGGAATCAGCTGAGATCTCAGCCAGAAAGGTGCCTTGGCAGCTTTCAGCATCTATTCCTGCCCACCGCGGGCATAGGGAGAGCTCTTGAACTTCTTGCCACGTGAACGTTGTTACCGATGGCATCCCGCGGAAGTCACTATTTCTACTGCCACCTTTCTAAAGGACCGGTCATGATGGCAGTATTTACCAAGAGGAAGAGAAGCAACACTGCAAGATAAACGGATTTCCTAGTTTTGTATCTGGATGAAAATAAAATTAACGTTTGATGTTAATTATCACGTATTTCCATCTCCTGTCACAGAAAGATCCTGCTAGTTTATGTTCTGCGATTTCATCCCCTCTCCTACTGGGGGGGGGGGAGATACACAAAACATTTTACCATTAATTCTATTTCTCTCTCAATTCTTGAATGCAAGCAGCTTTAATTTAACCGAAGTTTCGTGTTATTTGACTTTCTCCGTTCTGTAATTTACTGCAGTTATCCTACTCAGATCGGTAGTTTACTGATACTGTCAGGCTGAGAGCTGCCAATGGTGTGCCTGTTTGAAGTATAAGCTTTCAGAGCCTCCTCAAGGAAACTCTGTAGCATATATAGTCTTAAAGTTTTGGTAATTAAAGCTCTAAGGACAATTTGCACAACAAACTTGCTGTACCCGTGGAAGGCATCAACCATCATCTAAGGTAGGACTTAGATCTGGATCTATACTGATTAAAGTTTTGATAGTCATACCATCTTTATAAGTCTACCTTCAAATAATATATATAATGTGATGCACAGAATGATCTGCTTTGTTTTGAACGTGTTCAGAAGGCTGTACACAACTGAGTATTTCTATTTAGATAAAAAGTTAACATTGTCTTATGAAAGAACTGATCTCTCCTCCTTTTCCCCAAAGTCTCTGACCTATAAAGACTTAACATTCTTATATTTACTTCTTATGAGCCTTTTCCTTCTGAGGTCCATAAAATTTGTGCTGGTTTATTTCAGTGGAAGCAGTATCAGGTCTGTTTACTCATCCTCATGGCTTGCACTGCTTTTACCCATCTGCTAAACGGTTTGTAAGTGATATACGCCTACCAAACACTGCTTGTGGCAAGCTACATTTTCCTGTTTCACTCTTTTTGATTCTGTGGTTTATTAAAAGCCATACCCTGCCCAAGGATAGTAACATCAGTGGTTCAGATTAATTCATTCTGGTCTTTAGCCAAACAACCAGCTAATTTTGTCACTTGGCTAATTTAGTGATGTGCCAGCAAAATTCATAATTACAGATAAAAGTAATTGTACTACTATTGCTTGCTAAGCTAAGGTGACTTCATGAATACCATGTGCTCCTTCTGCCCTTCAGTCCAGAGGAACATATTTAATAAAAAATGTAGAAGTAGAATCTATCATCTATTCATTTAAAACTTTTATTGCTTTTGTTTTTCTTAGCAAGACACTGGGCCATATCCTACTCTGAGTTACACAGGGAGATATTTAAGGAAAGGATTTTTTTTCCCTGGTTATGAAACAGAGCTTGTAAGCAGACTATTTTAGACAAAATTTGAAAACCATGCGACTGAATATTTGAGTTAAAGCTCTTTTAGATGAGGGGAGAAAAAGCCCTTACATACAGTGGCCTTACTGAGACACATGATACTCTGTTCTTTACATGAGAAATAAGGAGAGCAATCCTTACAGAAAGCACGATTTAGAGATGTTTTACTAAGCTTCTCTGTACTTTTAAATGGGTAGAAGTTTCCAGTAAAATCTTCCATCAAAACAAAGAAACGTCATTTCTATACAGAACCTTTTTTTGGAAGATAGGATTTAACAGGCGACAGCCCCCCTATTAGAGACAGTGTCTGTTTCACATCAGGTTCACCACCACCCCCATCTCACCTTCATCATCACCAAACATGGCTGCATGCAGGACAGAGATTTTTTCCCTAAATATTATTATTGTAGGCTTTCCAAGTGACAATATTTGACAGATACTTAATTTGACTGTTAAGTGCCTGGCTGTTTGCTAAAATACTCCATCAATTTCCTAAGACTTGATAGAACTGCTCGGTGCTTCGGTTTCACATCAACTTCAAGTACTCAAAACCAAGCCTCCAAAAACATTAAACTAGTTAGAACAGAGAAAACATGCCAGCATCTGGTGAGTTTTTTTCTTTTCTTTGCAACTCTGCGGATGATAATTCCTCTTTGCCTTTCCTAAAAGGAAAGTCTCAAAGAGAGAGAGAGAGAGGCAGGCACAAAAAGAAGGGCAAGTGCCTGGGGAGGAGAGACTGGCAGAGAAGACCCCGCAGCACAGGCCAGGAAAGTGCAGTTCCTCAAGCTGAAGCCAGGAGCAGCAGTTTTGGTACAGAGTTAATCCCGAGTACTTCTGCTGCCACTGGAAGTATATGGTGGTGCTAAGGGCGGCACATGTTCACAGGCTGCTTCTCCAGCTGCTTTGAGATTAAAACCCAGCTCCAAAGTACATGAGACGCTCAAGCGCGCTGTGTCCACGTCTGCAAAGAGCACAGGGTGCCCATGGTGGTCTGCCTGGGGGGGGCTGGAAAGCATCGCTCATTCGCCTGCAACTGGATGAGCAGAGCAGAGAGACCTTGCAACTCATCAGAGGCCTGGCAGCCTGCTACGGGGAGGAAGAGGAGGGGTGAGAAAAGCCCCACAGAAGAGAAAGTGGAAACAAGCACCGTTGGAGGACTACAGAGGAGGGCAGAAAAGCACTCAGAGTGTGAAAAGGAAGAGCTCCAACTCGTTCGTATTGCTGACTCTGACTTGATTTGGAAGCTTAGCTGTCATTATGAGAATTGGATCAGAAACAATTTTGGAAGATGATGATGTTTACTTGCCAAGCCAATCCCTATCACTTACTCTGAGTGCCAGCTCCCTCAGCCCTCAGAAATAGCCTTCTCTAATTTTCTTTAGGCTGGAAGCAAATACTGATTCAATGGGATCTGTGGGTTCTCAGCACTTTTCAGGACCAAGTATTAGACGCATGCTGAACTTCAGAACTGACACATAAATCAAGCTGGTTTGTTTCAGTGTTCTCCCTGCTCTAGAAAACAAATTGTTGCAAGACAAAATTGCACTTCTCACTTTGATAGCTTATTTTCGTTACCCATGCTGATGCTCTGGGTGGTTCAAACAGACAGAATTTGACACTGAGGTTTTCTGGCACATCACTTTCGGCGGAGCTGTGATTGAAGTGACACAGCGGTCTTTCAAAGTGCTCATCGAGGGTATCAGACTTCACACAGACTGCTTACGAGCACAGGTACGGAGAGATTTTCAACACCACCACAAACATTCCTCCTCTCAGCCAAGTCTTGTGAGCTCCCCCTCTCTCATTCTGCCAGCTAAAGGTACTATCTGAGTGTCTTTGCATGCCCGCCACTAAAGATCTAGATTTTCATGACAATAATAGTGGTGCAAGTGTAAAATAGGTGCATCAGTAAATCAATCCAGTGACGCCTTTATGGGCTACATACTGCTGTCCTGTAACTCTGGACAGGACATGGTGTGAAGACAGCTAAGTACCAAAGTACCAGGAAACAAACCTGCAAACTGAATGGACGTTTTCACTCTTACTCACCCGTTGTTTTCTGTCCTGAAGCTTTATATTATTCATATCACCTGTTCATCTATCGCAGCATGTGATTGTATCTGTATATGATCGTAACTCTGGCTGTGGTCACCGGAATTTACTGGGTTTTATTGGCAGGGAATCAGGACAAGAGCTTCTGACAGAGACCTTGTCAGATTTACATTGGCAAAACCCCCATGCATTAGAAACCTCAGAAGGCAAAGGGATGTAAGCAATAATATTAGGGTCTTAGTACATTTACTAAAGAACGTGTTTAGCCCTAAAAGATATTTCAGTCTTTAACCTTAAGTATGTGTTTTAGTGTTCAGCCTGTCTCCAATAGCCCTGAGTCATGTATTTAAGCAAGTGCCTTGATCAGTACAGTCCTACACTATGTCAGGCATTTGAACTAATCACAGTTACTTCAACTAAATTAAGGCCCTAAGTAAATGGCACTTACCTTTGTGAACATAATGAATATACTGAGCAATACACATTCCAAAGAATAACTCACTAGAAAACACAGTCCGTGGGAGAACTTGTGAATGCAGGCTCACGTTTCTGTAACACACGCACTGCTGCTTTTGGGTTTTGTTTATGTTCCTGAAAAGTACACTCTGTGTATAAGATGGGATAAATGTACATCCGGAAATGGCGTTTGTCAAATTGTAAAGGAAAATAAGAAAAAGGGAGAGGAAAAAATATATTCTATTATCAGTATAGTATTCCATATAATAACTGTAAACAAACCTAAATCACAGACAGGGTGTAACAAAAAATAATAGGGAAAATGAATTGTAAACTAATCATTTCTCCAAGGAAGAGCAACGCTTTTAGCTCTTTTCCCACCTTTTTCATATTGACACTAACACATCATTTTCCAGATACCACCACTGGATATTGGTGGTTTTCCTTTTCTCCATTCAAAAGTTTCACTGGATTTACATATTTGATATAATTCATGCAAGTAATATTTCTCCAACAGTCAATGCATTTTACCTCCTGAATAAGGAAACTATCTAAACCTGAATATTTCAAACTATAGCGTAATCAATGAATATCCAGGCATAATATTTTAGGGAGTCTAATTAAGGACTTGTAATCATACTGCATTGCTACCAGCCAAGTTCTGCCAACTGAGGTTAGTGGAACTCAGACTTAAGACGGATTAACACCAACAGTGGAATATGCAGGAATTAACTACCACAAGTAGCCCAACCACACAAGTGTCCTGAAGTGGATCAGTAAACTTCCAGCCTAGAAGGATTCTGAATTTCCACTGCCCCATTGGAGTCAGTGTAAAATAGTCTTTAGGATGTTTATCTTGATTTTATCCTCCTTCCTTTTTTTTTTTTTTTTTTTAAATTTTAACCTTATTTTTTCCTTTCTTTCTGCTGTATTCATTTGTATTCTGTGACATTTGTTCCCTTATCTAGTTCCTTCCCAGGTCAATATCCTGACCCTGCAGTAATATCTCATGAAACCTGATGTAAATCAAAAGAACTTTATATAACCAAAAGACAAACCATAATGGTTCCAGTTTGGGTTTGGGCTGACAGTGCCAGCTGTACTTCAGGATTTTCTTTTTCAACTTTTCCTTAATCTCTCACTTTCTTTTCTGTGTTTCCCCCTCACTTTTCCTGTTCTTCTTCAGTCCTGTCATTCTGTCTCCCAGCTTCTTGACTATTTTCTCTTTCCTTTTTCTTTCCTCCCTCTGCTCTGACACCTTTCATCTCTCCTAAACCATCTTGCAGCTCCACAGTCCAATTCGACCCCTCACCGTTCAAGCCCTACTCCATCACTAACCTTTTTCTCATCTCGCCTTCACAGTCTCTTTGACTCTATCTACTCACTTAACTTTCAGTATTTCCTTGCCCTCACTCTGTCAACCCTCATCAATGCACCACTCAGGATACAGCTTAGCAGAGAGCATCTTCAGCAGCTAATTATGCCAAAGAGAATATATTTCCTAGTCACAATCAAAATCCCAGTAACTCTAATGTTTTCCACTACAAAATTCACAATAGAGGCCCTGTTAGAGACAGTGGAAGAATATGTTGGTCTGTGTGGTTTTCCTTAACAAAACAATCTCGTTCAAAAGTTTTGATAAATCATAGAAACATAAAACATGCAAGTACTTTAGGGCAATCAAAGATTTTACTCGAAGGTAAAAACCAGAGACGGGTCCAGCTGTGATCCTACTTTACTTACTTTGTAGCCTTTTTCTTGTCTAACAGTGAACCAATACGAAAACATATTCCACTGGAAAGCTTGGGAGCAGAGAAAAGAGAAAAAAAAAATCAAAGAAGAGAAGAGGATATAAACATAGAATCAGTAAAATAAACAAAAAATAATTTACAGATACCTGCTGTGTGTTTGCAAAAAGATCCTCTAGATAGGAATGGAGGGAAAGGAAAAGCGAAACACTGTGGAACTCCAAAGGGAAGCAAAAGGAAAAACCTGAGGAAAGACAAAAGAAAGATGCTGCTCTTGCAGAAAGGGAAGGGGAACAGCACCCTCCCAGTAACTGAAGGTGCATTTAATCAATTGATCAATTGCCCCTAGCTGAAAGGGACCAAGACTCAGGGCTAACTTAGTATATCCAACCTCCAGATGGGACCTGTAACACCAGTTGTAACTGCTGATGTGTCCAGAGACAGCAGAGCCACCTGAGCCAGCTAGCAGTGGGGACTGACACACTGACGTGCACGGTTTTACCTGCTTCCTGAGGCCACGACTACAATGCCACATAGCCTTCTTGGCAAACGCTATCAAGACAGTATTTGCAGGGCAGGAAAGCACTAAAACACTGACTGAAAGCCCTGATACAGCAACTATACAGAAAAAAATTGTTGCTTTTGGCTAAAGAAAGCAACGTCACTGTTCCAGATTTGACCAAGTTAGTGATACCCACCTAACTTTTGGACAGAATGTATTGCAGGGAACAGCATGAGGGAGGCATCGCCAGTCCTGAGCTATTCCATGTGCCGCGCTAGCTGATACAGTACTTGAAGAAGCAGCACCCTTTCCCACAAAATCTGAAACTGCAGCTCTTCTGCCAACCTCTTGTTATTCATTCTCACAAGCCACTTTTTGAAGGCATGCAAGTTGTAACTTTGCTGTCTTGGCAACGACGGATCCTGTTAACTACCGCTGAGCCAGTTCAATTTGCTCTGCCTCTTTAAGTGGCTATGGTGTTCCTCACTTTCTGTCTTACACTGTTAGGTAGCAGTGGTATGTACTGTTAAATTGTTGTCACATCTCATCCCAAAGGTGCTGGTGTTTCACTGACTGATAAAGTGTGATCCTCTAATTTAAAACTTAAGGGACAGAAATTGATAGCACTTTATCCCATAAGGGAATCTACCACCCAGAGGAAGATACTGTTCATTATAAATAAGGTTATCAGAATCTAGCCCACATAGTATTGAGGAAAAACATGTTACCATAGAAAAAAATGTTAGTTTTATTGTCAGTTTTGCTATGCAGGTATTGACAGGTTGCTGTGATAACACAAAAAACCCAGCACTTGACGAGAGAAAAGAAGAATTACAGAGTAGGTGCCTAGTACTATTAGAGGGGTGGAGGGAACATGGCTGTAAAGAACCTAGGTAGAATCTTTATGTTGTTGGAAGAGATAAAGTCTTCAAAATGACAGAAAATAATTGCCTAATAAAGAGCTATAGTGCTGCCCTAAGCTGCAGAATGAAACAATTATTTTTATGTAGCTCCTCGTCTTTAGAATCTTAAATTCTTTTTGTTGTTCTCTCATCTTTCCCTTGATCTGTTTGAAGACTTATTCCTCTCCATTTAACAAGTATTTTTTGTCTGTTTTCTCTCCCCTCTACCCCCACTCTCCCCTCAACGCTTTATCTACGATGCTTCCCTGTAACTCGCCTCTACAGTGTTGTTACCTTACTGACTGTAACATCACATCACGGACCAGCTCATTACAACCATCTGTTATCCAGCACAGCTGACATATTAACCTACCAACGCCCCCCTCTCCCTCCGTTATTCTCACAGGTCAGTACGGTTCATTGGCACCCCCCGACAGATGATGCAAAAGGAGAGGAGATTAGAGCATCAGTGGCAGGAGACTGACTCTGAATCTGATCAGTTTAGGCAGAAGGGATTTCATGGGATCCTCAGATGCAGCTGTAGTATGAAACGAGATACTTCATGTCTGTCACAGTGAGTGCAAATCCCAAATGAGCAGCGACGCTGTGGGCAGTTGCTCATTTAATTAACCTGCCCTGACTTTATCAGCTTCCAGGGTCTAACATCATTTGATAGAGTTTTCACTTTGCTTCTTAGATGAGATCACCCATTCTGGAGACAGTCTGCGAGGCTGTTAGCTACACCGTATTTCATGTGTGAGCCCAAACGCATCTCACCTCCAAATAGCCTGTGCGCTCCTACGTATCCAGAGTGTGGCAATGGAGAATGCTTGAGCTTTTCCTACCTATTGTTCAGTATAGTGGCTGCAACCCTGATAAGCCTGTATTCCTGAATGTGCCAAATATTTCCAGGCATGCCCTAACAGGCTATGGTGCCTCAAGCACATGGTGGTGGACACAAGGGCTGGGCAGGTGGTGAAGCACGAGAGGAACAGCCACCAGTCCTACAGCCTAAGTGATGCGTTGGAGAATAATTGCAGGTTCAGATTCCTAACCCTTTTTTTCGTAAGGATTTTTAAAATACCATGCTTCATATAATTTTAAGACTCACATGCATATATACGTCTACCTCTGACATTAAATGGGAGGTTTCATGTTTTGTCTGGTTAACAGCCTATGAGCCTACGAAACTCCTTGGTGTTACGACATAAAGCACAATGCCCAGTTCAGTCCCTTCCCAATCACTGCTGGAAAACTTAAGCACTTGTGAGTGGATACAGCAACACAGAGTATTTCCTAAGCCTATGCACCTATGGAAGTCTTAGTTAACGTTTCCAATGTATATTGTGCTCGTATTGTGCCCTTTAAAATTGACTCCACTGCAAATAACATAGATTGGCAGTGTAGTTGCCACTTGCTTTTTCTTCTTTATTTTCCTGATTAGAAAAAGAAAAATAAAGCAGCTGAACAAAGAATACGAAATAGATAATTTAGCCTACAAATTTTACCTTAATTTAGTCAATCTTAATTTTCTCCTTTTAGAATACTGGCAAGAAGATAATGATTTCCTGAGTGTATTCATTATCATCTCTCTGGGTCATTTCTTAGAGTATTTAAAATTCACTATTCAAGCTGTACAGTTTAGTTGCCACTGGTCAGTCAAATCCCACGGCATCTTGTCTGTTCTCTGACTGGTAGATGAACAAAAAAAGCAAAAAGTTTATGGAAACCTCAAAAATCTAGCTCTGCCCATGCTCGTGACAACTCAGTAAATTCTTTGTAGAGCTACTTAGGAAAATAATATTCCTATTACAAAGATAACTGATAACAAGAGAGCCTAAAAATGGGAACCCAAACTATTAGTTTTTGAAGAAGTATCCACTGGAAGCTATTTTCAATACTCTCTCAAACTAAGATAACAAACGATCCATCATATTCGAAGGAGAGGTTTGGCTCTGGCTAATGACGTTCTGCAATAAAGGCAATCGCTGCACCTGATTGCCCACCAAGTACCAAATTCTCCCAGTGATTGATTAATGAACTAAATATGGATTACAGCCTATTCAGAAGGTTTGAGGTGGAAATAGATTACGGCTTTTGTTGCCACCCAAAAAACATTACATAGCTTACAATAGATGCTGGAAGCTTTCCAGTCAGCCTTTTTGTGTCCTGCTACGCTTTGTTAGAGACCAATAATTTAACCCTTGCAAAGAGAAAACAAGACACCAAGTTATGTCAACACAGGCCACATTAAGAAACAAGAAGGTCACACATTCATAAAAGCTACAGAGAAAATCTTTAGTCTAAAACCTGAATAATACAATTCTGGGCTCATTGATTTTAATGGGCTTTGGATCAGGCCATTATTTCTGTTGCGATGACAATATCTACATAACGTATTCATTTTTACAATCATGACAGTGAGTTACTCTTTGATAAGTGTTTCTAATTTTAAAGGAAAAAAAGTGTCATTAATTAAAGATTATTCCTTGACATTAATTTTATAAAGTGTACCGAATAATTCTTTTTTAAATTAAGAAAGGAAATCTATGCCAACAGAGTGCCAACGAAGAACTCGTCATGAGTTAACAACACTGCCTAAAGACGGATAGGAGATACCTCAACTTCCTGTTTAGTGTTGACTCCGTGCTGATCAACTTTTTCTTAATAACGTCATCTCAGCAACGTGCTCATCTAAAAATAAATTTCAGCTTCACTGCAATCCAGATTTTCCAGCTCTAAAAAATAATTTTCCTGTGTCAGGCTGATAGTACAAAGGACTAGTAAAAAACCATTCACCTCTTTGTCAGCCGCTTTGACTGACAATAATCAGAAGAGATTTTTTTTTTTTTAATTTATTTATTGTTACCTGAATGTATAATGGTTGGAATTCAATCATCTGATTTATTTTTGTGAAAGCAGCTGTAAACTATTTAACTCATTCCATAACTTCTCGAAGCAAATAACAGAGCATCTTTCCCCCACCTGAGAACCACCAAGTGAAATGCTTAATGCAAGTTAAAATGACAACAACAACAACAAAAAGGAACAAAGAACTTGAAGATTTTTGCTCTCAGAAGTATTACTGGCAGAGAAAGAATCAGAAAAAAATGAAGGTAACTTTAGAACTGTTGCTAGTTGTCTTATCATACCTTTTTGGCAAAAAGGGTAAAATATGGACATAGAATATTCAGTGGACCACAACATTTCTGTCACAACATCTCTCAAAGGCAGGATTCTGGTCAATTCCCCCCAGATCCTTTGATCCTAGTTATGGGATCGTATAAAGAAGGATTAGTAAGTTATAGTTTCAGATGGAATTTAAAATTTATGATGTTTTGAAAATCTCACTGGGATTTCCATGTTGTCCTGCCTCCCAGTGCAGAGCTTAGCCAAGGAATGGAGCAGCAGCTAGCCTGGTTTGTTACCATCACACCCAAAGGATATTGGCTGGAGGGAACAGTGATCTGGTAACAGGAAGGTTAATGATCTTTCCTGGTTAATTTAAAGACTAAGGAACTTTTTGAGGTGAGAATCAAATCTGAGTAATTCCTAAATGTTAAATCTGGCTTATAAAAGCAAACACTGAGCCCTAAATCCAGATCTTTCTCACTAATGCAATGAAAGAACATTGTCTGACAGTTGGATCACAGTGAAAAGTGATAAGTAACAGAAAGTTATCTGTGTTAATTTAAGTAATATGGAAATGTTAATCTAAGTTACAGGAAGATATAATCATTTGGGCTTGTTTTAAGGATAATTTCAAAGAAACTGGTACACACAAAAGCATCCTGTTCCTTTAAGTCTGGTGATCCTTCAACTCAGGTGGTAGAAGCAATTGCAATACTCACCATGCTATTATACTTCTCCAGTGTACTGAGAGGGACATCTTTTCTTCTGAGCTGCACAGTCTATCTGTTGGAAAATATTGGGGACATAAGACAATGTGGAAGAAGTACCTTTTGGTAACCAAAGAAAAATTCCTGGCAGCAGAAAGTGAACCCAAACCCTAGAGATTTTAAGGAGCTCTTAACCAGCTTAATAAAAACAAACAAACACAAAAAAAACCCCAAACAAACAAGAAGCAGAGAAAAATACACTCTTTAGGGGAAGACTGATGCCATCTGGGAAAGCTGCTAAGACTGCCAACACATTTCTTAGCCATGCAGAGAAGAAACCCAAATGCAGAACGCGATAAGTACGTCAGGAGTCTGTGTGCTCACACTAACACGATGTAGCCGCAAACACAAGGCGTTTTGCCACTGCCCCTTGTGCACGTGAATAAAGATGCACATATACATGTATTTTTCTATATATGCTCTTAAAGCCAAGTCTCAAGGATGAAGAACAAACTCAGTGTGTAGGCTTTAAATCAACAGCCCTTTTTTTATAGTCTCGAGTAACCTTGCATGGTTTTAATCACTGCTGACTTCAATAATCCACAACATACCCTGAAAGTTACTCGTTTTCTCTTTCTTAAACCTTAGAAATCAAGATTTCCACATCCATTAGTTATGTCCATGGTGATTTACATAGAAATTACACAGTGAAAAGACGAAGAAATATAACATACATTATAAAGCACACGAGAGATCTTCTCTCAGCCTGAAGAGACATGGTAATTTTTCACCAGAACTAGTGAACTAGAAATTCTGATTTATTGATCTTTGAGGTCAGATATAGATATTTTTGGTTGGCTGGTTGATTTTTGGTTTGCTTGTTTTGTTTTGCATTGCCCTTTTGAATTTATGGAAGGTAAGGTGAAAGTGTTAATGCATTAATTCAGTCAGTATTAAGGAGCCCCTCTTACATCTATCTGAGTATCCTTCAAAGCTGACATCCTAACATCTGTATCCGTCATCTCTGAAAAATAATGTCATGTTGGAACTTTAAACTGCCATATGATAGCAGACAGTCGTGGTCCTGTTTTTTTCCTTTAGTTAGAGTTTCACTAGGAAGGGATAAGAGGGAGAAAACCCTGAAGGTGGAGAGAGATAAGTTCACTTTCTTGAAAAAATGTCCTTTATTAAAGACTCAAGCTTCAACGGATCTGATTGAATTAAACTTGAGAAGTGTGAACAACACTATTTTTTATGGCTTGCAGCAATTTCTAACTGAAAGGCAGGTAACAAGTATAATATGCTTATATCTGATATTCTGGCTTTTTGCACACCAAGGACTTAATTCTCAGAGGACATGTAATTTTGAGCTCCATTTTCCTATAATTTTCGTATTTTCATGACCAAATCACTATATCCTTTCAGAATAGTTGCATGACATTACTGTATTGTAATCTTTAGGTAGAGTACTAAATAAAAGCAACATTATTACTGCTTTACAGTTGGTAAAACAAAATGCTAACCATGTTTCCAAAACGCTCAGCTCTCTTTAGTGCATGATTTGCAAAATTTTCCAGAAAAAGAATAAAAAGCAACTGTAAACCTCCCTCTTGACATGAGACTTTTATTTCAGTAAAACTTAACTAAATGCAAATGCATCTTAGTGTTCATATTTTGTTTGTCTACATAAACATATATTTATTCATATTTATATTTATATACACCCTGTACACACACCGATTTATAAATCAACAGCGTTTTGTCTCTGCTGTGCTTCCCAGACCATTGATTTAGATTGAAAAATATCACTTGATATTTCTTAAGAGTGAAATTCATTGTTGTGCAATGACCTACAAACTTCTTGAGGCCCACTTATTTCAGGGTTTAAGTGGCACTTCAGTGATGCACAGACTTGTACAGATAGAATTTTACCTGTAAGGAACATCCCACTTCTTTTCTTTTGATAGTTTTAACTGTGCAGGAGAACTACAAGCATTTGTAAAATAATACTGTCAAATTTAATGTTTCCCTTCCTCTCAGTTATGTATTCTTAATCTGAGTGGAGTTTTTTTCTATTTGAAAAAAGATTAAAAAAAAGGAGAGAGTATTTTAAAGCAAAACATCGTCTTTTTTTCTTTATATTAGCACTACTGCTGACAATACAAATTTCATGACAAGAAGTGAGGTGCAATCTGATGTATAAAGAAGAGAATCAACTTCACTCTTCCTTAATCATGTTATTGTGCATCGTTGGTAATAGTAAAGTTGGGTCACTTTTCAGGAAAGGAACAAGTACAGGAACATACTGAAAGAGGGTTGCTGCACACAAATCTATTATCTCCATAGCTGGGCACAATGCTTTGAAACTGGGCTAGGTTTCTTTTTCTCGGAAAACCAAACCAGCTCCTCTCTACTATACAGTGGAGTTGGTGGAAGTCCTTCCACCAGCTTCAAAGAAATCAAATGTAGCCCGTGCATTGCAGGATCTAAGATGAAATAAGATTAGAGAACTGCATGTGAAAAGGCACTAATTGAAGAACAGGGGTATTGAGAAGGAAGGAATAAGCAGATTATAAATCTAATGCATGCAGAATCACTTCATGCATGACCATGAGTTACTCGAGAACAATTCCTGTGCTGTGCAGGGGCTTCTGTTCTGTAGCACTGACTGGGGAGGAATCTCAAGACAAAGCAAGGAAGCTTTTTTCCAAATATTTTGGCCCTGAATGATCTCCAAATACCATGCTCCAGACTGATATAAGATGAAACTGGGTGAAGTGAATTTGAAATAACCTGTCAGAATTTATTCCCATAAACACAAGGAAAATAGTTTCAAGTCCAGATGGGCAGTTTCATTACAAATATATCTTTCTGTTTAATGATCTGTTAAGTTCTATAGCTTTTCTTCCCTGTGATTATTTAGATATCAATAAAGTGTCTTGTACTAGTTCCAAGACTCTTGGACATATTAATAATCATGGGCACAAGATTTTGATGAAAGTAGGTTTCAGAAGTTGACAGTGAGGGATGCTTCTGAGAAAATGTTCAGGACATCTCAATACTTTTTTTACTGCAGGAAGTAATTTCATGAAAGTCTAGATGCATGCTATCCTAAGAAATATCAACTACTAAAGCTAAGTATAAATGACCTGGTAAACAGTGAAATCTAAATGCTATGCATGTGCATACACACACCTGCAGAGTAGATAAGCAACATCTATTCGCACTGGTATAGACATTTTAGATAAACTGAAATAAACGTCCCATGTCAATTACAGATTTACAGATACTGCACTTCTTTATTTTTTTAAGATGAATTTTTGCAAATCATGCAGTATGAGAACAGAAAAGCATGTATATAGAGAAACTAGCAGCAGAAAATACCTATAGCGTAATTTATTTCAGCCCATTTCATAAAAGCCAGAAGGTAAAGATAAAGTAAGTTCATTTATTCTTACAACTATACTAAAAAAAAAAAAATCCATGGCATACTAATGATTTCCATACTGGGTAGCAATAAACAGATTTTTACACTCTATGACTTTCACATTTATTATTGGTTTTGCTCGACAGTAACTCCTTGATTTGGTCAAGTATAAGACTAGAATACAACCAAGAAACATAAGGAGCAAGGATCCAGACTTTGGCTCAGGTTTAGGACACTGTGGTAGACAATGATGGTTCAAATGTTTGGAAAGACTAGAAAATTTTATACCACAGGAAAATGGACTCATGAATTTACCATCCAGAAGCTTTATTACATTGTGTGTCTAAATTATTCCCCTATGCTTAGCACAAATCTTCAAAGGGTGGCAATTGAATTACACAGAGGGTAAAAACTGAATTCCACAAACGATTGGAACGCCTCCTCTCCAGTACTGCATTGAAGAACCTTAGTAGGAAGATGGTATTTGATGAGACTATTTCTTATGCCATGAAGACAAAAGCAAGCGATCACCCCTGAGTAACACCCACCATGCTGCTTACCTGTACAAGGAAAAGCCTCTGACAGGTTTCGCAACCAGAGCGTGTGTAGTTTGTTAACAATCAGCCTGTGCCAGGTGGAATCGCACACACCTTCAGCTGCCATGGCTAAAGATGATGACTTAATAAGTCTTTCCAAAGCTACAAATTATGACTGCGCAGGAGGCCACTAGCAGGAATGCATCACTGTGTACGTGCACTGACTGTAAGTTTACACAGGAGCTTGACATTAGCCAGGTTATAGGCCTTTCCTTCGGAGTTGTATAAAGGAGTTTCTGGAGTTTATTCTTCAACTTCTAAAACAAATACCCCTCAACACAGGAGGTGAGCTTACATCCAGTTGCCAGAGATGATATCTGAGTGTGCAATACACACCTGATACTGCAAGTCTCCAGCCTTCCTTCAGGGGCCAGAGAGAAGGCAGACTGTGTGGCAACAAATTGTCTCAAGTCTTCCCCTTTATAGGTGGGAAAACCAAACGGAACAAAACAAATAATACACACACAGTTAGCATTAGGGAATATCTGCTTCAAATTGTACGTTTACTACAAGAACTTCCCGTATTTTCTCAAGAGAAAGGTGCAGGTACAGCTGTACCTATGAGCGTGAACAGGGACCTTGGGGCAGGCAGCTCCCTTTACACCTGGAATAAAGATCTCCACAAATACTTGGAGATGCTGGCTAGACATTTGTTTCCCAATGCTCCTACTGAATTTGTGACCTGTTTGTGTAAAGGAAGGTTAAAATCTACCCAATGAACTAATATTTCTACCATAGCACTTCTGAAAGTGCAATGGTTGCTGAGTGAGGTTGGAGAGGGTAAGGAAGAAGCACGTGGCAAAACCTGCTTCTTCACGATTTTCACACCTGCCCTCCAGAAGAGTTATGAAAGTCAGTCCACTCTCCACAGTACAAAACAGATGAATAGGCACCTCAAAAATAAGAGCCAGCTCAGACTACTGCCAAACTTCAAACCAACTCTGAGCTTGCTTGGTGTTCAGAGTGCTCCTGTTGCCGTTTCGGGGTTGTTGTTGTTTTTTTCAGTTTGTTTCTTTGCTTTTCAACATGTTTGTGTCTTTGTACTTTCTGTGAGAAGTCAAAAGGAGAAGCAGAAATAACACAATAATGTGAGAAAGGTCAGTCTGTTGACAGTTCCAACCTGATTTTCAGATCAGAGAAGCCAGGGAGGGATAAGCAATGGGTAAGTACCAGAGTGTGTGGATGTTTCAGACCTTTTCAGGTTTGCTTATCACAATCTGCAACATGGAAAAAGAACAAAGACTAAAACTATTATAATAAAACAATAGCACATGTTACTCCTGTCAATGGACTGTGATTTGGGTCTTCTTTTCACATAGGAGTTTCCTTTCAGGGGTGATGACTTATGCAACAACCAAAAACCCTACCGCAAAATCTTAGTCCCAAATGGCATTCTCCAACACACGGAATTCTTCAGATGTGTGTTTGTCTCATGAGGATGGGGTTATAGGCGGCACTTGAAGCCCATCCTGTCTTTTCTCTTTTACTAGAGGGTACATTTATTAGAGAGGAATGGGGAAACTTTACTCTGTTTAATTGTATTCTTGCTTGCAAATATACTTTACTGCATCCTCGTTTTATTTATTGTTTCTAAAGATTCTAAAGAACTAATTAAGTGCTATAAATCACTCAGGAGTAAGGAGGAAATTTCACCTGTAATGTAAAATTTTAAATATTTTAGACTTCAAGTTAGCTTTTGCAGGTCTGCATTTTCTCTTACGCATATTATTAGTCATTTCTGAATAAGTGTAAACTGAGGAATATTTGAGTCAAATGAAAACATATTGCAGTATTTGATCAGAAGATCAACCCATCGATTAACTTAAATACATAATAAAGAATTTAACTGTATGAGCCATAAACCTTTTTTTTGGTGAAAACTTTTCAAATTTCAGGTAACCAAGCCAAGTATCAAGTGAACATGCCACAGAAATAAAGGTATTTCCTTTATAAAAGTGAGGATTTTAGCTTGGTTCCCTAAATAATCCCAGTCCAAGCAGCTCTTTCTGAAAACCATCTACAATAAAAAAGCGTTGAGCGACAAAACCTACACTGAACTACCAGTGCACGGGAGAGTGCATGGGAAGAGATCATTGTTAGCCTCCCTACACTTTACTGAACAGATTTTACTAACCTAAAAATGTCTGATTTAATTCACGGCGTGCAAAAGCAGAACAAAACGAGAAAGACCCTGTTTCACAGACGCGATTTTGTATATTTGCACCTTGTAATGGCTCCCCCGCAACTGCCCCTTGGAGTTTTTGTTTGTTTACGTTTGCTGGTTGTTTTTTAGAAAGAGCAGTAAAAGACATAATCACAGCAGCGACACTAGGCAATGCCATTAACTGCGCTTTTGTACACCGTTGCTGTCGCCCTGACACTCAGTCTTACTAACTACACAGTAAAATTTAAGCTGGATCATTTAAATAATGATAAAGCTGTCAAGACTCTGATGTGATTTTCTTCTTGAGCAATTCACCTTCTATTACAGGTTTTATTGTACTTTATAGTGGGCATCTGTAAATCTGCGGATCAGCTTAGCTCCCTAATTTACACCCGTTGCACGTACTACATGGTTTTAACTGACTTACTTTAGAAGGATTCACAGTAGTTGCTAGGAAACCTTTCTGTGTTCTTTTCCCTTCTTATATAGCATTAGCTTTTCAATTGATAAGGCTGTACCTTTAGGTACAGAGGGATTTAAGCAGAATCAAACAATGACGGTAGGACTGCAGCATAGATAAGCAAAAAAAAAAAAAAGCAGGGGGGGCGTGCAAATCCTTGTTCTTTGTACAGGTAATACAGAGGATTAGAGCAAAAGAAAGGACATAGCACATTTTCCATGAATATTTTTTTGAAGATATTCTGCATCATATTAAGAAAAGCAGCAAACCAAGACTTTTTACTACAGCTTGAAGTTTATAAATTTGTAAATGACTGTAGCAGAGAAGCCATTTCATTGTGCTACTTCTGTTAGGCGGCATGTCTTCCTGGCGATAATTTCCAATGGTAATGTTGTAAAGCATTTTTCTGTATGAGGGAAGGATAACTCCCATAGAGCTTTCAGGAAGTAAATGTTCTTGCCAAAAGTATCTCTATTGCAAATGCATTCCCACCAAGATCACGCAGTTAAGAGTCATACTTTCTTCCTGCTGAAACATAGTCTGATTGATGTCCTCAGATTAGCAGACGCATAGCTTATGCAGGAGCAACGTAGAGCCATGGAGAGAGAGTGGAGATAAAAGAAAAATTTACCCTTAACTGCTGTAAACTACACTGTCTTATTGCTTCTCATCTCTACTGGGATAAAATAGTCTCATCTTTCATTAGGAAGCAACCTTTTCCCAACCAATTCAAGTATACAAACGTGTACCTGATGCACAGCAGTAATTATATTACTTTCAGAAGAAGATTTTCTATTACGCCATTTTTCCTCCTCCTCAAAGAATCTTGTCTCTTCTCAAAAGTTTCAGATCTTAATTGAGCAGGCAAACTGTGAAGAGCCCATGACCCTCCATCTGCAAATCTTCCTGCTCCTGCCACACTCAGGTGCTTCACTGTCCTCAAAGTTTGGTGGTGGCTGTTCAGTGCTCTTGGCATTGCAACTCACTAACCCGAACAGCACCAAAGCTAACTTTTAATAGGCCTTACAGTAAATCTATGGATAGTGGAAGATGATTTTTTTTCCTTCGCAATTGAAAGAGGAAAGATAATTAGAACTGTCTTTTCTGTCTTTTTAATCTGGGACAACTATAAAACTGTAAGTGTAGGTGGTCTTGCAGGTATTCGCTTTTTTCAAAGTTCCTGAAAGCCAAACCCAGCAAAACTTTTTTTTTTTTTTCCTATACTGTCCTGTAGAGATTGGAGAGTCTGATAACATGACAGGCTTACTTCAGAAATGAATCTAACTCATTTATTTCAATAGCCTTACTCAAATCTCTTGGGTTAACAAATCTGGGTTTGCATTAGCACTGTCTTGGATAGAGTGAGATTTTTTAAACACCTACTTTCTACCAGTCAATATGAAAAAAGGAGAGAAAAGTATTCCACAGCATCTTGCTTTCAACCCAGTCAAATCAGAGAACATAAAAGCATGTGAATGTGCAGAAATGAAAAGGCTATCATACCTTTATTTCTAATATAGCCTGGCAAAAGGAGTATTTCAAATAATAAGACAAAAATATGAATAATAATTCATGATTGAGTTTAAAGTTCATGAATTTTAAAGGCAAAGAGACCACTGAAAGAAATAGTGGCTAGCTCCACATCATTAACTTCAACCAGTAAACCCTGTGCCAAATCCATTATCAACCCTTCTTGAAAGGTGTGTTCATCAAAAGCAAACATCATCTCAGACGGATCTGAAAATATCCTGAGATAAAAGAGGATTTGCCATCTCCAGTCATAAAGAATACCCTTTCCATTAAAAACATTTTTCAAATTCTAATTGTAGGTTGTTCGGTTTAATCTTTTAGCCCTCCTCTTTTTCCTCTACTGTTAAAGAGTCTTTAGTACGGAATGTTGTCTTCACATCAAGACATTAATTTATATCCTGCAACTAAATAATCTCTCGATCTTTTTGATAAATTAAACAGATTGACTTGTTTAAATCTGTTATTGAAAGGCACTTGATCCACTCTTTCCTTTTTTTTTTTGGTAACTGTTTTCTACAGTCCTTCCAGTCTTGTTAACAACCTTTAAAGTAAGGACAATAGTCTTATGTGCAAAATGGTAATATAGATCTCCGTGTGATGCATGCAAGGTAAAGCCCCCAGCCCATTACTAAGAAAAAGTCCCCATTTATGCATTACAGTCTTCCATAAGCTCCTTTAGGCACAAGACCAGAAACCTTCATACTGCTACTGTGAAAGGAAGGCCAAGTGTTAAAACAACTTACAGAAGTAGAGTTATGCAAGATATCTTTCATTATTGTAAGCCAAGTATTCAAAAGCTTCGATCAGCATTGCATTGGCTACTACTTCTCTTTGAGGTGTGTCTTTCTCCTTGATGACATCCTTTGAAGCAGCAGGAGAAACTGAAAAGATACCAAAGTAACAAAAGAACCTCCAAACCAAACAAAAAACAACAATACAACCCCCAGATCTTAAAAAACAAAAGCGCAGCGCTCCATGCAGGATATGCTCTTATTAACCCTCTTAAGGGTCACTGGGAAAGTGGCAGAAGAAACATTAGAGCACATGGGCTGAACTTCTCCCATATCATCACAGCTGACTGCATTGTATGCTTCTGGTGTTCTTCTATGTATTTCCTGAGAGGTCATATAAATTAAGTTACATACCATAGATTGATGTTGCTAACAGTAAAAGAAAAAGAAAGGAGGAGGAAGAGGAAGAGCAGGGTCTTAAACATATTTCAAAAGCTCAAAATAACTCTTCACTTGAAAAGCAATTCTTAACACCAACAGACGGAAATTTAGAAAACAAAACTCTCGAGAATAACTACTAAAAGCTGCTTTCATCTTTTGGGTTAAACAGTTTGGATCACATGGACCTGAAGAGATCATTAATGGAATCTATAGATGAATCTACATTTGAAATACAGCAGAGAGCCAGTAAAAAAAAAGACTAATACAAAGCAAAATAGAAAATTCAAATTCTAACAAAAGGAGTTTTGCATTGGGAAATACAAACTAATACACTTACAGGAATATAAGCCTGTTTCTCTTTCTAAAACATATAAAAATCATATTAGGTAAAAGCATACAGAAAAGACTGCTTTCACTCAGAGCTGCATCTGCAAAGGCACTGAGAAAATACACAGAACTAGACTAGATTACCTCTCATCTACTTTATTTTCATCTTCCTTAGAAGGAGATATATCAGGCTATGAAGCACCATGTTCTTCCAAGAGGAAATGCCTGAGGAATGTTGCTGCACATCTCAAACCAGCGACGATAGACAAAGTACTAAGATTTTGTATGGAGCTAGCTTATATCATGCAGGTAAATACCAGAAGAATCCAGTATCCTCACTATCCAACTGACTTTGTGATTTGGTGTAATATTCAAGTGTAAGTTAGGGTTAAAATACAAGTGATGAAGATTGAGTCTTCTATTGAATTTTTGCTTACCAAAACTAAATCACGCATTCCATACTATGGGTTCTTTTTAAAGAACGTTGTGTAGAAAATTATAGTTTAATTCAGTCTTAAAATCGCATTCAAGGAGGATGTGACTACTAGACTACTCTCAGTTCCAAGTTCTCTGCTTCACCTAGCACGGTGCTACACACCAAACAATGAAAGCAACAGATAAATTGTATGCTGACATGTGATGGTCGCTGTCACTTCAAGATGCAAACAACAGCCCATTCAGCCAGTCACACTATTTCTATCAATACAAACACATACTGGTGCATGAACTCTGCATGAGATGTAGCTGAAGCGCCCAAAGGTTAGTGATCCCCCCCATCGTTACACCCTGTTTACTAGCTGAGTTCACTACCTCATCAGTAGGATCAATTTGCTTCCAAATGCCTATTTGGTTTCCTAGAAGCACAAATTACTATTTTTTTTTATTATGATGATGACTAATTCTGATTTTTTAAATTACAGATAATTGGGGAAGACCATAACTTTGTGTATTGCAACTCTTAATTTTTCCAGTTGTAGTTTTTAAATAACCAGCAGTTAGTCAGCAGATTTCTCATCTTTCACAACTTCTGTTGCACCACCAAAGGATTAATAGAACTTGCTTCTTTTGTACGCTGCTGAAGTCTTGACAGGTAATACTGCATTCCTCACAGTTCAAGTCTGTCAGATACTAAGAAATATTCTCATCCTTTAGAGAAATGCTAGTAGCGCACAAAATGAACAAACAAACAAAAAAATAGCTTCCTTAACAACCAGAAGGTAAAAGCACAGAGAAATAGATTGTCAGCGTGTGTAGATTGTCCTTACACTGCAAAGACAGTGGTCCTCGTGTGCCTCAGTTCCTTCTGTTGTTGGCTACACTTTACTGCCCATATATCAGTATCTTCACCTCCAGTCACCTCCCAAGTATGACACGACTCCTTGTATGCAACTACATTTCTAAATCAAGTCCAGATGAAGTCCTTCTCAAGTCTTAAGGGGGTTGACAGAATGCTGGAAAAAAAGGTACAATTCTCATATCCTCACTCCTGTTTATGATCAAACTACCCTTCAGCTTCCGAGCATTTCTAATCAATCCCTTCAACACAGTAATATTCTCAAGTGACGCTATGACCTCATCAGTTTTTTCTTCATCTTCCAACTACTGTTTCCTCACCCACCATACTTTCAGGATACCTGTGCAACCATACTAGAGCTGAAGGTTTTCTCATCCTCATTAAAGTAACAAGTCAAAAGACAGCTGCTGTGTTATGTTTTGCAACTAAAAGAGGATTCCAAAACTAAACCTAAATGCTCCTTCTTGTCTTCCGCCCTCCTCCTCCTCCCCTCTCTTTCCTTTAACAATCAGCATGCTTGAGTGCTTCTTTCCAAAAACCCTTATAAGATGTCTTCCACTCTTCTACATTGGGAGGGTTGGCAAACCACACCTTCTGCAGCGAGTCAGAAGGAATCAACCAGCACTATCCTACAAATTAAAAAACCTTTGTGTCTTTTACTTTTAAAACAGCTGCAAAGATACAGTTGTAAAGGTGTTGCTGCTCTTTCCTCTTTTGACTGCCGCGCAAGTCAGCGTTACCTGTGGAAGCGCTTGTGTACTCTGACAGGCAGCTTCGAAAGACACATCAGGGGTATTTCAGGGGAAAAAAACACCCTACAAAATCTGTTGATGAGTTTCCCAAACTGTGTCGCTGTCACGAATCCAAAACGCTATGAGAGACTGTAGTGACAGAGATGGTAAGCATTTGAAAACTGTTGATTAAACAAGTTTGTTTTCCTATGCCAAATGTAGACTTGAGAAGGAAACAGCTTACATGGGTAATAATGTTTGTTTTGGATCGATACGCAGTTGATTGCCCAGTGCTGATTATTTTGAACAAATGCACAGCTCTACCCCCATGTAATAAAAATCTGGCTGCCCTTTGTTACTCATGAAACTCATAAAGGTTAAACCTCTAGCCTGAAGGAAAAAAAAGATTCTTTTCATCCAATGAAAATTAATAGGACTGAGCATCCCTGCCCTTGCAGGCAGCTGTAATTTTTCAGCTAAGAGGCAGAGAGGTTTAAGAAGAATTGATGATGGAAAGTTTTTGTCACCAGCATAAACACATTTTAAAAGCGGCTAGCAGTAGGCTCACACGGAGAATTTCACGTCTGAGGCGATGCCAGTGGTACTTAGCACAGCTGCTCATGGCTGCGCGCCTAATTGAGTGTTGTTTGTCTCAAGATTTTCCAGCGGCCCATTTCGAGTGGCAGCGCACAGCTGATGTGCCATATAACCCGCATTAACACCTCACCTGCAAAATACATAATTACATTCAAATCTGCTGATGAGATGCAAAATACGAACACATGCCAGTGGTTGCATTTCAGAAGTAAGCATGCCCATCCACAACGAAGAGAACGAGTGGATTGTTATTTAGAACTGGTCCCACATTCTGTCTCTCCAAAAAAGACTACTGACAGCGCGTGTAGGAATCAAAATTTCATATGATCCTTTTTTCATGATGGCTCTTTAAGGCAAGGTAAATCTAATTCTGTTTTTCCTACGCGTTTATTTTGCATCTTAGTAGAACATAATCCTGTGATGCTAAAAGAGGAAATCTTCTGATAAATTACTTCTTATATATATAGAATGAGCTGTCAAATTGCGTGATTTATAAAATTAGAGGATGTTAATCTAATATCTCTTAATATAACTGCGACTCTCATGTCAATCTTTTTTTACTGGAGCATGTTTGTTCCAGATTTATTTAATTTTTAATAACTAGTGTTCGCTTCACAGTGAAGTTTATGTTTGTATTAAACTAATTTACATCCATTTCAAAATGCTGAATCCAAGCCATTTGCTTTTTCCACTGGGAATGCAGTCAAGCACAGTTGCTGCCGAATAACTATTTGGAAAACGTATCTTTTTGTTGTGTCTTCAGATGATTACATGTATTGGCTGATCTAAGAGGTCATCACAGTCATTGAGAACGCAGTGGACAAAGCTTTGCTCTACCAGAGAAGGTAACAGCTAAAAAACTCCAAAAAGAACCTAAGCCTTGAATTTCAGAATAATTTCTTAAGACTTACTTAAAATAATGCATTTATGTAGCATAATCAAATGCATATCCACAATGAGACATGAAACATGTTTTTTTTTTTTTTTTACCTTATAAAAATACAAGTAGTTTACCAGTATATTTACCAGTATATAGCCTTACTAAATTCCATGTATTTTGAGGTTATCTTCATTAAAATAATGAATTCTTACATCAAAAAAAAAAAAATCATATGTTTCAGATATGCTACCCCAAAAAAGAAACAACCTTGAAAACCCGTGCTATATTAAAATGAGACCTAGTGGACAAACCCAATCTCTTGGAAGAGATTTATGACAAAGGAAAAGCTTAAGGAAGTAAAGGCTTATAATGAAGATGAGAACTTAAGTTCTTAAGTGTCCCTTTGTGTCTTCAGACTTTGTGAAGAAGGGTCTCTCTGAGGAAAGTGGTGATCTGAATATCTAATGAAAGTCTATATGTGTTCTACAAACCAGTAAGAATGAAGCTCACATAGACAATCATAGAGCTGATGCTTCCTAATTCTACAGGCTGAACAATCTACTTCTAATCTAGCCTTCGCATAGACTCCTAAGCATGAGATTCTTGCTACAGAAAGGTAGGAATAGACTTTGTTACCTATTTACATCCCATAATGGATCACCCGAAGCGTATGAACCATTTTCTTTCAGTTACTGCAAAACCAGCTGTTACTGGAGTTACCTGGCTACCACTACTCAGGGAACACACTGTTGCCTGCAAGACCTCGAAGGGGTTGGGAGAAGAAGCTTCTACTGCCCTGTGGCCATCAGCATCATCCCTGAGCTGAGGCTACAGGCTTTGGGGCTGGCCATATATTCTGCAGGTGGGATGCTGCTGAAGGCTATCAAAGTGGTTTTGAGAAGGGTGAGATTTGGAGATTGCGTTCCTCTGCTTTTTATCTTGCGTACTTCCTAACCCCAAAACTAAAGTAACTTCTTGGTGTCCCCACTACCATGAGTATGCTGCTGTCAGTACTTTCTTTGAAGTATGTTCTTTACTCCATGGGCATGGGCTTATTCACAGCCTTTTTAATTTTTACAGCATTAATGGAACTCGTAGAGGTTTTCCACATTCAAATTTCTTACTTTGTCAAACTAATTAGTGTTGTTTTAATCACTTTCATATCTCAGAGCATCCACATCCTGATAGGTGTTTAAGAGAGAAGAATAAAGGAACAGCTCCTTCCCTGAAGAGCTTGAAGTCATTCTCATTGAAATAGCTCCAGAAAGCAGCTACTCTTAAAACAGACTGTACAAACTATACTTTGCGAACTTGTAAATAACATATTATTAATTGTTAAAGCTTACGTTGCACCTGTCCTGATTTTTATATCAAATCTTTCTTTGATAAACTGATCAACAATTCCTTTTTAATAAACTCTATCCTTGAGAGTGTCTCTTGCCTCAATCAAATAACTGACGTGTTTTAAGGAGCATAGCTCTTTTACACAACTTGTATATTTTTAGGAAGTATTGTGTCACAAAGAAAAGGAGATTGACTTAGAGTAACTTTGTCAACTAACAAGAGAAACAACTGCTCCAAGGACCTAACTTTACAAACAACAGCCTTTTGTGTAGACACCAGATTTCACCAAAATTAAAGTGCAGTGAGGCAATATGATGCACACTGATAATGTGCAGTGTTAAAGCCTTAGAGAACAAATGACTGGGGGGTTACTGTAATAAGATGCAATTAGAGGGGAGTTTTAAATTTCTTATTACTAGAAGTGAATTTTAAGAGAGAATCTGACCAAAAATTATGACTCAGACCTTTGAGAGCGCTGTATTTAATCTCCTTATGAAAGAATTTGAAGTCTTGATTTATTCTCTGTCACCCAAATTCTGTTAACAAAGTAAGTAAACTACGTATTTTTAAAAATATCATCTATTATTCTCAACTCTCGTATGTCTTTTTAATTTTAAAATTAAATATTCTGGATATTGAGTTGCAAAATACTGTCTTTAAAAACTCATTTCAATGTATTAATAAGATAAGCGACTGATTACGCTAGTCCAGGTGTTCAGAACTGCTTAGATATCTCTATGGAGCATGGCACTGTGCCACGTCATCATATTCTCTCTTTTGTCTGGCTCATTTTGTTAGCAGAACATTTCAATAACATATAAAAGAAAAGCTTCTATGTTTCCTTTATTTCATTCATTGCTGTTCTTATCCATACCAGAATTACAGTTTTTATAGGAAGGTGTTACGTGGGAGGTGATAAAGAGCCCAACAAACCTTTTTCTTCCCACTTGTGGTAACAGGTCATACTGGGGTTTAGCTAGAAGAAGAATTTGAGTGGCCTCGCTCTAACAGAATAATTTCAGTGCCATAGCTACGCTGATATAACTCCCCCATGTGGATACTCTATTCCATGGATAAAAAATATTTTATTCTAGAATAATTACTCTGCTTTTTAATTCTATCTGAGCAAAGTTGTTTTCCCTCTGAAGGGAGGGATGACTTAGGAAGCATATCAAGATATCCACAAAGTTTCATTTCTTCTAGTGGACCAAGCGTCTCAGGGGATCCTGAGATGCTGGAATGGCACTGACTTCAACTCACCAAGTCTCCACCGTACTTCAGTCAAGGGAAAAGCATGATCTGCCACCTAGTCTAGTCAAAGAGCTCTCCCCACAGAGAAGGGAACTGAAAAATGGGATACCATGAGATACTTCAACAGGACTGGGTAAGTAGCTAATATATAGGTTAATATCAGGCTGAACCGAAAGGATGAATTTTTACTAGGTAAAATGTCTAGACTAAAATCAAAACGTTCATGTCTTAATTTTTTTGTTTCAGATGGACAGTTGAAAATTATGCTTTTCTTTGGCAAAAATAGCTTGATATAAAAAGCCTTCGCAGTCCCAATTACAGACTCAACTAAATTGAGTAACATTTAGCTTAGGGACAGAAGTAAGGCTGCTAGTGTCATAGAAACTATTCACTTTTTTACATATACAAACGCTTTTCAAGTTCTTTTTCAAAATGGATCCAAGAGGCTGCACACAGACATAGACAGAAGATCTGTTGGTACAAGTCTCCCAATGGAGAACGTTTTCTAGACTTGCAGGCAATTTCCATGCTTTCACTTCATGTATCAAAAAGACTTCACGCATTAAAAATGCCAAAATAGGTTATTTAATGTAAGTGAAAATAAATAGGTATGATGTTCTATTATTTACTCCAGCCTTTCTTTTCTCTCTTTGAAAGAGTGAAGCTCCTTAGTGGTGTTAGATACAAAATCAGACTCTAGCTGATCTAGAAATAGAATAAAAGGTTTTCTATTGCTGCCATGATAAATAGTGTGGATCATCTAGAGCTGCCTGATTACAAGTGGCATCAAGAATATATTTCACATCATCAGCATAGAAAGAAATTCTCATTGTTGCTAGCAGAACCCCTACCACAGCCTGAATACAAACAGTTAAGTTCACAGCATCTAAACTTTCGAAATCACCAAGACAGGACTATTTTTAGCTATAAAGCTATTTTGTAGCATTTGATTTTTCTTAAGAGTGCGATTTTTAAAAAGAAAGTGCCTTGGTTACTGCTTTGCAGCTTTACACTTCAGTTAGTAAAGTGTCACAGGTTTTAAAGACCATCTGAACTTCCCCTTGAAAGGTATGAAAATACTCCTGGATGACTTCTAAACCACAGACTTAAGGGCAGACACTTAGCTCGTGCAAATCAGTATCACTCCATTTAAGCTAATGGAACTATGCCAAGGTACCAAATTTCATCTGACATGGTCTATTTTTTGCTTCCAACTATTCTTTCACGGAGTTGGAGAACAAAAGAGTTTCAGAGGAGATCTTCCTGGGTACAGACTGACCTCCTCAAGCCTGACTGATAGCGTAAAACGGAACTTCGACTGATGAACCAAACACTGCATCACATTTCCTCCAACAACAATCTGAAATAATCATCTATAGGCACTTACTGTTGCCAGCACTTTTTAAACGTTTCCCCTCGTGCCTCAACAGTTGAAATCCCAGGAAGTTAAATCAGCTTGCAAATCTGACTGCATCAACACCTGCTCATCCAAAACACGTTTTAACTACAGGAAGGAATTCTTCACTCTCATTTGGAGCAGCAGAAAATGAAACACAGAAATCATGGCCAAACAATTTCAAGGCTCTGCAGGAATACAGAATTAAGCCGTAGCATGTCCTTACTGTTCCATCCTGTTTTCTACCAGTTCCAGCACACAAGCAGGCCCTGGCTAGAAGTACATTTATCATTTGCCATGCTTCTGTTGAAAAATAGTCAAATACAGCCATGAATCTTCTCTCATATGATGTGAACCTAATTGAGAAATGGGTATTAATATCACAGTATCATTGATAGTTTCTGCTTCCCTTTGTTTTCTTATATGCCTATACATTGATACATACAATAGTGTGATACACTGAATGCAAAACGGGGACATCTAACATCCAAAACAAGTAAGTTTCTTCTGATGCTATGAATTCTGTCAAAACTGGTTTTAACCTGGCCTTGCAATCATAAAAAGATAGAAGTTTATATATTATATATCATATATGTTACGCTGGTATTTAAATTATTGTAGAGAGTTTAAGAATATTTAAATTTTATTTTGTATTTATGTACCTGAAAGTTTCTTGCTACTGGAATCAATAAGCCAATTTTAAAAGACATTTCAAATGTACTTACACTTTTATTGCTAGTTCATTGCATCTTTGTAAAGGAATGAATGTATGCAGTGTAATGTTAGCAAATGTATTCCCTTCATTCAGAAGACCCAAAATCAAGACTGAACTCTCGGTGACTTAGGAACTCATGAAAAAAATGGAGAAATTCAGATTTACAAATCTGTTGTGAAGCTGGTACTGTGGCTCTCTCTACATGTACTCAGCTGGGGTTGTTTTATGAGAATGGCAGCTGATGAGACACAAGACCATGGCTGGAATCGAGGAGAGAAGAAACTGGCACTATTGTCTCCTACCTTCCTAGGAAGTGCCATAGCAAATCGGACTGTGGTAGTTTTAATATGAACGTCTCCCTAATGAATATGTTTTTCTTAAACTATGATCATTTTAAGAAGGGAGATAAACTGAATTCCCAACTAATACATCCAGGAAGTAGATTTCCTGTTTGCCAGATAGCCCTAGCAGACAAAGACTTCATATTTAAGACGATACTTGAGCAGCTACATTTGAAACATCAGAGTAAAACCCAGAAAAGAGGCCAAGTATGCAAAAAAATAGGTACAAGAGTTTTAAGTGCATTACATATGCATCATGCAGCAGTATTATACATTGCATGTGTTCTCATTCCTCACTTAGGATATTGTACAATATTCCCATAAACCCACCCTCACATGCAGGCAGTGGTGCCCTGACATACATGTCTTCGTTCTTTCTCTGTTGAGCCTCAGTATCAAAGATGCCAGGAACCTCCTCCACTGGACTCTGATCCTCTTACAAACCAACATACCTGACACACCTAACTGGATTCCCAGAAGCACCTTATCTTGAAAACGGTCCCTTGATTTTCAGGTGATTCACTGCTGTGAACATTGCAATTAGTCTTTATCAGCTCATCATCATCTCTCAACTAGCAGCAGAGAGGTGACCCTCCGTAGAAACGAGTGACAGGAAAGATACACACAGAGAAACAGATTCTGTTATACACAAAGAGAAACAGAAAAATAAAGAGAGGACATAAAAGGATAAAGGGGTCTTAGCTGAAGTTAACTGTTAGTTACTGATAATAAATCTCCAGCTGCTTTACTGAAGTTATATCAAGGGAGTGACACATTCATAATTATGCTGCAAACATATTCTACGTATATGCATAGCTTATGCAATATTTTTACTGGAAATTTCCCTGCTTTAATTTTGTGCCAGCTCTTTATAGAGCCCTGTACTAACCACTGTCAAGGGAACTGTTTGTATTTAGTTCCCTGCAGAAGGGGGTGAGGATTACACTAAGACTTTAAGAAGAAGAGAGATAACAAAGAAAAAAGGCAATAAAGAAGAGACATGGGAAAAAATAGAACATCCATAATCTTGTAGTTCTCAACCTTTTAAATCAGTCAAATAAGGATAAACAGTAATTTAATATATTGTAAGACCAACAAGAAGTGCATTTTAGAAGGCCGCACCTTGCAAAACTGGAACAGTCACTATTTGTGAAAGCTTTCCTACTCCACGGCAAGTTTCCGAAACAATTTAATAAACCCAAGTTTGGTGTTTCTGAGTTTTGGACTGTGTCACAATAGCTCACTTTACATTAGGTCCTGTGACGCTTGGGAATTACAGCCATGGAGCTCACTGTAAAGAAGCAGTTTGGTTGTAAACAGGCTCATGGTGACTATCCATGAGATACACGGAGCATTGCTGGCCGGAGCAAACAGCAACTGCTGGTCAAACATTGCAACAGGAGCAGAAATAACTGAGGAGGAGCAGGTACCTTTACTGTTTCAGGCCACAGCTGCAGCACAGCCTCACATTATCCCATACAGCTAATTGCAGGGTTACACAAGGAGACCACAAACACTGAAACTCTCCATCACAAGCATCAGAAATAACGTTTATGCCAGTGGCTAATGTTTAACCCCTCCACAGTGAAACATACTGCTTATGCCTGATAGGTTTTTGAAGACACAAAAACCTCAGAACACTTAAAGAACCCAAGTAATCCGCTGCCCAAGTCAAGACGAGAGAACAGCGCATCTCTCTTCCTAGTCTGAGACGCTGATCGGATGATCCCATAAAGGATCGTGTTGCCCACAGAATGGATGAAAACCCCCAGCCAGTGATGCACGCTGGCTCAGGTGATCCATAGAGAGCACCTAACCTGCACGGATTTCTCGGACAATAAAAGCTTGCTGGGTTTACTGTGCCTGCACAACAGATCTAATGAAGAGTCACAGTGCATCTGCCACCAGTTTTCAGCCCCAAACTGCAACAACTTCCACTGAAACATAAGAAATTTGAAAGCTGTGGGAGACAAAAACATGCAATGTAGGGATACCAACCTGTGCCAGGGCTGAGAAGGGTCTCCTGGATACTCTTGGGACAAATTCAGGAGATCCAAGCTGGCATTACATCTGCAGTGTTTGAGACAAAAGACAACTAAATCCTAACAGCAGATCCAGTAATGGAAATAGAAGAAGGAAGATGGAGTTAGACAGAGAAAAGTGACATGATGGAGTGACAACTTGCTCCGAAAAGAGGGAAGAGAGTGTCAAAATTGACATAGGAGTTGTAAGCCTGAATGACAGGGAAGATGCTGAAACTGTTGATGGACATGTAAGAGATGATGTCAGGAAAAAGAGAGGTGCACCTGTGAAGAAGAGGCAGATCTAAGCCAGTATTTTGAATGCAGCTAAAACAGAACAAGGGCATGGGAAAGGTAAGACTGTGTTAAGACCTAAGGCAAGGGACCAAGGAAGCATGGGAGAGGAACAGAAAACAGGCTCAGAAGTAGGAGCAAAATTTTTGTCTCTATTCAGAGAAGTAAAGTGCTTAAAGCCAAAGTTCTATTTTTCTGTCCTGAATTCTTAAATCCATTATGGATAACTGTATTTGGTAAAGAATGTAGTTTTGTCATGTACCAAATTCTTTTCAAAATTATTCTTGGGACAGCCAGATATCATGTAATCCACACCGGAGTCTTACACAGAAATGTGCTTGACGCAGCACAACATATGAACACTGAGAAGCTGTCTAGCTGGTGATCTGGGGACCTTGACCTTGAATGTCTTAGCTGATGCTCCATAGGTACAGGTAGGTGAATCTGAGTTCAACCTTGAGAGATCTAGACCCTACTATGGTGGACATCTGGAACAAAGCAGACAGGTGCTTAATCTATATTATATTTTGAAAAGTGACTGAAACATAGATGGTAATAATGGAATTCTAGCACCATGGCATTCAGTGTCCATATCTCTCATTGCAAATACAAACCTTGGGGATGGAGAATTGCGCTCAGCTGTGGACTTAATGCTAGACAAACAATAGAAAAGGAGGAGGAATCCCAGGAAACATGAATCACAGCAGGGTTGAGATCACACTGGGTGAGGAAGCAGTTCATGAAAATTGTTATTCTAATATGTGTACCTTTCAGTTGAAAATAAATTCCTTTCTAACTTGTATTCATTGCTTGTTTGCCACATGTGTAGTTTTACTCTTCGCTTTGCTCTTTCTCGAGTGTAAAAAGAAAAAATAAGAGTACCTGAAATCCAGTGAACATAAACTGTGATATGCAAGTTTGAGGCCTTAACTTCAAAGACTGGCTTACGTAGAAGACAGATATGGGTTATCTGGAAATGTGTTAAAGAGTAAGGTAAGCGAAGGTTGTATACAGGAATAAAGGGAGGCTCATCAAAATCAATCTTAAAATTCAGTGGGAATTTTCTCCCTACAGTCACTGAATGACTACTCCAGAATCTTGAACTGCTAGAAATCTCCTTTGAATCTCCACCCTAAAGTTCTTCAATGCCTTTAAGATCTAAATTTCCTTTATGAAGTCTAACACAGATGAAACATTAATAGTTCTCACTTAATCCCTACAGTTGCTAACCTCCATGATGTGGCTGTCTTTGCCTCTTAGCCTCTCTCTCCCTTTCAGCTATTACCTTAATGGTCCCTTTTAAGTTATTATTTGTCTATGAAGCCTGAGGGTCACCCTAATAGCTTTTCTGCTTACATAGAAATAATTTCTAGATATGAAAGCAATCAGTATTTTCAGCTTACTTCACCAACTGGTTTCCTAAATATCTATTTTTTTTTCATGTCTTTAAAATGAAGCAGTGGACTTATTTCTTAACCTCCCATTTAACTGCATTCTTAATCAAGCAATCAAAGTTGTTTAACAGTTCTTTGTGTGATGCATTTTTAACAACTGATTGTCTATAACAAGCTCATTACTTTCATAAACTGCACTGGTTATGCCATGATCTGGTAAGGAAACCTTATGCAAAAATATGTCTGGGTCCCATCATTACTTGCGACATTTTTCTTCTGATCAACATCTGAAAATTAAGTAATAACTCCTGGGAACATCTATTCTTGTTATAATGTCATGGAGACTCTACATACCCAAGTCTGATTCTTGCCATATGGTGGCTGGAAAGGTGAAATGAGATTTTTTTATAAGGATGACAAGAGACCACAAAATATCTGAAGGGAAAAAAAGGAAGAGAAGAAGAAAACAGAAGGTAAGAGCAAAGGAAGGAAGATGCCAAAACAGCTACTGAGAAAAACAGGCAGAGGAATCAGGGAGAAAGCAAGCAAACAAACTGGTGATAAAAAAACATGCTGAGCAAGACTTCTACCTGGCCTCCGTTTTAGGCCTGGAAGGGAGAGGGTTTGTCCTGTAATTGTCTGCAGTTCAAAGGCTATCAGAGTCTATTTCAGGGGAAGATAAGATGTCTCAGATGGTACAATACTTAGACAAAGTATTCCACAAAGTTTTGGTCCATTTTATGAACTCATACTAAGGCATTGTCTTTAGGCAATCCTAAAAGTCAGGCTTACTCAACTCAGTAGTGCCAGCCCAAGAAGATGACAGTCCTGTAGTCTAGAGAACACAGCTCTCTCTGAGTGGCTGCTACTAGATATCTCATCTGCTCTTGAGGAGACTTCAGGTAATCTTTTCTAGGGAGTTTAGCCACCACTTACTAAAAGGAAAGCAAGGATTTTTAGGCAGTGTGTGACTACGAAATACAAGGACACTTGCATCCTACCAACCACATAGACGTATGGATCCAGACTGTGATGAGCTTTGGCTTAGCCATGAGTATAAACATAATCTTATGAGTGGAAGGTAAGAAAATCAAATGAGAAAAGAACTTATGGAGATAAATTAGAGGTTGCAGAAGTATAGCAAAAGACAGAACTCAATAGACAAGAGTTATGTAAGACAAAATATACTGATTATTAAAGAAGAGAAATTTGCAGCTAGTAGACCATGAAGAAAAGAAGGGTCAGGTAAGTCCCACATCAAGAAGAGACAATGACCAAGACTGTAAGTGAAGGAATTGATCCAGAACTACAAATAAAAATGGTCACGTCAATGAAAAGGAACAAGATGAAGCAAGGTACAAAGTTAAATAAAAGCTAAGTAACAAAAAGTGAAGGGAAATGGCAAAGAAAAGGAAGCTCAAAGAGTCAAACTCATTGAAGAAGAAAGAAAGAAAAAGACAGCTGAAACTACAATAGGACCTTGAAATGTAAGAGAGCCATCATTAGTTATCAGTGTCTGAGAAGGGATAGAAAAAGAAACGAAAATGATGCCTGACCTACTATGAAAAATAGAGACAGTATTAATTTTAAAAGAAAGGAATTATCTGGCTGTAGATAGTCAGTGTACTAATAGGACTGGTACCATTCATCTTATGTACTCATTGCTACGAGCAGTATCAAAACACAGGTACTATTGTACCCATCTAGCACAATATTATCAGGCGACTAATTTAACCATAGAATTTAGAGTGACTATTCTAAGACAATCTCAGATTCTCTGGAAGAAAAACCAAACTGAGTTTGCAATACTCTGGTTTATATATCTGTCCCTAGAGACACCATTTAATCAGATTTGTCTTAAATATTAATTTCTACACAAATGGGTTTCATAAAAATACAGTTAATTGAAATTTACTTGAGATGGATATGGATGATTCTTCCTTCTCCACCAGAAGGTAAAATACTTACTCCTGGTTTTAGAAAAGATAAAAAAAATCCACTCCAAATATTGGAATCTGAAAGTGAAATAGACTATAATTGACTATTTCCATTTTTAAACAAGAAAATTAGTGGTAGTCATAGCAAAAATAGCAGCACAACATTTTTCTTTACTTTTTCAGTTTAAATAAGGTAATTTGTTAGTTCCAACACAGTCTAAGTAAAAAATACTTACATTAAAAGTATGAGGCTAAATTGCTGGTATAGACAGATAGAAGTTCCACAAAGTCACATCAAAACAGATCTTTACATACTCACTATGGAACCAGCCCATCATTTTGACTGGATGCTGCCTCTTCAAATCAATACCCTGTGCACAGAGCACAATTGGATGTTCAGTCACTGGAACTTCTCACCACAGGTGGGAAAGCTAGATTTTTTAACTACATTATTTCATTATTTTTATTAGCCTTTTCTTCTCCTAAGCTGTACTGAAAGACCTACACCTATCTCAGTATGTAACTAAAACACACGACCAATTAAAAAAGCTCAGTTGTGAGATCGACCCTCCCTCTCCCAAACCTGATGGTTCAGACTGCACGCTTGTGTTTCTATTTCTGCACTACCACCAGACAATAAGATGAGTAAAATTGTGAATCTGAGTGTCTCTGAACACTACAAAATGACTAATTTTCACAGGTTTTCATTTCTTATTTCTAGAGCACAGAACATCTATTATGTGGCACAAACCAAGTTTCAAGTCAAAATAAAATTTATATGTATTTTACCCTTTGTCTTTGCACAGAACTCTTCATGTCACCTACTCTGTACATGTACAACTCGTTCTGACCTGCAAACTTATGCGTAACATACATATTGCTATGACTCACATCACGGTACTCCAAGAGCTAACCAGTTACTTAAAAAAAATAATAAATTTTAAATAAGAGGCAATATATGTTTCAGAGTATCCATGGCAGACTTGTATGTGGAATTCAGGTGCAAAACTGTTCTCCCTTTGCTCCAGGCCTTGTCACAGATGTGTATTTTATCTGTCTATTCTGTGGTGTAGCAGAATGAGAATTCTTCATGCGGCTGTAACAGCCCCAAGGAGTTACAAACAAAGCCACAGTCAGAATGAGGTCAGGTTATTCCACATCCCTTTTCTCTGGTACAGCAGCAGCAGGAAAAACATATGGCATAACAGACATGAAGTCATATTGCTCATTCTAAACTTAGTCTTCTATTTCTGCCACATGTGGAAAGTTCCATGTGTAATAAATGTCAAGAGCCCTTGCATTGCCCCAAATTTTTGAATATTCTTCCACTTGTTCAGCCAGCTCAAGCTAAAGCCTGTGCACTCTGACACTAAAGCACTCAAAGACTTGTCTTTTTCTTCAGGCTGCCAATAAATGAATTTACTCACTACAGCATCCCAGAGAGGAGAACTATAATCAGATGTGAAATGCCCCCAGTTTTTTATTGACACCATTGATCACGCACACCCATAATAAGCCAAGATGACCACATTTGGGTTCCTTTTCTCATTGCACGTTATGAACTAACCCTGAAGTCATCCTGGAAATCACACTTGCTGTCAGCAGAATTGGGAAGCGTTCAAAGGCAGGCTGAGGTGTAGTCGGTATTTCTACATTGTGCGTAGCACAGCCCTCCCGAGCCCACCCGGTGAGGTTGCACATCACCAGGTAACCTCACCACAAGCCATGGACTTCTCTTCACAAGCTGTATGGATAGGAAGGAGGCAGCTGGTGGATTTTTCAATATGTAGAGATCCTTTGGATGTACCTAAAGAGACACGGGTTGGAAGTAAATTATGGCAGACACTATACGGATCAGTAAGAGAGAGGGTGTAAGAATCTTCTCCAGCATTCAAGTACTGAACTTAGAGGGAATGTTCCAACTCAGATTACAAACTGCTTATAGGGAGCTAGGATCACAAGCCCATTGATCATTATACTGGCAAGTGCTCCCTCTGCATTCCAAAGGAACGGGGGAGTCTCACCAGAAAATGTGTTGTGCCTTCTGCAGTGTCCTCTGGGACAGCATGGCCCTTTACTCTTACTCAGAAAAATGCCTTAAAACCCTTTCATATTACGTACGCTTCACTGGGAGTGTTACATAGTCATTCAAGAGGAAAGGAGAAAAAAGATGGATAATTAAAAAGACATTCATATATCGCTTTAAAATTTTTTTGTATGTATGCATACATCTTCAGAGTATTTTTATTGGAAATCCCTTTACTAAAACCAAGACCTACTGATGTAACTCCACCCTAAGGTGAAATTGCCATCAACTTCAACGGGGCATTTGCCTGAGCAAGGCCACAAGAATTAAATTCAATACAATTAAAGGTATAAAGTATTCCCTCATCGAAATAAAACTGTAAAAAAGCTGCGACCACTACCATAACACTGTATAATTCCAAGCGTGTTCTGCCAGACCGTTATTACGCCTGCGTGGATGGTTGCAGGGGAAACAGTGCTCCACGTTCTCGTCTACCAAAGCCGATCTCTGCAGGTAATTTTAATGGGGCTGTTAATAACCTGGCAACCGTCCCAGCCAGATGTAGCACATTTAAACATTGTCCTTATAGCTTTGTCAGAACTGTTGACATTGCATGTCAGTAATGGAAAATTGCCACTGCACCAAACAACCATCTTCATTATATGGAATCACATTGTTAATCTACAGCCAAATGCAACTTGAGGCGGAAAGAGAGTTTAGATTGCACCCATCTGTACACTATCACTCCAGGTGGCAGGTCGTTCTTCAGGATTAGAGATTGAATCAGTCTCTCCATCATCAATAAGCCCTCCTCCACAACGAGTGCCTGTCAATCCCATATTTTACTTTCAGCACCGGGAGGACCACACAGCATGGTAATGAAATTTCTCTGTAAGTAGACCACGGGGATCTATACCAGAGAGATACATCTCTTTAAAAAGCTCAGGGAAATCAGACAGCGTGCTGCACAATCTGGACACTAACTCAGTTTCAAGCACCACCCTAACTGTTTTATCTGTTTAGGGACGAGATCTACCAGATAAAACAGCATTTTAATGCTGGGTTATTTCATTTTTTGTAGTAATTAGTATTGGGTGAATATTTCCCATTTGGAAAGGTTTGACAGCCTCAGAAAACAAACAAATTCCTGAAACAAAACAAGCTTGTTGGCGTAGAGCTTCTACATTTAACATTTCTCATCACATATTACAAGTATGACCTCGGCTAAACAAATTATTTTAAATTGCCCACGATTAAAACTTACCAGATATTATTTATTATTATCTTTTCAAGATTCAACTTAGCCTCTTCCAGCGGCACCTGGAATTTCTTCAAAGACCACTTGCTACCTGCAGTATGCATTTTGTCACATTGAGAAGCCTTCTGCCTCCTTAAAGCGCTCGTCTTTGTCTTCCACATTTGTAAAATGACTCTAACCCTAGCACCTAGTCACCATCACCAGGACTTTCCTGAGTCAGTTAGAATGATTACTTCAATATTTTGGGTGTTTTGACTTTCTGATGACAGGTTTATTATTACAATATAAACTATAAAAATGTACACATGCATACCAGCTGCAACTCATGTGCTTCAATTATCACAAATGAAACTGCTTCTGTAGCAAAAATACCATGAGTGCAAAATTCTCATATTGTAACAAGCGCTCATCTTTTTAAAAGTATATTATACGTATTGCATTCATTCCCCCTTGTTATACGATGGATATGAAATTCAGCTCCCTCTTCCTTTTTTTTTTTTCCAAAGCGTTCGTGTTTTAACTGAAAATGGTTAGTTACAGCACTATTTTTCAAAGCATACAGGAATAAGAATAAAAGTATTGTGCAATTTTTCACAATCTATTGTTAATTTTGGTAGGTTATACCTTTGTTAACCACTTCACAAGCTCGAGTTAACAATTATGATCACTTAACAGAAATGACTGTGACATTGTCACAGAAACTCCTGAAAATAGGAAAGCAAATGAAACAGAAGACGTTTCCCCTATGGAGGAGCAGAAACAAAAGACAGACTCTAAAAACAGAACTTCTGGAGCAGTAGGACCAGAAAAAACATGTCTTAGACTATGTCTTTTACCTTAGTATATATTGGGTTTTGGTTTATCACATCTGCAAATACAGGAAATGTACTTGTTTACAAATATAGTTCCTCAGGAGACAGATGATTTGATTATTATAAATCTATTACTGTTGTATTGCCCTAGAGAAAAAAAGAAACAACGTCAGCAAGTATTTTTTCTGACAGATCTCCTTTTTACTGTACTGACAGTGGGTCTGATCGACGATGCTCTTTCCTTTCTGACTACATGGACTGCAGACTGGCACCTATGGCAGGGGCTCTGCCCATAGGACTACAGTGGAGTAAGTGAGAAATCCCTGCATGGGCTAGGCTGCAGCTCCTGGAGTGGCAGATTAGTAAACACCTCACCAGTGGCACCTGTTAAGCCCATCCTGCACTAAGAGGAACAGAAAGATTAATTTTGTCATTCTGTGATCTCTTTATCAGAAATACCAGATTCAGTATAAATTATCAGTATGGACTTGAACTTTACCTGAAGGATAAAGTTCAAAATATGGAACTTTTCTCCCATATTACTCAGTCATTTTATCATTTATAAAATAATAAAGCCCATATGCTTTGCTATATCCTCTTTTTTTTTTTTTTTCTATGTTTTTGAGTTTTTGTGGTTAGGGCTCAGAAACTCCTCTATCTATTGCCAGCCCCAAAACAGACCCTTTTGATGACCTTGGCCTTGCTTGGTAACCCTTAGAAGAAGATAAAGGCTACTTCTGCACTATGAAAAACATTCTCTGGCTTCAGACCACTTGGCACAGCGAGCTTGCATCTACATTTCCTTGGGGTTCAACTTCACCAGTAGAGGATTATCTACGTCCAAAGAATACTGCAGCCCACACCGTGCTGTGCTTGGCCTTAATCCCTCTGGCCCTGTTTGCTGCTTCAGTAGCCACCCTGGAAAAAGGGATTTGCTTTTGCTGTTCGAAACACACGAAATAATGACCTTAATGCGACCTGTCAGAAAAGTATTTTTTGAACACGACGCCAAGAGGCTAGATTGTGTGCCATGGGTATAACACGTGACATACGAAGATATATTAAGATGCAAGGTTTGCCATGACAGTGTGGGAAGACCATGTGAACAAAGATCCCAAGGTCTTACATACAATCTGAAAACAAGCTGTCCCTGGAGTGAGCTACCCACAAAATCGCATCCAGGTTTTATTTTAAAAGGAACTGGCTGGTTTACTCCAAAAGAAAGCCTGCAAGTAAATTAGCAGGTATGCACCGTGGATGAACAGCAAACAGAGAGAACTGACTCAACTAAGAGTGTAGGTAATACTCTAACCTTCTTGTCTTTTCACTGCAAGTTGTCAACCTGCTGAGTCTTTGGGAAGAGTCAGGATCCTGGATGGAAACGCATCCCTCCTTCAGGGTCTGAGCAAGAAGCCTGCAATCAAAGAAGATTCTCCTTTTCTCCCTTCCAGAGCATTTGCAACTATGAGGGTCTCCTTGCACAACCTTCTTACATACTTACACACATGACGGTAGCAACAGCTGGAAAAATTTAGGACATCACTTTTCCCCAGCTCCTTGTTACCACTCCCTTGCCCCAGGAGCCAAACAGGATTTGTGAGAGCACCACTGTTGCTTCACTGCCACAGCCGCTGGCTGAGCAGGGAGTGTCCCGAGGCTGGTGAGGACTGTTGGAGTAGCAACAGCAAGGAGGAGTGCAGACCATGCTCAGTGGCTGCAGTTATCCTTTCACTGAACATCCCTGTTTGACTTGTCTCCCTCTTTGCAGTGATAATTTCAAAACGATGGCCAAATATTAGTGCTGCAGCAGCAACATTCCTCTTGTACTCCTTTTTTTGCTATCTGTGAAAAGGCACGTCCTGTCAGTGCGTGGTAAAATATAACTGACCAATGTTTGAAGCACTTTTGTATGTCTTTGGATGGACGTTAATTTTAATACCACTCTGTGCAAACAGATTTTCCAATGTAGAAAAAGAAACAGTGGAAGGACTGAAAATTAAAGGATATTAAACTGAAATAAACAGGCCATGTGTCATACCCCAGGGGTTGTTGGCTCAGTAATACAGGCATCTTCCAAGAAGATTAAACGTCAAGCGTTAAATCTGGCCTCCCACTCTGCCACCCTCAAACTCGGTATGAATTGTTTTACTGAGATCCAGAGGAGGGAAATTTAGTACCAAACTTCCTGAATCATCTCTGTATTCCTTGTATTTTCAGGTTGCCTGGGAACCTGTTGAACTCCTGGTGTCAATTAGAGAAAGTTTAAAGCTACTCTAATTCGTATTCTGGCTGTGAGCATCCCTTACGAGCCATCCACCTGTCCAGAAGAGACAGATAATTGACCATTCTGGGCCTCCCTGTAACCCCAGAAAACCTCCAAAGTGGGGAGTGTTTCCAAAGGCTGTTTTACCCTTTTATGACCTCTTTATATTGCCAAAGTGATGTAATTTGGATGAGTCCGATGGAGAGTGAGCTCTTCCACGTCCCCGCTGAACTGCTGAATGCAGAAGGACACCACATCGCGGTCCGTGACGGCTTTACCGGTCACTCAGGACCGTGAATGACTCCTCTCACTAAACAGCGCTACAGAGAAATTTTCTGGCTACGTAACTAAAACCAGACTATACGATGAACGATGCCCTGTTACAGTAATTTAGCAAACATTCCTGTTTCAGAGAAAGATACGAGGAAAGGTGGGCGATTTGGGCAGAAAGGAGCAACATCGGAGAAATCCTTTTAAAAGGATGATTGCAGCCATGATACAGGCAGAAAGAGGCATAATGAAAGAAATGGACTTACAGGGCCAGTTACAACGTATTTCATACGAGGGGGAAAAAGCTGAGTCACTGAACAATTTTGTATCACCGTTGTTGTGAAATGATTACAATCCCCTTTATCACAGCTGTACCATGTGCTGACTGAACAGGAAAACTCGGAGTACACACAGTGCAGAGATTTCTGCCTCCCTACAAGTAAATGTCAGGCTTGTTCCACGCATTCGGTGATTTTCTTAATGAAAACATCAGCGTAACACTGGCGTTTTCCTCCTTTCCTGTAATCCTTGCACTCCCCTTCCATCCACCAGCTGACCTTTGCGTGCACTTGGTAGCTTGCCCAAGGTGCTGTCACACCTTCATTGCTCCTCTCTGATGATGGTCTGTCGCTGCCAGATTCAAACAGGGTATTCAGTAAGGAATTGCCGGGCCCCGTTCCCAGTACGGTACATGAAAATGAAAATTCGAGCGCTTCACTACTTTGCGTGACTTTTCACTTCTTCTCTGGAAAGAATAATCAACAGCTGTTTGCCAGAATCAACTCATTCAAATACTATCCCATTCCGGTATTCCAGGGCTCAAGGGAAGGAGTCACTAAAGGAACGACTATTGCACCAGCACCACAGAAACACGGAGAACTCGTAACTGCTGAATGAGTCAGACAGCTAAAGGAGTATGTTTTCTCAGTACAAAAGGAAAGGGATGAGACACAATTGGAATGAGAGGAGTTTTACATGAGACAATGACACACAGAAGTAACTGAAGTAACTGGCATTTTATAAAATAGGAACAATTATATAAAATCAGGCCACGTTTATAGCACCATGTTCCAGAGAAAAGACTTAATGATGCTGTTGACGCAGTAGTTACACTGAAAGATCAACATTTCACCTGCATATATATTATTTCTAGTATAAATACAAATAAATTGTGGTCCAAGTTGCTGATACAAAAAGACAGATGAAAATCTTTTTTAATACAAATCCTGGTCGTGCACCATTTTTACTGCTGGTCTGAGGAGATTTGTCTCCATTGCCCTGTGTTTAACAGCTCCTTGCATATGTTAGCCAACTGCTGACCCCACAGCAGAGTCAGCAGGCAAGGGCAAGGGGTACATTAAATTCTGGAATGACTTGAAGAGGGAAGTAGTAAAAGCTGAGAGAATACCCAGTAGCAGATGGTTCAAAAGCAGACTAAGTCCAAAGCTTCCTTCCTAAGCAACGCCATTTTGAGGGTTTGTTCTCTCTTTCCAGAGTCTCTATACTCTCAAAGACTTTCTGCCACAGAAGCTCCGGTTCCTGCCTTCTGAACCTCTGGGAATGAACGGAACAGATGCAATTACCTTTTCTACATCATCTGCCCACTGCTTTACGGTATTCTTTTACTTTGCCTGTGGGTTAAAGAAAGGAACGGGCTATCTGCAAGAAAAAAAATAGTTCCTGGCTAGTGGATTTTACAAAGTTCAGCAAAAGCCAGACTCATCTGGGCTACACAAGTTCAGTTAGCTTTGCTGATACCGTGCTATGTCAATACATTGATTTATCCCTAACAAACATCATTTACTGCATGCAAAAACATAAGGAATTCCAGTATCAGACATAAAGCAGTTGAACTACAACTGCTAGCATCAGTTAACTCTAAAAGAAAGGTGACCTGTTTGGGGAAAGGAATGATCAGTTATTTAAATCCTTTTCTACACAGCATAACAAAACGTATCGCATAAAAACAACTAGGTTACGAATCTGACAGGTTTTCTGCTATGCCACAAGTCTCTTGCTGTTAGTCAGGTGTCTCTACCTGTACTACCTATAATCAGTTTTTCTTGTGAAAACGGGGATCAAAAGAAGTTGAAATAAGGCATACAGCAAGGTGTTGAACATAATAATTAGGCTAAAGTAATTAAAGCTTTAGCTAAATATTTTTCACTTTTATCAGTTCACTGCATGCTGAGAAAAATAATTTACAAAAGAAGGAAAAGTACTGCACATGCCATAGGAGAACACTTGGAGCCTGAAAAAAAGAGAAAGCAAAAGGACCACAAGCCTGCAAATGATTGCGGTGGGCTTCTCTCTGCCACGAGCGTTGGCACTCGGGCACCTCAGCGCAGGATCAGCATCCCTGAAGTTTGGAACACCGACAACTTCTTTAACCAACTTTAGACACTTGTGATTGAGACTTTTGGCCATGCGCTTTATACAAAAGCTTAATTGAATGACAAAGTTCTGCTGTAATAAATGACTCCTTGTGATGGTGAGTGCTAGAGAGCAGATTGCTTGTTTCTAGGAGTGAAACATACAGTACTCTTTCAAGGATAATCTGACAATAGATCACAAAGATTTTCAATGCCACAAAACACTAAACAGAGCCTTGGGATTTCACTGAGAAGAGGGACGTAACTAACCTAACATAACCTACTGATGAAGAATTAGAGATTCGCTGCAAGCTGATAGACTCAGTTATACAACCTGCTCTTGTCTCACCGCATCTTAACGAACTGCAACGTTTTCCATAACGGGCCATAAAGCCTGTGTTTTCCCCTCCAGCAAAAGTCAACAGGTTTTACTGTGTAGGAAAGAAATATGCACGAGCTCTCAGAGCTCAAAACCAAACCGTTTCTTTCAGCTAAATAAAATCGGTGCACTCATACAAATTTCCTGTGTTCTACACAGGAAAACATTCCTTATCAAACTCCGCAATAATCAGCATATGACCTGGGAGAGATGATCTGGTGTAACACACCCTGTCAAACTATCAGTTTTACATTAACTGCTATTTTGTTAGATAGTGTTTGTTTGTTTGTTTGTTTGGGCAGACTGGGCTGTTGCAATAGCGATTTTCACAGAGTGGAAACTTCATATATCAATTATTGCCTCTTTTTATGTTGGCAAAACTGAGTTAATGGTTGATGGATTTGGATCAATGGTACCAGTTGTACCAGATACACTGATCTCTCTCTCTCTGGAGTGGTTAGCAGTGTATGAGAAACATATTCCATAACTTACTTGTTTTCTTACACACATTGGCAATGAAGATAACATTTAGCTAAATAATATAGGAGGAAAGTCAAAAGGCGCAAGTCCTAGAATCACTGGAAAAAAAAGAATTTGAGCCAGCTTTCTGGATACTCCAGAACTGGAAAATGTATAAATGGTTGATACATATAGGATTTTAAATAAGAGAACAAATAAGGAGAATAAAAGTCTACTAGATACAGAGAATAGCTGAACTCTTTTCACAGGTGCTATATCCACAGAAAGTTCTCAAAGGAAAAAAGCAGAAAGAGTTAAACACACACTTCTTTCCTTCTCCCTGTAGAGTCTGGGAACATCGTTCCACAATGAGCAATGGAAAAGCAGAAAGTTCAAATTATTATAAAACAACGAGTATCACCATACAGGTCTTGATGGCCTCTTTTCTTCGTCATTGTCATTAGATTAAGTCTACATCCCATTGCGTTCAAGACAAGCAAGTTTGCTTCATACTTCAATCAAATTCTTTTTCGTTTGCACATTTGCCAGAAAGAGTCTATAACCTTAGATTGACGGATGAGCTTTTTTAAAACTGCATACTTGGCATTGTCGCCCAAGTACAGCATAACTGACAGAGTTTTTCAAGATCCGAGTATTATCAAACTTTTGTACAGGAAGAGGGAAAGTTTTCAGAGTGATACTACCCAGGAGGCTTCTGTAATAGTCACTCCCTCCTCTGCCCTGAAAAGAAAATAACTACCAGGATTATACTTCTAATTCAAACTTGCTTCTTCCTATCCCTTCCTATCCCGTGACATAGTTAATCACGACTCTCTGTATGGGTTTTGCTATGGGAAAATGGAAAAAATAGCTAAAAATAGTTCAGTTTTACATTCTTCTCCTCTTCCCTGATCCTGTATAACTTTACATGATTTTATAGGCTAAGAGACAGGGTAAAATTCAAAGAGTTTTAATGACTGAGAAATATTTGAAATAGCTGTTTCAACTGCAACATGTTAATGAAGTTTGCCTAACTATGATTTTTTTTCACTACACTAATTGTTAATCTAACAACTTGCTTGTTAATTTAAATAGCTCGTTCTGTTTTGTGATGCTTAGTGCCCCAAAATCTCTTATAATATGTTCTTCTAGAATTACCTACCAGCAATCCTGTAAAGTTTCAAACATAAAGCTCATTACCATTTAAAGTAGATAACCTTAGGTAGTTAGAAGAAGTGATTTATGACATAAGTCAAGTAATTTTAGCAAAGATTAAGGAAAGAGAATTTTTGAAGTACTATAATTTTCATGAAAATTCCCCATGTTTGAAGGAGATATTGTACGTGACTGAGATCTATTCTTCACACAATCTTCTCCCTTGCTTAAGAGGTTGTGCTTTATTCATTTATGATAATAGGCCACTTTAGATAAAGAGTCTTATTATTCTGAGTGAGTAATTTTGAAGGAGAGCATTTCCAATGACCTAGCAAACCATGAGTTCAGCATTTGAGAATTACAGAGGAAAACTTATTTGAAAATATTTCTTAACGAAAAGAAAAGTCTTAAGTACTACTTTCAGAACTTTCTTGATTATTAAGTTCTCAGCTTCACGGCTAACTCTAAGCCCAAACAGTCTGACTGACAACTCGTGTGCTTAATGTTAAAACAGCACTGAAGTGCTTCAAACCAGGATCTAAATATTTCATACAGATATGATCAGAAGCATGTATTCATCTTGGACAGGCAATCACATTACATTTACATACCTCCTTGTCTTTGAGTATGTGGTCTGAAGTTCAGAGCCTTAAAAACACCACATTGATTTCAAAGGGCACTAGATCTGGCATTCATTAACAACTCTAGCTGCAATAATATGCTATTTGAAAATATTTAATTCAGCTCTGAAAACTCCATGGGATACCAAAGCAATTTTTAGTCTAGTTTGACTAAATTCAATGGCAAAACTTTGTAACAGTGATGGAACAAGTCCTGAAAGAGCTGAAACGAGAAGACTTGATGGCATAACCCTTACTGCAAGAAAAATAAGCACCATGGCGTACCCACATTGCCTCTGCAGAGACAGTGCTTGAATTCCAGTCCTATGACTTATCCTGAACACAGTCAATGAATTTGCTGCCTTGGAAGCAAATAATGGCAAAAAGCAACACTGGCACACTACTGCAAGTTTTCAAAGCTAATTGAATCAGCATATAAAAATGTTTTCCCTGTGTAATAAATCTCATTATAATCAACCTCTCTGTGGCAGACACTTCCCTATGATATGCAAATTTCAATTATTTATTTAGGATATATTTAGCATTTCCATGTGACTCCATTTTCTATTTAAAAAATTTGAGAGTTGCATCAAACGCCCAGCTCTCCTTTGGAAGCTGTTATTAGCAACAATGTATGCCAACACAATAATTGAGCTTTTCAAATATTTGGACTACAAATACAATTTAGAGAATGCGAAGAAAAGGTTTCACTCAAACTTCACTTTAGGAGTTCCTTGCTCCCATCTATTGTGCTGACTTCTTTACAATACGGACCATAGAAAGAGATCAAGATTATTACAGATATTTTACCTATTTTTCCCTAACACAAGAGAGTAAATTTCATGCCATAACCATCATATATTTCTATATTAAAGGTCAGTTCAGTCTCAATGAACTCATGCTGGATTTCCAAGTGTAAAAAAAATAAATCTTATAGCAACATCTATTAAGGGAGAAATAAATACAGACTACTGACAGAAATGTACTAGTGATCCACTGCTGCTATGGATCTCTGTCTCAACCAGTGTTGTTAAACATTCTGGAGAACAGCTAGATGTGGTTTGGCATTTTTGAAATCCTATCACGCACAAAAAATGATCTTATTCAATTAAAAAAAAAAGTCCTTTGCTTGAGAAAGTACTGAAATAATGACCTGAGTAGGGAAAATCCAAGCAGGCAGTGTCTCTTGAAATCCATAAGTCTCCTGGCCTAAACATACTCCATCATTCTGCTCTGCTGCGAGCAAGGAGAAGGGGAAGCATCAGAAAACAGATATTGTCTAGTGGAACCCTTTCACAGTTTACTGAGTTTCTTATTGTTTCTTGTAAGACAGGAAGAATACGGAAAAAAAAAAAGTCATATACAAACCGCACACTGAGATTAAAAGCTAGAGAGATGTGGAGTTGTTTTTATTCCCTGAGTAGCAAATGCTTCCCCTACATCACAGTTACTGTGAATATAGAACAATAAGATGAGACCAGGACTTGTCCCATGGATAATTACTATCTGAATTTGTATTAAGCATCTTCTCTGTTGTGATTCTAATCATGTAATCTGCCATGAGCACTAGGAATTAAAGCACTTTCATGATGATGGCCACCTCTCAGGATGGCAAAACCCAACCTGTGAATTTCTATTCTTCTTCCTTTTTACCGTCTTTGGAGAAAATTGTATAGAATAATATATTAGTTCAACACAGACTAGACTGTCACTAACAATGATTTCCAAAGAAGCATTAACATTTAATAAACACTTCATGCTTGCTTGTTTTTTGGGATCCACATCGAAAAGGTAAATTCATATGAAAGAAATAACTGAGATATATGTATCACAGGGTAAAAGAACTGCTCAGTAAAACATACGATATCCTCAGCAGGAAAACAAGGTTTCATAATTGAAGTAGATTAAATCGTATGTCTCATCAAAATGAGGTAGTTATCAGAGGGGTCAGGAATTAAAAAAACCTTGTATATATGGTCTGTTGGATAAAGCATCTCCAGGTATCAGAGGAAGATCTGATCATAGGCACTTAAATGATGAATCCTGGACTGTGATAGAAGGATACATCATAAAAAGATACTTGAAGGTCCCTAAATAAACCCTGGCTAAGAACTGTTTGATGCTAAATTCAGGTATCAGTGTGTGAATGAACTAAGGTTGCACCCACCCCAGGTGAATTCCCATACCAGATATTTCTCCTTTTTATTTTTTCTGGCCCCCTGAATATTTAATTACTCTGGGCAAAACAGAACAAATTCAAAAGGAGAGACAGAGGCAATGTAATTGTAGAAAACCCGTAGGACAAATACAGCAGATACATAGAGGATATAGTTTTAAATCTCCCCTGATCCCACCTCTCTGGTTGTGCTTCATGTGACAAGACAAGGTTAAATAGGTAATAGCAGAAAAAGAAAGAGCCTGGTAAGAATATAAAACAGCTTCTGAAGTTGCTTACATATATTCTTATCTTCAGCATTTCCTATTAACTGGATGTAATTGTTCTGTCTTCTCTGGATCACATCCTGATGGACCTAACTCTTCCTTGTATAAAGGTACAAAGAAGAGTTGTAGATTTTCGACACGACGATCGATTTTGAGCATAGTCAGTACCACGTTTAATGCCACGCTGCTTAAATGCCTTTGGATAGGGGCCTGTGTGCACCCCTTGGCAGTACACGTGCCATCAAACCGGAGCTGCGCTTCAGCGGTAGCTGTTACGATGCTGAAACTCTTCTCTGAATCCAGCTCTAATAAACTATTTCCAGGAAAACGAGTAGGTTCAAACCTAATCGCTGTGTTCTGTAAGCGTGGCAATTGGTGTGTAGTTTTAGCAGGTATGTTTGTCTTAACGCACAGAAGCCGCGAGGAACTTCTCCGATTGTTACTAAAAAGATATTCTGACAACACTGGCTAGGCTCTTCACTCCCGTGAAAAGTCTTGAAAACTGTATCTGAATACAATCCATCTATTCAATTTGGCAAAGACAACATCACTCTCAGGATTCTAGTTTAGGCTTGTAACATGTCTTTCCCTGCAGATGAAAGTGCTACCTATGATTTTTGCCTTTGTAAAGCAAGGAAAGTGATAGGTTACGTCTGACTGTGTGGCTTTGAGGTCCGCCTGCTCCCTTTCCAAAGCAATAAAATAAAATAAAAAGTCCTCTGGAAAGCATAACTCCTAAGAGGAAAAGACATACTCTGACTATAAGAGAGAAAAAATGTCTGCATTTGCATGATAAATGACTGACTATAATTAATCAATTAATTGTTTTTACAATAAACCCCAGTATTGGAAGTAGAGGCCTTAAATGCATCGCGACCTGTAGTTTTATCCAATAAATTATGCTCCATCAAAATCCACAGTCAGCAGTTATTTATTGTGCAAAGTTCCAAATTGGATCTTACACTTCTGAATTAATTTTGATCCTAAGTATTTTGCATTTGTACTGCCACCCAAAAGAGTTCTCGTAAAAATCATGTTTAAAAAAGGGATATACAATATTTACAGTAGGAACATGCTTGACTTTCTGTGATATTAAAAAAGCTTAGTGGAAGGGAACAATGCTCATCATCTAAATGTCTGGTCTCAAAAAAATTACTCCTGGGGTAATTTTAGGATGCTGCTCTCCCTGGATTCAATTTATGTTCTGCATCTACAATAAAGGGCAAATGTCTCTGCAGCTCCCTGCTGAAATCAGTGCTGGGCTTGTACTGACTTCTCAGTCTCACAGCTTGGAAGAAGGCCATTACAAAGAAGCACGGAAAAAGGGAAATGAGCCACTGCAGAGAAAGTCAAGAGTGAAGATATACTTCAAATCAATTTTGGCATGAAGTTTAGCTCTTGTTATGTCTGGTAGGAATGGATTTTAACAGATAGGAGAGAATAACCTTAGGGCTACTATTCTCCTGATCACACAGATTATTTTATTTTTTTTTCTTTGCTGAAAAGACCAAACTGTTATAGATTTTTAAAAAATATTTATTTTAAGGGTGTTAAGTGTCTAACAAAATCTCAGAAAAGTGGTTCTGTCTTGGCAAAAGACCTTATTTGCCCTATGGAACATGTTAAAAAAATTTTAAAGTGAGACTTTGTTATTCTGTTACTTTGTCATGTTCTTAAGCAAGCACTTTCCCAAAGATGACGGAGAAAGAGACAAAAGAAGTGTCAGTCTGATGAAGTATTAGAAAGAACCTTGAAATGGTATTTGACAACACATCAAATAAAGGGCACAATTCAATAAGGGGTCACAAGTCAAACATTCAGCAGTATTTAAGGGACTACATAATTTTAAACCCCACTAAAATAAGTATTTATAAGTGCTATCCTAAGGCACGGAACAGAAATTGAGGAGTAAGATTTCACAATAGCTGAAAAATCACAAGTATTGCTTATAACTACTTCAAGGCTTTTTCATGACTACCTGAAATATAGGTCATAAGTCTCACAAATATCCAGTTTCAAATATTTACCATAAAGCCATCACTACAGTTACACACATCAGCATCTTCAAGTTCAGCTTGCGGCAGCAGACAGAGGTATAGCTGGGAACAACAGAAAGCCATGTTTGTTGCTACAAATTCTTGGATTATCGCTCAACTATCCTGGTCCATAGTGTGGTTTAGAGCAGCTCCATGGTCAGTTATCTATTTGGTGTCTGTTATCGTTTGGGTAAGCATGAGCAGATAAGATCTTAACTACTAAATTCCAAACACACACAAGTTCGTTTACACTGCCTACAGCGCTGTATCGATTCCTATCTCTTTTCTGGGTTATTTCACTAACAAAACGGTCAAAACAAATGTATACAAAGCTAATAAGCCTACAGACATTCAGACATTAACATCCCACTCTCAAAAAAACTAACCAAAACCAGACATTCAGACATTAAGATCTCCCTCAAAAAAAAAAAAAAAAAGTCTTTATATAACTGAAAGTTGTGCGTAGTTTATTGTGGCTTCAGTACGTTGCCAAAAGAGTTTTCATCGAATTGCCACTTATTCACATCGCAACATTCTCAAATTCACTTCGTCTATTTTTAGAGACAATAATAAACATTTATGTGCTCAAAATAAATAATATAGGACCACTGAAACATCTCAAAGGCTTTGCAGTTCAAAGCGACATCAGCTCCTGCAGGGAAGCACGCTCAGCACTAGCCACACTTCAGCTTTCAGCCGTTTATTTTTGACATCAAGAAAATGCCTCCCCTCCAAGTACATGGCTCCTCTTCCTCTCTTACCTCAGAGTCTACAAGCCATAGAGGGGAAAAGATGTACGAGCTTGTTCAGACTGAGAGAGCCAGCAACTCACTGTATTTCTTCTTTGAGTATTTAACATCTTTCCAGACTCTGGTGGATTTAGTGCTCTTGAAAGTTAATACTGGAATATTTGGACTACCGCTGTGTGAGGGACAGTGACCGCAGAGACAGGGCAGTCAGAATTTTTGCTTGTCTTACTTTTAAACACATCGCTAAGGAGTTAGGGTAAATATTTTTGTAACGAGCTCCACACATCAGGCGGTGCCACTGTGAATCACACGTCGCTGCTTGCTAGACATGTCTCTGTAACCACAGCTGCTCGCGTTCTTTGTGTGTGCCTACAGCTTGCAGATTGAAAATCCTAAAATGAAGAGGAAAGGGAAAAAAAAAAAAAATGGATTACAGACGATCTGACTGGATTCAGTCTGAAGAATCTGAGGCAACGGCTGCTTAAAGTTTCTGTAGGGGTTATCTAACCAAACCTGAGGGATTAATACCCGACTCTGTTCCTAGATAACCTATCACCAAGGGCATTAACTAGGAGTTTGTAACACAAGTAAAAGCATTCACCACTTCTACTTCAGCAGCCTTTAAAACTGCAGCCAAGCACCATTAGAGCGCATTCTGACACCAGATCAGTCCTTTCTAAAGATCTATACAGAACTGCATTGTCTCCTGCAAATCAGCAGTTTCAGGCCAAATTCTGTGAATCCCAGTGACCTTGTCTTTCATCAAATAAAATGTGAAGCACTGGTGAATTCGATGGAGACTTACTTTAACCAAGCTGAATAATAGTTTAAGCATTCCATGCTGGGATATGCAAAAGTACAGGCTATTCTGTAAAAGTACGAGCAGTCGTATAGTAGATTAGATTGTCTGTACCAGCATCTCTGAAATTCAATCCTTTCTTATATCATTTCAAAGGCATATGGACAATGTTTTGCTAAGTCTGCAATTTGGTGGTGATGGAATTGCCTCATGAATGTGATGGAAGTTAGATGACTACTCAGAATTTCATATATTTGTGAGAGAACAGAGGAAGAATTATCTGAGGTCTTCTAAACTGCAAGAAAAGAGAGGAAATTGGCTACATGCTGAAGCATCGGCAAGAGGACAAGCTGAATCTGTTTATAAGAATGCTGGCGAAAGATTAAGTGCCTTACAATTTCAAATCAAAGGCCTGCTGGTGGAGAAAAGCTGGAGAGAAAAAAGAGAAGTCTGCAAATACAGTTATACTTTGCCTCTGATATGAGATAGGAAATACGAGCAGAGAAATTAAGAGAGGGAGAGCAATGGAAGGAATTTTTTATACAGGGAAGTTTTTCTGAGCTCAAACTTGAGAAAAGATAGGAGATACAGGGGAAAAAAATAATTGACATGGTAAATATATCTGAAAGAATCACCTCACATATAAAGAAATCGTGCAGACTATTTAGTTTTTTATGATAGCAAGGATAGTTACATACCTCGTAGTTACATTCTATTTTGAGGTGTTTGTTAGAATACATGCAGTACAAGCCATGCAAACTGCTCGCAGGTCGCTTTGCCATAGTACATTTGAGTTGTTTTCTGTGTCAGGTTTAAAAGGGAGGTTTTATAACTCGTTTCCCTACACTTGTTTTTCCTTCATGTAGACCACATATATGCAAAAAATGGCAATATTGGTAGATAATAACACATAGCTAAAATGTACTCCTCCTATCTATATAAGGATACAAAAATATTGTTACTCATTTTATGCTATACCAGGTACTTTTCTCCAACAAAGACAGAAAACGAGAGCCATCCCCAGCCAGCTCCTTGTTTGGAACATCAACACCTCTACAGTTACTAAACATTATTAAGAGAACATAATAATGGCAGATCTAATCCAAAGTAAGGGACAAAGAAAAATCTAAAGGCTGTCCATAAAAGGACTCAAACTTTTAAAATAGTAATGACTTTGAATATCTGACTTCAATTATGTGATCCAAATAGCTTCTGTTCATTGTCTCCCTGACCACAGAGGCTTTGCAAACACTGAATGTCTGGTTTTGATCCAAAATTTTATTTCTACATTTACTTGTCCCAATTTTGCCCTGTTTAAGCCTCAGCAGAATAAAGAAAAAGGGCAGGAGAGTGTTCAGGTCTTTAGTGTCTCATTTCAGTGTGTGCTCAGGGCATGTTCATACACCTGTTTACGGCATACTTGACCCACTGATAATTCCCTTCAAAATGCAGCCTTAGTGGTTTAGTTGAGTCTCATCTGGTATAACAGCCTCACGCAGAAACATGTGTGTTCGCATCCACCTGAGTCTAATGATAAGGACTCCAACCCCCAGCTTCCCTCTACAATGCCTTGGCCAGAAAACGAGGCAGTTGGGATCAGAGCAGTGTAGATGAGCATGGGAAAGCCATGGCTCAGTCTGTCCTGCCATATCTGGACCTGACCTCTTTTCTTATCCTCCTAGGCAGAAAGATCGCCGCCTGGTGATTCAAGAAAGATCCACAACATATTTTTAGAACTTATTTCAGTCCTCTCTGTTTGCTTTCATCACAAACTTTTGTCTTTCCTCCCTGCCACTTACTTCCATTTTCTCACAAAACTGGAACAATAACTTCAGATTTTGCTCGTGTCTGTTCTTATTACCTCTTTTAATCTTTGCCTCACTTTCGCATCCTCTCACGTCACAGCACAAACAGGGTTGCCCCCCCTTTAACGACTATTTCTGCTCTCTCTTTAATCTCTTTACGCTCCGTACAGCACTCCGTATCCTGCCTTGAACTGTCAGCTCCCTTCAATACAACTAAGTTCTTGAAATCAGTCTCCTTTTGGCTTCTCTGACTGTGCACTATGATCATTTTTTCACTGTGTTTCTTCCATAGAACCCTCCAGATTTTATTTGCAGTTCTTGGTGGGAAACTCAAACACTTTGTATTTTGTCTCCTTCTCTCCTGACTTTAAATTATCTCAGGATACTCTTACCTGTAAATTTAAATTTAGCTACTATTTTAAAGGAACTCACAGCCCTACCTCACCATCCCAGACCTGTCATCTCCTCGTCTCTTTGACATCTTCTTTTGAGTGGTTAGCTATTAATTTTTCGGGTTCAACAAAATTAAAATAGATAACTTGATATTCACTTGCAACATTTTCCCACTATTTTCTTAATCATTCAGGACAACTTTCTCATTCTATCACTCAAGCAATCAGTCAAAAATACCATTTTTTACTTTTCACTATCCTCTCTTAACCTGGGAGCCAGTTTTGCAAATTCTTCTACTTGATACCTCCTAGATATACTCTTCCTCTTCATCCTCTGATCAACCAGCATTTCACTATCATATATTTTTAGAAATACAAGACATACTCAGTCACTTATTCAAAATACTGCTGCGAAGACTGCTCTTTTACTGCAAAGTTTTGTCCGTGTCACCCCTCTCTTCATTCTTCCACTACTAGGTCAATTGTTGTATGAAATACAATGTATTTTATCTTTATTTTTAACACTCAATACATCATAGCTCCATCCTAGCACGTTCCAGTAATTCAACAGCAGGAACTCCAAATGACTCCTCAGTTCAGTCTCCATATTTTAACTGATCTACCTCTCACATGATAGAGTGAAAATATCCCCTTACCTTCTTCCCCTCCATTCATAAACAAATTCCCTTATTATGAAGCCTCAGAAAACTTCAAGACAGCAATGCTTGTAAAGCTCTATGACTACAGCGTATCATGGCTGTGCTTTTCTTTCTTTTGCTCTGTGCTTTTTTGCATCTGGTATCTCATTTTACTCTTAAATCAGTTGGGCAGAGATGTTCTTTGGTGCATTTATACAGTGCACAGCCAACTGCATAACCAGTACTATTGCCACATTCATAATGATGTTTAGGGATGCTATCACATGGGCCACTAGGCTGTAGCTCCTTGTTCATAACTAACTACAGGCCCTTGAGAGCCTGTCCAAGACCCAAGGCTGGGAGAGGGGGGAAATAGTTGCAAAAGAGATAGAGGCCTTCACAAAGAATATACAGTCTGGAGAACTGACACAACTTGTACAGGACAAAAATAGAAGAGTCATATGAAAAACCTTTTTATTTCACCAAGAGAAAAGCTGGCTTCACAGAAGGGCTTATAGCATGAAGGCAGCTCTCTTTCTCCCTTTGCTCTTCTCCCTGTCCCAGCATTGCAAACATGAGTTGTTCTGAAAGCAGAGGTCATACTCACGTTCACAGGTTGAAAATGATGAACATGAAGTACCTTCTGTAGCACAGAATGAGTTCTCTGTTATAGCCAGACAGCAAGGAGAGAGATACGGAGCTAACAAACCTGTTTCTGTTCTACACCTATGTAGGCATGTAAATTAGTTTATCGTAATGGTTTTATTCTAAACTAATGCTCGTATCAATACTGTTACTGATACTGCAAGCAATTACAGAATCTGTCCAGTTCTCTTCAGTGTAGATTTCTATTATTCTTTTCAGCTAGATTTACAAGATCAATATTACTTCTTGGGTTGCTGTCCATTTTGAACTAAAAGCTTAAGGCATTTTTTAATATTCCTCATTAAACAGTATTTGCAGTAAAACGGTACTTGGAAAAATAGTAGGAATAGCTCCTGTAGAAAGCAAGTATGTTTACACTGAACTACCTGATTTCTGTCTTCTGCGATTCTGCATATTTAGCATCATTTTGTTTAGGGTTAAAGACCAGCAGAAACGAATGATAAAGACTTACAAGTATACTTAACCGTATTTTATACTAAAGTCTTTATTGAATTATGTATTTTAAGTTACACTCACAAGAAGTGCAGAGAAAGGCATACTAAACTGGTCTTATATAGCAGTTAAAAGCCTTTTTCAAATGCTAATCATTTATAATTAGTCTACTTCAATTAGTACTGAAACCACAAATTGCCCTCTCCAAGAAAACAGAATATATTCGGTGCGCTGATTAAAAGGGAACGGTGATCTTCAAATTGTGAAACGAATGATTGATGCGAAGCAAAACTCTCTCACAATTTTGTTCTTTTAACTCTTTGATGAACTGATCAACAACGGCAAGTTTCCCAAATGTCTCAAAAGCATTATTACCAATTCACATAAAGAAAAGCACATCTGTGTTCAGACGTTCACACTTTAAATACATCCTTACTTTAGTGTTATTTCATGCCATTTACTAAGCAGGTGTTATCTTCCCTCTTTTTCTCTCCGGGAATCAGATCTTAATGGGCTACTTTCTAACGTGCGACGAAATCAAAAAGCAACTGACTGGTTGACAACTGGTTGGTAGGCGGTAGTCCCAAAAATGCTTTGGGCAGGAATAAAGGCGTCTTGTTGATTCAGTACAACCTTGATCACTAAAAATTACACAATTTATGAGAAAATACCTAAGCTGAATTCTGATTTGAGACTGTTTCTACTTAGTCAGTGTCAGTGTTTTAAATTGCTAAGAAGAGCATTTACTGGAAGAGTGGGTTTGCTCAATCTTAATGTAAGTGTTCTCCGGGCAATCTCGTACTTCACACTCAAGCATATGCAAATAAACAGTATTGAATCAGCTGTAATGAAATGGGGCAGGGACAAGAGAAAGAAAATTAGATAATTAATTCAGAAAGTGAGTTTCTGCATTCTGCTGATATCCCAACTGGATGGTGGATTACAGAAAATCTATGTTCTGTTCTTCGTGTGCTGTTATTAGATGTTCTGTTTTCAGATGTTTGGAGGGGTCTTGCATAACTGGGTTTTGTTCACTGGTTTTGGTGGCATATTTATTTTGTCAGAAGTGCGTGTGGGATATTAAGTGAAAATATACAGGATGGTGTATCTGTTACATTTAGAAAAGCGGAGAAAATCCTCATCACTCATACGAGCGTGTAGGCAACTACTGTAGGAGTGGTAAGGAATATATTAACAAAAAGATTGCAAATGGAAAAATGCAGACTTGACAAAATGAGATAAAATTCCTTCAACAACAAATCTGTCTCAACAAGAGCAGCTGACCTAGGTAAAGTGCTTCTCTAGTAATAATGGACTTTAACAGGGGTTTCCAGTAGGTCATTTTAGCTTCACACTTCTTTCAGAAATTAAAGTCTGCATGTAATTCTTCCCGTAAGGACCCTTGGCATGGTGTCTGAAGGAGGAGGTGGTATCTCCTTCCAGTCATCCGCCATGGGCATTGATTGCCCCTCATTTGGGGAGGCAGATGATGGCACAGAAGCATAGCTTGGGAGCTGATGTATACTGTAAATCATTCCAATATTATAACACCATTTGAAAAGATGTAGACGTATATAATTGTTATCACTCCCCTTTATATGTAAATAAGAAAAAGGACATCATCTTACATGACATAAACATACAGCTATAGCAGTGATTAATTTCCTGATGATATTTATAGATAACTTCATAAAATAACTATGAATAGCTTCATAAATCATTTACCAGGTATGGAGAATTCAGACAGTAAACCATAGATTCTCTAAGAAAATGGCTGGTTCCCCTGTTAGCCTGTTTATTCCTTCACTATCAACTACATTAGTAATATTACAGTGAGCTCATAACAATTCCATAAATTTTCTATGAGATCTGAAGAATGAATGTTATCCTATAAAACACCAGTGTAATTATCTCTGATTTCACACACTTAACCCTTTGTCTCAGCTGAAAACCTGCTGGTTCTGGAAAAGTTATTTATTGTGCATAACGACAAAATTTTTTTCAAAGGATTTGTTGTTTGATTGCAAATGATCTCATGACCCTATTAAGATGTTAGGATCACTATTTTTCTTTCTTTCAAGGTTTCCAGACATACTGCAACAATAAAATGTCAATAAGCCATTGTGCACAACACATGTAAACCAGCTATATTGCAACTTTCCCATTTGTACTTTTTGAACAGCATACTTTACAGAACCACTATTTATTAAGGGATTATTCGGGAGATTAGCTAGGGATAGCCTTTAGGTCAAGTGCCTTGGTTTTCTCACACAGAGTTAGTTTTAACTTCTACCCTAGACCTTATATCTGGCTTTTCTGAAGGAGGAAGTTTAGGAATTAATGCTATTAGGAAAAACACTGCAGTATGTTACCGTGTTACGTCCTCCACTTTTTGAAACACAACGATGAAACGAGGAACTGAAGATATACTCTGTTTAAAGAGAAAATCTATATTGTTATAAGATTTGTCTTCTCTCTAACCTCATGATGTGAATATTATTTTGATAGGAAATGCAGAATTATCAGACTATTGACAGACTTTCAGAGGCATCAATATTACTAATTCTGCAGAAATGAGAAATTATTTCCTAGGAGTCACTCTATTTACCACTTACAAAGTACAAAGGACTCTGAAGAGAAACAGGAAAAATTGCTTTGCAAAATAAAGCTTTTTCATGAAAATTAAATGTTGTCTTTAATGAAGGAGCTTTTCATATAATAAAAGCTCTCGCAGCACCAGCTCCAGAATCTGTATCTCGTTTCACTAAAAATATGGAAAATGAACAGCGTGCATATGAAATACTTAGCAGACATTAGCTTTGTATGTTCTGTGAACGCCAGTCAGGAAAGAGAGATAATCCGAAGAATTAGTGAAATATACAGGTAAAAGAGCAATCTGGTTGCCTGGGAACTCAACAAGAAACTCAGAACAGCTGATCAAGATTATATTCAGTAATCGATGGATACAAGGTGCTGCTGGAGAGCTGTTAGGATTTCCCCTCTTCTTTTGTAACTCTACTTTTACCATTGACAGCATTAAGTATTTCTAACGTTTTTGTCACCATTTCTATAACAGTAAAACAGATTCCTCGTTTCAAGTGAAGGAACTCTCAATTTCTGTGAGAACATCTTGCAATGAGCTAACAGATATAAAAAAGGTGAGAACTTCCACCATCTAGTTAAGCATCCACCTAAGAGCTATCTATGCAGCATCCCTGCGTACACAGTAGCAATAAGCACTCCTAGAGCCCAGATCATTCCACATTGCAAACAGCTTATTTACAAGCCAGCTCCTAAGAGGTCACTAGAACAGCTCGCAGGCCAAGATGATAAACACGATGTACAAGTTGTACAAGCGAACGTACAAACGATAAGGCTGGCAGGGTGTAATTAGACATTTGGATGCCATGAAGTTAAACGGACATCAAACACTTAGATCCTGGGGGTGCAGCGGGTGGTGGGTGGGATGTTGTGGGTTTTTTGGAGGAAGGTGAACAGGTGAAGGGAAACGTAGTGGCCAATTCTGCGGAATTGAGAGCCTGGAAGGATCCTTCTGCCTTCACACAAGCGCACGCCATCGTCAGCAGCACAGATCTCCAGAAAAGTTCAGAGCCTAGCATGCTCCTTTCAAAACATGCAGGAGCTGTCTTAAAGAGCTGTGCTTCTCAAAAGAATGTACTTTGTACCTTCTATTCTCTTGTTAATAGCTTGTGATTTGGAGCATATTTCTGCTTGGATATTTCCAGTTACTTCAAGATTCAAACTTCCTAATCTGTCTCCTGCTTGTTCTTCAGCTATACCCAGCTGTGTAACAGACTAGCAAGTAGACTCCACCATAAAGGAACTGTCTGTTCTTTGCATAAACTGGGATTGATGATTCCTAATAAACCTGTGTTTTGAGTTGTACGCATTCAGACTCAAAAATGTATAGCCAAGACTGCTGACTGTGATGCCATCAGTATGCTGTGTTCTGCCTCTATGACATTTTATGCAGTTATGTCTTCTTGTCACAAGAAAAACTGAAAAAGTAGAGTAAGCAAATATAAGACACAGGTTTTACTCATTTTTTTTTTGCAGCACAACTCAAAACACTCTCTACAGCAGTGAATTTAGGTACATTACAGAAGACATGAAGGCAAACATGGCCTAAAGTCAAGCTTTGCAGCAGTTAGGGTCTTAATTTGCCCCTCAGACTTGAGGCTGCTGCAATCTATTCTGAAAATTGCATATTCTTAGGATGGATTTTGTAGTTCCAGATTCACAAAAAAACAAGCCCTATTTCCCAGAATATCTTTTCATACCTTTTCATCATATGAGTTAATTTTCCACCTGCAATTTTTCTGGTTATTTAGATTATTAGGCATCAACAAAGGTTCTTTAAATAAAAAAAAGAAAGACTTAAAAATATATTTTTATGTAAATGTGTAATTTAAAAATGGGTTATACATTTATGGAAAACAGCAGTTAACTCCTCCTCACTACGTATTTTAAATCAATGTTACTAAACTTCAGATGCAAAAGAAAGTCCACGTTTACTGTTGCAATGGGAAAGATTTTCTCACTAGAAAGGCTAGACTCACGAGCACTGTTTCAGACTGTCTAGGATCTCAAAACGATGCTTACGTCAGGCCATCTCTCAGCCACCAACATAAGAAATGAGGCCAAGTGAAATAAGATGGACAGTCCCAAATCTGGATGACCTGTAACTCTGAGGAGAGAGGTCCAGGGCTATAGGCAACGCGACACAACTTCGGGTAGACTTCATGCAGCTCTACTTTCAGCCAGCAGTAGGGATCTGTCTGGACCCTGGCCAGCATCAGGCTTGAGGCAGTGAAAAGCTCTTTTTGTTCTCAGTTCCTTTTGTTTTTTTTCCAAATAAAGTTTGCACACACTACCAGACATGCTTTTCTATTTATATCCCTGTTTAGACATATATCGGTAACTTTGCAGACCTTGCAGTGAACACACATTTCATGGCAGACACTTTGCCAATTCACAGGTCGCAGGGAAGCAAAGCTGGCCAGCACTCCCCACAGCCCTGCTCCTTCAACACACACACCACCTGCCTTCCAGGTTAAGCAGCTGTCTTTCATTCCCATAAAAATTGAGCTGGAGAGCAGATAAGGGGAAGTGATATGTTTCCATCTTAAATTTTGGTCTTTTTCAGTCTAGAGGCTGGGTGCAGGGGAGTACACGTGCGGACTGGTAAAGCAGGAATTGCTGCTGTACTGCTGTTTAGATGTAGCAGCAGAGACCCTGCTTTGTACAGTTACATGAACTATGAACACATTTTACCTTTGAAATACAGTTTACAGGGTTAGAAACAACGGAATAACAGCAAGCACAGCAGAAGAAACAGAGCTCGTGTTTAAAGTATGACTTTTTCTCTTCCAACAGGTAGATATCTGTAATTTACTAAACCTCCAGCAATAATGAGGATAACCCGACAAAGCAAAGTAAGCTCTCTGACTTTCCAGCTTAGTCTTCTGTTTGCTCAGGTTAAATGAGCTGGTTTTCATTTTAAATGAATATGTGACTCTATGAATGGGCTGCTCAGCCCAAGAAGTTTGTTCCCTGGATGCTTCTCAGCAGCTGATGTGTCAAGGGAGTCTCAGAGAGACTCATCCATAGAGCCCAGAGATAACTGGGAGAACAGAAAGCAGCTGCCAAGTGTTGGGGGACAGAGAGGCCCCTGCCAGGACCCATGGGTATGCAGGCGACGCTGCGCAGGCTGTTGCAGGGGCTCTCGGCTCCTCCTCAGGTACCTTTTTGCTCATCTCTCTGTTGCATGGTATCACTCATGGCATCAATCCCCCTCAAGATCTTTGAAAGAGTTGATATACTAGCAAGGCATAGTTCTGCTTACAGTGCTAAATGCTTCCTGGTCAGTCTGGCATTGCCTGGTCAGCCTGGCATTGCCTGGTCAGCCAGGCTAATAACAATAGTTTGTTTTCTCGAGCTCCGCAACATACCAATTCAGTCATACTGCATCCTGCTCTTAAAGCTGACTCGGGCTCCAGACATCCGCACATCGCCTCAGTGCCTACAGTTGTTGCTATTTATCTCTGATGCTGTCAGTGGGAAAGACCTGAACCTCTCTTCTCTCCAAAACCATCAGATTTTTAGGTAAGAAATAGCCTAAACGGAGCCACAAAATGCAACATTTAAAGACTAAATTGTGTTGGTTTTTCTTTTTTCAAGGGGGGGAGGGGGATGGGGGGAAGAGGGCAAAGGGATACAACACACATATAATTTCATCCTATATCCGTATACTGTTACACAGGATAATCTGGCTTTTCACACAAATACATTAGAATCACTCTTAAAAAAATAAATAAAGCACTGAATGTCCTGTGCATACTATTTCCCCTGTATTTTAAAAAGAAAATAAACCTCGAGTCTTATCTAGACAATACTTCTAAGATTTCCTTCTCACCATGTCCAAACAATCAACGTTCCTGTAATAATTAGTGCCTTGATATTAACTAAATCTCTAAGGTATCTTTTCATGGACTTTTCATAGCATGGGCTGATTTATTTAATTGATGAATAGCTTTGTATGTGCTTATTTTTAATCCTACCCATTTATCTTATGAATAATTGCTATGTTTGTAATTATTCCAAAGGAATAATACCAATATTTTTAATGATAATAACGAATGACATGGCTTTAGCAAGCTTTTTTAATGTTTGTAAAACAACACTGATTAGTCAGAATGAAATATTTGCTCAGTTAATACCTAAGAGCTTGATTTTATTACTTGATCTCATGTCAATAGAATGAATCCAACAGGCTGAGTTTCCCTTTGAAATCCACAAACAGATTTATTTTTTTAATCACACTCTCATACTTTAAAATCTGCAGAATACTCTTGAAGATCTGTGTGTTACTAGTTAAAGAATATGAAATACTACCAAAAAGAACCCCTATAGCATTTCACCTGCTCTCTCATCTTCTCTATCCAACTGTTGTGTCACATTGAGAATTTAAATTGGAAGGTTTTTGTGCCAGGGAAGGGGGTTTGTTCTACCTGGTAGAATGGCTTCATTGTCCATTGCTAAGGCTCCTTGTGCTAATGCACTACAAAGAATGGTTATTATTTAATGAATACCTGTCGTCTCCAGGACGGTTCACTGAGGTTTTCTTTGTCAGTTACATTTTTCTAAGCTTATATTAAAAATTACAGGAATAACTATCCCCTTGTTCTCTAAAGAGAACAGAAAATTTTACCACTTAAGTAGAGCATGCATAAATACCATCCATAGTTGCAGTCTCAAGAGTCCTTAAAAATAGCAGAGAATCCCTCTCTGGGTACCTGGCCCTGAATCTTGGCCTGTGATCCAAAATTCAATTTTAGGCCCTTAAATAGGCAGAGGAGTTTATAAAAGCCCTCATTATCCACTCACGTCACACAAGTCACTGGCTGCCAGTGGAACCCATCAGCCTCATGTCACTGGCGACGAGTCATTTCTCGTTTGCCAAGTTCACAGACTATTATTTTGATAATAGGCCTTCCGGTGTTTCGACATCTGAAGCTTTTCAGAAGACTTCTGAAGACTTTCAGAAAATATTCAAACCATTAAATCTCAAATATGAAGAGAGGCCCACCTACTGCCTGCCGTTTTACCCATGTTTTCTCTTTTCTTTGATGCTCACAGAAAAATTTAGAATGAGATTCGCATTTTCAAATTCTTTTTGACAAGTGACTTACTGATTTGAGACTGCAAAGCATGATTTTAATAAGTTAATTTTTGACCAGTCTTATCAGCTATTATTTACAGTATTTTAGCTTATGAAATGAAACTTTTTACATCCAATGCTTCTCAGAAAATACCAAGAAAAAAAAGCTCATGAATTTAAAGAAACTTTTTGAAAACTTTTTCCAAGTTTTTAATTCATCTGCTTCACTACCCGCATCCTCCTTCCCAGATCACTGGAAACAGTTTGTTGATCATTACGGAAATCATTAACCCTGCAGCTGATATCTCTTTCATTAATCTCATAACAGGCTTTTCTGAACAAGTAGTACACCTTGTATCAGTTCTGCTTAAAAAGTAAGCAAGGACAGAGCACATCTGTTGTTAGACTTTTATCTCTCTGTTGCACGCATGCGATGTACAACAAACTTTGAGCAGGAACTGAGGTCTTCTGAATATCACTGTGTACTGAAAACTGACAAAACCAGTATGAAAGTTCTTTCAGCCTGTGGAAAAGCATCAAGCAAATTCTTCATTGTGAAAAGCACTGTAAATTTTGCCTCAAGTTTTCAAAGACCTTGTGTATTTGGGAACTTTGCTTCCTTGTTTTCTTTTGTCTTGCTTTTCTTGTGTACGTATACATAAGCAAAGAACACAAAGTGTGTTTGGCTTAAACAGAACGGCAACTTTAAGTTAGTTATTTCAGTTTAAACATGATGAGATTTCAGATTGCCTATTAAATTAAATCTTACCTAAGTTTCGCTTACTCTGAGCTTTGTATCTAACTGCACCTTCCCATAAAAGCTCCCAGGTGGAAACACAACTACATTGTTTTCTAGAATATAAGAACTTCTTCCTGCCTCTCCTACTAAAACCAAACAAGACCAAAAAGCCATAAACGTTCATCAAATTCGTTGTGCTGATAATCCCCTAAATTTCAATTTCAGTGTAGTTTTTATTGGTTGAAAAAGTTACCCAAGCTCTACTGATGAATTACATATTTCAGAACTGACAGACGGTATCTTATGATTCGTAATTACAAATCAAGTCTTATAGAAGAGTCTCTTCCTGTACCATTCTGGTATTCTCTCAGCAATGTAGGTTTTTGCAAGTTTTTTATCTTTAATATTAGGTTTTTTATTTCCTTGGGAACTGCATATTGTTAACCAAAAATAATTCAATATATTGTCACAACAAACGCTGCCACTGCTGCCGCATCATCCCCATAGAGATACTGGCTTCATCAGGCTAATGAGTGTCCTTATCATTGTTATGACAGAAGGGACAGAGAATTTAGCTTCTAAGGGTAGTGTTTCACCTCCTCTTAACCTCAGGTGTTTGCACAAATTTCTAACACGGCAGGTCTACAAAATTTAATATTACACCTAGATGAAGAGCCCTGTACACATAAGCAAAGGATGGTAAGAAGATGGAGAAAAGTAACAGTCCAGCAGCCCTACAGCCTACTTAGCACTGGAATGGAATTGCTGGAAGAATAATTTTCTGAAGGTAAACAAACTTAGACACTTAGTCAAAGTATGAACTTGGACTTGCTATGCTCTTTGGTCAGTCAGTCACAAGAGATTCCTGTTCTGAATTGTCCCCTGGAGAAGCATTTCAGTTTCTGCAGGTTACATAAAAACCTGAAAAAGACAAACTTCCTAACACAGGTGTTCAAGCTCAACCTAGAATAAGGCCCTGTGAGTGCTCTGACAAAATGGGAAAACAGAAAGCTCCAGGATCTTACGGTGTTAGAGTGGGAGCTCTACATGCTGGGCACCTCAACAGGTAAGAAGCAGTTCAGCTAAAAGGTTAGGTGATGGAGGCATCTTCTTCAAACACACCAGATTTCGCAGAACAGTTGAGAACTGGTTAGTCTGCCTCCTTTCTCCAGGGAATTTCAAACATTAGTGCTCTGTTAGCTCTAGATGCCCAACTCTTGTACGGTTCAAACATGGAGCAAATACAGCAGTGCCTGCTCAAAATCTATTCCAATAGCTTGAAGGTTAACTGAAAAAGCTGAATACATATTTCCATTATTTTTATATGCTATTAATTTTAGAATCCTAGAGCATCTGGATATGTGGAGAGAAAATGAATGCAGGTTTGATGTTATTTTTATATTCTTATTTTATCATAATGATTGAAGACACTTATGACTGCCTCAAACTAGAAAGCACATCTCAAACTTCCAAATCTATGAAAAGCAACTAAAATGTGTCTGACTGAACATTAGGCACAAATCTATGCCTTTTTTTAAAAAGCTTTGAATATTAACGAACACTTTCTAAATTTTTTAAAACCTTATGCAATGGTAATTCTAATCACAACATGAACAAATTTGTTTGAGTTCCCAATAACGATAACAAAGTAGTAAAATTTTACCAAAGGATTTAGGATAGTTTAAAAGGGAAGAAACAGAAACATTCTTCTGCCCTGAAAGTAAAGCTACTCTGATGCCACTCAGGATCAACGTATTCTTAGATAACAAAACACCAGCCGAGCATGAGATTTGCATCTTCACTCCAGATTTCTCACACATGAACTTCTTTCCACCTTATCAATGCAGCTACCATGAGGCTTAGGGAACGCAGTCGGAGTGGAGTCTCTCGCTGTAGTTCTGACCGAAAACTTAATTGTTCGTGTCCATGTCTAGCAGCAAGTCGTGCCTGCAGACTTGTGATAAATGTAACTGCAGAACAAGAAAAAACTGGGGGGTATATGCAAATAAAATATTAACCCACATCTATAAGAGTTAATGTGCCAATTTATATTATATATTATGCACATAATTTCATTTATGCTTTAAATCAAATGGCCTGATCAAAAGGAGAAATACTCTACCTGCACTTCCAGCTATATGGGTCAGTTTAAACATGCTTAATGTTACCGTGTCCTTAGCAAATTTATTTCTGTCATTTAGATCAAAGGCATGTATTTGCAGCATTTTCCACACCTGCTCTACAGATCCAGATATGTTACTTTCATAAGAACCTGGTGCTAATGCTATTGTAATTGCTCAGAAAATACGAAAATCATAGAATTTAATTCTGTGAAAGATTCTCTTTAATAAAGTGTTGCTTTTTTTCTTATGACTGTCATTATTTATTCTTTTCATGCAGTTTGTTTCAGAAGTTTCAAAGTGTTCGACAACAACAAAAAAAAATCAATTAAAAGCCCAAAGACAACACTGCAGTAACATGAAAAGAAATATAATAAAATTAAATGCAAAGTTCTAAATTATTAAGATTAAAAGTTTTTCGTAGTATTAAAAAAATAATAAAAGGCCTTCAAAGGAAGAAAAAAGGCAACAGAGGGTTTGAAGATTGATATTTGTTTTAATATCTGTAATTAGGTTAATAATTTGGCAATACTCTTGCCTCACAGGGTAATGGCAGCTGTCTATAGAAATTACACATGCATTTGCTTAAAACTCTATTTTTTCTTTTTACTATCTGTGCACTTTTGTTTTTCTGTTTTTCTTTTAACTATATGTGATCCTTCATGCTGTATCTACTGAACACAGAAACATTTTGTGCTTTTATGATGCTTTTGATCTATAAATCTCAAAGTAACTTGAACAATCGCAACATTCTGCAAAATGAAAATTATTTTTACTTTAGAACTGGGGAAACTGAAGCAGAAGGTTCCCACTTTCCGACATTTCACATGCTCCTGAATAAAAATTACAGTGGCCAAAAATGGAGAGGTGACAAACCTCCACAGTCTGCAGTGATGTCTGTATGAGTTAAAGCCTCGCCGTGTCAGCAGCATCGGTCCAGCTGCACCTGTTTAAGTTCAAGGTACGAACCTGAAGATCTTTGCTTTTGGTGCTCGAGCATATAGATGTTGGGCTGCATGATTTACTCCCTGATTAAATGCTATGGTATAGGATCTAGAAACCCATGTTACAGAGAATTCTTCTACCTCATTTGATGGCCTTTACTGTAATACAAGCTGAGAATCTCACAGATGGTGTATTTGCCATCATTACCTCTCATGACAGCATCCCAGTTTTATAGACTGAGGACTCAAGAACAATGGAATTAAGAGCTGAATGTAAGACTTATCTAAATTCACCTGGAGCAAGATGATGCACTACCCCAGAGATAATGGAGGAATTAGCATAATGAGGCAAACAAATGCTTCAGAGTCATAACTTCCCCTCCAATGCCTCTTGCAACGTTTCCTTTGCTCTGTTGAGTACTAAAACCATCCCAGGGCTGCTGACAAGCGGGTGATAAAGGAAAAGAATAAAATGCTGTCACAAATGTTGCCCATTCCTTTTACGCTCTCCACACACAAGATCCGGGCTACAGAAAAATAGAAACTGCTACGCTGGGTTAGACTGAAACGGCTAAATCCTGCCTCCGACTGCAGCCAGTAGCTGATGCTTAGGGGACGTGAAAGAAACGAGGTAAGGACAGACTGATCCTTCTCAGCAAATATCACTGCTTCTGGCAGTCACAAGGTTAAGGATTTCCCAAAGTGACTATCCACCATAAAATACCCATTCATCTGGCACCAAGTTCCGCAATTTAACTACGAATTTTATGAATTTTTTTTTTTCTTTTTTGCTTGTTTTAGATCTGCTCCTTGAAAACAAACACGTAGGTTCTCTTCTTTCCCAGCTAAATTCTTCATGGACACCTCTGTGACGACAAGTTTTTGTTGATCTCTCTGTAATCCCTCTACTTCTTGTATCCTTTGTGTCCCCTGTTTCTCACAACAGGCACATCCTCATCTATTTGGTAACATCCATCTATAGTAAAAACTCCCACTGTTCATAAACTTCTACCTCACCTTTAATCCAGTCATTAACAGCCACAACTGATAATTACTATGATTAAGAAAGAGTGACACTTGAGTAAAAACATCTCCACTTATTTCATAAGAACTTCGTTTCCTAAAGGATCTTTCAATGAGGGACTCTGTCAGAAATCCTAGTTCACCAGAGCTATAACGATTCCAGAAAACTGAGGTGCCAAAGACCATTCCCACTCACAAGAATCTCTCTCTCTGCAGTTTATTAAACCATTAAAATTGCCCCTGCCACACCTTTGGCGCAGGCGAGCCAGCACTCTCTGGACAGCACCATCTGCGCTGCGGTGCCTTAGGTTAAGGCTGTTCCCCACAGGCAGTTTGGATGCAGCCCTCCACCTTTGGATGCTGAGAGCATTTAACAGCATGGCCAGATGCTGCCTGGTGGCCCCAGAGCTGGTGAACATGTCCTAGCACTGCTCCGTGCTCTAGCATAGAAAAAGCCCAGATCAACGAGGTTATCCAAAGCACAGCACAAGGCATGATTTACCTTCCATGTCTGCTCCCACTTGTTAGAAGTGGTTATATATGATCAGCACATCCCCACACAAACCAGCTCCCCAATTTTGGATGTTCTTGAAGGTATGGGGGCTCCTACATCCTTCTGTAGCCATCCAGGCCAAGCACATGCTATTCAGAAATGTTTAATGTAAAGACAGTGAACTACAAAGTGAGGGTAGTATTCCTGCATTTCATTTCACTGCCAGAATCGTATTTTCCTCTGTTTTGTGCTTAAGGCACTGTACAAATTTTAAGTCACAGTTGGTTAGGGTCTTTTAAATTAAAACAATTAAATTATTTAATCATAGTTTAGAAGTTCTACTGGTAGGATGCTTATTCCTGTAACAAATCACAGAATGTTAGGGATTGGTAGGGACCTCAAAGGATCATCTAGTCCAATCCCCCTGCTGGAGCAGGACCACCTAGATCAAATCACACAAGAACGCGGGTTTTGAACATCTCCAGAGAAGGAGACTCTACAACCTCTCTGGGCAGCCTGTTCCAGTGTTCTGTTACCCTTACTGTGAAGAAGTTCTTCCTCATGTTTAAGCGGAACCTCCTATGTATTCATTTCCCCTTGTCGTATCATTGGATGCCACTGAGAAGAGCCTGGCTCCATCCTCATCTTATCTTATTTTTTATTTTAAATTATTATAAAATAATTTCTTAATTGGTGCCTCTTCTTCCAGGAAAGAAGTCAGAGATAAGCTATTTCTTCTACTTCGAACATTAAAACTTAACCCCCACCCCTTTTCTACGTGTTGTCTTTCCAGGCACTCCTTCGCTAAAGACGTGTTTTAGCATGGCACACGTCCTCGCTCCTCTTTGCCGAGTCGTTAAGACTACCCAAGTGACTACCCAGCTTTTCAGTTGTTTCCTTAAGTCACACAGCGCCTCACGCAGCTGAATTGAACTGAGAGCTTATCGAATAAGGAACTCCATCTGACATTGTGATTCTTCTGATCAAACATAATTATAACTTTCCCAGATTCCATTTAGGAAAGCTAATCGCCTTCTTACTGAAACAGTCTTTTATGCTATTTTCATGTATTAGCGCGAACTTTACTCCTACCACATGTTCACACTTTCCTTGTGTTCCTTCCACTGCTGTTGGTTTTTGCAGGGTCTGACTGCTGCACTGCTCCAGCTAGTTCAAAAAGCACCAACGCTGTTAAGCTCTGCAGAAAGATGACTTGTTTAATTTAACTGCAGATGAGATTCATCTCACTAACTCCTGAGAGCTGCAACACAGCCATTTGAGTCTGCATTACCACATCCCTGCTACAGTCAGCGGAGAGAAAAAGGCATTCCATAGGACAATAAACTTCAGTCTAGTGAAATCACAAGAACCAGCTGAGATCCAGACTTTCAAGCCATAACCATCTAAAATTAGCTGAGATCATTCTGTTTCACTTACGTATTTTTTTAGTACCACCTTCCTCATAAGTACATGAGGAGAGCTAAATCTTTGATTGTCCTGAGAAACAAGAGAGGAACAGCACCTGAGAGCACACCATGCTGTATTTTCCCAGGTGATTAGCAGTCAAAAAGTGCCAACCTGCAAGTGCGGATCATATTCAATTACCATTAATCTAGAGCAGAAAATAAGGCACGATTGTTCACAGAGGTTTAGTAGTTCTGTCTTTTTCAATGATTTCTCCAGAAGATACTATACACCTGATGAAAGTCTTCCAGGGACTTAATTTATAGCACAGTCTAAAGTATAAAGTTGTCCTCTCCAGTGAGTTATGATCGAATACATTGTCAGCCGAAGACAGAGTGAATTGGAACCAGCAGCGTGTTTCCTTGAGCCACGAAGGAGGAAGCGGTAATAAGAGACAGTGAGGTTTATGATGTGCTCTGGTTCACCCCATGTTCACATCCAACAAATCAGTTCCCTGTTCTGTGACTCAATTTACCCTCGTGCAGACTGAGTATTCATATTTTCTCAAAAAGCAGCCGTGGAGTTTTACAGCTCTGAACTACGCTTTGCTTTCAAATACACATGAACTTCTGTTTGTTTCAGATCTGGAACAGAAATCAGAGTTCAGCCCTTGAGGTCCGCGTAAACAGAGACTCTCAGCCGAAAAGGGCTAGGAAAGCGTGCATTAATATTTAAACTTGCTTTGCATGGCATTTTCTGGGACATGTTTTCTAATCATTGACATTATCCAAACATGCCACATTTCCTCTTTAGCAAGGTTTTACCGAGGGATTATCTTGATTGATATGGATAACAGCACTGCTGTGAAGAGCGGTCTTTCATGCACGCACTCCAGTTCCTGTTAACAACTGCAAAGATTAGGGGTTTATACAACAGGTATTAACAGACTTTTCCTGTTATTAACCATTTAGGTCAGTACTTTGCTTCATATTTTGTGCATGAAGGCTTTCTGATTAAGTATTCAAAGCGATTCTACTTTCTTTTTCTTGTTGGATTTGTTGGACAAGCTTACTTAACTCTTTGCTCACCTTTTCATAACTGAATTCAAAAAATCTGCAGGATTAAGAAGGGTGAATAAATTATATCATACATTAAGGATGAATGTAAAATGCATTTCCACAGTATTTTGTATGACTAAAAACCTTATCAGTAAAGTCATCAGCTTTACTAAAATCACTTGTAAACTTACATATGCCACATCTTGGACATAATCCTCATCAGGGTCACAACAAGACATTCACGGCTGAATGTACTGTTCTCTGTTCAATGCTGTGAACAGTACTGTGTGAGAGAAGGAAAAGTGCCACTCCAATAAACTATTACATATAATTCCAAGATTTAAATAATTTCTACCTTGAGTCTCAGCGTATAACATTCCTCTCTTGCCCATCTTCTTTCAAAAACCTCCGTAAAGGTTTCAATTTTTATTTTTGTCATAGGGCTCAGAAACCTTCTACATACTTGTCTTCAAGAAAATCTACACTGCATCTGTTCTTTACCATCTACACATTTGAAAGTTAAAGGTATGCAGATATTTTTCTTCATGATGATAGAAATATCAGAGGGTTAAAATGAAAAAAAAAATAGGGCAATAACATTAGGCTGAAATACGTGTATTCCCTTCACTTGGAAGCCTGTAGCTTCCTAAAAACTTGGGTGTTTGCATGATAAAAGGAATGAATGTTCAAGTGAGAAATTTTACATATAAATAGGTTTCTTACAAATTATATATGTATATAGCTTAAAAAGCATCCCAGAATCTTTATGGTTGTAAAATGTTTAGTTGTTGACCTCACTTCATTCTTTTTAAGGAGAAACAGATGGCTGTAATTGAAATTATACATGATTTTAAAGTTGTGCCTAATTTATGGATTTTGATACAGCTCTTCCTTATTATACAATAAAAGAGGATTTCTTTCTTCCCTTCTTTCTTTTAGATTTTTTAGTTTGTTTTATATGTTTATTTTTTAAGTCTGGTCAATGCTATAGGCAAGGGCACAGTTTTGGCATAAGTCTTTGCTCTGGGATATGTCTACACTGTGTGTTTGGCCCAAACACAGACTGATGACATCACCTACTCTCTGGACAACTAACAAAGCCCAAAATGTACACTATGCTCCCCTCTCTCTGTTTTGGGTACTGCAACGCAGTGAAGATCTGTCTCTCTCTGCTCAGTGCCACCCGGCAACTCTGGCAAAAGCCCAGCAAGAGCTGGGACCGCCGTCCTCCAGCTCTGAGCCCTCCTCCTCTGCTGCACCCCTTGTCTGAGGGAAGCCAAATTTCTTGTCCTTCACCTGAGGGTGCAAGGTGGAAAGGAACATTCGCACAGGAGGGCATCACGCTCATGTTCAAGAACGCAGGAATATTTAAAAACAACTAGAAATCACTGATGACTTAATGCAGGGAAGAGACAGTCCCAAAAGATATGAAGTAATAAATAACATGAACGGAAGGGAATTAGAAGCTCTTCCAAGAAAATAACACTTATTCAAGAGCTAAGGTGTAAAATTTGAAGGAGGACTAGAGGCAATAGTTCCATGAGGCAAGATCAGTGGCATTTCTAATTTTTTTCATTTTTATAAAATAAATGATACAGCACCAGAAGCTAGCACTGTTTGATGGCATCACACCGTGACATCAAGAGGAGTAAGATCTGGCTGAACTCAGCTGCTATGACTGTCTTACTATCTCATCTGAAAGTACTGGGGCAGGAGGGTGGCCCTAATACTTCCGTGACTCTGGTTAGCATATTATTTCAGAAACATGCTTCCTTTACATAAAAACAGGGACATGTTCTCTGCTGATTCAGAACCATTACAATGTGCTTAGATTTAAGCAAAGTAAATAATTAGATTTTTTTTTGGCAATTAATTGAAAATAGAGTTTTCTTTTACAGTTTGAAGAATAATTAAATAAAATATGATCAGTACAATTCTTTTTAGATTCAGGTAATAAAATTCCTTTGAATTCCATGTGACAAAAAAAAACTTTCCCGGGGGATTAAATCTCCTCTGTGCCATTAACATTGATCTGAGCTCAATAGGATAAGTAATCTCAACAGCAAAACCCTGCTTGGCACTATTACACAATCTTTTCTGGAATCCTTCCCTGTATTCTGCTGAGCTAACGCCACAGCAAGTCTCAGGATCTACTTTATAAGATGAGGTTAAACCTTCAGAAACCTTAATTAGTCTACAGAGCATTTGTAAATAGGTACATACACCAAGACCGAGAAAGAAGGCCTACCAAGTACGGAAGCAAACACAGTCAGTGGAATAAAGCACACTTCTCAAAAACTGGAGACAAAACTGGAAGTAACAACATACATTTGAACATTTAAGGTAATTTTTAGATAACCTTATTCATAGTTGGGGATCACTGAGATTTTGCATGACTCCAAGAGTATGCTTTAAAAATTATTTGATTTACAAAAAGTCAACCAGCTTTCCTCTACTTTCCTGCTCAGAGAACGACCAAAATTTAACCTATGCGTTCCTAAACACACATTACTGAAGTACAGTCAAGAGCTGCCTGAAGCGCTATTCTCAGATGAATTCCCGAGCTCCTTCTCCCTCTGATCCATTTGTAAGGGAGAAAAAGGAGTCAGGACCAAGAGGGCCAAACCAGCTCAAAGAGGAAGCCCTTAAAACCTTCTAACTGTTTCATGCCATTTTTCAGCCGGAACGAGGAGATAGAACCATTCCAGGCCACTATGCAAAAAAAGTAAAGCCTGGCACCATGGGCTCAGGCAATGAAGAGCTGCCTCTGTCGCGAGGAGCTGAACATCCACAGGGATGATTTTCTCTGCACCGCTGCCTTTCAACGACAGGTATTGGTTATGTAACTGCAGGAAAAACGCAACCAGAATACTACTCAGAGTGTTGCCAATAGATTTTTTCAGCAAGTATAAACAAGTGGCTTACGGCTTCAGGTGAGAGGCCACCCACCCGAAAAGGCTGGGAGAATTATGCTAGAACAGAAGCACAGGATTTAAACTGACTGTCACACAAAGGAAAACTGTCCAAACTGAGTGAAATGTCGACCTTAAACAGCATAGTTCAGAAGCTATTTAAAAACAGTGAAATTTATTTTATTTTCAGGAATTTAAGAATTTAGTTTTAAAATTAGTACTTTTCTAGTACTGAGTTTATGCACTTCTCTGTACTCACATTTTTAAACATACCCTGTATCGAATAATGCATTCAAACTGAAAATAATATAGCAAGGTGGTAAAAATTTTCCAGTAGCCACTTAGAAGGAACCAAACAGAATGATTTTTCCGTCAAGATCCCTCTGCCACCGACAAACTGACAGCTTCTCCATTTGAGAAGCCCTCTCTCAACTTTTTCAGTCACTCCTGATATCTGGCATGGTAAATACCTTACTGAAATCGTGGTAGTTTGTCCATTGACTCCAACACATTGCATCAGACTGCTTGCTAGGTCATGTTTTGCACTGACTTATCTCAGCAAAGGAATGGATAAAAGGTGAATGTCCCTGTAGGACAAATTATACCATTGTCTTTAGTTACCAAGTGTAGTTTCAAGAATATTCTCAGGAGCTAATTCTCTCAAAGTTTTACTAGAGTGTTACTTTAAGAGACGTAGCGTGTCCACTTACTCATTTCAAAGGGAAAATAGCTTCTGGATATATAAGTGCAGTACAGAAGTCTGCAAAAATTAAAATTTCAGTATGCTAAACTTAAAATAATACAGAATAATGTCATTTTCATGGCAAAAAAACCCACGTTTCACCATATATTTCAGGTATATAAAACTCAGACTGGAAGCTACATTTATTTTCCTTTCTAAACTCAAGAAAATGAAAAAATCAAGGCAAGCCCATGAAACATTTCACATTTTTGGTCAAACAGCAATGATACTCAAGGATATCACCTAATTAATGGAGACCTATAGGCTTTCTCTTTTAAAGTGTGACAGGTTTATGGTACCACACTACGTGCTGCAAATAGCAGTAAGCATCTGAGACTGAGAGATACAGAATAATTGGTAATGTATGATGAGACTCATATGACAGCAAAAGTAAACATGTTTCGTTTATAACAGGGGTGGCTGAATCACGAGTGATATTTTCCTGAGCTCCAATCATTTCCTCTGGGTTGCCTTAATGCTTGAGCAGATTTCTATGTGAATTACAGAAAAGAATGCCAAGAGCCCACGGGTTCTAGCTACGACCCTTTTCTTTTTTGCCAGGTGTTGATGTCTTTTCTGCAAGGATCCAAACTACGTCAGACTCACCCCTGTAGGGCACATACAAGTAAGGTGAACTATGACAGCCAAGATGCCGGCATCTGCACCCATGTGAAGTGATGCTCTCACTTCAGCCTGGTAAGAACTCTCCTGCTTGACTGCAGATATACATCTTTGCACACTAGATTTTGGAATAAAACGTAAAACCTATCTTTTAAAGTTGGGATTACTTATTTTAAAAGCAAATACTTCTTCCTCCAAAAATAGCTAGGAAGCAATCTCACTGAGTAACCTCCACCAAACAATAAAAAAGAAAAAGTCCCAATTATGTCAATGATTAACTCATAGAATCATTTAGGTTGTAAGAGACCTTGAAAATCATGGAGTCCAACTGTAAACCTAACACTGCCAAGTCCACCACTAAACCATGTCCCCAAGTGCCACATCTACACATCTTTTAAATCCCTCTAGGGATGGTAACTCAATCACTTCCCTGAGCAGCCTGTTCCAATGCTTGACCACCCCTTCAGTGAAGAAATTTTTTCCTAATACCCAATCTAAACCTCCCCTGACACAACCTGAGACCGTTTCCTCTTGTCTTATCACTTGCTACTTGGGAGAAGAGACAGTCACCCACCTGGCTGCAACCTCCTTTCAGGTAGCTGTAAAGAGTTGTTTACTAATTTGAAAGTGTCTACTACTTAATTTTCCACAATAGTTTCAGAATTTCTAGTTTCACAATATTTTGCGTGAAACAGAGCTTTCTCTCTTTGCAGCCCAGCAATTAGAATAGGCTGTCAGATGCTCAGATTCAAATCTAATCTCTCTCTGAAACAAAATAAGCATTTAGGAAAATTTCTTACACACAAAGTCATAAAGTATTGTGGGCTGGGGTCTCCTCAGTCTCTCAGTTTTTCTATTTACCACTTAAATATTCATTAACATAGGAACCTGGGCATCCCCAGAGAGTGTTCTAAGCAGCAGGCTATAGAGTTACTTTTTGTATTGCTGACCAAAATAGATGCTTAAGCATTTTATACATAGTGGAGCTGTTCCAACAGAAAAGCATGACATTCTGTAATAGCACATAGCCCCACAGTTAGGACATTTTCTTCCAAGTTAAGGCAAGGAGGGTATGGAAATACATCTCCTTAAAATCAGTAGAGACTTGACCTGTTTCTGATCCAACACACATCAGAAAACTGCAGCACCTGTTTTGTGATAGCAGCTATATCCTCCTGTAAATCTAGCTTTGGCTTTTATCTAAAATGCCTGCAAATGCATTTTTGGTAGAATAAAGCATGTTGCTTTGATTAGCTGGAAAAAGGGGGGAGAAGGGAAGAGGGACCTGTTTCTCGTCAACTGGAACCATTCTAATTCATTTATTTTTAAGTCAGTCACTGAACTGACAAATCAATTTATTGTGTAGCCTGAGTGCTGATCGCCTGCCCTGAAGTCAAAGCGAGCTGCACATATGTAGGCAAAATTCGGCCTTTGCTTTCTGAGCGCACCCCTCCGAGCAGCGGAGCACGGATCCTACTGCAGGCTCTGCAGGTTCCATGTCAGCAAATGCCAATGGGTAAACTAAAAGGAGAGAAGCTTTAGAGAGATTAAGAGATTACAGTTTCTCTGCAAGATATAATTAAAAGAGAAGGAAGCTTAATTTCTCTAATTCCTAAAATGGAATAAATCGGAGTAAAATATCTTGTATTTTTATTTTCATAAAAGTAAGTAGTAATATGTGTTTCACAAAGCATTGTGTCACTACACATGTAGTGCAGCAACAAAGCAGACGTATCCATTAACAAACACCTGCTGAGATAAGCACTTTGCACTGTACTAATTCATACTGATATCTATCATACATAGCTTTTTATAATTTCATCTAAGTTTTAATTCAGTAATTGCACAACAATTAAAAAGAACAAGCTATGTAATAAAGGAATAGAATCATGGCAATTTTCTGCAACCCAAAGCAAAACATAAATACCTGAGGCAGATTTACTTCACTACCATTTACTGTGACCAGTCTGCACGTACGAAGAATTACTGCAAGGTACTTTCTGATCACGAGTAAGAAGAATTTTCTGCTTGCTATTTAAACCCCATATCAATATCTGGCCAAAATTGGAATTCCTGTTTCTGGGGAGCACATGGACGGTTTCCGGATTAAACTTCTCTGAACACATAATATTTAATAAAAGGAAGCAAGAGAAGTAGCATCAGTAATGCAAAGGAGCCCCTATCCATAGGGATACCACGAGGAAGAGGCATCTACTGGTGGTCCAGATCTCTAGAAGGTTTTTGGAAAACTATAGATGAGCATTCTTGGAAAGCTCCACTTGATGTTGCCCCTAAAGCAACACCGCGCAGACCGGATAAAAGTCTACCCTTGGCTATACGGACAGTTTACCTCCCAGGGGATACACGGTGTCAGACAGCGTTGCCTGCACCAGCGGGGAAGTGCTCCGAGCTTTTCACCTTCCCGCGGCTGAGGAAGCCTCCGGAGGAGTGTGAGGGCAGCCTCTGCCTCCACTCTGGCCTGGAGCACTTGATTTAGGGACCCAGTGGCCTAATTTAATTGTTACAACTGACTTGGAAAACTTGCCTTCAACAATTAAAAAGACAGAAAGTGCAAATGCATTCATCTAGCCTGACCTCGAGTCTATAAAATTCCCCTAAATTCTGAGAATTTCTGCATCAAACCAGAATATTCTGGTTCAATTGCTGTTTCTTTAAGGAAGATATTCACACACTGTTTAGGTTTCCCATGACAAATAACCACCACATTTCAAGATATATTGTTTCAATAATGAATTAAGATAATTTAAAAATAAGTATCTTGGGTTTATCTGAATTTGTTCTCCCAAATGTGAAAGTTACCCATTCCATTCACAATGCATTTGAATACAACCTATTCTTCCATTTGAATGGGAAGACAAATTATAGAGAAATAAACAGAATAAATTAAAATATCACCAGTTCTCTTTGGAACCTGCTGAGTATTTCACCTTTCCTCACCTGTTTTTAAATGTGAATTTTGTTAGCAGTTAATCTGGCATTAGAAAAGCTTTTCTTTTTTTTTTTTTTTTTTTTTTTTTTGCATCTCTAGAGTGGAAGAAGGGTAAATTAGCAGGAAGAAAACTACCAGGAATCTTCAGCAAAAAAGCTAAAGCTAAATATGATCCAATCAGGGTCCGAAATCTGTATGTAGGTTTAGGTTTGATTTCTCAGGAACTGGGGAGGTATGAACATGACTTTCCACTTTAGATCCACTGCATAGACACAGAGGGAGTTTTAAAAGCTAATATTCTGGGCTCATTTCTGCTCAAAAATTCCCTGGCAGAAAAGGAAGAAAACAGCAACCATCTAGACCATCCTTTATGTGACTCTGCACTTTCTTGAAAGAACAGAGCCTGCAGGATATTTCCCTCCCACTGCCCCAAAGCCATTTGTCCTTCGTGTTTAGATAACAAAAATATGAGACTCAAGTTTCTGCAAACAAAAAAACTCTCCCCAGGAAGAGGAAACAAACTGAAACCCAGCACTGGTGCTGTGACCATCCTGCTTTCGAAGGTTATCCCTCTGGCCATTTTTCCATTTGGCAACCCACCAGACCCCAGTGCCCCCACTCACGCTCCTATCCATTGTGTTCCTCCTGCACCACCTTCCAGTTCTCCCTTTTCCTCTACTCGCCATGCCCCTTCCCTTCATGGTCTCTCTTCTTGTCTCTTAACAACTGCACATATCCTTCTACCAAAAAATATTTTTGAAAAAATTGAAGAAGGTGCAAGACTGACTGGATGCCTCCACAAAGGATATAAATGAATTTATGTAACTCAACTGCAGGGTTTAATTTAATGGTAAATTTAAATTCTGTAAGAAAGAATGTTAAACTTTACACTTCTTTTTTCGCTTCATGCTTCTATCAGTAATAAAAATCTGTTTTTCATAACAAATTATTATGAACAGAGCATATTCATAGAAAATTTATTCTATCTACGGTGAAAAATACTGTTGTTTAAAAACCAAACAAACAAAAAAACCAACAAAAAACCAAACCATCAACATCACGTTTAGGGAAAAAACAAAGCAACCAAGGTCCCTGCATGACATTTGTATACTTAGGTTAGGACACCTTCATTAAGTTACAGTAATTTCTTATGTTGCTATAACAGCAAAATCCAAATAAGTTAATAACCACACTTAGAGAATACTCTGGCATAAATATTTAAAAAATGAAAGAACAGACAAAAAAAAAAAAAAAAGGTTAAATTCAAACAATGAAGTCCTACAAGAAATTCCTTTCGTCCAAAGTCTGGCTGGTACCAGCCAGTCTCGGAGGATCCCTTCGACACTGCAGGTTAACGGACCAGATCAGGCACTGGAGCCGAATGGCTGGAGCACCCGGCCTCCCAGACCACAGAGAGCCGTGGATGGTGCTCCAGTGCTCAGTGCAGTTAATGCCAGAGCTCCAGCAATCGAGTAAAATCAGCAGGAAACCCATCTGCTGGGCAGTTCACAGCAAAACCACACAGATAACTGCAATGAAGTAAAAGCAGCAGGGGATGAGAACAAACAAAAGATGGGAAAAGTGCAAACAACTAGGAAAAAAAAACCCACAACAGGTATGAGCAGTTTAAGAAACAAACCCAAAACTGAAGCAGGCAGCACGTTATAAGCAACACAAAGCACAGGCGGCTTCCCGCACCCTAAAAGGCGGCAGGAGTCAGCCACGGATTTCAAACACGTGGTTACAAAATAAACTTAATTCAGCAAATATAAATTTTCTTTTGGAAGGCCACTTTTCTCCTTTAATATCTGTTTTATATTTGTCCTAGTACTACCAGATAGAGATAAAAAATTTTCAAAATCGTTCTAAGATAATGACATGAAGAATGACAACCAAGCTGGTGAGAAGATCTGGCCTGTTCAGCAAAAAAAAAAATTATTAGAGTTTACTAATAAGAAACATCCAGGACAGCAGTTTGAGTTCACAAAAAACTCTGCCTTAACCAAGAGGTGACCAACGTTACTTTTTTCAAAATAAAAGAGAGGTTGACCCTGTTTTTTGAGTTACAGCCACAAGATAAGGTGCCTCTTCTTTGCCCTCATGAAACAATTAAACAGTCAGAGCACTCTTCCAAGCTGCTTGAATTATTTCCTGTGCTAGGAGAATTCAACCCCGAATTTCTGCCTGTCTATTAAGAGTTAGATTACCAGACCCATCAGGGCATTCCCCATTCTCCCTGTGGAGGTTATGAAATTAGAGAGGACAATGCTAAACTGGAGAATTCTGCAGTGTATCAACCACCTTAGCTGGAAAGGGAAATTCAACGCCCTGTGCCAATAGCTGACGTCTGAGCTGAAGCTGTCCTTAGCATGGAAACTGGAGCCCTCAGGTGAATACAAACCATTAAACCTCATGCTCACACGTATGTTCTCTCTAGGCCACCGAATCATAAATTATCCTCTGCCTAAAATAACCGAGACATATGAGGTCAAGGAAGCTCCTTGTATGTGAGAAAAGGTTCTGAATCCGTTCAGGTCTCAGGTAGTGCGGGTGAACGCTTTAACCGTAAAGCAAATATATACATAGAGACTTTTGTACCAGCAGCCCTTCAGCTCACTGCCTTAAAAGCAAGAAACTGTTGTTTTTTTAAAAACTGACCTCCATAGAGTATTCCTGAGACAAGTCAGTTAGGTAGAGCATGAGCTCTGTAGTGTTGTGTTTCTTCCCCATCCCTTCCATGGGGTATGGTGGAGATGGTTATTTCATTCTGTACGCTCATGACTGCCAGGCTCACCCTCTCCTGCAAGCCATGAAGGAGTAGAGAAACAGCCAAAATAAGGAAGTGGTGCTCCTAATGCTGGTCCTTAACTCAGGACTTTGTATTTGCTCCCTCCCTATCTGAACGGAGAAGTCTTTACAGTGGCAGAACAAGTATCTGGGATCTGGAAGACATTCTTCCTATACGGCAAAATTTGTCAATTACCTTCTCAGCTTTGATATAAAATTTAAAATTTTTGCAGTAAATTTGGTCCTACTGCCATTAGCAAGCTAGGAATGTTCGATAAGAAGGTCTCTAATCAGTTAAGCTGTCTGAATGGAAAACTTCTTCATACCATTGCAAGTTCAGGGAGTACCTTAATCAGAACTCAGATGCTTTCCTCAAATCTTTTCTGGCACCTGTAGGATAATAGGAATTTGTTTCAGCTTCTGGGCTTTTCACTGGGCACAGCAGTATGTTTGAGATCAGAGAGTATTCACTTATGCATATTGCAGGGCCATCAGTGCCCTGCAGGAATTCAGAGGGTGCCACTGGGCAGCCTGGGCCGTGAGTCCCAGTTGAGGAAGAATTAAAAAAAATCCTGGATTCTGCATTTAATCATGTTATGGTGACTGTTGTGCCTGATTCTTTCTGGGTCAACTACAGCAGTTCACTACGTACTCTGTGCATTTCTTCATATGCTTGTGGAATATATGGAATACAGAGATTCCACTGACTATTTCAAAAAAATTAACTGTTAATAGCGGCTGCTCTCTAGTAAACTGCCAAGAGATGTGATTAAAGAGAATTTCACTGTGGCATCAGCTCTCCTTTAAAAAAGAAGGGGGGGGGGGGGAAAGAGGGGGAGAGAGAGATGCTGTAAGTTCAGAAGCAAAACACTGTTATTATTCTGAAGCGGGAATGACATCCTCGCATTAACGCAGTATGAAATCACGGTGGCAATTTTCATGCCGTATTATTTTGTTTTTGTCAGGTCACTGATTTTCAATTTCATCAATACTATATAAAACTAAGGAAGATAATAGAATAAAAAGCATCCATTTAGAGTCCACTACTGAAGCAAGAGTGCTTTGCTGCTTCTGTGACTTTAAACCAACCAATCCACCCACAGAAAATATGGGTTACTCGTGTCCTGGAATAACATAAATAAACCAAATTCAGAGGTTACAGAAAAGGCAACGTAGCAAAGTAAACGTGATACAATCCTGAGTAAGTGTATATTACTATAGTTTACACGTTGATCTTTATCTTCCTCTAACATGCAACAAAGTAACCGGAGAAGTACAAAGCCAAATACCAACAGTGGGCTTTGTTTACACTCATCTGGAGCCATATCCGACAGCTTTTCCCAAACACTGTCCATTTAAAGTGAAATTGTCACTTAAATCATCCCAGATTTAGCTTACCAACTCTCATCTTTCAGCTGTCTTTCTATGTTTTGATTATATCATTACCACTGAGCAGAGGTCTCCTAAATCACAAGTTCCAGCAAAACACAGAACCAGGAGAGACACACATCATTTTCCAAGCACACCTGCCAAGCCACCACCTGTGAGGGTCCCAGGTCAAGAAGAAAAAGCTCACAGAACTGCAGCTGGGTAGCAGAGAAGCCCCTAGAGATTCACCTCTCCATTTGGAGGCATTCATGAGGTTCTTTGCCTGGAGAAGGGAAGAAGGGAGAACAAACAGAAAGCAGCTATTGCTTACAAAAGATCCAAACAAGCCTGGAGCTGAGAAGCTTGACTGCGAAGTATGTCAGTATCTGCTTCTCCAATTCACAGCTGCTTCACCAGGCTCTGCACTGCCTGAGCTCCTCATCTGAACCTCTGCACACAGCCTCAGCCCAAGCAAGAGAACCTTTCACACAAAGAAGCCACCAGACTTTCAGGTTTCCTCTCAGGCATACACCTGTGCAAGATCAGAGATGACTTTCCAAGGAGAAATGTGCAACTCCTTCCTTCAGAGGCAACTGGAAGCCCCTACAAATTTTCCATAGTGGAGGATAAGGGTGGCAGGGAGATGGACACAGCCAGTCCTCCTCCCTTTACTCTCCATTTGTATCCATGGCAGGCATGTCCCTCACTGACTCTGAGTCCACTGGGAAGAGTATCTGCTGCTCTCATTCCCAATATTCTTGTTGATGTACAGAAGAGACCCAAGTAGTTTGGCTGGAAGGGACCTAATGTTGAGTCTGGCCAAGCCCTGACCTGGATGGGTGAGGAACAAGGTCACACTGTGCAGCACACCCACCCCGTAGTTGACACAAGCTCTTGTGAGGGCAACACCACGTCTGCTTTCTCTATAAAAGTTTAAACATGAACAACTGATAGGACAAGGGGAAATGGGTTTAAGTTGAAGGAGAACAGATTTAGATTAGAACTTAGGAAGAAATTCTTCAGTATGAGGCTGGTAAGACTTTGCAATAAATTGCCCAGAGAGGTTGTGGATGCCCCCTCCCTGGAGGTGTTCAAGACCAGGTTGGACGGAGCCTTGAGTAGCCTGGTCTAGTTGAGAGGCGTCCCTGCCCATGGCAGGGAGGTTGGATTAGGTGATCTCTGAGGTCCCCTTCCAGCCTATGCCATTCTATGATTCTGCAACTGCTGTGATTTTCTCCACTGTCCTACTGATATCAGCAGTAATACATTTCCCTATGAAAATACTGTGGATTAAATTGGACATTCCATGTTTTTTTATAAAACTGGATGCTTCCCATCTCTATTCAAAAAAAAAAAATAGTCCTTCTCCACCACTGAACGATTAAAACGTAACTAACACCACACTTACTTTGCATGATCAATGTTGGTACAATGAATAGCACATGAATTAATAATGCCTAGCCACTTTTTCTAATTGTTTCCTAATGTTCTGTTATTATATATTCATTTGATGTTCCCTGTATCGCTAGTGATCACCATTTTTTTCGTTTAATCCATAAAAATCACACACTTTGCCTTTGCTTTCTGCAAAAGAATTAAAAGAATTAAGTACAGTCACCTGATTTCTCTTTCATTCTCACATTTTAGAGTTGCAGTCACTTACAGACATGGTGTTTAGTTTAAAAAAAAAACAACACAGAAACAAACAACAAACCAACTACACAAACTGCACAGGGTAAACGCTCACTTAGGGAATCAGATCTCTTGAAGAGGATGATCAGTCACTGCCCAGAGGGCAGGAGGAGTCTCCATTTCAAGCCTCCTTACAGCAGCACGTTCAGCTGGATTGGGTTAGATCCCCCAAACTGCTGTTCTCTTCATCTCTTATGATCCAGCTGGCCACTCCGAAACAGGCATCATCCATCACTATCAGCCATCTTAAACAACTGTGGTGAGTTGACCCTGGCTGGGCACCAGGTGCCCAAAGCTGCTCTATCACTCCCCTTCTCAGCTGGACAGGGGAGAGAAAATATAAAAGAAGGCTTGTGGATCGAGAAAAGGGCAGGGAGAGATCACTCGGCAATTACCATCACGGGCAAAACAGACTCAACTTGGGGAAATTAGTTTAATATATTACCAATCAAATCAGAGTAGGGTAATGAGAAATAAAAACTAAATCTTAAAACACCTCCCACCCCTCCCTCTCCCTTCTTCCTGAGCTTAACTTTACTCCTGAATTTCCTACCTCCTCCCTACCAGTGGTGCGGCAGGATGGGGCATGGGGGTTGCGGTCAGTTCATCACACATTGTCTCTGCCACTCCTTCCTCCTCAGGGAGAGGACTCCTCACTCTTTGCCTACTCCAGTGTGGGATCCCTCCCACAGGAGACAGTTCTCAAAGAACTTCTCCAACGTGAGTCCTTCCCACAGGCTGCAGTTCTTTACAAACTGCTCCAGTGTGGGTCCCTTCCACAGGGAGCAGTCCTTCAGTAACAGACTGCTCCAGTGTTGGTCCCCCATGGGGTCACAAGTCCTGCCAGCAAACCTGCTCCAGCATGGGCTCCTCTCTCCACAGGTCCTGTCAGGAGCCTACTCCAGTGCGGGCTTCCCAAGGGGTCACAGCCTCTTTTGGGCACGTTCACCTGCTCTGGCATGCATAATTTGGTTAATTCTGCAGGAGGAACCACCTGGAGAACTTGCTGGAGCAGCCTAGTTCCCCACCCAGCACAAAGGGAGAGCCTGTCTAATGGTCCAGGCACAGCAGGAGCTGCCCAGGAGCATCAGCAGGACAGTCCAGAATTCCCACCTGGAGCTCTCCTTCACCACATCAAGTACTTTGCTGTGCTGGGGCCTGGGAGTTCAATCAACGACCTTGTTTCAAGTTGGTCCATTGTCTCCTCTCAATCCACTGTCTTAGCTCTGCAGAGACTGGAAGGGAAGTTCTTTTATCTCCCAGGGAATGAACAACTTCACTGTCCACAGTGAGCACATGGCACAGCCCTGACACCCAGCCACTACTATAATTTAAAGCTAAATTTCATCCTTATATCCCACTCATAACTTCAATTCTGTACATTCTTGCCATAAACCTCTCAAATCTCTTATTGACTCTTGAGGCAGTTTCAGGTTTTTTGCTCTGTTTGTACCAAATGCCACACTTCTGCATTAGGAACATATTGTCATTGTGGGTCTCTGTTTGGTTAACATCTCTGAAGTCTCCCTTTCCTGTGGGTCAATAGCCAGTATAATGTCATTAAGGGAGATGAAATGAGAATGTCACTTCTGGTAAAAATGTACATATATACTACCCTGCACCATCATGACCTGTCCCCAGAGATTTCTAAGGTCCCTGGAATTATATTTTTTTTTTCTTCTATTTGAGTTAAATTAAAAAAAATCATATCAATTCCAATGCATCTGTTCACAAGCATGTATGTCCCTGGAAGCTGGTATTTTTCTCACTCCTATGATGTCCAAATTTTCCATGTGGCATCAGCCTTCTTATTACAAGGCACCTTTACTTATCTGTTCTTAGGTTGGGAAGTATCATGAATAGGAAACCATATTAGATTGTTCATGGAATCACAAACCTGCCTTTAAACAAAACATTCTAGTTATGCATATTACTATCCACACACTTAGGACAAAAAATGAAATGCATTGTGTAGAAACCTGTTCTTTAAAAGCAGAGTACCTGAATGTGATGAAGTAACCAACGTGATATTCAAAGCCACGAGCACAAGTACTGGTTTCGTTTGTGATTAGGCTTTGTTTGGCTCCATCATAACTCCCAGCACAAAATCAGCTAAGACAGATCACTCGAGGCAACACCGCAGACTATTTTGAAAAGAAAAAGAAGAAAAATCTCCACATTTTGTGGCTATTAACACTCAGTGAAAAAGCTTACAAAATACAAAACATGATACAGAATAACTCCGGGCTTTCTTATGTGCCCTTGTCCATATCTTCAAAACATCTTATCATGCAAAACAAAAAAAGTACTTCACATCAATATTTTATTGAAATTCTTTCAGAGAAGACTTATATACATTATATTTTCAAGATAGGATGCAGACTATTTTAGTTGCAGGGGAGAGCAATATATTGGATAATAGCTGACATTTGACTCCAAGGGTTTTTCTTTTATGAATCAAAATTCATTTAGTGATAGTAAAGTAGAAGAGTGTGGCTAAGAAATCGATGGAAGTGTTCTGTATTCTAGTTATGGAACATAGAGATAACCCTAAGTCAACATTAATGATGCTGGTCTGTGTAAACATTGACAAAGTCAAAGGAATGATTTCAAATAATAGACTTCAACAAGCAGGTATCAACAAGCTGTGTTAATGGAGATTGCTGCCATATTTTATAATTGTTTTAATTTATTCTGTATGCACAAATGATCGGTGACATCCAGTTGATAGTTGTAGGATGACATGATTTGGACAAAATTTTTCAAACTGCATGGCAATGGTCAACTCCTCCTTTCCTCTAACAGCTCTGAAATAATCAAATCTCTTTTAAAATACATAACATTTGTTTACAGGCTCGCCCCAGCTCCATGCCAGTTGCTAGAGATGGTTTTATTTTCATTTTTCTTATTGACAATGAGCACACTGAAATTACTCTACCGAATGCATGCATCCCTGCACTAATAACTCAGGTAAAGTCCATAAAATAAGTAGAACAAAAACCTCGTATTTCCTGACTATCCAAAATATGGTTGCTATTGGAAGGAACTGTTTATGTCCAAAGACTGAAACATCAAAACAGAAAAAAGGGATGAGGATGTGAATTGCCTGCTCCAAACACACATGATTAAGTCTGTCTTCCCCCCTCAGCTCAGAAAGAGAAGTGCCAGACAACTGACCCGAGCAAAGAGGTAAGACAGAAAGAGGGGATGAAATAGTGTTTAACAACACAGCTCCAACAGAAACAAAGAAGCAATATCAAGAGTAATGCAGGTAAAGACCAAGACACATTCCAAAGGATTATATCAAATATTAATTCTAGGAACACCTATTCTTCAACTTTGGGATTTAAACGTTTTGTTTCTCAAATCTAGAAACCTAAGCCAACTCTTTAATTAGACATTAAATAAGAACAACAGCAAAAATCTATTTCTAGATTTTTCTAGAAAATAAATTTTCACTTTATTCAAAACCAATTTCATTTTATTATTCTAAATGATCAAGTGTACTGCAAACGAAGCTATCAGGCACACCTATAAGTACACAGTTCAGGACATTGCAATATGCATCTTATTTCCTTAAACTCATCGAAAACCAGAAGTTAATAGCAAATCATCTGTAGGAGGTGACAAAAAAGCCATTATACGGTGAGTGACAATAACTATGCAAAATTAATTAGAAGTTTCAGTTCAGTATTGCAAAGGCAACAATAAACAAACATTTTGGGTCAACCTTCATTTATGTATTGAGTCTTCCCATACTGGGTTAGCAAGTATTGCTAACAAGGCCCCAGCTCCTACACTTCTGAGAATTTCAGATTTAATTTAAAAAACAAAACAAAAAAGAGAACATCTACCTCTCATAGTTATAAAGACAAGCTTAAACATGCAACTTTAATGTACCCCAAAGACACAAGTGAGAATGCAAAGAAAAAAAAAAAAGACATTTTGGATTCCTTTTAATTTCATGTTTCAAGCAAAACTCCTGATTCTTGTACATTTAACATGGGCAATACCATATATTCAAAATGTCAGTAAAGAAAATCTTTGCCAGCAGGATCAACACAATGAGAATGAGGAATAAAAAAATGCCCAGACAAAAGAAAGTACCTTCTCTCCTCTTAGTTTGGTTTCTTACTAAGGAATCCAAATATGCTTATTATTTTCTATTGGGGAATGCATATCAACTCCACCTTTATTTTATGAATATTTACTTAGCTGAATGCCTAGTACTGCTAATCCATATTTTATGAATATGCGTATACACACACAAAACCTACATAAGGGAAATTGTTTCCCTTATAACACAAAAGAACTTTTTCTCTTAGTGAGCATCTGTTTTTTTTGAGCAGGGAAGAGCCCTGTTATCATCCAAAAATATATATGAATTTTGTGAAGTTTTTAAGACTATTTGCAAGCCATGGATTATTTTTTGTTTTCACAGCGTACCTTTTGAGGCAGAAAAGGAGAGAACTTTTTCCTTTTGTCCTTTATTATGCCCTTACCTATGTTATCCTTAGTGAATAGTAATACATTCCATAAAGATAACTTAATTATTTTCAGGAGAATAAACCCTCAGTGACTAAGGATAAAAATGCTTTCCTATTCACCACCCCATCATGTGATATTTTTGTATCAGCTATTTTCCTTTGCAAGGGTATGAGGAGAAGCATCAGAAGCATTTTCTGCTCACATAGGAGAGAATAACTCGATATATGTGTTTCAGAAACCATTTCTCAGGATCTTTCAATTCTATTTATTTCAAATACCACTGCCTCAAGAGTAATAAATATACAACTGCCTGGGGACAAAACAAAGTGTTTAATCTTGATGCAAGAGGTTGCACAGTTGTTAAACAAGAGAACCTCAGAATTTGTTTCTTTAGACACAAGGAGAGAAGAATTTTACTCAGGATACTTTCCGATACCCGAAAGAATTGAGAAACCTAGGCCAATTTTAGCAATAAAGATGTATTAAACGAATGTATCATGAATGATGATTTTTGTACGCTGACCTTACAAACAGTAATTCAACAGAAGGCAGATTAGACAGGAAAAATCAGTATATTTTGTAACAGAGCTGTGTATAAACACTAAAGTTTACATTGTTGACTCTGGTTCAGGAAAATACAAATGTTAGTACTTCCTTTATGAGAGTCTGGTTACTAAACCATTGCAGTAAACTACTACGTATGTTCTTGCTTTGTTCAGCTCAAAAAAAACACGCTGGATTTTAAGTTGTTGCTTATTCCTGCCTTATTTGTATTCATGTATTCAGGATTACCCGAAAGTGAGTAATTTTTTCAGGTGTATTATAGTGATTCAACCAAAATATATCCTTGATCTTCATCTGAAGTAAGACTGTTAGTCTTCAAATGGAGAAGACAGGCTCACAAGACAAGAGAAATGCCCATGTTTTGGCTTGAAAGGTGTCTTTAGAAGCGCCAACGTTTTGTGTAGTCATCTCAGAAGACAACCTTTGTCTCAATAAACTACTCAAACATTAACCACAGATAGCAAAGGCATTAAAGAAAATTCAAATGCAACATTATGGTTTAGTTTGAAGAAACAGTTTTTAGCGTAGAAACATTAAATAATATATCTAATTGTAGTTTGGGCACCTGAACAGTCTGTAGAATTTTTCTCCAAGGGAAGCACATTTCAATCCTACTTTTGCCAATTTGCTGCATTAAGGGTAGATAACCCACAGTTTAGTATGGCAAGACAGTGGCATCTGACACTGCAAGAAACATTGGCCTGTAAGATCCTGCACACCACCACCACACAATCAGTCATCCATGCTCTGCATTCAGTCTCTGGATTAGAAACCCAGGTCCTTTCCAGAAGACAGAGAAGACAGCAACTAATTCATCTGGAAAAATGTGTATTGATGAAGCCTAAGAAATTTATTTCAAAGTGACAAAGTGGGTCACAAGAAGATAAATCTCATTTTGGAGTTTTGGTTTTTTTAACAGAAATACTTTGTCCCTAGTGAGGATGCCTAATTGCAGCGTTTAGGCAACCAAAGTTAAAAAGGACAAATGGATTAATGATGACACTCCTAAAACAAGGATTGTATTCAATTTATGTTTTCATTTCAGCCATAAAATATGGTACAGAGCCTCAGATGAGACAAGAGGGAGGCTACACAAATTCATTTAAAGACAAATTAATGAATTCCATTGTGATGATGGAATATACCCTTTTACAAGGGTATATAGTGATCAGAAAGGGGCCATTGCTTTAAACTGAAAGAGGGTAGACTTAGATTAGATATAAGGAAGAAATTTTTCATTCAGAGGGTGGTGAGGCACTGAAACAGGTTGCCCAGAGAAGTTGTAGATGCCCCATCCCTGGAAGTGTTCAAGGCCAGGTTGGATGAGGCTTTGGGCAACCTGGTGTAGTGGAGGGTTTCCCTGCCCATGGCAGGGGGGTTGGAACTAGATGATCTTTGAGGCCCTTCCAATCCAAACCATTCTATGATTCTATGATAGCATAAGATTACAGAATTGAAAATAATTGAAACCTGAAAGCTACAACTTCAACAGGCAAAGATGAGAACAAAGTTTACGAGCCTTTCTCCTTAGAGAAGACAATATGATACAAGCCATCTGAATACTAAAATAAAGATTCAGTACTCCTCACCTCTCTTACAGGTAGAGATTGTCTGCATGTTACTGTGCACCAGCATATGAGTACGAAATATAAAGCTGCTTCTCCTTCACATGAATGAAGTTGGGAATTCATCAGTAGGAAGGTTCTGGTTTTGTTCAAAATTCACTTATGTTGTAACTATTTGTATTTTGTCTTATGTAAGAAAAAAAATAAACATTTCTGCATTAGCTAAACCAGCTAAAAAGACTAATCTTGGATAGTGTAATTTTGAGGAACTATTAATACAAAATAAAAAGTTTTCTTTTTGTTAGAAAAGATATATGTAAATAAACTATCTACATATGGAAGAGAAACTCATTAAGATGGCCTTTTATTTCACTCGAGTAAAACAAAATCTAAAGATTAAAAAAAAAATCTTCTCTGGAAGTAAAAGGTGGATGATAAATAACTTTTACACTAAGGAAAAATTGTAGATAGCGAAAGTAGAATGACCCAGTGACAAAAATCATGCAGCACAAGGTATTTTGGTTACAAGGCAGTATCACAGTACCAGCTTCCGCAGCCAGTCCAGAAGGAAATAAGCAGGAAGATCTGCAGCAGTAGCAGGGGCACATACAGACACTCAGACTGAATACAACTGCACTACATTGCAAAACCATGGTAGAAACCGACCTTATTCTGAACCGATACAAACAAATCCAAATTCATCCTCAGTTTTTTGAGATATGGCAGTCTCAGCACCATATTCTTTTTGCAAAAATAATTCAAAAACACCCATCAAGCATTCAAACCCAAAAAAAACCCACACTTTGATATTGTGCTAAACCTACATCAGCAGAGAGATACGTTTTATATTGGACCTTCTGTATTTTGATTTAAGTAACATCTGGATAGAGGGATGCACATGGACTTCAATTCCCTAAGACTGGGACGAGGCAGGACTGGCACTGCTCCAAATTACAGGCTTCTTGCAGCTGCACAGAGACTGTGCTGCACCACTGCAGGAGGGAAACACGAAGCAGCCTCCTCCGCATAAAACTCACAGTTTTAAGGGCGCTTTCAACCTGTTCTCTTAGTTTGGTGCTGGACATTGGGCTTGGTCTCAAACTAAGCAGACTCCCACCTTGCTTATCCATTGCTTTATGCAAAGCCCAGAGTGAGCCGTGCAACTAAGCAGAGAAACCAGTCCTTGAAAGGACACCTCTGGCATGGTCTCACTGGGGGACTTCATACACAACAGAGAGGGTGGTACAGAGTCAGCTGCACTGGTCTCACAGCAGTGCTCAGAACTCCCTGAAACACTGTTTGAGGTAAGTATTTCACTAAACTCCTGTAGAAAGTCTGTAGGAGAGCATAGTATCGTGCTAATACATCTACAATGCTCCAGCCCGTCAAACCTTGGAGCTCACCTGCACCACTTGGCTCTGTGCTGCCTGGCACAGCGATGCCCTGAGCAGCACAAGTAACAGAAATCCTGTCAATAATCCCTTGCCTTTTCTCCATCGTGAGCCCTACACACTCTCCCTGCCCTCTGAGGCAGTTAGACAAGACAGCACCACCAGGCCCCTGTGAATACCTGCTGCTCCCAAAACTTTTCCCCAGCACAGAGCAGAGAACTGTGACCTTTAAACATGTTTATTCCTACCCCTCCTCACTTAACCCCACCTGGCAGCACTCCAGGTAGCGCAGGACTCTGTGCCCAGCCTGGAGATGTTTGGAAAAGCAGCATGCCAGGAGCAACCCGCTGCCTGGGTGGGACCTGGACACCCAGGGACAGTTCAGTTACACCAGTGAAATTCAAGGTTGGCTGTACTGAGGATAGGCAGTGGCACCCATTACTGCCCTGCAGGGAACCTGCTTTGCCCTTCCCTCCTTGTCTCTCATTCCCTTACACTTGGATTTTCTGTATGGTGACTGGCATATGATACTGAGTCCACTTACCTATGAGTAGTGCCTTTCTGCACATTTCATGTGACCAACAATCAGAACCGAAAAAGAAGAGTGGGGCACTGGAATGGGTGATAAACACAGAATTATTTGTCCTGCTTCAGATCCAAGGCAGCTACTGATCTAGAGACATTAAGACACTTCCCTGTAGAAGGGCTCTATAAATATATCTGCTGGTGATTTCTAGCTCCCTTTGAAGTGTCAGGCACTTCACATTACCAGAGATTCCTCTGCATTAGGCAGACAGATGTGATATAACATATTAATCCCAAGAGGTAAATTGCTATATCCCCTCCTGGCACCCACCTAAAACTCAGTAGAAAAGAGTGAAGTCAAAGCAAACCGCTTTGAAGATACTGGTTGTCACTTCACCCATTTAGAAAAATGATGTCAAAGCCAAATACTGTATCACTGGAATCTGCAGGACAGCCCACAACCGTGCTAAGTGCTGTTTCTTCTTTGTTGCATTGCAACTGTAAGACTCCTCTAAGCAGAAAGAGTTTGGGATTGTGCCACATTAGACCTTGATCTCTCTCTTTAGGAGAGAATGCTTAATGTCATACTCGGGACCAAGCCTGCTGTGTTAGACGCTGTGGCAACCAAGGGGCGACTCAGGCCGGAAGAGCTTTCATTACAAACAAAGGATTTGTGGTCCTTTTGTTGCAGGCAGAGCCGGAATATTTGATTATACAAGGTCCCCAAAAAGTAGCCAGGGGAAGCGATAAGGCAAACAACGATTTGCCAGTGAACCAAGCCTTTGCCACTGTGGTTACAGTACGTTTCCCCAGAACACCTGCCATATCACAGCAAGCTAACACAGCAGCATAGGAAGGGGAAAAAACGTTCCTTCCAGCCCTAGCCACAGCTACACCCAAACATGACAAGAGAACGCCGCATCCCCATGGAGATCACCTGAAGCACACGTGTGGTTCAGGGGCTTTTTGACCGTGATTGTTCGTGGAAGAGGTCTATGTGCTGCAACCACACACAAAATTGTGACAGGCTCTATAGACTTGTAATCACTGCACTGAAACAACATCTGTGTTTATGAAACACGAATAATAAAAGGCCTTTGTCTCTTTCTTCCTTGAGATATGAAAAGGCACTTAAGCCCATATCTCCAAAAGTGTTTCTGTCTTCTATATGCCACTTAACTCCCACTGAACTTGATACCTAACTGCCTTGGAGAAGCTGACATTTAGATTTTATCTAGACAATTTTTGAAAATACCTTCAACTCCCTGGGAAGTAAAGGAACAAACATTAGCAGTGTCTCTTAAAAATGAAGAATATTTGAGGAAGTCACGAATAATCAGAAACAGTCAAGCCTTGAGCAAGTTTTGTAGAATGATGCCCTTTTAAGGCAGCAAGAAGAGTTTAAGCAGTACAGTGATCAAACTAGGCTAGAAAATGAAAACAACAAAAGGCAAGCTCACCTTATTTAAAATTTACCTTGGCTGTATATATTTTGATTTTGGCTATCCACACAGAAATAAGCTATAGTTTGGTTTTTATATTTATAATTATATAATGATAGTTAAAAGCACATACTATTTCATTCTCTTATCCACAGAAACAAACAACAAATAGGAGTTTGAAATGTCATAGAAAATTTCCAAAGGTTTTTACAGCTGTTCTTAAATACCTTCGAATCTCTTTTTTCATTTTATAATAATTTGTGCCACTTCATCAGCTCTATTTTGTTTTGCATTTATAAAAAAAAAGTTAAGTGCCAGTTTTGTGCCACAGTGTTGGATGCACCCAGGTCTGTTAACTGGCACGCAACAGAGTTCAGTGTCTACAACCTTCTGTCTTTCAGTTTTCACAGCAATAGTGCAGTTTAATCCCAAACAGCCAATTTTTCTATACATTCAGAACGCCTACAAAACAGACACCTCTCTCCTCTCCTTCTCCCCATTCTTCATTAGACATTTTTATTTATTTTTGTTTATACAAAATATTCTTCAGTATGCGTTCGTGTGATGGGAAGAAAGAAAAAAGAAAAAAGCTCTAGTCATCACATGAAATGCATGTGCCAGTTAACTGGACATTCCCCACCACCCACATTAAAATCTTCAGTTGTTGGAAGACTTGAGATTTTTCTGATTTAAAAAAAATAATCCAAAGCTGTTCTGCCAAACAAAACCCCAAAAAACTTCCTTTTACAAGCGATCACTTCCACAGAGGGAAGTATGCCATTGCATACTCTGCTGCCAACTTCCAGCTTTGTGCATGGCCCCACTTTTGGGAATATAATGGCCAAAATTGGCATCAATTCTGTGTATTAAAAGCTAACCTTGTCTACTTTTTATGCAGAAACAATTAAAGAGAGGGATTTGACCCCTTAATCTTTTTTTTTTCTAAAAGATGTTCAAAAATGAGCAAGAACAATATTACAGTCTCTCAGTTCATCCCAGAAAAAAAAAACCAAACAACTGCACTGGTTTCCTAAGGTTGAAAGTTATTTCACATTAGATTTATCAAACATTGTCCTCACATTAGAGGAGACAAGAAGTCCTTGTGAATGGATCAGTAAGCTCATTCAAACTACTCAAATAACTTCTACAAATGTCAAGTTTTAGAAAACAAGAGCCTGTGCAGAATACACCTATACAATTCTACTTTACAAAATGTGCTTCAGAACACAATCCTCTGATACTGCTTTTATTAAAAACCCAGCACTAGCAATCACTGCCAATAAACGATGCTGATCTGAAAGCTCCAGCTGTACGAAGCAGCACCTTCAGAGAAGAGGAATTTTATTATTAAAAAGTGCTACAAAACCTTGTGATGTAAAAAAGAAAGCTGCATACCTTCTTAGAGAGAACGACCATAATCGTGCTGAGGAACATTAATCTGTACAGCTGAACTATCCACACAAAGCTGGAAAAATATTTGTCTAAATTCTCACAGTAAGTTCTGTACTCCTACACAAAACTCTTTAGTAAACTGTTCTTAATGTTAACCAGGTGTCCAGAAGCAGATGAAAACCCTTCTGAGGAGTCCTTTTAATATAACAGTTTAAAAGTAAATAATCATTCTGAAGTACAAAATAAAGAGGAGTTCTGGTTTTGTTTTTGGTTTTTTTAATTTTATTTTTTACACCCAAAGTAGAGCTCAGTGCTACTTAGAAGCTGCACTTAATTAAGCAATTTGGGGCTGGAGGGTGTTGCAGTTGTATTGAGAAATAGAGTAGACTCTCATTACACTGATGGGAATGCTCTTTCAAAAGAGGTACCTAATTTAATCATAAGCTACAGAAGCCAAAATTTCGGATGTTTTTGTTCGGTTGGGGTTTTTTTTGTTTGTTTGGGTTTTGTTTTGTGGTTTTTTTTTTTTTTTTTTTAAGACCTAAAAGGCTGACATGCCCTTTCAAACAATGCAAATTAACACTCAAGGTGTCGGACTCACAGAAGAAACACAGCCCTCAAAATCTAGGATTGTGTAGAACAAAATAAAACAAGTAAATTATTTTTCAAGCACAAGTAACAAAGGAGTCTGGCTTCAAGCCATCCATAGGCGGGCAGAGTGCAGAAGTCTCATGTATTCGAATCACCAAGGAACATGTTCCTCAACAAATATCCAATAGTCATGAACTAGACAACTCAAGCGGAGCACAGGGAGCTCCTTGCAGACATTCCCTCCTATCAGTCCGGAGGGACAATGGCTCCTTGTGCACAACCTCACCTTTGGTGTAACTTCTCCATAACGTGATCTGTGCTTCAGACATGGCTGCAAACACCTGCCTACGCTTGTTTCTGACTTCTTAATTATGACAGGCTTCCCAACTGGGTTTTCTAGGGATTCTTTTTGCTCATTTGATATAATCCAAAAAGAAAAGCATCTAACTGTATTGCTCTGTGTGCTTTATTTAAAGATAATCTTTTCATGTCTTTAAGCATCCAGCCAGAATAAATATGGCTCCCAGTTCTAAGCAGGGAAGCTTTTTTCTTGTTCACTGGCTTACTTATGACTACACAATTTAATTAACATTTCTGTAGCACCTTTTTTGCCAGATAACGACTTCTTTCTTCAACTTTGCTTTTCAAAAACACTATATAATAAATCATAAGGGAAAAATCTTTATTTTTAATATTTCCATTTATGTATTTAATGAACATTATTGAATTTTTGCCAGGTACTTATTGGAAACTTAGAATAAATATCTGTGAACTACTATTTCATTTCTGTCTGTGAGGATGAAGTGTTCTGCTGACACCAGAATTTTAATAATAATTAGCTCCTTTATTAGAAATCTGCTCTTCATTTTCAGTAACATTGTAAAAGGCTGAGTTTTAAACTAAACTAGAAATCAAAAGCTTTTTTTTTATTGAAGCTTTTCCGTCCTTTGAATACAAGTTTTGAGGAAATCTTCAGAAACACAGACTGCAGAACACCAAGCTGTGCCCAGTACTAATTAGTACTCAGTACTGAGTCTGGAATTTTCAGCAACGAGTACCAGCCTGCCCTCTCGAACTTAGTTACGCTTGCAGTTCCCTCTCTGACACGTACACTGTGTTGATGAATCTGCTGCATTTTTGTGTGCAGCTCCTTAGATCTTTTTGATATCTTGCTATTGGGAGGCCTCACTGACCCTTGACAGGTGCACCAGTGGTCCCATCTCCCCACTTTGCCAAGGATTCAATTCCCTCTTTTGTAACCTTTGTTCTCCTTTATTAACCTACCTCTCTAAAGGAATTGTTCATCTTCTATTTGATGACATGCATATTTCAGCTTTAATTCCCTGAACATAAGAGAAAGCGAAATGCCAGCAGAAACACTGGAACTCTTACTATACTCACCCCCAAATTTTTCTGTCATGCATCCATGGGACAATTACTGTCAGTAAGTTCGCAGGGGTATATTGAGTGACAAAATGGGATCTACTTTATCACAGATCTCTAAGGCATGGCATTGATTGTTTAATTATGAAACACAACAAGACTTCTTTAGAAAAAATAGCTTTTTCAAGAAGGTGTGTTATCCTCAGAGTATTTCATCAGTTGGGTGAAATAGAACTCAATATTTGGAAGTAGTATTTCTTGCGTGCTGATATTTTGACAGGATCAGGTCCATTAAAATAGAGCTTTTAGTGCACAGTCCTTTATGTCTGTGTGTAAACTACCATAGTTATCTGAAGTTTTCACACTTATAAAGTATCTGAAGCATCAATTATAAATCAAAGCATTCAACGTTCAGTAGGTTTCAAATTATGAATGCTCTTGATCATATTTCATCTCACAGCTTCTGTGACAAACTAGAAGACAAAAGATTTTTTTTTTAAAGCCTAATCTTTACTAAATAATTGGGTATGTAATTGTTATGTTTTTGCATTTATGAAGAGAAACTGTGTAGTTTCATTCTGAATTCTTTTTCGGCTAAGGGAACGACAAAACCAAAACAAAAATCTTTGAGACCACATTGCATACCTCTCCTGTAAACAAAGGATCCTTCCTACAATATCCACAGATTTAATTAGAGACAAAAGTTAAATTAAACATGTCAACGTAAGAACAAAATGACCATTTGGTTACTTGGCATATAGGTAGTCGTGTATCAGAAGCACTCTAATTGGCAATTACAGTTCGGCAAGTACCAGTGCCATACTATTTTGATACATAGCCCCAACAGGTGTTTTAAGAAACAATATCAGTTTCTTTTTTGGCCATTAAAAATTCTTGATTCCAGAGGTGAATATTGACTGTGGTGAAGCTGTAAGCCAATATTTATATGAGCGAAAAAAAATCTCAGCATTGAGGAATATAAACATTAGGGTTTGATGCAAATCTCTGCATGTGCACACGTCTTCTTGCTTTAAATCAGGGTAGATGTTTCCCTTCCTCAGAACCGTTCTGTACCTCCCTGCATCCTTCACATCGTACCAGACCCAGGATTAAGACCTGGTGTGAAATACCATCCTCTCTTCTGCAACTGGAAAGAATGGAAATTCCTGTAAAAAAACACTCCTGTGTTTCAGCAGCAACATAATGAGCAAGCTGACTTGCAAGATACATGTTCTTCACATGTAGAGGACAGACTGCAGTGCTCATGGCAAGGCTGTTCTTTCCTTTTATCGACCAAGCAGAATTAACTCTCGATTTCTTCAACTCTGCTCTAAGATAAATAGTAACTATTCCCCAAGAAACCTCATCCTCTTTTCTGGTCTGCTTTCCTCCAATTAGTTCATTTATTTTATTTTTTTTTTGCCACAGAGTGATGCTTTTACCAAAGTGTTCCCTGTTTCTCACAGTCTGGGCAAGCTAGCCACAGGAGCTGCTAAATTTTTGTGCTATTCTCAGCTGGGGAAATCTGAGACATGATTCACTGTTTACTGAAATAAGTGGACAACCTGCCATTGATCTCAACAGATAAAGAACCTGACCTTTCATGTGCAAGTTTTTGCTCCCAAAGGAAAGCCAGGTATGGCTGGAAAAGAAGGATTGGAGGTAATCGAGACCTAGTGCAGTCCATTTTTTCACTCGCATCTTTTTTTTTCTTTCCTTATATCCCAATATCTTTCTAGATTTGTGGGAAATTCTTTAATTTGAAGGCAGAACTTTCTAGTATTTCTGGAAGAGACAGGCACAAACCACATCCCATTTCTAGTACAGAGTTGTCCTGTATGGTGACAGTCACGAACAGTATGGTAGACTGTAATGCTTTTATTTTAACACTGATTTCGTGCTTTTTCTTTTCCAAACAGACTGATACCTATCCACTGAGTGATACTTGATATTCTGCTTTCTTTGTTGCTCACTGGAAGATTTCATAACCATGGCTCTAATGATATACAGCGGCAGGCCTTTTCCCATGTAAAATTTATATCTTCTAGTGGCACACCTCAATTGTAGCATCTCCTAAAAACTACTCAACTTCAAACCCTTTTTAATGTAATAAATGCATACGTATCTCTGGGATTGTATATAGGGTACTGGTAAAACGCAAAGCACTGTACCATACAAAAGAGAAATACGCTATTTGCACATCAGATTTAAGTACAGTTCAACATTCTCCAGGTTACTGGACACTTTTTAATCACGTTTTGTCAATTCAGCTATGCTTATTTCTTCAGTACATCACAACCAAGATTCTAAAGGCCTCACAAAAGAACGGTCTGACAGTAAAATTTGGAACAAAGTTTTCTGTTCTGCTGACATCATGTGCATGCAAAAAAAACGTTCAGCTCCCTCAATGCTGTTTCCTTTTCTATGCAAATGGAAACTTTGAAAGCACATGTAATTTGGTGCACAAGTGTTGCCTACATTCACAAAGAACCTGAAATAACTTTAAAATGTGAAGAGCCTCATTCATTTCAAGACTGATAACTCCTAGTAGATGATTATCCCCTCAAGCGCTAATATAGTTAACTGTGATCATCAGACCTGCCTGAAGCTTCACATTACTTAGATCTTCACGATCTACAAATAACCACTCTTTAAAACAAGTAGCAAGACTGTTGATAGTCAATATTTACTTTAAGAGTTAAGGAAAGTTGTGATTAAAGTGGTAATATTTAAACACAGAGCAAATAAGAAATTAAATATCCCTCTAGAAAAATACTGAGTTTAAGTGAAATGTCACAAATTGACTAATAGTCTTTACATTTCCCCATACAATATCTTTTAGATGAGGATACCATCACTTCTCACAATGAAACAATTTGTAACAAGTGCAGTTAGGACAAATCTGCAGAAGTTTTTGCAAGGAAGGTACTACTTACTGAACCACTGAAGTAGTCGGAAGAGGGTATCTTATCTGTAATTTTCTACAACAAGACCCTTGGGATACATTAGACTAATGATTCAATAATCATTAAGAGCTCAGAAGTACGGAGATTTTTTAAAAAAAGATGCTTATTGAACACACCAGTTTTAAACAGTAAAACTGTATTCTGATTTCTCATTTCTGGCAGAGTACTCATACTTGGAGGACTTCAGAAGAAACTGGAAGCAATGTTATAAGAAATCCATGATATCTTTAATTTCATTAAACATTTTTCATGTACCACTCATAGCATTTGAATGTTGATCAGGTTACCTCAGACAGATCCTAACATGAGTTACACTAGAAAAAAAGAAAAAAGTTATCATTTCTAGCTTTTCTGCCCTTTCAACTATAGCTAATCCCTGATTATATTTTTCCTAGACCTGCTTGAATATGTACAGTGATTCCTGAACCTCTTGAACATCACTTCTGTCCAATTTTTTTATAATTATTTTTTTTTCCTCCAAGCCCCAGCAGCTGCAGCACTTGGAAAGCCTCCCTGTTCTGAGCAGGTCCTCTCTTTGGTGGCACAGCCTGGAAATGAAATCTCACTAGTACCAACAAAAGACTTTGGATGCCTCAAATCAAGACGTTCAAACACTTTAGAAAACAAAAAACCACACATACAACCCAACACATTAACCACAGATAAGTTTCAGAGATTTGAAAAATAAAAAGAACAAAAAAACCCAAACCAAACGAGCAAACATGTTCCCTTCCTCCTCACACGTGTTTGCTGCTGTTACCTCCCGCAGAAAGCTACTTGTGTGATGCTTTTAGTGCACTTCAGTGAGAAGGGCACAAAGGCAATCTATTATTTCAACGAGATTAAGAGACATAAACAAGGAGTTAAACGCTGTCAATTAAGGAATTGGCATTGATCATACTTTCCAGGCTTAGGGTTTGGGTATATAAATATCCTATCTCTTGTATTTATGCAAGAAAGAATGGTGCTGTTCACATGTAATGGAAACACATACCAAAGTGACTTTTTAAATCTCAGAGGATGCCAGCATGTGATACAGACACACATTTAGTACAAGAAGCTGTGTCCCATTACTATGCTCTTTTTAATTCCATGCATCAGAATGATGCTGAAAGAGTGCAATAGTTTTAATTCATCAGCTGATCAGTGAAATAAAACACAGTATTAAACATGCTGAAATGGTGACTATCATTATAATGAAAATTTTTAATTCAGTCAGACAGCCATTTGCATCATTTGAAACTAAAACACTCATTTTGTTTGCAGGAGGAAGGAGAGATTTCATTCTTAGAAGTTTTGATAGCCATAATATTGGTAATGAACAAAGTTATGAGTAAGTGATGCCAAACAAGTCATCTCAAACAGACATCTTCCACAGTTTTGAGATATATTGTAAGTTCTTCTGCTCTCACATCTAAAGAGTGATGATGTCATTGCACCTTCCTAGAAGTTACAGCACATACTCAGGAGGCTGAGATCCATCATCATGATAACTCAGAGGAAATCAGCAAATGCTAGCACTGGAATAAGCTCCTCCCTACATGCCAAATATGTCACATATATGCATATTACAAGTTACTGGCTTGTAGCGTATGTACATAGCCAGTAACTCCACTTACCCAGTGATATATTTCCTCTAATCTTTTCCTGTTGTGTTTTAAATTATAGTAAGACTGGGGAAATATTTGGTATTACGGGGAACAGGCCCAAACCAGCTGAAAAGTAGAAAAAATATTTTTTTTTTTGTATCTCAGTTAACAGCTATATACATTCAGTAATCTTTGTACATAGAATACAAAAGTCCATGACTGCGCTGCACGTTGCTGTATGCAGTAGACAGGGACCACGATATTCCTCAAGTTATCAATGCTGTATCACAGACTAATGAATGGAGCCACTCTACTGGGGCTGCAGTCATCCAGAAAGAAGCAAAGTCAAACTATAAAACATTGTTGGAAAAATTAGTATGCACACATATAAAGTAAACTCCAGTTCTCTCTGAAGATTTGTTTTGTATGTATATCTGAGTAGTCAACAGAAGAGCATGAAGTTTCAGATGCTGCGACTCCACTGTCTAAATACATCTTGGTAAAAGTTGTGAAATGAAGTGTTACACTCTGCATGTAGATAACTTCAGCACAGCAATTAAAACCTGAAAGATTTATGCACAAACGTTAACCAAATAATGAAATACCACATGCACAACTGTGAAATCACACCTTTACACATTTGAAGGTGATCTACATAATTAGCCCTCAAATATTTTAACTCAGTCAAGATAAACATTGTGGGACAAGGCTGAGGGGAAAAGGTTTGATTATTGCTTTTTGTAAGAACCCCAGAGTTAATTGTTCTACAAACCTAAAACATAAACCTGACCATTCACGGTCATTTGACAGAAAACTGCAGATTTAGACTGTTTCTGTGATACTGTATCCACACAAGTAAAAGCAAAATCCAGATTGATAGTTTACCTCAGGATAAAGCCTGCAAAATCTTCATATTATTGTTGCGTTATACAGCTGGAGCAAAATATGGATTTTGATACCTTTCATTAGGATTTAGCAAACATAAAACTATCATTTGGATATTGACCAAGTAATTCTGTGTTTTCCTTAATCCCAAGTTTCAGGAGAAGAAAGAAATCCCCCTTCACATTTTTCTTACTCTTGTTACCTTCAAACATGACCAAAGTTGCTGAACAAGTCGGATTCATAGTTTGAAAACAGTAGGAGAGAGCGCACTCTTTCAGCCATTTGGGTGTACAGATGACTCAAATTAAAATGCCAAGATTCGAACATTAGAAATGAATTAAATCCTCAACAGGAAGACTCAAGTTGTTAGAAAAATAGATACAAAACTGAGCAGCCTTGTAGACAGTAGATTTACATTTTACTGCCAGTGAAGTTCCACATTCAAACAGCCGGTGGGGCGGAATCATTTCCCATGGATCATGAATCAGTCGCTTTTCAACAGCGCGCAATGTTCAACTTGATGCTACAATCAAGACTGATGCTACGAAACCCTGTAATTGAAGCAAACTTGCGTTGTCTTTTGGAATTGGACTGATTTCCACCCCAGTTGTTTCGGGAACTGACCAGATCATCGGGAAAAACAGATTAAAAAAAAAGATCAGAGTGACATTATAGAGTTCCCACTCATTACGTAGCACTGAAGGTCTGATCCTCCACTGCTTATTCCAAGAGCAAGACTTAGTGAAATGCCCATTTCTGCTTACCCAAAAAGAATAATTCATGAGCAAAGATTTTTCCTGTAAGTATTTACAAGATGAGATGTTCTCTTTGACCTTCCAATTACATTATCATATATACTTAGAAGTCATGGTGTTAACAGCCATATTTTATGGCTCTATATTTACACATTCTAAGTATTTTAGAAGGTACAAGTGCATATGGCGATAATTTTCTTCACTTACTTTGTTAATGCTTAAAAAGTAATTTCTGAAAACTTTTCACTCCTGACATTAATTCTGGTGTCTAAGAATACATGCTGACCCTAGCAGGACTACGAGTGTTAAGGATTAAATAACGACTGAAAGGTTTGTGTTGGCTTTGTTGAAGTCAAATGAATAAAAGTTTGTAGGATGAGACTCCAGATAAAAACATAATCCTGACTGCCTAATATAGGTAAAATTAGATTTTTAAGTAAGGTCAAAGATTGCTGTTTATGCTCTTAAATATTTCAATTATCTGCACTAACATACAACAGCAAACTTTTGCTGATCTAAAACATTTTTCTATAATATAAGAATTATTTAGTATTTGACAAGGATACACTGATGTTAGGTTTTACAGAGAGCATGGAATAAACAGAATGAATACTCAGCATCACACTACTATTGTGATTTAACAGATTCTGTTTACCTTGTTTAGTTAAGGAGGAAGAGGGGAAGTATCACTTAAAAGGCAACAGCTTGGACATTATGTCCTTTGGAAATCGAAAAAATATTGTAGAAAACAATTTTTATTTAAAGGGAGTACACGAAAGCTGAGAACAGGTAATGCATGACTCCAGGCAATGAGACAATAGGATCATCACTGCACCCTTCCAAAAGTGATGTGCACCCCTAGCAGAATTATCACATAACCCAGGGCCGACATGAGTGGTCCATAAAACAGATAATAAAGGTCTACTCTTCCTTCAAACTCCTCGTAATTGCAGCAGTGAAATGCCTAACTTTCTCGCCTATCTTGTTTACCTATTCATAATTTCATTGCAGTCATCTACCAATTTAAAGCCTTACAAACTATATCGCCCTTCGGATCCAGTCACAACATCCGCTCAAGTTTCAGTCCACAGCAGTGGACTGTTACACTGGAAAAAGTAAGAGCAAGAGATTTGTTTCTGCATCCAAGCCCCGAACAGCCTTGTTTACCAATGTCATTGATGACAAACTCGGTAATTCCATTTCTTCATAAATATTTGAATGCTACATTTTGCTAGGTAGATATCTGCTCATTTGATCTAATGGCTGTCCTTTCGAAAATGTCATAGAAAGCCATTAGCATAGCTGCACCAGTGTTAAATGGTTAGATGTAAATGGTGATTGCTGAGAACAATATCCTTTGCCCACAGCAGAGTGATGTAAGGGTTGGATAATTTTATTACCTTTAATAGCATTTGCAGCTATGCAAGCTAAGCCAATGATATGGGTAATCAAATCTCAGGCTTATAAGATGACCACCTGTGGCTATCAGGAAAGGAATCCCCACTATCTCAGGCCCAGGCACAACGCTGCATAACCAACAGCCCATCATTTCAGAGAGGCCAAAGATGCAGGAGAGAGGGATGAGAAGATAGCTGTGGATGGCAAACAAATTTTCTTTTCATCAGAATTGATCTGAACCATTGTTCATTCACCGAGGATCTGAAACACAAAGTAGGGGAAACTTCCTGCACCTTCCAGATTGCAAGTCTACTGCTTCGGCAGTTCTCTCATCTGTCTGTAATAAGCAGATGTGCAGTGCTGCCAAGAAAGGTAAACATGACCCTGTGAATGTCAGGTGTGCCACACTCAGCACTGTTCTGGGACTGCAAATGTTTGGAAGTGCAAATTTTTCAATTGGAAACGGTGGGTCCAGTGCCTCTGCTGAGTGCCTTCCCTGGAAGGAGGAGCACAAACAAGATGGGAAGAGCTTCCAGGCTCTGTGTTCTCTTCGCTTATTAGGATCGCCTCATTTCCTTAATTGTAGACTAATTCTGCGGGCTGACCAGAATTAAAGTGGGTATAAAGAGAGAATGGTGACCTCAAAACTAGTAAAGCAAAGCTAGGGTTGTAGGTATTTTCAAACTCTCATACCATTTCTTTCATTATTTCTTAGCCTACTGTGTTTTTGTGGTCTCAACTCTGCAAGCTTAAGCTCCTCCCTGGACGTGCAGAAGAGATGTGCTGCAGTCCCGGAGCACTTCAAATAAGCAGGCAAGTTGCAATTTCAGAGTGATTTTATTCCTCTCTGTCGAGACTGTGAATACACTGCAGATTATATTGTGAATACATTAAAAGACAGGGCACGAAATATTTAGTCCTGAACTACTGCATATTTGAGGTAAGTTCTTGTCCATGGCAGCTACCATGGCTGCTAAACCTTGAACTTTAGATCCAGAGATCTGCTAAACCAGATAAACAAAAAGTGTTGTTCAAACAGGTAGATAAGTCAGAAATATCTCCTATGTGAAATTAGCAAACATGAAGGTAACTTTTTTTTTATGATGTACTCACTCCCAAGAATACTGCATTGCAGAAAGCATTTAGCTTGTCATGTTCTTCTATTATTTTATTTTACACTTCATTCATTTCTATTACATAGCCTTGCACTTTATTATTAGGGTGTTCTGTTGTTGCAGACAGGCATGCTGAATTCTCATCCAGTTATTCCAGTGGAAATTTTTTGTCAGCCTTTAAACTGAAACAAATGAATGAGTCTGATACTCAACAGTTTTAATAATATGTGGTGACTCTTGGGTATTCATGGCCTTTAGATGCCTAAAAATAATAATGCCTTTATATGAAAAATGAATATTGATTAATGAGCTGTAATTTTTTTTAAACAGCAGTCAAGCCAGCAGCTACACTTGTCATGTAATTTGTTATAAATCACATAATGTATATACCAAGTAAAGATATACCAAGCAAATTGAATTTTTCCACTACAAAATGCCTCCCTATCATAACCATATATCCTCTGTTGTCCTTAATAATGGAAAACAAATACACAAATACTAAAAAAAACCCCAACTATCCTCCCTGACATATGCTTAACAAATTTATGCATGAATAATTATCAAAAATTCCAGCAATATTGTAACCATCTGTGAAAATAGCAAGCTTCTACCTAAGCTAATATGCTATACACATAAGAATTCCTTTATCTGCCAGGGCTGCTACTGGAAAATACTATGTTTTTCTGGAGCTAAAGATATGCTCAGTATTAATTATTTGCAAAGTTTTTTTTTTTCAAGCAAAATGCAAACTAAACTATCATTACTGTAACGAACCAACCTAAAGAACTGTTAAGCCAGCAAGAGCCCTCAGTATTCTCAAATTTGACCGGACAACCAACTTCAGATCTAATGGAAAAAATATGTTCCAATCGATCCATTCATGCGACAAAAGGAGCAAAGAAAGGAAACCAACTTCAATATGCTCAACATCCAGGGAAAACATGAACAGTACGATATTTAACATGAAAATATTAGCAAATGTTATTATGCTCCTGTAAACAAACTAAACACACTATGAAGATTTTTACAAGGAGAAATATAAATCTATGCTCCCTTATTTTTACCTTCAAACCAAAGGATTTCTCTGGAATTGGAAACAGGTGATTCAAAGGCTGCTGGAACAGTCGGGTGCAGTGCCAGGTAGCACATTGCTTCTAACCCACCTGCTGCCAGCACATTCACCTGCAGAGCACACCCAAAACCTTCCTCCCCTGTCACCCTCAGCTTGAACATTTTGATGAGTTTATTTTCCCCACTTGGAGTTACTGCTTTTCAAGTGAAAAGAATGAGATAATCACATCTTTTCTTTTAAAAGCATTACCTTTTCAACACTCCATTATAGGCATTTCATTAACCTTAACAATAAGGTCTATTGCCATGACTCCCATGATACTCAAAACCACTAAAGGTGGCAGAAACCGGATGTATCTTGCTTCTTTCATCTCTCCCTCTCCAAAACTTAACTTATTTCACCATACCTACAAGATCCAGTAATAGTAGATATAATAAATAATCTGCACATAAGCATTGCGATTTCTACTTAGTGGCTTCTAGGAAATCTGTCATTTCTTTTTGTACTAAAACATTCTCAGGGAAGAAAGCTTATCTCCTCACTACATTTCACATAAAAATGTTCCTCAATCACACATCATGATTTTCTACATTTTCTCTCAAAGCTCCTTGTGGAACTCCTTCGATTCAGAATCTAAGTTGCCTATTACTGGAACAATAATTTCCTTCAAAACCATGGAAAATATGGGCACTTCCATCAATCTGAGGTATTTTCCCTAATCTTTTAGATAGAAGAACACTATGTTATTTTAGAGGAAAAAATAAACACACCAATTTTTATCTGAGAAGCAATAACCCAGTGTTGCAGTAATGCGGTTTATTTCTGCACTTCTCAATCTTTGAGTATTTCAACAAAAAGTTACTTGTTCTTTTCACTCACCAGATCCACCACAGAAGAGCTGCTTATAATGGAAGTCATTCTATGCAGCACATAAGACAGTATTCCTTAAATCTAGAAGACCATCCAATCCTTCCTAATGATCTGTTTGTGAATAAAATTTACCCTTTTTCTAGTATGCCTGGTAGCACTCACGAGAACAATTTATGGATCCCAAAGGACAGTTTTGCTTTATCATGTCTCTATTTTACAGAAATACACTTAAAGTTTACTTTCAGGAAGCCAAAACAGTTCATGAAATAAAAAAGGACACTTGATTTGTAATTATGCAAGTGATCCTGATTCATTTACATGTATTGACAATACAAAGTGTGATTTCATTTAGGACATAGTAATTGGAATCAACCACCAAAATCCTTTAAAAATTTGCCTTGTTATTCTTCAGAGTTCATCCTCTCTCTGCTTGTAAATATTCAATAGATTTCATTTTTGCAAATAAATATCATCACAATTGGCTCGAGTAGAGTTTTGTTACCCTACTTCAGATTGTGCCATCCCAGCATTTGTCATGGTGTAAAAACGTTGTTATAAGTCTTCGCTAGAATACTAATGCATTTAAGAAAAATAAAATAATTTTCATTTCAGAATCAATGAGGTTTTTTTAAAAATCATATTTGGAATTGAAATGGCTTTGGAAAAGTTGCATCTTTCAGATAAAGAAATCCTAAACAGACAGGGAAACACTAGATATTTTTCAATAGGAAAAAGTGGAATATTCAGAGATTTCTGAAAATATGCAGATATTACAACAATACTTTGCATGTCAAGTTCATTTTGAAACAGCATTTTGTTTATTAAGACATCATTTAACTACCAAGGTTAGGAAGCCTCATTGCACGAAATCCTCAGCGTTCCCACACAAATCACGAACGGAAGTGACTCTTACAGCTTTACTGTATGTGTAAACATACTATAGAAAGTAGAAAGAATGTGTTCTACAGGTGCACAACTAAAGTCCTCATCACTTTTCCTAAATTCAGGTTAATTTTGTTCCAGATCTCTTATAACCACTAAAACACAGGACTTTTTCCTCCTTATTTGATGTCAAAACAACCTCAGAGAAACCTTTAGAAGCTCTACACAGACATAATATTCCAAATTGCCAACAAACTCTCTGGAAGAAAATTCCTTTCCAGTCATTTTTCAGTTGTCCCAGATGGAATTAAATACACTACAGAACATAAAGCTACTGCAATTTTATGTTATGAGAAGAGCAGAGAATGTGGAGGTAGGCTACAACTATGGATTATACACCTTGGGGAAAAAGAACCCCTAAGGAAACCTCAGAAATATTGCAGTTCATAGTGTTATACCAAATGCATTTAATGTGTATTTATTTAACCAGTTATTGCATGACAAGGCATAGAGTTCCTTCAGGATTAAGTCATTAAGTCAGTGATTAAAAAAACAGAAAAAGATGAATAAAATTTACATTTTTCCTACAAATTTATTCAGTAATATTCCCAACAGACAGAAATATAAACATTTCACTGATCTGGTCAAGTCTAAGACCTTCCTCTTTCTAATTTCTCTGGGATTCCATCTAAATAGATTTATTATTGCCAACTTCAGTCATGAGACTGACGAGCACTTTTAAGACCCAGAAACAGTGAGAAAAGCCTAATGCAGGACACCTTCACAACTATCTCCCTTTGTAATGCCCTTTGCAAAGAGACTTTCTGAGCACTCTTTTAAATATGATAGCCCATCTTTCCAGTCTCGTCTGTTTTGTAAGTTTTGAAATTACTTAAGAAACTAGTTGGCTAAGTCATGGACCGAAAAACATTCCTAATACAGTCTAGTGCAGGAGATGTTATTTGCCCTCCACTAATTTTTGCTTAGTAACATCAACATACATTGGCAACTGATATCTCCATGCATTATTTTTCAAGAGAATAAATACCTGTGTGATCTGTAATTAGCTTTCCTCCTCCTCAGGTTTCAATATAGAGATTAGCACAGAAGTACCCTCTAAAAAATCCTCCCATATACATCTTCCTTTTGTGAAGTAGGAATATCAGCCTCTCTCCTAACAAGGAGTGCAACCTCTGAAGCTCTTGGTGGAATCAAAGACAGAAGAAAAAAATAAACAAACCAAAACCTGGCCAGCTCAAGGTTTAAAGGCAAGCAGAGCATCACCAGCCAAGCACACTCTGGGATGAGACTCCCATGCTTGCAGTTTCTAAATCTGCATAGCAAGAAAGGAATAAGGAAGCTGGGTAAGAGGAGCAGATGAGGAAAGTCTACCATTACGCATGCAATACAGAACAGAGAGGTTGTATGTTCTAGTAGGAAGGAAACAGAAGCATGAAGCAAACTGTTGCATAAATAGCCTTTAATGAAAGCAAGCATGACCTCATTAAAATGCTTCCTAATGACGTGGTTTCCAGATAAAGCACGATCTAGTCTCTTTATGATAAGATGTATTAAACAGCAGAATGAAAACAGCTTCTAAAAATAACATGCAACACTGAATAATCCTAACCTGTGTTGCCATTAGTAATTGAGAAGTTTAGCCAGTAAAAAATATATTGCTAAAATTTAATAAATTTAGTAAAATTGAATTAGATAATGAAAGTTACAAAAGTAGTTGAAAAATGGAAGTATACCATAAGCTAAATCTCATTTCAGCATAGACTAAAAAAGCATTTCCTTTGTTATTTTAGAGTCGTCATTCACATGCAATTTAGTTGACCATACAGACAAATATGAACCTGAAGTCCCAGGCAAGTATTCATTTCATGTTTTTATCTTTCCTTTTAATTTAGGCATAAATTCTCCTCCTGGCTTATTTATATCAGCTAACTGGTTCATAGCATTGACACACAGGGTGTTTGGTTCCTCTTCCTCCTTTCAGCAAGTTCTCTCAGTACAAAAGGGAATCTCCACTCGTTTCACATATTCCTAAATGCACAATGCCTTTCTTAGACCTGTTTTATTCTTTTGAGTAAAAGGACTTTCGCAGACTGGATGCAAGTCAAATCATCCTGGGATAATAGCTGACCGTACTCAAGAATCAGAGGATTAAAATAAAAAAGGGAAATAGGATTCTTGTGTGAATCAGGAAGATGTCTAGTCCCACAGCTGGGAAGAAGATTTAAAGATAGACAAACATTAAGTAGAAAAGTACAGCTTGTATTTAAAGCATTTGAGATACCAAGAACTAACTATTGCAATTAAACATCTCTTTCTGTTAACTATTTTACTTTCAGTCAGTGAATACTACAGAGTGGCACAGCTTGGTTTTGTAGCATATTACTTGCTTCATGTACTACGTGAAACATCTCATTTGCTTGCACGAAGCAGCAGATGCCGACTTCTGCGCTGATAAAAGATACCATCCTCGTATTTTCCCTATATCCTTGCACGGGGTACGATCCCTGTATACAGGACACATACAAGTCGTATTCAGCTCCTACATTATAGACATAATCATCTCACTACCGCGAAGCTATCTGGTAGAAAATTAAAAAAGAAAATCATTTACAGTCACAGACCAAATACTTTTCTCATGGACTCTTCAGTCTGGCTGTGAACACCTCAGAATTTCATTTCAACTACTAACTTCATGGGCAGGAAACAACAGGCTTTAAGAATGCAACGCAGAGCGAAGTTTCAGCCAGTAATAAATCCTTGGCTAAATACAGTCTTAGAAGGTAACCACATGCTTAAAGACTTTTGCTTAAATCTACTGCCTAAGCAGTTCTAAACCTGAAACCTGCATAATTTCTGTGTTTGTTTACAAACACATTGTTTATATTAACTGCATTCTGATCATCGTTCAATATATATAGGAGATTGAAGAGGAAGAAGTTGGAATAAATGCTTATATTTATTATATAAAGTATTTTTAGTAGCTTTTGTATAATACATGCTTTCTGCAGAAGAAATTAGAATTCTAGAGGTAGATACAGTTCATAAATTACTGAACATACTGACATTTCTCAATGTATTTCCAGAGAATATCCACATTTCAGTTAATTTGGAGATTCCTCATAGTATAGTCAGGTCAGCCTGTTTTGAAATGCAGAACACAAACATAGCCACTGTGGTTCCAGTTATACCTTTCAGTGACGTGATTAAATCTTCTATTTTATTTTTTTTTTTTATTTCTTCTTGTAATGTAATCATATTCTATTAAATACTATAGCTTAGGACAGTATCCCATTACAAATTTATAGGTCTATGACCATACACACAAGAATAGCTTGAGGGGTAGGAAGAAAGATGCGTGCAATCTGCATTTAATCCTACCTCTTTACATCTTCTAGTCATTCAGCTTGACTCCCACTGCACATAACAAAAAAGCAACATCTGCTGCATGATTCATTTTGTAGGTTTAGGCCTAAAATAAGTCGAGGATTTAGCACGTATTAGTAAATATATGATATTACTATTTTTTTCTTACGCCATTACTAAAAGAAGAAAATAAACGTATACTCTCAACTAAAAGCTTAAATGCCTTCCATAAAAGCAACGCACCGGAAAGAAGTTCTTGAAAGAAAAGGGGATTATGAGAACATATGGACAAACAACTCTAGATTGCAACCAAAGGTCAACCTCAAATGTGAGAAATACTTTTATTCAGGTGGAACAATCCTCAAAATGGATTTAATTTGGTCAGATATAATAATCTTACTTCTCTTTGCCTTTTTCATGGGCATAAGTATTTGCCTAGATAATACACCTGTGTGTGAAAATGACAAGCAACATGAGGAAAGGCAACAGGATTTCATAGAATTTCCTAGTACCACTCCACTAATCGGGCACATTAGGATATGGACCACAGAAGGACACAGCAGGATGTATTTCCTCACTTCCCTGATTACTACTGCATGCCTCATTAGATAGGCCAACACATCGAGGCAAAATTTGAAAGCAATATACTTTGGGACGTACCGCTTGGCAGACACTTCGTATGGGATGTATGAAATTCCTATGGGCAGATGTCTCCCTGGGGGTCAGGGACGCTGAGTGTATTCCGGGCCCTGAGGAGCTTTTACCAGCCATGGTAAAGAACAAGCTAAGGATGAAGAGATGGACATGGGGATAAATGCAGACATTGGCATCTGCTCTTAATGACCAGAATGGCATCAGAGAACACAAACATCTGGTTTTGGTTACTATGTTGATGTTTTCAGCTATATAGCATAGCTATAAACCATTGTGTGACAAGTGGGAAACTGATTTTTCATCAGCTAGAGGGAAGGAGTGCACAAGCTTTGTCCTTTGGCTACTTGAGGGTGCATTAATCTCAGCCAGGTGTTAACAAGTGCCTAACTTCAGAGGGAAGGGGTGAACACAACTTCCACATGGCACAGCAGGAAGCTCAGAAAAAAACCCCAAGCAGTGACACTGAACTGTAAGAGCCACCAGCTACTTCTCTGATTGAATCCTGGCTTCTAAAAATTCCTCAGAGAGAAAAAAAATATTCTTCATAAGAAAGGTTAAGGTTTATATACTACTGCAGTACTAACAACTCTAAACCTTCTAAATAAGGAATCAAAACCTTCTTCCTATGACTTCTACTCTGCAGCTTGATCTGTAGGTCTCCGTAGTTCTTTCCTAAGGACCGACCTATTGGTGGACAAAGTAAAGCAATTTTACATCAGCTTTGTACTTGTTGATCTGTTGGGTGCCACTGCACAGCTACACAGCAGCTTTGCTGATCCTATAGGTAGAAGGAAGCATAAAATAACCAAAAAGAAAAACCTAAATAGTAGTTGGTACGTAGTTTGCTTCAAAATGGTCTAAGCTAGTTAATCTCAACTGAATAAAAAAGACTAAACGGCATAATTAGTGAATAGAGTGAAATAAAAATACCTAAATCATTATTTCCTGAAGAATGAGAAACAATATTATATATTATCATAGAATTAATGAGATCGCTTATCCTGAGGATGTTCTTTACACTATTTTCATGAAAAAGTTTCTAATATGAATAAAATGTGCTTGTCTGAAAGTTCTATTCAATTACTTATTTAAAAAATAGACATCCAACAAATATAAAACGGGTACCAAGTCAATTTTGTTTGCACTTTACAGAGCACACTTGAAACGTGTTTCAAAAACACCATATACAAAAGCAAGTGTTCTGTAGGAAAACACATATTTTATTTTACTTTCTTTTCATTAGTAGATAACATGATTCATTACTTAAAAAATTTTTTTCCTGTATACCTTGCATCTATTCAAAAATACTCTTTAGTTATCTAGTTCTGAAGTATAAAGAAACATCGTTGTCTTATTATGATTACCAGAAAACTGGTAAATGAAAGAACACAACCAAGTAACATCCTTACTGAACTCAGAATAGTGGAGTCTACATATTAAAGGTTACATGTCTTTAGTACAGCCAGGCAAAACAAAAGAAAACTGATGCATTGCACTGTATGTATTTGTTCAGTTTTTCCATCATGATGATATTTCCTTTGATTCTACTTTTCCTTCTTGAAGTATTATCTTAACATTTAGCTTGCAAACTAATGTGCATATTAGCATAAACCTGTGCTTAACATTTATTCTATAGGCCTCTAGACAAAAGCCTGAGTTAGCGTATAAGGTCAGAAAAATAGACTTTGTAAATGTTACAACAGTAAACCACCAGGTTTAGGAGAATATTACATAAATTGTGTAAAATATTTTAATTAACCTGAATCAAGGCTATTAATAGAAACTTGTTTTAAAAAAATCAATAAGCAATATCTAAACACACGAGGATTGTATACAGAGAGAGAGAATAGTCTACAAAAAATAATAAAATGGTTCGAGTCTTGTATTTACAGTCAGAGCTAACAAACTTAAGAACCAAAAAGTGGATTTTCTTTTATTCCAGTGTAAATACAGGTTATATTAGGGGTCTCGATATCCCTGATGTCACTAGAGCTTTCTACTGGTTTAACACTGAGAATACCATTTCATTCCAGAAGTTAGCTTTGACCACTCCAAGCAATTCCCCACCCTAATAATGCAGTCATCAGAAGACTTTATAGGATTGCTACAGATGTTTGGGAAGAGCTGCGTGGAAGACTACAGAAAAGCCATTTCTGATAAACACACCTGGGTAGAATGACAGCAGACATATTGCCAGATGCAAACAGGTCACTGACAAGCAGAGAACACTGGATGTTTCAGAGAGTTTCTTATTTCGAAGTTCAATGACAAGCCATTCTACTGAAGACAGAAGTGGCAGAGGTAATTTTTAAAACTTTTCCAGCTATCAGGTTTGCCAGCTCCTAAACTTTTACCATAACCCAAGACAAAACAAATATTACAAGTCTCTTTCCAAGTGGAGGCAGGTTTACACTTAGAAATCTCCAGCTTTATTTGGAAAGTAGCTCACAGGCATGGAAAATTTGATTGTTGGGACAGAACCCGGCTCAAGCACTGGCACTGAAAATGTATTAATACAGAAGAAAGATCTATATATAGCCCTAGTCCTACGTATGCTTTATGTCTGTCTACTACCTGCATACTACAATTCTGACAGCTATGTGATTGCTTCAATGTTAAACACTTACAGAATGTTTGGGGAGAGCTTTGGGGGTGAGGGGTAAGTCTTATAACCAGCCAAGAAAGCCACTTACAGACAAGAGAAATAACAAGTGTAAACGAAAATAAATTTAAGGCTTGGATGCAAGAGAACCGATTATTGTTCATGTATTCTGAATTATCACTGAGGACAAGAAAAAAATTAATAACCTTGAGAGATTTCTCTTTTGACATATCCTGAGACAGGGTTAAAGCCAGAAAATTAGACAGATTTTTGTTTAGCATAAAGGGATAAGGCCACAAATGGCATTGGGCACTGAACCACCATTTAGATAACAGAGCACTCTCACGGCTCTGGAAACTTTAGTTCAGCTGGTGTTTGTACCTAACACTGCAGCACCTTATGAAAGCTGATGTGCTGACACGTTGATGATCCCAGTGAGTTGCTCTGTCATAACCAGCATGTTCACTGGAACAGGCTGCCCAGAGAGGTTATGGAATCTCCTTCTCTGGAGATGTTCAACACCCGCCTGGACGCGTTCTTGTGCGATCTGATCTAGGTGGTCCTGCTCCAGCAGGGGGATTGGACTAGATGATCCTTTGAGGTCCCTTCCAATCCCTGACATTCTGTGATTCAGCATGGTTCAGGCTCACTGCAAATCCATTTCATCTGGATCAGAGATGCTCAGTGCTGCCAGGTCTAAGAATTCAAACTCAGTAAACAAGGTGCCTACCTCTGCCAGGCAATTTGCAGAGCTTTAATTTCATCTTCCATTTGATTTTGTTTCAGACATTGCACTGCATATGTAGTTATCAAGGGAATTCAGGCAGCTACGGAGCAAGATATCAGTAGAGAGCCAAGAGACCAGATCCATGCCTGCCACTGAAGACTTGGTCTTACTTGCCTTCAAATACTGGACTCAAGCAACAGCTTCCCATCAGTTGTAACTCTGAAAGCTCCCTTGATTAAGTAAGAAATTCCACTCTGTTGCATTTGTTCTCCAGGATGCCAAAATTTTGAAATAAAATTAAAATACACGAATGGAGAAACCCTCACACATCAAAGCAAAGGTCTGCTTACCCTGTTACCTGTCCTCCAACAAGCTCTTCACAGGTGTTCAAGGATAGAGCATAAGAAACATGGCGAGCAGCATATGTCAGGAGAAAGATCCTTCCCTGAAATACCACACAAGCATCTGACAATCGCTTTTTTAGGGAAGATGTTTTATAGCCACTAATGGACATCAGATTCTCCAAATTTTTTTCTTATTCTCTTGGCCTCCCTACCCCTAGAAGCCATAAGTTTAAATGACTAACTTCTCTCAAAGGGGGAAGAGGAATTTTTTTTATATTTTTATATACTTTAGAGCTGCTGCTTGAATAATGGCGTTGGGCACCTCTTAGAACTGGCATTGTCAGAAACAGTGAGCAATCACTCCCTATTCACCTTTTCTATACTCTCATGATTTCATAAATCTCCATCATATTTCACCTCTCCTGTGCATTTTTTTCTCATTTAAAGACTCAGTTTCATCTTTCTTTTCAGACTCTCTCCCGTTCTTTCCCACTCTGGGCTTATTCTGGTTCTTTAATAAAATTCCAAGCTGTCTTTCCTAAGTGTTGAGAACTAAATTAGAGCCCAACATCGCATATATGTCGATGCAGCTGTTTTATCTTGTCCTTAAGTGCATTACTTTGCATTTATGAATATTGCAGTTCTGCACGCCTTGCAGTCACATCATATGAGCATTCTTCAGAAAGTCAAATATAAAGCTGACTGAACAGCTGTGTACTTAACTCATGTTATCATTTACTCCTTTTTTTAACAGATTATTTACAAAGGTTTCCAGCCCAGTTTCCAGCATTTGTTCATTGGGATTTGAACAGGAGCCTTACCCCGTGCAGGATCAGGACAAAAAGTAGTATTTGCAGGTACCACCTTTTATTCTCTTGATATCAAGGCTGATTTAGTGCAAGGTCATACTACACAACCATTCGCTCAGCCACTTCATGTCTTAATTTCCTGAGTACTCTTAGGTAATACTGTGCTAACCTTAGATTTGTTACAGTTCTTTTTCTTGTTTTAGTCTCAAACTGCTACTATCGTGCAATTTGAGACTGCTCCAAAGGCTTCTCGCAGGAAAAGGCAAACCCCTGCTTTAGCACATTCCTAAACGCTGGAGCAGACAGTGCAGCAAAACACTAGTTTTGCCTGTTTGCTACAGCCACATGTTCTCTCAAAGCTCTTTTTATCACCACACTTCTCTAGTCCTCAACCTGTTAGCCAGTCCCACTAGTTTACCAGGATGCTTCACCATCTCATCATTTAATAGAAGCTTATGATCTACCTCACATCAGCCGAAATCCAAATCCACCACGGTCTCTCCTAATGATGTAACAGAGCTTAAAAGGAAATCGCAGGTACCTGATTAGGAAAGGGAGGGACTTCACTAAACTTGTATTCTCCCTTCTTTCAAAATGAAGGACACAATTTTTCATCTGGCTTCTCAAGGCAAACAAACCACACTAGTAAGGTTGACTGCAACTGAGTTTCTACAGCTTCCAGCGATGTGGGTACTGACTTCAGAGAAGTGTGTTCAACATCACTAGCGTGGCAGAGCAAGCCCTTCATTGTCATTTGGGTATGTTCTACTCCCACAAGCAAAGGACTGAAGTTCCTATTCAGGGGACAAGAGGCTACATTCTAAAATTCTCACATGAATAATACAAAGCAACAGGAAATAATTGTTAAGAAGAAAATCTGACTGGTTTTATTTTTCCTAAACTGAAAACAGGTTAGACGCACTTCATTTGAGGTTCAAGTTCACTCCGCCCGCTCTGTGGCACAGTAATACCATGTTTAAAGTAAAAGTACCTGAGGACCTGCAAGCTACCAGACTTGCCAGTTCTAGCTGACCCATCTAATACTCAACTAGATTGCTGAGGTTTGTACTGCAACAAGTATTCCCTTTGACTTCACAGGAAACATACTGTGAATTCAAGTGAAGCTAATGGGACCACTTTTGGAGCAGGGCACTTGTCAGCTGAAGCAGTGCTGTCACCATCTGGCTTTTGCAAAATACTTTACCAAAACAGAGTTAAGTTACTATGAAATAACACCTGCTGCTGTGATATCACAAAATAAATTTTACAGATGTTATTTTTAGCTGAAACTATTTTATTTTATTAATTAAATATCCACCTCTTCCAGTGATTGCAGGGCATCTGTTCACTTGCACGATTGTGACTCACTGTCTCTTCAGCCCTATGTTTGCCATCTTATCCTATTTATTTATTTTTACCCATCCTACCATTATGGCAATGATTTTTCTGACCTGTTCTATGCTCTTTCTCCTTCTGCTGGAAATCATTCATCTTAGAGTTAAGGTTATGAAGTACGAATGGATAATTCTTCCAAGTCAGTATAAACCTGTGCCAGTATATATATCCAAATAGCATAGGACAACAGCACTGTAATAATTTGGGTAAGTACTACCATGTGTTGGGCAATTAAAAACCTATGAAAGATTAGCAAGGGTTACAGAAATTTAAATATTTAAATCATATTCAGCTGATGGAAGCATATAGTTCTGATGGCCTCACTGGAATTACTAAAGTTTCTGTGTCTCATAACACCTAGCGTTAAAAAAAGTCAACCAGAATTGAACTTCCAGACATCTTTCTCTAAAGAGACAGAAAAATTGAAAGGCTGCTCATCTGCCCAAGGCAGGTGCAGGTAAGTGCTGCCATCTGTCTTATGATTCTCTTTGTAATATTCCTACGATTACCTTACACTTCTGTGTGCAATTCAGTCTGCCTCTCAGAACACTGAGCTGCCCAGAGATGAAGTGCAGGAATTTAGCAGCTGTTCTTTATAATAGTACATCTACCAAATTTGGGCCCCCCCCCAGACTTAAATTGTAGTGGATTAGGACAGACAAGTCTATTCTTTGCTATTCAACTGCCAACATCTATTAGGGTATTATTTAGGCAAGAAATATATATATGCCATTTTCTTCTATATTCACGATATTTTTTAAAACTCATACTGCTACAATATTTAGCACATTTTAACTGAGTTAAGCAAAAGGCTGGTTTGCTTTTAAAAACAAAACTCAATTCAGATTTATTATTTATTTATTTTTAGATGGCTCTCAGCTAGTGTTATAAATAGTGGACAAAATTATCTATTTCACAATTCCTGGTGGTAAAGCCATTTCTTAATTAATATCCACTAGTAACAGTAAAAGTTAATGCCAAAATGCCACTTGAGAAATCACATGTGATGTCAAAGACTCCATATCATTTAATTTTTCCCTTTTTCATCTTGCATACAAGATGACAGCAAGAGCATTAAATAACATCCAAACATTAGCTGTAGAGTTGTATTATCAAAACAGAACTTCAACATACACATTTCTTTTCCAAGACGAAATAGTATCAGGTTATTTCAGAACCTCCAGCAGGGAACATAATATAAGGGTTCAGTGTGGGGTTTTTTGCAAGCAAATGGTCCATCAAATTTAAAAAGGAATAATAAAACAACCCCAAAACAGAAAAGACTGCCACAGAAAAGCACTAATCAATTAATATCGATGGAACTCCTGTTTCAGTAGCACAGAAAGTAAAATCAAATTCCCAAGAACATAAGGAGGCCATAAGCAATGCTTAGGATCCCAAGTCACAAGTTTTTCTTACTATTATATTTATCTGCTTTGCACAATCAACTTTTTTTTCTTCTACCTTTATTTCTTTTGTCGCTTATTTCATCTTCTCATTATTAACTGGAAATCTATGCTCCTTCAGTGCTGACTTTGCTTCAAAGCAGGGTCTGCAGTTGATTTCACACAAGACTTTCATGAAAAACTATTAAAACCATTCGTGCAGTCTGCCCTGTTCTCAGGGACGACAAAGAATATCAAAGCGCTTTGTAGTCCTTGCAAACGTGTGACCCTCCTCCCCAGACTGCCGAAACAAACACGGAGCTGCGTTCAGTTTTGATGAAACTCTCTCAGTGCAGTAATGCATCTTGAGCTTTGTGGTTCAGAAAGGAAAGCGTTAGAAATTGAATGCGGATGTAAATAAACTCTGAAAATAGCATTGCTCTTGCAACACAAGCCTTTTCACATCACTGCAGATTTACACATCACACACGTTTTTAACTATTTTGCATTAAACAGATTTTTTTAATAGATATACACCTTTCATTACCCGTTTTCATTACTCAAATAGCATTCAGAATTTTAAACAAAAATCACTCCTGACCTTTTCAGTAAGGGGATGTACAATGAGACTTGACTTGTATTCACAACACTCCTAAATCATATTACCTGACCTTGATGCTTCACATTATCAGCTTCTCTATTACTTATGATTTCTTTAGGATCTTCTAAGATAATTAAGGGGGCTGCAGCATTCTTTAAATCAGTAGTCCATAAGCTGAAGATAAACACGTAAAACAAGTTGCCTACCTCTGTTCCCAAAAGCTTAATCCTTTTATTTCAGCTTTCAGCAAGGGAGGACCATTTTGTACAGTATCATACTGGAGAAAAAAGGGGGGGGGGGGATCATTTCAGCCACTGAGAATCAAAAGATACAGTTACAATATGTCAAGGTTTTGTCCCATCCTGAAGCATGAAAGCATGCACAGTTTTCAGTTATACGATCTGAAGTACCTAAAACATGTTCCATTTAATAATTTACATCTTGCAGCACTATTTTATTAAATAGTGAAATATTTATAGCTTCTAAGGCTCTAATTAGAGTGTTTTCTCAAAATTATCTTGCTTATTTTATATGAAGAGTTAACATATGAAAACAGACAACCCAGTAAATATTTGAAAGGAAAAACGATCCATGAATATTCACTCATGAATGGCAGAGTGAAAGAACAAGCACACAAAAGCAACTCTGAACATAATCCTCTCCAAACCAGCAAAGCACAACCAGATCTAACTCAGGTGGTTACGAACCTGGAACCGCCTCTTGAAAATGCTTCCATTATGAACAAAGAACTGGAAGAAATTCTCAAGATAAGCAATTTTAGACTGTCACAATAGTAATAGATAAGCTATTTTCATCCCCCTATTTTCAAAAGCAACAGCACAACTACCAGGAACTACTCAGCTGACCCTTTAAACACAGAAAAGCAGAGAAGTTAGACAGAGGCACAAGTTAAAAGTGAACCACTAGAGTAAAACAACTGGGCCCGCAGACATGGGACAACATTCACGTCTCCTACAATGGAAATGCACATTCCTGCTTTTGCTGTCTCTGCCACCTCTGGCAGTCTGCACCTTTCTTTAGGTGGAAAGAGACCTCTCTTACCTTTCCATTACTCTGCACTAGAAATCTCTTTTCTATTCTGCCTTTTCCTTTCAAGTTGAAAACTTAAATACATCTTTACCCAGAAAAGCAGCTCCCAGGACTGTTATTCTCAGAGGAAGGACTTTCATTTATTTTAAGCAAAGAGCAGGGTACACCAGCATCAGCAGGACTGTGGTTACCTGGCTACTTTCCTAAATTGTTCTTCTGTGATTTAACTCATCTGTATAACGGACAAGCACTTACAAACAGGGATCTTCACACAGTTTAAATACAGGAATGCCTAACTAGCAAAGCTTATACAGGTACCAGCATGAAAACATGTGTCCATCGACAGTCATGTCATGGCAGAGATCCCACTCCTACATGGTCACTCATCCTGAGGCACCTACAACTCATTATTTGGGAGCAGCCACGTGCTTACATCTTTCCAAGGACCAGAGGCTGGAAGTGGAGCAAGGAGGACTGTGCAATGACAAGCACAGACAGGGGGAAGAAAGAGGACCAGGAAACCACAGTTACACCATTACTCATGTCCTCTCTCTGTCCTAACAGCAGCTGGAAGGATACCAAACTCCTGCATTTGGGTATCTTCGCTCTGCTTGGTGCCCAAAATAGAAGTCAGTGACTCCTGCGAATCTCACGTCAAGCCCCCAAATGATATGGACCATTCGTAGCATCTACATAACCGAGTGTCCTTTGCTCTGCTTTATTTAGAGATGGAGTTGTAATAAGATGCCTAAATAATTACATACCATTTATCAGTTACATCAACAATTTACTGACTTTAGCTGTCCAGCTGATTTCAGATAAAGTCAGTTTGGATTTGTATAAGCACAGGGACTAAATATTTACCAGACATAACGGCGTTCTTCAAGAGATATTGTTACATTGCTAATGCAGCCAACGCAATAAAAATTACTACTCTTTAATATTTTATTTATAATAATTGTTACAGTTTTTCTTTTTTAAAAAAGAGAAACTTGTGAAAAATCCTGATTTTAAAAAAAGTCATATTTTAAAGCCTTATTTAAAACGCTGGAGGCCTTTTATTTGACAGTTCTAAACAACATCATTTTCATTTCCCTCTGAAAAAGAAATGGCAAACGATTGCCATCATTCTTGTTCCATTTCTTTACATTTTCAGCAGTAGCTTTTTTGTTTGTTTGGAGTTGTGGAGGTTTTTTTGCAAGTTTGATGGTGGTTTTTTTTTTTTTTTAAATCATGTTAGAGATGGGCTTAGCCTTAGCTGTCTGTCAGCCACCTACCCAGCTGCTCTCTCACTGCCCCTCCTCAGCAGGACAAGGGGAGAAAATAAGATGAAAAAAAGCTCGAGGGTGTAGATAAAGACAGGGAGATCACCCACCAGTTGCCATCACGGGCAAAACAGGCTTGACTTGGGGAAGATTAATTTAATCTATTGCCAATTAAAAACCACCTTCCTTCCTTCTTCCCAGGCTCAACTTGACTCCCGAATCTTCTGCTTCATCTCACTGAGGGGCTGGAAACAGCTGTGTCCAGCACGAGGCAACCCTGGCTGCTCCTCACCAGCGCCACCCCACAGCCCCCGGGCTCCCGCACCCAGCGCCAGCCTCAAGAGCAGTTGCAATTTCCCAGTTTTGGGCCTTTTAGTTGTCCAGTCCCTTGATAACAATCTCATATTCTCATTTTGTACAGCTTTTCATCCATCATTAGGTTTTAAAAAAAATAAATAATTAAATCACAGATAGGAGAGGAGAGGGACAGCACCAAAGGAACAGACACCCTGTAGAAGCGTCAGGTTTTTTCCCCTCCCAGGGTTCAGTTGGGTGAGTTATTGCTATCAACAGAAATGTCTATTAAAATGACTATTTAATCCTCCAGTAACAGAGATGGATGAAGAAAATAACTAACTTCCAATATTAACTTTTAGATTCCATAAAGGGAATGCCATCTTTAAACCTCTCATCAAACCAGCACTGTCTCAGGTTTCATTCTTCTGGTGCCAATTTAGTATAAATACGTACAGATAAGTTCAAATATTCCATGCATGATCAAATCCTTGATGTTACCAATGTGTGGGGAAAGACATGCCCCACTTTGTAGTTCAAGACATTCAGTGCTGTGCATGCTTTAACTCGTTCAACAAGCTTGAAATACAGCGTACTAAACCCAAGCATTTTAGCCTCTTTTAAGTTTTGGGCTTAATTTCTTCCATCACATGTCTTTTATCACAACAACAGATGAAATTAACTGCCTCAAATAACAAGAAATTAGTCAACAATATATTTTAAGCTTTGAAATATTACACTGAAGTGATAAATTATTAGCGTTCACATTTTCAGATCAAGAGGATATAAAGGCAAACACCATTAGAGATAACAAAGGAAGGGAGCTTGAAGGTAAGCACATAATTCAAATGAGTTAACAAGATACAAATCACTAAGGGTCATGTTCACTCCATGGAAAAATCATAAAATTCAGAAGGTTAGTACCTCGAAATGGGTGCACTCCAGAAAAAACAATTTGAATTTGATATTTTTTGACAAAAAAAATAAAGTCCAGTGCCCGTGAAATAGTAAGAGTTGTGGAATTAGCCATACAGCAAATATATTTCTATAATACATGTTATACAAATATTTGGTGGCAAAATTACATCAATTTTCTTCTTTTTATTCCCTGCTAAATACCAAATCAATGACAGTTGTGCAAAAGCAATAACAATAAAACTGATCTACTGTCAGACTGTTGCGGCCTCACAAAAGATATTTATGGAGACAGCTTGCAAAAAGCAAGGACCTAGCTTAATCTTTAGATTGTAGGTTAAATTATATTTCTGAAACCAGGAAAGAGGAGTTGGCAGCCTTTAAAAAAAATAAAATCTTATCAATAGATCACATTTGATACACTTGAACAAAATTAAAGTCAATCCTCTAATATGCTTCTGTGGAGTTCATCTAAACGTTAAGATCCTCAATTCTGCATGTGCATGTCTTCAAACGCTGCAAGAATTCTAATACTAGAATGTTACTCTATTAGCATAATTTGTTCAACATATTACCTTTTCACTCCACTGTAAAGGAAAGAAAAACACTCCAGACTACAATATACTCCTCCATCTTCTTTTTAAATGGCTGAGAAAGTTCTGGGAGTGTTAAGACGCGCACTCTGGAAACTCATCCTAGCAATAAGGTAATGGCTACTCTGTGATAAAGTAAAGTGTAAAAGCCATCATGACTTGAGGAGGTGCTCTCTGAGTGTATAAATCCCAGCTGGCAGTCAATTAGTTATTACTTTTACCTCTTGCCCACACACCCATTGTTAAGTCAATGTTTTTGCACTCGCTCTCCCTAAAGACCTGGTAGAACTTTATGAAATACTGTGACACAAAAAACTCCGACATGGTCCTTGTTACGAAATATGCCTTAGATGACAATTAATCAAAGGATGCCATGAGCTCAACAAAACCTTCAATAAATACAAGAGGACTGAACATGTACAGCTATTGTTTCAGCCGTAAATCTTGTGAATGCCTTTTACTGTAGCAACCAACTGCTAATAAATTCAACTTGCATTACCACAAACGTATAAAGGACAGGATACACTTCATGGACGTTTTTTCAGCATCCTCCCTAAGCCCATGCACTCAGGCATATTGTTTCCAGAAATGTTTTATAGTTAGCAGTGACACAATGTCCCCCTCTACCCTCTCCCATGACTGATGAGACAGAGAACACTGACTGAATGCCACTGCCTGGCACGACGTCTCCCTCGCTCAGAGATGGGAGGCTTTATGTTTACAGTTCACATTAGCTTTAGCAGCAATCAACATTAATTGCACGTGTATCATTGGGGAAATGGACTCCTCAAAAAAACCCCACAAACAACACTAGTAGAAGTGCTGTCCGTGCTACCGTGCAAGAGCGATGCAGTTTTCTAGTATTGTTCTAGTGCATGTATTCAATAAACAAGACTGACAAGCCAGCCACAGTTAAGGTAACTCAGTGGAGAGTCTCAAATTTTCAAAGTACTTCAAATATTAATTGAATAAAATAGCACAAACGAGAGAAATTTCTCATTTACATTTGATTCATTTCAAAGAAGAAACTGTTCCTCCAGTGAGATTTACTGCAGCATACGCATCCCACACAGCTTTAATCCCTACCAACTACAACAAAGGTCACTGGCTTGTTTTTATTTTCACCTCATATTACCACATTTTGTTCTGAATGAGGACTTGATAGATCCAAAGAGGAAAAGAGAGAAACTGAGGTTGTTTGACATCAACTGAAAAGCTGGACGAAATAAACGATCACAACCCTTATGCCTCAGGTCTAGAAATCTCTTTTGGTGTTAAGTTGGTTCAGATTCAAACTGAGCCAGGTTGAATGTTCATGGCTTGTTAACAAGCTGTGCTCCATGTAAGACGGCAGTCAACTACTGACAACGGCATACACCAGCTGGGAGGGAGAAATTCAGACAAAGGTAGCGGGACAGGTGTCTGCTCTTCATGTACTTCATTGTACTCTTGATGTTCTTACTCAACTTTTTGTTTATTTGCTCCTGCATTTCTTGGAGGTCTGAAATCCATCAACATCTGCAGGCTTCAGAAATGCAAAGCCAATTGAGCATGAAGGATTAAAGTGTAAGGTACTGAAGGTCTCTCTCTCTCCACATCCTCACCTACTTACCAACAAAAACAGAAGAGTCAAATAGAGGAGAACTATTCCACAGAACAGTAACTTGTTGCCCCAATAAGAGGAGGTTAAAGACGACATTATAACAATTTATCAGCTCATTACCCTTATGATACAGTTCAGCATACCCTGTTGGGTCAGGGAAGGCTGCAAATGTAGAGTTTATCCCAGACACATACAGTCTGTTTTCTGGGATCTCAGCATTTTGCTGGTGTTCATCCTTAACAAGTTCAATGCAGCTTTGCTGTAGCTGGCTGCCTGCTTTCTGGAAGTAGAGTCATCTGAAACTAAAAGGAAGTACCACCTTGGTAGACTCTGACTACTACAGAGATAAAGAGATTTCAGAAGGGAAAAGGGGGAAGAACTGGACAAAAAGACCGCTCACCCATATTAAACTAGTTTCAAAAAAACAGTTTGTTTTCTTAAAATCTTACAAATACCATTCTATAGAAATACTTGTCATCGTGAAGGGTTCAGAGGCTAATTGATTTTGCAAACATGAAGGAGTGACTATGGTCACTAATATAGTAATAATAAAACAAATAGCACTGGTATGTAAGAAGCGACTTGGTAAAAAAAACACACCACACACTTATGTTCACAGTTAAGAAGAGTTACCTTCCCAAAAATACGTCTTTATGGAAAAGATATTTCAATTGACAACATAAAGCTGCATGGTGTGGTTGACACACTGGAGAGAAGGGATGCCAATTCGGAGAATTGGTTAATGAGAAGCACAACATGAGCTGGCAATGTGCACTTGCAGCCCAGAAAGTCAACTGTATCCTGGGCTGCATCAAGAGAAGTGTGGCCAGCAGGTTGAGGAAAGTAATTCTGCCCCTCTACTCTGCTCTCATGAGACCCCACCTGGAGTACTGTGTTCAGCTCCCCCAACATGAGAAGGACATGGAGCTGTTGAAGCAGGTCCAGAGGAGGGCCATAAAGACGATCCGAGGGCTGGAGCATCTCTCCTATGAAGACAGGCTGAGAGAGCTGGGGTTGTTCAGCCTGGAAAAGAAAAGGTCCTGGAGAGACCTTCTAGTAGCATTCCAGTACTTAAAGCGGGACTACAAGAAAGATGGAGAGGGACTTTTGACAAGGTCATGTAGTGATACAACAGGGGATAATGGTTTTAAATGGAAAGAAGGTAGATTTCTATTAGTTCTAAGACAGAAATTCTTCACTATGAAGATGATGAAGCACTGGAACAGGTTGCCCAGAGATGTGGATGCGATCCCTGTGGATGCCCCATCCCTGGCAGGTTCAAGGCCAGGTTGGATGGGGCTTTGAGCAACTTGATCTAGTGGAAAGTGTCTCCACCCATGGCAGGGGGGGTTGGAACTAGATGATCTTTAAGGTCCCTTCCAACCCTAACCATTCCATGATTCTATGAATCAAGCATTAACCTCATTAGATTAACAAATGGCAGAAAGTACCTTTATTGCCAGGAGAACCATTAGTCTCAGTACATGACATGGATTTCCAGACAACTTTTGAGTAGCTTTTGTTTGGTTAAAGACATACAGATAGAATTTTCTGGAGGAACTGTAGGACAGCTGCATTGCAACAACAGATACCAGCTCACAAGAGGTTTGATTACCTTCTACTTGGAGACTGGGCAAGTGATTATAGGAAGATATCCAGTTTTAGAAGGTGCTGCCACTGGTGTTTTGTTAGTTGGCATTTACTAACAGAGACCAAAACAGGTATATACATTTGGTTCAGGGCAGTTTAAGGGAAAGCTGCTTATTCTTTTACAAACTAATCCCTCTTCCCTTGTGTTCAGTCACATAATAGTCTGCAGTTCACAAGTACCAAATACTAGCGAGCATTGTAAAGATGGAATCAATAGTATAATCCTATTAAATTCTGCAATGCAGGCTACTTTTCAGATATATAGTGGAATCCTCTTAAATTGACTTTTTTTTTAAATAAAAGGTAAGGTTATGTGAGGCTTTAGCTAGAAACTTAAAAAATATTGTCTACGTAATACTCTTAAGGTAACAGTTCAGTCTGTTTTCCTCTGTACTGTTTCTGTATACTGGCTGGCACATAACTCTGATACTTTACTAGATCATCTTCCAGAACAAAACCAAAGCTTCCTTAGATATTGTAACCATAGAGCAATGATGAGCTTACCTAAGGCTTCAATGAGAAGTGACACTTCCATTTGCATATGAGCTGTTGACAACTATTGCCAAAATTCCTTCACTAACGTGACCAGATTGTTCTTATTTATATTGAAAGCGAGTGTTACCATCTGCTTAGTGTCCTTCCAGGACCAGCTCTTGTACAGTTCACTCCATCCGCTTAGATTTGAAGATTTCGGGATCTCTGAATCTATTTTGAAAAGCTATCATGTTTAAACCTATAGGAAGATTTAATCTATTACCCTCACATAGCAGGAGGGTAAGTACCACCTGTAGCATTTATCCAGCAAATCATATCATAGTCCATACATATTCCAGGACAGCCTGGTATTTTTCTCATGTCTTTTAGAGCAAAGAAACTACACACAGGAAATTAAAAAATTCTCTACTTCCCTAGAAAAGATCATCTCTGTGTGTCCCATTTCCTATCCTTCCCTATAACAGCAATGCTTCCCAGTTGTGCAGATCAGGATAGATCCTGATGATATTAGCAGATGTACAAAAAATTGGGGCCTTTACAGCACCTCAGCTACCTTGAGAGGCATAGAAAAATTTGTAACTACAATTTGCAACTCAGAAAATAATAGCAACTCTATGATCAAAATTATACACTGCTATTGCTAAAAATATGACATATTTCTCATTTCTCCGAGCAATAAATGTACATATTCAATGTTTTCTGGACTGATTTGATGCATTTTGCAGATTAATTTTTATTGCCAGCCTCATACCCTTACCAGAATTTCTATACCCACAAATCAGCACCATGCCTCATACATACGGCACTGGCTAGACAGTTCCTTCTCTGAAACAGAGATGAGCTGAAGGCCAGGTGATGCCTCTGCTTGACCCACTGCTGCAACAGGACCATGAGGGTGCTGGGGAGAGCACCCAGAACCATGTCTTTGTCCCATTCACCTTTCACGTTTTAAATTAATCTCTTAGTAGATCACAACACATCACAAAGGTTTGGGATTGTCAGGAGGGAAAAAAGTGCAACTGTAGCAACCTCATTAGGATTCGGCTCTCAAAGGCTTCACACAGCTTTGTCTTTTGAAGAGCAAAAGCTGCTTAACATGTCAGCAATAGCTCTGTCCCCCCCAAGAACAGCTATGGTAACAGCCTTCATTGCACAAACGCCTTTCTTCAACTTCTTTCCCAAGTCTCTGCTAATGCGAAACTGTGGAGTGAAATAAATGCAAGACAGCTCGTCTCCATTTTTTTTTTTTTTTAAACACTTCACATGACAAATATATCACTCCTGTTTCCTGTCTTTTGCCTTCTGTTAGAAATAATTCATCAGAATACACATTTCTGAGATTAGAGATAAGTAATTTATGTGACAAAGTCCACGGAATCAGCTGTCACAACCACAGCCAGTTAGCCTAAGATTTCAGAGGACTTTTGTCCAAGAGCAGCCAGTGAGCACTGCACTTCCAGATGTACTTGTTCAGGCCTTTGAGCAAATATTTAAGGCTAACAGGAATGCTTTTGGGTGGTTACACAATTACACTAATCAGAGAACCACAACAAAACCATCTTATCCACCCCAATAAAACAGTGTAGTGCTTCTCATTTTTGGAGACAAGCAGGCAGAAGTGCTGATTTCCCCCTTTACTCTCATTTTATCTCAAAATCTGGACACAAGGCTCTCCCAGAACACAAGCACCTGGCTGTCCTTACAGGAACGCCCACAGGGAAGCACGCTCAAGTGCCACATCTGCCTGAGGAAGAGGTGACATGTTCCTCTTCCTCTCCAGACACTCCGCTGCTACTTCATCTAGCCTGAAAAATTCATATTGGAATGGCATGGCCAGAGAAACAAATTAAATGACTGGAACATTGTCATACAGATGTCTAATATTAGAACTTGGTGGACAGCCGTTCTCTTGCCCTGGATGAAGCCTAAAGGAAAAGCTGTGGTTCTGTATGAGGGAGGGGCACGGGGCAGGCTACGCCAGGCCCTTGCTCAGCAGCCAGTCCAGTGGGTTATACAAACTTCAACGGGAATTTGATCACTTCTGTACAACTTCCGGCCACCAAGGTTCAGTGTTCTATTACAAACATCACAAAGACAGTAAACACTCACCTTTAAAACCTTTCTACCGTACTGTATCCTTTCGAAACACGAACTCTGGGCATAAAGGGAAGGAAGCATGCACTTATTAACAAAATGTGTAAAAAGCAAGTGCTTTTTCTGCTCAATAAATCACAATAGCACCATTAATCTCAAAAGTAAATGAATGAAAAACTGCAAAGCAGAGGTCAGTTTTTAATTTCAGATTACTACCGATAAAAACTGTATGTTAGCTGTAATAGGAAGTTGATAGTTCCAATCCTAATGCATACCCAACTTTCTACAAAGTGTAATCAGAACTATAAATAAAGAAGCACTTAAACTGATACACATTTGCTTCATACAGTTCTTAACACAGAAGGCAAATCCAGCCTTTTTTTGAAGGGTTGTCACTGCCAATATTGTTTCCTTTCTCCCTGTTCCATCCCTTCGCCTTTATGAGAGATTGCAATTGCAGAAACAGAAACCATACCGTATTTCCAAAAGCACACCACTGACATCCTCGGCACAGCTTGCGTATGTAGAATCACACATTTTATTTATAAAGCATAGAAAGTCCTAAGCATTTTAGAAATTCTCCTAAAAGACAAAAGTCAAATAAATATACATGCTTAGGGTAGCATACGCGGTGCCGTGTTCATTCAGAAGATGCTCAGGGATTGAACTTTTCAAGTCCATGAATTTCTAACACACATTAGCATTGCCCTTTGAACAGGCACAGAGAGATGAGCTCGTAGCAGAAAGTCTTTCCCCACCCCTGGAAGGAAGAGGACCATTCAAAGGCAGCAGGTGGAAAGCCCCAACACAGGACACAGCAGTAGTGCCCGTCTCTCTGAACAGCGCAGAGCTCTTCTGAAAGGGACTAAAGGATTAACAAGTCAAATTTCTCATGATTTTGAACACTAGCTGCTTAAATTTAGTAAATATAAAGGCCTGTACATCCCAGGAGCGAGAACACATTACTGCATAAAAACCTTCATTCAGAACAGCTTGAAGGTCAGGATGCTTCCGTTGAAAATAACTTTCATTTCTTTCTTCCTTCCTTTTTACATTTTAAGCAGAATAAAAACCAACCCCAATCTTAAACCAACAACATGTTTTCTAACAGGCACTGACAAATTGACAGGGAAGACAGAACAGTCACATTTTTAAGATCATTTTGTGTTATTTTTACACATACAAGAGAACTATCAGTGATCTAGAAATATTATACAGACTATGACTGATTCAGCTGGCGCCACTGAGGCAAAGATGATGAAACACACCTTGCACATCCAGTGATTCATCCTAGATACGAACCATAGAGAAAATAGAAAAAAACATGCAGATTATAAGAAACAGGTGTGAGAATCAAAGAGAGTGCTCAAGCAAGACACACAGGGCTTATAAAGATTCAACTAGGTGGACAAAAAGAGCAGAAAGTCTCAGTGTTTCCGAATAGCCTGACAGGGCAAGAGCTGTGCAGTGCTTTGGCCCTCCTGGGCAGCTCGTGAGTGCAGGAGAGCAATGACAGGACTGTGGTGGTACAGGTCAGCAGCACATCTAAATAAGCACAAATGAGAACAAGATGTGTCCACATCTGAAAACACTTTGATGAGTTGACTAGTTAGAAAAATGTTTGTGTAACCAAGTATGAATATGAGAAGTATTTTCAGTGGAACACTTCTAATACTTAAAAAGAGGAAAAAAGAAGTGTTCCTGTAAAGATTCATTTTGCAAGTGCTACAGCTTTACCTTTCCCTTTAAGATTAGAGAGAGGAGAGGGGAAGAGGAATTACAATTCAGGAATATATCTGAATCATTTTTCCCAGGAACTATACTTAGGAGAGATATTAAGCCTGCTGTATTCAGAGTTAACATCACAATATAACTCTAGGCACAAATATTTCTAATTTGTCACCTAAATTCTCCAATTCGTATGTTTAACCTGGTGCCTTTAATCTAAATGAATTGAGCATCACCATAATGATCTAATGAAGAACCTGATCTGCAAACCAGCGTACTCTTTCTGACAAAAAGAAGTTGGAGTCAGAATCTAGTATTCCTTTAAAAAGGTAATATACCAAAAGGACAACGGTTTGCTGGAGCTGCTTCAAACTACCTCAGCTGAACTTGATACTAGTATCACTGGAGGCTCCCAATGAAGCAGTTACAAACTGATTTCATCTCCTACTTCTATGCTCCTTCCACCTGTCCTGCACATGACAAGCTGGCTTCTTGTCTCCTACTCAACACTCGGTGAAAGAGGTGGCAAATAGTTTTTTACAGCTTCTTGGTAGCTGTCTCTGTGTCCTTCATGCAGCATGCTCAGGCCTGAGGAGCAGCAGCATCCATCACATAGGTAGTGCTGTGTCTTCACAACCCTGGTTCTGCTGCTGGTGGCAGCCCTTTGGCCTTGTGTGAGAACAGCAGAAGGTAACTTCTGAGTGCAGCTTAGCAACTCAGTCTTCATGAACTGCAATACAGAGCTTACAGACTGTGGTGACCTTATTGCAAGGTTACACCTGGAATTGGCTTTTGCAGAAAGGGAAAGTCTACCACTTACAGAATATTGTAATACTTAGAGGTCTTTCTAGGTTTCCTGTACATAGCATGAGTTCTAGAAATACACACTAAGTGTGTATGTATACATACACAGACATATATTGCTATACCTGATCCAGTATATTTTGCTATTTGATAATTCATTAACACGAACCCAATCATAAGCATATTTTGCTCTCAGTGATATCTATTTACATTTCATTTCTAAATATTTAAAACCAGGTTTTCTCAACACTTGTAGCATCTAACACTTTTTTTCCCCCGACACATACAGAAGAAAAACATTCATATCATCCATAAAAAATAATATTTCTTTTGAAATAGGAACATTTTCAGCTAATTGCCAAATACAGACTTACTAAAATCTGAATAAAAGGTTCTAAGTAAATGAGCATGAGAGGGGAGCTCTGGTTTTGTAAGGGCCAGTTTCACATTCTACCGAACACAGATCTGTGAACAGAAAGTGATTTACCTGAGTAAAGGACTTCAAAATACAAAATAAAAACTCTTTGTACAGCCTGGCAGTCCCAATATCATATTTGCTGTGCAATGAGTCAAAGATGACTTATGCTGTAGTCTAAGTTATTCTTAAACTATAATTTTTTTGGCTTTATTTTTCTTCAGGTTTTTTTTTGGTTGGGGTTTTTTTTTTTTGGTTTCTTTTTGGCTTTGCTTATCTGTTTTCTGTATGTAATTGGTAATTATTTGTACAAAAGACACAGACCATAGCCCCAGCATAAGAGACGGTGTGTGGTCCCCCCACCTATTCAACCAAAAAGGGCAAGGAGGCTCAAGCAAACTTCACATTAGCCCAAAGATCAATAATGGAATACTTGGCAGGTTTCTTCCTCAAGCAACCAAAATCCTACTCCAAACACAGCTCATATTTCAGAGGGGGATATGTTTGGTAAGCCATCTAGTGCTCGTAATGAGCAAAGAGGGTGTAAGTGTGAAAGGCAACCTACCTAAGAAAGGGAGTCAGCATTTTCTTCCTAAACAATTTGATTTAAAAAGAAAACCACATGATTTTTACCATCTCAAAATTACTGCCACAATTGGACTCGGGTACCTTCTGTGGAGGTTTATTCTGCAAACAGCTGCCATCCCCTCTGGGAGCGGGAGGAAAGATCTCCAGAAGAGCAGCAGGACAACAGCTGTCCCTTGACTCCCCTTCAACACAATGCTCTGTTTCTACTGATAGGAAAATCCTCTCTAACAGGAGTAACACATCAAGAGTTTATGTTCTGCAACAGATAGTGTAACAAAGAAACTACAGCTGAGTAGACTGAGGACAGAAGAAATTATTTCTAAATCACATAAAAACATGTCATTTTTTCATTTTACTCTCTTCAGCAGTCTTTGCATCATGTCTAGTTCATCACACAGCTTGTCTTCTCTATTTCAACTCAGGAAGACTTAAATAAAGTGTTTTTAAGAGATTGACTAGCACGAAGGCATACTCAGAAACTCACAGAAAATGATGCAACTGCATTACTAATGTCTTTAATTCAATTTTACTAACGCAGAAGGAAAGATTTTCACTGTTTTCTAGGTCCAGTGCCTGACATTCCTAGACTTCAATTGTTGGATTTTTTCAGTTAAGAAGAGAATACAAAAGTGAAAACATCTCTTATGGCACACACAGTCAAGCATAAACTGTTCTCCCATATCCTCACCCACTCTTTGTTACTACCAGAGAGCAGATCTTTGAGCCTGCTCCAGAGGACCTTTGCCTTCACTAATTAAGCTAGTTAATCAGCAGGTCTTTCATTGGGCAATGTGAGGGAACATAGCTCACAACTCTCCAGTTTTTAAATGATGCATTTAGTTGAATTTGACCTTTCTCCTGTCTTTCATCCTTGTTTCAACTCAGAATTATAACTGAGTCCATCTATACACATTTCTTAAATGTTTTAATGAGGATGCGTAGCTAGTGAATTATCAAAAGGTTACAGAAACTGTTCTTGGCTCATTTTTACCCTTCACACCCACATTCGTGTTTGAAGGCCAAGAATTTATCAGTGTTCTACAACCTTCCCTACACACATTTATGTTAAGAGGGTCCATGGTTCTTCCACTCATGCAAAGGAAAATTTAGAACAAGAGAAGATATCCAGCTGCCTATTGCTAAACCAAAAGAAACCATATCCATCCTCATTAGGATTTTCTGTACTTCAAGACTTTGACAATAACTCCATAAATACTGACTGCTCCCTAGTCCCTCGTTAGGAAGCTCTGTAGCCAGAAGATAGAAATTTTTGATGCTGACTTGTGATTTAGAGAGGTCCTATTCTTTTTTAAACTAATTTGAGACAGTTTAAAATGAATCAACCCAAGGAAGAGTTCTTTCCTTGAAAGTGATTTGAAGAAACTCTCCAAACACTAAAGCGTAAATTTACTGGTCAACTCTGACATTTTAAGACAGTATATTTTGTTGTTTTGTTACTCATTTAAATTATTCTGCAGGGTACAATTTATCAAAGTTAAAATTCTTTAAAGCAAAATCAATATTATCACTGCAGCCCAGGAATATAATATCTTCAAAGAAGCAGAAGTCATTCAGTTAAGACTGGAGGAGGAGACTGTCCTTCCTGGAGCACGTTTCACATTTCATCTGAAGAGATGCACAGAACCGTTGATGTATTTAAACCGAAATACTGTGCTGAACACTGAGATGTGTATTTTATCCAAATGGTTAATTATTCTGCTTTTAGTTTTTAAGTCTTCTGTATTTTCTTTAGCTCCTGTCATCCTCCTAGGTCCCTCTGGTTACACGTTTGAGACTTAGCAAATTTGCAGAAAATTCTAAACCCCTTAGCAAATGGCTTCCATGGCATTAATGGATTAGGCACACTAATTTTTCTCTATTGCTTTACTTCTATAGTGACAGAAAGCAAACTGTTCTTTGCTCTTCACAGAAGTTACTGTATGCTGTCACAGTAAGTATGCCAACCTACAGCAATACTTTCTGCCAGCTCCAAATATTAACATAGTCTGTTGGTTAGCTGCTGGTTTTTTAATGGCCTTTCAGTGGGCTGTAACACAGCTAGTAAGTGCCAAATACGATGCAGCACCGCCGCTATTTGGAATTGTTCTCTAGGTGTAGCTCCCTGTACACAACAGGAAATGCATTTCTCTCTACAGAGACATTGTTCAGCAAATGATGAACACTGGTCCTTATTTGAGAAGTGGTGTATTGTTACGGAGAACTATGGTCTCACAGTGATGGATAGCAGGAGAAGGAAAAGAGGAAACAACCACGTGTACTTGGAACAAGTATGTTCTTGGGTAGACGTTTATTCCCAAGCCTGAATTATGCAAAAGGAATATAGGGCAGAACTAACTAAGAAAAGCTAATTTTCAGACTTCATCAGTGAAAGTAGAATCAACTTCCACCAAAAACAGGCAGGGTATTCAAACATCTTCAATAACACCACTATTAATTTGTTAACGAAGATGCAGCTTACAACAGCATCCCATGCCTGTGAAGATAGAGCATTCTCACAAACTGCTCGTATGTGGCTTCCAATGTTTATACAGACTTTTTAGACAAATAATGGTATGGCTTCATCTAATTATCATGATTCCCCTGACACTGTAGTTTTAAAGGTCAAGTAGGGTATTTTTAAGCAGTTCAGTTTTTGAAGCAAACTAAGAAGAAATTAAAATTTAGGGAAGGAGCAGGGGTGCATGATCTTCTTTTGAACTCAGCCATGTGGAATTCAGTGATTAGAACTGAATTAATACACTGAAGAATAAATTAAGCTCAAATTTCTTTGCAAGTAGTTCATATGATGTACATCTCCATCTTTAATTTTTGAACAGTTTACACATTTGCAGACATCTTTACATTAGAGAAAACGTATAGTAAAAATAGAATGCAACACAAACGCCTTGCAACTTTGCTAATCCCCATCTTGCCTCCATGCTAGCATTAAAATATTTGTTCCTCCAAATTCTTCTTCCCTCCTATTCTTTTACAACATATACTTCCACCTAAGATAGAAAAGTGCATTGTTTAAGGACTGCAGGATCAAGGACATCTCTCACAAGCTTACTAGCGATTGCTAGAATAGGAACAGTTATAAGAGAAAATTGTATTTTTTTCAAGTGTTTCCAACATAGCACCTGTATTCCAAAACACATGGTTCACACAGATAACTGTTTGCTTTCATGTCCTTGCCAGGAAGTACTGGAAATTTATCTTTAACATGATAGAAAAGAACAGCTTTGTTGATATTAGCAATTTTTCTACTTAGTCTTGTTAGATGTTCTTTACCTACTAAAAAAAAAAATATCAAAACTCACTGATTAAGTTACAATTAAGGTAAGAGTACATTGCATGACTTTATTCTACAACCTTTTAGTTATTAACACTGGAGCATTGCTACTTACTGTGAACCATCTTTCACTTATTTCTGAATGAGGTCTTAGGCAAAACTGCCTTCCTGTTGATGTCATGTGGGGAAAGTTAAGTTGTCCCTTAGAGATCGATTGTCCTCCTTCCAAACCTGGTATCCTCAAGATTACCTGCCACAGCTACATCTTACCTCAGCCCAGAGCTTGTAGCAACCCCATTTTGTTAACGTCATCCAACTATTTGCGTTATTCCCGTATGGTCATCAATGTAAATATGGATACAGATATCCGCTTAAGTGGTAAACGGGGGTGGAGAGGCCAGAAGTTATGCTCCACTGACCAGACTGCTGCTCATAGCCTCTGGTCTGGCACAGCAGTGTCTGCATCTCCAGAGAAGCATCTCTCCCCCTTTGCCAGGGGTCTCAAGCATCTCTCACTTCCATAAAGTCAGTAAGCCTCTGAGGAAGAGTTTAAACTGAACCCAAGGAAGACTTCAAGTGAGTTTCTGGAGCAGCCCAGGAGGTTTTACAGACAGGAGCTGTCTCTGGGAGACGCACCCCAGCACTTCAGGCCTCTGCAGAGGGGGTCAGGGAAGCAGCTCCGGATATCAGAGGAATGCAGGTATAGGGAAAGCAATCTTTCCAATTCTACTTCTGTGCAGAAATGTTTCCCTTTTTTCTTCACTAAAGTCTAAAAACATTAGTCCCCATGTTATGCATTTTGGATGCTGCAAATGATTTCATTTGTATTTTAATCTAATCTGCTTTGAATTAAAGGTCATTTCCAAGTGAAAATGTAATTGCTCACCAAAGGATAAAGTATCCAGCTATCAGTGATTAAATAACAAGTATGCATATCCCACATGCAGCATTTCAGGACATAAATGGGTAATAAGATGTAGTTCCACCAAAGCAGTACATAACAATATGAGAACTAGTATAAGAAGACTTTGAAGAGCAGGAAGCATCTTCCAACAACAAATGTCACCCAGGGTCTCTCTGCTTATTGTCAGGGTGGCAGACCTTGAAGTGTTCCGGTGGTTTGTTGGTTTGGTTTAGATTTTTTTTTCTAAATCCTTTCTAAAGGAGTTTATATCAGCTTCCTTTAATGAAAAGGCTATTGGGCTCATCTAATGCTACTTACAGCAGTTTCTACCTTCATACTGCCGGCTGTGACATGCCCAGTCAAACCTTTGACCAGCAAATGAAAGTTGGCTTCAAGCAAATGGGTGATACAGAGCTCGTCCTCAGATCGACCTCATGCTGCCCAAGTATTCAGGTACATCAAGCAGCAGCTATGAACTTCCAGTATCACTCACTGCAATACAGTTAAGTCAGGCCACTGTCATCCCATTGATTCTTCTCCTGAACAAGGCTCAAGATGCCAGTTAAAAAAAAAAAAATCAATGTAGAAAAATTGAGGGTTATTTTCCAGCCTCCACTGAAATTGATAAAGTCTCTTACACAAAATCCTTCCTCAATCTACCTATAAGCACTGTCATAATTATTTATGTTTAAGAATATTGTATGGAATTGATTAAAAGTTCAATAAGAGAAAATTACTCTTGTCCTTAGGAACAAGGACCACTTAAAAACAGTAGGAAAATTTGAAAGTTTAATAGATGCATTTTGTCATTACAACACTTCAGTAAATAAGCTGTAACTTGAAGAAATTAAAGTCTTTGGTTTTAAAAAGGTACCAATTTTCAAGTAGCAAGATTAATAGAACAGACTGAAAGCTACTAAAGAGGTATCCATCTTCAGATTCTGTAACCAAGGCATATACTATGATTCAGTCAAACATGTTACTTGGATCAACCCACACACATTCAGCAGCTGTACAGAAATTCAGAATAATAGAGATTATTCACTATGGACTTAATTGATGAATGCATGCATTACTGGATTTAAGGTAATACTTTACTAGAGATGATTCAAGCAGCTTCACTGCCTATAAAAAAAACAAAATACATTCAGCTGGTTGTCTCAGCAGTGCAGAAGGTCATCGTCCTGCTATCTGAGGGACAAGACTCTCTTAAGAGTTGTAACTAGAACAGCAAGAATAGATCTACTTACTTATCTCTCAATTCACAGACTGTTCCTGTCATCGTTAGCTGATGTTTTTACAGTCAGTGAAGCTATTAGTACAGCAGTTTTTTAATGATCCAACTTACATTACTAGAAATATGCCCTTGTATTCACTAGAAAATACTTCAGCCAAAAAGAAAGGGAGAATAACCTTTGTCCTAGGCTAGCGGAAAGCTTAATTTCCTTCATTTAAATTATGTTTTTCCAAGACCCCACCATGGTTGAGAAATGACTGTGTATTATGTGTCAACATCAGACATACAAACAGATCAACAGCAGATGCTCTACTCCTTTTTTTTTTCTTCCATGTTGATGGTTCTCAGAAAAAAGTGCATGACCAGCATGCGTCAGCTGTAGTAAAGACTAAATTAGATACCAGTTCATAGAACACTGTTGACTAGTCCATCTTCCTCTTCTCTGTTTTCTCTCAAGGTAAGATTTTTTGCTATCATTTGGATAGTGACTCCTTAGTTAAAGAATTTTGGTTTTTAAAGGTAAGTTACCTGCTAACCACTTTCTTCAGAGAGATTAAACAAACTTAATGAACACTAATATACTTAGTTAGGCTCCTATGAATAAAAATTTAGACGACATCACACTAAAAGTTACAGCAGGATATAAAGCTACCTCAGAATTCAAGTAAAGGTTAATGGTTGCTAAAGGAACTTATTTTGATGGCCAGTATGCAAAGAGAAAGCATCTTTTGTTTTTAGCTACTTTGTTTACATCTACTCTATATATTTATTTTCCAGACTTGAAAAGAAATCACAATTGTTAATACACAAATCAGTAACTCTTCTGGCTACACAGATTACCTCAGTCTTTTATCAACATTGATGTTGCTACAATTATATGAAAACCATAAATTTTCTCCTAATTAATGTCTAAGAATAATCTAATAATGAGAAAGTTGTATCCTAAAAAAACAGGTCTTTTCTTTCATTTCTAAATGATAGATTTCTATAGGCTTTTCAGATAATAACGTAACTGTTGTGTAACAACGTATTTGTAATGCAGTTCACCTTTATGAAGCAAACTTTTTAGGCTTAGTTTTTCCTAATTACATTTCTCTGGATCAAGACACCTTTTAGGGGTTGATATGACTTTTGTCAAGCATATGAACTACCTTGAGCTCATCCGGAATACTTGATTTTCTTGCTTTAAGAAAAGTCCAGAAATAAAATTAGGATTTTTACTCCTTGAGTAAAATTCCTTAATGCTATTTTACATGTCCTCTTTCAGAAGAGTAGTAACACTATTAAGGGGTTTCTTTTAAAGTTTACTTTATCATCTCTAGATCATAACTGAAGATACTCTAAGTAGATAAACTTGTTGGGAGCAAGCAGTGTTTGCACTGACTGTCACGAGTTCACGGTTTTAACAGCTGCAGACAGCTATGGCCTTTAGCACAAGCCCCTGCTGGTTTGCGGATTTGAATGATGTCCTTCATCAATATTTCTCTGCTCTACTTTGTGACAGTAAGAAACTTACTGAGTAGTAAAAAGCATCTTTACCTCCCTAATGTGAACAGCCAGTGACAACTGCAAAATCATTTTGACATTTGGAGAGTTGTTAACATGCTCACATTCTCTTTAGCATCTTGAACATGCTAATTACAAGTTTCATTACTGGGAAAAAAAGCAGTAAGCTCAAAGCTTGAATTCTGCTGCATCTTCTTCTCACTGCATGATCACATTAGAATGATGAATCTGGGATAAAGCAAGGTACTGGCTTATGTCACTTTAGAGCACTATCACATTTAGGAAATAAGACTCTGGCTAAAAATTGCACAAAGCTACTTTAAGTAAAAGAACAAAGTCAGTGATATTCACCTAGCAAATAGCATGACAGTTCCTCAGTGCCAGAGGTGATGTGCATCCTTCATCGACTACACACTGACAATCTTGACACCTCAAGATAATAAGACTGGTAAGAACGGGTACAGGACACATGCACACTCCACCCTTTCACTCACAAAGCCTCTGGGCAGAAGCACAGACCCAATTCCTGAATTTCCACTGTGCTACGGCTCCACTGCCGAGGATAAACCCTCTGCCTGGAACAGTCTTGGATTTTACCATATTCTACTAAAACTCCTTAAAAGAGGCATATTTTTCTCCCAGACACTTGCCCATAAGATGCTGTGACTGAGTACCCCATGATTAAGTCATCGGTTCGTAGCTCACAATGTTGCTTTTTGCAAACTTGTTGAAGGGCACATTATTAGATGAAATTGTCAACCTTACTACATGCTACAAAAATTTCCTTCAGCAGGGCAGCTATTTATATGAAAGTCTCCCTACCAAAAGTACTTGTCTCCTATATGTATGCATGTAAGCCACATTTTATATATATAAAAAACTGACTTCTGTTCTACCATACAAACATTTGATATACATCAAAATATATATTTCCTCAATTAATACAGTAAAGAAAAAGCTTCAGTATTAAAGAAGCTTTTGAATCAGGAGATAGACGTGCACAGAAATGTGCTGTTACTACTGAGTCACGATTGCCTACACAAGGTAAGGTTTAGAGAAAACGCAGCAGAATCTGCTGATGAAGCTCAATAAACAGGCCTTCGAGCACAGAAGCCCTACTTTGGGTGTAAGACTGAAAGAGCCCGCTAAGAAAAGGCAATCGAGTTCCTCTGCAGAAACAGGAGGCTGAAGTTACTGTTTCTAGTCTAGACCAGAAAAAAAGGCTTGCGTGGGTTTGGTACACACAGCCCCCAGAGGAGGGCCACGAAGATGATCCAAGGGCTGGAACACCTCTGTTATGAAGACAGGCTGAGAGAGTTGGGGCTGTTCAGCCCAGAGAAGAGAAGGCTCCGGGTGGTCTTATCTCGGCCTTCCAGTACTTAAAAGGGGGCCTACAGGAAAGCTGGAGAGGGGCTTTTTACAAGGGCATGTAGTGATAGGACAAGGGGCAATGGATTTAAACTGAAAGAGGGCCGATTTAGGTTAGATATGAGGAAGAAATTTTTCACTCAGAGGGTGGTGAGGCACTGGAACAGGTTGCCCAGAGAAGTTGTAGATGCCCCATCCCTCGAAGTGTTCAAGGCCAGGTTGGATGAGGCTTTGGGCAGCCTGGTGTAGTGGAAGGTTTCCCTGCCCATGGCAGGGGGGTTGGAACTAGATGATCTTTGAGGTCCCTTCCAACCCTAACCACTCTGAGTCTGAGAACAGTTCTCTGGTAGAACATTCCTTAAATGGGAGCATGTAAACAAGTGTCCCCAGCCCTTCACTTTGGCAGGTGGCATTGTAAACTGGACAAGATCACACATAAAACAATAATCAGCCCTTTATTAGAAGCAGTGTGCTTTTTAAAAGCATCATATTGACACCAGTTTCGCAGTAACACACACAATAAGCTGTGCTTTCCCTTCAGAGGCAAGGCATTACTTTACATAATAAATAACCATGAGGAAGACAACATCTCATGCTGCATCATTAAACTGTAGCCTCCAAATCAGCTTCACTGCTGCCTGCGTTCCATCATAGTGAGACTGAATCGTGCTGGAAAGGGAAATCTTGTGTTCCCTTTGGTTTTAAAAAGCAGCTTTACTACATATCCAGCATATAGAGCTGATGGTTATTTCTTCTTATCTGCTAATTGCCACAGATTGTGATGATCTATTTATATCTTCAAAAATACTCCTAAATGCATTGCAAAATACTTGCCAGAGGATTCAGAGGCCAAAAGTGATCAATCATTCGGCAGATATTGTATTTTTCTGCACAGTCAAATTATATTGCTGTTTCTCATTTTAACAAAAAAAAGTCCCCACCACAGTTCATGGGGAGAAAAAAATGAACTGAATGAGGAAATCTTTGGTTTTAAATTTAATAGAAGGGAACTGTAACCAGCCTGCAGATTTTTAATCATTTTGTCTGCATGTGGCAGGCATGCACCTTTTGCATGACAGCCATTTCTACAAGACTGGCCTTCGTAGGGCTGTAGCTGCCCCTCTGAAACAACACACCTCAAACCTCACAAAATGGTACAGCATTATCAGACTGCAGGCCAACGGGGGTACCTGCAGTTGGCTGCAACTACCCAAGTTACACCTGGAAAGTCACACCTCAGCAGTACCAGGTACTTCTAACCCAGTCTAAACAAACGTTTGTCTCACTGACCTGTCCTGATAGACCTCCATTGACAGTGGCTGCCCGGAGAGGTCACCCACTGCTCCAGGACACAGCTACCCTGGCTGCCGGGGAGCAGCCTCTGACCTGCTGCTCCTGTGCTGTGACAAACTACTTACAGTTTGTCTTCTGCTAAGCAAACACACCAAGACTTCATTCTTTTTGCTACAACTTGCCTTTATGACACTGAGCAATAAATAGCATGAGCAGGTGCTTGAACCCCATCAGCACATATGGGCAGGTGCCCTCTCCTCTTAACCCCCATCCCAGTTACTATGAGAACACTGAAGGCAGAGGGAAAGGAGTTGTTACACAGAAGGGATGACTTCTGCCACTGCACTGCTCAGGGTTAGCGAGTTTATGGCTTATGAAACAGGAGCAAAACGAGTAACTAAAATCACCACCACAAGCATTTCTTTGTTTTTCTCGGTTTTTCCTTTCTAAGAACCTGCTTGGTGTCTTACTCTTTCCACCAGTTTTAACTGGTGTCTGTCAAACCTTTCCATTCAGTGGAATGGCAAGCACTCAATTTTGATGAGGAACATCTGGTTTGTAAGTTTAATAGCACTAGCATCTACTTAACTGGCAATAGTTAAATCTTCTCAGCTATCCAGACAGAAAGAGGTCTGGTATCCTACTGTACACTTTCATTTCCCCCTTTTTAGCAGCTATAACGTTATAACAGACATTTTTAGAGCTTCTCAATGAGAGATCAGGGGAACAACTGGGAGGCCTTTGAACAGGTCAGCAGTTCAAAACCCAAGTTACTTGCATGTTTTGCTTTAGTTGATAGCCTGTCATTGTTTCTAAAGTAGCCCAGTTCCTATTCTAGAGTAAACATGACATGTAGAAATCAGTAAACCACAACCCAAACCAGAATGAAGACAACTATTTTGAGGATGCAAAAGCCATAGAATTTTGATGTATTTTTATTACTGAAGCTTTAATTAAAACTACACCTCTCATACCACAGGGCTGAAGAATTACCTGTTGACTTTTCATCCTCACAGTCTTAGCAGCTTAACTGCAAACATTCAAAAAATTGACATTGGTTTTTCAAGCAAGTTTTGTCCTAACCTGATAATATAAATAAATTCAAACACAATATGTGTTTCTACTAACAGCTCTTCAAAGCTTAAAGGTGATTAATGCTGCTACATTTCATGTTAGTGTTGTCAAGATCCTTCTGCACAGATCCTGACAAAAAAAGAGATTTTAAAGTGCATATTATTTATTCTGAAAGTAAAGGGCCTTTGCAAGTGACAAGATGAGGTCTTTGCCCAGGAGCTGGTTTTGATAGCAGAAATCAGAGTGCTCACTTTTTGTTCCACACTCATTAGCACTGTCAGAAGTAGTTGTAGGCGAGAAGCCATATTATTCCGCTCCTCCTCCTTTGGGACACCAGTGAGTCTCAAGATTGACTGACGTGATCCATTTTCCAAATTATTAAATTCTCTTGTGCTTTATAAAATGTACTTTCTCACAGCTTTATCGTCTCCACTGCACTGTAATCTTATTCATCTCTCCTCCACGATTTAGCACTTTCTAGCATATTTTGGCTACGTAAGAGAAAAAAACTTGTTAAATGCAGATAAGATTTGTTAATTAATAATTAACTGAAATCAACTTTCTTATCTATACTGGATCTGACTGGAAGGGAGTTAACTTTCTTCACAGCAGCCGATATGGTGCTGTCTTCTGGGTTTGTGGCTAAAACAGTGTCAATAGCACAATAGTGTTGTGGCAATTGCTGAACAGTGCTTATATAGCACCAAGGCTGTCTCTTTTTCCCACTCTCACCCCCCCCCAGGCAAGTAGGCTAGGGGTGAGAAAAGTTGGGAGAGGACACAGCCAGGACAGGTGACCCAAACTGATCAAAGGGATATTCCACCTCATCCAAGGCCATGCTCAGAGCTCACCACCCTCTCTCAGTGGGGAGAACAGGAAGAGCAAAAGCAAGAAAATTCATGAGCCCAAGTAATGAGTTTAATAACTGAAGGAAAAAGGTGGGGGAAAAGACAAACAAGTGATAGAAAAGCAATCACTCACCACCTCCCACAAGCAGACTGACATCCAGTCAGTCTTGGAGCAACAGCCACTGTGGAAGTCAAACCCCTCATCTTCCTCTACTCCAGTTTTTCAGGGTTTTTTTCTTAGTTTGGTTTGTTTGGTTTGATTACGAGGTTTTGTTTGTTTGTTTGATTATTATCTTCAGTGTTCAGCCATTTGCTTTGCTAACAGTAAGGATTATTTGACAAAATCAAGAAAGCAAAATTGTTTCCAGTCAAAACCCAGAAGATGATTGAGAATTATGCAGGTTATTGATTCTCTGAGGCACGAATTCTACCTTTGCATATGAGCTCTTAGCATTTCTCATGCTGTGGTTATTACACAGTACAAACTTTGAAAAGGATAGTACATTGCATTTTACCATGCCAAGGATTTTTTAAAAGTGTGGGGGGAAAAAAAGCGTTTGATTCAGAAATAAAAAAGTTTTACCATTCTTATCAGGTGGGAAAGTCAGTCATCCTTTTGTCAGGTTCTTCATAACACACAAGGTCATTTAAAAGGAAAAAATGCCATTCTAATCTTATCTGCACAATCCCAAATACAATTAGAATCTGTATTTAAAATTGCAACAAGAGCAATTGCAAAACCCGTAACAGAGCATAGAAAAGCAAGTTCACAACCATCTGCCTGATACATAGTTTGATAGATTCTTGGGGATGGTTAAAGACAAAACTCCCTAGACACTACAGCATCAATCCGTGAAGCACTAAACCACCTTCCAATTCAATTTTTGAGGAATTCTGTAAGTCCACACAATATACACATTATTCAGTTAATTCAATCAAGCAAACTAATTCTGCCCCCAGTTCACCTTTTTTCTTTATGATCAAGCAATCCGCAGTAATTTGTCCAAGAAAATTATTTGTTTAATTCAACTTAAAAAAAAATCTCACTCCTCCTCATTTGGGCTTTCTTATATCTGACTGCTGCCAGATGTTACAGGTAGAGGCAGACAGAACACACCATCTGCACTGCTGAATGTCTCAGGCATATCCTAACAGGCTGTTGGCTTCATCTGAACATTAATGGCTGGTGGCAGCACAGCAGGTGCGGTGGAGGACCAGTGGGAAATGTGTGGAGAAGCCCAGAATGGGCTCAGTACTTATGTGCCAGATGAAAGTTAGGAGTTATAAAAAAACTACGCAGTACAGATTGAAAGACTTGAGAATACTGTTTCAATCACGACTTTCATTTCCAGATAATACTACATGGTCTTATAGTTTAAAAGAAAGTCTTAGCCTATTGTGTTTCACAAAAGTAGGAAACCAGAAAAAATTTACTGAGATATTTATAAACTGAAGTGCATTTTAATAGCTTGCTTGACATGCTGCAAGAGGGTCCAATCGTATACATTTCAACTGCATCAATTGTCTGATAACATGAGACAAATATAAGATTACAGACTGGTACAAATACAGACTTACTCGGTTTTAAAATACAAAGCTATCACAAATAAGGGGCATTCATTATACTATTGTGCTATTTCTAAGCAAATAGTTCAAGTACATGAGACCCTGCCCCACATTCTTTCAAAACAGCATAAAATCAAAACCTTGTGGTTTTTTTTTAAGTGTATCAAGAACTTCCTTCTATGAGGTTGTATCTAAAATTGATACAAATGACAAGAGAAACTCACTTTATTATTGATGTATCTAAGTTATTTTCTGTTACTGGCATCCTTCAGTCCCTCATTTATTACTTTCTTTCACAAGAATTTCTCTCCCTCCCAGGATTTGCACTGAACTATTTCACCACCAGATGTTAGAAAATGAGTTAAAAACTTCAGTTACTCTCAGCAATCATCAAATGTATTCCATAGCTCTCGAGAGAAACACATAGCTGAAGGAGACTTCGCTCCAAGACTTTTCTAGTGTAAAAAGTCCAATATATATAGCAAATTACATCTGAACTTTGCTGACATATCACCAAAGCTCCTTCATGATGCCCTGTCAGTATATCTGTACCTACTGCAAACAAAATGTCTTTAGAGAATGAATAAAACTAATCTCACTCATTATTCTACTAAATGCCCAAGTTAGATCACATTCTCTGTGTTAGTGTGGAAAAACTCCAACTACATTATTTGATATGCAATGTTTGCATTTCCTTACCAGCAACTGAACCAAGTCCCAGGCATTTCACACGGACAAAACTCGGACAAAGATCACTGTAAATGAGTTTCCTTAAGAGGCTGAAGTTGCCACTATTTGTTCTCTGACCTTACCAGTTACCTGGCACAGCTGTAAGAAAATAAGTTCACAGCAGAGCCATAATTCTGAAGTTCTTCATACGCCTACAAATCTTAAAGAATGGGAAAGCAGTAAGTATAAAAAAAACAGACCCAAATCTGATGAACAAAGTGATGTGCCTGATCATTTTTACTCATTAAAAATTGAATGATTCTCTACCATTGCCTCTCAGTCCTCACATTAAGTTCAAGTCTCTCTCAGCACACCAGATAAATTCTAATTCACATTACAGACTTTGTGCTGCTGATCCTTCGGTTAAAGCTCTCCCCTAAAAAAAAACCCGTCTGCGCAAAGCGCCCCGGACAGAGCACCCGCTGCAGTCCCGTCACCGCACAGGGATCTTTCCCGATCAACAGCTCCGCGCACACATGCGCTTCAACTGTTACCACACGCAATTTGAGGTGGATCTCTGAGAAATGTCACTGGTGTAATAACGACATTACCTGGTTTGCTTTGGTTTGCCAAAAGGAAGGTGAAGATCACGCCACACTCCATCTATTCTGCTTTGCCCATCTGCTTTCTCGACCAGCACAGTATCACACTGCTGGAGGACTCTCTCATTTCTGGAAGTCGAACTCAGTAGTTCAAACAGGGGGGAAGCAAATACTCTAATTTCATCATGATGGTTAACAGATTTTGAAGCCTTTGCTTGCTTCCCCCTTTTAGGATTTAGTTTACTAAGCCTTGATCGATACCTTAAATTACATTCTTTACTCCCTTGCATCTATCAAATGCAAACAAGGACTTTCATTAAACCAAAAAGTAGGATTCATTTCCCAGTCACAGAACATCCTGGATGTTTTCCAACTGGAACAGAGTAAACTTGTAGCTTTTCTTTTGTTTGGGTGGGATTTTTTGTTTGTTTGGTTGCTTTGGGTTTTTCGTTTGTTGGGGTTTTCTGAATTGAAAACCCTTAATGCTTCCAACTACTTTAAAATATTTAATTCACTAGTCTAAAGATTTGGCTGCCTATGTGTGTCCCTTTCTCAAGATTTAACTGGATAGCGCACAAATTGAGAGGACAAATCACATTCTTTAATTCACACAACTATCTGTACTCACACCCATAGCTCCAGTAGAGTCAACAGAAGCATTTCTTTGAGAGACGGTTTTGAGGCTAGTTCATGGTTTTTCTTGTTTACTTTTCTTTTAGACAGATAAGGGTGAAACAATGGAGTAAGTTCATTAACTTCCAAACAGCTCCATAGGGCTTCAGTGGTATGAAGTTGATCCATTGTTTAACATTACATTTTCTGACGCTTTCCTTTATTATCCTTTGAATAATTAAAACCCTCAAAAGCCTGTGCCATTAAACAACTAACTTTCATATCATTAGTTGCCTGAATAGCTGAAAGGGCAAACATAATATGAGCTATATGTAGTGCTAAAAAAACCTGTTCATTTCTTTTTGTTAAACGACACCCACGAACCCTGTCAACAGAGATCTGCACAGCTTATATTACTGAAAGGTAGCTTCTGTAAAACGTGCATCCAGCATTAACAGCAGATTGGAGTTCAGCAGCAAAATACCACTGCGATCAATCATAATCTGATACTGAATTAAGGGGTATTAAGCTCTTAAAAATTTAAGATTACGTTAACCACATTTGCTTCATTTCTTCCCACATGCTGAAGTTATAGGATACTTTTACTTTAGCAGAAGGACAGGTAATGTTTTTCCTCAGGTTGAATCAATATTAAGGCAGGTATCAGTTACCATCTTAAGAGGAGAAAGCTTGGGCCCAAACGCATAAAGGCAAAACAGGAATTGATTCCTACCAAGGAACAGGGTCAAACAGGATTTGTACAATTCCTTCTTTCTTCCCTAGAAACTCTCGCAGTCTATATATCATCATTAGCAGAGCGGGGGGGGGAGGGGGGAAAGGAAGGGTACCAAAATATCATCCCACACTTTCTTTAATCATACAAAAAAGTCATCACATAAGCATTATTCATTCAAAAACTGTCTCATTTTCAACTGCCTAAGGCTAAAGGGAGATACAGATGGGAGGAAGTTAACAGAACAATCTACGGAGAGGAACTTATCATGCAAAGCACTACTTCAAAGGAAATAAAAGAGAGAGGAAGAGTATTCTGTGCTTGCTCCACTGCTAAATATAGGCTGGAAGATAGCAATTTAGATGTATTTATTACTATTTATATGCACATATATGCCAGTGTTACTTCTGTAAATTAGTTTCCAAATCAAGAAGCTTTGTAGGACCACACTTCCACTTAAAATGTGAGAAGATTAAAGAAGTTTCCAGTACCATATTTTCCTTCCTCTAATGATTTATTTAAACAGTCCATGTTACTGGACCTTTTTCTGCATGTTAGTTATAAATATTCTTTAACGTAATTTGGTTTATGGCTTTATGAACTGTTGCAACATATTTGAATATTTAACCAGCGGCAAAGATTTGGCTTTTGACAACAGAGCCACATGACATCTTTACCGTAATAGTGGCAGTAACACATTAATCATGTAATCCTTCCAAGCTCAATGTGTCCAAATGTAGCCTAGAAAGAACCTAAACAGAAGGACTCAATGTTCAAGAGCAATATTTCTGAGTAAAATATTCCATATGTACTATACATTTCACTATTAAAACTGAGAGATCAGTCTCCCATTGCTGGCAGAGTACTATGAAAATGCTGGAGATCCATGCCAATAGCTCATTAAAAGCTTTGCCATGTTGCCAGATCAGAGCTCGGCATCCTGTATCACCTTTCATATCAAAAGCAGCACGATCGAAATAAAATTCTGACATTTGAGAGCTCCCTCAATCTACAAACCATGAGTCCACACAGGTAGCATAATCTGCAATTATGTAATCAATGCCAAAGTTTTCAAAATTTAGCCTCCTCTTTTAGAGACAGAATACTGATCTGACTGGGAAGAACCATATTTCAGGCAGTACAATTACTTACTCTAAAAAGGAAAAGTTAGAGAAGACTCCTGTTGGTGATAAATACTTCACAGTATAAAGGACACTGGTTAAGCATTAGAGTAAACACATCTGACAGTGTAAAGATCAAGTCTGCCATGTATTAAGTTAAAAAGGTTTTTCTGAACACAAAATTATACACGAATAATGCTTGTACACACGCAGTTATGAGAAATTCTGACTTTTACTCACATTACCTGGTAGAACCTAATGAACATTTAAAGTTCATGGAAGAAAATCAACAAGTCTGTTTTTTTGCATATGCAACATTTTGGCTTTTTTTTTTTCAGGATGTGAAAAGGAAAGAATGATTCTTTTGTCACAACTTCAATACCATCCTGATCTAGTTGAAGATATCCCTGTTCCTTGCAGGGGGGTTGGACTAGATGACCTTTGAAGGTCCCTTCCAGCCCTAACCATTCTATGATTCTATGATCCGTTCCAGTCATAGCAAAAACACTGAAACTTTGATTTGCATGGGCATGCATGCATTGGCATCTTGCTTACAACACTGGATGGGAAACAAACCTCTTGTGATCTAAAACTGTTCCTTCTTCCACATGAGCAGAAAGATCTCAACCACAGAAGCAGTCCCCTCCACCTCCCAACATGTGCTACTGTAGACAGTTTCTGAAAAAGCTAAGGCCCAAAAATCCAAGCTGTGATCCCTCTGGGAAGATCCAGCTTCAGAACTCCTGGTCCACGCTGGACATCAACTCATCAGTGGTCATTCTTCTTGGGTTTTGGCCTCAAATTGCCGGCTGCTCTCAGAAAGCTCTTTGAAATAACATTTCGCTGACACTAATAACTGAATTAGATAAACTACAGCACATGATGTGAAATAATAGCAAAGCAAACTTATCTGTCCATAGTTCATCGTACAGGAGGAAAACTAAGGCTCTGTTCTGGCTTTTTGACTACTACACTGCATATCATGGCAGGGCTACTGGCCCTAAAAGCCAAGAGCAAGCTGATAATATCTATAATGGCTTTTCACTGTGCCCAAAACAGTGAAGTACTAGCACTGTTGAGTAATCCCATAGCAAAAATCTTCCTCACACTGGTTTCTTCTTTTCTTGATCTTATAAATTAGTTGTTGTGTCACTTTCCTAACATGAGTTTGTTCTTACCTCATAGTACATTAAAAAAATAAACTCTCAAGCCATATCTCTGAAGTACGACTGGCATACTGGATGATTTGAAAGCAAATTTAAAACATAAGGGTACACTTGAAAAGTCCATACTACGACACAGACAACATCCCACACACACTTTTCATGCCCTCACCACTACAGACCCTCTCCAGCTGCACAGAAAAGGCTGGAACCGAGCGGCACATGTTAGCGGCAGGGAAGGAATTGCTGCTCGGCACAGTCTGTCTGAGCTGCAGCCCAGATTATGCCAGCTTGAAAAACCATAAAGCTGCTGCCTTCTCTGGTGGCATCTGAGTTTTAAGATTACATTTTGCTGCTAAGCTCCCCTCCGTAGGCCAGGGTAGCTACTGAATACAGAGTGCCTTGAAGGCAGAATTCTATCTCGAAAACATAAGATCATTTATAACCTTTACTGTTTTTGCCAATGCACAATATGGCAACTTCAAGCATATTACCCCTTGGAATATTACACCACTGAGCAGCACAAGACAGCATTCCCTTGCAGTGTCACTAAAATAGATTTGCTGAAGAAGGAAGTCGGCAGTAGGAGATGAAATGCACGCTCCAGTTTCCAAGGAAAGCATGTTAATGCCTAATACATGGTGGGGGAAGGAATAGTAACAAAAATAAGAAAAAAAAACCACGTATCCATTATAAAAATGTTGCTTAAGTGCTGCCAGGGGAAGATCAGCAGGACCCATAGTGATCTGCTGAGCAAATGCCGGTCGCGCAAGCAAAAACTGCCCAAGAGCAGCTTTCAGTGACATATCCAATTTCAGCGTTTACAATGCATGAACTATTAAACTCAAGGAATATGACTCTTTATGGCAGCCTTTTTCAGGGCTATATGCTGACTAACACTTTAACGCAGAAAAGTATTTTGTTTGTTTTTCAGAACGTATTTCTCAAGGAAAAGTGCTAGCTTGTAGTACAGCTGATGGAGATCCTGATGACAGCAAGAAAATATCCCAAAACAAACACTGTTTAAACCAAAATTCTCATCCACCAGTTATCTGCACACCAACATGACTCCTCTTTTGTAGCGTTTTCTTTGAGACACAGAGACAGTGGGTATAATTTAAAACTAGTAAATTAAGTCTGGCACGCATTCTTATTTCAACCAAATAAACAGTGTCATTAATAAAGGGCCAAGATTAAGGTTAAATATTTGTCTAAACAAATACTTAGAGTTTTTGTGTATGCTGCTAGTAATATAATGCTATCATTATTTAAATATACACCTTGTAGTGATACAGGTTTGTCAGAGGCTAAAGGCCAGCCAAAAGCACTGCTCAAATAAATGAGATATTGACCATATCCACTTGGCTCCAAGTGGCTAAATTAACCCATTATGAGCTGGAAAAACAAAAGGAGGAATAGACAGCATTGTTAGTAACTGCTGCTAACTTCACTTTCTGGGAACAGAAACCCCAGAACAACCACTCACTGCCCTTATATAGAGAAAGGGTCAGAGGGATTAGCCTGGGGCTACATAGTCATCAAGGCCACCCACCACATCTCATGCCAGCAGTGTAATCTAGAAAGCCAAAAGTGGTTAAACCAACAGCTCCTCCTGGGGTAACACCACAAACATCTGACAGCCTGCAGAGAGCAGGGCCCTGGGGAGAACTGCTACACATCAGGGCACAGCCACCAGCCAGGCCTCTAACACATCAAGTTGTCAGAGAAGCGTCCTGTTTCCCTGCGTCTGTGGGTTCCAGAGAAATCACTATCCAGCCACTGTACCTGTCCGGCTCAGTAAATGTTTTTCAGGTTATACAAACACCAAGTGATGCCGTTCTGCTCTCCCAGCCTCCCAATCCAATCCCCTGTAACAAGTCCTCTTCCAAAAACCTATATGTTACTTTTAAGCATCATTTTATCCTTAAATTCTCACTAGCAACCTAGATTTAGGCAGCAGATAGGAAAGAAATGGAAAGTGAGATCCAAGAGCAGCATCAAAATCTGTTATTCTGTGTTAGTTCTTTGGGCTCTTTCTACACCATTTGACATGTTAGCAAGAATTACAAGACAGTATTACAAACTCTGGGTTCTAAATTGCACATTGGCACATCTGTGGAACCAGGTTACATCAGCATTTACCACAGTTGTGTCAGCCATCTAAGGTTAAACTCCTGTGGGGTTTAATGGCACAAGTACAACAAATTTCAACAAGGTCCAGATTTCACTCTCAGAGGACACACACTCCATGAGTGTAAACCAAGAACATGTAGAAAAGTAATTAGTAGTTCCAGATTTGCCAATTTTGGTTTGGATTTTAAGCTGCATTGGTACTGTCATTTATTAGTTAAGATTTCAAATGGGATTTCATCAGAGATTTGAATTGCTTTAAGTTTGTTTTCTGAGTGACAGCAGCTGTCCACCCACTTTTTGGGACAGAAATGTTTTCAACTGCACCAGTACCTTATCTAGACCACTGAGCATTTATACAGGCACTAGTGACACCTTAGGAACGCAGGTGTGGGAAAGCATGTTTGTGGGCAGGACTTCATGGGAAAGAGTCCCTTCCAGACATTAATGAGGTCCCTAATATTGTAACTATCCAAAACTGTATCATGTTGGACATACATACATAAGTCCAAATATGGACTGGAAAGGTCAGAACCATTGGGTCTGCTCAGCTGTGGTGCAGAGTACTCCGAAATCCCCATAAAAGTCACCGTTATCCAAGTCTCATACAGACAGCGTGTTACTGAAACTGGCCCTTTATTTGGCACTCTGTACAAAGAAATGCTTAGCAAAACAGATTTTTTTTTTAATGGACTGTTCAGTGACTCGTGTCAGGCTAAATTAGGTTTTAATTTTAGGAAGGAGCAGAACTAACTGCCACCAGATAAGGATCAGGAACAGCCACCAGGATCAGTACAGAACAGCCTCTCTCCACTGCACTACCCCTCAGGCTAACAGAGGGCCACACACCTCTTGCTAATCTTTGCTTTGGGAAATTCAGCAATTCTCCTACAAAATTACTTCTTGTGAGACCAAATATTTCCCTCGAGCATCTAGCACTGTATTATTTTGTACTTGTCAATACTGAAAAAAAATTCTTTTTCTATTATCTACTGACCTAAATAAGACATTACTGTGCAGGGAATGCCCCGGGTCCTTTCAACACAGATTTGGTAAGTTCCCCCCCACTCTGTTCCCTCTGCCCAGCAGGGACTAGTAATTATCAGCAATATGTTTGTTCTCCCTTCACAGTATGTGTGCTGTTGAACAAGGAGTTGTTGAACAATATTACATTACCAAAACACCTGCAATGACATTAAGACTGACAGAAGTCCAACAGTTAGACTCCATTATCTAATCTACTGTATCGATTTCACTTTCTACTTATAGCTATCTTACTATGGTAATCTTTATCTTCAATACTTTAGAAATTATTTTTCCCTGCCTATTTACAGTGTATAAAAATTCAGATTTTATACAATCATGTGTTTACTCTCATTGTCCCACAGCTTAAATAAATACTCAAGTAAATTCTTGTATTATTTAGGATAAGGAGATCATGGTTACTTTTCAAGTCTTCTCTGATTCCTCCAGCAGGATAAATTCAGATGAGTTCTATTAAATAGAAAAAGCAACTGTCAATCTTCCCCATGGGGATAGATGAGAATTCAACATTCAACCCATGGCCAAAAGGACAACAAGAAAAAAGCAGCAACAGCTTATGAAGACTCCTTATGCACATGTAAAGACCTGTTCCTTCAGATTGACCAATCTCCATCCAAGCTAGATCAAGCACTTAAATCACAGCAGGAAGACCTCCAAAGAAGAGAGGGGCAGAACTGAGTGCTTCAATGCAAGCAAATGTTACTGAAGTTTCAGAGGAATCTGAGCCCAGTCTCTAAAAACACATGACAGACTGCTGGATTTCTTCTTCACCCTGGAAATGCTGCATGTTCCTGCCAATTCTACAGGGGCAGAAAAGACTAGAAAGGACATCAAACACTCGCTGGTCTATCCTCCCCTGTTTCAACACATCATTAGCAAAAGTTAGATGAAGTGAGTAAAACACAAGAATTATAATCCATCAAAGAAATAGTTCAATGCTGTAAACACTGAGCAATACCAGCCCTTACTTGAAATATTTTGGTACACGCTGAGCCCAGTGGAGTAACATCATCATTGATATGTGCCTACCATATCTGAACTAGCCCGTTTCAGAACCATGCAAGGCAATCATGTCACCACCTGCAGTTACACTGTCCTATTCTCAAGAAGGAAATATAGGAGATCCCTAAAACAGAAAGTCTGGAGAAACTGACACTCATGCAAGTAAGACAGCCCAGAAAATATCATTCAAGTGTTGCTGATGTTATTTGTACAGTACAGAAAAAGGCTGACATTGCTCAATTTCTTTAATTCTCTGAAAACCACTATTCAAACAGCGTCTAGAACCTGGCAAAACACATTAGCAATATGGATGAACTCTTCTCTTCCACCCCAGCCTGTTAGGAGGTCAAGCTGAGAAATAAGCAGTTGGACTGGCTTTATATGGTCCTTTCGCAAATGTTTGGCACACTATGTTCACTCTTTACAACTTCCAGAAAGCGCTACCAGTCAGCAAGCCCTGTCAAGCCTGCTGACACAGAGGAACGTGACATCAGTTTGTATACAGCAATTTGAAATCTCTTAAAGAGTCTTGTATGACTAACTAGAACACTCTAGCACTTTTGGCATTTGTCTGCCTAGAGACTGAAACATTCATGCAGATGGTCTTCACAAAGGATGAGCACACTGAAGCATCTTGGAGATACTTGGACATAGCTGCACTGATCAGGCAACATATGAAGTAAACTAGTGCCAAAGTGTTAAAATAATTTCGCTTCATCTAGTGGCACAGATGGAGACTCATACCATCACCACGTTAGGTGGGTGTGCAGTCACCCTAATGGAAGAACAAACAAGTCATTCAGATCCTGCAATGCCTCTCGCCCAGCGTGGTGACACCTGACACTCCCCGTTTTCTTCACGGGTACACGATAAGCACATTTTGTGCAGAACTGGTGGTGGTATTGCTAATGAGGATGTCTGCACTTAGCTTACAACTATCAGATTTAGAGCAAAAAGTTGCAAACAGCACCCATAAATGGAGAGCACAGAATTCTCCCTGCATTTTTATTGTTAAATCCATGCATGCAAATAGTGGAGTATATTAAAAACAAAAGAGTCGGGGGCAGTAAAATATTTGCTTTTGTTCCAAGTAAGTGTGATATTAAAAAAAAAAATCACCATTTCATTACACTAATATTTTCTCTACAATTTGACTGCATGGGCTTGATAAAAAAAAAACAAACACAAAAAAAACCCCACAAAACAACCACAACAGTTGTTAGTACACTTACCATTTGACCTCAACCAAAAGTGTCTACCCACTTCCAAAAGGTGTTACTAATTTCCCCTATGGGCTGCACACTGGCCTGTCCTCCCACACGTACACTGAATCAATGGGATACCTGCCCTGCCCTATGGAGAACTAGAGTTTCTGATCATACTGCTTATGAAATATAAGAAAGGAAATTTCACTGCAACTGCATTTATAGTGTTCTGCATAAACCCAGAAGACCCTGAAGCTGACAGAAATTACAGAAGGAGAGGAAGACTTGATTTTTCCCCTGCTTTTTAATAGGAAGAATGTATTATGGCTTTAGGAATGTCATTCCCAGCAACATAACTGCTTTTTTAATTTATTCAAATGTACATTGTCATTTAGGATAACTACAGGATATGCGTACCAAAAGAAAAAAATTCTTTACTGTATATGAAAGGTAAATTTTGTAGTTTATTCATAGCAAACAATGAGAACTACCACAAAATATTGGCAAAACCATTGCCAAATTGACTTGTTTGTAACAGCTAGAACATGCATGAAGAAATGACTTTTTAATGAAAACTGAATATCAGCCATACAAGTCTCAGGAGGAGCTCTAAAGAATCATGATTTCAAAACTCAACTCAGCACTAAATTAAATCAAAAAGTCAACCTACGAAAAAAAATCTTCCTGTCCTTCCCTCACCCAAACACATATTTCTCAAAATATTTCTAATAGGCATATGTCTCTTTCAAAATATTTACCCACGTCTTTAAACATCAGTAGTAAAACAGAATTGTACTGCTTCTTAGGGCTTCTCTGCTGAGTATTTAGCATATTTTGTACAAGTTCTTTTTGCATATACTCACTTCTCTTTAATTAAAAGGTACGTATGCATTTTGTGGAATATTTCCCCTAAAACACTCCCAGCCAGGCTGGATGCAGCCCTGCTACTGCTGATTCAGCAACATGGCCATTGATATCAAATGCTAAAACAATTAGGTACAAACTTGATGAAATAGCAGCACTTTCCATTTACTAAATGATGCTGAAGTGTTTTCAGATCTTTGTGTGTTTGTAACCACAGGTGCCCTGTGCATTAGCCCTAATGTTCACCTCTGCTACTCCGACTTGTAACCATGAATATGAGGAACAGATTGTAACCTTGCTAGCCTGATTATCTGTGTTGTCACATTTCTCTGCGGTTCTCTGTAATTGTTCCACCGACAAGTACCACTGATGTCTTAATTTCAGTGACAGGACACATTTCTGCTGAACTGTCTAAACGTTAGTTGCTCCACAGAAAGCAAGGACAGGTCCCAAGGGTCAGAACATAAGATGAATTACCAGATACTTACCAACATCAGGCAGTAAAGGAACATCATGCACACAGACCATACACAATATACATTATTTTCACTACCTTGGGTTAGTTTAATTTCATCAATAAAAGTAGAAGTTCTTTCCAACTTTGAGTACAGCTAACATAGACTCAAATTTCTGCTCATACAACAGTCAGTTATGAGGGGGAAAAAAAATACAGAGGGCTTCCAAAAATTACAGCAGAACAGAAAAGAGTATCATCTTCTGATGACAAATGAAGGCAAAACTGAGGATGCCATGTTTAGAGGTAGAGAGAGTCTTAGCAAGGTCAGTTAGTCTCCATCTCAAAAGCATGGCAGCAATTTTTGTCTCTTGAAAGCCCAGGTGAGGGAGCTGGACATGCTCATCTCTGAAGAATTAAGCACAAGAAGTCAGGTCTCTGTTCAGATTCAGGATTTTGATTTTTACTTGCTAATCTTTTCCTCTCAGAGCATACAAAGTACTTTACTCCCTCAAAGCCATTGGCAAAGCAGGGTTGCTGAGCAGACAAACACATGGAGCAGATGTAAGGCTGAGTACATACCATGGATCCTTCTGCTTTATCTTTGGAGATGATTTACTCATCATCCACTTCTGCTGTGGAAGCAGTAGATTTTATTTTCTATTGAAATAGTGGGAGTTGGGTGGGGTTTTTTGGTGCCTGAAAAACAGACTTCAAAAGGAAAATGTGAATACTGCCAAGGAACATTTCAACATCAAGCACCATCTAAGAAAATAAAAAGCTTTGGGAAAGTAGTGAATTAACATTGTTCCTTTTCTTGTCTGCAGATATCATAAAGAGGCGAGACACAGGAAACAAACGTAGAAACAAAAATTATTTATAACTAAATTAAATATGAAGACTTAAATGAAGAGGCATATAAAGACACTCAGAATTACATTTTTATCTTTGTATCAATCATTTAAGTACTTAAGAAATGGTGTGTCTATAGAAGAAAATTAAAAGCCACAGAAGGCACACCTGGGGGGGCATTCTTGTGGGACAAACCGGGATATTATCCTAGAGCTTCTTCAGATCATAGAATAGTTAGGGTTGGAAGGGACCTCAAAGATCCTCTAGTTCCAACCTCCCTGCCATGGGCAGGGAAACCCTCCACTACACCAGGCTGCCCAAATAAATAGGTAGATAAATGAACCAAACTGTAATGCTGAGCTAAGAGTTTGATCCACTGATCCACTAGTGCACCACATCTCTCTGCCAGAGGTTACTGCCCCATTGCACAATCGGTACCTTGACCAATTCGCATCACCATCCAGCTCATCACAAACCTGCCGTCTCTAGTAGCCTGAACTAGGAGGCTGGACCAGAACTCACAGCAACTGAGACACAGGAACACATTTAATTCCAGGTAGGCAACTGGGACTGATGGTACATTACACCAGCGCAGCTCTGCCTCGCGAGCTTTGTTGGGTACAGCTTTTGGGTTGTAGGCCCACAGAGATGCATTTCCAGGGAGAAATCCCTATTCAAGGGCAGGCCTCTAACATGTAAGCTAAGGGATAGCTTAAACATTTTATGCTCCTTTTGTTGAAGCTGAGCCATTCTGCAGAAAGAAACTATACTGCAAGAGATTCACATCTCAGCAGAAGAAAAGCGAGCCAAGAGGAAGCAGGATTCTCTAAGACACTGGAGGCTCAAGCCTCTTCCAAGGGATTGTTGTTTTTCCCAACAATCCTTTAACAAGAAAACGCATGTGAAATGAAAGTGAGTTTTTAAACAGCAAAACAAAGCAGAGCATAAATTTGCATATGAAAGATGATCTGACATAAAGGAAAAATACAATAATTAATCCTCCCTCCATCTCATAACGAATGAAAAAAGTAGGGGGTTTAAGATCAGGTCAGCAGTATTTTGTACAGCCAAGCTTATGAAGCAAAAGGAGACGGCAAGGATCCAACACTGGTGGGCAAGCAGGACAAATGAAAACAAATCCAAGTTCTCTTCTGAAGTCCTCCCAGATCCCTTGCAGGTGTCTGACATGCTCTGAACAACAACAAAAATCAGGATGCTTGAAAGACAAATAAGCTTCCAAACCTCAGGAAAAGGGTTATTTTTCAGCAGTCCTCTGTTATTAAGGTCAAGCATCTGGTTGTACTGACGCCAAAGAAGGAAGAGGTAAAAAAAAAGTTTCCAACATTTCCCAGCTTTTCCTACAAAACAATCTCTGCCCAAAGGCAGAGTGACAAACTGAGACATCACTTCAAGGAGACAATTTTCCAAGTACCTGAATCACTGTAATACAAGTTCATCTGAGCTTGATTACTCTTCAGGCTCTTGGAAGAACAAACCAGCACATCGGATGCCTCACTCTGGACTTTTTTGACTGATAGGTCTTATGCAACTGTAACACTAAGGTGCTATTAAAGAAATATGCTTGAATGCTTTAAATTCAAGACAGTCTTACACGATGCACACAAACACAGGAGTTTATAGCACTGATTTATTTAAAAAACCCAACCAAACAGCACTGTTAAAAGTCCTAACTTGTGTTGAACTAAGGCAACTTTCTCATATAGAACCACCTTGATCAACGACCCACATCGAGGAACTGCACTTCGACACAGTTGTATTGGCTAGAGATTTATGGAGAGATCCTTGGGATTGATTGCATTCAGTTCTCTAAGAAACTGAAGCAAACAAATAAAATATGCTACTTCTGAAGTACTACCATTTTTCAGAAACAACATATTCCTACATTTCTGGAGCTTACATACCTCTTTCTAATGCCCCCGCTGCTTCTGCACTTCAATATTTTCCTTCCAGCCACTAATTAGCACACCAAAGTGTAGCAAAATTGACAGGTAAATTATCCTTTAAGAGCATTAAAAACACTTTCCAGATAAACAATTATATTAAAATATGTTAAAGCAATGATTTTTCTGTACTAGGTCATGAAAAATATTTCTAAAAATCTACATTGCAAATTTGCATTCTGCCTTAAGTCATCATTTGTAATTTCTTTCACATAATCTACCTTTTAGAGTAACAGAAAGCTTCCTTGCCTCCCTCCTCATACACCGCCCTTTTAAAACCAACAGGATCAAAAACATCAGCCACTGCCCATACCTGATGGGAACAGTTGAACCTCTATCAGCTTCTCTTTGGTGATTACTCATTCCTCCCTCCCTCTCATTTGGCACCAAAGGTAAATGAGTGCCAAAATCCTCTTTACAGAGTTAAGCTTTCACCCATGTAAACACTCACCTAGATTTGTGCAAAAAAGTGTACATGTAGAGCATGAATCTACCTAATTTTGCCTTGAGTCCAAGATAAAAATAATAAAAGCATATTTTTACGTTGTCAAACCTCCCAAATTAACAATCACCATTTCTACAAGAAGGTAGTAAAAACGGACCAGTTTTTCTTTTAAACCTACAAAACATGACAACAGTCTGAACAGAGCTATTTTCTACTACTAAACTATTTTAAGTGCAGCTTATTGAAAAGCTAGTTCGGTTATTTCTACATTGCACTGTACCTCAAAAAAGCAAATACGGCCAAGCTTTGCCAGGATCTAAACCAAGCACATTGCTTAGAAGAATTACTGAATAAAGTTATTGTTAAATTGAGGGAGCAATTTCAAGTGCCTTTGACTTCAGCTGTCCAATTTAAAACTACATCTGAAAAGAAATTGAAAAATAAGGTAACTCCCACACATCACAGGCTCTCAAGTTTCCCTCAAAATAGGGCAGAAAAATCCTCGTGTGTCTAAAAACCAAAGGAACATCACTAAGACACAGCCTCAAAGGCACTGTTACCCATGGTAGCTGGAACTGCTACAACAAGACAGACATAAAATTGCAGTAAACATACATTTGCCTATTGAGGCACATTCACGCATCCTTTTGGACAACGGGACATGTCACAAAGCCTTGCCAAGCACCTCTCTAGAGAATGCTACTAGTGGTACATCTGTTCAAGATCATGTCTTTCCAGTGGTATTTTGTGTGCTGCCTGTGATCTGTTGACAAAAGAGCACACAAAGTAGTCAGTAGAAATCCTGCCACATAGTAAGGGGTCCTTTTTGGTTTGTTACACCAAGTGGAAAGCAGTTTGAATTGAAAAGATTTGTTAAAATAGCGTAATTAATATTATAGGATCATTAAATCAAACAGTAGCTGTTATTGATAGCAAAAGACTGCTATATATACACACACTTAGCTATGAGCCAAGCCGTATACAGATGCGAAAATAAAATTAATTCTCAAACTCCCCTCTTGGAACTTTTCTTTTCTAAATATTGTTCTGTGGAACAAAGAAAGACTTTCCAGTTTAACAGCCAAATCCCCAATCTACAGACAGAATGGTCTCACACTGAGAAGTGCTATAGGATGTGTCCAATAACACTCCAGGAGAACTCTCAAACCATTCTCGCCTACCCTGTCCCAGATGAATCCAGATTTCATTTGGAGCACAACAGCTCCAGAGCATGAGCCTTGGAGTCATCACAGGCAGCATTCTCCTGAGAGATGGTGGTTTGACTAGCCTCAAGTAAAGAGAACTGAGCCATTTTCCCCACAGCTCCAGTATGTGCTCTAACAAATCAGTTACTGAGTAAGAAGGAACTGCAGCAGCTACGACTACAGGCTGCTGCAGCTGTATTTTACACCATACAAGTTATTTAGAAATTCAGTTCTTACCCTTGAAGATTTTATTGGCATGAAGAAGTATTTCCCTATAGCTTAACTTACTGCCTTGCCATCTAGAAGACTGAGTTGCATTGCAACCCATCAGCTGGGTTAAAGACCCTTCACCAGGCTTCTCCATCAGCACTAGGAGATATTCAGGTGCCTCACTCAGAGGCACCAACCAGATCTCAGTTATTTAAACACAGCCTTTGCAATACACCTTGTCACGACATCTGTGTCTCCTCTCTAGATCTGACTCTTGACATTTACACTGAGTCCTACCTTTGTCAAAGAATTTAGTTCACGTAAGGATTAAACATTTCTTCTGTTCTCAAATCCCTTTCTGCGATGCAATACACACACCTGTTTTGCTGCTCTGGTGTGAATAACTCAAAGAGTAACTAAAAACCCTCTGAAGTCTAGCTCATAAATACACTGGACAACTGACCAAAACCTGTTCCCATCTCCCCTCTTTCAGAGTCTCTTCCAGACAACTGCACTCACAAATCATACAGGATATTGCTCTATATACCACCTCTGACATGATGGCAGCATTTTGCAGTTCAGGTTGCAACAATTCATGGTACATGGCATGCCTCTCAGGGAGGTGAAAGGCATATCACAAGCTAACTCTGGCTGCAACGTGCCTTAGCCTAGATCTCCTAGTAGAAAACAAAACAAACCAACCCCCAAAAATAACCCAAAGCGTGACAAGACTCTCACTCCCTTGAGGGGCATGCCGTACATCACAGAACTTCACAGTCTGCTCTGTATGGAAGTATTTTCCTTTGTTATGTTCTCAAAACTGTTGTCACTCTAAAAATCTTCCTTGATTATTGTTACTAGAACCCCTACTGCAAATATAGAGTAATTAGTGCAAGCACTTACCTTGGTATAGTGGTGACTGAAGAATAAAGGATCTAAGATTTGCCATGAAAATCTATATTCAAAATTATTTCCAGTATAACCAAACACCTAATACTGAATTGTTTGCAGGTTTAAGTTTAATCAACATTATGCTTTGCCATTCAGCAACTGAAGCAGTCTCAGACAGATAAGATTACGGTTCTAGAACATGCTTAGCAAGGCTGAAGAAGATACTGCCAGAAATAGTCTACCTTTCAGCAAGTATTTATTCTACCTAACCATCCCTTCGATCATCAGAAGGCATAACTTCAGTTTAAGGGTTAGAAAAGAAAATATATAACAACGAGGTAACTCAAATTTGAAAATACCCATTTCTTAAATGATCTGATGGCCTGTTCCTTTCCATCTAAGTCTTAGAGAATATAAAAAAATACCCAGAACATTATTAACGCACAAGAAACTCCCTGGCTTGAAAGTGCTTAAGTTACATTGTTGTAGAACTACAAAGGTATTTTAAAATATATCTTTAGAAAATTCTGTCTGTGAAGGAAGAGATCACTTTTTATATCACCCAAAAAAAAACTTCCTGCAAGACTGGAAAGCCCATACAGTTACTGCTCCATCTTTCAGCATTCTGTATTTATATTATTAGAGGTCTCTGGAGACATGGCTTGATTTTTTTGTGGCTTTGATAATAGATATATTAGAGAGAAAACTCAGACCACCTCGGCAGTACAAAGACTGAATCATTTGCATTTGTTTCTTAGCTGTTTTACTCACATCAGTATTTGGAGAGCCACAAAACAAAGCTAGTTTCAAAACAAAGTTCTTAGACAAACTGATTGCATGGCATTTCCACCTGCATGCTTGGAGGGAGGCGGGAGGAGAAATTGTGAAATCAGGTCCCCAAAACCTGATTGCATCCAGCCCTCAGCCGTGCTCACATACCGGTTAGGATGAGATAGTAACAGTTGGGATGTATTTAAGCCTTTCACGACCTTGAAGAGCCCTGCCTCAGCTATTTGTTTATTTTTTCAGTCAAATTCTTTGGGGAATGGATAGTATGTTGCAAGATTGTAACAACCTATACAAAAACATCACACAGCTTCACAACTACCGATGCAGCCAGGAGGACACTGCTCCATGCCACCGGCTGAGCTTTTCCAGAACAACGTTAATACTGCACAGGAGCTGCTGCTGTGCCAAAAATGAAGGTTTAAATTCAGAACTCGAGGCTCTTCACCTATATTTGTCCTGATACCTGCCTGCCTTCTTGATATCCACAACACATATTCCCATGGTGACAAAACAAGTCCCATGGAAGACAAACTTCACAGGAAAGCAAGAAGAGACAAAAAGATTAGTTCTCTCAAAGATTAATTTTATCAAATATTCATATTTATTAACTTATTTCTAAAGCTATAAATGTTTCATATCTTCTATGCACACAGTTCCTTACATGTGCTTGGCATTGCGCTCTACTCCAGTATCAGGCCCCTCACACTCATGCATTTGCAGGACAAGATCTTTTACACAACTACTTGTCTGAGCAATTCCCCTGGACCTGACCCAGGAAATTAGTCCTCTAACATCATATATACATGCAAGTATTTGAAAACATAAGGTTTTTCTTTTCCCTATCATAAATATAAGCTTTTCTTTTTTAGTCTCCTCTTTTTATTGAAACCATTATATAAAAGTGGTTAGTGCAGCACTCAGCTGAAGCTGAAGTGTTCTAAGGAAAGTCTATATAAATCCAAACAGGTTTGCTCCAGATAATCATAGAATGGTTTGGGTTGCAAGGGACCTTAAAGATAATCTAGTTCCAACCCCCACATCATCTAGTTCCATCACCTGTAATCCAGAAATTAAGATATTTTCACAGGCACACAAATAGCCACCTTGGTAGAAATACAGCTCTTGTATTTATTCATAAACAAAACCCCACCCACAATCATCTCATTTTTCCTCTCTGACCACATATATGGAAGGGGGAAACAAATCATCTTCACGGGTGATACACTGAGAAGACAGGTGAGAAAAAGTTTTTGCCCACACACTTGTCCAGTTCTGACCACGGAACATTTCTTATCACATCTCTAATGTTACAGTGAGTGTGGAAAAAAAACCCCACACATTAATTGGACTTTTCATTTGAGTAATACGAGTTTTGTTTGGGATTCTGCAAAAATGTTTGCTGTGGAAAAAGAACTTGGAAAGTTTCAATAAATCCTAAGATTGCTTTTAAACAGACAACAGTCTTGACACCTTCATGACACTTCTGGCCATCTTGCCCTACAGAAGTTAACATTATGTCAAAGAAGCATTGTTCTACATGTAGCAACACATGATCACTTGAAAACGCAGAGTTTGAGTTCTTGCCACGCAGGAGTGCTTCGTGCCCAGATCGGAACCTCATCCATTCACACACTCCTTACAGAAGTTCACACAGCCATTCCCAAGTTCACCAATTATGGCCCAAATAGTTCATTTATTCAGGCAAATAAACACTTTGCATGTTGAAGTGTTCCGCAGCCATCCTGTAACACAGCAGGGTGCTCACCATGAGCTCTGGTAAATCTTACTGCCGTAGATTACAGTTGCCAAACCTGAATTCCCACACGCTCCCTTGTCGCCTATCTACCAGAGAACAACTGAAACGCTTCACTCCAGGCTCCAGCTTCCTCGCACGAAGCCAGCTTAATTGATAATTTAAGATAATACTCCATACTTGGTAATGAAGCACATACATTACTCCTCTTCATTATACCCTAGAGGGAAGATCAAAAGGAAATCAAGTGGGAAAGCAAACATTAACCACTCCAGCAAGGTTCTCCAGGGCTCACCAGTTAGCAACCGTAGTCAGAGGTACTTATTGCATCAAAAGGAGAAAGATTTTTGTGGTTAATGGGGGATTTTAATAGTAGATTTTGTTTTAATTTAAAATAAATAAATATAATATGTTTGTGCATGCAAGCATCAAGCCACATCTCCAGAGACCTAAGTGCAGCTGGACTCCAAAAGCCAGTTGTAGAGGAGACACAGGAAAGGCTTTGGTAAGGACACTTCTCGACCTGGTAAAATCATTTCCCTTCTCTTGATGTCTTAAGCAAGAGATATTTTCTTTACCCTTCCCAGATCATGGCAAACCAAAACAGAATTTGAGTGACTAAAGAAAAAACGTATGGAAATTTCTGGTATCAGTATGCTATTCTGCTCATTCCTGGAGGAAGCTGAAGTGAAAAAAATCGGTCCCTTGTTTGATCCATTTATTTCATGCAGCCAAACTTTACCTCAGCTGCACATGGCTTCTTTTCCTCAAGGTTTCAAAATACCTGGGTCTTGCATTTGCCACAGGGGAATCTACGTAGGAAACACAGCATCCAAGTCCTCCTACAGCAGGGTCAAATCTGTGCAATCCAGTAGACTTAACCACTGGACATAGATGCAGCCTCGCCACACTAGCATACGGACCCTAGGAATTCTGCTGCAGTATCATGCTGCGGTGGTATACTGTCTCTGTTCTGATCATGTTCATGCCACATTATGCTTCACCTTTACCATAGAAATTAAATGGCTCAAGTCTCCTCAGGCTCTTCACTCAGTTGAGCAAAGGAACAATCAGATTTAGAAAAATAATAAAAGAATTTACTAGTGCTGCTCCACCAAATTGGAAATAGCTTTTATAGGTGACAAGCAAGATCAGAGGGGAGTGAGAAAGGAAAAAAAATACACTACTACTCTCAATTCAAATTCTTCTCGGGAAACTTGACCACCCTAGTGCTGAGTTACCATCCGTTTCAAGGAACTGGAGGGAGATATCCTTTGAAATCCTATTACAAATTGTTTCTGCCCGCTCATGAAATCATAGGAAAAAACAGCTACATCAGAGGGAAAAATACCATACAGGTTATTCCTCTTGTCTTATAAGATGACCTTAGAGATGTAGAAAAAGTTATCTTAGCAAAAGATATTTCCAGCTTTTTCAAAGACTGCCCATGTGCAGTGTTCAAAACTGATGAGTTAACCTTTCAGGAACATTAGTACTGGTTGTGGATGAGCAATAGGTAAAGCAAAAGTTACACGGGAACATATCTGGCCTTGGGTTTACTCCTTGTGATTCAGACTTTCACTGAATTTCTGCAAAAGCATGCTACATGTGTGTCTTGTTCAGATTGCACTGAATCTGCATTCTTTCTACGAAGTAAGGGAGTATCTGAAGACATAAGAAGTGTGACAGTAAGTTACTAGTAATGACTCATGTTCAAAGACAAAAACTATGCAGCCATTGACAAAACTCAAGATGTAGGAATTACAGTCCCCCACGGCCCCCCATTGCAGTTTGTGGTCAGGTTTGGTCTTTTTTTTTGGTAAAATTTAAAAAGCTTTTAAGAGTCTGAATGGCTGACTTCAATTTTAGAACCAAAACTGGTCTTGATTAATGCTTAGAATTAACCAGCAAATCACTCTTCCCCTTTCTAAATCACTTCTGCTAGCTCATGAAGAGGTGCCCACCAACTGAGATGTAGTATCATACTGGTAAATACATCGGCTGCCTTTCCCATTTGACACCCCCACTTGAAGTGCAAAGCAAGCTTCCAGTGTGAGAATCAGATTCCTGCAGAGAGATCCCCACAGACATACGGACCCGGCCACGGAGGCTGACAAAATTATTTATGCACTTGCTCTTCTATGGAGCTTTTTCCAGTCATCACAGCTGTGTACATCAGGACCTGGCAGGTTTTAGGCCTACAGTATCTTCAGGTAGGAACAGCAGCCAGAAGCTAAAGCACAAAGTCTCCCTTACTGAGCCCCTGTGCAAGGGAGAATCATACATTAAGTTTTGCTCATGCAAATCACTGACATCTTCCACAGACAGAATCTGACAACAAGCAGACACTGCAAGACACAACAGCATTGAGTGAGGTGCTTCACGTCATAGGGGGACTTGATTCAGGAGCCAGCTAACGCCGTAATGAAGCATCTGCTGTCACAAGGCAGCTGATGATCTCTTCTGCTGTGTTTCATGTATCTCGGTGTGCAGAAAAATGTTTGAGTCAAGCTCATCCTTGCAGCTATCAATTATAACATTTTAGGGAATCTTACTTTCCAAGCAGTTTAATAGACAATGCTACTTCTTTGTTAGAAGCCGCTTTAACAAAAATTCCACCTGCTACTTTGTGAGTAGTGATAATTCAAGAGTTAAACTTAGTAATAGATTCGATGGCTTTTATTCAAAAATAATTCTACTCAAACTAAGTTTCATGAAAACAAGTATTACTTGCTCTTGCAAAGTCCAAGATAATTAATGTAATTTCCGCCAGATGTAACAGGAACAGTTTCAATTACCCTACTTTTCAATTATTCTCCATACCATCTTTTCTTTTAGAAAGACTAGATTGTCTTTTATTAATAAAGTGTTAAACTGATAATGACAATTGGGGAAGTTAGGGGAAGAGGGGAGGAACTGTCTACACAGGAAAAATTGTATCATATATTATTTACTCTATTTCACTCAAACTCCAAAGAAAAGGGAAAGACAGAATAAGTGACTTAATGTGAATATCTGAATTGGACACGCAGATGAGTTATAAGGATTAAGGTCAAAGGATAGATAAAGGGCATAAATCTGCTCAACGTTCATTAAGATGCAGATGTTTTATTTAAAGACACTCCTAATTCAGACCAACGTTAATAAAAAAAATAAATCTGTAAGACCAGCACTGTCAGATTTCCACTAAAGCAAGCTCTCTTTGAATCTTTGCAGGAGACTTAAGCTAGTGGCACAAAAACATAATTAGAGAAAGCTCCTTTTTGATGAGGTGTTTAAATCCCATTTTAAGGTAGTGGGGGCGGGGGGGAAGCATTGCATGCTATTAGAAGTACTGTGTTAATCCTCCACAGTCAAAATTGCTGTTTTCCAAAATAACTTCCTTACTAATTAGGTGGTACGTTATGTCAAGTAAGTGTTCACATCCACATTTCTAGGTAAGGATCTATGAGTACCTTGCACCTGTGTAAGCAACAGCATGTCCTGTTCTCAACTGAAAGTGCTTTCAGAACACAGTAACACAACGAATTCAGCCATTTGTTCCAGCGTGTCCTGGTTATGCCAATAGAGGCCATTTTGATCATCAGATACTACAAGGGTTTTTTTCATCTTGAAGAAGTTTCTGTGCTTGCAGTTCTGCTATCTAAAGTACTGTACAGAGCTCTACAAGCTATGAAGCACAGAATATTTTATTCTGTAAAAACTTTTCACATATTGACTCACACAGGGATTTAATATGCAAAGATGGGCATGCATTCCTTTGTTCTTTTTTTTGTTCCTTTAATTTCATGTAATCTTCTACTTCAACATTTCACAACACATCCCATTCCGTTCCAGAAAACGGAAATTCCATTCTGCTTGCCATTCCAGAAAAAAGTCACCATCAGCTTAAAAACACTAAATACCTTTTTGTGCTAGACTTGATAGTTATAAAGAAGTCAAGCCAGTTTTATGGACTAGACACAGCTGTTTAGCAATGTTTTATTTTAACTACGCCATCAAATAATAACAGCTAATACAGAGCAGACAATTAAGAAAGCCTAAAGACCTCTAAAGACAAGCATTGGACTAAAACCATAAGAGAAGCCATATTTAAACAAGTAACACTTATAAAGATAATAAAATACGTATGAGTGGCACCTCAAAAACATGCTATGTATGCAAATGTCTATTCATGCTTCCATTATAAATCCTGTTTTGTAGCAATTAAAGAATGATGAAAGTTGATTTCCATCAATGTGAAGCCTGGCATTACAGTTCTCAATTTAGATGCATCTCCCCTTCCCTAATTTGAAGAACAGTTGATGTAAACTGTTCCAGACCTTTTCATTATTATATGAAAAACTCATAACGTTATTGCTTTTCTAACCAAGAAAAAAAGACCAATAACAAACAACTGATATAATCAGTTGAATCATTTTTTTTTTTTTTATGTCTAAGAGTGAAAGGAATCTCCAAGACTCCCATTACCAAAGCTTCTTAACAAACGCCTCAAACAGACTATATTCCAAAATATCAGCAGTGAGTATGTAGAATCAAAAGGATACACCATTCATCACAACTTATAAATAAAAACATACAGAGGTCTAGTAGGGCATCTCCTACTCAGGCAAAACTGCCCTTAACTTCAGTCTAGACAGTTGCAAGATGAAGTCTATGATCACTCCATGTCAATAGCAGCCTTGTAACGGACAAGCCTTATTACTGTGAGGCACAGTTCTCAATGGCCTTCAGGTAAGGTCCATCACAAGACTTCTGTTACAGCTTTGAGACAAATCCTCACCCCACTTTGAGCGCACAGGCTGTACACAGCAAACCTGCCCATGAAATGGGAAAGCAGGGAGTCTGGAGCCATCCTTTCACACATCAGAAGAACAGATTCAAGATAAAAATAGTTATTGAACTCTTCCTGAAAGCTCCTTCACAATCTGTCCTGCCTCACCAAAAACTGAGGTAGATTTCACAACAATATCCTTAAGAACACCACCAGGTACTTCAACATTTAGGGATTAACAGATTGAAAGCTTCTTAAAAAGTACACTTCCAAACACACACATTTACAATGCTTCATTTTGCACTGCGAGGTGGACACTGGGTTCCTTTTGGATGAAGCTGAATCACAGCACTCCTTGTACTCCAGTCAAGCAGAGACCCTGCCCATGGAATCAGATTAAATTTAAACCAAAGTAAAAAAGAAGAAAAAAGGTTCATAGATATGCTTCCAGGGTGCACATGAAGTCCTCGGCTCCTCCCAGCTCACACTACACATCCATCCCTCTTGGTTCACACCATTTCACAAGGTCAATGCAGCCAGAAACAGTCCAGTCAAACAAAATACTTCAGCCAGAAGGACAAAGCCCTGCCCTGTGTATCAGACCTCATTCGTTTGCTGGAAGCGCCAGTTCTCATTTAAATCCAGCCAAAACTTTACTAAATTACTCTGTATTTCAAGATACACACAGGAAGAGATTATGTTAACCCGTAATAGCCAGCAGTCAGGCTACTGCAGCACAGTCCTCAGCCATTCACTCACATTTTCATTACATTGACAATGCTACTCTTTACTGGCTGAATCTGGATACCTGACCTAGTTATCAGCAGAAACATCTTAGAACAAATTCATTAAATGAAAATAAAACACAAATGACAGTTACTCAACTGCTCATCCAAATGGTCCTAAGGGAATCTGAAAACAAAGATGCTAATAACTGCATCCTATAACTCGTCACCTGCATGAGCACATATGGAAGAAAAGTTGTGAGTATTTGCCATGTAACAATCTTTAAGAATGGTTTCAAGAGAACAGTAAATTTTAATCCATCACTTCTGTGCGATGCAAAAGTAAAACTCAAAGAGGAAAATTAGCAGAGAAACACAAATCAGAGAAAAAGGAGTAGTTTGTTTAGAATAAGAAATCACTTCTCAGTTCAAGCTGAAGCCCTTCAAAGGGGTCAGGGAACACGGGGATAATCTTGTCAATAAAGCATACTCATGTTTCCTAGAAGCTTTTGTCACAAATCCACATTAAAGGCTCCTAAAGAAACTGAACTGTAACTAGATGAGAGCAGATCCTACCCTTCGTTTCCTATCCTTTGATCACTTAATTCACAAAAAAAGTAAACTGTCTTTTCAAAGCAGTTGCTAAGACAGTGCTGGAAACATACATATATGTGGTTCTTCACTGCTCAATGCACTCAAGTGATCAAGATGGAGCAGACAGGAAGATGATGCATGAAGAGAAAGGAGAGCAGGGTACAGAGTTTGCAGTTTAAGAGCTGAGAATTACTGTGACAGGTTGGAGAGTACCTTAAGCAGATGGGTGAAGACAAAGATGAATGCAAAGACACACATGAAGGAAAAAAAAGTTAAAAATCGGTCTCTGCCTCACACAAACACTCAACTAGAATTAGCTCACTATTCAGAAGCAGACTAATAGAAGGTTTTAAATTATTAGGAAAGGAACAGTAAACCAGAAAGCATTCTGATATCCCTCTGAAGGGCCACACACATTTATGGATTCATACTGCATGCAGTTCTATTGATTCCGTTTCAAAAAAAGATCAGGAAAAGTAGAAAAGATGCAGAATGTTGCAAGGATAATCAAAGGTATGGGAAAATCTTCTTTAGAAAGGGATTAAGTAGATTAGTTTGCCATCTGAAGAGAAAACTAGGGGAGAGATAGAGTAGTAGTCTACAAAATTATGTGTTGTATAAGGAAGCTGAAGAGGAGATTACTCTCTCCTACTGCAGGGCAGGGGGAAAGAACTAGGTAGCCCTCAGTAGAGACATCACTGAGAAGGTTTAAAATGAAGTTAAAAGTAATTCTGCTTTTCATGCAATTTTCCATCAAAATTTTGGAAGTCACTGCCAAAGAACAGCAACCTGAGATTTGCTCAATTTGCAGAGTTAGTCCCATGCACGACCACCACAACATGACTGCCCAGACGTAACTCCCAGATGGCCAGATGTCGGCCAAGCGTCACAGCGTAAGGCGCACGCGATGAACACACTGCATCTCCTCGCGCTCTCCCTGGTGAATGCTGCGAGCTCTGAGGCTGCAGGGATGAAAGACCCTTGGTTACACCTGGTACAGCCACTGGTTAGATACAACGATCAGGCCGTAGTCAGCCCTGTTCATGACTGACTGAACCAAAGAGCAAGTAGCCCTCAGCCCTTTCTGCATTCTTAATCTACTACTCAGTAGCCACACGATACACGTTGTCTCTCCAATTCTGTGAAGAGTCAACATGCACACAGCCTGTAAAACTGCCATTTTATTCATGTTACATATATTACACGTGGTTCAGATTTTAATTTTTTTTTGGTCTGGTTTGTTTTGGGGTTTTTAGGTTTCAAGCTGGCCTAGAAACAATTTCACTGGCTAGTTCTTGTGTAACACAGAAGTCCGGTCTGAGCAATGTTCCAAGGAAGAGTCCAAAGAGGAGTTATTTTCCTATTCGACTCAAATCTTCCTACGGCACTCGCTAAAATTAATTTTAGCATAATACTTATTTCATAACTGCAAACGTAAAGTTGAACTTCGAGAAAAAAAGAAAACTGGTCATTGGCAAATATTTCATTATTTGCACTTACAGAACAGTCATTTATTTTCTACAAATTCTATATGCTCAAAACCACTGACGGTCCTCTAAGAATCAGTCCAGTTTCCCTCCCTGCTGCTCTCATGAGAGGTAGAAGGGAAAGCATGAGTAGCAGCCTTTGTATCTCTCACCTCCAGCCCCTCATCCCTGGGTATGAAATTCGCTCTGGTGAATGAAGAGAGCTATTAAATTTTCACTGAAGCCACCAAGACAAATACTTGGATACCTCGTCATATATGGATGTGTTTTCTGTGTGATGCAAAACTTCGTTTCATTTTGATTCTGACTACATCAGCTAAAGAGTAAAGAAGTCTCACAAAATTTAGAAAGAATTCTGCCCATCCATAATCTGAATGCTTAAACTAGTCAAGCAGCTGTCTGCAGTAGGCTTCCAATTTTACGCCTATTAATTTGACTGTATATTAATCCATTAATAACCATGATACTATTGGTGGCTTTTATTACAGAGTTCTTGCAATATTTTGTCTCTCTTTCCACTGACAGTTGCTTTCAAAAACAAAGCTTATCAGTCCAAATTCGCATAATTATATTGATTTCAAAAGTAAGGCATCAATTTATACGAGGCATTGACCTCTGACAAGTTTGTTGTTTTGTTTTGTTTTTTTGAGACTAACAGGAAGATACTGAACAGATTAAAGACCGAGGACCATTCATTTAATACAAAAGGATTCCCCCTTCAAAATCATTTTGACAATGATTAGAAAAAACATAACAGCTTTCCATACACTACTCTTGTTAAACTGAACAACTCCTATAACTCCTTAAGAAGGCAGAACAGAGAGGCATACCTTTCATCGCAGGAAAAAAATAATATATGAAGACCAAGCTCCGGCTTGACCTTTCTCTTCATAAGTGATAACTCTCAAAAGTGACCAAAAGGTTAACTAAACTCTAAAAAGGTCATCTGTCTTTAATCTGGCTATATAGATCCTTTTCTGATGTTCGATAATACACAGCTACTGTTCATTAAATATCACCCGTCCATTCTGTATTTTCACCTTCTGCTTTCAGCATCAGCTAGATTTTTGTTCTGTCACATTAAATAACTCGCAACTTCTTTCAAACCAGCACATTTTCTGGGACAGGAAGTGGTTTAGAGTTGCATAAACAAATTCCTAACTGTTCTCCTTCTATAATACTTCTGCAACATCAGAGAGATATATGTGTATATACACACATAGTACTTCTGAGCACATTAGTGTCTCCTTCTTTGCCCCAGAACGAGTCTTTCATACTTTTAAGACACAGTAATCATCTCTTTTGCTCTTCAGAAGTGATGCAGCTCAAATCATACTCAGCTAAATCTTATTTCAAAACAATTCTGTAATCCAAAGTTACATCCGAAATGAAACACTGAACTCCAAACTTAATATACAAAGTAATAGTACACAGGATCAGGTTCTTCAGACCTCAGAGCTAAGAACGAACTGTGAATAACGGTAAGACAGCTGGGTTGCTTCCTTTTTAAGAAATATTGTATTGTTATATGTGCATATACATTCTGAAAGTCCACATCTTACTGAATTACACAGGTTATTCTTGTCTTTCTCATCTCTTTCCTTTTTACTATTCTGCAAACGCTGCTAGTTACACTCCAGGTTCAACATTGCAGGGAATAAAGTTTACCACTTTTTTTTTTTCCTCCTTTCAAGGGCAACTTTCCAAAAATATTTCGAAGGTTTAGTTCCTTCCACTCTTCATTAAGCAAAATCCAGCTGATCAAACAGACAAGTGTTATCGTCTCAGTTTTCACCAGGTATGTAAAGAAATCGAAGAAAAAGACTTTATCTAGCACTCATCTGGCTAGCTTTCATGTTTTCTGCAGATCTCCCTTAAAGTCTGTCTGGAATATTCACTGTGAAGAACTTCACTTTTCAAGTTGTTTTATAAATTTTTTCTTTGAAAACTGAGAGTTTTGAAACATTATCTAGCATAGAAAAGAAAGCTACTTAAAACCAAACCAACTCTTCAAACCACCACTATTAACCTGAACAGAAACTGTGACTCAAAAATTGTGCTACTGCTGGATGGGCTTCTCCAGTCCTCCTTGCTCCTGGGATTAAACAAAGAACGTAAGTGATCCACAGGCAGATACTACTTGTCCACTTCACCTGTAGCAATACAGGAGGAAGCAGAGAGTACTTCCCCATCCAGCCTAATAATTTTCTTCCAATTCCCTCTTATCTGTATGATAATTATTGTTATAATTATCATATTTATTGCAAAGCTTAGAAGTAATTCTTCACTGTCATGCCCAAATGTGTGCATGAAAAGTCAATTCGGTCATCAACACAAACCCAGCTCTTCATAGGAAGAGCCAAATAGCAATCATCATCCCACCATACACCAGTCTGAAACGCTGAGAAACGACGGCCTTTCAAAGGAGTGCCATCTCTCGAAGGCACCACAGCACCACAGGCAGACATGTGAGAGACTCAAGGAAAAGGCAGGGGATGATTTAATCCCCAGCAACCATGGAGTATCAGGCAGGGCTGCTTGGCTTGGGGACTGACAAAACAGACTCATGGAAGCCCATCTTTCCTGGATGTGAAGCATGTGATGGCTCTATGACTGCCAAGAGAATCAGGGTTCAATGTGATGAGAAGTGGTTCTAACAGCACCTGGGTGACTCTACTGTTCCGAGAGCTGTACAAATCTTAGCATGTCTCCTAGTGCATAAGACAGGATTTTATTCTGGTTTCTTCGGTGAACAGGTATGAATGAAATATTGTAAAATACATCTCTCACTTGCATGCAAATGGATGTACATTCTTTCACACAGTTGTAACCCAGGATCTGATTCACTAAGGACCACAGTTTACCTCCTGAGATACTGAAGTCAACAAAACTGGTGCTTTCCAATCTATAAAAGGGTGGAACTAATCAAGTTGTGGGCATTTCACAACCTTGCATGCTTCTGAGCAAGCCTGCAGAGGGTACCTCGCTCACCTACAAAGTTACATTTCAAGAGGAATGTTGGTTTGCGGATCAGTGGATGCATGGAGCTGCCTTCTGACCCTCGCCTCTCACTACACACACAGCGCTCATGTCAAAGCTGACCTAGTCTTATAAGTCAAAGTGAAAGGAACAATGTTTTACTAAAAGCAAACAAGGATAAGAGATAAAAGCAGTACTGACCAGACCACCTGTTTGTATTTTCTTACAAAAGAGCAAGCAATTAAGACAGTCTTTGCATCTACCTTCTCTTCTACACAGTCAGTTTTTAAGGGTGGATTTTCAAAGAAATTACTGGAATTCACTGGATAGTGAAATGCAACATAGTAGCCCATACAGCCATCAGTGTAGCATCTCCAAAATAAGCCTAATATAAAGTAGTCTCAACAATCAGAAGGGTGGATACGGACTGTAATCATTAATCACTTCTTGAATCTTCCAACAGCATGTTTGTCTATTCACATATATCTGAACTCACAAATATAGTGGGGAAGATGGATATATACTAAGCAAGAAGATAGCACTAAGAAAACTACTTTCTTCACAGCATGATTAAAGGAGTATACACAGAAAAAAACTTTTAAACAGCAGTTTTATTGTGTGCAGTGACAATAACCAGGTACTTTAAAAACTGCAGTATGAAATGCAATTTCTTTCAAATTAAGTGAGGTTATGTTGATCAGACAAGTTCAGAAACCTTGCTCTCTATGAATTAAATTGCCTACAGATTTCTCTTTCCCAAAGTAGTCTTTTTCTTAACTAAAGAAACAAGATTTTTATGCACCAGAGGATACAAATCACCCTATATATCAAATAGTAAATGGCCAAACATCTACACGAAAGATGCAAACTTTGACATTTAAGTTACTTAAATCAATTATCTCCCAGTCATCTTCTCCTCCATTCAAACTTTTTCTCCACATTAAAGGAACGAATCCAGTTTGAAACAAAATCCAGAACCATACTGAGACTTGTGCTCAACAAGACTTGGAGGGGTGGCTGCCTATTCTTTTTATGCCTCTTCAAAGAGAGGAGGCTTACAGACTCGAACAGTGTTTTATTACAACGCACCAAGACATAGCTTTGCAAGAGAATGTACAAGCAGGAAAAAAAAATATATATCTTAAATCCAGTAGGTGATCAGATTAAAGAAACTGCTGAGGTAGAGGGAACATCTCCATCTCCCTACTCGCATTTCTGAAATAAGGGGAGAGGTTCCTACCAGTCCTGATTACTAGCCCAATAGCTTTCAGCACTTTCTCAAGCTGAGCAGACATCAGAAAACTCTTAGGTCTCTGTAAAGTCTGTCATCACTCCTGAAGTCAGGCTTGGCCAGCAGCTCCCTGCTGAAAGCAAGATCTCCTCTTGTGGCCCATCTCACTAGTTGACCATTTCACCCCATTCACCAGAGCCTTCCCCCGTCTGAGCACACTACAAAAGGAGCAATTTTTCCCTCTTTCACTTTCTGATGAAAGTAAAACATGGCCAAGAACACAGCAGCAGCCATCGTATACAGTTTCTCCACCCTGTCCAACCACAGCTTAACATAACATACACTGTCCAGCTTGCCTCATCAGCAAAATATTTGTCATACACTGAATGTGCTGCTCCAAACACTGAGCACCTATTCTTTGAATATTTCACCTCTTACAATTTAAAACACATTATCTGAACCCGATGACAGTTTGTGTGATAATTGCCTAAATCAGAACTTTGCTTTCTAGACTTCCTGTGTAATGAATAAATAACATTTAAGTCATGAGTGCAAAAATGAGATTCACATGGACACCAGCATCTGTTTTCAGTCGGCATTCCCTGCCACTTAACTGGAGAGGTCTTGCATTCAGTGCACTCATTTCTTCAAATCCAGCTTTTAATATCTATCATGGTCTATATACTACGAGAAGATTTTGTAACGATTATCCAACTAAACAGAAACTTTTGGGAGCCATAATGTTTGCACACACCAGTTCGTACATTGCAGTTCACAGCAAACAGATTAATAAAAGCCAGCGTAGCGTGCTGTCATGCAAAGACATCAGTACAGGTCCCAGAAGTGAAATGGTGACTACAGCACAGGATTGCACCTACCTTAAGTGGCAGGGGGGCGAGCAGGAAAACTCCTTACTGAGGGCAGGATTTCATGCTGGAGACATCTGATGTAGTTCAAGGATCTCTGCATCGTGCTACATTAAAGAGTGGACATGTACTATCTCTCCCTTTGAGTTGAGACCTTTAAAGCACACGCTGAAGGCCAGATCAGTTCTCTGTGAGGTTATAGGACCAACGAGCTGCTGAACAAGCCCCCTTACCAAGGAAATATAAACCTTCTTAATAACTGTTCCTAAAAAGCAATAATAAATATGCGCTTTTTCATTTGACAGGGTGAGTGAAGTTACTACACGCCTGTTGGGAGCAAGGATTCACCTTTAGAAGGAAGATGTGTCCTACTGCTTTCTCATTTCCAAGAGGATTTTATGCAATTTTCTGAAGTGGTGGGTCAACCTCTTTTTAAAATAATTTTCTTCATTAAAAGCAAAAGACAAACTCTTACACCAAATAGTTCTGAGATCTTACCAGATAAATTAGACCTCTCAAGTTCCCTCTCGCTTCCCACTGCCAGAAATTTGTCAGTTACAGAGAAGAAAATGTATTGTTCATACTGGTGTTCTCACTACTTTTTTCCATTGCAGAAGAACAGCTTCCAGCAGAGAAAAAAACTAGCACATAAAAATGGAAGCAGAACATATGACTGAACTTCAATATACTAACTTGTGTCCGGTTTCCCAGAAATTAATAGGTCTTGATCTCTAGATCCCTTCAAAAAACTTTAAATAACCAAGTTTTCAGCTATTGCTGCAACCTAAGAACTTCATTAAAACTTCCCTTGCCTTCACAAAACTTGAACTCTGGAAAGAGTTGTAAGATAACAATCATAGCAAAGAGTATCAGCAAAGGTTGTAACTAAGTTCATTAAGTATTTCCACAGCTGAGCCAAATTCTTTTCTCACTGCCAGTGAATTTGAATTAGGACATTTGACCTCATGACACTGATAACGCAGTGAAGAATTTGAATACAAAGAAAGGAAGGAAAAAAGTGTAAGAAATAGGACAAGGAACTCTACAGCCACAAAAGCACTTATTTCAACTTACATTGTCGCTTGTTTCTACCGCACCAAGAGTTGATTTCTTTACTTTGTCAACTATAAACATGTTTTAAGTCAGTGATCACCAAAGTGAGGTACACACACCCCAGGGAGCATGCAGGACAATCCACTGGGGTGCAGGAAAAAAAAAAGTGTTCTCTTAATAAATAAAATTATATTTTTTCATCTTTATCTCATATTTTTAAATTTCTATTTTTATATATGTTTTATAATGTCCATAATATATTAGCACAGTAGTACATGTATATAATTTATAAATACAAACTCACATATTATATTAGATGTGCATTTTTTTTTTACTGTTAGGAAGTGTGCAATCAAAAAGTTTTGGGGAGCTGCTCTAAGCGGCACATCCATCCAAGAGCAACATTCTTAATATTTTTAAAGTACTTAAATCCTTCTCAAACATCCAGAACTACCACAGTTTTCTGTTCAATCTCCAAGCCATACCAAGCAACAACATACAATTCAGTAATAACATCAGTTAAATACATCTCACTATAACACAACCAAATCCTCGTGCGCATTCAGTTTTCCCTTTGTTACTTTCTAACCTCTGAACACAGATAGTCCATTTTCAAGTACTGAAGGAAAATGAACGTTTTCAACTGGCTTACCTATTAGAGTCTTCAAACCAGCTAGATCAAGGCAGAGGCTTTATGTGGAGGTGGAAGGGGGAGGTACTTCCAAATCTCGTACACAACCATCATCACCTGAGCAAGACAGAGCAAGTTTAAGTTCTTAGATTTCAGCCTGTGCTAAGTCAAAGCAAACCTCCTCCTATTGTTTCACTCTTTAAAAATGAAAAAAGCTTTCATCAATATACATAAATAATTTCAAGATTCAGAAAGTATTACCTCCAGAGTAGTTATTTTCTACTCAGCTCTATTCCATTATTCATTATGTCTCCATTTTTAGAGTAATACCAGTAAGAAGAGCACAGAGGTCGGTTTCTGCCTATCAACCAAAGAAAAAACCCAATGCTGAGGTCCAACAGCTGATACAGCCTGGAACAGGAAAGCATCTGAAGTAACAAAAGCACCGTCCCACATAGCTCCAAGCCTACACCAGCCCCTTAATTACAGTACTTCGCTGGGGTTTCAGAGGAGTTTTTGCGGGTTTGTGTTTTCTAAGGCTCCTCCGAGGGCTCGGTGCGACCGGAGGTCCCTGCGGTGCGTTTGCACGTGGCGCCGCAGCCCCGGGAGAGCCTCCCGCGCCCGGCGCTGCCCGCCCAGCGGCGGGAGCCCGTCCAGACGGGCTGTTTGCTCGAGCCCAGCTTTCCTACTGCTACTGCCGAACCTGTTTCCATCGCCTGGGAATATTTCCACCTCGCAGAGGAGCCCGAGCTCCCACCGACGGCCCCACCGCGCCTGCCCCGGCCGCAGGGCACAGCCGGCGGCCCCGGCGCCTTCCTTCCTCCCGCCCAGCACCATGCTCGCTCAGCTCCCTTAAACCCACCTCGCTGCAGCCGCAGCTCTCCGCCCAGCATTGCGCCCTGCCTTAAGAGCCCTCCCGACGCCGGGCGCCCCTTCCGCGCCGTCCCTGCTCCCAGGTGTGTCCGGGCTCCACCCGCCGCCATTACCCCTCCCCTGCCCGGCCGGGACGGGGCGGCTCACCCCACACACACAGACCCCCTTCCCCAGCAAAGCGAGGACCTGGGCTCAAGCCTTTAGGCGCTAATCGAAACAAAGTCACTTAAAATAAGTGTTTTTTTAAAAAAAGCTCCAAACCAAACACTTCACGCTTCTGTGCGACTCAACAATTTAAAAAAAAAAAAAAGCGTGCGAGTGTTTTAGAGGGCTTGAATGCAAATCCGCCTTGTGCAAACATGAATGAGAGCAAAAAGCACCTTAGCAATTCTGCAGACAACACATTTTAAACAAAAATTGACTATATATGCACATAATCTAGCAGGCTGCACTATAACGTCCACATGAGAAAACACTTTACGTACAAAGGGACCTGGCGTATTTCCATTCACGGGAAGAATTTGCACGGCTTTTCCGTAACGGTGTAGGTAGCTGCTTTCCCCAAATAGTGTTCTTAGGCTGCTAAAACAGCATCATGTGGAACAGGGCATATACATTTCCCATTTCTTCTACCCTGCCGCCCCAGTGCCGGCCATGTTGGGAGGCAGCGGCACGCTCCTCCCTGAGGGAACAGAGCCCCACTGGTGCCCGCCGGCGCGTGCGGCACGTCACAAGATGGCTTTAAACACCTCTTGTCTGTTAGAGCCACGAGTAATCTTTCTAAATCTCTCTAAACAAAACCATAAAGTAAAAAATAAGCAAACAAAGCCGGAAGGTGGTGGGTGGCTTCGTGGCTCCCGCCTCTCCTTCCTGCAGCCCCTCACCACAGCGAGGGCTGCCCCCAGGCCTGGGCTTACGGGGCGTCCCAGGCTGCAGCCTTCCCGCTGGGCTGCAGCAGTATTAAAAATAGATTTTTATATTATATAGAATAATACACCAGCTGTGATGGCGGGGGGCTGCTGGGGGTGGTGGCAGCCCGGCTGCTCCCCCGGCCCGGGGTCCCCGATGTCTCCCTGGGACCTGCGGTGGGGAGAATGGCGGCTTTCCCCACAGTCCGCTTCTCCTGCCCTGCTGAGCACCTACTCACCTCTTGGCATTAAAAAAGAAAAATGTAAGCTGATAAGCTATCCCTAGGCAGCGTTTCCACGCTGCCCCAGACCGCCTCTGCGGCTGCAAAGATCCCTCAATAACCTGTCAAGGGCTGACGTGGCTGTGTAAAGAGCTGTTCGTCCCTATATCTCATTTTAGACGGATGTACGTGCCACTTTCATATCCTTCAGCTCGGCGTAACATTTGCCCTTTCATGTTCTCCCTTTAAGCCACTGGGAATTCAAAGCTATTTCAAAGCATAATTATAGCAATCTGCATATAAAAGGCTATATGTCCTACGGAGGGCTCAGCAGAAAAAAGCAAACTCCTCGAAAGAAGAAAATTAGGAGTAAATCCCACAACTGAGATTGAGTAAAGTTAATACATTTTTCATCTGATGTGAACAGTCTGTGGATTCATAAAGCCACCGGAAAATTGTCTAAGCCATTGCACCAAGTCAGTCTGCTTTTTTTAAAAAAAAATAAAAACAACAAAAAGTAGCTGCTCCGGGGGCCCTGCGGCTCAAAGCTCGTTGCCGGCTGGGGCGCGCGCACCGCGGGTCCCTCGTTGACCTCAAGGTGCCCCTCAAGGTGGGTTTGTTGAAGCCAGCTGTGAAGGACCCTCCCAGATGTTAAGCACCTTTCTTGCCAGGGGCTGTGGCAGCTGTTGAGCAAGGAGGGGGCTGTAGCCAGGCTACGTGTCTAAGACGTCATGAAAGAGGTAAGAGGCAGCGGAAGAGGGCTTTTAAATAGATACCTCTGTCAAGGCGTCTTCAGAAAAGAAATTTTCCCCATCTATGACATTTTTGGAGGTTGACTGTATCATGTCACCCTATTATATAACAAAATTTGAGATATAGGAATTATAGCCACAAATGCTCTACATGCTGCATCGCAGAAATCAGCCCGTTGTAATATTACATTGAACGTGTAGAGTTAACCTTATGAAACTCACAAAAATGCTAAATGTCATTGGAGGGTTTTTGATTTACCTTAGTCTCTTTATGCACTTGCCTTCAAATGTCTCTGACAGTTAGAAATATATATTTTTTAAAATTTATAGTTGAGCCGCATATAGTCGCAGGATTTGAGGAATATTATAATAAACTAAAATTGGAATATTTGCAACATAATCAAGAGTGCTGGTAATACTGATTTTCTGGGATTATGTTTCAGCGGTGGTTTCCCTACCACACAGCTTCTCCTTCTCCCTCTTTCTAATTTTCCTGGGATTATGTTTTCTGGGAGTTAAGTTTCTGGGGTTTATGTTTCTGGGATTGTGTTTCAGAGGTAGTTTCCCTATCATACAGCTTTTCCTTCTCTCTAATTTTCCAGTCCCCTTCCCCGCCTCTCCCCTCCCTGACTTGTCATCACACTCTCCTTCATGCCAGTCACTTTTCAGTTCTCCTTAAGCTCAGTCTCCTTCCTCAGCTTTCTTCTTCTTCATAAATTTAGCGAGTACGTAGAGGTTGTTTTCAAAGGAGCGTAAAGGCGGTGGGAAAGTAGCTCCAGCAGAGTTGCCTTTTGCATCTCCCATTACCTTCTGCAAAAGCAGCCAGCCGCTTCGCCCTCCCTAGGTGACATGCTGCAGACAAACCCACGCCTTTCTGTTTTTCTAGGAAGAGCCTGGTAATCATGATCTGGCTGAGGCTCTTGCAATCATCACCTTGCAAAAAGTTAAACCCAAAATTACCAATGATACCAAAGATTAGAGAATTTGCGTCCTGGCTATTTAGAAATAGAAGTATGTGACTTTTCTATAAAGCTATATTGTGAAGAGGCTGGAACACAAGATTTCATTTTAATAATAACATGTGATAATATTCCAGACCCTCAAAGATACTGGAACAACTTAGGGAAATCAGTAAAAAAATAGGAAACATACAACTAGCATTTCTGTATTTATAAAACACATGTCTGTTAATGTTTACCAACTTTCTTTTTTTCTCTTCTTTGAGAAGGCTATTGCATTGATCTTTAAATTGTAAGAACTTTCAGGACAGGTTCAGCTCTGATTAAATTTTCTAGGCCAAGCTACAGTAGTGAAATTTATAACCACGATTGTTTACTTTGAAACAAACTTTAGAACATCCCTTGGATTATAAGCGACTCCAGTGTGAGCAGGTATTGGTAAACATGTATTACAAAAAAATAAAATGCTGGCAAAAAGATTATAAGTAGAAAGAGAGGATTTCTCAGAGGTTCGTGAGAGGCAGCTTTCAGTCCTGATTAAAAGTGTTTTCTTGCTTATTATTTGCAAATGCCGTAATTTGCCTTTATTTTGAAATCCTGTATATTTTAGCAAATTGATAACTTCAGGCTTTTAGCATAGAGGCATTGAAGCATATGGTAATCCCAGTCCCAAACAGTAAAATGTGCCTGTCTGTGCCAACTCTTAATTACCAGCTCATTAACACTCAGGTGTCAATTGCTGGTGGCAAAGGCAATACTCAGTTGGCCTGGTTTCTGTCATGCACAATGTAATTAAATTGACCTCCGCAAAAGGAGCCCAGTAGTTGCCTGATACCACTTGGACACCGATTGCCGCACTAATCACAATCGTGTAATTTAGTGAATCACACAGTGTAATGAGGGAAAGACTCTGGAGAGTACCAAATTGTACTTGCATATGTAATAATGACTTTAAGGACAATTAGGGAAATAATCGCTGCTCTGTTTTCTTCCAAGCTAATAATGAACTGCAGTAACTATTTGAGTTTCTGGTGTTGATTTAAAACTTTAGCTGCTATCTTCTATTTTAAAACAATGGTTAGCAGCAATCAAAACGTAAAAAAAAAAAACTAATAAAAAATTAATACTAGTGAAAAAGGCTCCATCTTCATTGTTAACAGCCCCACAACAGATTATAGTTTCAAATGCTACTGGCTGCCTAGTTAGTATCTGAGAGACTAGTATTAGATTATGTCCCAAGAGAAAAGAGTGATTAAATGTACTTCATTGATCTCCAAAACAGGCCAGCGTGCAGTCACTCTCATCTCATGTGTCCTGAGCACATGACAGTGACGTGAAGGAAACCAGCCATGGCTGTGGATGGGGAGAGACGATGGGCATGACGATGGGCATTACCTTCCCAGGTAAGAGCTCTAACTTTGGCACCAATTTCTGAATGATGTGTAATGACACAGTTGCTCAGTTTAGGCAAGATTTAAAAAATGCAGCTTTCTCTGGTCGATGTACAGCTTCTGAAGAGGACTCTCTGCCTTAGGACTTCAGATGGAGCTCCTACGATTGAGTTTATTGTATTGAAATTTTGGCACTTAAATGAAGTGTCAAAATTTGGAGCGTAGTTATCTTTAGCTGGCTCTTGGCGAGGCAAGCAGCACCAGCAGTCATTTCAGTGCTGCTTCAATTTTGACTTTCCCTGAGTCTCTTCTCTCTTTCCCTGTATTATTTAGCACCTTACTGTTACATCCCAGTGAGGTCACCTAATGTCGATGTCTAAGCTTGAATGGGAAGGATCTGAGCTGTGACACGCAAGCACAACTCAAACTTGTGAATTTCCAAAAGGTCAGCCACACCTCAACTTCAGCATTTTGTCTTCATTAGTTCTGAAGGCTATGAGTCCCTGGACAGATCTCTGGTCTTACACAAGTACTGAAATTCTGGGCTTAATATTTCTGTGGAGAAAAGCTCTAATCTTCAACTTGTTTCATCCCTGCTCATCCTCTGCCAGCAGGTCATCTTTCCTACACATCTTTTATGAAGTACCACTGAATTTCAGTACTGTATAGATTAGATTCCCACTTCTCATTGTTGGGTATTTTCCCTTGTGGTCCTCTGTTTGTGTGTCTAAATCCTTCTGTTGACGTTAATAATTAAACTGTAAGATCAGTATGGTGGGGGCATCTTTTATCAGTGTGTTTGTGCATTCACTAACACAAGCAGCTCTGCCTACGAGTGGGTCTCCTATGTGCCATTGTTTGATCAGTACTGATAAATAAAAGCCTGATGTCCACACTCAAGAATGAGTAAGAAAAGGTATTTTGTCCCCGTACTGATACGTTGCATGCATTTCATTAATCAGCAAATCACATGCAATACGAAGCAGGATTTTTATGATACACGCAAGCAACTTTTTAATATATAATAAAGAATGTCAAGTATATTTGCATGAGGACATTGGATGGTGTCAATTTGTAACATATGTCAAAACTGCAACTCAAAAATTCAAGACTCCACTGCAGGTATTTTACATACAATAAAAATCTGTGTCTTGGATTTTTCTTTTGCGCTGATACCAGAGGGACACCTGAGCCCTGGGCTTGTGTACGATCAATTCGATTGTCACGGTGAGCAGTTAAAAAATCAGCCCCAAAGAGCACGAGCCATCTGATGAATAGTTACTGAGCTGGGAGAAGAACAAAGATTTTTTAAAAGTCAAAACTTTAATTCTCCGAGTGTGAGGTAAACAGGTTTGCTGACAAGTTTATGCAAAACACGTAGAAGGAGCGAAATAATTTCTAGAGGTGTTACAAAAATCTGAAGAATAGATGAAAGCATTTTGTCGATGATGTGTTTATTAAAGATTGTGAATTCCGGAGAAGTGATCCATCTAACAAAGAGAAAGCAATGCTGTGCAGAGATTAGGAACAAAAGGGAAGGATCATTCCTGAAGAGTGACAGGCCATCACGGAAAGACACTTTCCAGTGAAGTGCTAACAGATGTAGCAGGTGAGACTCAGTCAGTTGAAAGGTACCCAATCTACAAACAAGAGGAATTCGGCACTCTTTCATGCATAAGTTCCTACCTGCAAAACAGTGCTCAGCATGGATTGCATAAATAGGCAGCTAAGGGAGGAAGAAAAATTCATGGTACCTTCCCAGCAGACATTTGTAAATGCATCTTATGTTCGTTGAACCAGGAACGCTTAACACTGAAATAAAGATGATGGCAATACTGCATCCATAATTGTGGGAGAAAGAAAGCCAGATTCTTTTTTAATGTACTAACTTACTTTTGAAAAACATCGAGTATACCTGGCACGCTTTGACCCAAACAGGAGCTCTAGTTACTCAGAAATTTTTAACATCAGTCTTTGGAGACATGAAGTGTTCTTAGAAAAAAATACATTCGACAATTTATTTCTTTTCAGTTGTAAATTGCGAAGGAACCACTCTTCAGCCTGAGTAGGGACCAAGGGTGGTTCCATGCCTGCTCCCCAGTTCATCCAAAAAAGGTAACCAAAACGTGGCTCCACGTTAAAGTCCAAGTGAAGTGAGCTCACTGTGCTAAGAAGCAGATGGTGTTATTCACCAAATATGAGTTAGCTGTAACCTTCTGAAACTCCAAACTTTCGCTTATTACAGTAACTGTTGTATAACATAAGCACACATCAACAATCCTAATGAAAATGCCTGACATTTGAAAGCATTTTCCATTCACTTTTTGAGAGGCAACCCACAAAATAAGTTCAGACAGAAGTACTGAGATATGTAAATGATGCCTAGAAAGCACTTGCCCTGTATTCCTTTCACAACATGGTGAGTTACTCATTCGCCACCTGTATTGTCTGTGCGACTTCGCTTCTGTTTCGTTTTGCTTTCTTCCCCTGAGGAATGAAGCCCCTCATTTTCCTGTGTGTATGTTTATCCCCTCCACCACTGACTACCACCCTTTCTGATCGTGACAGCAGCTGGTGATTTAACGTACAAACGGCAGCCAGAAATCAGCGGGCCACAGAGCGTCGTTTGTTATGCCATTTTGTCTTTGACTCCGCACGCTCTAAGGGCAGTAAAGAGAAGAATGGTACTGATATAATTCAAGGTGATGAACAGATTCTTCTAACTTGAATGGGCTTCTTGTGATCTTCCATATTATTTAAGGATTCAAAGCCTTCTGAGATTTTGATCTTTCAAGCAAGTTATCTTCTCCCAATTTAGCTTCTGTATGTCGAGTAAAAGTGCAGGGGTGATACAACAGGGTTTTAAAACACAAGATCAATCCAGAGAGGCATTCTCACCAGCAGCAAGACAGAACAGTCTCTGTTGTCCTCTTCTTTCTTCTTCAAAAGCCCTAGGGGAACACAAATCCCGGGAATAGGATGGGAGCAGGGAGAGATCTTCACTTCTAGCAATATACTCTGGAGGCAATATAATCTGGACAGCTGCTGAAAAATTGACAAACTTCTGGTATAGTCAGTTTATATCGAGAGTGCAGAGTGATTAATTCAGACGCTGTTTATATTACCTCATTTCTTTTTCTCTAAGTTGAGAATTCTATGCTGTGACTTTGAGAGGGACAACCCTGTATCTCACTTTTTAATTCAGTTTGGATTCACTGATTATTTACTTTTATTCACTCAACTATAACATTGTAGTTCTACATGGATGTTTGATATTTTGATTACTGGGTCAGTTTACCTTCTTCACAATGGACTCATCAGGCCAAGGTGTTCACCTGTAGTAGACTGGAATTACACAAATGCACACTACGCTAAGAACCTGCCTTTATTCTCCTTGGTTTATTTTGTCTAAACTGGAATTGAAGTAAGATTTTACCTGTGCACCACCAAGTGTACAAAATTCTTCAAATGAATTTGTTTTCATATGTCTCTTACAGTTTCTCTTTTTATCTTACTTGTTCAAGGTACTGTCAGGCCAATTTAAATGTCTTGGAAGGGGAGGAGATTGGGGAAAGAGGGAGAGACAGAACTGTTACAGGTGCGAGGTTTTTCTTTCTAAGAGCAAACCAAGACCAAGAAGATAAAACAAGGACCTTGAGTAGCATTACTGACAACATATGCACAGGAAACGTTCTTGTTTCATTTATTTGAAATTCTGCAATCTAAATACTCCCGTATTTCACAATGACATAACAGCAAGGAACTAAAATTATCAAAACAAAACTCCATCTCAAAATGAAGTATTCATTTTTCCATGCTCTTTGGAATCTCTGTTTTACAACGGCAGCATGTTGTGCCTGGTGTTAGTACAGTCTGTAAGAGCAGATTATATATTAAACATATATAGATAGTAGCATTCAAAGTGCTGATCCTGCAGCAAGGCAGGAGAATTGGGAATGATGACCTCCCAGTGTCAGGCTGCTGAGGGGCTGGGGGCTCCCTCGAGACTCAGAGCTTCCTGGGGTGGGTCAGGACAGGGCCCACCCCACGAACCCAGCCAGGAGCAGGACAGGCAGAGAGTGGCTGGGGACAGCCCCAGCCTGGGCATCGAGCACCTCCCTGGGGACCGGGCTGGGCCAAGGAAGAGCTGGAACATTGGCCCACGGGTGGAGGTCAGCATCAGGCCCGGTGAAGGGAACAAGGGTGAGATGCAGCCCCAGGGTGTCTGAGGCCATTGAAATAGCCTGAGGGAGTCAGAGGAGTGGGCAAATCTTCATTTTATATCAGCAATTCCATAAGCAACATTCTTATTTTATTTTTATTCTGTATCTTCCCACTTTCTAATACTAGTGCGCGGGTACTCATTCCAGGGAAACAGCGAAGAAGTATTGTTTCCCAACTTAACTGGTATTGTAATTTTATTGTCATCAATAGGATGACTTATTCATCCAGTCATCCAGTGCTCAAGGTTATTTTTTGGATAAGACTTACCTTCTGGAAATTTATCCAGTTGCCCAGAATCTCTGAACTTTTCAACATCTGCCAGGTAAATACCAGGTAAGTCTTTCCCAGTAATGCACTCCGTTAGTGTAAGATTTTTAGGCTGTCCTTGCCACCATCATTATCTGAGCATTTTCTGACAGTACATTCATCTATATGAATAACATGTCAGGTGTGGTTTGTTCTCTTGATCTCTCCCTTTGGCAAGAGGACAAGCTCTCTAATAGTTCTGTTATAAGCCTAGTGTCACTCCCTGCATCATCTACAAATACCTACAGAGAAAAAAATTTTATACAATACTAAATACTCATTGCAGAGCCAGCAAATGAGTCTCTATTTAGTCAGGGATTAGCTGTAGAAGGTGGCACACATGCTTAGTTCCTGCACCAAGAGATCTTCAAGTGCTTTTGTAGACTGGAGCAGAAAAACAGGAGATAATCCTCCAACTTGCTGTTTAGAAACTCTTCTCAGCTGGATATGGATGCAGAAATTATCTGAGATGGAGAACTGAATACAGATTTCTCACATCCTAAAAAAATATTCCAAAAGTCATACCATCTGCTCTGGAAATTTTAGGTACTTAGTTTTTAACATCTTAACAAACATCTTAGCAAAATAGGATCCTCTTTCTAGGTGTTCTGGGAAGACATGTATTGAGTAGAAAACTACCAGAGAAAGGAATGCTGATAGAGGATCTTTTTATACCATACTGGTCATAGTATTTGCCCATGATATTGGCCGCTGAGGGAAAATGCTTCTTTCTACAATGGGATCTAGACCCAATTTTCTTTTCCCAACCCTCTCTAATCATCAGATCCAAAAAGATTTAGGCTCTGAGTGGAAAGATGAAGAGTTCTTCATTTTTCTCTTTGAAGCTGTCCCATTTTACAAAGAATAATTATACATTCTTTTGACAGAGAGACCAAGGGCACCAAATTACATATTGCTCTCCAGACTACTAGTTAGCTCATTAACCTGCATGTGGGGAGATCTCAGTATTGTAGCACCCATGTGGTTTTACATTATTTTATATTATAATCGCTGTCACTGTTGTGGTTTTTTTTTTCTTATTATTTTGATTTAGGAACTAGGTTCTATTCCCACCTCTGCAATAAACTGCATTATGAAATTTCTCAATTATGCTTCAGTAAAACAAGGACAGTGATATAGGCATCTGTCGTAACACTGGAGTATATTTTGCTTATTAATAAAGGATATAAAGTGCACAAAACAGCAGTCAATAGAAATCTAACTTTGAAATAAATGTTTTTTCAATTTCCAGCTATGCATAGATTTTCCAGGGCTCAAGGTTATTTTTTGGATGAGAACAGCAAGACAGATTTTTCTTTTTTATTTTTGTGAAGCTTTAGATCCGTGAATATTGGAAATGTGTTTAGTGAAGTTGTAGATTTCACTCTGCAAATAAGGAATTAAACACCTAAAGTCTGCATGCAAGTGGTGGTTTCCAGTTTACTCCAGATGGAATGGAAACAGGAAATAAATTTCCCCCATCTGGTAAAACACTGTGCAGACTTCAAATATTTTCTGTTACTGCATTTCATGTCCTTATCCCTGAACAATGGAGGTTTGGAAAAGATTTATATAAAAAAAGAAAAGAAAGGTAAACTGCCTGCTTTTGCCTGGATTTTTTTCTGGATAAGTGGCACTTCTTGGATCAGATTTACTAAATAAAACAAAGTTTTATTTCGTGAATAATAAACCAAAATTAATTCCTGTGTTGTCACACAGGAAGTGACAACAGGAATTAAAGTAGAAAAATTAAACCCAGAAACCTTAATAGCACAATGAAGCAACATCCATTAAAAAGTAGTATTTGAAGCGGAATATAATAGTATATCTGGGAAACAAGTTTATAAACTGTTAAGTTTTCATAATAGGGTGAGAAACCCTCCTGGGGGTTTGATTCTGGGGGCTCGGGGCTGGCTCAGCACCAGCACAGCCAAGGGTGGCCCCATCCTGCAGGGGCTGTGGGAAGAGGGTCCCTGACATGCCATGGGGCGGCCGTGGCCAGGGCCCACCCCAGCCCAGCTGTCCCAGGGCCATGTCTGACCATGGTCCCCTGCACTGGGCCTGATCCTGACCACCACTCGTGGGCCAACAGCTGTATCAGCCCATCTGTGATCCCAGGGAGGTGCTGGATGCCAGGGCTGTCCCCTGGAAACAGGTGTAAGAAAGACTGTGTTGCTTCACATGGTATTATTTTTCAACTTAGCTGTGATAGATCTAATTTAAATATGTACTTGGAGTGTCAAGGAGCAGATTTATTTTTTTATTTGAGGGGGCTTGTTTGTTTGTTTAGTTTTTAACAGATCATTTCCAGAAGCTCAGTGAGGTTTAATGATATCATTACAAGGTATATTGCATTTTCTCCCTAGATTATATTAATTAACTATCTTTTACTTCCAGCACTCTGTCTCTCTTCTCTTTCTTTGTTGACAGTCAGAATACAAATCAAACCAAGCCTCTTACAAAAAACTGAACGGCCGTGAGCTCCAAGGGCATCATTTAGCCTCATCTTCAGGGGTTTGAGCAGGAGAATGTTTGCTTGCATTCATCATTTTTTTGCAGATAGCATAAGCCACAACAAATATATTGCTCTCGTGGTGAAATCTTTCTCTTTCATGATATTTATGTTCCTGAACAAAGCACTATTTAAGTACCAATTAATGTCATCTGTGAGACTAGGAAAAGCAGAGAATGTTCTCTCTCTTTTTCTCTCTTTTTCTTCTTCATAGTGGAACAGTGCCACACCACTGCTCTTCCGTAAGCATCCCATAAAGTTTCTGCCTTAAACATTCTGATACCTATCTGGAAAAGCTGTGGGGATGGGGATGGAATTACTAGGTAATTTTGACATCAGACTTCATCTAAGTCTTTTTTCTGTTTTATTCTCGTCAAATGAGAATACTCCACACACACTGAGGTGAACATGCATACCCTTCAGAGGACTGCTTTTAAACTCCAAGTAAAGGTTTGACCGGAAAAGATTATAGGAAATGTGTTTCAGTTTAGGTCTGCAGGGAGACAAAGTGCTTAGTTTGTTACCTTCCAAAGCAAAACTTTACAAAACATTCATTGTTGAGGTTGGTATTTTCTTTGCTCACGTTTTCAGCCACGCAGCTATGGCAATGTAGAAACACTGCTCCAATGAATTTTTAATTCTCTGCCTTTCTGCATAGTAAAAACATGAATATATCTTTTCAGGACTGCATTTATGTCTTTGTCTTCTTGGAAAATCTGAACAGTGATATCATTTAACTTGTTGTGGTTTTTTGTTTTGAGATAAAATGGTTAGAAACATGTCTGTTTAAGTTGATACATAGCCATGTCCAAATTTCCAAACCTGATTGTGCAGCTTGTTAAAAGCAGAGCTGGTGAAATTTCCCTTTTTCTGGTGTCAAAGAATTTTATTGTAGGCTGCTCTTGCTTAAAAATGCATGCGCATAAAGAAAGAAGTGAAAACTTCCTTGTGCTCTCCTTCAAAGCACTGTAGCTTGGGCCATTGCCTTTAATGGAATTAGGCTCTGATGCATATAAAGTACTGTTCAGTTTTGCAGCCTGAATGTTTGGATCCAAGACTTCTAAAACTTGATTTTGGTTTGGTTACACTCCCTTTATCGTGTCGTCATAAGGCTTTGTTACACAACACGTTACTCTTCACTGTTAGTGAAACTCAAAGATGAGTTATCCAAAATATGCTTTTAAGTTGAGCATCAGATGAACTTTAATCTTTGAAGTGCATGCATTTGGAAGTATAGTTTCATTAATTGTTTGCATTAACTGAATTTTCCGTATTGTATGATATACATAAATATTCGAGTACATATGCACCTATTCGCCTGCGGCTCTCTTCAGTAAGAATGGTAAAGTTTATCCGAATCCTGTTTGCCATTTTTGATATCTTCTGACTGACTAAAGCGGTTACCATCCAGAAGACACTTTAATCACTGCTGACACAGCGAACAAGAAAGCTTTAGCACAGTATGGTTCATCGTGACTCAGCAAGATTTCCAGCACTCACTTGGATACATTTTTTGACAGGATGCGTCCTAAATGAAGCATTTGCCTTCTGGAGAACTACACCCACATAGATTTCATTTTTCCTGATGTCTGTCAGTATCATGAACTTTATTAACAAATACAAATTCAAAAACAATTTCAATTCAAGAAAGCTGTCCAAGTTAGTCCTTGCTCATTTCTTACATATGAGGATATCTACAAAAACACAGATGCTCAACAATGGATTTTAATGGATTTGTGTATTTGTTTATATATATGTATCCATTTCATACCAAGACAGATTACCAGATTAGAGACAAAATAAAACGAAGGAGCTCTTTAAGAAGAATTTGAGCTCTGATTGTAGGGATCAGTGCAATGGATTTAACTCACAGTTTCAGAATTTCTCATAGCAGAATACTATAACAAAGTCTTACTGGCTGTCGTTTACATTACTTCAAATAGAATAAACAACTTTCTATTCTGTATAGACATCTGATGCCAATGTTTTGCAATCAAATCGCAGTACCTAAACGTATAGCAAAGATGCTTATTTTGGGCCCTACGCCTGTGTATAGATTTTAATTCAAAAGTCCCACTGCCATAAAACTCGAGACTTGAACATGGAACAAAGGCAGGATATGATCAGCTTTCTCCATATAAGACATACAAATAGTTAACAGCTTTGCAAAATTGCAATGACAATTTATCAGCCTAGGAAGACTATCTATTTATCCACCCTTTACCCTGAGGAATGATAGTACTTAAAAAAATAAATACTTAAAAAAAGCCTACTATGAGCAGGTAAAATTTGGAAAGTCAAGTACTGAAATGTGCGCCTGGTTGTGGGTATAATGCATGAAGAAGGGGCTGAATCCAAATCTTGAATGCAAAACTCCATTCTACACTAAGGAACAAGTCTAACTTTGTAGTGTCATAAATATGTTTCTACCCTTCTGTTTGCATTTACTGATAGGAGCGTAATCCTGCGAGAAAAAATCCAGTGGCAATTTACCAGATTTTGAACTACAGTTATATACACACACACACATACCTCCCCACACACATATATAGTGACTATAGCGCAGGAAGCATAATCTTTACAAATTCTATTTATCTGTGCATTGTCATTCCACTTAATTTTGCAACAATACGGATGAAAAATTACTACATGTTGTTCAAATCAGCTGAGAATATATTAATGGAACTACCTCTTTTTTTTTTTTTTCTTTCTCTCAATAGGCAGCTTAGCAAAAACTTGCATCAAATAATTGGAATTTTATTTCAAGTAGTGAAGTAGTTTAGTATTTCTAAATTTCGGAAGAATCCATCTGGAAGAAACTAGATTCTGGTTTTGAAGAAATTGAATAGGCAAGCTCCTTAGCAAGCCATTGCTACATATCTAAATCAGGAATAAAAAAAAAAAAAAAGAAAGATTTACAGATCTGTTTCAGTTTTCTTATCCTTTATGAGAGCCTGTCTTCTGTGTTAGAACACTAATTTACTCCAAAGACAGTTCTTCACATAGACAGCTTGTTCTATTATGCTCATAAATTGTAAATTTAAACATTAAATATTGCTTCTGATACCTAATTGAAGGATAGAACATTCTTATCCCTACAGCTGTGTACAGATCACATCCTCCAAAGCTTAGCACGCCCTACGAGGAACATTACAGAACACTGAGACTGAGAGGCTAGTCCATGCTTTTTCTCTGAGGCAAGTTTAAGTACACTTATATCATCCCTGACAGGTATTTTCTGAACTATTTCTGAAAACATTTAATGAAGGAGATTTCTGAACCTTTCCCTATCCCAGCTTCTGGGTACAGCTGTTCCCCCCTTAATATCCAATCTAAACATTTTCTGACTACTTCAGTTTACTTTTGCATCCAATATGCAAATCACATTTGCATCACATACGCTTGAAGGAGGCAAATACAAAAGCTGATGTTTAAAGGCATTTACATACCTATCACTGCAGATAGGCACCTAGTAGCATGATGAAATTTATGGGAGATGTTGAACAAGTCAATTTCAATGGGAGTTGGCTGGATGCAACAGGTATCTTCCCCACTAAAACAAAGAAACAAGGGAGAAATTGAGCCTCTTAACTGCCAAATATGCTTCTCAGCACTTCTCATGGGACACAGCAGCTATGTACTGGTTTTTAATGTGTCCTAAAGCTTGTGTTGTCGAAGGTTATCATACTGAAATTCACAGTGAGCTAGGGAAATCAGCAAAAGCTACATCTTTGAATATCTTGGGAGCCCAGGCTGTAGTACTTAAAAAATTCCTTTTCCTCAACAGTTCTGCATCCTATCATGATTCCCTCTGGGACTCTCCCAATGAACTCAGAAGGATTTCTGTGCATACAGGGACAAATCTTTACATTATTTACCATTAAAAAAAAAAAAAGAAAATGAATGAGTATTTATATCACATACACTGTTCATGGAAAGAGTTCAGTTATGGAAATGAATGACGGTATGATATGGTTCAGTTTTTCAGAAAAAATGGCATGCAAAACGTGAAGACAGTTTCATTAAATAAAAACACTCCAACTGTCCAGGAAATAGAGAGGAAAGACATTTCCTTTTCCTCCCAAAGACTGAAAACAACCTTAATTTACAGTATACGTCTAATATTAAAGAGATCTTTGGAAATAAACAAAAAAAAGAGTTCTAAGACTGGCAAGGGCTTTCTTGCTTTAAAAGCAGAAACAAGAATGTAATATCTTTAAATGAAATGTTTGTCACAAATTTCATTGCTTTTCTTCATAAAATTAACAAAGCGTGTAGGTGACTCAAAGACCTGCTACCTACAGCAAGAGAAACATTTCACTGTAGTGTTTGCTCAAATCAATAGCTATTGTTGGTGCTTTTTTTGATTAATTTTTGTATAATATAGACATTTTAAAAAGGATTCCACAAAATATTTTGCAGTTACACAAATGTGCAGATGTCCGCATTAGAAGTGTTTAATAAGGACATCTTTTGTTGGAGTATTAAATTAATAACTTCAGGGCTCGGTCCAGTAGCTGTTTGTACAAAGAGCTCTTGCAAATTGATCAGGAATCTTGTTTGGATCCATAGCAGGATGGTTTCCACACAGATGATTGACATACTTCTATCTAATAGAAACTGTCCTTATAAACAAAGAAACAGACAAACAAAACAAAAAAAAAAAAAAAGGAAGAAACCCAAACTCTGTTATGACATAGTAGTGGTTAAATTCAGGTTCTCACACATTCATCCAGTGACAGTATTGGTGGGGATATCAGAATTCCTAAGTAAGAATATGATCCAAATTCCACTGCAATTAACGAGAGGTTTTCTCTTGTCTTACTTAATACTGAATTATCGCTAGGACTTTGTTCAAATTAGGCTAGACATTGGTTGATAACACAGTGTTCTCTCATTTGTTTTCAGTATTTGACGTATTAAGATATAGTGGGGAAAAAAACACAATACAAAAAGAAAAAAAAAGAAAAAACCATTTTACTAGATTTTTACATTTAGTAAACGGTACTTAAACTCCATGGACATGAAAGTAATTTTAAACTTTACCTTTGAAAGTTTAACTTTTTCAATATTTCATAGAAAAGAAACGTTCTAAGATACCAGTTCAGACCACAGAATTATTACAGAACATAAAGGTTATACGCAAGGGCTTAATCCTTTTCCCGACAAAGAAAGCCAACCCCTTTCTAACTCCAGCGGGAGAAGGGTCAGCTGAGAATGTGCCATGTTCCTAATTGCGAACCTCCTTTGTGATAAAAGAGTCAATAGTTTGGCATATACTTTGCCTTGATAATTTGAATTCTATCAACAACTATTCCTAGCCACAAGAGAAATATTTTTAGGCAATATATTTGTATAGTTTCACAAAACTATGTCAAAGAGAGATGTGTGTGTGTTTGTGGGTGCATATGTATGTATGTATGTATGCATACTTATGAGCTTGGGATGATTTTCTTAAAATACTTAACTTCACTTACATTATATCTTACATTGCAAAATGTACAGACACCCAGTGTTCTTTTTAACAACATATACAGGTGAGTTTATAGAGCCTTATAAAAGATTTTGTGATTCCAAATTAAAAACCATAGAAATATAATCAAAATAATGGAGAGTGATTTATACCTCTGATAGTACATAGCGCTTATTCTGGTAATATTGACAGCTGCATCTTTGGCATTGAAAATTCATTACAACTTTTAGACAAAATGTTGTTGCTTAACAGCTTTTTTTTTTTTTTCAAACAAGAAAAACAGGATTGACCAAAATATGAATATTGGGGAAGTACTATTAAAGGTTTATTTTACTTTTGTTTTTAGCAAGGATATGTTAGGAACCCTGAATTACCTTCTCGCTTTAGTGTATGGTGTAGACTTTATGGACCCATTTAAAAATCAACTAAGTTGTACCACGTTTTTCGGAAAATTATATATAATATAATATATATATATTTTATATTTATTTAGAAGCTTTGAAATAGTACAGTAAACACTTTGCAACACGGTGTATAAACTACAGAATGTCTTTGATAATTTTGTGGGTCTTCAGATTAACAACATTTTTACGACCCACAGGTGAAAAGAACATGATCACAATCTCTCTTGTAAAGTTGGAATAGTTTGGGGAACACTTGATCACACAAAAATAATATAAAACAGTCAAGTTTAAAACAGTGATATTGCATTTATAATGCACATTTCTTTTATCTGTACGATTGGCTTCTTGTGGTGAATATAAACATCTAAAGGGCTCAGTGACATTTTGGAGAGAGAAAGATATATAGTGCTGTAAACAGGCACACACTGATCAGAGAGGCAAGATCAGTTGCCTCTGAAGTTTCTACAGTTCTACACATTTCAACTCATTTCTCAGGCCTGCTGAGAGCAATTAGGTCCTATTGTTGGCCATGATGTCTCCAACAGCACACAAATCCTTCAGTTACACAGAACTGGATGGCCAAGATAATGAAGTTGAAAGTTGATGCTTTTTGTTGGTCGGCTTTTGTGCAAATCATGCTGCTTCAGGTAAGTCCTGTAGAAGTGACTAGCATATCCTTTTCCGTGCTGCAGGAAAGAAAGAAAAACACTTCTGAGAGAAAAAAAAAAATAAATCAGTCTCCAACAGTTCTTAGGTTTAGTATTTCTAGAGTGTAGAGAAACAATCAAAACTTGTCACATACTGTCGTTTAAAATTCCCATTGTAGCAAACAGTTTAATGTTGATTCACTTCTCAGAGAAAAGTCTTTCTGAGGCTTGATAGCCTGAAAACCAAACTTCACATGCTGTTTTATTATTCTGTCTAACATGTCATGGCAAGCATTCCAATGTGCCTATACAGAATCAGTATAAGAACAAGGCAAATAGTCAGACTTGCAGGTTCAATATTACTGAAATTTTCAAGCCTATTTTTTCCTAGTTCAGCTTGTTATTTGAAGCAAGATCTAGAATCTCCCAAAGATTCAGAAGCCTGTTTTCCTTCTGTTTCAAGGTGAACCATTATCCTCATCACCAAATGACCCTTTAGTCTGGTTTGACAGAGACAAAAAAATGGTGCATTAGTGCTACAATTCAAATTTCAGCATTTACTGTCAGGCTGGAAATTAACTCTGTTACATAGATGAAGAAGGTCAATGCATTAGCAAACCCATATCCTAATCCACCAGCTGTGGTAGCTCTCTTACCTCAAGACACAGGCTATTTTAACTGTAATTGGGAGCAAAGGTAACAAATGATTCGTACGAGCATTCAGAAAGACCCTGGGTTAAATTCTGAGCTGTCACACATGAAGTTGAGACAAGGAACTAACTCCCTTGCTGAAGTATTATTCTTATTATCATCATCATCCTCATCATCATTATTGTTTAGTAAAGCTTGTAATGATAAAATCAGGTTTTACCTTAGCTCCAAATCAACTAAACCCCTACCTGAAATTCAGTGTATTTCTGTGCATGAAGTGTTACAACTAAAACAAAAAGGAATCTTAACTTTAGAATGAATCTTTGAATCAAGCCATCCATATATACGTGTTGATGCTTGCATGGTGACACACAAACACATCCAGTCTCCGTTCCATTTAACATAAATATATACCTTAGCCATACTTATTCACTATATATATTCACGAGTAAACATATGAAATGTATATACTGTATCACAGGGAACTTAGATTACTTAGAGGAAAATGCTAACATGGGTGTTGTATGAGTGTCTAATCTAGCCTGCTCGTTGCCATAGGATGCACGCAGAAAAAAGTGAAAAACATTTATCTCTAACCCATATCTTCAACATATAGACAATTGCCAGATGTGTTATTAACATTAAAACATCTAATGTATTATGTTTGGGATGTTTCAATTCTGTAGCAAATTAGTAGTAGAATTAGAAAGGATTTTTAAAAGCTTCTGCAAGATATCTTTTTAACATTGTGATTAAGACTAATGAGATCAGAATCTTCACAACGTTTTGGTGCAGTGCATGATCAGACCAATCACGTTTCTAGACATCTTTTAAAATATCTTTTTTAATACTACAAGAAACAATCATTCCAATAATAGTAATAACAAGATTTAGATGTGATCTTCAAAACTTTTTTCCAGAAGTTCACTAACAATTTCAATTCTTTTGTACTGACAGACACAGTAGGACTTTCATGGGAGAAAACTATACAGATATGTAGCTGGGGCAACTGGTGCTTTCACTGTCCTTCTACTCCTGTCTGACACAGTGCATTGGTGGTCTTGATGTGGCACTTGAGATACACAGCAAAATACGTTTACAATATTCTTTCAAATAATACAAGAATTGAGTTACTGGCTGTGTCTAGTCCTTTGCCATGTAAATGAGTGCATTTTTTAATTTTTGAACTTCAGTTAATACACTTATATTATAAAGCAATAGGGCCATTTTATAGCAAGAACTAAATATTACATATTAGGGTGCAAAACACCTGCAACTCTCCCTGCTTACAAAAATCCTTGTCCCAAATCCTAAAATAGCCTCTGTCAACACATCAAATGCGTTGAATTTCAAAGGCAACTTTTTTTTTCTGTATTTGCATAGAAAATAATGTGCAAGCAAATTTCTCCATGTCTATACCAGTTTCCGTCTTTTTACAGATGGGGAATATAAATCAGAGAGGTTAAATGGAAAGGAGGATGGACTTTGCTTAAAACAGAAGGCAATGAAAGTTCTGACATCTGTTTCTGGCTCTGTGTGTGTGCATGCATGTGTGTTCATAAATAAACTTTAGCAAGAAACACTAAGCCTCTCTGTGTCACAATTTCTCCATCTGTAAAATGGGAATAATATTGCTTACCTATCTCCTAGAGGTGCAGGAAGGTTTAAATCACTATTCTTTATAATCCACTTTGAGATCCAGAGATGGCAAGTGCTATAGAAATGGAAGTATCAGAGTCAGTGTAAGAGCTGGAACAAGAACACCAAAATTTCTGGTGCCTAATATCTCCTCTGAGATCACAGCTCTCTCTTTGATCCCTATTAGATCTCCTGTTCCGAACTCTCAAACTAGTGCACAGGGAAGCTTCAAGTCTGTGTTTGTACAGGTACTAGTTAGAAAGAGGGTTTTAATAACAAGCAATTTCATAATTCCGTTAATGTAATTATACTATTTGTACATACATTCTAATAGTGTTTGAGGTGACCAAGATGATTATGAATCACAAGTATTCCAATTAAAATTCTTAGGGTACACAATTTGTGCTGTACTGAGTATTGATCCTTCCCCAAAGACCTTAACCAAGATTTTAAGTGTTACAGTAAGAGCGTTTAATGCATAAAATTTGTATGGAATTGCAATAAAAATTGGAAATAAAAATCAGCAGAAATGTATTGAGATGCATTTGTTCCTCAGAACACATCAGTAAGTGTGTACTGTAAGTTAGCTCCCATTCACAGCGAGCTAATTCTGTGCAGACTGACGAGAGAAGACATGTAAAGACATCAGTGGTAGATGAACAGAAAAAGAAATGAAAGACACTAACGTAAGAAACAGAAAAGAGAAAATAACGTATGCGGTGATTATTTCTAGCTTATGAATCAGAAATGAACAGGAAATACTGTAAAGCTGTATTCTCTTTAATAAATCTTCCTTTCACCCTGTTGTGAATCATCCAAACTCGATGTCAGAGTACTACTTTACAGCCATGAGTACAGTCATATACATTTCCTCTTTTGGCAAACCCTGGAAGGGATTGCCTGTACTTGGAAGACCTTCAAACTCTGAATAAAAATGTTCTCCTGCTTAGCATTGCTAGCTAATCCAGCTAGGGCGGAGAGAAGGCCCACTGCGTCCCTCCACAGCTGGCAACCCAAGCAGCAAAGGAAAATACATCCTATACCTTTTGTAACTATCATCACTTTCACTCTATACTATATTTAAGAGCTCCATAAACTCCCACAGCATTATATCTGCTGTAACGGAATGACTGCAGAGTCTCCCCAAGTAGCAACAGTCTAAAGATCCAAACGAACCCCTGGATAATAAAATCTCCAAAGAGTATCAAATGTCAGGCGTGCTGCTGCTGTTAAAGAAATGATGCTGATCTTCCTCCACTTAGGAGAAAGACATTAGAACTTAAAAAACTCTCTTTTAAATCAAAGCAAGCTATGCAACAGGAGAACAAGGGGAAAAGCCAGGACGTAAACTGTCATCTTGCTATTTCAGATCCCAATTCTGCAATTTAGCATAATATCCAAGTAATATTTTCCTTCAGATGGGCTTTCAGATACGGGCTTCTATGCAAGCACTCAATGCATTATGTTGTCTCTTGTGGGTCCCCTGTAAAAAGCAAATGCCTCACCATGCCATGTTCATGGCCATCAGGTGGTCCCCACGCAACACGGCAACTGATACAGAGATTACGGGAGGCTGCAGTCTCCTACATTCCACTCAGAAACAGCCCAGCTCTTCAGGCTTTACAGGGAATGCCTCTCACTTGCAGTGAACAATAAGGTAAAAAGGAGTTAATTACCTCATACACATTATGGCAATGTTAGTTTTAAATTTGCATTATTCATTTTAACTCTTTTTATATTTTTACGGTTTGCTTTACAGTCTATACGTTAACTGTAGCAGATGAAATATTGCCCTTCCCTAAGTCCCATTAGCTTTGGACAGAGCTGGGAACGGATAATTCTGGTGCCAACCAACAGACTGCAAATTCAGCGTTCTTGTTTTAACTCAGCCCAACTGAATAGAGACCAGGATTGAAGCAGTGGTAGAAGGTGTTCTGTACGAAATAACCTGGCGGTTTCAGTTAACCTGGAGCTCTAGTTCAGCTATCAGCAACTATGTTTTTGGAAAGAGGTCAACGAGTGAATGGGAATGCAGAGTAAACTACAATAGCTCCCTCACCCTTTGTAGTGGTGTATCCAGGCAAAGGGTGAGACACACGGCTGGGGCTGGGGCTGGGGGATGTAGGATGGGGATTACTCTGCTGCCACCCATGTTCTGTGGATAAAAAAGTATTCCAGTCATTGCAGGTGTCAAGTCAGTATCTTTTGCAATCCATAAAGTCTTTTTGTTTTTTTTAACGAGCTATTACTTAGAGAAATTCTTTAAAGCATTGCTAAAAATATTTTATTAAAATTCCACTAATGGCATTACAAAAAGAGATTGTCTTATCCAGTCCGATAAACTTTAGTACACAAATATGAAAATAATATTTTTCTCATATCTTTTCCTCATTAATTAGTTTAAGGGATTTTTTTTTCTTTTCTTTCAAGGCTTTAGTCAAGAGATTTTGTGCTTCAAATCTATGTAATCTGTAGAGCACACTTGGACAAAATAGCTTGCATTTCAGCTGCCCATGGTACATTTTACACATTTAATGTGGTTTTATTAACTCTGCATTGTATCAAATAGTTGAAAAAAGAAAGATGAAACATACTTACTGTTGTACTTTAAAAAAAAAATAATAAAAGAGGCCAACTCTCCCCTAATGTCAGTGAGTCAGTTGGCTGTGGTGGCCATTGTTTATGTGCTTATGTCTATTTCTGAAGACCCCTGAAGGCCACCAAGGGAGTTAGGTAAGAATGAGACCACATTCTGTCTGGCCATTTCTGACATTTGACAAGATAGGGAAGGCAGGAGAAGCTCCTGCATGTGAACATGTAAGTTGCACCAAGGCAGAATTTGTCCCTAATAGCCATGGAATTTTGTATGACTGAAATGTTCTTTCGGGGATCTGCAAAACCCAAAATATAAATATTGTTTCTAAAATACACCAACAGCATTTGGACTGATGGGTACAATCACCCAGATTTCATGAGAAACAAAAAAAAATAATAATTGAGCATTAGGTCTCCAGGCTGTGAATAAATAAAGTAGGCCAAAATGCAAAAGTTTGTAATTGTTGCACTGAATCTTTTCTGGAAACAGACTTGCTTTTAGCTAAATAAAAAAAACCAAAACCACAGACCATTAAAATCTTTCCTTCCTTTGAAAATACATCTTTACTTCTGGAACAAAAATGATTATTCCAAAAAGCTATCTTTTGTATAAAGCAAACAATGTAACCATATATATTGTCCTTTCCTTTTGTCTTGCATTAAGTGCATACATTTCCATGTCTATATTCATTTAAATCAGTTCAAGAAACAGTGACTCCCAGCCAAGTCAAAATTTGATAGTGGTGGACACTGGATGCACCATAACCTAGTGAACATGAAAAACAGCATTACCTACTCCATGAAAGGGGGAAAAGAGGCTTGTCCTTCGCACTTCAGTACAAAAGTGCCACTTTTCAAATTTGAACATAGTGTTGAATTCAGTATCAACAAGTTAAACAGATTTTCATCCTTTTTTGAAAAAAGTTTATTGACCAAATTTCTGACTGATGACTGACACGTATTGCCACTTCTGTTAGCTTCATATCAAGATCAGAAAATACATACTTAAAAGATATTTGTGATGTTTGGGACATGCCTTGGTAAATATTTTCATATGGCAAGTGGGATACCTGAAACCAATGTTGACACATCATGACAGTCACTGAAATAATGTTTCTCTGGTGCTGTTGAGTGCTCTGAGTTTTATATTCTACCTGGACTTAGCTGATCCTCTGGTGGAAAAAAAAAAGTATTTGAGTTCTTAAGAACAAGCATCCAAGTCCCAGATCATGTAAGCACCAGATAAGATTTCTCTTTGTTTAGGGCTATCCTCCAGCATAGGCTTAAGTTTAAGCACTGACCTTAATCAACATGTGCTTTACATTAAATATACAATTAAGAAGGATTTTCTTTTGAATCAAGTCCTGGATTTTGTCATAAATGTTCTCTGGCACATAAGATACTTTTATGTGTATTTGATTTTCTGTTCTAAACGCTGACATTTTTTTTTTTTCACTGCCAGCAACAGCCCAGTGGCATAGTACACGTCAGATTTGATTTATCTCTGGTTGCTATTATTTACTACAGGAACGCTGCTTTTTAGTTACTACTATTCAGCACAGACAGTGCTAAGCTATATTCTATAATGTACCATAAAAATACCAAAGACAGTTTTCCCACAAGATACAGCGAGCAGAAGAAAGCATTTTTGTCTTTCTGTACTATTATAACAGTATTATCTACCTGAAAACACTGAAGATAATACATGACATCACTGTTATATGCAGAAAATCACAGATTGTTTAATTTTGCTAGAGTTCTTGTAATTATGTACTGCAATAAAACCAATTAAATAACTCCTAAGTTATTCCTGATGTATGTCAAACTTAGCATAGAGCATATTCCCTAAGAATATTTCCAAATCCTCCATCAGCAACTTATTCTAATTGCATAAATGTTCTAGTAGCAAATTCACATTCTTCCCAATTCACTGTAAACTAATAATTCTGGTACTATCCTTAGTAACACCAATATTCGATTCCTTTCTTTTTTTATAAAAAATGTGTATGTATTTGTATGTAACAATTATTTCTTCTCCTCAATCTTCTTTTATTCTTCCTCCATGTGGTTTTGCTTTTTTTTTTTTTCACAATTCAACATTTTATTGCACTCTTCTAAAATCTACAATATACATCTCTTTAAGCTGACAAGCCTGAAAATGAACCTGTCAGTTTGAGAGTTAACCAATGCAGAACACACTAAACGCTGGCTACAACGTGACTTAAGATTTTCAGTGCCCCGGGGAGAAGAGGAAGGATACGAACCATTCCTCCTAAATTGCTCTTAAGTGTCTAAGCTCCCTATAGATTCAAGGGAGAAGCAGACATGTATAAGTCACAGTTTGGTGGCCTTCAGAGGTGCCTAAATTAATCATGCTGGATTTGGCCTGATATAATTAAATGTACTTGTTATTACACACAGTAACATGCATCATAGTTTTACATCAGCATCACACTGTGTATTCCTATCCAATTCATCTTTGTCATAACATTTTTTCTATCACCCCTCTCTCCTGGCAGGATTAGGTGGCATTAGGATCTGCCAGGAATGCCCCTTCTCTTTTGTGACCATTTTATTTTCCATTTCTAAAGCACAGTATGTAACACGTTTTTTCACAAGTAACATACACTCAGATTTCAAAGAGTCTTTCCCAGTTTACCAAGATAACATACTGAAGTGTGTCATATAAACTTAGCACAATCCTTTCAAAACTTCTCTCACTCCAAAAGGTATATTAGCTCGGTTCCTATCCAAGAATGAAACTGGCCCGTGACCATTCTTTGTCACTTAAGACTACCAGAACAGAATGATTTATATCCACGTTATTAAAATTTCTCAGCCCTATTAAGCAATATATGGGGGCCATATAGTGTGATTGTATTCAATCTGCCTTCAGGAATGGTCCCTGGCCTATGTTCGGACACCTGCACTGTATCCAGGACTTGTTAAGGAAGAAAGCTAGTTGTCACAGGCTAAAGGCTTGCCAGAGAGCGTAAGTACAGACCGTAACATTCCAGTGCTGGAAAGGATCCTGTTTAATTAATTAGAAGCAATGTAGCCATATTGGACATAAAGAATATTGCAAGTACAAAGCACACAGCACTTTATCTCAAGTAGAGCAGAATAAAAGTTATTACTGCATCTCATTTGTGAGCAAGAACTTTTTTAGATCTCAGTTCCTATCAAGACCCACAGCTGTGTGCGGCTACATTCAATTGTCATTTAAATCCCAGTTGAGAATAGATGGATGTCAAATTAAAGCACAAGTAGGCAACTAAAAAAGTCACAAAGTGACAGAATTTTACTCTGACATAAGATGAATCCACAATATCAGCATCTATAAAATTCCTTATGAATAAAGAAAGGTTGCATTCAGCAGTTTCATAATGAATCCTTTTCCAGTGCTGAATGCAGCCATGATGCAGGAGGTGAAAAGATAAAGTGCGAGGACTCAGGTCACTTGTTAAAACAGGAGTCTGTCATCCCCGTAACTTCTTTGGTGAAGCTACTCTGCATCCATTTTTATGTCTTTCTAATCCACATTACTCCTGATAACCTGTGAAAATGTCATGTAAAATAACATCATTTACACATATGAAATAGATTGACGTGTATGCAAGAAATGCAGATTTATTCTTGCAACTCAAACATGCACATAATTTTCAGGCAGGAGGAAGCAAGTTCTGAAGATTTGCTTGCCCATGTCCACAATATTTTCTTCAACCAATAAAGACCATTAGCCTATCAAAGAACAAAATTCAATTGCTTTAGGAGAGTTTGGATTTTCAGTGAATCCAAATTGATTGCTATCATTGTATTCAGTTCTTCCAACAATTTATTAAGTACTGAAGTTAAAAAATATATTCTAATTGTCTGTATCTCCTACTTCTTTTCTTACAAGGAGGTACCAAATACATCATTTTTCACTCTTCTGACTTCACCATACTATGTTTCTAAAACAAATTAAATATATTGACAGCTACTTCCCAGCAGCAGTCATCCTACTGCTAGCATGAAACTGTGGATTCTCGGTGGCTGGTGCACAAATAGAGCTGTTTACAGGCTTGCCGGATAAATAGCAACACCAATCCCTATAGTGAGCTTGTCCAAACACGATAAATAGATGCAGCTCCTTCTCTTACTGGCTATTTGTTGCATTCTTTAAACGGTTTTCCCTATTTTTCCTCTTTTGGCCAAGAAAAAAAAAAGAAGTGAAGCCCTTGAAAACTAAAGCAGTGGAAGTAACAGTGGAAAGTCAAACTTATTGTGTGCAGCGAAAAAGCCAGAAACGAGTAATTTCCTCTGCTGTGCAGGCCAAGGAGTTCCTCAGATAGAGGCAGGCAGAGAGGAAAAGACTTTGCTGTGCATAGACCCAAGACGAGGCACACATTCAGTTCTCCAGCATCTGACTGTCACAATAAGGAGGTTTGTACATTTAAGACCAGCATTTACTCAAAATGAATAGAATTTGCCTATGAAAAATAAATAACTTTAGTGCCTTTGAAAATTTTCACTGCAAACATCTTACTGCCTTCCAAAGAGACTCGTGTCTCCAAGTGGCTAAGCTACTTTTTTCACAGAATTTAAATTTATAGCATAAGAGGCATTTTTGAATTTTAAACCAGCACAACATAACACAATATTCTCAAAAATTATTCCTAAAGTTTCAAGCAATCTTTCTGCTGGGTTTTTTTTTGGTGTTTTTTTTTTTCATATTCCACTGTTAGGAATCCAGAAAATCATATTTCCTTATTTAAAAATAAAAGATGGTATATTCACAGCAGACATAAGCACTCTCAAAACTGACATAAATTAATAAATACAGCACCAGTCTGAGATAGTTAGATACACAAGACTTCTATGTGTTCCAGTCAGAACTGGCAAATACAGACTTTTACAGCTACTAGAGGAAAAGAAGTAGTGGCAATGATATATTTTTAAGACAAGCTAAAAATATAATTTTCTTTCAAATAAATGTAACTCAAGTTTTTTTCACTTTTTCAATTATTTTCCTGCACTGTACTTGCAAAGAGCTTTAGAGTCACCTAAGATAAAAGATACTATGTAAACCTAATAACGGGTACTTTTTTAATACAGTACAGGGTACTGTTAATTCTATCCAAGATCACAGTTACATAAAGAGATTCAAGCAAAGAGTATTTAAATACAACAGCTAACACTTGGCTTTAAAATTAAAAGAAGAAAGCTTGTTCATTTTTCTTATATTTATTTTTTTCATAAAAAATAACGTAATTTATAGGTATTTATTGGGCTATAGCCAAGTTATCTTTGCATATTTATATATTCCTTTCTAATTTTGCTTTCTGAATTATCCACTTCCTTTCTATTATTGCAGTAATACTCTGGAAGTGATCTTCCCTTTGAGCGACAGCTGCAAGAGGAATACGTTCAGATGAAGAATGCAAACCAGTCATGAACGTAAGATAAAAATACCTTTCAGAAGTTATGCAATAATCATGGAACAGCGAATCATCATAAGTGGTTTACTCAAGATCATCGAGTACCTACAATAATGAGTAAAAATACATCATAGTCTTGCTCTCCCTTTATTTTATTTTAGTTAGTATTACCTGGTTAAGTTTTATGTCAGGTTTGGGGTTTTTTTGCTAAGCTTTATTTACCTAACAGAGATGATGCAAGTGATGTGGCAAACTTGAGGTATAAGTGAATAAATCTCTCAGCATTTCAGATACAGCAAAAATGGGAATGCTCTATATGACTTTTTACAAAAGTATTCAGTTAGGTTTCTTAGCATTATTAGATGTTGGCTTTTCAACTCAGCCTCCGTTTTTGCTGAGCAATTTTGCTGAGCAATTTTGCAGGTACAAAGTCATTCTTGTTTGTGCAGAAATGAGAACTGTATCCTGTCCCAGAGATAAATTCCTGAATATAAGTGAAGAGTTCCACTCTCTGTGACAGGATACACAGGATATTCAGCTATGCAGATCAGATTTAAAGTTGAAAGATACAATTTTAACATTCTTTTTGAGCACAGAACTCTACTATTCACAGAGGAGCAACTCTTTTACTATGCACACATCATTTGTTTATTCACACCAATAAAAATTGCATTTCAAAGCAACTTTTTTTTTTTTTTTAATCCAACATGGCAATGTTTTCTTTCTTCTTACCCCAAGAACTGTAGTATGTACCTGCAACTTATTGGTGCTAGTCTGTTCAGTTTTACTTCTGTGCATTTTTATTTCAAGAGTGTGTGAAAATCACAAATTCAGTTAAAAAGGATTAATAAAGGGATCAGACAGCTCACAAGTTTACTTGATTTGTATTAGAAATCAAGTAGGCTCATTTTAAAAGCAAAAATGTAGACAGGTCTCATTTTTAAAAATTACTCAAGTGTCCCATTCAAAATAGCTGTTATTTATGCTTATGCAAATGTAATGCTATAATGTCTATCACAGCTGTGATAAAACTACATAAATAATTTCCAGAAATGAGATGGAACTAAACAAAAAACCAAAGGAAATTCTTCTTCCATCATCCTAAATATACAAAATTGTAATGTCCTCCTTTTTTTTTTTGGAAGCTTTTCCAAAACAGTAAAGACCACTTGCTTAAAACATCATTTCATATATCTGTGTTAAACATCAGCAGAACATGTTGTGTTACACATCCTGCCATGCAGAAATAGTCTTTTATGATCCTAACTAGATCAAAATACTCAAAAAATATTTACAAGCACCTTTTTTATTCCTTTGAAAAATAATCAAAGGATTGTGAGACACTTCTTGTCCTGGTATAAAGACACAAACATTTTTCTCCTCTAGGTCATTTGTTCTAATCTAATTCAGGGAGATGGATAATGATTGTAATTTAAACCGTTCTTTGTGCTAGCTCTGTGGCAGATTATTTGGAATAAATTGATGGTCCAATTCCTAAACATTCAACTGTGCAAAGACTTTTGAAAGCTTTTTAATTTTATTTGTAAACGTACTTGACTTGGATAGGTCAAGTTAAGCAGGTGACAAATATTTCGGAGAACCTTGGACTAGATCTATACTTTCACATAAACACAGGGACTTGTGCTCACATCCAAGCCCAAATTCCCTGACTGTGCACAAACTTTCCTTGTACCTCCACTGCAGAGTGAGTCAATGGTTATCCAGGCTGAGAAACAGAGGCACAGGAAGGAGGACAAGCTTACCTTTAAATTTTTTGAGTGACAGAAACAGGTCAAAATGCAAATCATTTGACTCTGCAAGCCTAGACCTATGGGCACCTATCAAAGGTAGTGCCAATGTTTAGTAACCATGTGACACAAAACAAACCAGTTAGCCAAAGAAAGGGATTTTTTTCCCTTCCAATTCACCTTGCTTAGGCAGCCAGCTCTTCAGAGAAGAGACCAGCATTTTTATTCTCTCTCTGTATATGTCATACCAAACATGATAAAATCCTGATTCATACATAAAATATGTTGATGGTGTTGGCAATAATTACCATGATAAAGATACAGTTTCATCAGTGAAGATGAAGATGCTTGCGTGTATGTAGAAAATATTGCAGAGCTAATTAGGGGGCTACTTTAGAACACAATTACTATTCCAGAATGTCTCCTTGTATAAACAGTTATTCTGTGTGGTAAATTGTGCCTTTATGTAGTTTATTTTAACCTTCTTCCAAAGCAGTTTAAGCTATGCAAAAGTCATTTTCTTAGAGCAAAACAAGCTTTTCTTCATAGAAAGTTAAGGTATTATGGCAATATTGGACTGTTTTCACATATAAAAAAAAACCTAATCTCTTAATAGGAAGAAAAAAGTATTCTATCACTGTCAGTGGGCAACTTCAGGAAAGTTCTAAAGTATCATGAAAAAATGCACATCTAGAATGATCCACAATTACAGAAAAAAAAAAAATAATGCTACTTCTTATCATCAATTACAGACCAAAACACTACTGAGATGGATGTAATGGTGCTATTCCCACTGCTACCATCCCAGGACCTGGTCCAAAGCATTAGAAATAGATCAGAATCAGATTGACCAGGTATTCATTGTGAAGATAGTCTATGTTAAATATCCTACAGAATCTGGTATAACAGAGTTTGAAACTTGCATTAGGGTTTTTGGTCACTACCGTAAAAATATTTATAAAAATAACAGGTAATATAACCACCACGGAATGAAACATTATATAAAAATGGTTAGAATCTATTTTAAAACTATAGAAATTGTTCAAAAACTACATTTGCTTTTCCTCACCAGTGTTATTTCACTCACTTTATTTTCTCCAGTTAGGTTCAGAATCTCTTTCACATTTTAGGAATGTTCAAGCAATTATGAAAATTTCTTAACTGTTTGCAGAACGGCAGTGTTCAAATCACATGGATGAATAAGCAGAAATAAGTGTAAATTACACAGTAAGAAGAACACGCAAGTTAGAAGAATCCTGGAGTCACTCTATGAGAAAACTGTTTTCAAAACTCTTATGATTTTTTGATCCCATGTATTCATAATAAATACTTAAAACACGTAAAAAATACATTCTTCAAAACACACTATTTGAGTACAAAGAGATCTACTTTTGGTGTATTCTGCTCAGAACAATATATGGAATGTGTATGTTTATATAGAAGTTGGTGTACAAATTAGTCCAATGGCTTACATCAGTAAGGTGAAAATTTGATAATGGGACATAAAAGAACCCTTTCAAGTATGAGGATTTATATCTTTTTCTACATTATAATTTGCAATATAGCTGCTGCTGTTTTCAGTTAGCCATGCAATGACCTAAACCTCCAACGACAAAGCAGCAAACACCCAAATCCCCACTATTAAGCCTTTGGTTTCAATCATACCCCATGATAATAAGTTTGACAGATTACTGTATTATTTTGTGTCAAATGGGTACCATTTTATCGAACGTGTATGATCTTATCAGTTCATGACCTGGTTGCCCTCCGATTGTTTTGCTGCCTTGCTGCTCTCTTGTTATTGAGAACGGCAAACGAAAGCGCCCAGCTTACCTTCTCTGTTTCCAGGCAGTCTCCTGTCTACTTCATGTCCCTGTCACAGCTTGTCTAAATTAATTAGTACTAAGCTTTTGATATGACTTTGCATAGAAATACTTGCAGTATTTTTGCCGTTATGCTATGTTTTCTGTGGAATGAATAGACTGGCTAGAGCAACATAGCGGTATGCTTTGTGTAAGGGTTTTGTAATACTTTTTAAGCGTATTTTCAATTCAATTCCTTCTTACAATCTGGCATTTTATTTCCTTCTTTCTGGCTTTGTACATTGGGGGACACTTTCAGGGAATTATTCCATGGTCTTTTTTCTCAAGAAGAGTTAATAATATACATTGTCTTCCTCATTTATCTTTTCTAAGGTTCTGCATGGAACGTACCCGTTGGAAGACAGTGCAGGACTCACCAAGCAGACACAAACTTGAGCAGATACGCCCCTATGGCACAGTGAAAGCTCCACGTAGAGCCACCAGTTTACTTTTGTAGCTATTGCGCTAACGGCACAGCTTAAGCGACTACATTTGCTCGGTGGTTCCACCATGCTGATGCTGCTGTGCAGCTTTCAATTCCAGAGTGAGCTAGGTCAGAAGCAGACTTGAGTTTTCTGGACCACGCTTCACTGCGCAATGTGGGTCTATTAGAGACTTGATTGACCTTAACCATTTTATGACATCTGCAGATACCGCTCCCTTTTTCTCATTTCCGTTTCCAGATAATTAATTTTTTTAAACTCCACGGATGTCTGATAGACACTTGGGAACTCTGCTTCTGCTAAAATGTTCCATTTATCCTTATGATTTTTTTCTCTTAGGCACAGAGAGTCTGGAAATGCTTTGCTCTGTGACAACGCTTGCTTTAGTAGCTTCTTCAACTACACAGAAGCTATGCTAAAGAGTTTTTTTGACAGTTCCAGTACACTATATTGATTAATTTCTCACAAACCCTACCAAAATTCTAACAGATTGACAATCTTTCTGTACAGTTTGCCTGAGCAGGTACCAGCGACCTTATTCCTTAAGCCCTCGAGTTACAATTTTACGTCCTATGCTAAGGTTTCTCACTGGTCTCTAATTTACAAGATTTTCTAGTACCTTTTTTATTGATAAACACAACTTCTGACATTCTTTTGTTACTAGCTTTTGTTAGAAACTGATGTTTAAAGAAACACATCATCCTCTGACTTCTTCCTATTTGTTTTAGTCAATTTTTCAACAACATCCTCTTCGGTCTTGCACATTTATTTGAAACGGTTACCTGGGATGAGTGGCTTCCTAAATATACCTGTCTGTCATTCTCTGTCCCTCCTCTAGTAAATACAAATGCAAAGAAACAGTTCAGAATCTCTGCAACATTTTTGTCCTCACTAACTGCAGCTCAAGAGACTCACCTATTATCTCCTAGGTTACTACACTTGACATTTTAAAAATTGTTTATATTTATTTGCATGCCTTTCGCTATTTGCTCTAAGATGTCCTTCTTATCTTCACTAATTACTATCCTAAAGTTTACCTGCTAGAACTTAGGGACTTTTCTGATCATTTTGCTTAAGAATCTTTCTTAAGACTTTTCTAGTTCAAACAGCTTTTGTATTCTGCAATATACTTTTTCTTCTTTGCTACTGATTTTTCATATAGCCGTTTTCATACATGCTGCAACTTTTTATACAGTATTTTTGCTGAATATGAAGGTTCTGTTTCATACATTTTAATCACTTCTTTTAAAAAAATCGTTCTACTGGCAAACTGATTTTGATATATCTTCTTTGTTAAGAAGCTGAATTTCATTTTATTACAATTGCAACTACCCAGTGGCTCAACTAAATTTCCTTCCTGAATCAACTTCCTCTTATGCATTCCTCTTGCCTTATTCATTGAATACATTATTAATAATTAACTATTTACCCATTGCTACAACTATTGTGCTCACTTGCTTTTCTTTGCTTCTGTTACTTGCTAAACAATTACAATCTAAAATTTTACTAAAGAAAATATTAAATAAGGGAAAATAAAACAGAGAAACATTACTCTTGTTTTGTAGCAGTTTTAGCTTTGAGGCTCAAAGAATAAAAGCAAAATTAAATCTGGATTCTCAAGTGTGGATTATGTAATGCCAATCATTTATATTGTTTACTTCCAACACTTAAAACGTTGGTGTGAACCAATGTCTATATGTAAACACATCTTTCAACAATACTACTTATGTTAGCTGAACAAAATTTAAAATCCCTAAACTTTCCATAAAATACATATTTCATGGTTATTTGAAATAGAACTCCCAGGCCTAGAACAAAACAGAACAGAACTCCCATTGTGGTGTCACCAGATATAATCATCATTGTAATGCACATACTGCATCAGAACTCTGTTGTGATTAGACCATCAGTGCTACAAAACTCGAACTTTTAACTGAAGTGATAGAGATGAAATTAGTACTGATAGATTACAGCTTAGCAGCAAGGAATTTTTCTTAGAGGTAAATGATGGAAGACCAGTTAGGAAATGACAGAGTCATGAGTCATTAGGTCATAGCTAAGTGAAATTTCACATTGATCTTTAGAGTATGACCGGATGATTGACACCTGACATTTTAGCCTACACTAAAGAAGCTGATTGTCTCAGGACAGGTTTTTAGGAATTGCTTTCACATATCAGAATTGGCATCCAAATTTAGAAGCTTTCAGTAAAGTAAATCTAAAGAGTGAAGTGGCAAAAAGACCTCTCTGAAGGACTGAAATACCTGGACAACTAATTAAGAAGGGAGAACTGAGCACTCTGTGCGGAGGATGATCTGTAGCAAAGATCTCCACACGCCAGGACTGCCATCATAGCACCTTTCAGAACAACTAAATGCTTTATAAAAATAAATAAATTAATACCATACAATGAGATTCTTTTTTTCACTCTGATCTGCTGTCCTAAAGACTTTTGTTGCTTTAAAAAGGATCGGTATTGCAATGTTAATGTCTTTGGCTTATTTGGATGAGATAACCATCACAAACTCTCGAAGTCAAGGAGATTACAGTCTCTAATAAAACACAGAAGGCTGCTAAATAGAATGAAAAGACATATTAGATCAAAGTGTTACTCAAGGGTTCTACAGACTCAGACTCCAAAAGGAATTATGAAGGTCTTTTTGAGATCTATCACAGTCTTTCATGTCACCTAACCATAGTCAAAAAGTGACTAAAGAAAGAGGCAAGATTTTGGAACAAGACAGAAGGCACGAAGGAGCATTGACAAAAGTCAATACCCTGTAGACTAAAAGATGATCAGACTGAAGGCAAAAAGTTTTGTTTCTTCCTTCCTAACCCTTAATGTTAACTACGTAAATAGTTACTTCAAAATAATACACATACTATTTATTCACAAGATACTGCTCAACCATAAAAAGAGGCTCCTAAGACAGTTCTCTTGACTTTATTTTAGCCTTAAAAAATGTTAGCCTGGCAACGTCAATGTCATTGTCATCTATCCAAGAAAACTTTGAAAATAATCCAGCATCAGAAAACAAAACTGAACAACTCCTCCACTAATATCAGCTGATACTTTTGTTGTTGACAGTCATGTCACACTGAAAACAATCAAGGTTTTGTCTGTTTTAAAAGCATTGAACAATGCCTTCTTCAGCGGTGCCCGAATCCAAGAGAAGCCATTTTCCCCCACTGCTCCTAAGATTGTGTCTGTATTATTCCTACTATGAATAGCAGAAAGAGCTAATTTTTATTCCCTCAAAGGGAACGCTTTCATACAGCTTTTTGAATAGTACTTACTCAAATATGGTGGTTTGTAAGGCGCTCGTGTATTAGACAGCAGTCCATCCAACTCCTTCCTCTCCAGAGTGTTGTGAAGGGCCTTCTCTTTGCCGAAGGTGGAGAAGGACCTTTCTGCCCCCGGCTGGGCTTCTGGTGTTTCAAACACTTCAGTGTCTGGAACGGAGTCCATGCCAGGTACGTGCAGATTGCTGCGGTAATCTGCAGCTTGGCGTCCATCAGATGGAACAAAGGAAGGCATCCAGCACCGATCTGAGTGGCCCAGTGCTTTACATTCCTCCGTGCAATTGGAGAAGAGATCCATGCCTGCAAGCATGAGAGAAAAAGAAACTACAGATACAAGCTTCAGCATCATGAACAGCTGCTGACAGATAAGAAAGATTATGCCGAGAAAAGAGAGAAGTGGAAAGAGAAATGTCATAAGAACTTCTTCCACAACTTTCATATCCTCAACAAAAAAAAATCTGGTTGTCCAGTCTTCCGAAGTCACAGACACCATTTAGTAAGCATAACTAAATGCCAGAATGTCACACATACACAAAAATGTCACAAGAAGAAGGGTACTGGTAGTTCTATCTCACAAAATCACTTGCAGATCTCACTGTTTAGAACCTGTTCAAATAAAGTTCACTTCCACTTGTAGCATGATGTCTGTGGTTCACCAGTTGAAAATACTTGTTTAAGAACATGAAGGAATTGTTTCTACGTAAATGTGTCTCTGACCAAAGAAATGAAATGTCTTGATTGAGGAATCACTAAATCGTTTATGAAAATGAAATATTAATGAGTCCTATAAAGGAACTATCTGTGCATACATTAGTATACAGATAGAGCCTATTGATATTAAAAGCAGATCTTACAAAGTAGGAATCCAGCTTTCAAGTGATCAGGATGGCTTATTTAATCAATCGTTACATCATTCTTTCAGAGAAAGTTTCCAGCGCTATTGCAGCGTTCCTTACTATCATCAAGTCATCCAAGTAATGGGACAGAATCCTATAATAAATTACTGTAATTAGTGGTACGAAGGTAGCCATATCCCGTGTGACATGGCTGTGGATACTATTGACAAAATTGTTAATGCTTCCCCTATATAAGCAAACACTTGTCCCTGCCAACACGGAACTGTTTGCTTACAAATCCTTTAATGCTATTAAGATTTTCAAACGACAAGCTATGCTTCTATTGACTGCCTTCAGATCAGCCTTCCAAAAGAATATTTCCTGACTGTGAGTCACTAAGTTGTTGGATTATACTTGTTTTGGGAGGAATAGTGTATGAAATCACAGGCATAGAAGAAAATAAATAGCAGCGTCTCCAAGTTGATGTTCAACATCGTACAGAAAAACAGAACAGTAAAGAAAGATCTTTTTCTTGTATTTATAAAGAGAACGGAGTGTCTTGGAATAGGTGTATGTCAAAATTGAACTAAATCTGTTATAAACATCGCATTTACAAGCATTGCATTAGAATTACAAAAAATGACACTACCTGCAAGAGAAACAGGAAAAAATTTTGAACAGCTGTAATAAGATTCATGTAATGTAGCTCATTCACCAGCCAACATTGTAAAGAACTGGATTAGCTTGATCTCCAATGTGAGGATTAGTATTAAGAATTCTACCACTGTTTTGAACCATAATTTGTTCAATACTAACTATATTAGTAATATTTATGGGATATCTCACACTGCAAAAAACAATCTCTTCAGCAAGCAAGAATCTTTCTGAGCTATCAACAAGTGTTCCAGCACTAAAGGCAGTCACTTAGAAAGGAAAAATATGAAGAAAGAAAAAAAGCTTTTTATTCCAGATTAATCTCACTTTATAATGACTTTTTAATTTTAAATTAAGTAATATACAATGCTAGGTCCAGTTTCGATTAGAACCTCGCATTGATAATTGGCATGCAGACTCTGAAAATAAATTACTGATCAGTGAACTGTTGAAGAATGCAAACGTGAACTGCAGATATGATTAAGGAATCAGATGAAGATCAGGCAAGGCGTACAAATCGTATTGTTCTAAATTCCATGGTGGTAGTAGCTATCAAAGACTGAAAAGAAAGATTTAGATGCAGGCTCGCCAGCAAGAAATTAACATACAACAACGTCTATAAAACCATGTGTGTATCTTATGTATTGAAACGGCTGCACAAAAATATGTCTTACGCAAGAAAAGACATATTTCAGGAATCTAACTTTTTGCCATTCAGAGGATTTAAGTGACAATTAACACAAAATGGTTATTTCAATTTTCAGACTTCCTAGCAAAGTTACATGTAAACAACAAATAACCCTACGTTTAACAGGAAAATGATTGCAGTTACATTTTGCTAATAGGGTATCAGTGACCATATTCATTCAATGTTTCCTGACAGTAGGAGGAAGAAAAACTTCCAAATAAATACTAAGTTATATTCTTTAGTCAGTGGGGAGGAAGATATTATAATAATATTGGTTTTAAGATATATATTCAAAGACGGACCCTTTTTTTCCCTTCATGGATTTTTATTATTTCCCCTGGAAAATTACCCTCCATTTTACTATTTTGTTTTCATATCAGCTGCTAAACTGCAAAATATCTCTATCCAAATATTATTTTTTTAGTTCCCTGTTGAATACTGCTTGTCTACTGCAGTGCACTGAATAGCATTATATAACAGCTTATTATAAAAGAGATGTTATAGCCACTATAAATCAGGATCTTGAATAAACAAAGTAATCAATGTAGGAGATATATATACATATATATATATATATAATCTAAGCTTGTATGATAAACTTTTCCCCCCTTGAAGATGAGAACTTGCAAAAAAAACCCCAACAGTATCTACATATACATCTGAATTTTAATAGATGCTGCTGGAACACACAGCTAGAATGTAAATGCTTGTTTAGGACGGGAACAAAATGTTCAGAGAGGCCTGGGCTGGGTATTGTCCCTACTTGAATCAATGGCAACATTCCTTAAGAGTTCAATGGGTGCAGAAACAAGCCCTCAGTTCCCACAGTTTTAGTAATTTGACAGAAAATAAATTCAAATTAGCAGTCTGATTTTGAAATCCCTGGGCACCTATGTATGTTTACCCTGATTATGACATGAATACTGGCTATTCTTCCTCCACCTTTTTCCCGTGGGTCATGGTATAGAATTCTCTGTTTCTAATTGGAAAACATTAAAAGTGGGGATGGAGGTAAGGCCATTTGCTATTTTCCAAGAAGGAAGGATATATCATGGTAAACAAAGTACGACATTCAGCACAGAACTCCTTCATACACCAAGAATCCTGTTCTTGATTTATATCAAAAAGAAATGTTCAGCAGTATAACACTTCCATCTCATCTCCCTCATAAATTTGGTTATATATATGATCCTTCAGAACTAAACTATCCATCATAATTGCAAATCCACATTAAAGGAAAATGCTTTATATTTTTCATTTAGTTATCATATTAGACCTTGCATCCAGATAAACTGAGATTTTAAAGGTGACTCTGAATTATGAATTTCAAATGTCCTTTGTGGATGCAAATAGATAGTATAGTGCACTGAAGTGCTGGAAAAAGATAAGCATTGCACTATTCCAAATACAGCATACATATAATAGCTCATGGCAAAGGCCACTTGTTCATTCCTATGTGCTCAAGCCTTTTTACTAGACAGCTCAGAGGGCAATATAAGGTCTTACACAACCTTAACTTTGCAGATTTTGAAGGAAAACAGGTCCCCACTCGTCCCTCAAAGGAAACCAAAAACCAGGAAAGGAGTTAAATATTAAGTCTGATATCTGCATCTGAATTTCCTGAACTCAGGTGCTTTGAATCAGATACTTGGTAGTGTTGCATTTCTGAAGCATATTCGTTGGCAATTTGTTTCCTTTTCACATTTCAAAAGGAGAAAATAAAAATTTATACGTGCATGAATTCTAATTGGTTTGAAAGACAGTTAAGATCAAAGAAAGAATTAGGCCTAAAACCATTTCTAAATAATATATTATTTCTTAATTTAATTAAGGGAAAAGAACCATACACCAAGCCTGCAGAGCGATGAGTGAACACGTTCATATGAATTACTGAGTAAATGATGCAATAAAAAGCAAAAATACAAATTAAATGTTGACAAAGTATTTTTGTAGTATTGCTATTGAAAGGGCTTTTTTTCCCCCAACATGTGTAATTTTTTCATAACTTTGGCTTTTACTTGGAACTAAATAGCAAATAGCATTTTCCATTTCTTCCATGGTAGTTTTTCTTAAAAAACTAGTTAGATGTGAGACAGGCATGACGTAGAGAACCAGGCCTGTTTTTCAGAGCTCCACTACCAGAACAACTATCCATTTGGTTAGATTATCCTTGAGCAAGTTACTCATTTCCCTATGATTCATGTTTTGTGTCAGTAAATAAGGATAATAATGTTAACCTCCTTTGTAGAAGACTATCTACTGAAGAATTGGACTTTATGAAACAGAGCTATTATGATTCTTTCTTGCTAAGTAATTGGTGTGCTGCCTTGGATGAAACTGACTTCATCTGCCTGAGAACATGAATAAAGACTCAAGCATCTTCAAAATTCAGCTCTTCCAAATCTCAACTTCAAAGCTCTATGTGGACCATTGAGATGTGAACATTATTAAGCACGCAGCCCAAGGAAAGGAGAGAAAAAAAAGAAAAAGAAAATGCCCTCAGCTTGAGTCAAAGCACTTTTCTAAGTCATTTTCATGTTCACTCTCACTTTATCCGAGATAGACTCTTAGCCCAAGTGATCTTCAAAACAGGATTTAGCTGTCACTCTGCACAGGCTCAGAAGAAATACTGGTTTTCTCTGTCCCTTTATCACTAACATTCTTCTTGTGACTTCTCAAATCTTCTCCTTACAAACACTCAAATACCATAGCTCTTCTGCAATAACACATACTAACTCTTTTGGGGTTCACCTAATCTGTACCGAAAAGGGGTGAGGCAGTGTTTCACCCTGTGCCTTTCTGTTAGACCCCTAGCAATTCCCTTCATGAAGTCCACTAGTGGAAGCCTAATTTTAGATCTCAACTGGTCACCAGTGCATACTGTCCAGTAATGCTTTTTGTAACAAAAAAGACGATGCATTTTATAGTATATACATGACAGGACATTTACTGAGCTTCACATCTTGGATATTCCTTCCTGAACTGCACCTGAGAGATCATGCCAATTCAGTGAGAAAGCTGAAACAAAGGTAATACTGCAAAGAACTGTGCATGTTCAGCTTCAGAAAGCTGAGGAGCCAGTGAGCAACCATACGAAATAAGTTGATGGCATGAGTCCAAATCTTACAGGACAGGTGTCTAATCACAGAATTTAAACGTATAGACATGCAGAGTATTAATTGGCACCCAAGTCGGCAATTTCACAAGGGAGGCCAAGAATTTAATCAACCATGGGAAATAAACTAACCTCATGCTTAGAAATTACTCCTACAGAACATGATTGAAATACAGTGTGTTAATAAAAGGTAGTAGTGTTCTATCAGTTGCGTTTGTTCTACAGCAAAGAGCAGCTTTTGCCTCAACAATTTTCAGACAAGGAAGGGCACAAGGAATTAGATCACGCACTTGGGGGTTGAGAAACCCCTTCTCTGTTTGCCAAAAGCTTCTTGCGCTTCTTCATCTTTGAAAAGTCATTTTCCAAAAAGCTCAGAATGAAATGACTACCCAATCCATAAAAATTAGGCTCTTGAGTATCCCAGTACTTGCCATTCCCTGCTAAGTGCAGATGACACTACTTTTGTACTTCATGGATGTTAAGGTAGATAAGAATGTGGATAATTACAAGGCATTCAGGTGATACTTTAATGGGAACAATATGAATCCCTTACATACATTCCAGCACATTGGAAAGCATGATTAAATCACTATGAAGAAAATATATTTTGTGAAAAAGTGAAGTAGAGTTATTTCAAACCATAATAAAACATTTTATGATACATAGAACAGCTTCGTTCAGAATTTTCACTAAATAATTGTGCAGGATAAATCTATGACATAGTGACAGATTTTCATCTTGCATGTTTCCTTTCCTAATTAATAACGGACCATGACTTTTGACGGTCAGCTTGGCTAGCAATGGACTACTACAGAATAGCTACTTGTGTGCCACAGGACTGTTCACTGGTGACAGCAACAGAAGCCATGTACAGAACAGTAAAAAGATGTTTTGTGAGCAGAAAGAACATGCTGCTGACTAAAACTGGTAGGGAGTGAGTTTCATTTGTCAATGTGAATGATCTACTAAATATTTTTGAATGCAAATACAATGCTTTTGAAAACAAATAAGAAACTGCATGGTATCAGGTAACATCTGGAAAAAGCCCAAACTTCTGCCATGTAATCAACCAGTGTGCTTTCCTTCAATAATTTAGAAAGAATTTATTATAGAGCCCCAGAACGACTGAAAAACTGAGAAGGCATTCCCTCAGATATTTCTTCTAGCCATTCAAGATCAAACAAGATTTATTCTCCCCTTTTTTTCCCCCTTCATAAAATTCATCACCAAAAGTGAAGTTTTCATATCAAAATATCTTGTCATCACTGAGGTCAAGGGGCACGTTCTTTGCATCATGGCAGCAGGATTCAGCCCAAAACTTACAGGAAAACTATTTTATACATATGTAGAAGATTAAAGTGGTTTCTACAGAGGTTTGTATTTAAATATCTATTTGGAACTAGCGTTTTAAAAAACGTGCATGCAAATTATTCTCAAATCACAGCACCAATATATTAAATTGGAAGTTCTGTATATTTGAGGTCTCAGTTCAAACTGTTAATTGTGAGTAGACCAAACCTAATTGTCAGCTTTCATTGCTTCATATGTAATCACTACTGAAGACACAGAAGTTCATAAATCACATCAGATTCTTAAATGATTTGAACTTATTTTGAAAGTATAGAATAGATTTTTTTTTTCCCCCGAGTTTGATAAAATAGAAATTATGAAAATGAAGAATTTACCCAGCTCAGGACTAAGGCCAAGTTTGACAGTAGTTCCAGTGTTCATATCTGAGATAGACTACTTTTAAAATGGAGAGAAAGAATAAAGAGCAGAGGCACAACAATAACAGCACTGAATGCATCTAAAAGAAAATAGCTTTCAGTTGATGTGCAACTATATGATTATATTCCCACCATCAGTCAAACATCAGCCCTTTCTGCAGATGTTTATTCTTTTCTCTCCTGTTTGGTTATTATGGTTCATTATGTTGAGGGACTAAGCTGATTGAAATGTTCATTGAGATGACTGCTGCAGTAAAATGCGTAAAAGGAAAAAAAAATGGAATGCAGGGAGGGCAGGAGGAGAGGGAGCTTTTTATAACTCGGTAGCACTGATTGCTGCATCAGAAACAGTGCGAAAGAAAGGGTGGGGGGAGGCTAAATACATGGCTTTTTAAAACAACAATAAATCATACGCCATATATAGGCCAAAAATGAAAGAGGCTCTGTGTTCCGATGTAAACTTCTGGCAAGACCTGGTTTGTTGTCAGGTTCCCAGACACAAAATAGACACTCTGTTCACTTAGCATGAAGCCCTGCAAGAAGCAGGGAGCTCCGGAGACTCTTGGCTCTTCTCGAGTCTCATTAGGTCTGCATATTAATGACTTGCAGCAACATAAAGGGGCCCTGTAGCAGCTCCTCTTCCCCCGGAGCCTGGGTTTCCCATCGTTAAGGGCACAGTGACTACAGCAGCCGGAAAATAGAGGACGTTAACAGAGCACGCGGGTGAGGCAGCACTGCTATGACAGTACTGAGTTCCTCGCCCTGGTGTCTTCTAAGGCAGGGGTCAGGGGGAAAAAACGGATGACTGGGGGGACTCTGGCAGTATTTTGTATGACACATGGGTAAGCAATTCCTTATACATGTTAAGGCATGGAGGAAACAAGGGGGAAGAAATCACTGCATTGAATCAAGACATATCAGACCTTTGGAGGAATGTGGCAGGGAAGAAAGCACAAGCGTTTGTGGCTAAAATGCAGCGCGAGGGTGAGAATGAATTCTAATGCATAGGCTCTAAACAAACGTCCCTTTCAGAAGAAAACTGACAGTATGAGAGCAAAGACAGTAAGCTGTACACATGGGAATGGCACTGCAATGCATGTATTTTCTAGGTGATCCAAATCATAGTCTTTTAAAGCATTTCTTTCCTTTGTCAGGACTGAAAGAAATGTACTTAAGAGTACCTCAGCTTTATTAACATGGAGATCACTTACACTATATGGTGCCTCAATTTGAATTAAAAAACAATCCTCAAAAAAAAACCACTAAGGTATTATATATTCAGAGCACCCTGTGTGTCTCCACTGATCCTCAGCAAAAATCCTCCCAGTCTGGCTGTCATTCAATCACTGGGTTCATTCTTTCCCTTGGGAACTCCCCCTGCACTTCACACTGCCATGCCAGCTGAAGTGCCTACTAAACAAAATTGCCTAATGCTTTGAAATTCTGCAAATCTGCTGTTGAAAAAAATGCACTATAAGACATACCAACAACTTTGGTTTAATGTGCAGGAAGTTTTGTGACAGCAAACGATGCAGAAAAACGTATCAACTCCCCCAACCAAATAAATAAAATAATCTCTGCCCCGTGAATTAAAAGGGTTCAAAATTGCCTCCTTGCCCAGGTAACTGTAGTAGCAAGCTGCCTTAAACCCAGCCTCCCATACAATATGCTCACACTATTAATGCCACTCTTGTATCATATTCCTGTAAGTAACTGTTCTTTCTAGTCTCCTCACTTAAAAGATCTACTATTTCCATTCTCTTATCAGACTTACCAGAGGATTGACCTCGATTAGTGGCATCATGATCACTGTCTCCTTGCTCACTGTCTCCATGACCACTGTCCTTAGAGCTTACTATGTCTGCTTCCTGGAATGCAGAACTAGACACAGAAACATCTTTACATTAGAATAAACATGAAAGAGGAACTCATAAAACATTCTTCTGCCATCACATGGCCAAACACGGTGCTGCATTCACCCACTCCTGCCTGCTGCACTGCTTCTGCAGAGGTGCTCTGTCCACCATAAACAAAACTGGCATTTTCAGACCTTGGTAGTCTGGCAGGAATGGACAGCAGGCATTATTACTCCACTTGGTTTTCATGTAACTGGTATAAATGATTTGTAAGCGTTTACTTAGGCTAGATAGCTAAATTTTATCTCAGAGAGACCAGTGTTTTGTGGAAGATCCTACATAAACATTCATACGTATTTAAAGTACATTTTAGACTAACACAAAACAAGATTTTGTTCTCTTTTCAGTTGGTTTTGAAACCAGTTCAGAAAAGTCGTAATTCAAACTCATTTAGTTGACAGTGTTTAATACATCTACATACAATCAATTTCCTATTGCTTTACTACTATTTTACATCTGCAGTACACACGTTTCTGTACCCCATTCACACTTGCTGAAGCATGCATTACGAAAGCGAGGCTAAGGAGCTCATACCTGTTTACTCGTCGGGGTCTGTCAACTAGATAACTGAGCTCAGCACGCTGATGTTTTGTCTAAAACAAAAGAAAATATTGGGAAATATTTTAACTCTTGATATTTCTGTAACCAGCATCAGAAAATACACCAGAGCAGCTCACCATATTCACTATAAATGGTAATGTTGAGCTGCAAGGAGGCCTACACAATCTATTTCTAGAATGTATGGGAAAAAAAAACAGCTCTTATTCTTATTCGCACAGATGGGAAGGCATGAGGGATTTTTTTTTCCCTGAATGTCTTGTGATGAGATTCTGACACGTTTTCTCACTGTGCACGCTGTTGAGCATCACAAGGAGTCCTACAAAAGCCCACAGAACTATTTCTAGAGTTGTGTACTACTTAGTCTGAGGAAAAAAAAACTTATTGTAATCGAGTTTTCAGCCTGTTTTTCATTCCAGTGTGTAAAAGCAAGGGGACACAGTACAGTTACTGCACCCTAAGGAAGAAAATACATTGAGATAACCCTCGAGTTCTTAAAAAGGCAACAGAAGACAGAGTTTTGCAGGCGTTTTGAGGAAAGGTCAATCTTACAAGCCAATATTAGAAATTTTACTGCAAAATTTAACGCTTTAGAAAGTACTATTATTCAAGCCACCTTTGCCAGGCCAGACAGTATCCAGGTTTCAGTATTCATGTTAAGAGAGAACATGTTGTTTTCATTAGTGCACAGGCAGAGAGGCACTGAGAGCGTGTATGAGCTAACCCAGTAGAACATGATTAACAGGGGAGTATTATGGCATGGCATGTGCTTTGATAGAAATTCTCTACACATTAGATAACGCAATATAGGCAACATGTTTAACAGGGGGAGACGTTAAGTCTCAGCTTGTAATTTCATGGAGGCTCTTTCTTGATGCTTTCCTTTGCGAACTCAAGCTTTGGGTTATGAAGAGCTGCTCAGAGTAAAGAAAAGTCAATTAATAAACCCTAATTCACAAATTAATTAAAGTTCCCGCTAACTGTAGAGATTGTCACAGTCCCAGAGGGGGGTTCCCCCAAAGCCTTACTTGCACATGCACAGATTCCAAGAAGAAAAAAGACACAGTTGTAAAATGTTGCTTCAGAAAACGCTGCGATTACGCCTCACATCGTTACTGCCAGCTGCAGGGACTCTCCGAAAAGCAGGATCCCCCCTCCGCTCCCTCCCCAAACCACAGGCGATCCGCTTCGCAGCCAGCAGCTCAGGAGGATCTGTGCATCCCGATGCTGCCCGGCCGGGAAAGCTTCCTCCAGAGGCAACAGGGGAGAAGGGACGGGACGGGACGGGACGGGACGGGACGGGACGGGACGGGACGGGACGGGACACTTGGCTGCAACAGTTTCTGCGGCCGGGCGAGAGGGAACCGGCCACCTCTCCCTCACCTGCCGCTGAAGCCTCCCAAATATTAGAGGCCAAGGAGGGGAGAGGCGGCGGGCGAACGACTTAAAAGGAAAAGGCGGCCGAAGGGGAAAGCCGAGCGCCTTCCCCGCTGGGAAAGGAGGGGCGGGAGCTTCGGGAGACAACGGGAAAGCGACGCGGGGCTTGGGGAAAGCCCGCAGTGCAGCGGCGGGGCACGGCCGGTCCGCAGCGGCCGCCCAACGGCCCGGGGCGCGGAGCCGAGGGAAAAGGGGGTGGCGGGGGGGGGAAGGGGGTGGCGGGCGCCCGGGCCTTACCTCGCTGGACAAAATGCTGCCGTTGGAGATGATGTCGGGCTGCTGGTCGGCGTAGCCGGTGACGATGGCCCCGCAGGGGTTGTGCTCGGCGTCGGTGCTGCGGGAAGGGCTGCAGGGCTTGAGGAACATCAAGTCGGTCTTGGCGGACTCGGGGGTGAGGCAGACCTGGTAGCAGTAGTTCTGGTTGTGGTGGTGGGAGCCGAAGCTGCCCGACTCCTCCACCGGCACCTGCGCCGGGTTGCTGGGCACGTTGGAGCTCTGCACCAGCATGATGTCCGACTTGCTGAGCTTCTTCTTGCGGGCCCGCGCCTGGCGGCTGCAGCACGGGCAGCAGCAGCAGCAGCCCAGGCAGCAGTCGCTGGCCAGGCAGGTGTAGATGTTGAGCTTCTTCTCCTTCTGGCAGCGCACGGCCAGGACGATCATGGCCAGCAGGAAGATGAAGGAGACGGAGCCCAGGGCGATGATGAGGATGAGGGTGAGGTCGAGCGAGGTGTCCCCCCCGGAGCGGCTGGGGCGATGCTCGCCGGAGCCGCCGCCGCCGCTCCCCGCGCCCGCCCCCGCGCCCAGGCCGCCGCCGCCGCCGCCGCCGGGCCGCTCGGCCGCGCCGTCCACCAGCACCACCTGGATGGCGGCGGTGGAGGAGAGCGGCGGCTGCCCGTGGTCGCGCACCTCGATGACCAGCTCGTAGGGGCGCTGAGGGTCGCGCTTGGCCGGCACCCTGCGGGCCGTCCGCAGCTCCCCGGTGCGCCAGTCCATGCGGAAGAGGCTGGCCTCGTTGCCCCGCACGATGCTGTAGGTGAGGCGGGCGTTCTCGCCGTCGTCGGCGTCCACCGCCGCCACCCGGCTCACCAGGTAGCCCGGCTCGGCGCCGCGGGGCAGCGCCTCCCGCGCCGGGGTGCCGTTGCGGCCGGGCAGGGGGCTGACGATGGCGGGGGCGTTGTCGTTCTGGTCCACCACGACGATGTTGACCGTGGCGTTGCCGGCCAGCGGCTGCGGCTCCTCGCCGGCGTCGCGGGCCTCCACCTGGAAGCTGAACTCCTTGAGCTGCTCGTAGTCGAAGGAGCGGAGGGCGTAGAGGAAGCCGTTCTCGGAGTTGATGGAGACGTAGGTGAAGACGGACATGCCCTGGATCTGGCTCTCCAGGATGGAGTAGGCGAGCTGGGCGTTGGCGCCCTGGTCCCGGTCGGTGGCGCTGACGGCGTAGATGTAGGCGCCGGGCACGTTGTTCTCGCTCACGTAGACCTGGTAGACGGGCTGGCTGAAGCGCGGCGCGTTGTCGTTCACGTCGCTCACCCGCACCTGGATGGACTTGCTGGTGCTCAGCGGCGGCTCGCCGCGGTCCCGGGCCACCACGGTGAGGGTGTAGGCGTCGCCGCCCGGCTGCTCGCGGTCCAGCGGCCCCTCGGTGACGATGGTGTAGTAGTTCTTGAAGGAGCTCTTGAGGCGGAAGGGCGCGTCGCCCTGCAGCAGCTCGCACTGCACCTGCCCGTTCTCCTCCGAGTCGCGGTCCGAGACGCTGAAGAGGGCCACCACGGTGCCCGGCGCCGCCGCCTCGCTCACCGCCTCCTTGACGGTGGAGAAGCTGATCTCGGGCGCGTTGTCGTTGGCGTCCAGCACCCGCACCAGCACCTTGCAGTGCGCCGGCACGGCGTTGGGCCCCAGGTCCTTGGCTTGCACGTACACCTGGTACACGCTGCTCTCCTCGTAGTCCAGCTCGCCGCTCACCTCCAGCCGCCCGGTGCGCGGCGCGATGCCGAAGAGCTCCCGGGCGCGGGCCGAGATGTGGCTGCTGAAGGAGTAGATCACTTCGCCGTTTTGGCCCTCGTCCGGGTCGGTGGCGTTGAGCTGCAGCACCAGGGTGCCCGGCGGCGAGTTCTCTGGCAGCGACACGGTGTAGACGGGCTGCTCGAAGGCGGGGACGTTGTCGTTGGAGTCCAGCACCCTGATGGTGAGCAGGGCGGTGCCGGTGCGCTGCTGGGGCTGCCCGCCGTCCACCGCGGTCAGCACGTAGCGGTGCACCGCTTGCTGCTCCCGGTCCAGGGGCTTGTCTAGCACCAGCTCGGCGAAGCGGTTGCCGTCCCCCTGCGTCTGCACGTCGAGGGAGAAGTAGCTGTTGGGGGTGATCTCGTAGGTGCGCAGCGAGTTGGTGCCCACGTCGGGGTCGAAGGCGCTCTCCAGGGGGAAGCGGGTGCCCGGCGTGGCGCTCTCCGAGATCTCCACGGTGAGGTCGGGCTCCGGGAAGGACGGCGGGTTGTCGTTGATGTCCAGCACCTCGATCTCCACCCGGAACAGCTCGAGGGGGTTCTCCAGGAAGACCTCCAGGTGCAGCAGGCAGGAGGGGCTCTGCTTGCAGATCTGCTCCCGGTCGATCTTCTCATTCACGTAGAGCACCCCGGTTTCCAGGTTGAGCTCCAGGTAAGGGCTGCGGGAGTTGGGCGCCGTCTGGAAGCGGCGAGCCGAAAGTTTTGTAATGTCCAAGCCCAGGTCCTCGGCGATATTCCCCACGAACGTGCCATGCTCCTGCTCTTCCTGCACCGTGTAATGGAGCTGGCAAAGGGCCCCCTCCACCATCCAGAGCAAGGCAAAGAGGAATAGCACAATCATCTCCAAACGGGGAAAGAGATCCCCCCTCCCCAACACCACCTCTTCCTCCTCTTCCAAAAGCCACCACCACCACCACCTCCTCCTCCTCCGAAAATACACAGTACAGTGTGTGTGCCTGTGCGTGTCTGTCTGTGTGTGTGTGTGTGTCTGTATGTGTGCGCGCCTGTGTGTGTGTGTCCGCGCCTGCGAGCGTGTGGAGAGAGAGAGAGAGAGAGACGGATCGGGGGAGGGGGAAGGAAAGGGGAGGGGGGGAGAGGTTGATTTAGAGGGGGGTGCTAGGTATTATTTCTTCTGATTCATGTTAGGATTTTTTTTCTCCCCCATCTCCCTCCTTTTTGTTACGGGTATTATTGTTTCACACGCTGACCAAATGAAGAAGACAGGCGTCCCCGCTTCATCTGTGATCTTCGAAATAAATGGCCAACTAATAATAGCTATTAGCTGGCTGTATCTAGAGATACACAGTAGCCCGCTTTTATTTATTCCGAGAGTCTTGGCACTGCACCGCGGCAGCAGCAGTGGCGGCGGAGGCAGCAGCAGCAGCAAATCCCAAGGAGGAAATTTTTATATTTCAAGATTGTCCTCGGTTTGTCTTCCTGGTGGGAGCTGGAGGGGTAGATGCTGCTGGAAAAGCCGATGGACATGCCCTCTTTAGATGCGAGAAAAAGGCAGAAAAACGCGAAATTAAAAAGAAAAAAAATCATAACCCGCAGAAAGATTTCATATCAAAAAAGGAAGAGAACAGCTTTGCTACCCAAAACTTTCATTCTCTGATTTCTCTGGGATTTCCTTTTTTTTTTTTATTTAAAGATTTTAGATTTTTCTCTCTTCTATCAACAGTCTTTCATTTTCTTCTTTTATTGCTATTATTATGTTCATCATCATCATCACTCTGCTTTTTATGGATGTGCTGATCAGTTTTTTTTCCTCTCTTGCTGCTTTTGCGTCTAGCCCCTCTCTCTCTCTCTCTCTCTCTGTGTCTGTCTCTGCTTGCTGCTGCTGCCGCCGCCGCCGCTCGCCTCCCGTCCCGGCTCCGCTCCCGGCTCCTCTGATCTCTGCCGGCCGTTTCTGAGCCGGCAGCGCTCGGCTTTTCTGTTTTTGCGCAGCGCTCGGCTCCTGCCAACCAATCAGCCGGCAGCAACGCCCCCGGGGGCGGCACCTCATTGGCCGCGCCGCACGTCAAGCAAGCTGCGTCACGGATGGGAGCGCGGGGTAGCGCGCAGGCAGGCGGGCGCGCAGGCAGGCAGGCAGGCAGGCGGGCGCGCAGGCAGGCAGGCAGGCAGAGCGGCTAACCCTGCAGCTCCCGAGGCCCTCCCTGCCTCCCTCCCTGCCTCCCTCCCTGCCTCCCTCCCTGCCTCCCTCCCTGCCTCCCTCCCTGCCTCCCTCCCTGCCTCCCGGAGCGGCTGTTCCCCCGCCGCAGCCGCTGGGTAGGGAGATCACCGCTCGTCATCAGCGCGCACGCACGGGTAATCATAAGCAACCCTCTCCTTGGAGAGGGAGTTTCCACCCGCTACGAAGTTTCCTACCCCGGGCCGGCCGCAGTAACGTTTTTAGAAACGGCATAAACAAGGGGAAACTTGAGATGTTTATTTCCGCCCCCCCCCTCCCCCCCATGGGCTGCCGTAGCTAATTAGTTTGTTGGACGGTGGAGAAGGTGCAACTTTCCATCATACGTCTGTACAGTGTTTCCAGCTCCAGCCAATTTAAAGTATCATGAGCCTGCACCCATTTCCCCCCCCCCCCCCCCATTTATATAGACTGTGGAATTTCCACGGGCACGAGGCAAGAGGGAAACCGGGCGTGTATTGTGTCACTGGGTACCTGGGGAGGCGGAAGGGCGTCTCTGGGGTGGGGGATAGGCAGCAAGAAAGAATCAGCCGAGGCTCACAGCCACCGATTTGCTTCTTTTCAAGCGAAGCGCTCCGATGGCGGGTGCCGGTGCCCGCTGGACCCGTGCTGGCCACGCTGCCGACGCCGGCAACGGCGCTGGAGGCTCAGAGGCTGCTCTGCTGCACCGAGGGCTCAGAGCCGGCGTTCGCTGCCGCTGCCGGGACTCGGGCTTGCGACTTGTCGCAGATTTCAGTACCCCACGCCGGGCACCGCCGTGCCTCACACGGCAGCAGGACATTTTCCTCCCCCCTTTCCCTCAGCCAGCGAGAAGACAGCTCTGTGCTCAATAAAGTCGATTTTACCAATAGTGTCTATAGCACGTCAGGCGCTCGACTGACACGTTTTCGATCGATGCGTGTGCGTGTGAAGCTTCGCCGGCACCGAGGAGCGGGGCTGAGCCCCGAGGGGCGAATTCCGAGACGGGTGTTCCCCGGTGTAACCCCTCGGTGCGCCCGTGTCCCGTGCTGCCCGCGGGCTTTTTACAACAGAAGATCCACGTCCGTAACTTTACAAAATGAAGACAGTACGAATAAAAAGGCTTAAGCATCTGTAATTCTTTTTTTTTTTTTCATGCCAAATGTTACTTTATTGATTCTGTAGAGCAGATATGAGCCGCTTCTGCTTTGAGCCCGTCTTTAATCCGTCAGTGAGCAGTGGCTCCTTTCCATACATTTCAATAAACTACGCGCTCAGATGAGCCTTCCGTTGCGGAAACGGGGGACTTCACTTTTCCAAACTTGTGACTGTATCGCCAACACCTTCGCCGCCCTGTGCGCTCCTACCCGCCCGCCCCTGCCCTCGCCCTCCCCGGGGAGGGGGGGCCCGGGGCCACCCGGCCGCCGTGAGATGAGGCGGGGACGCAGCCAAGCTCACGCCGCCGCGGCCAAACCGATCTCGGCGTCACGCCGAGGGCCTCTGCCGGGGCGGCCGTTTGTCAAAGGGCCCCCGCGAAGCGGGTTACGGCGCACCCGGCTGCGGGCGCCGCCTCCGGGGCTCCCGCGGGGCACAGCCGCGCTGCGCTTCGGGCCGCCAGCGGCGACGCCTCCGGACAGCGGACTCGGCGTCCAGCGTGGCGGCAGCCGCCGCTCCGCTCCGCGCCCGGAGCTGCCTCCCCCCCCCCTCGACGCCGGCGGCGGCGGCGCCCCCGGGAGCCCGCGGCGGCCCCCGCCCCGCCCCCCGCCAGCGGCCGCAATCGCGGGCGGTGGGCGCCCCCCAGCGGCGGCAGCGGCACACTGCGTCCCGGCGGCGCCTCCGCTCCGCCGGGAGACCGGAGCTTTCGTCCCCGCTACGGCGCCCCAGCGCTCGGCGCCTCCCGGCCCCGAGCACCCTTCTCCTTCCTCCCCGCTCCCGCACATCCACCCCTTTCGCCGCCGGCGGGCCGAGCGCGCCGCCCGCAGCTCTCCCGTTACCGCGCTCACGTCCGTAAGCGGCTGTGCGGCTGCGGCCGCTTTGAAGTCCGGTCTAGCGGCACACGGCGCTGCCTCGCCGCGGGAGCGGCAAAGGCAGGAAAGCAGCAACCGTGCGTGTGTGCGGGGGAGCCGCCGGTGCTGCCCGCCGGCGCGGCAGGCAGGCAGGGAAATGCCGCCCCGACTCCCATCTTGTCCTTCCCCCGCGCCCACCTCCCAGCGCCTATAGCAGCTCTTAAGTAGAGCCGGCGGGTCGGTTTCGGTGGGTGTTTTCCAATAAAACGGATTTCGCCAGGAAAAACCCCCGGCTGCCGCGGGGAGTCGGCTGCGGGTGGGCAGCTCGCGGCGTTGCTGCCCCTAACTTCGCGCACAGAAAACACGAAGAGTTTGTGCCCTTCCGGCTCGCCGGTGCACGGGCCGGTGCGTTAACCCGCCGTTAGACAAACGGTCGCTTCCAGTGATTGATTTACCGTGACCGAGGCGGCCCGTCTCCAAACCCTCCCCGCCGCCGGAGCCCCGCGACCGGCGCTCTCTCTTTGCCTTCGAGGAAAGCGCCCAGCCCGGGCGCCACGGGCGAAACCCGGGGAACCTGGGACGCAGCGGGGGGCCCGCCCGCTCGCCCGGGGCCGTGACGGAGCCCACCCCCGGGTGCAGGAGGTAAGGGGGGAGGCGGGGGTCCGGGCTGTCGCCGCCGCGGTGTCGGGGCGCTTCCCACGCGCGCTCCAGGCGCCGCACCCACGCGACGCTTTTGTCAAGCCTGATGCTGGGGGCAGTGACCACGCGGGAACATACATATATATTCCTATACATGTATAGGCGCAGGGGGAGCCGCCTCCCTCCCTCCCTCCGCACGGCGCAGCCCCGGGGCGGCCCGGCGGGGGTCCCGCAGCGCGGCGGTGCGATCGCATCCCGCCCCTGCGCCGCGTTTCCGAGCGCAGCCGGGTCTCCATGTTGGGTGAGGCGGCCGCAGGCAGCGGCGGGTTCCTCCGCCGGCTCCGCGCCGCGTTGGAGCCCGAGCGGCGGATTAAAAGCGGCGGGAGGCGCGGCAGCCCTCTAATGCGGAGTGACAAATTGCACTTGGGCGATACATGAACGAGAAAATGATTTATGGATTTTCGCGACGGTCTGAGCAAATGAAGGCGACATGAATTACACATCCTAATGTGCAGTATGTCATTTTCTAATAACACTGGTTTAGTTCTAGTGCCGTACGCCTCTCCCTTCGATAGGGGGTATCGATTAAATAAAAACTCTGAGGGCTGTCTTTAAACCGGACGCGTATCTTCTGCAGGCACCAGCTGAGGTTTATGTATTTACCTCTTGCTAAAGCAGAGGGCTACCGTCGGACCCCTGACACCGTGGCTTTTAGATTTTCCATCTGTCATCATTTAATTTGGCAGTTACTTCGCGAAATAAAGGCTAATCTTTCGTATCGCTGCCTTTCGCTCCATGCTGCGATTTAGAAATGTAAATAGATGACATCAGGTTTGTAAATCCACCGTGCTGACAGGGATGGCACCTGGGTAAGTCAAACCTTTCCTGCTTGCCAAAATCCTTCCGTGCCTCTTTGGCACCCCCAAATACAAACGGGCATTTTCCAGCAAGGAGAACATATGATAAATAACGCTCCTGCTCAACCAGAACTTCCTTAGCATTTCCGTTTGCCAAATATCACAGATTTTCTTAAAGATAAAAAACTTTGCATTTAACTCATGCTCACTGAGAGAGTGAATCGACACAAAAAATGGAGTGCACGTGCATAAGGGGAAGAAGAGCTGTCAGGCAGGGAGGGAGCTTAGCCCCAGATTCAGCCTGCTTTAGTGCCCCAAGGCCAGGGCTTCCCCTCTCCCGAAACCAAGTTCTTTTGCCCTTCATCACAGAGCAGTGATGAAGTCATAGTGACATAAACTATGAACATTCCCCATTATTTTAATGGTTCCTAGTCTAAAACATCACTCGACATTAGGAAGGACAAACAAGTCTTGGCCTTTCATGAAAAAGTATAAAACAGAGATGGGGAAGATGGAGATAAAGGATTCATCTGGGGCGTTAAATCAGTGATTACTGGGGAAGAGGTGAGAATATGCTTTATTTCTCATTACCCAAGTGAAATATTTCCATTGTTCGGGCACAAAAGGAGTCTGACAAATAAGGAAATGCCCGAATGCTGTGTTTTGGATTAAACAATCACTTTCCTAACCTGGACGATCATAGCTTTGGCTGGAGAAAGCTCATCCCTATTGTTTAGTTGACTATCCAAAACGATTTTCCAGTTCTGTTTTAGACATCAGTCTTAGTTTTAGGCTGAGAACATTGTGGCTTCTTTACTGTCTGGATGTTAAAAACACATTGAGCATTGGACTTCTACCCCCTCCTAGATTGTCATTACTTGGTTTAATTTTAATTATCTAGGTTTTAAAAAAAAAAACAAACCCCACACAACAAAGCCCATCCAGGTTCTCCTTTGAGAGAATTAATAACAGCTCTTAGTGCAGGAAAGATTACTGGAATCAATGATGTGATTAGGATTGTAAATAAGAAGTAAAAGATGTCACCAGTAGAAAAAGCCTGCTTTGCTAACAGGAAGATGTGTATGTTTTACTGATAGAGCCGTGGGATGAAAATCCTGCTTCAAACAGGGGTCGATACAGCACAATTTCAGAAATTAACTGAGAGGCCTGATTAAGGTTATTTGTGTCAGAGGGAAAGGTTCACTGCCACCACTCCCTCAATGGATTCAGCTCTTAATTGCCAACGAGGAGACAAAACAGGAAGGCTAGACCATTTGGCTAATCAATAAAAAAAAAAAAGCCTGCCTTCGTGTTTGCCTGAGGAGCACTCCTTGGGTCAGATCGATGTAGCAGCCACCAAAGTTCTTGCAGAGGTCACCAGTGATCAAGACGTTTTCTGATGGGTTTTAAACAACACTGGAGCCAAGCATCTGCCGCGAGGTTGCAAATGCAAGCAGAACTGGAGATACGATGTTAATCATCATCTTCATGCTTATGGGAGGACTCCTGGTGATAAAAACAACTCGTTGTATTTATGGCCTTAGACAGCTGTTTTAATAAATGAAGATAAAGTATTACTTCATTACATGCTCTGTACTGCACTGGTGATCAGATATGATGTAGCCTCTCCAGAAGGTGCTGGGAGTCTTGCTGAATAAGAATTGCAGGGAATGCACCACAGTCCAGAACAGAATTACAGTGGATGCATCCTACAGGGGTTTCTTAAGGCCAGCTTCTGCCTCCTTTTCCTTGCCCCTAAACATTCATATGGATCTTCAGGAAGACCACTCAAGCAGCAAGAGGCTGCTCCATGTGAAGTGGCAGATTGGTGCAGTCCATTGTCATTATCCCACCTCCTCCGGCTTTCTGAGCATCATAATGTTTATTGCAAAAAAAAAAAAAAAGAATCCCAGCTTGTTTTAATGACTTGTGTATTCATCTGATTCAAGTCTGCACTGAGACAAATGTCAGAATACTCTATTTTTCCCCAGTTAAGCTCTCAACATTTTCTAGCAACCAGGCTTTTTTTAGCATCCACACTGAAGCACCCAACATCCCAGGCACTTCGAAACACTCACTTCTGTATGCATGGCTTTACATTCACCATACATACCTTGGGCTCGATTCCTATAAGCTTGCCTCATGTCCTGTTGTTCCAATCTATTAATTAGTGACAAATCTGACAGTCTTGAACTCCACACTTAGGATAGCAGACGGATAAACCAACAGAAATTACTTTACACAAGGTAATGGGTCAAAACGACATATTCCTTTTAACTCATCTGTTTACAGGCAGAAGAGAGATGACATCTGCGTCTAACTTACCTCACAGAAGATACTTCTTGACAAAATACTTTTTAATAAGGCAGGTTACTAATCATTTAACTAAGGTTTTCAGAAAGATAGTTTACTCCATAGATAGAAACCTGGTATTGCATCAGCTGAGAAGCAAAATATTATCACATTTATCAAGACAGGCATCATCAAGCCACTATTTTCTGGATAAGTTTCTTTTTTATGATCTGGCTCAATCAACTGCACCCATTTCTTTGAACTTCATCGAAATACAGTTGACCTGTATCTGAATTTAACAAATGCTGCTAAGCTTGAATGATTACTAGAGCAAACGAGGACAAAACTGCAGTGGAAAACTCCAGTTGCTCTAGACTCTGTTAAGCTTCTCATTATACACTCAAAGCCATAGGTAGATGTAGTTACTCAAGATAAAGAAAATTGCTCTGTTGCTTTTCTTTTCAACAGCGAGTTCAAGCCTTGAACTAAAGCATAACTTGTTTTGAGGTTCAGCTTGAAAGCAGTAGTTAAAAACAATAAAACTTTTATTCTTATCCTCATAATACTGTATGTGTAGTGCTTGGAAGAATAAATACAAAAACCCACCCTAGATTTTTTGCCCAGAAGAATTTACATTCTTAGGCCTCGATGTTCCATAGACATATAATCTCCAGCGTGATTCTATCATCTGAGTCATCATACCAACTACACAACAGATAACAATAGCACCGACTAGGAAGGGAAAGGAGAAAGATGAGAAAAACAATGTTATAATTATGTAGTCACTTGGGAAGAGAGTGCACAGCTAATTTTTTGATAACTATTCTAGGTGCAGCTACTTTCACTACCGGTAGTTAAGACTGTATTTTTCTGAGTCTTCATGTGAAAAGACTCTATACTCAGGTGCTGGTGCTTTTTCTCCTCACATTGCAGCTGGCTAGTGCCAGCTTTTTTGCAGTGTAACCCATCTCAGTTTGAGTATTGAAGAAGTTCCAGTTGGAAAGCAATTTAGCCATTTATGAGGCAATAATCAAGGAAAACACATTATTTTATCTATACTGAGAATATTGCAACGTTCAATTCAGAAATTTTAACCACCTCCACATTTTGGAAGAGTGACTTCAGCAGATGGAAGTCTCAAGAGCACTTTTTGCCATTCTCAGAAGGAAACACCAGAGTGAGAAGTCCTTAAAAACCCTCAGCTTACACACTCTTAGAAATTTATAAGTTGGTCCTTGAAAAATCTGTACAAGACATCTCCTCTCACAACTCCTGCTCAGTGGCTGGACTGCATGACAGAAACTGTGCAAGTTCATATATTCCACACAATTGCTGTGGAGGATGAACACCATTTTTCTCAGAATAATTATTTCCAGGGTTCTGCAGGCTCTTCTGTAGAGCTGGATATAGATTCAAAGCATGTGTACACTTATCATCTATATACTTACTACTCCCACTGGTGGTAGAGAAGCAGGAGAAAGTAGAAAAAAAGTGTACACATAGAACAACACATAGAACAGCAGAAAAAGGAGGTCACAAGAACTGAAGTATAAAGAGATGACTAAAAGTGTAAGTGCAGCAAAACAAAGGGTAAGAGAAAAAATTTTAGAAAGCACTTAGACTTAAAAGCAAAAGCAATCAGACTATAACTGCAAAGCTAAATACTCTACCAGACTTTCCAGCAGCTTCCTAAGTTCCTACAGCCTAATAACAACAAAAGCTGTTGGAGTTCCCCTTCCCCTTTTTTTCAGCAGGCTTTACATATGCGTATGGCAAAGCTCACAACTGCTAGCTGTTACTTAATTAGGTAAAGTAGGAGTAGTCTGTGCTATAGATCTCAAAGGTCCACACTCAATTCGTTATGCAGGTTGGGGCCTGGTGTTGCTACAATTACAGTTTTTCAATTAAGAAATCAAAACAAAAGGTTGTCTCTCTCAACAGAAGTCGGTGCTAAGCTGAGGATCTCCGGGGGCTGTACGGGCCCCGCAGCCACTGCCTCACACAGCTGCAAGGTTGCTCTGATCAGCAGGATCTTGCAGCTATGGGGGACAGGGATGGTATGCCTCACTCAGCAAAACTTTGGAAGAAATTATTAAAGAAGTATGCAAGTTGCATAGTCAAGAAATGTTTGATTTGGAAGTTGCTCGTGTTGTTGCTCCTAAGGAGCCTGTATGTTGTGGTGATCCGTTCCTAAGGGATCCCTCTCTGCTGCCCATCAGTCCTGCAACTTGTTCATTGCAACGAGGGACTCAAATGGTACCAGATTTTTATTCTGAAAGAAGAGCTTTTCCAAGAAGGCTTTTGCTGTTTGATCAGCATACACAACGAGCAGTGCTGCTGCTGTTGAACCGGAGCGGGTCAGTACCTGCAGGACTTCAGCTTCTGTTACAGCATGCAATGTATGAGGAAGGAAAAGAAAGATCTTGTAGTCAAGTGTGTTGGATTCTAAATGCTATTGTGTGTCAACATATGTAACATACGCCCCAGTTCCTCCGTTTTAGGAAGGGCTGTAACAGTACTGCCGAGTATATTTTGACATGAATGGGTGAAGACTTGCGAAGTACTTGGGTACGATGCAAGCAGCTCCGGAGGTGACTACAATTTTATAGGAAGTGGAAGGTTGGCACCATATGCCCTAAAGAAGTCTGCAGCCACATGTGACTGTCTTCTAACATGCCCGCAACAAGCTGCTGAATCACACTTGCTTCCTTTAATACTGGTGGTTTCTCATTTTGCAGGCTTTACTATGCAAATCTTTCTGAAGTAACACATGCATACACAATCATATGCATATGTATATACATATACATATGTAATTACATGAACCTTGATGTTGAGCTTGGAAAGAAATGACAGTACTGCGAGATGTGTGTGTGGGGGGAGAGGGGAATGCAGCTGCGATCGAGTTCGGCGGGAGCAACGGCCAATACAGAACCGATCCTGCCTCTAGCAAGAGGCAATGCCTTTGAATTCAAGGTGCTTCCAGGCTCTCGGGAGAGGCTGATCAACACCACCACTGAAGACAGCAAAATATTGCCCCCGTGACTGTCAGGGTCACCCCGCCGTGATGGAGCTGGATGGCCTCGGTGGCTGCCGAGAACCGGCGCGAGGCCCCGCTGCCGCGGGGAGGGAGAGCATCCCTTCCCCAGCAGCAGCCTTTCTGCATCCCTGCTGTGCCTGGCGCTCCCAGAGAGCTGCAGCCAACTGCTGCTTCGAAGGGATGGTCCGGCAAATCCTGGCAGCTGTGGGAGGCAGCAGCTGGATTGCAAAAAAGCGATGTAATGCAAAAAGAGGAGCTCTGCTTATGAACAAATAAACGTAGCGATGCAGCGTCCCGTTGGGTAGTGATCCACGCTGCTGAGTGGTCACGAGAGGAGTGTCTCTCTCCAGAAGACAGAGAGCTGACTTCAAGGAGTAATCAATTTAGTGGAGATAAAATATAACACAGGCACTGTGATAACTCCGTGTGAGCTAAGCATGACAGTGAGGAGATTTTGCAGGAAAATGGAGGGAAAGGAAGACAAGACAGGAAGGACTTAAGTTGTGGGAAGTGTAAAATGGAAGAATGAGTCATGTAAATGTGATTTAGGGTAGAGTGGGAAGATGATAGAAGTCTTGGAGGAAGGCTTGGATTTTCTTAGCTTTGAAAAGCACTCGGGAGTTTGCTGGTTTTCAGTGGTTCTCATAGATTTCCCTGTAATTGGGGCAAACTTGGTGAAAGGGGATTGCCGCTTCCTGTAAAAGGCAGTATCAAGAGCAGAATGGGAATACTTTGGAACAGCTTATTGGTGTTACTGCTTGTGGCCTACTATTGGCTTTAATTAGGAAAGCCTCTTTTAGAAGAACATGGTAAAATGTTGTCTGCCACTCTCCCATGCTGCTGCAATGCTGGGCAGTAGGGATCCGTGGTGCACTTGTGTCCCACCGTTTCCGCCTCTCTGTAGTTTCTAAGAATCCCGAGGTGCCCAGGAAACTAGTTTATAATGTTCAATTTGCTGGAAAGAAAGGGTACATGCTTTTGACCCTTTGCCATATTTTGCTCAGCACAGAAAGGAACAAAAGCACAATTAGGAGGGAAGAAATAGCCTTTACGGCATCACCAAAGTGCCAATAAATAGCTGCAGAAATGCAGTTCTTATTGCAAGCAAAGATAGAAAAGCCAAATAATAGTTGTATACATTGATTTTGCAATGTAACTATAGGCTTACAGGGCAGTATTGAAGAATATTAACTGAAAATCCTTGACCAGAATTCAGAAAATTATAGCATCATCAGAAGTCCTTTATCTACAGAACTGTATATATAAAACTGTAAATTTTAATGCCCCTTTTTAGAATTTTCAGTAGGTAATAAATAACCGCCTTGTGTTGTGGCCTCTGTGGGAAGAGGGAGGATAATACCTAATTGGTATTCTGTTCTGAGAAATCACAAAAAATGGGGCTAGAAAAAAAATTTGTATCTAACTGTATTTTTTTCCTGCCAAAATGAGCTTTCTGGGTAATAATTTGGTTCTGAAAATTTCTAGAGGCGATTGCTGTAATAAAACAATTTCCAGAGCTTATGTGCTTTTAGGGAATGGCAAAAATTGCCATTCAATGTAGTACCAAAGTCAGAAGACAGGACTGTGCTCTTGCTTTGCTAGTGGTGGCGATCTGGAAGAACTCTTTACTTTTCCATGCCTCAGTCTTTCTATATGTATAATGGGCATAATATTATTTCTCCCCTATGAAAAAAACGACTTAGATCCGTGACTAAGAAGGTCCTATACAGGAATTAGACTTCATTACTGTACATGAGTCTAATCCGAGGGGGTTTTCTGTAAGCTTGTTTACTGAAATGAGACAGAAGTAGAAGTATCTGCTTTGGGCATCTTAACAGCAGAAGTTTGGGAACTTTTTGTAGGAACTTGGTGTGGTTTGGCAGTATGAAAAATGCAGTGTTAGAGCTTCCAGGGCTGCATCAAAAATGCTGGGGCCCTGACCAGAATACAGCCTGTTATAAACACGTTTGGCTTATTGAAATGTCTTCAGAATAGAGAAGTTAATTTTGTGGTGGCAAGGTTTACTGCCTGTCCGCAGCATGCTGGGTCATAGGTAGCATCTGTCTTGACTTGGAAGAAGTTGGTAGATGTTCTGTATTGCTTGATTTGTCTAATTTACTAGGATTGTGATTTTCTGATTAACTTTAACCTGATACAGCTTGTTATTGCTGGGTGATCAGATAGCATACATGTGATCTATCTACTCATGTATAGAAGATGCTAATCATATATTAGTGATCTAAAGAGCCTAGCAAAAATTTATTAAAATACCTGTAAAATTAGAATAGAGATTTCCTCAGCACCATCTGGTTGCCAAATGTGGCATTAGGCAATAGCAGCTTTCAGTTTGTGAGAGTGGTAGAAAAAAATTTACAGAATGGTTTAACCTTTCTGGGTATAAGAGCATCATAACTTTGGCATCTGTTCTAGTCCCCCTTAAATCACAGGAGTTTTTGATGCAGACTTTTTAATTGGAGTAAGATGAGATCCTGCTTGTAGACACAGCTTCTTGTCCTGCAAATCTGTGTGTGTTTGTCAGCGAGTGGACAACCGTTCTTTGATCATGGGGGTTTTAGTTGTTGTTTTCTTCTTTTTTCTCTTATAGGAACAATAGAAACGTATTTTCTCTGGCATCCACTGCAAACAGTAGAAGCCTTGCCTGAAATTAGGAATGGTCGGTATCCAACCAGCATAAATTTTAGTTAAAATGTTTTGGAATCGTATTCCTTGTTTTTATCATTTGATGCTATATTCATCTTTTGGCCTTGCTCTACAATATATATACATGCACTCACACGCATACATACAAGTGGGAGTAAAACTGTCGGTTACAGAAGTCTGACCTTGCATTTAATGAACACGTGGAATGGTGATGAAAACCCCGTAGGTAGTTGGGACATGGAAGAAATGCAAAACCAGGACCCTGGAACCAACAATACGGAGAGCATTTTCTAGAAAGAAAAAGTTATGTCCCACTGTCCTCCCAGTTTTTGGCAAATAATTTTTGGTTCGGCATCAAACTGAGGAATAAAATAGTAGGCATTTTCACTGTGAATAATGATTCATCTCAGAATAGAGAACCAAACTTCTATGCCTTGTATTTTCCTTTCGCTTCCTCGACCAAATGAATTGGATTATATTGTGGAGCAAAATGCTGGAAGTTTCCATTTTAAAAATTACGGAAAGCGAAGTAAATCGAAAGAAAGCATGTGTTCCTTTTTATTGTATTTTTATGGAGGTTATAACCAGAGTTGTTTTCTTACAGCTTTAAGCTGGGTTGTTATGAGCAGTTATTCTTATGGAGTCAGTATGGACCAGATCCAAAGTTGTTCAAGCAAATAGCGAGATTTCCAGCGATTTCAGTGTTCTTTTGGTCAGGCCCTTAATCTTCTAGAAAATGGTGAGCTTAATAGGACTATTGTGTACGCGGTGCTGATGGTGCATGGAGTTTGCTTTTGTGCCTAGAGGAGAAGAAGATGGAGATTTACTAACTGGTTGTCTGCAAGTATTGTTTTACTTCATTGTCATTCTATTCCCTTTCCAGCTGTTTTTGTATATAAAAAGTTCAAGTAAATCCCCTTTAAAAGGTCTGCTTTTGTGTTGAGGTACTTAAAGTTTAATGTCTTTGTGTCAAAGAGCTTTTATGAAAGAAGATTTGTCCAGGCATATCCTGTAATAAACATCTGGAAACTGCAGGGGTTGGCTAATGGTGGCTATACAGCAAGAATACAGTTTAACTAGCTGGCTTTACATCAGGATTAATTTTCCACCTTGGTTTTTGTTTTCTGTTTTAATCTTCTCAATTCATTTATTTGTTTTGTAATCTGAATATTTATGTCCTATCGTGGTTAAATAGTCTTCTGGTTGGTAGGTAGTACAAAACCCCTCATCCTGGATTGATGCAGGGAGGGCTGTATGAAAGCAGATTACATCTCTGCATGGGATTCACTGATTAAGTGTTTGAAGAGCAAAGTTGCTCATCTTTAAAGACAACTTCCTTTAGAACAAAATATATAGGAAAATGAGTATTTCTAGGTTAGTCAAAAGCAAAAGCTGCCACAGAGGTAGAAGGCATCATTTGTATGTGGGCCAGAAGTTTAATTAGGATTAAGCAAAACAGAAAGCTAGAGCTTTAGCCTATCTGATATAAACCAGAAGTGAAAGCCCTTAAACAATTTGGGGTGGGGAGAGAATTTAAAGTTTTTACAGAATGGAAGGGGAAAGACAGTGAATAGTTTCAGTAGTAACAGTGGAGACGAGGAGGAATTGCAGATAACACCATAAAAGAATAAGGAAATACATGTTTGCAAAGGTCCCAGAGGGAAAATTAGGTAAGGAAAGTTCTAGCAAATAAGAAGTAGAACATGAAGTGGTAATTCCTCCACTGCATTTATAGTCCTGTGAACGAACACGCAAAACCATAATCCTTATTTTGGATGTGATGATGCTGAAGGGTAACGAGCTGTAATGATAAGAGTCACTGTCAAAGTTCTCGGATGACAATAGGAGGTTTTAGAAAACACTTTTAAGTGTATGACTTAATCGGTAATTCTTGGAGAATTATTATCGCTGACAGTCCAGGAACAGATTAATTGAGTGGACGTGCGGAAATAAAGTTATCATCTCCCAAATTTAGCTGCACTTACCTAAGGTACAGCTTGACCCTTACAGACGACATGGGGCGAGGCCAGTCAGGGTGGCAGGCAGCTGAGTGAGTCAGCCCTTGGGCAGAGGCACAAACCCAGAGTCAGTCCACTGAGCGATGGAAACGGCATTTCCACATGCCACCAAGAAAGGTTTACCAGGAGCGATCCACCACCAGTAGTACAGTGAAGGTGATGCTGACCGAGGACCAGGAGGAACATGGCTTACCTCGAGACCTCATCATTTCTCAGAGCAACTCCCCACGGGCCTTCCAGCAAAAGGAAGATTTTAGTTACCTTGAAGAAGAAGGAGAAAAATAAAGATGTAAATGAGAAACGCATGTGGCTACAGATGCTTGCAGGTGTTCACTGTCAATCCCTTTGTTTGTTCGAAAAGTCCTCAGCCCCTCCTTCTGAAGGAGGAAAAAATTTGCTTCTGAGATATTTAAAACTAATTTTGCTCTCATTTATGTGGGAAGATAAATTGTGCTACTTATGAAACTATTTAATTTTAATTGTGTATTTTAAAAGATGTTTAGTATTCAAAGAACGCCTAGATTTAGTCCTACAAAGTTTATCTTATTGCTCTGCGTATTTCACCTGCGGATCCAGTCTCGAAAAAAGGAGGTTATGAAGCTGCAAGCAAAGTCTCATTGTAGTCCTCTGCTGTGTTAACTCACTTTGTTCTGAAGAGGCCTGCCTTAAGAGGCCACACTTCCAAAGTCCATAGACTGTCTTGTATCTCAAACTGCTAATAAATGCCAAATAGTAATAATTATGGTGTTGGTGCATGGTTCACATTAAGAACAGCAGGATTACTTTTAAAAGTGGAGTGGCTGCAGTCTGTTGCAACAGTATGGGTGGGGAGCGGGTCTTCCCAAGTAGGGGTCAGCCATAAATAAACTTTCTCAGACCGGAACTGTGCAGACTTGTGCATTTTGAGGTTAATCAGCACTCGCGTGGTGCCTTTCCTTCCATCATGAAGCTTTTAACAAGAGCGCAGGGAAGAGCCTTGCACAGCATCATCTAAGCTTGGGTTGTGTCTACCCGGAGTGACCTGTGGGCTCATGCTTTTATCTGTATCCTGAATCTGGAGTGGGAGAAGACCGCAGCAGGCTTTAGCTCTGCCCTTCTCCCATTCACCCAGCATAATTCCAATGGGATTATCAGAATGCTTGAGTGAGTTCATTGTCCTGAGCTTGTGGTGAACTGAGATCCCATGTGTGTTCTCTCCCCCTTCTGTTTTATTGACTTCCTCCTAAACAAAGGGGCATTTTTGTCTTTTTCCTTCCTTCCTTCCTTCCTTCCTTCCTTCCTTCCTTCCTTCCTTCCTTCCTTCCTTCCTTCCTTCCTTCCTTCCTTCCTTCCTTCCTTCCTTCCTTCCTTCCTTCCTTCCTTCCTTCCTTCCTTCCTTCCTTCCTTCCTTCCTTCCTTCCTTCCTTCCTTCCTTCCTCCCTCCCTCCCTCCCTCCCTCCCTCCCTCCCCTCCCTCCCTTCCTTCCTTCCTTCCTTCCTTCCTTCCTTCCTTCCTTCCTTCCTTCCTTCCTTCCTTCCTTCCTTCCTTCCTCCCTCCCTCCCTCCCTCCCTCCCTTCCTCCATTCCTCCCTCCCTCCCTCCCCCCAAATGCGATTTTACCATCGTTTTTTCATGTGTTGAAGTGACTTCAGATTTACATGGTTTGGGTTTGTCTCTGCTGGCTTGACAGGTTGTATGGAGCCTACTTGTCCACACGAACACTTAAGTGCCTGAGGTTAGCCAGTGGGGAATTTGCCTTGAACCCTGTACCACAGGGTTCCATGTGCTAGACCAGACGTAATACGTGCCTCAGATTTGATGAGTCTAAATATTTTAATCACATGGATGCGTGTTGCTAATGATGGAATGTACTAAAATTTAATTTTACTATTATAATATACAGTATGGATTCAGTTTTTAAATTGAAATGGTCATACATAGGGTCAAATTCTGCAGAGAATTTAATATAAAAAATCAATAAATGCAGACAATTTTTTTCATTATTGAAAAAAAACTAAATACTTGTTTGAAACTGGCCGAAACGAAGTTCACTTCTGGTTTTCACAGTTTCTGCAATTACATGAAATAGTGGAGTTCAGTTTAATTGACCATGCACAATGTGTTTGCATGTTACTAATTTTAAAATCCGAGGCTTAATGTTAAAGTTAGAATTTGAATGAGATAAGTAGACAAATACAAATTTTTTATATACAATAAGCTTTTCACTCGCTATGATGCTGATGCTTAGATACCCTATTTAATGATGGTTAATACAGTGATACTGATTTTGTCCCTGCTGTGTTCATTATTAACCCCAGAAGGTAATGGAAATCTTATTAGACTCAGTACTGGATATTAATACTGTGCCTGACTATGGTATGAAAAAAAGGAAGAAAGAGCCTGCAAACATTTGTAAGTTAATTGCCTGACTTGGAAACCACTAATGTACATGAGTAACATTTACTCACGCAGGTTGTCTCAGTGAATTCAAAATCCCTCCGATGAGTGGTTGCGGAATAAGGCCGTAAATCACACCTTTATGGAAAGTCTAAGAGATGTTAATGGGAAGACACCCACAAGGTACTATGGAAACTTAATAAGTTTTCATGAACAGTATTTTAAAGGCATATGTAATTAAATAAAGGTACTGGTTAATGTTTAAAAGTGAGGAAGAACCAGAAGTTGAGCTTAGTTTGCCTATATATATTTTAAAAAAATAATCTGGAGCAGCCATCATCTCACAGTAGTTATTTCTATAGTATGTCTATGTTCCTTCACACCTGATACACCCAACTCAGTGACTGAGTTACACGTGCCTCCACATAGGGTTTTCATTTATTTTTGTGGCTGGCCAGCGTTGTAGCAGCATTGGTGGCTGGGCAGGCACCGGAGCCGTGGAGGAGCCTGGCACCCTGCTTTCACACGGGAAGCAATGCCAGGACTGGCACTGATGGGGGCTGTCCCATGGCTGCGTCAAAACGCTGTGACAGCTCACCAGGGTTTCGGCTGTGCCTGGTGTACGTGAACGGTGTAGCAATACCTAATGGAGACAATGACAAGCTCATGGCCAAACACAACTCCTGTCTGAGGGAAGGTGACTTTTTTTGCCACCTGGCTGCAGGTGAGGGGTTATGACTCCCCTTCTGGGCCAGTTTATTTGGGTGCCAGATGCAAAGATGCTTTGCAAGTGGGATGTGCACAGCTTGGAAGAATAAAGCAATTATGTATTGATCAGCACACATGAAACATAGCTAGGATTTAACGAGCTGCTAGAGGGCCATTCCTGATAAAGCAGCTGGGGAGGCTTTGCTGTCCATGTAGGCATCAGTTGGGAAGGTGGTGGTGGAAAGGTTTGGTCTCTGTGACTTCATGAAGCAGGTCCTTGATGTTACAGTCCTTCATATGCTCTTTTGGTACTGATTACCTCAATGAATGAGTCTCGCTGGCCTGGCTAGATTTCCTGGTATGTTTCATTTGTGTGTGATTTTTTTTTTTTTTTGTTATTGTTGTTTTGGATTTTTTTAAGATTGTATATCTTTCTATGTCAGTGTCTTTTGTTTCCAGGTATCTGGTTGGGAGGCAAGGGCATCCTGGGGAGACAGGGGCTAACAGCACCTCAGGCAGAGCTATAGTGAGACCCAGTGCAGTGGCAGCACCTTTCCCCACCAGCCTGATGCTTGCAAGTGACCTGTCTTGTTCTGCTTATAGGTGGCCTGGGCCCTGTGTCAGCTGGAGGGTTCCCACAGGCTCTTTGAGCCCCAGCCTAGTAACTGGCTCAGTGTTTGCTTTCTCTCAGCTGAACTGGTCCTTACTGCTGGCCACGAGTCTAGCAGAAGGTGGAGGAGGAGAAACTGGTCTTTTCCAAGGGTGAGCCCTAGGGCTGGCTTCATATGCTCACTAAACTTACAGAGCTATTATGCAAAAAAGTGACTTTTGTTGCATTGAGTCTTTTGATGCGTTTCCTTCTCCCTGCCCTGGCAGTACCTCCTGCAGGCTGGGGTGAGGTGAGGCCAAGTCTCTCCATGGTACAGGTCCCTTGCAACAGGACCTACCCTCCACAAGCATTAGGCTGTGGGGTGCAAGAAGGTGAGCCCTGTCTCCACCATGGTGCTTGGGGAGCTGTCACATTCAACAGAGCTTGAAAAGGAGTGACTGGTTCCATATACTTTCTCTAGTTGATGGTTCTGTGTATTTTTTGGTTTTGGCAGATGACCAGGCATCAGAAACTGTTACAGAAGTGGCATATGGATACTTGTGGTGGGTGAAGAGGATTTGAGGCTTGACTGCCAGGAGTGTCAGAGTGAGTGTGGTGCCTGGAGAGGCCAGTCTTGGGATGAGGAACCAGGTCGACACTTTTGGAGGTTGATCTTCTCGTCTATGGACAAGACTTCTCCAGGCACTGAGCAGTCAGAAGCAGTTTTTTAGCTGCTTCTCCAGGTGCCCAGGACTTCCAAACTATAATTTTTATAACCCTTCAGCTGGATGGAAGTATACTCGCGGTAGCTGGTCTATAGCCTGCAGTCTTTGATGGTGTTAGTGACTGACTTAGCAGGGTCAGGGACAGAGGTGAAAGAGGGATCTGGGAGTATAAGTTATGCTGCATTTTTATGGAAAAGGTAGATGATTAATTGGTTGTGTGTTGCCTTTTTTTTTAATTACATGGGCAGCTATTTCTGTCTAGAGGCTTGAGTGGAGTAGGTATTGAGTTTTGCTTGGAGCAAAGACCTCATTTTACAAGAGTGCTTTAAGTACATCTATCAGCTTATTTTGAAAGCTGACATCCAAACAGTTATGATTTAGTTACTCATCTCTTTCTCTGGGTTTCTGCTGGAGCCTCAAAAACTGGAATACTGGGCCCAGATAGAGATTATCTGTTCAAAGTCTGTGGTCTTGTTTCTGTGTCTTCATCTAACTTGATGTGTTTTTCCAGACACACTCAACAAGGTTCAGGACTTTAAGGTTGAAAATTTGGTTGGCAGTCTGCAGTGAAACTGGTGTAATGGAAATAAAAATGTCTGTAGTATTAAATTAAATGCATGCTTTTTATGCCATCTAGATAAGGAGTATATTGTTTATTTTTTTGAAAAGAATCAGTTTTCCTTATTGTATTTTAAACATTCAAAGTTATCCAAACTCCATATGTATATTTTAAGGGGGAGTAAACAGCCAGCCTTCAAAATGTGAGTGAAAGACTTATTCTTTTTTTTCAGTAGGAGCTGTTTTTGTAAAACGCTATGGATGTGGGAAATTAGAAGGAGGTAAAACAACTGATGCCAAAGTAGAAATAGTAGGAAAGAATATTTTTTTGTGTATGTTTGCTTAGTGTTGGTGTCACTTATCACAGTAGTTAAGTCATAAACAAAATATACTAGACAAATCATCAGTAGTGTATTACTGCATTTCATAAATTTGAAGAATGAGTCTGTGGATGGAATAAGTGGGGTAATATTCCAAAACAGCAGACTCCATCAGTGGTGGGCAGGAAGAACTTGTGAGTATTAATAGTGTAAATACAGTAGCAATCCTTGCTTCTATCTAGATTATATTATCAGACATAACACATTGTTTTAAAAATTATTTTCAAGGTTTTTTTGAACTTTCTTTGGGGGTGGGGGGATCTTTCCCCACTTTGTACTGTGGTCCTATTACTGCTTTTACCCAGATCACATTAAACTTCCTCTGCCAGTATGAAGATAAACTATGTATAGTACAGGCTGTAGAAGAAATTCTTCACTACCACAGATAGAAGATCACCTGTTTAGCCTGGGAGTTGCATATCTAAGCATAGCTAAAGCAAAGGCTTATAACACCTACGAGTTATAAGTGCTTTGATCAGGATGTGATTAATGTTGGTTTGCCTTGAACCTAAAGAAGAGCATGCTAAGATGGTTAACAAAAAACAGTATGTGACTATTTTGTAGTACTGATGGCACAGCTAGATGCAATGTGGAACCAGTGCGACCACGAAAGGGGCAACGAAGATGGGTGTGTTTCCACATAGGAAATATCCAAACAACAAAAAGTTGCAGGATAAGTGTGCAGAGTGTCCTACCAAATGCACAGGGGTGAGTGGCAAAACCCAGATAGGCATAATTGGAAGCAGGATGAGCCTTGATTTGGAGTGGTGGGAGGGAGCAAGCTGCACATGAACCTCAAGGAAGAAGAAAGGCAGAGAAGAGAAGGCAAGCCTGTCTCAGTCCCAGCTTTCCTAGGCGAGGAGCTGTCATTCAGGCCTGATCATGTTGACCTCTGCAATGAAGAACTGCCACCAGCTCTGTGGTGCTGCGTGCTGCTTGCAGCTGGTTTAGGATGGAGATGTGAAAGACTGACAGCTCTGCATGCAGTGAAAAATCATTAAAAGGTGTAAGGGTTAACCATTAGCATGTTGCTGCCAATGAGCCAGCTTAGCACAGTTCTGCTTTAAAGTTTAAAGCTGGCCTGATTTGTCAGTCTTCTAAGTCCTTCCAGCATAGTGCACTCTAATTCCTTAAGTGATAAATTGTGGTAATATGTAATAATTTGCAGCATAGAGCTGCTTTTCTTGACAAAGTAAAACTTCAGCCAGAAGGAGAAGAAAAGAGTGTTTAGAGGAAGGAAGATGGTGTTGCTCTTTAACTCTTGGAAGAAGAAATCTATATGACTGTAAGATGATGATAGTTGGCTTTGGCCTCAAGACAGCTGCAGAGGGGGGAAAAGAGAAAGGTCTAAGGATTGACTATCCCATTAGGGGCAAGTGCTCACGGTTGTGATTTAAAAGTTAGTGGAGTAAGCTGCTGGCACAACTGGTTTTGCTTGGCTTAGCATTTTGCTTGTGATGATCTGCTCCTTTCTAGGAAGCAGAAAGTCTCAGACTTTGGCCTATGAAATGTTGGATTAGCCTTCAGAAAGGTGGCTGCTCACAGATTGTTCTGCTTTCAAACAGTTAATGTATAACTGGGATGATTATGTTAATGGCTGTTATCTTTTCATGTCAAGTGACTGAATTATTGGCCAGGAATGTTAGGTGCTCACATAGAGGGAAGCTTTGCGAAATGAAAATGCAAGCATCCTTTATCTCCTCTAAAGATGTGATTGCATTTTAAAAAAAAGTCTGCTACAAATAGAATATGGAGCAGTAACCCTTGCTCCTAAATGTAGACAGTGATCTAATTTGAGCTGTAGAAACTGACTTCTTGAGCATTTGGTGAAACTTCTAATCCTTCTGGAGAAATAATTGTGTGTTAATTAAGAGCCAGAATTCCATGAGGCTTATTAGCTGTCTAGCTGGATCTGAGAAGCAGAAGGTCGAACAGAGTTTAACTAAAATGTAGAACTGTTAATTAGTCTCCTTTCTTCCCAGTCTCCTTTCTATTTTCTTGTTTTCAGTTTGTGTAGCACACTTTGAATGACCCGTGAGAAACTACTGTGCTTCTGACATGATAGCTCCCAATTGTAAATGCTGTACTTTACTAGCTGTGAACGAATAAAGCTTTAAAAGAGCTTGGCTTCCCTTAGCTACGAGCTAGCTTGTTATGGAAGAAGAAATGACAGAAAGTGGAAAAAGCAGGCTGGCTAATCTTGTTAAATTGGCTGAATAATGTTGCATTCAAGATTGGTGAACTCCGTGCTGGAACGCACAGATGCTTTAATAAACTTTAGATGACCTATCTTAGTTTAGCACTTTTTTTATGGGGTTCAGAAAATGTTTGATAGGCATATGGAAACTTAAACATGAAACCATTTTCCTTTTAGACCTCCATTTTGAGAGTTCCGAATATGGGAATTTGAATGTGTGAAGGTTGTACTTCACTCTTGCGTGCCTGGGCAAGATCGAGGAGGGGGAAGTAGACCCTGAAACTTGTTTTAGTATCTTTGAAAATTTGTTAAGCAGCACTCAGATGTGAACTGTTTCCTGAATTTTTCACTTGTATATTATGATTAAGTTTACTTTTTGGAGGAGAGGAGGATGCTAGCATGCAGTACAGCACTCCCTGGGGTTCTGGTGTGACGTGAGGCAAGCTGAGCAAAACAGCTGCTATTTCAGCTCAATAGCCCCTGTACCCCCCGGTGAAATCATTTTGGGCCTGCTGAGTAGGAACGGTTTGAAGCTCTATTGTAGAAGACACAAGAATTCTATTCATTAATTAGACTTGTCAGAGTCTGCTTTGTATTTCCAACAATGAATACCATTTCATTCCAGGGGTGTAGTTAAGCCCTTAAGCTAATTCGACTTCCGGCTCCGGCCCTCTTATATTTAATGCCTCACCTTTAGATGTTTTGTTGTCCTAATCGCTGAAGTGTTTATGTTCCTTTCAGTTTACAGTATGTCCCAACTAAGACATTTGCATTAATATAAATGCATTTCCCTAATACAGATGCACTGCAGAACAGAATATGCATCAGAATGATGAATCCTGGTAATTTAACTGGTTTCACACCAATATGGTGTGCCTGTATGTTAGTTCACAACTTTGGCGGAGAGGGAGAGAGGGCTGAGTGGGAAAAGGAAGTGCATTAAGTGTAGTGTAGACAGCCCTTGAATTATAAATAGAAAAACCACTTGGATCTCTAAATATGTCCTGATTGTGCAGGTTAGAGTAGTTGTGTAGGATAATACTTCTACCGTCTTATTGTTCCAGGCATTTAGGGGTGATGGATTTTTTCTTCTGTTTCTTTAGTTATTTTCCCACCCTTTTAAAATATAGATGTACCTTTTTATTAAAGGTAGCCTAAGTATAACTTTTAAAGCTAAATTTGAGGAGCACCTGAAACAATAGGATTCCTGATCATAATTGTGAGTCTAGGTATGCATGAATGAGAATCCCAAAAGCTCTGTTACAGGGTGCACTTACTGTGTGATTCTTTTGGCAGTGTTTGAATTATTCCAGTACTAAATCTTGGGTTGGTTTCTTGTTACTACAGTAGCTCTTCTGTCAAGTGTACTGCACAGCATTCTGATCTGGCAGCCTCTTGGCAAGAACATAACTGAAAATATATGCCTGCCTACTAGAAGATACACAAATACAAACCTCAATTACATAGAGTTAGGTTGTAAAATCTGTGGGATAAAAATCTATGGGATTATCTGGTGAAAGATAAACTATATAAGATTTCCTTTCTTCCTCTTTTATTTTATAGTCCCCTGTGTTGCAGGGGGCAAGCTACTAGTTGCAGGGACTGACTAACTAAGGATGAGCTTGGCAGTGTTCCTTGGGGATAGCTGGTGGACTTGGTGGGAAGCTGTAGAAAACCACAGACATTTACGCAGATGGAGATACTGCTTCTATGATTGACTCTGTATCTCAGGTTCAGCTTCCTTCAGTGGTCTGGAAGGAACTATATCGAAAGGACACTAAAACCAAACCCTGTTCACTTCTCTAACTTACTGTGGGTAGAGGAACATGAGGCTTGCTCTCCATACCTGGTTTATCCACTTTTTCTACCAGTTAATTAAAAATATGCCTTCAAAGAAGATATTAACACAAGAATCTAGACCAGCTGTGACTGTCCTATTCAAAAGCATGCCAAAGACACTGTGACCTTATTTTCCTAGTCTTGGTGTGTTATTAATTTGCTTGGGGTTGTACCCTGTAATTCTCTGTGCTGAAGCAAGCTGAATTTTTGAATCTTTCCTGGTAAATCAAAGGTGCCCTTTTAGGATGTCAGGTAAGGACTGAATCTGTCTGCTTTTCAGGCAGAAAGGAGGAATGCTTAAAGTTTTGAGGTAATGCTTAAGTTTGACTTGTAGTAGTACCCAAATGAGAAACTTGTATGTACATCTGAAGTGATGGCATCGGTTTTCTTGATGTGGGACAAAACAACAGTGGGCCCTTCTCTGTCACCCAAGGAGTATCTTAGAGGTGAAATTTCTGTGCTGAAAAAGGGGAGATTGTCACATGGGAGGACCCCTTTGTGTACAGCTCTATGGAGTACAATGTAAATTGTAAATCCTCCTTCTGAAAAGAAAGTGGACAAATCATTACAGGCTTGTGGTATTCAGAACAAATGAACCTATATGACCAACTCTTAACTCTTGCAAGCTGAAGTCAAATGAATTATAAAACTGGAAATCCTGTAAAGCATTTTGCTTTCTAAGGGTTAAATGGCTTAAAGGCTTTAGAAAAAATCAGGAATTTGCAAAGTATAAGTAACTGGTGTTTTATACTATAGTTGAAAAATGCTGTATCTACATCCCAGTTCAGATCAGATCTGACAGATATGTTTAGCCTTTGTGCCTGAATGCTACTGCATATGTATACGTATATGATATTCAAAGTATGTATTCAATGGAAATTGAATTTTGGTTAATATCTGCATTAAAATCGGGAATTCATGAGTGATAAATTGTTCACCTTTCTTTCCTGACCTGGGAGATGAAGAGAAGAAAGCCAGTGATGATATGTTGTCAAGGTAAAATGACATTGTTTAGAAAAGGGGAATATTTGGAGTTCCTGTTTCAATGAATAACATTGCTGGAATGTTCACCCCATCAGGCAGCTCTGGAAAACAAGCTTTCAGAAGGTCACCAGCTTGAGCTTGTAACCTTGCTGCCATTTGTCTGGTAGGATCTCTTTTCATTGTAAACCTGAATGCGTTTATTAGGATTGCAATGAAGAGAGAGTCTGAAGAGAATATTAAAATAGTGGCTATTGTGCCAGGAAGAAAATGTTTGTTTCTGCAAGTAGTGGAGCCCACAGAGCTGTTGAAATAAAAGGTCATTTTCAGACTGTGGAACTAAATAGGATATTCTTGTGAGAGAAAAGAGCGGAGATGTGAATGAGGGAAAAATGAACGCTGTTTCTGCTACTCCTACAAAGAATCAAACCAAAATTTTTAGATATTCACTTTTTAAAATGTTTATTTTATTTGTTTAAACTTATAATGACTAAATACTATGTTCAAATGATCCTTCAGACAGACACGAGTTGGTTTTTTTAGATGCAGTGAAGTTGGTGAAAGAGGCAGGATAAATGTAAATGCTCTTGTCTTATCTATCAAGTCGATATGGAGTTCACTAAGGCTATTTTTGACTGTGAGGGACTTTCTGAATTGGGGAAGATAAGACACCCCACTTGCACTCTGTTTTAGGACTGGAACTTAAAATTGCAGTGGAGAAAACAGGTATAACTGTTGTGCCCAATTTACTTTAATAGGGTTCTAAAGTTGCAGAAGTCTGGTCCTATGCTGTCAGTGGCAGGAAAAGTCTCAAAGACATTCTTTTGAAAACATTAAGTTGCCAAGGAGAAAATAAAGGTTATGTTCTCTTTTTTTATTTATTTATCTGTTCGTATCTATGTATATATTATTTCTAAGAGTGCAGGAAATGAAGTTCTGCAGTTAAGAATTGTGGATTATAAATTGATGCCTTTTACTCTAAACAAGGGAAAACAAATGAGTGTCTTCCTTTATCCCCAGATAGAGTTATGGGGTGTATTATCTGGCAGAAGCAACCCTACTTCTAAAGGGAACATCTCACACATGTTTATTCTCCTAGAAAACTTTTGAGACCTAATTTCATATGATCTACTTTTGAGCAGTGTGGAAGGGAGAAACCTGTTAGGACACTAAACCAAAGCGAATTATTTTCTCAAATGTGCACTAAACTGGATTCCAATTTAAAGTGCAATAAAAAAAGAATGAGTAAATGCTGTTCTTGTATGTGTTGCTCCTTCTTCAGAGAGCAAAGATTTAGGCCCATGAGAAATTTTCTATTCTTAGGCATGAGTTTTTTTCCTCTCCAGAGGTGATAAGATAGTGAAATTTGGCAGTTAGATGCTCAGATCTTCCTCCAAGAAATTTAGTCCTACATGGTGTTAGGGCGTATGTTGACATCTGCCGCTGCAGATAAATTCAAATTCCAAAGAGCATGGACAACCATCAACAGTTAGATGTTTGGCTGTTGGTTTTATGGCATTCATAGCACCTGCAGGAAAAAAAAACAATCTGTAAAGTCAAGACACATGCTAGCTGAATCATTTCTCTTCTTCATTTCTGCATCTGCAGGTGAACAACCTGCTGTTATCTAAATTGCCTAGACTTACTTCCATGAAGGTGGAAACTAGTATACCAAGGACCTTGTTGTCTTGAAACAGTTTGCCTTTATGCTTGAGTCAGGTTTTATATTGGTAAATGTGATTGCTTTGGGTGAGATAGATAATGCTTGAGCTGCATGAAAGATAATGGGAATGGTGGGCTCTCCAAGTGCTTCCTTTGCTTCCATGGATATGGGTAGTGCAGAATTAGGCAGTTCTTACCCATACTCTGTGGAAGATCATCAGCAAGCTTCAGTTTTACCTTTGAAATGTAAATGATCAGTGTCTCAACCACTTGAATACCAAACCCAGCAGATCAGAGCTGATGTAACACTGGATTCTCTTTAACCTGTCTTCTGAAGAGTGCTGCTTTGTTTCATTTTTCTACCATATACTACTTTTTCTGCTATATCTTGGTTTATCCTTTCTAAACTTGTCTGTGAAACCTGACAGCCCTGAAAAAGCTTTTATTTGTTAGTAGGTTTTTGTGGGCACGTTATCCATAAAGGTCACTCAAACACAGATTTGCTGTTCTGCATTTGAGCTTGATGCTGTGTTGGTTCCAGATTTTTATGTAAATGGTGTTAGGATGGTATATTTATTACCAGTGAAAAGACAGCACAATCAATTTAAAAAAGCAAATGGTGCTGCACTAGATCACACACTTTCCTGGCTAAAAATAGCAAGTCAAATGCTGGGAGTTGCTGAATGCTTTCAGTCCTCACTCTGAGGTAGAATTTCAAATTAGGAGTATTTCCTAATGCTTGGTCCCTGATTTAACAAACTTCTTAACAATAGACTTAAGCCCAGAAAGACGCATTTATGTGGTAAAACAGTCAAATTGCAGCCCTCTGGAAATATTGGCTGAATGTTCCTGAAATTGGTGATGTCTTTTAGAAAAGAATTGTAAGGTAAGATCACAGGAGCTCTTTCCCTTTTTTCCCCCTCAGAACTGTGTGTTTGTAACACCTGCTGAGAGAAATGGGATCTGTAGGTCCCTAATAGCCTTTAAACACTAATCTTTTGGTATGTAAGAGAACCAGCTGGCTAATCTGAAGACATTCTAGGAAAAATAATGCTTTTATTTTCCTGTGTATTAGCAGTGACCTTTATAGAGGTTGCATACATAACTTTCTCATAAAGGTTATTGTGCTAATTTATTTTTAGATTATTTTCCTCATACAATAAACATATATAATAATCCCATTTGTTTTCTTTGTTCTAAAAATACTGAAATACTAACCACAGTATAAAAAGTGGAAAATAGATTACTTCTATCAGCTTTGTTCTGTGCACTAAGTCAAACAGTAATGACAGTGGATTTTAAGTAACCTGTGCCAGGTTTTCTTGGCTCTGTACTACTAATAGGAACAGACAGTGGAAGCAGGCCTGGTATTGCCTTGGAAGTAAAAGGACTGTAGGTGCTTGGAAGAAAGACTTCTTAGACTGAACTTTTTTGCTTAAATTAAGGCTATTTTCCATTTTTTTCAGACCTTCATTTTTAAAATAGGCTGTGTTATCAGTAACGGGAATCTTAATTGAGTATTCTTTTTTCTGCCTGCGTAACTTTTTAGGATGCCATAATATTGGCAATACCAATACTGGAGGCTGTTCTGACCCGAAGCTTTAAGTAAAATAACTTCCTTACGTAAGGCAAAATGTCCTTCGTATGTACCATATGTTGTCCTTGGATTTCTGTATGCCTTACAACTCTTACTAGTGTAGTGTTTCCTTTCTTTCTGTCACTTTCGTGGGGTTCTGTGAAGCTACAGCCTACAAACTGATTTTATTTTTTGTTTTGTGTTTTTTTAAGTCTATGAAAGCAAGCTCATGAAATGACTGCACAGGTCTGGACACACATGCCTTTGTTGTTTGGCTCCCAGAGCTTCCATCCTGAGTCACCTGTCTGCCACTTGCTCTAGTACAGCTTTTTGGAGTTGGCCCTTAACTTATCCCACTATATTATGGGGTGACTTTTCCCTTGTGCAAGGCTATAGGTCTGCACCTGCACAGTTACCAAAGAACAGGTAGTGAAGACAGAAGTTGTTCCCTGATGCTACCTGCCATGTTCCCTTCGGCCTGGGTCCCTTCTGAGAGTTAAATAAGATACTGAACCTTCAGAATTAACTTGTCTTATTTTTTGAAGATTAGTAACTTTTGGATTACAACTGTTTAAAATTCTGAATTTTCCCAGCCATAATAAAAGGAAACACTTTGGGATCTAATGAAAGCGTTGCTCACTCTTCTGGTGACTTTAGTGGAGTACAGACATGCTCACTCCTCCCTCTTCTGTTCTTAATATTCAGTAATGCCTTTTCAGGAAACTCATCCAGTGCCTCTTGCTCATCTTCTGTTCGCATATTAGTCTGAAACTTGCTTAATAATTCTAAGAGAAAACAATGAAGGCAAGCAAAGTATAACATTATGGCATTTGAACTGTGATGGCAAATGCAAATCCTCAAGAATATTCACATGCAGAAGACTTAGTCCCGTTTGCATCTGATGTTAGCGTGTTTTTTTGAGAAGAACAGTGCTAATACAAAGACTGGGTATTTATTTGGCAAAAGAAGTTTGTAATGAGGATTTTATTTTAAAGTAACAGCAAGCATTACAATAGAGAAATCGGGATGTAGAACTCTGGTGCCAGTTAAACAAAAGATTGTTTTCCTTATTTTTTTTTAACCAACAACACAACAGTGTCTCCTATTGATTTGTAGTCTGGTGCCAGACGTTATTACTGCTAAAATATAGTCCATGTAAAAATCAATGCATGCATACTGTAGTACATTAATTACTGCATGTTTTTTGTTTCCCAACTAGGTACTTACTGATTCCATATTAGGTCTTCAGATGATAAAAATCTAATGAGCCTTCCCTCTGTAATCTGTTATACAATATTATTGTAGATGTAGAACTGATTTGCTGATGAACTTCAAACTTTATGGCAAGTTATGCTATAATAGTTGCTTCCCAGTTTTTGGAATTATTCAGCTTCTTCAAAGACTGTCAAATGTATCCTAGGGAATAATCACTACAGGATTAGATGAGTGAGTGGAACATGTGTGTACCTGAAATAAGGAGCTACTAAAAACTTTAATTTAAAAAAAGTCTTTCTATATTAAACTGTACATGTGCTTTGCTTTCTCTCTCTCCGTACTCTATTATTAACACCATCAGAAAGGAGTAGACAGATATACAATTTAGCGTTTTTGTTGTTAAATGAATGGCCTTCTATTACATAGTTCTCTTTGGAGAAATCATCTTGCGTTAAGGCTTGTTTTTGTACATGAATGTGCATTTAATACTACTTCAAATGGGCATAAAAAGCAGCTCATGAATGTACACAAACAAACAGAAAACATGTATTACAGGAACAAAATCCCTTGCTATCCTGTAAATAGCTGCCCTCTCTTAAGAGCTAAGAATGTGTTGCTTAGGATTACAGCTGGAGTTAAAACAACTAATCAAAACATGTTTCTCTTTTAAAAAGATAGATGTAGATGAAGGTGATTTTTGACTTGAAATAATTGCAATTTAAAACCACTCTGCTGCACAGTCCCTATATCTGATGTTTAACCTTGTTGAGCACTCTTTTTCTGACTTGAGTGCTTTGAAGCTCAGCTTCTACATCTTAAAACTTGTTTGGCCTAACTATTTGAGCATCTAGCTCCCTCACACTTTATTCACTCCTCACTTTGCTGTGATATGAAAAGGATTTGAATGATGCAGTAAGCAGTTCATAATGTTCTTTGCATGCACTGATGTAGTTACTATTCATGAACTAGATGTAGAAAGTGTTTTGTGAAACCTTATTAAAGAAGGCGGATACCTACTATGTTACATGCTATGTAAGACATCTAAGTAGTAGAAAAATGTAGATTTTAGCTTAAGGAGTTTCACAGCTGTTTTCCATTGTCCAAATATACAGCCTGTCTGATCTGCTCAGTTTAATGTGGTGAAGACACTCGGTATCAACACTTGACACCATCTGCTTGAGTATTTGTATTGCTGATATGCTATACCCATTATTTTTCATGTTTCTGGTCCAGCTAACCTTGTTGGGGATATATTTATACTAGATTTTGTGTGTCTTCCACTAATGAATAGCCTAATGTTAACAGAAGTATGTTGTTTTGTTTGATGGGTTTTTTGGAGTCCTGTCATAGTTAAAGGCATGCACTAAAAAGCTGAGGACTTGAGTCCCTTGGTCAAACAACAACATTGCATGTGACACTTGAAAGAAAACTTATGATTAATTTTAAAAAAGTACACTTTCAATCATCTGCCCTCAATGGGCAATTCTACAGCCTGGATCTTGAGAGGATGGAGGCGTTTGTTCACCCCCTGGTCAAGTGTCTAGATGTCCTTTATGGGAGGGTGAAAATCTCAGACATAACCCTCTTGCATTTCCAGTTGGGTGTCTCTGGATAGGTACCTGATTGGTGGGGCTTGCTAAATTTATTTTTGTTTCATCATTCCTGTTTAGGTACTTGCTCAATTGTATATCTAATAAATATTTAATATCTATATGCAGAGTTTAAGTTGATAACAAGACAAACATCTACACTTTTTGCCTCTAGGCTAACAATATAAGACAGAAGTAGTGTAGTTGGTGGCAGATTCACTTTAAATTTTTTTAACTATTATGTTCTGTTTTTTGTCTATAGCTAAAATTCCTTGCACTTAAAAGATAAGCAAGTTATTAATCAAGTCTTTAGCAGATTATATGGTTTGTGGTTTTTTGTACTGACTTTAGAAAGGAGAGATGCAGTTTCTAATTAGGAAGACTGACCTAGTAAGACACTGAATAAGACCTAAGTACTGTGTATGTTATTCATCAACATGTTGTAGTGGAAGCCTAAAAACCAGAGTAATGTGATAGTGGACTCTGCCCTTAATGTATAAGCATATTAACTGGAAAGCATGCCCAAACTTGCTAAGATAGATATGTATTTTACCATGCATATTCATGGTAGCTACTGACTTAATTCAGGCAAAACCTAATTTGGAGGTACAGCTTTCTAGAGAAATAGCTCTGAGGGTATAGACCAGGTGGTTGTTGGAGGTAAGATAGACAGGGTCGATTCTGCTCACCTTAGAGGCTGTGGAGGAAATTTCAACAAAAACATTATCTAGACTTTCTGTATAGAACCTTACACTGCCCTATAACAAACTCCACATGTCTCTAAGCAGCTCCTAGTACTCTGTATGTCATATTTACAGTATAAGCAGTGCATCTCCCAACATGCCTGGGAGATAAGAAAGGGATAGAATAGCAAGGTGTAGCATGGTCCTTGCTTGCTTCTGTTAAGAGGGGACTGTAAAGTCATGTGAAGAGATCTAGAGCGCTACAAATGCTAATCTGAACTAAATCCCTGGTGGAAAGATCAACCAGGTCCCATATGCCGAAATAAATCTTGGAAATGCATTATAAAAAAACCCAAATTGACACTTGTCCAAATGGCATGACAGTTTCCAGTAATATGTGCAATATGACACAAACATTGACAAAACCCTTCATACTACTAACATCTTTAACTGTTTAAGAATCTTTCCTCTTGAGATGCTTGCACTTCTGTATGTGTTCTCTCAGTCAGTGGCATGCTCAGTAATGCCTTTGGTGCAAGCAAATTGTTAGTATCTTCCAACAAAAGAAGTTATCCTTTCAAACAGGTCTTAATGCTCAGAATGGCTTTCATGACTGGGCGATAACCAGTTGTGTCCCAAAATTAGATGTATAACTAATGTGCTGCCTTACAGTGTAGAAGCAGCAAATGTGTTTTTGCAGGAGTAAAATTCAAATTACTTTCCCTGTATTTCAGTCCTTCAGAGCTATAAAGTAATCAGAATTAATTAGCAATAGCATGTTCCATGAAAGGCTTTCTTAGCCTAAAATCTTTCTGCCCCTACTTGCTCACCAAGGAAGCATTGCATGAACAGTTTTCTTCACACAAGGCCTTGAGTTTGATCTTGGCAAAAAGGAGAGCACCTTCCTTCCCTCTTCATTAAAACTGGTCTGTCATTAAGTCATATAAGGAAGGAACTTGTACTCTGAAAATCTCTTTAAAAGAAAAATACTCAAAAGATGAGCAGGAATTGGTTAAAGATGTGACATAGTCCTTCCTTATTAGGTATGTAATGAGATGAATCCGCTCTATGAAAAGTGGTGAAGAGAGGAGGAGGCTTTAATGTACAAGACCTTAACCATTTCATAATTTCAGGATTATTTTTTTAATCCACAGCTGATATAATCAAATATTATTTCCATACAACAGACTGGAAACTCACTTGAAATTTTAAAAACATTTTTCAGATAATGTGCCTTGAAAGGCTGCGATTTTAAAAATAAGATTTTACAAAATCTGTTTCAGAAAGGTATGCAGGTGAAGTAATTCTCTATCCTTCACATAATGGGAGAAACGTGGGAGGAGTTGTGATCATCTGAATCGTGATTTCTCTGAAGTGCAGTTGCATGTCCTCATGACAAGATCACAAATCCAGAATATAAAATTATAGATTAATTATGCATATTCAAAAAGTTTTTGAAAGACTTGATAAGCTCTAAATTGCGGTGGAGTTGTTTCAGTAATCATTCAGAATTAATTTGCAGAGCTTACGGAAGCTAAAGCTGACACTGAGGCCACAATGGCAGCGCAGATACCTGCAAATACCACAATATGTTCGTTTGAAAGGCTTCTAGTTTTGCCAGTGGATTTAGAGCTCGAATCTACATTTTCCCAGTGGTTTGCCATGGATGTACCTGTTCATCTCTATTTCAAATAAACTTAGCCACCAAATAAAGATGATTTTTTTTCCTAGGAGTAAAACTGAAATTCTGTACTTTTTCTATCAATGGCAGATAGCAATCTCTCTTCTTGCAGAGAAGAATGAATTTGAAGACATTTTTAGTGTCTGATTAGAATATAGTTTTGTGAATGGTATTAAACCCCCAAAAGGGAGGGAACTGTTCAATATTTGTCTTCTGAATCCGTGAAGGCTCTTTCTGAGTTTTGAATGATGGCTCATGTTGACTGCATTAAACTGAATAAAATGACATCCTCAGTATTGTGTCTATCTCCTCCCTCTGCCTTTCACTGACTGTACAAGTTTCAATTAAGTTGGAGGCTGTCAGAATATTTTGCATGTTCCCATTTAAGGAAAGATAGATATTGCCGGAGTGAACTGGACTATTACCTGTTGGTGAGCAAGGAAATTGTTAACCTGTGAAGAGGGTTGTTTTGAATGTGTATGATTTAAGTAAAACAGTCAGTGCCAAGCCATACTGCAGACATTCACAACTGTTTAATTCTTATTATCTTTGCTTTTATAATTCACCTTCTTCTCTTTTAAATTGCAGTTCAAATGTTTGGAGATTTGAACATATAATTAGATTTCGCTTGCAAAAGAAAAAGTGCATTGTTCTTCCTGTCTGTAGGTTCTCTGTGGGACTATATTGTAAATTCCATAATGGACTATAAAACAGACCGTTACATAATTGTGCATATAATTTAGTCTAAATTCTGTAGGCTGTCAGATAATGCCAGCATGCCCATAGCCTCTGCTAGCTAGATGAGGCTGAGTTCTGGAATGACTGCATAGTCACACTTGAGACAGCACTGAAGGGGTGTAGACAACTTCTACAAGATAAAAAACAAACCACAAACAAACAAAAAACCCAAACAAAAAAAACCCACCAATTGGAAAAAAGGGTTTGACAAACCAATGTGTAGGCTTTTGTGGTATCTTCCTTGTTAAACTTTTCTCAAGTTAAAAATTATCCACTTATTTTATCCCAAGTCTTTTTCTTCCCATGTGGCCTTTTACCTTTCTCCATGACAGCACTGCTGCTTTGATATTGCTTGATCAACAGAATTTTGGAAGTGTTTTGTCATTGTGGACTGTTTTGTCTACTGCATTAATAACTTCACTATTAATGAAACAGAGTGGGGAGTGGGGGGGGGAGTTCTTACAGGAATGCTGGTTATTCCTATAGGCATGTACACAGATGGAAATAATAAAACATCTAGGAAGTTTCTTTTTTTTAACTGGCATTTCAGAGTTGATTGATGTTTGTACTCTGTTACTTGCTTGGAAGATGAAAGAGAAATCTTTATTTATAAAGGATAGATCTTTTTGTGGTTAATTAAAACAGAATAATTGAGTTCAGTTGATATGAAATGATTCACTTTAGTTGGTGATCTGACCAGCTAATTCAGGGTTTTATTGGCTAATACTTGAAGTTGTAAGAAAATAGCAAACATATAAAAATTGGCAGGTCAAAAAAGCATGTGAAAAGAGGTATGACCACTGAAGTACCAGATATAAGCAAGTACTTGAGAATCCTCGGAGGAGTCCTAGAAGGAGCATGTTACAGAACCTCTCATGCGTGCTGGAGTGAGGATTATTTCCACTTCTTGTCTCTGATATTTACAAGATTTTCTACTATTTTTCCATGTTTTGTGTTTGTTTTATTGTTGTGGATTTTTTTCTTCCCTTCTGTTCTCCCCATGGCTAACATGTTTATCTCTCGCTGCGTTGGCAAATAACTGCTCAGCAGGCAAATGCCTAATGCAAGAACGTGGCAGAAGTTCAGACTGATGACTCAGGACTCAGCAGGAAAGTGTTTTCTCTGCTGTCGCTGCTCAGTGACAATTGATAGGCTGCTTCAGAGATGAATTGTGCTTTCCTGTGCCGTTGCTGGACGATGGAGAGTTTGCTTTCAATGGGTTTCTGTTGCTGTGTGAGAATGGTCTGTAACTCTTGGTGTAATAAGAAAATAAGGGTTTCCTCAGTAATTCTCTTACTACGTAGGGCAGACCTGGCTTAGTTCTCATTTCACATTTTAAAAGATGAACCCTCGTGTTTCATGGGAATCTAAAATAGTGACAAGCTGCAGATTAAGAGCATGTGTGGGATGTGTCTTATTTTTTTGACCTCCCCATTGCACTCTTTTTGATGGAGGACAGGTGAGATGGATTGACCTGTGAGGGACAGAGCAGTAACATCGTTTACAACTTCTGCTGAGGCTGAAGGATGCCTGTTTGCTTCAGAAGAAGAGGGTGGAGGAGAGACACTTTCCCAGATTGAGGTGAAGTCATTCACTGTCTTGTATCTGCATTTTGCTATAGTGATTCTGCTGGAACTTAAAGAGGAGTAATGGAGGAGTAAATTAGTCTGTATTTATATTCCATTTATGTTTTTGACACAGTAATATATACCTCAAAAGATCACTGTCCTTTTATGGAGCATGTCTTGCTATGAATAATTAGTATTATCAATGACAGTTTTGTATTAATACTGGCTTGTTGCGTTTGGTCACTGAGACATGAAATATTTCCAGACTCGTGCTATCTTTGGATTTATCCCTCTTCTTGAATTGCATGCTTTTTCCAGTGGTGCCTGAGGCCTGCTGAGTTAAATGATGTCTGAGAAAGGCTTTAGCGTTCACTGCTTGACTGCTTTATGTGGAATTAAACGTGCTTAATGATACAGTATTATGGGTAGTGATGAACAAAATATAACTGCAGTGTACAACACTGATTAAATTACTGTGTTTTTCTTAAGCTAAACTTCTACATCAAGATTTATACATTGATTAATGTTAGTCATGCATGAAAGTCTGTCTGAATTAGTTTCTCAAATCTGCTATAGATTATACTTCCAGAATTCTGATACGTAAGTAATCTAGGGTATGATGCTTGAGGTGTTCTTCAGTATGATGTGATGCAAGTATGTTAATATGGAAGAGGTTTGAATTCCACTTTTTTCCCCCCTCTAAAACATTTAGGAAGTGTGCAAATATTGCCTCTGTCAAAGTTATATATATGTTATGAAACGTATACTATTGATGCTGTTAAAAAGACAAGTGTGGCCAGTTAATATAGTTCAGGAGTTATACCAAGGATACGAAGATCATTCAGGTGTTGTATGTTCATGACCTTAATAAACACATGACAGCTTTTATTATCTGAAGTTTCAAACCCTAGTGTGTGGAAGGAGGGATGGTGCTAAGTGAGGCAGAAAGGGGAAGTGGGAGAGCTATTGCTTGTTTGGTTTGCTTATTTGTTACAACACTACTCAAGCATAACTTTCTTCATGACCTTTTAAATTATTTGGTACTTGATGATGTACTTCATTTGAGAGTGTCTCTTTAGCCTTGAGATTTAAAGTGGTCGCTGCAAAAGAATATTGATGTGCAGGCAGTTAATAGATTTTGATTCCATTGAAACGCTGCGGGGAAGCTCAGTCATTTGTTTTTTGACACTGACTGCATTGTGACAGTCAAGTTTTACTAGATAAACTAAACCAATTTTTTTAAGCAGCCAAAACTTGTTATGTGTTGTCTTCTATTTTCTTCTTTGTGTTAGTCCTATTGAACAATAGATTTTAATTCTGCTAATGCACAGTGCTACTGTGTTTTACTTTGTAAATCGCTTTCCTGGAATCTGTAGAAAAACCTATTTAATGAGTGAAAATTTTTTCTGCTCATGAATCTTCTGTGGATTGATTCTACCTTTTAGACCTCACTTTAAGTTTTCATTGAATATACCTACGTAATTCTTGATTATATCTTACTTGCATGCAATTTATTTCAGACATTCCCAATATTAATGTAGGTACAGATAGTTATGACCTGACAAACTCAAGGAAAGGAATGGATATGTGATAATTTACCTTTCAAAAAAGTCTTCCATTCTTCTCTTAAAGCTTACACTAATAATTTCCTCTTTCAGGAAGCATGAAGTATTCTTTCTGTATAGCTTTTATTTTTTCTTAAGAAAAGCTTTCTGGTTCTCAAGCTTATAGAATTCCTGTTGGTGTATAAACTGATACAATAAATATAGTTTCTTTTCAGTTTTAATGTCACTTTTGCAATAAGCTATGCATGTATGTTCCTGTTTAATGGCTTTTTTTTTTGAGGCTCACATGAAAAAGATCTCTTGAGTGGAGAATCTGTTTGCCAAGTTCTACCTGAGATGGAAATTTCTCTGGAGTTAAGAACACCTAACTACAGAGATCTATTAGGAACATACCGAAAAACATATTGCAAATATAAATCCCTAGTAAAATGTTGTGAATGTCCTGCATGCTGCTGCATGTTCTTATTGTCATTTGTGCAAATACACTATGCAAGAGGGAAAATAAATCTGTCACTGTAAGACATTACTTCCAAGAAACTGCAATGGCTAACCCCTTTCAACAATTTGTTTCTGGGAAGAAATGAAAGTTCCTGTTTATTCAGCTCCACTGTGTTAGGGATTGAAACACACATTAAAAATAAATCTTACTCGCTCAACTCTGAGGTCCCTAATTTTGACTTTACAGTTTTGGAACGTCACATGGGGGACAGCACAAGGTTCACTTTAATTGGATTGTGTTGGAAAAGGCTGCCACAAGATGCTCTGGACCAGATTCCCCAACAGCCTCAAACATGCCATAATCCTTCTCACAGAGTGGGTGGGAAACACTATTACTTTTGACGTGACTGCATTTTACACTTGGTTTATATGTGTGCAGTTATTGACACAAGGTTCAGAGCAAAATAAAGAATGGCTACTTACAAAGTAATGTGAAGAGAAATAAGATACTCAGCATGGATCAGGCAAATGCACAGAGCTACAAGTGTAGGACACATAATTCCTTTTGTTGAATGTAAAGTCTAATGATTTCTTTGAATACATGTCTGATTATGGGGTTCTACTAACAAGGTACATAACTTTTTTTAGTACTAGCTTAGTGTTTGTGAGAAAAAATGCAACATACATGACAACTGATTTTTTTTGTAACTGCTTTCTTTAAGGCAGAACATAAGAGATCTGGATTCACACTGGTTCTCTAGTATAAATCAGATTAATCTTGCTCTAATAGTTTTCTTTTTTAACATGCCTTTCTTGAAGTCATCTGACTTCTGCTGGTTTTAAGTCACTGAGAGGATGATCTGCCTTGTATCTTGGTCTCTTAGTTTCTCTTCATGATAGAAACTTTTTTTTAAAAAAGCCTGGTACTAGTCTTGTTTCCAGGATAGTGACAGCATCTATTGTGAACATACCTATTCTAAAAGGTGAATTGGACAATTAAGTGCTCAAATCCAGCATCACCTGGGCTATACCATGTGTTAAATGACATGCCTGACTGCCATTTCTAAGAGTGCAGCAAAAATTTATTTCTGGTTGGTGTCCTTTGTTCTTCAGGATGGCTTTTCTAATATCTGTGGATAACTCTGTGACATGTGGCCTCTAATATTGAACAAACTTCAATGAGATTATTTAATGAGCCTGACATTTGTAGGCTTTTGTGGGACCCAACTTTGGACAAGCTGTCCCTTACACCACTTTCTATTAAAAATTCTTATGTTTTTTCCATGGGTCCTTTTAAACTATTGAATAATTCCATAATAGCATTTCAATTTTGTCAGCCACAGAAAACATATGGCAGTATTCTTCTTTCAGAAGGGGATGGGCTCCACCAGTCCCACAAATCACATTGGTGCCTTTTTAGTTCTCTTTTATAATTAAAAATCCAAGTGATACTATGAACAAATGGGTCTTTGATTCCAGAGTTTCTTAAATCTGCAAACTGTGGAGAATATCTATAGGCTCATTACTTTGTTCTTTTCCCATACTATTTCAAGAGCTTCTTGGCAACTTCAGATAATAATCATATCGTAGCTATTTCTTGATATGGCTATCAAACTTTGATAATTTTGGAAATATAACATCTAAATATAGAAAATCTGAGTGAAATTTGAACTGGTTTGGTGTGGCTTTAACTTTTTAATTAAGACTATGTTTTTGAACAAGTTTATTGTCCAGAATGTCTGTGCATTTTTCTTTTAGCAGCAAGAACAACAGTACTATATAAACTAGGTTACCAAAACTGCTGGGGGGAAAAAAAGGGGATTAAAAATATTCATGTTTGTCTTTTAAGACTTTAAATTTCGGATGACTTGCTGGTAAATGCCCCTTCGATAAAGTCAGCCACAGCGGAGTGCTGAGATCCTAAGCAAACCTTCCTAAGCTAGCTTCTCAGGATAGAAGAGAAACAAGTCTGAGGATGACTTTAAATTTAACTGATAATTTGAAGGATATCTGATGTATCAAAATGGTATTAGCGTTTTCTAGTATGTTTCAAAGCTTTGATAAAATTAGTTGTTATTAATACTGCATTTACTGGTATAAAAGCTGAGCTCAAACCACAAAGTGGTGCAAGCTCTTTATATCAAAGAACTTTTTTCTTCAGAACTAGAGCTAAACTAACAGAAATAGCCTATGGAAGAAAGTGGAAACAGAAAAAAGAAGGCCTTAGTGCCTCTTCAACTAATTCTCTAGCTCTGTGTCAGATGCTATACAAAATCAGAATAAAAGATTGTCCCTCCTAAAACAAGCAAAACCCAAAACAACCCCTCCTAAACAACAACAAAACTCCTACACCACAACCCATCCACCCCACCTCCCCCCAACAAAAAAACACCCTGCATAAACCCGTGTTTTATGAGCACCTTGTTTGCTTTGGTGGGAGGAAAATGAAGATAGTGCAATACAAAGGTCTGGGACAAAACGAGGAATAACAATCAAGCCTGAGTCCGAGTTTAATATTCTCTTCACTGTAGTGCAATGTCTTTCAAAGAGATCAAGAGAGAGAGCAATCAAAGAGTGGAAGAGACTTCAGCTCACAAGTCCATTAATTATGAAATCTAAAGAATAGATAACATAAATTTTGAAGATGCACTAAACAGTGTACACCATTCCATGTGTACCATGCAAATTGCTTTGAACCCTGAGTGAAGAGTAGTAGGCTTCTTTTGAAGAAGAAAAATAATGATTACACTTTAGAAAGGTAATGACATGCCTATATATCACTGAAACAGGAGGCAGAACACAAAACAAATTAATGATTATTTGTAAACCTAATAAGGGAATGTCAAGGACAGCTAATGCACCAGACAGTACATGAATGTGAATAATAAAAGGGAAAGCAAACAGCCACTAAGAAAACTATAGGAGAGTTACTGTGTCATTAAAACCAACTATAAAGATGGCTTATGATTAGCAGGAAGACTAACCACTCTGTTTTTCCTAATATCCAGGGATGTTTGTCAAAAACTTTAATGATGTAATTTCCTACTGTCAATAAGGACGTTTTAGAGGGTGAAAGCATGGGAAGGGACAATCAAGTTCTGAACCAAAAAAAGCCTTTGGAGCTTGCTTCCTTGTGTGGTGGTGAGTATGGAACCACCTTACCTATACACAAAGCTTTTTTCAACATGAAAAAATTTCCGAAATGCTAACCTTAAGCTGAGTCTAGTTTTTGAAGATTTTTTTTGAGCAATGGCTGAGACATTGTTTTGAAACTTTAATAAAAAAAATCAAAGTGGCTTTTTTCCATTGGAGGAAACGCTGTATGTTCTGCTACTGCATGCTGTTGAGTGTCTCTGATCTTGCATCTCAAGCTTCTTCGAAAAAGAAAAGAAGTGGTCACCTAGGTTGTACATGATAGGTAACCCTCATCCCCTGTGTTTCTCAAGAACCCTTATGTTACTGTGTATTCTTCCTATTGGAATGTGTCCCAAAGGAATGCTTTTGTGTTGGGAAAACTACATTTCTTTTCAACTGCAACCTTCTGAAAGAATGGACCGATTTTTACAAGGTATACTAAAATAATATAAGAAGAAAATAATATTTGGAGAGAGCCTACACTTCATCCTCACCAGAGAAGAACGTTTTGGTTTTTTCCCCATTTAAAAACACAGAGTTTCTAAACTTTGTATCTTATGCTGTAATATAAATCTTTAATAATGAGGTAAGAGAATTGCTGTGATTTGTCTGTCTTCAGCGCTGAGTTTCAACTGACTCTAGTTATAGCCTAATGAAATTCAAATAGCTGGACTGAAGGTTAGAAGGGGGATGACACATGAGGCTGATATTAATAATGTATGTGAGCAAATAGACTTGCAGTAGCAGTTCCAACAGTGTGGAACAAGTTACAAAGAGAGGTCTGTCTCAATATGACCTGCACTAAAAAACAGGATTGGAACTCAAGATCTGCAGTTTCAAAACACAGCTTTCCTGTCCGCTGAGCTCCTGTCCAATAAAAGCCATCCCCTGCTGTGCAGCAAATGCCCGCATCATTTCATAACAATCTGGCCAAATAAGCAGTTACAGATTTTCCCCCTTCTGAAGCTGTCAACCTTATCAAATGTGATGTGGAACTGAATTAATATCTATGCTTGATCATTTGTCACAGTGGAAATAACAAGTTTTGGTGCTGGTATGGTGACAAAGCCATAGCGAAGTGTGTGAGCTAAACTACCCCGTGTGCTGTAAAACATGAAACTGCCTCATGTTTTGTGCTTCCCTAACAAGAAGAAAGTCTTTGTGGTTCCATTAATTGGGTGTAGATTTCCACCTGGCTAAACAATTATGAAGGTACAGTATCAAGACCTTCATGTTGCTTTAGATTCGTCTGTTTAATAATACCAGTTTCTTTTCAGATAATGGTTTCTAGCTTCCTGGGTGGTTCATCCTAAAGTCTGTCAAGGACCTGAAAGGAAGATAATCTTATCTGTCATCTTCTCTCAAAAATCCAAGAAAAATGAATGCATCAGATAATGCTTATGTTTTACATGATTGTTTTTGTGTCAGATTCTGGATACACCCGTGCCATTTTCTGGCACAGAGTGGTTGGCTGAATATTCAGCTTGAGGATTCATTGGTAAGACAGTCTTCAAGTCTTTTTGAACTCCATCCCCCTCAGGATTTATGATCTCAGGATTTGTTGGTGTCAATTTTTCTTCTAAACACCTGACAAGTATCTTCTATAGTGAATTAAGATAAGGTGGTAATTTGGGAAGTCCTGAATTAATGAGCACGCTTTAAATTTTGATAAAGTGCTTCAGTGATTTAGAAAAAGCTAGCATTTGCTGAGACAAACCTAGAAGTTAAGGGATGATCGTTATTGATGGGCAACCGTTTATCAACCAGATTCAATGGCTACAAAACTTGAGAAAGTGACAAAGCAAGCCAGTGACAACACAGATAACACTTGAACAGGGTATTCATTCACTGTCGTCAAGTGGGATCCATCAGATTCAGATGCAAGTAGTTGATCTGATGGTAAACACAGCCTGTCTTTGTTTATAGGAAAAAAATCTAATAATCTTCCAGGGTGGCATTCTCCTGAAAGCTTTATCAGTTTTCTTTGTTGCTCAGTGAATTTATGAAGTCTCTCTTCGTACATCATCCTCCCGACTCAGCAGTATCTGCCGTAGTGATGAATGTTGCCACACCAGAATGGACTCCTCTTCCCCTTCGATCTGAGCAGAGTCTTGTGTTATGTGACAGCTTTCTTGGTGACCAAAAGAACAAGAAGTGCAATCCCTTGCACTTTTAGCTATGTAACTTCTTCAAAAGTACTCCTGTTACTCGGTGCCCCTGGAAAGAATTGGAGGAAGATGATCTGCCTCTCACAGCAGAAGGCATCGCAAGCGTCAAATCTGTGGTGTTCCCTCGGTGATATCATTTGGCTATTCAACACTGACTGCAAGATACGTGCTCCCATGGATGTAAATAATTCTTCTCGAAAAGTGAAAGTTAGATTTGCAATTTCCCTGCAGTCTTCAAGTGCTTTATTCTCACCTAAGATTTTCTGGAGTGTTAACAGCATCTTGTAACAAGTAGCTTGATCTGATCTGTGTACTGCTATTCTCATGTGCCTCAAGGGACTTAGGGTAGTTTTTTGTTAGCTAAGCCACTGTTGAAGGAGAGGAGATGGGTCACTTTTTCTCTTTCTCTTATCCCGGTGCTTACAGTTAACTTGATCCAGGAAAGATGCTAGCTGGTTTGCCCAAAGGCAAAGAGCAAGTAGAGGCTAGCATCCAGAGTTGCTCAGTCCCCTAACAAGCAGCCCTCATCTAAAAAAGATGTACATGTCCTCATGGTCTGTCTTTATGGTCTTCTGCTAGCAGACTTCAGCGCATTTCTTGCCCTCTGGGGAGCAATGAATAGGCAGCTATGTCACTGCAGTTAGCATGGTGTTGTGCTGAGATCATAAATCCTGCTGAGAGGCAGTCTTTAAAACTCAAGCAACTCACTAGCTGTCGCTATCCACGTTTTTGGGAGTCCTGCCGGCTTGCATCCAAGCCCAGCGCATGGACAGAGTGAGTGGATTAGCCCACGAAGCGCTGAGGAGGTGTGGTGTTGGCTTGGTTTGCCTGAGAGAGCTGCTGCAGGGATCACTTGGCAGCAGCTCTGGTTTGGCAGTAGCCTCCCTAGTATCGCATGCCGTTCGGAGGGATGAGGAGCAGTGCTCGCCTGGGATGCAGGAGACATGGGAGACTTTAGGTTTCGGCAGTTTCTAAACCATTCTGCACTGATCTAGTCACTCTTGATGTTGTATTCTTATTTTTCTTTGTTGACTTGCTTCATTACTCTTCTTTTTTTTTTGCTGACAATTGCCTAAGTCCTGCTTTTGTGCTCACGGAGAATGAAAACAAATTTTGAATTCTTAATGTAAACTTTCATAAACTGAGAAGCCAGCCCTGGGGTATAGCTCTCAAAGCATGTCTTTAAAGTTTTCTCTTCAACTGCCCTGCTGCTGTCCTTGCTCTGCATGCTTATTCTGCTGCTGGAGTTGGAGCCTCATTATCACTAAGGAGTGAGTTTCAGAGTTTATGATAAATAGTTCTGTGAAAAACCTTGGCTCAATAGTAATCCAAAAAGAAAGCAAAGTGTTAGGGATTGTCGGGAAAGGAACAGAGAACAAAACAGAACATCATGTATTAATCCCTGTTTTGTCTGCATCTCGTTGAGTACTGTTTGTAGCGCTGGTTCCTGTCGTTTCGAAAAGGATATAGTACATCTGGAATAGGTTCAGGGAAGGGCAGCAATAAACTGTAAAGCTATGGGATAGTCCCTGTTTAAGGAACAACCAAATGTGGAAAAGCAGAGTTTTTCAGCTGCAAAGAGATGATGGACAGGAGAGTAATGTGATACAGGCCTGCAAAATAGATTTCAAGAGTGAAAAGAGAAATTAAAGGAGTTGAATTAGAGGGGGAAAAAAAAAAGCACCTGCCTAACAGACTGCCCTGAAGGGCAATGAGCAGGGAGGGGGAGGCTGTTCCTGTCTTTCGGGAAGGAGAAGCCTCAAGTGGGGAAATGCCACGCAGTGGGAGAGGATCCCCACACTGTTCCTCCCTTCCTACGCCTGTTGGGACGGGTGTCAGACTGCGGAGCCCCGGGGGAGAGCAGCAGCCTCCTGACTGGGGCTCCAGTGCCTGGCCCTGGGGGTCGCTTCTGCCTCCTCCTCCTCGTGGGGAAGCCAGGGGGCTCGGGAAGCTGTCCTGGGGTAGGAACTTCTGGTACTGCTGCAGCTGGGCTGCAGATCTTAGTGGGTCCTGGCTCTTCTCCCTGGCTGTGTGAAAAATGAAAGAAGGAAAGGAAGGAATACAAAAATTAGTTACAGGTACAGAGCATGTTTTGGAATCCACAATCAATTTTTTTCTTTAATTGAGCTCCATTTAAGAATACTTTTTTCACGTGTAATGACTTTTTTTTTCAGAGAGAAGGAAAACTGGAACTCTCAAGGATTATTTTTTTGGTTTGTTTTGATGGCATTGTGTTACATAAAGGGAATTCTGATATAACACTTGCAGGCTGACAGTCAGTTTTAAAAAAAAAAAAAGTCAGTTTAGTCATTAAAAAAAATAAACCAACTACATATTGGCAAAACCAGCAAAACTTAAATTGTGTTAACTAGTTACTATAGCCTCAGGCTTCTGCATCAGCTAGTTTGATAATTACTTTCCTGCTTGTCAGAAATGGAGAGATGCTTAGGGCAAGCTCTACCATGTAACACACATGCATGAGCTCTGCATTTGTACTTGCTCACATGCTGACAGTGCGCTCCAGAAAAATTAATGATGCCAAACTCTAACAGCAAATGTCTTTTAAAGAGTGCTATTAAAAAAGGTGAGTCAGCCTCGAGAGTATTTTGTTTGTTTAAAGGGGGGGCAGGAAGCAAAACTGATTTGGGTTACACTTTAAAATATTCCTCTGGGCTTCTGAGGAACAATGCTGGGAAACTAGTTTTTCCACTGTTAGCTCTTCAGCACTAAACTAAGCTCTTTCTTTGGTTTCAGAGTGCATACAATAACCATGTCTTATATTTACATTTGTAACCAGCCAAGCTAGTTTCAACGTATCCCAGTTCTGTTCTTCTCCACAGCAAATACAGCCCATGCCATCCTCAAGCCTACCTGGTAACTTTGATTTCCACACACTTTTCCGAATAAATTAAAACTTAAAAGTACCTTTTTTTTCCCCTCCACTCTAACCACTTTTGAAGGAAGGCAGTGCTTTGTTTGAAAATAAACAAATGGCAGAAACAAAACTGAGTAAAAATAGTTCTTGTTGACGTGGAACTGTTGGGATCACAAAAATGTTAAAGCTTTTCAGGACAGGAATATACTTCCAGCCTTGGATTCCTGTTGAAAGTCCTTATAAAGAAACCCTGTTGCACTGCTGAGACCCAGTGCATCAGGTGAGGTTCATTAACAGGACTTAATATTTTTAGTAAAACCAAAATTACATTGAAATAATTTGCAGGAAATGATTTATAATGTTTGTACTGTGTGAGGCTGCAGATGGTGCAATGCTGTGCAGTTATGAGTGTCAAAAAGATAAGAGTCTTCCCCCAAAGGCTTGTGCTGCAGAGGCAAGACAGAACAGACGTGGGGCTGGGTGTGACCTGCATACTTCCTGGGAAAGGGTAGGAGCTCCTCAACTAGTGATTCATGTATACTACTCATAAATTATTTTTTTTTAAGTTGCTTAATTCATTAATAAGTGTAATTGCTTAATAACTGGGTAGTCAAACCTGATCTGTTTCTGCCTATGAAATTAAAAATTGCATGCTATGACATACCTGTGTGTAGCTAGGAAATTAATTTGTTTTTATGCTGTTTATTTTACTGGATCTGAAAGATGATTTGATTGAAACTATGGTAATTTAGTGTGGCACTAGTTGTTAATAAGGCACTAAAATAATATTGCTAATTGCAGACTAAGAAAAGGGCATTGGGATCCAAAATAAGGATCAGAGTTCAGAATGGGCTATAATTTAGATCTGGTATATCCTGAAAATTGATACGTTGTGTCTGCGAGATTTTTAGCTCAAACAGTAGGAGATTCAAACTTTATCTTGGTCAGAAGCTCACCAACTGTGTGTTGAGAAGGAGTGGGAGGGGAGGGAAAGAGGGTCATATGTGGCTGGTCTGAAATCAAGTTTATGCAGATAAATTCACAAGAGGTGAGTATGGCTGTTTACACATACGTGTGTGCGTGCTCTCTGTAAATTTAGGTGAGGGAATCAAAGCCGGTTTGTGTTTTATCTGTTTCTACTGTATGTAAGAGCAGGTATTTAGTACACAGGCAATTCGAAGATTCTCATGGACAGCCTCGGTGAGGTTTGGTAAGATGTTTCCCACCATTTACTTGTTTAAAGAGGCGAAGACTGTGAAGAGAAGCCTGAAAAGATCTGCTAATGAAACAGCTTGAGAGAGGAAAGGAGGGGAGGGATGGAGGGAGGTTCATGAGAACAACTTTTTTTTTTTCCAAGTAGGATGTAGCATATTAGTGTATGGAGTGACTTATGCCATACAAAAGCTTGTTTAGGTAAAATGTGTTGTTGGAACTTAAAGGAAGTTGGAACAGATGAATTTTTTTGCGATGATGCTAACAGCAAAACTTTTAATTATTCGGATGTGGATAAACTACAACTTTTGCTCAGTCACTCTCATTAAGGGAGAAGGTTAAAAAAATATATTCTTCAAAGGATGTGTAATCTGACTAAATTAATTCAGAGCTGGGAAACACAACCACTGAACTTTGTTCCTGCCTTTGCCGTGACTGACCCTACAATTTTATACTAATATGTTTTTATGAAACCACGTGGACTTATTTATTTTTTCAGATGTGTAGCTTGTCGAACTTTCCAGTGAGAGAACTTGAGTCATACAGTCAGCATACTGAAACAAAGAAAAGTGCATTTGATCTTTAAACTCCCTTCCAACCCAAACCATTCTATGATTATGTGCAGAAAATAGTGTCCCTCAAACAAGCTACTTATGCCGAATCAAATTCAGAAAGTGTGCTGAATAATTTCAGGGATGGTAGTAGCTGTGGAAAGGTTATTTTCTGATATGTTTTGAATAGCTACCAGTTTAGGCAGTCAGTTTCCAGCGTGCGATCTGGAACTGTTAAGCATCGTAACTTCTTATATATGTGGAGAGTCAGACATCTCTGGTTGCAATACTGGGTCAGTGGGTGTCGTATAGACAAGGTATTGCTGAACTTCCCCGAGGGAAATGCTGAGAGTGAGAATAGATCTTTAAACTCCTGTAAAGCTAAAACTCAGACCCCTTTCATAGTTCTTCTGGGGGATGCTCTTTTACTGTGCGATTGACAAAATGGAGTTATTTTCTGAATATTGATGTCTAGTCTGGTTTTTTTCTCATTTTGTTTTGTTTCTTTAATGGATCAAGGAATTTAGGAGTGCAAGCATATACTCCTCTTAGTCTTTTCCACCCTTTCCCCTGCTTGAGTCACCAAACATAGCTCATTGGTTAGTACACTTATGTAGGATGGGAAATCAAGGTGCAAATTTCTTCATGATGGCAGTTTGCTATTGTTTGTTTTTGTTTTTGCCTTCTAAGCTATTTTGCTGAGCTAGTCTGTGGTATTTTCTAGCCCTTGAATTTAATTTTGCTATGAACAGTGCAGCAGCATCAAAGATTAATTGGGGCAAACACGCATTACTCTCCCTTCCCAGGGAAGTGTCCTGATTATTAAGTATAGGCCTGGTTCCTCCATTTCCTTCTTCTAAGATCACTTATTAATATTATTGAAATTATTTATTCAATATGAAATGAAATGAAAATGCATGCTTTATGATGCAGACCTACATAGCTACCAAATGACAAAGTGGTTAGAGCTTTCTCCCTCTAGCCTATTGCTTCTCTAATTATTATTAGACATTATAATAGCTTTAGTGAGAGGATTAGAGAATAATTCTATCTTAGAGACACCCATTGTTCAGTTTTTAGGATGACTTCCCAGGCAGAGGGTCATCTTCAGTGTGGTCTCCTCTAGCAGAGGCTAATCGTGACTCTACGATATCAGGATGAAAGCGTTCCTTGCTTTTGTTCAGCTGTGTCCCTCCTGAAAGGAAATCGTGGGTGAAATGTCTATCAAATCAGGTTTCTCAAGAGCAAGGTGGAGAAATTAAGCCTGGCTCATGCCTAAAAGAACAACAGATGAGAGGTGGCTCAGATCTGGAAAGATGGAGGCACTTCTGGCTGTATGTTAAAAAAACCTGCAGGTGCCTAACACTTTTAGCTATCAAAGGCTAAGACATTTACATTTACAGTTAGGGTTTTTTTTTCAAAGTAAGCAATAGTCAAGTGGGGATTTTCAGGTGCAGAGCTGTAGACTACTTTATTCAATGTGCATATTAATTTAAGCCTGAAGCTTTAATTTTCTTTTTTTCTCTGACTGTTTCGCACCCTGAAACAAAGGCAAATCAGTGACTATTCGAGTGATCCAGCCCGAGTGATCTATTCATGAGGGTGTCATGAGCTCGCTGCTGGAAGAGAAAGTGGTTTATGCGTTTTTTGGGATGGTCCATCTGATCTGTCCGGGTTTCTGACCTGTCAAATAAATGCTTTACTCCTTACTTGCTTAAGGAGATGACGTTGCATACTTGAACACTACTATATAAAAATGTGGAGTTACTGAGGAGTGCTCATAATATAGATGATACTTTTTAGATGTTTTTTGTGACTCCTTACAGTGTTTTTTATGGAAATGACCTTACTGATTCTTGTCTTTCTCACCAAGGAGACAAAACACCCCAACATATTAGATATGCAAAATTTGCATGAAATTTCAATTTCACTTGAGAGATCCATTGCCCTGAACAGTCATTGTGATTACAAAAGTTAGCAGTCTGTCCAAGTATAGTAATGATGGAAGTTATGAATTTTATCTGTCCCCTAAATATCTTACCTTCAAAAGAAATAAGTTAATGCATTTCTGATCCAGAAGACGTGCTGTTTTATTAATTAGTGTACAAGGAATTGTTAGGTTAGATAATTATGTTCAATTAAGTATAATGAATGTAATTAATATAGATTCTGGTTTTAGGTGATTGAGTTAATAGTGCCATTAAATGCTTCTCTTATGGAACTGCTTGTCGTATCAGGGAAACAATGTTTAAAATGAAAGAGACGAAAGTATTTTTATTTCATTCCTCTCTGTGAGCAAAATAACTTCTCCCTGGTTGTAACATATGCAGAATAGTTTACATTTCTTTTGTAATTGCTAAAGCTTATAAATATACTATGTTAAAATGTGTTCTAAAATTTTGCAACATATCCTTTAAAATATTTCATTACAATGTGGTTGCAAAATAATACTCACAATAAGAGGCGTGTACTTGCTTCAAAGAATGCAAGATTTATTTACTTAACACCTTGTGTTTTGTTACACATGTTTAGAAAATGACTAATAACCCACAACAAATACTATTTGAAAAGGAAGTGGTTCCAAGTAAGGATTTCCTTTGGATGTTTTTATGCCTCTGTAGTTTCTGCTGTTTTGTTGTGAGGAGTCTGGTGGAAAGATGCTTCTCATGGATTCACAGAGGGTGCTTTTATACCTTAGAGTTCCTAAGCTACCAAAGAAAGAAGAAACTTGTGACAAACCAGCTCTGGAAGCTATTTAATTTCTTTAGTCATAGTTAAATGAAACAAAATTAAATTTTGCAGTGTAACCAAGTGTTGACATAACTATTTCTTCAGGATTTGTTTACTTCAAGCACAATGGAATATAGTAGTTTGAGGCAATGTGTTCAACTCCCTAGAATGAAAGTCATAGTCTTAAGGGTCAGACAGCTACACTGATCCAATAGCAAAGAACACTCTTAGCAGATTTGTCTCCAGAAAATACACTGACGATAATCTCAGAAAGACTTGGCAGAACATACTGCCCCTTCCTATATTAAAAAGCGATGTATTCCTACTTTGAAAAAATCTGAGCAGCAAAAACTTGATTTAAGGAAAATATAAATTTGAATCTCAGGAGGTAACTACGTAGCTGTGTAGAAATGGGATAAAGAAACGTAGCAGCTAGCCATAAAAGAGCATTTGTTTTCACATGATGATTAGTGCTGCAAGTAACCTGTAGTTTCATTGTGCTAATAAAACACAGACCAAATGTGATTTGAACAATTTCTATTTGTTTGATATTTTAAAGAGAAATATTTCAACCGTTTTTGCTCTACAGCTGGTGGTACTGCATCGCTCATCGCTATTACATTAAAAGCAAACTCTAGATGCTTTAGCATTGGAGATAAAATTGACCTGTTACCCATGCTGATATATGAGCTTTGGATTGAACAACATCTGTTCTAAATACAAATCTTGTCAGGAAATACAATTGCTTCTACATTCGCTTAGAAGTGACAAGTGACTGGAGTTTTTCTTCTTCCTTTGCTGTGCAAGAATGAAATTTCAGCCTCTGGTGGATGGATTTTCCCACAGTTGTTACCAGCTTGCGATGTGTCTCTTGTTGCTGCAGCTGTGGGTGTCTTGTAGCTGGCTTCCTTACACCTCAGAGCAACCCCTTGCTTCAGCTTTTCACGTGCATCTGAGAAAGGACAAGAAGCAGTTGCTTGTACTTTTTGCTTTTCCTTCTTGTGGAAGACTCTGATGTGTGAACGAGTGTCTGCAAAAGCAGCCCTTCCTCAAGTGAGCTGTTGCTAGAGAAGCTCTGTTTTTTCATGAATGATCTGTAGCGTGAGCTAATCGCTTTATTTGTCTGAGGTCTTTTTGTAGCAAAGCTGGAAAGATATAGCCCTAAAGCAACTATTTTACATTTTGCTGCTGCATCTGTTCCCTCTACATCCTTACTCTCCCAACAGAGAAGATCATATTATGGGGTTTTTTTGCCTTACTGCTGAGAAGCTCAGAACTATGATAAATGTTCTGACTTCATGAGCTGAAAAAAGTGGCCAAAAGACTTGCAAATGAGAGAGAGAAAAGCTTTTCAGTATTGCACAAAGTGTATGAAATTATTCTGCTATAACTTGGGTAGTTGAACTGAAGGAAGAAAGCCGTGATTCAGAGATAAAAGCGGCAGAGACACATTCTTGTAGATGCTGCTACTTTCATTTCTTTCTCACCCTGATCAGAGGGAATTTGCAGCAGTGGGATGGAGCTCAACTTTATGGTATGCACTGGACAATACCAAGATAGTGTGATACTGATCAGTCTCATTTAATGGCATATATTTCTCTGATGCATCCTAGATTTTATAAACATTAGATTTATTGCCTACTTGGGTTTTGTTTGAAATTATAAGTCTGGAAATCATTATGCAATGTCAAATTCTGCCTAGGTTTCATTGTTTAAGGACACGTAAACCTGTAATTATAGCAAAGAGATTTTTGTTATTAGGGAGGGATGGTGAGAAAATGTTGAATTCTTGTGCAACAGTAACAGACAACAAGAAGAGACATTACTATAAAACCTATCCAGGCTGTTATGTTATAGAATCTGCCTCCTGTCCTCCCACCTTGAAAGATAATTAATAGAGATGCTTGTGTCTTTCTGTTATATAAAACACTGGAAATGTAGAGTTCTAGTATTGACACTGAAATGCTCAATATCAGATAAATATAGCCCCGATTATTATAGGAAACTTAAATTGGTAATATGTAACTGATGGGAGCATGAATGGATTATTTTTTAATGCCCTCAGAAACAAGATGTAGATCAGTGTCTTTGATATAATCTCTAAAAATTCTCTCCAACTGCATGTATGTGTTATACTATCCTATTTTTTTTTTCAAAGGAATCCTCTCTCTTCTCCTGTGCATACGTAATATTTAAAAAGTGATGATGATGAACTCTTCAACTGTTCCTGTCTACAGTGTCAATTCTTTGAACTTCACAACTGACATTTGCTCCTTTTTCTGTGCAAAAGTGGAACTTAAACACACACCACTTGCCTTGCCAGTTGTGATGTTGCATGATTTTGTCAACAATTTTGTTCTGAGGCCTATCTAACTGTGAATAATTTTCTTCTTTCATAAGCTATCGTACTAACTTTGACGGAGTGATGCTGCTTAGATCGACATTGAAATTCAATTCAATAGCCCATGATGCAGAAACGTGTTTGTATAGCAGTAACGTAAAAATAATAAACCCTGCCACATCCTTGCTGATTTCAAAATAAAGGTCTACTAACCAACTTAAGAGATGTGTTTGAATTATGTGCCACAAAAGCCTGCACAGCTGAGGAGATGCTACAAAATGATTTAGAACAGGAAAGAAAGCAGAAATACTACAATGACCTGGGTGCCTGACACTGAGGTAGTGAAAGTAATGTAAAATGCATTAAATGAGGTCTGAGACATGATTTTCTCGAAGCTACTTGGTGTGTCAGAAGGAGAGTCTTGTGTTTTAAAGAACTTCCAGTTTGCCTTTGACACTGCTTTTAAAAAAATAATTTTGGTCTCTGTAAGTGAATATGGTTTTTCTGCAGAACCTTGTAAATTCTTCAGATGGAGGATCTGTATAACGGGAGTTAGTGGAGGTCCACTGGTGTCCCTTTTGATAACAAAACAAGATTTGTTCAGTATAGATGTTTGGATACTTGAAATTCATTATCCCTCCGTAAAGGTGGATCTCTATGGGCAGAGTGTGCAGGCTGCAGTCAAACCTTTAAGAGGTCTCCTCTATCAGCATTAAAGGTTAGCATGTTCTTCTGCAGGTTTCTACATCTATCTTTTATGATGTCAACTGCCGCTGAACTGAAGAGAATGAAAAAGAGGAAATTTCATTAGAGAAAGGGATGAGGTAAGATGGCTGGTGGAGGAAGGTGGGAAACGTTTCCATTCGTATGCAATGAAACTTCAGTATCAAAGGCTCGCAGTAACCTTTTAAAAGGGGATTTTTAATAGCTCAATGTACTTACAGTTCATATGACACGAGACTTTTCAGAGGTGATCTACTGTTCTCAGGCCAGTTTTCATGCAGACTGAGTAAGAGCAACTCCAGAAGCTAAGCTGATGTGTCTACTTAATATACTCATCTCGGATCTTGACAATATTGGCTTTTTGGCTGCAAGGCTGGGTCTGGTTCAGTATCACAGCCAGCAGCTATTGGTTTCCTCTGTTGTCACCAGTAGATACCAATGCAGTGATGTGGAATTACTAGCAAGTGCTTTAAACAGTGACATGGGCATCTCCTTTGTTCTTCTCCAGGCAGCTGCCCAGAGGCCATTAATCCGTGACGGGAAAGAGGAGGACTTGGCAATGATTTGGCTTGTGTGTTGACAGAAGGCACAAGAACAACTGATTATTTCCAGAGTCTTCCTGGGTAACTCGGAACATATCCCTCCTTTCATGAAAATGTAGCTGGTTATGATCTGGAGTCTAAGGAGAGAGAGGAAGCTGAATATTGATGTTTCTAAGTGCCTCTCTTTACTGTCTTGCCCTCCTTATCAAAAATAAATGTGATTTAAAATTTAAATGATAACATTAGTGAAATCTTATTAAATTTAATTTGATTTAAATTAAAATAAAACTGCTAAAAAGTTAAATTTACATAGAAAAAATGCATAATTAAAAATTTAAACTACAGAAGTCCTCAGGGAGAAGCACCATCATAACCCTCTTTTTCCTGCTCTTCTACCCCTCCTTTCCCAAATGGCTATATCGTGAGCACTCAAATTCTTTAAGAACTTGTGCACTTGAAAGAGTAATAGACTTTTCTGTATGCCAATAACTGCAAAAACATGCAATTGCAAATGAAGAAACTGATATGTAAAGATTCAATGAGTTCTTCAAATACAAATGAAGCTGGCATTAGTCATTATGTATCATTGCTTATATGCACGGAAGTGGGTGTATCTGTATCATGTTCCCATTCCTAAATAAATTGATAGTTAGACATATTTAACATGAACAGCTGTAAGTGCAATATTTATATTTTAGGAGAGGTTTTTTGGTGAAAATCTGCACATCACAGACTTCTACAAATATAAGCATAAGATAATCCTTCTTCATCAGAATTAGTCATAATGATTGTGAAGAGATCTGAATTTTTATATTGCTCCTGCCCCTGTTGTGAGTTTCGTATGGATAAGCTGATAGTTTCAGTTTTCAAAGATGTCAGGCCAGCAGTTTTTATACCAATGATTAACAGCAGTTGTTCTCTGGTAGCAATTATTTTTATCTTTCACAGCATATAAATGCTTGATGTGCCCCCAACTAATCTTCTTGAGGTGAAAATTTCTTTTGCTTTTGTCTAAAGTTTTGAGTATTTTGAAAAAAAAAAAAAAATTCCTCTAGCTGTTCATTAGAATGAAAAAATGCTCTGTCAGCCTTCTGAGATGTTTTCATTACCAGTTACCTTCTGATGGCATTAATATTATAATTATTTGAAAGCAGATTTAGGGTTCCACCTTTCAAATCCTGCTCATAAAAATGTGTACCATGTAAGGAAGATCTGGCATATTTTTGATGTAACTAAGCCTGTCATCCATTCTCCCTGGGTAGGGTATCGGCTTAGGATAGCGATTTGGACCTAGTTTCACCACAGACATAAGATATCGTGTATAAAAGTTCTTAACTATTTGTGATAAACTACTTTAGGACTGCAAGTAAACTTTCATTCTAGGTTTTGATGATCTGAATGCTTATCAGTTCCAAATAAGATTACTTTTAAGCAACATATAAAGAAATCAAGCTACCATTATTGAAGTTTTAAGAATAGTTACATTACTTAGTTCAAAAATATTCTTCTGTTTCAATATATTTTCAATGACTGTCTTGTTTCATAAATGTTATGAATTTGACTTTAAAGCAACCCAATGATAAAATATTGCTCAGAACAGAAAGGGCAAGGTTTGGGGAATACAATACTTAAAGCTTGTGATTCAAGAGGAACACAGACAGTAACTTGAGGTCAGGAGTCATTCGAAAGACATTTAAAATTCAAGAAGAGGTAAGAGTCAGATTTGAAAATGAGAGCATTATTCACTTCAGTAATATATCTTAAAAAGATTTTTCTGTTTTAATGTGGCTTGTGTAGAAGCCTAAACAGAGTAGGGTTAAAACTTAACTTTTAGTTTTTTATTGAAGTACAGTGTATAGTGCGCAGGACTAATGTGTGGAGGTTTCTTACTGGCTCAAACTGGGCAGAGTCCAAAAGCAATGATGAGTAAAGTCTAAAGATTGTTCTCTGTGTTTTCCCATTTAAAAACAACTCTTTGGAATAGAATGGAAACAGAATATAAGAAAGGTATCAGAAATATTTGGCATAATGTCATTACTGTAACAGTAAATGAAAGTGTCCATTTAGATGCTCATTAAAAAAATCAGTACTTTACAGGAGTATGAAAGATCAAGTCTTGCCACACCTCTTGACATCCCCTCCTAAAACAGGAATCATGGATCCCTTCTTCCTTGCTTTTACTAAGGCAATAAAAGGGAACCTCTGTAGCATGTCATACAGTGCTATTTACTGAACTGGAGTGTGTGAGGAGGGCAGGGAACCGAATAAGAAGACCTCACAACCAAGGATAAGATTTGAGTTACAGTCTATGCTTAACAACATGTATGGCAACTAATCAGGATCCTTGGTTATGTCCAGGTGTTAGAATTACAGTATCATTTAATAGTGTCAACCACCATTTTCTAGTGGATGCTGCTTCTTTCCTTCTAGTCTTCCCTTCCTTTAAATATACTTGAATATTTAAATTTATCACCAGTAGCCTCCTGTTTAATCATGTGGAGATGGGCAGTCTAAACAAGTTCTGCTGGGAAATCCATCTCCTAGCTGACTGCTTAGTGAATAAAAGACTTGGCTCTCGTTTTGTCAGCGCTGTTTATTATATGAATACAATACTGTTCACTTCAACAGACCCGTGAAGGATAATTGTTATTTTTCTAGCACAACATTGTTCCTGATTTAGGGAAGAAGTAGCAAGAAAAAATCCACCTGGTCCGAGACCCACGGTCAAACATATTCCCATGTAGGAAACAGAAATGTTTCTTCTTTATAGTCTTTAATTTTGACTGTCTTAATATCAGCTAAGAAGTCTTTTCTTGTTTGAAATACAGGATTTTGTGTTTTAATTGGAAAATGTTCAAATGTTCTTGTTAACTTTTAAACTTCCTTTCTCCTCCCTGCCCCAGTTTCGCTGACAATATCTTTGAATTCAGTTTATTATTCTCTCATTTTAGGAGTTTTTTGATAAATAGATATTTTCCTGAGGAAGAAATCTGAGATTTACCAACCAGTTCCACTGTTGATCCCTATCTCTCTCTATTTCTTTCCTCAAATGAAGCAACTGGTAAGCTTTACATACCAAGAAGACAATTCGAACATAATTGCATTAAAATGCGCCATTTCATCAACAAGCTAATTTTACTTGTTTACTCTTAAACATTTAATCATGTCTAAGAAGATCTATTATTTGTAACTGTGTGAAGTTTCATCTGTTTTCTATAACAGAAAAAAGTCTAAAACTGGAAGTTGATCATTTATTTTAAGCCATGTTACTGTGATAACTGCTCTGCAAGTGGTCTGGGATATCAGTTTTGTCCTCAGCATCCTTAATTATATAGCTGTCTAATTGGCTCTTATTATGTAAACATCACAACACAGATTATCATCAGTTACTGTCTCATTAATACCACCTGGTCTGATACACAGTGATATCTGTGCAGTCAAGTTTTCTATTGACGTATGGGATGAAAAGCTGTGTAATGGTCTTTGATGAACACTACAGTTGGAGAAGCTGTTGCTGGTTTGGTGGCATTTATTTCAACAGCTCTTTGACATCCTTCTGTGAAGAGTGATGCTGCATTGGGGAGGACAGAGGTAGGGTTTGCTTTGGACGTTTTTGTTAGAATCGCTATATTCTTGGTTTCTTTACAGTATTGTTGGAGAATTGGTGGATACTAAGTTCTTGGCTCTCAAATTGGATATACAAATTGCAAGTTTGAGAAAATGAAGCTGGAGCTGAAAATGCTTCCCTGCAGTCCTGTGCCAAAGAGAGGTTTGGCAAAGAAATTAATCTACAAAAGCCTTTTTGTGTAATACTGCTATTCTGAATCAAATGCTTTCTTTTATGGTGCTGGAAACAGTGTGGTTTGCTTTTACTTTTTGACTTTCTTAGCTGTGCCTGCATTCTTCTACCTTTCTTTGAGAACTAAAGAAAAAGATACTAACCTCCACTTACACCAGGTTATGGCAAATCAGGATCTATCTAATAGACTAGCTTGGAGAAATGTCTCAAAAGTTTTTATTTGTTTTACTGGAACTGTTTCATCTTGTTTCTGCTCTGCGCCAGTCCTAAGAATGCTAAAGCATTTTGAGTCCAGAACTGGAGAATCTTTCCTTTCTACATCTTAGCTGCTGTTTGAGGTGTAAATGAGTAAATTTTATTCTTGACCACTGACAGCTTTTCCTGTAGGTAAAACTTCTTAACTCTAAATTCCTGAAATACTGGGATCAGAAACCATAGTCTTATATAATTAAGAAAAAAAATGTAAGTTTTCCATTAAAACTGAAAGTACATGCTTTCAGGTCTTGGAAAGCATTAAAATAGTAGAAGGTACAGTTACACATAGAGGTTTTTAAGGGACTTTTGGAGAAAATTTCACGGCTCAAATGAAGACTTGAAGAGTTGCAATCCTTTTACAGAAAAGGCCCAATGTATACATAGAAAAGAACGAGAAGTATTCTGTGTTAAACAGAGCAAGAGCAAAGAAAGCATTCTCTGATACCACTGTGTGAGTTGCTATTACATTATGCTTCAAGGAATGACAGCAGTTGAATGGAAGGAGAAAATTGGAGGAGATAGAGATGGCAGACCATAAGAATTTTGCATGAAGTGAAAATTGAGTGATTTAGTTGGATGAACAGGGAAATAATTTCTCCTCCTAACCCAATGCATTAAAGGAGAAAAAAAAAATCTAAGCTGTGGCAGTGGGCCATGAGGCTTTTCAGGTGACACAGCTGCTATCACCTGTTTCATCCTTTTCTCAATCTAGATTTTAAATATTCCGTTTAAAACAAAATATTTAAAAATGATGTACTATGTATCTTAGCACCAAGGTAAAGCAGAGGATGGATTTTCTTGCTGTTATCTTCACAGCTCTGCTTGTTACAGCTCTGGCTGTGTTTTCATGTTGGATGACTATTCTGAGACTGCAAAACCATGTGGGATGAAGAAGTAGCTTGCCTTTTGCAAAAAAACTTAAGCCAAGATTTTGAGACAAAATTTTAAAACAACATCTTGAAAATTGCAGGCCACTCTGAAGTTGGAAGAATATTTCAATAGTTCAATTGGACATCTTTCAGTAGCTTGTCAAAAAGAACAAATAACTGGGATTATTTTTTAAATTTGCTTTGTTTTTAAAGGAAATTAAGAAATACAATTTACACTGTTCTTTCAAGTGTATCTTATCTACTTCTGCTCTTTCTTGCAGGTCAAAATTAAAATTACATTGAATAAGATATTTTGTCATGAGCTAATGGCCTGAATAACCTTAATAAGAAGTGGTAGCAGTTTAATAAAAATAAATGGTCTTAATTCTCCAGTCTCTGAATGATTGGAGGGAGCAGAGTTTGTCATTTCAGTGCAATTCCTACATAAACCAAAAGTGGAAAAAAAAATAAAACTAAAGCGACTTATAGTTCACCTTAGAGACAATATTTGTCAAAGCAGCATCAAAGTCTGCAGTGTCATGAACTGACACCGAGAGAGATTCTTCCTGAGAGAGTTGTTATATTTAAAATGTCTTTTCTCCTTCATGCCCTCTTTGAAATACTTTACTTTTATAAAAGCTATGGATCCATATTTCATTCCAGGGACACACAACCTGATGTCCATCAAAAGTTTCCATGTTATAGATTAAAAGTAGAAGTTTTGGAACAGGACACTTGTTTTTGTTTTTGTTTTTTTCTAGTATCTGTGAGGCTTTAGTTCTTTGCATCCTACATTTTAGTTACAGGCACTCTGGAGCAAGGACCCAGTTTTGTTTCCTGCTTGCCCCCTGCTTGACTGGTATTGTGCTGTGGGTCAACTTGTCTCCGTTGTGACTGCATCCTCTCTGAGTGCACGTGTATAGGGTTGATGTAATTCCAGAAGGCTCTGGAGCAGTGCTAAGAATGGCTTATCCATTTTTATGGCTTCCAAAGAGACATCGTGTGTGTGTCTATATGTGTATTTTTATGTGTGGACGTGCATGCAGTGTGAAGATGACTAAAAATGTATTTGCATTTTTTTCAGTACACTTATATACTTGAGAGAAAGGGATATGAATAACTGAAAATGCCCAGGCTTTAGGAAGCCTCTTCCTTGTTAGCCCCCCAACCTGCAGAGAAGGACAACAGTCAAGGCATTGTATATTGTGTTGTGACACCGGGTTAACCTTTGGTGCTCTCCTGTTTGTCCTCAGAAATGTGCAGAGTGATGTCTCCCTGGCCACAGGAGGAAAGGAGGTGCTTGGGCATAGCTTTGACTCTCGCCACCCCCACCCCTCCCAAGGGGGGATCTCCTGGAGCACTGTCCCACTGGAGTTTGCCTGAGTACTGCTTTTCTCTGTCTGAGCCATCTCTCTGACACATTTTTCTTCTCTCCTATCTTCCTAATGAACAAAATAATTTCCAATTAGAGTCTCTGACCCTGGTTACTTGATTTCCTCAGCAGGTCATGTTTTGGACAGTTTGGGAATACCTACGCTTGCAGCAATCTTAATTAGAGGTGGATGAACGCAGCTGAATTCAGCAGGTTCAGTGAGTTCCAGTTTCAATCTGAAACACTATTTTGGCTCTTCGCTGATGAATTGGTTTATTTTAATGCTCGTTAAAGCTAAACTAAGACAAGGTCTAGATGTTGTGCTCAGAAGATATAGGTAATATTACAGGGAGAGAGGTAACAGGACAGTAGACATTTTAGATCTCTCCATAAAAATTTTAGTTTCAGAAAAATGCATTTGAAGTTTGTAAATGCCAGATTAGAAGATTTTACATACATAAATTCTCTGAAACACACATTCTTTTTTTTCAAAAGCGTTTTGGCTCATTAGTTTTCTTAATACTTAAACTGTTTATTTACTCTGGGTAACTCATATCTGTAATTTTTTTTATTGCTATGAACTAGCAGATAGTCAAAAGCTGTTAAAGTCATTACCAGATTTGAATAGCATTTCAACTTTTAAACATTTAAATGCCTGAACTTGCGTAAAAATTTTTGTCTCAATTCCATAACACACTTTTTTCAGAGTGGCCAAGTTCAGATTTTCATCTAGAAATCCAGAAGGCTTTGAAGAACAGGTAAAACTTGTTTCTTGAGGTGACTAAATTTGCATGAGTTTAAAAGTTTTTTAAACCTTTGCACTTCAACCCAATCCAGCTCTCAAATTCAAACTTAGCCCAATCTAATTGGAATTTGGATCAGACAGGTGTGTTGGTGTCTTTAACATTTTTATTTACAAGTAAAACTCTCTTCCCCGTTGTCTTGTTTTAATTAAAGTGTAATATTGAATAAAGCATTTTTACCCCGTCCTGAGGCTGCACGTTGAAAAGAAGAATAAACGGAGGTACCACTGTTTCCAGTCAGTTTCTTTAACTGAAGGTGGTCTGTGAACTTTAACTACTCGGTTAAAGAACATGCACTAGGTCTACAGCAAGACTTTAACAAAGTCTAGTTCCTAACTTTACATTTCCTTTCCTTCCTTTAATACAGAGGAGTATCTTGGTCTGACCTGTGTTAATTTCTCCCAGGAAGGCTGCAGCTGTGTTGTTTACATGTAGACCTATATGACTTCCTAACAGCTGCTGCCTGAAATACATGCAAATTCATCGCAGCCTGCAATGGCTTGTTGAATGGTGCATTAATCCATCTGAAGAAGGTGTTTGTGCGAGTGTGTTGCCAGCTCTGGTTTTAGGGAAGCTATTGTTGCAGTTCGACACGTCACTGTGCCTTGTTTTACTGTACTGTAATTTTGGAGCCAAATTTAAAGAAGTGAAGCCTTTCAGTACAAATAAGTTTGGTGCCTGTGGTTGCTGTAGGTATATGCCTGGCCTTTAGCCAGTGAGTTTCTGTTAAAAATTAATACCGTAAGCACTGGCCTAGATTACTGAAGTTCATTCTTTTGGTGAAAATAGGATTTGTACCATCACTTTGTTATATCAAGTCCATCGAAGCACTCTGGACTGACTGGTCTAACGTGTTGACTGCTACTGAAAGGCCAAGTGTCTGTACAGCTCCATACTGCAGTGCGTTGCTGTTGCAAGGCTCCGTCCTCTGGAAGGAAGGAGGCAATTTTGTGGAGGTCTGACTCGAGGTGACTATCTTGTTGCCAGTGTCTCTAGATCACCTAGAGCAGTGTGGAGAGTTTTGTGGCTGGAGCGCTCAAGGTAGATTATCAGCTTCTAAATTATATCCTTGCTTCTGAGAGCCCCGGGTGCCTTTGGAGACTTTATAATCAGTTATCTACCTCGAACTCCACTTAATGCCTTTAGAATGGTCTTTCCTTTTCTATTCAAAGGTTTTATAAGATAAGAATTGAAATAGAGATAAGAAACAGAGAGATATAAGGGCTTTAATTGGTTGCTAGTTTCTAGTGTTCTGTATTTTCATGTGTATCTATAATGATGTCTCTTCAGTTTCTTAGTACTTAAGGGGAATATTTACTCTCCTTCTCCTACTCCCACTCCCTGTCAGAAAGCCAGAGTATATTGACTCCACAATCTTGAAATATAGTAATTTGATAAATTGGATGTTTAGCCAATAATACCTGCTCTGCAGATGGTTCAAAATATTTGTTTTATCACTACAGAATAAACTGGTGACTGAATACTGGCAAAGAGCTCAAGCTACAGAAGTCGCTGTGTCCCCTAACTCTTGGACCCTGCATTGTCTATTGAAATGTGGATACTCAAGTTGCTGAGTAACCTCACACTGTGCGCTGGAAGGTGAGCAAGAGTGTGATACAGGCAATAGCAGGTTGGGTGGGAAAATGTCTGAAGCTAACATACTGGATTGAGAAGTTAGGGTCCAACTTCTTCAGTGTACTGTGTCCAGCTGTGCTGGAGGTCCCTAACAACAAAGTGCCCCTTGGCCTTCATGTGAGATTATCCTCTTTTTCATCACAAAATGACTTGTCTGCATCTGTGGTCTAATGTCCCACTGGAATTGATAAAAATTTCAGTCTTATTTGGTGCAGAATTTAAAAGTTTTTTGCTTCCGCTAAGAGTATTCCAACACCACAGTCTGTGGTATTCTGGGAACCATCTGTCTCAATACCTTCTTCTAAAGCTATTTTTAATCTCTAATCAAAGATTAATTATGCCAAGCTTTGGGCCATGAAGACCGTGGAGGAGAGAGAAAAGGAAGAGAAAGTGCCTACAGCGCTCGCCAAAGATGGGAAAATCAGATACAAGTCAGTGCTGCGATTTATAATTGGGATTCAGCGGCAGGGATCCTAAGATAAGCTCTGGAACACCAAGATGAGCCTGTGAAGCTGCTGCCTGCCATTGTCTCTTTGCAGGGGGGATGTACTTTGCCAAGCTATCACTTATTCCTCCCAGAGGGTATCTTTCTACCTGTCCTGGCACCTACACAATGCTATCTGTCAGTATTTAACTTGGAGTGTTGTTCTTTAACTCTCATGCCTCTGAAGCACAGATGGGTGTCCTGTGTGTGGCTCCATATCTTGGTTTTGTTTAGAATTGCAAGGAAGAGCACTCTCCAAGGTTTTTTTCTCTTTCACCTGGGTGTGTATCCAAGATGAAAGTCTGGTCTGAGGCTGGACCTCTGCTTTCAAATTTGGAGTCAACAAGTTATGGGAAAATTAAATGTAAATTTAATTCCGATAGGAGCTGAACAGCCGCGTTCCTCTCTGCTTCCCTTCACGCAGAGCTGGGACTGAGCCTTCAGTGTCCATAACAACAACTTTCCCTGCAAATGGTGTCCTAATTCTGTCTAAAACTGTCCTGGGGGACTTTGACAGCTCCTCTGAGTTCTCTTTGCCATTTCTCTTCATCTGTTCCCCTTTATCCAAAATTCTCTTCATGACGCCAGTCTGTTGCAAATACAGTTTCAATGAGTTATTTGAATGTTAGCTACCGTTTGAACAATTTCAGCCCAGCGCTTCGTGGGTTACTACTGAAGTCGAAATACCCAAAAAAATCATACAAGCTTTTATATACATATTCAGAGGGGATTTTTATCTTTAGAATATTCTATATATCTCTCTAACACTTCACCGATATGAATAAAAAATCTGATCATTGGGTTGTTTTTAGATGGATGGAGAATGTATTTCGATTTTTTTTTTTTTTTTTCCCTTCTCGATCCAAAAACATTCAGAATTGGAGAAATCCAGGTTTTTCAGAGCATGCCCACAGCCTGAGGATTGGGCTGTTGTCTTGGGAGTTAGAAATCCCTGTCCCAGAGAGAGGCATTTCAAATTTCAGCAAAATTTCAAAGCTGATTCTCCAGTATCCAAACAGGTTCTTGAAGCACTGGCATTTTGGGACAGCTTTTTTCACCTCCACATTTTCTCACGGTTTGTGTGTTAAGAAATCCAGTGTGACGAGATATTTTGAGAACACCTCTCAGATAGATCAGTACCAGGTGGAGACAAGGTGACAGATGAATCTTGCTGCTGCTGCCCCTGGAGCTGTAAACATACTAGTCTTGAAATCAAGTGTGTTTTTATGTGACTTGTGGTGGAAACAGTGATAGCTAAGGGGTTTTAAGGCAGCCCATAAAAAACTAGCTGCTTTGATATTGTTCAATCTCAGTAATACACCTAAAGAATTCTTGATTTACCTGAAATTCTCTTGTGAGCTATCCCAAAAAAGATCGCTGAGGTTATACTGGAAATGCTTGTGCTTTTTTTGATGTTAATTATGTTCCTTCCTGCAGTTTAATGTTAGCATTCCTATGATACCTGGAGAGACCTGTTCAGTGGATTTCTTTCAGCTTGACACTTAAATGTAATTTCATGCATCAGATTGTTTAATCTGATATAGTTACCTAAAAGAAACAATTAGATATAATTTCACAACTTATTGGAGTAAATTATTACCTAGCGTAAATAGAGGAGCCATTTGCTGTCAGTGGCTCAGTTCTGTCTAACTGAGAACTTGTGCTTTAATGTAAAAATCAACATGATTCTGTATCCTGTTTCTTTAATATTTCTGATATCTAGAGTCCCTATCATTATCACCTACATGTTTGGAACATAGAGCAAGATATAGCCCCTATTCACAAAGGCAAGTATAAAAAGGAGATAGAAGAAACACTAGTTAGGGATGAAATGATTCTCATCTTTGGAATAAGTGGCAATTGCAGACTATCATTTGCCTAACCATTGTCAAATTTTTGTAAACATTGTGACAGAGATGAGTTTTAAGAGTAGTTTGAAGAGAAGGACAGCTGTTGCTTCGTGAATAATCGTTTTTTTGTTGTTGTTACTGTAAATGCTACAAACGATAGCATTACTGAAAACAGAGATGGAATATATCACTTGGTTGCTCATCCTTCTAGTGCTTTCCTTCTGTCAAGGCCCAAGTCCCCAAAGTACGCTTTTGGGGAACATATGTTGTCTGCCAAAACTCATTTGAAATCTGAAAGCAGAATAAGGTTTTGCTTAACTTTGTTTTTCAAGTGTAAAACATTACATTTAGGGTGAGATACTCTTTGTAGCTACAGGATACTGTAACTGTAAATCATTAAGTTTTTTCCAAAGAAGTTCAGCTGTTTTAAAATTTGGCTATCAAGGCTATTTTTAAGCTATAAATATGTGTTTTCTCAAATTACTTGAAAACTAAATGGACTAGAATAGGAACACCAGACCAAGAATTTTAAATGTTTGTGCCTTATAATAAAAACAAGTGCTTAGAGTGAGTTCCTTACCACCTAATCCCTGCAAGTATCTCATTACATCAAAAAACACTCTCCTTTCTGGATGGAAAAAAGATAAAATTCTAAATGGACAAGCACTGTCCATGAGAAGTGCTGGGAGGGTTGTGGAAACTCAGTCTGCCACCACTCTCCTGAAATATTAAGCAAATTGAGTCAATAGTCTGTTAATAATATTTGCATATTTTTGGAGGGTCTTGGGACAGGAGAGACCTGCAACGTGCTGGGAGTGCAGAGATGATGTTCTCCTGCTGGCTGCCTTCCCCACAAGAGAGACCTAACCCAGCTCTCAGCTAATTGTACAATATAAAAATCCTTTCAAGATAATTTACCTAAGCAGATAACTCAGATGGAACTCTATTCATTGCTAGAGTATTCCTGATAAATGAGCAAGGATAACTACATTTTTTAGATTTGTTTGTTTGTTTCTGTCTGCATGTAAGATGCAGTTTTTCTAGCAGATTCCTGTCCTTGGAATACCTCCCTTTCTCCGAGGGCCAATGCAGACGCAAAAATAGTGGATTATAGCTTTCCATCATCAACTACCCTTTATTTCCACTACCTCCAGCAGAAATGTCACCCCAAAAAGCTCCTTACTGAAGTTTAAAAAGTCCAGAAATCTCTCTCATTATGTCCCAGTCTTGGCTTACTTTTGAGGCTATTTACTAGTAACTTCAATAGGAGGAGGATTTCACTTGCTTAGGTTTGTCCTTTTCAGAAAATGTGTTAGATTAAAACATATCTATGTATGAATGTATATCTAATATCTGTACATAAAGCCTCATACATATGATAATGTGTTTTATAATACTTTGAGTGAGAGCCTGGATGGATGAACCACTTGTGAATATGGGCATAAATTGCTTAGTTTGATTACGTAAAATGCTTCAGAAGAGGTGTCCGGGGCAAGTGAGAGCACTGAATACTCTTGGTAACTCACAGCACTGTTAGGATGCTAGAAATGTAAATAGTGCCAGTACATCCAAGCTGAGAACAGCTTCCTTTTTTTTAATCATTTACTGCCCGGTACTGCAGGCAGCCAGCTCACCCATTTTTCTAGCAGAGCATGTGACTGCAGTACAGCAGAGAAAAGGCACAAACCCCTCAAGGGTGTGGAATTAGGGGGAAGAAAAGGGAAATATTTTGCTGAGAGTATCTGCAGGGGTTGAGATGTCCTGCAGCAAGATCACAGCAGCTTTGCTTTCATGATGGGGTTGAAGTTTTGGATAACTTTGGTTGTCTTCGGTTTTGCCTGACCTGAGCCTCTCAGCTGAGCAGGCCTTGTTCTTGACCCTAAGAACAACACAACATTTAAATCTCATGGTTTTAATGGCTCCTCAATCTGGTTATAGTAATTAATCTAAGTTCATGACTTTGTTTTGCTGAATATTTGCTAACAATATATAATTTTAAAGTACTGGCTATCTTACTGGATCTTTCAACAGATTGATGCTTCATTGTTTTAAGCACTTCCAATCCAAATATTGGATATAGTACAAAACCACCTAATGCACAGCTGATGTGGCCTGGCTTTTGCAAGGTTATTTAAAGTGTCAACATATGTGTTTATGAAACAAGTTACTTGTATGATAAATAGCATTTTAATCACCTGATATTCATTTGCTAACTCTGGGGTGAAACTGAACTTCTAAACTATGATATAGACATTCTACACAGCTACCTCTGAAGTATTTAATTAAGTTTAAAATATCACATTTTTAAGTTTCCTTATGTTCAGAGAAGTCAGATAATGGAAAGAACGAGACTTGAAAAAGCAATCTGTTACTTTCTCAGAGCTCCTCTCTGTCCTAAGAGATGAGATTTACAATGCTGTAATGCTGCAATTTCATCATTATTTTGTAATCTTCTTAAACGAGTGTCTCATGTTAGTGCAGGCAATCACAATAACTGCTTGAATAGGATTTGCTGCTGAGCAAAGCTGCTTGTGTTGCAAAAGCAACTAGAGCAACACACAAGCAAAAAAGCATTGTGCAAAGGTGTTTACTTTCCCATTGGATTTAGAGTGAGTCCTGAGAAGGGAATTTAGTTACAACTTCACCCGTGCTAGCAGGACGCCAGCAAACGGTCAGAAAAGGAAATAATACTCTAATAGCAGCTTAAGGCAAGTTCAAAAACAAAGGAGATTTGTAACCACAACACTTATTTAATGTGGAATACTGTCATGTTACTATAGAGTGAAAAAGAAACTCATCTCCTTCAAAAACTCTTGGCTTTGCAGCATCTCCTGCTCCCACAGTCTCTTAGCCTGGGAGAGGACTTGCTCTGGGTGAAGCACGCTGTCTGCATGGCCGACCATCCTTTCTACTCAGTAGCTGTGTCCGGGGAGGAGAGGTTCAGCAGCTTCCCTTCCCTCGCAGGTGGTGGCTGAGGTGGTGGAAGCAAAAAGGAGTGACCTGAACAGAACGCGCCTGTTCACATGTGAGCAGGCTTGTCTTACAAGAGACCTGATAACTCTCTTTTTGAAAGAGTTGCCTCAAAACCAACCTTTCATCAATCATTACTTATTCATGTAACAGTCTACTTGCTCCTTCCAGATAAATGTTGGCCGTGCATTCAGGATATGTATTTGCCTCTTGAAATCTTTGAGACTCTTCACGTGGGTTAGGTTATGTAAACGGGTCTGTAGTTATAGGGTCTGAAGATGACAGTAAATCACTAAGGTTTGTGGTTAATAGAGAGGCATTAATCAGCACAGTCCTAGCTTGATATTTAAAGGGTCTTTTTTCCCAGAAGACTATTGCAATAATATCAACATATGACTGTTGTATCGTGCTTCTCAATTTATTTTCCTCTTCAGACTCAGGCTGGGAAAATATTGCTGCTTGTTACTTCTTTGCCTGTATGCAGCCTGCTTAATTCTGCTTTTGTTCTTTTTATCAGAGGTATTGATCTATGATCTGATGTCCCTTGACTGAGTCATGCTTCGGGCTGTTGGCCCTGGGCCTAATTGTACTTCTGGTTTCAGAATTCTTTGTAATATCTGCCTGGAGGCTTCTCCCGTTTAAAAAAACAAGATTGTAGCTCCTGTACAAGTAGTAATGTCAGTGACATGGTACTGGTGCCTCTTCTGGTCTATTTGAATTCCAGGTTCCTAACAGAAAATATCTTATCCTCATTTTTATTTGCAGATTTTTGAAGTGTGAAGAAAAAGTGAGAATTGTTGTAATCCTTATTATCTTCTTTAGAGTCTTATGGATGTTCTGTAGTTATCAGAATAACAGCCCCTTCCCCTCTAAGTCCTGCTGAAGTCACAACTCTGAATTTCTTCTTCTCCATAAAAGATTTTTTTGTATGCATGGCATATTATGTCAGTGTTTCTTAACTTCATTTAAAACTTAATTTTATGTGTGAAATAAGTAAAATGGTAAAAAAAGACACATTTGTCTCCAAACACCATTTAAAAGATGATGAAATATTGTATCTTGATCTTTATAAATATGAAAATATGTACTGATTTCAGATAGAAGTTAACATGTGCTAATAACGATTGCATTCAAATATTTTTTCTCCCAGTATATAGATCAGCTGTAATTAACGTTGTGAAATTAGTGTTGCATTGGAGCTCAGGGGTTGGAGGATGTTTATGAACCAACAACTGATGACAGAGTTGGAAATGCAGTCAGTCTACCCCTATACCTGTGTAGGCAGGGTGCTCTGATGTAATAATGTGAGACAGTTAGAACGATTACATCATCAGATTATGCTGTCACTCGCTGATAGTGTCAGGGCTGCAACATGATGCATCTAGTGCTACTGAAAGCTGATTAACTCCTTTTTGGATATCACAGGACTCGGTGGTGACTCAGCCAGAGGTCACATCTTAGCAGAGTGAAAAATCATTTGTTTGAAAGAAACCGGTTTTATTCTCATTTTCAACCCTTGGAAGTAAAATTGAAGTTTATTTATGCAATCCGCTGGCTTTTCTCACTGACGGCAGTTCCTGTTAATTCTTCAAAGACCCTTTAAGCAACAGCTAAAATGAGGGATAACGATAATTCGCTGGGAGCTTGCTTACTTTGTAGGTAGTTTTACTTGCTAAAGAAAGCACTAAAATGCAGCTAAAATATATGTAGGCATCTTTAGTTTATAAATGCAGGGAGAGGACAAGGCCTTTAGCTAAGGATTTTCATTATTCGAGGATCATCTCATGAAAGCACTTTCCTCAGTCAAGTAGGTAGTTTGCCAGTTAGCTGTTGTACACTTAGAAAATATGGCAAAAATCATGGAGCAGTTTTAAAGCTAAAGTATCATAAATCTTGTATCTGTACCCAGCTTGGAAATGTAGCGTCATTCTATGGCTCTAGATAAAGTATCTCACTCTGATTTTCCCAGGTTAAAATAAAGTGGCGTTCACAGCTAAGTACTCCCATGTGGACTCTTTTTTAAAAAAAAATGTGTTTAGAAACTGCAATCTTAAAAGTTTGAAAGGTATCTTTATACTCGACTGAGACATGTTTCAGTTCTGCAACTGTCTCTGTAGGGGTAGACAGCACATAGGCAACTTCTTCAACTTAACAGAGATCTCCTATGCAGGACATACAGGAAAAAGCAGTTGATTTTTTTCCACTCACGGATGTAAGGACCTGTGGCTTTTGAGAGAGACGAGTGTGAGGACAATACATGGGGAGCTATGGAGTATCTGGAGTCTTTACAGGTGATGCAGCAAAATTCCTCCAGCAATTGCTGAAGACATCTTTGACAGGCAATACTGAACCAATATGAGAAACAGAGTAAGGATGTGGAAAAAATGAGATCAACTTACTTTTTCAAGAGGAGGTGTTTTGTGTTAATGTAGGTATTGAAGATTGGAATTTTACCTGTGAAGATAGAAGATTGAGTCCTTTTCCACTGATATCTTTCCACACTTTATCTATTCCCTTCCTCTCCCTTCCATACTTACATTTGACATTACAGGTCTCTACAATTATTTACTAAAAAATTGAGAAGTCTTAATAAGATGAGAGCCTGCAGACACACTTAAGATATTTCATTTTCACATATGAAAGTTCTGGGAAATTCAAGAGGTGCAGAAGGGATGAAGATTGGTTATTTGTTATTTCACAGCTGGAAATACAGGTTTTCAGAGAGGCAGCAAGTATTGACAAGAAGCAAACTCCAGTCCTATTTGACTGTGGAAAGGCAATAGGTAATCACTGCTAAATCTAAACAGTATCATTATCAGTGCATTTAAGCAATAATGTCTCAGTTAATTTTCAGTTTTTGACATAGAATGGGTGGCAGATTTAAGAAAGAAGAGGGTACAGAGAAAGAATATATGGGCAGCCTGAAGTTAACAGCTGAAATTACATTTAAAAATTACTTCTAAAAAACAGATTGTTGATAGAACATTGATTTTAGCTCAGAGTAGTAATTTCAAAGAGCTGGAAAAAGATCTCTCAAATACACCTTTAGCTGTTGGTTTGATTTAGAACATGCAAATAGATGTGAAAAAGTGGCTGCCATTAAAAATGGCAGAAAGCTTTGTAAAAATAGCAGCCTCAGTTAAGCAACTTTCTATGGGGTATGTAAAAGCATACGTTGGAAAGTGGCTATTTTGTAAGTATTTCCAGTTATTTAGCATCTGGCAGGTACAATAGGCTTGCTTTGTTTTACCAAATTTACTTGTCTTTGTTACAAGCATTATTTTAGATTCTTTGAGATATTTTTGCCTGTTGTGGTGTATTTGCGTAACTTTTCATATCGGGAGATGTAGGAAAAGAGATCCTGCTGGAAAGGGATGCTAAGGCGAAGAACCAAGTTGTTCTTCCCTGAGAGGAGGAAATGGAAAACAGGATGCAAGACTCAAACTCCACTAGAAGGACTTTAATATTCTATTTGGTTGACTTCTCTAGCTCAAAAAATGCATTAATTGCATAGTTGATTCTGACTCGTGTCAGGACATGGAGAGCTAATGATCTCTTTTCAAGCCAAAGGAACTGTCCCATGGTTTAGTTACCCATAGGCCACTTTAGAGGGGAAAAAACTCCTTGTACATCCCAGAAAACCCAATTGGCTTGGAAAAAGTGAAGACAATCACAGGTGAAAATAATATAACTAAAGGCAAGAGACTTTAGTTAAAATGATGTGTCCTCGTAACAAGGAACGGGTAGTCCAGTCCCTTATATTTTGGTTTCATTGATAAAATTGAATAGAAACCAATTTTGTACAAGTTTTCCTGAAAGCTGGCAGTTTGATTTGGTGATGCTTGTGACTTGTACCAGAAGTGTTTTACCACTGTTTTATGGTCCTCCTTGTTTGAGAAGACTGTGTGAACTGTTACCAAGGAGCAGGGCCTGACAGCAGCTCTTCGTTAAGGAAAGATTAATAACTTTCTGTAAACTAATGTAATGAAGCTGTCTAAGTAAACCATCTTCCTATAAGTTTAGGACAACTGCTGACAGTTGGATTATTTCATATCCTCCTAAAAGGCAGTTTGTTGTTCTTCGGAGTTTGAAAGTTAATATTATGGTCTTTGTGCTACTTTACTTATTTCAGGTGACAATGTTCAGCCTAAGTCAGGAGAAGGTTAGTTTTCCCGCAGTGTGTGACAAGTACCATAACAGATAAGGTGATACTTGCTTGGAAGAACCTAAACACAATTTGTTTGCTGAAGGTAGGCTGACTGTTCATCAAAGTAGCAGCCAGAAAGGAAATCTGTGAAAGAAAAAGGAATTTCTCAGACAGGAAAGCTTTCAAAAGACTTTTGTCGAAGCAGATGCCATAAGACTTTATGAAGAAGGCATCAGAAACCAAACTATAATGTAATAATGAAGCAAGATTGAAAGTAGAAGCTGGGTGGAAAGGAAATTTGGAAAATAAGCCCAGTACTAGGACAATAGTGTTTGATAGATTTAATGCAGCCTCTCTCTTATTTAAAAATCTGCAGGTATTTTGTATGGCTGCTGTTCTGGGTATAGATGGAAGAAATAATGCTTGAAGAATCCCAAATGCTCCCTGAAAGTAAAACTGAGGAAAGATTGAACACAGCAGCAGCAAATGTGTTGTGATTCCTTCTCACTCAACTCCAAGAAGTCATTGATGATATCCAAAACGGGGATCTAGGAACTTAGATGGGAAAAGAAGTTGCATAAAGCATCACCCCCACTTCTCCAAAACTCATATTGATTAGAAAATTGTGGAAAGTACATCACCCTATCACAACTGCCAGCACAAATTAAAAATAAATAAATAAACTCCAGTGAATAACAACTAAAATCTCACCGCTGAGTAGTCAAAGAACTATGTTGACCATCAGGTGATCTATCTGTGGAAGATTCTCCACTCTGCCAAGTCATTAGAAAAAGTGAAAATTGTTTTAACTTGGATTTCTTTTCCTGAAATAAACTATATATGCTATATCCAAAGAATGCTTCCTGCTAGGAGTGAGAGACTAATGAAATACTTAATCAAAGGTCAGACAGGTAAGTTGATATACAGAATATAACATACTTTTTCCTTTTTCTTAACAATATTTTAAAGCTCTATTTCAGAAATCTGTAAAAGTACATATATATTTATGGTGAAGGTATATTTTTATAAATATTGAGATAAAGAATAATTCTTGGAAATCAATGGATTTCAGAAAGAAAGAAAATGAGCCTTTTTGTTTTTTAAATGAGCTGAACTATCATTGGCAATGCTACAAAGAATTCCGTTTGGAAAAAAGGTCTCCCTGGAATTTATATGAATTTATCTGGAAGCTTTCATAAAGAACAAACAGAATGAGTCTGAGGCAAAATAAATAACCTCCTTAATGTCTGCAGAGTTGTACAGAAGAGCTTTTGAAAGGAGTCCATTACATTATATATCACTACACTATTTTACATATTTTCTACAAGCATTCAATTTTACCTGGTGATTCTATTTCGTCTCCAGGTCAAGCTGATGCTAAATCTATTCTGATTCAGTGCAAAGAAAGACAAAGCAAAACTCCCCTGCTCATCAGCTCCTGTAAGGCTGAAAAAGTTTCAAAGTTCAAAAGCCACTGTGTTTCTTGTGATGGGATAGTATAACTGGGAGAGATAAAGTAATGAACTCATACGTGCCATTATGAGACATAATGTTTTCCAAAAGATCATCAGATTTGGACTATCACTTGTAAAGGAAGAATATAAGAGGAAGTAATTTCAGTGACAAAATGGTTGACACAGGGAAAAGAAAGATAAGGTTTAAGGAAATGTAATGTGTGGTAAATGGTTGCTTGCCTCTTGTTTTTGTTTTTTGAAAGGAGGGAAAAATTCTTATTTTCAGTGAAATTAAGCAGTTAGCAAGAGAAATGAAAGAAAACATGCTAGAGAAGAAAAGAGAGTAAATGGAACTGCCCATTGAGAAGTGGGTAGAAAAGCAGAACCACATGGCATTTTTACCTATTATTAAAGGCATTTTAAAAAATGTTATTACAAAATTTAAAATCTCAGCATCTAAATATTCTATTTCAAGCTTATATTTACAAAATATTACATATGTCAAAAATCACACATATTGCCCTATTTGTATAACTGTATTTCTAAGGACAGACTTGGCAACTAAATTTTAAGTGTTAAAGAACAAAGGTATGAAATAGCCAGCAACTATGGTGGTATTTATAAACAATTTCTTCTTATTTATTGATTTATTTTTACTATTTAAATTGGAGTGTCTGTACCTAGTTGCTCTTATGCACTAAAGATTCATGAAGATTTTAATAGAAGAAAGTTTTTAGTCTCAGTCATCACACAAGTCAAAAGTTTATTAACGTTGGATTTTCTTTGAAATGGGCAACCTGCAAATATCCTCAGTCATATCCATGTTTAAAAGAAATAGCAGTAAAAAAGGGTGTTTACTGTTAGCTATTTTTCTGCAAATTAAAGAAAACTGCTTTACTTATAGTCTGAACTGATGTAAGAAGTAAAATTTTCAGGATATGCCTATTTGGTCTTGTCTGTTTTCTAGTTTCTCCTTGCTGTTCTCCAAATCCAGATGGAGGCTCTGCAGTAGAATAAGTGAAAGAGGAAGAAAAAGTAAATTGGGCTCTTCCATTCCTTTTAGTTTGTCCATAAAAAGGGATGATACTAACAGCAAGGGAGACTGAACATCAGTGTAAATAAATATACAGGATTAGTATCAGCCATTGTACTGGCAGCTTGGATGGGATACGAAACCTGAGACAAACTGAGCAGTAGGAATAAAGCTGAAATGCCACTAAGGAAATGGTTTAGACCAGCCAGGATGCTACGGGGCCTTACAACTTCATCTTGCACAAGGGGTACAAACTCCAATGGATCTTAGTAGCGCCTGAGCCCTTTTTTGATAACGATACTTCCAGAGGAAAACCGAATGGTATCGCTCTGTCACTGCAGCTTGTTAGGCAAGAGCATCACAGCCAGAAAGCTGCTGCTTGCAGCCGGTGTTTGCATTCAGCCCACTTGCTCCAGGTGCTTGAAGCCTGTGCCAATATAACATTGAAATCCACCGAAGTGTACGTCCTAGACTCTTATCCTGGTGAAGATATTAAATTTTTTTAAGCCACCAAATGAAATGCTTATGAACACAGTGGCAGTGACTGAACTGGCCGCGGAGGAGGTCTGCAACTTCATAACATGCTAGTTTCAAACTGAATGATAGAGCTCTGGTTTCTGTGAAGCCTCTTCGAGAGAAACAGCGTGAGAGAATGCTATTAATCAACATCAAGATTTTAATACTTGATGGATCGAGTGGTAGTGGTTTTAAATGTAAAATGATGGCTCATTTTCAAGATGCCACTAATTGTAAATCAAATTCTGAGATGTTCTGTTGGAACTGTAGCTGTGGATGAGCATCATTATTGTTTTCAATTTGCCACTTTCATTTTGATAGGAAAATATATCATAAAGCTTTGATTTTTAATTTATTTTTATTACCCAATGCTTATTATCCTGTTTCTCATTTTGACTTGAGCATCCTGTGAGAGAATTTTCGTTTTAATGGTTATTTGGTAAAAGAGATTAAATCAACCTTAAGAGTGTATTTTACTTAATTTCAATCATGGTTTATTGCTCAGGATATATTTATAAAGATATGCATGATTATATGAAAGGATTCATTAGGAATTATGTTACCAAGGAAATGACTTAATGAACCTTTTCTTCAATACATATTTGCTTTAAAATATTACTAAATGGGGGCTGGAGGGACCAAATATGAGACAAATCCATTAAGTAGGAACTTTTCTGAAGAATAATGCAAATATTGTGAGCACTTTTTTCAAAAATGCCTAAAAAATAAAACCACTCTTCAATGAGACTGACCTCCATTCACTAAAAGCTGTGAATTCTCTGAAGGAACAAGAATTGCACTTTTCAGACTAGGCGTTGGTGAGTAATGCTGTGATGCTGATCACCGTTTTTAGCCATCCAGAAATGTCCACTTTTCACTTAAATTGGCTGAACCTCTGTTATACTGAAATGTATTTGAATATGTCTGAACCACACCACACCTAAGCAACCTTTTATTTAATGTGAAGAGTTCCCTGTATGTAGGCTGATATTTAGCATCCAAAATGAGAACTAATGTATCTCATAGACAAATTGAGGAAGTTCAAAAAGGAAAGGAATTTGCAGTCCAGAAACTAGGCTTTACTTAGTTATTTTTCCTGGAGACTGAGAAACAGAAGGAGAGAAGGAAACCCGTGGCAGAAAATTCAATAGTAAACAGTATTTAGGAGCCAATGAAAGGGAACATGACCACTTTTAGATACTTTATTCCTTCCTTAGGTTCTGCTGACAAATGTTAATATATTTATGAAGACGTGTTTGAGCACATGATTATGATCCCAGTTAACTTGACATAAACTTTGGGCTGAAAATGTGTTAAAGATTCGTCAGCACTTGATATATACATACGGCTACTTGTATTTTTAAGCATCACACCCTCTACAACACCCGTGAGTAATGCCCTGTGAAAAGACCCAACTAAATAAATTAACGTTTCTTTCCACTAGTTTCCAAGGAACCTGCCACTTGTGACTATTACGTAGAACGCTGAAATAATTTAATCAGTGTAAAGAGAGGTATCATCATGGCAGCCACATCAAGCAACCTTGCTGGATATCAGGTGTATGAATTCGGTGTTTCCTAGCAGATGAAGATACTTCCTCACGAACGACATAACCAGTGACAAAATTTTACCTGAAGGACATATTTTGATGATGTGAACATAAACGAAACTGTGGAAAATCGAGTACCTGCGTATCCTGAAAAGAGCGAGGGCCAGAGTTTCAGACAGTGAGGGGAAAAAAAATTTTCCATGTCTGACACAAAATGTGCTGAAGGTTTTTGTTCTAAAGCTGAGCGCAGAGATTTCATAATGGAAGTGCCAGCTCATCCTGAATTATACAGTACTTAAACTACATCTCTGCACGATATTTTATTGTGTAAACTTGTTAACAATTTTCTTTCCGTGATATTTTGCTTGTGGTACTTTTTAAAGAGTAATTGTATAATGTTTTTTATGTTGGTTTATTTTAACACCAGCTGCACAGAACTGCAAGGGGTCATCAAGTTCTCTATTTTGCTATCTTAGACAGCAATATCACCCCATCCTTTTCATAAACCGATCAAAGATCCTCTGACTATTATTCAGTCTTGTCTAGGAACTTCACTGCTGCAGAAGTTACAGACATTCCTCTTATGGTCAATTGTCCCCATCTTTTTTTTTTTCCCCAAGGTGATTTTTCTGATTTCAAAAGTATTTCTTCCTCCTGGTGCTTCAGTCTCCTAAATTATTTATAAAGAACAAACATGTGCCTTCACAGACTTTTTTTGAAAAGTAAACGTGATTAAAAAAAAATTATATTTTTTACAGCTTATCAGCAATGCTATTTTAGGCCTGAGTTTTACGAATCTCTATCGATATACCTGTGCTGAATATTTAAATGTGGGTTGCAGGTCCATGCAACTCCAGGAACATCCTAAAACCAGTCATTTCTTATGCAGATAAGCCTGCGATAAGACAAAGAATTTAAATCCCTTTGACAATTTTGGTAAAACAATAATCGTTTGGTGTGATTTGTACTTCGTGTCATACAGATTGACGTGGCTCTTCCACATGTTTTCATCTGGTAGTTAATGATGCTCTGTCCTTTGAGGCATAACTGACTGTAAAGGTGCTTGCAGCTCCTTTCAGAGTGTAGCTTGATCTGTAGCTTGTACTTAATTACAGCTAATGACAGGATGTGGTATGTTATGGTTTGTGGAGTTAACCTCTAAGTAGGTGGGGTTCTGTCATGAAGAAATTATTATCTACTTAAGCGACCTGCGTCGTATCACTGAGATAATACCTTTGTAGTAATACATTGTATTTATACATTGTAATAATGCAATTTACAAACAAGTTTGTTATGAAGTGAAAACAAACTTGACAATAGGTAGTTAAGCAATACAAGCTATCATCACCTCCTGTCGCTTTGTCCTCTGGTGGGAGAAGAGCTGAGCAACAATGCATGAATGAAATTTATCAGAACAGCCAAAGTCTCTTCTTTTACTTGCAAACTAAGTGCCTTTACTCCAGAAAATAAGCACAGTATTTTGGAAGGCTAGAGTCACCAGAGAGCTCAGCTTCATCTTGGTCATTAATTTTGCTTTTCTAGCAGTTATTTCTTTACCTTTAAATTAGAGATTATTTTGCCTACAAACTGCAGTGAAATCGTTAGAATCAGGCACACTCTCTTATGCTATGTGTCTTTTTTGAAACACTTAAGCCCTTCTTCACTAATAACAAATGGGATACCAGTCCTGGCAAAATTGATGAGCCTTTTGCTTCCAAATGGACAGTGAAATAATCACAGTCCTTATTGTGACTTTGAGCACACCTTGTAAAGGGAACATCCATAAGGTTTTCAGTACTTTTAGGATTTCATTGCATTCCTTGAATCTGCCCTGAAGCTGGATTTTGTAGAAGCTACAGAATAAGGGTTGGGCTCTTTATGGTAACACTTGTTTTTAAAATTGTCAGCTTCTGTTAGAGTCTCTGGTAGGCAGAAAATAATTCTTATTAGTACTCATTTAACAGTATCAAGCAGAAATTTGGACTTTGCTTAATGCTAACAAGTACACTTAGCCTTTAGATTAATAGTGCCATGGTCAAAAAGGAGCAGAAAAACCTCAACAACTTGAAATAAAAGTTACTGAAAAAGTTAGAACACTTGCGTCTTCTATGTTTTCCTCATAAAAAAAGGCAGCGCAAACCAAAATATTCTTGATTGTAACTAGTCATGTCTTCAGTCCAGATCAAAGAAATGCAACAAATTAGACAAGAAATCTTGTTGAAAAATTACACAACAAGAAAGACTCATTGAAATCAATGTTTACACATGCTTTCAGTATATTTGTGCATATAAGAAATGATAGATGATAGGTTATTAGCTTAAGAAAATATATATGACATAATACTGACAGTGAGGGTATCTGGGAACTGAGTCATTGCCATTTTTATAGAGCCACATGTCAATACTGGAGCTCTACAAGCCAGGAAATACGTCTCAATTTAAATAAGCAAGTCCTGTGCAAAAAACCCCCACCAAAACAAAAAAGAAAATTCAGTGAGATCTTTCCTTTTCCTTTTTTTTTTTTTTCTTGGTTTTGCAATTCAAGAAGCAGTATGAATTCTGCAGCTACGTAAAAAATTTCAGAAAAACATGATGTACTAAGTAGCAGAACTTCAGGCCTGATAAGAAGAAATAATTATTGAATCTCTCTATAGATGCAGCTCTTCCCTTCCTCCCAAAAAATCAAATAAAAAATTAAAGCTAGCCAGGTAAGTTGCTGACCTACTGGAGGCATTGCTGCTCTAGAACAGTTAGCCAAACCTTAGACTGATTTGTGTAAGGTCGTTTTCACCAATTTTTAGTCTTCTGGTGTGTGATTCTCCACGTAGGAGGGATTTTAAAAAACAGTACGCTTGGTAAATATTCTGCTCTACTACAGTCTGTTCTTGAGAAAACTCAGCCAAATAAATATGCAAGAAAATAGACAGCAATACGGAGAACTGATAGTAGAGTAGGAACAGATGAAATGCAGTCTGCCGGTGCTTGGATTTTGGTCAAAACGCTAGTTGAGATAGAGCCATGTATCCAGTGGAACAACCGGCAGCTCATATATTTTTCTTTTTTCTTATTTTATCAGAAACATTATCAGAGTGTGACCCCGAAACAGTGAGAACATTATTGATCTTCTTTTATTAATAGGCTGGGTTTACTAAAGTTCATATATCAAAAAATATATATATATTCTGTCGGTTCTACGCAGACATTACATACAAGAGGTAATGCAATAACATTTTTCATGGTCAGTTTGATGGGATGGCGGACTGCTTTGTGTTTTTGAAAATATTTAATATGTTTAAGTGTCATTGATCTAGGAGTAAAAATTAGCTCACTGAACTGGTGTCTTGTCCACTCTGAAATAAGACCTTAAAGGTTGAACAGAATAAAGAGATTGATGACTGTTGACTCACTGGTGTCTTCATATGTGCAATTAAGGAGGTCACAATAAGGGAGAACTGCAAGAGGTCATAGCTTTTCCTGAGTTCACGTACGGCTGTGACCGGGTCACCATGCAGGGGAATTCTGTCACAAAAATGAGATGTAATTCAAAACTATTAATTGGTGTCATTAATTTGAAAATTAAGGTTGCCTGATTGCAGAGAATAGAGAAAAGTGAGCACAGTGCAAACAGAGCCAAAGAAATCTCTGACTGCAAGATGTTTTTAGAAAGGCTTCATAGCCTGGAATAAATATATATTTTCAGAGGACTAAAGATGAATTTCTGTTGGGAAATGCTTGTAGATGGAAAATATTCTAGCTATGTGATGAAGTTGTGTAGATATAGAAAGAAAAAAAATAAAAATTTGATCCTTCAAGAGAATCTTGCCTTTAGGAAGAGCAAATTTTATGAGATCAGGAGGTATTTATGGGCCTATGTAACTAGAATTTCACCTACAGATCTTGCATGTGGCAGGACTGTACAAACTGAGAACTTCTTTCTGCCCCAGAACATATCTGAACCGTAAATTCTGTGAAAAGGATCTGCTTATACCAATTACGGATATGAGCAAGTGATTATCTAGCACTACATTAAAGCATCATTAAAAATATGCTGTGGATTCAGTGTGCATGGCCCTTGGTTTCTAAACTAAGTAAATCTTCAACATTTTAGCCAGTGAGAGTGAAAGAAAACCAAAAATTCACTTTTTGCTTCCACAAAAAAACCCAACTTCTTTCTGGATATCTCTTTATTCAAACATGAAAATGTTGCAATGACACAGATACTTGTTAGAACCTCGAAATATCAAACGCTTGTTTTTTAAGCTGATTAACTCTGGTCTCTTATTGAAGCAATGTAAAAATTTAGCCACTAAGACAACATGTTCTTCAAAAAATAGTCTCTGATATGCTTATTCCCCTTTTTGCAATACTTTCTCTTGAAATAAAAATCTTTCTCGAAGTGTATGGTAAACTTATAATCAATGTATTGTGTTGGTCAAAGCGCCTTTCTGGTTTGGAAGCAGGCTTTCAGTTTGCTATACCAGTAGATGTTATTTGATCTGCTGATACGTCAGCAGTGTTTTGATATGATCCTGTGAATTTTTTTATATGATACTGTGAGTGTTTTTGATACAACCACTCTCTATTTAGAGATTCTTCTTTTTCTTAGAATGTATTTTTCATAAGATGGTCTTCATGAAATCTCTGTAGTTATATTTAAGATAAAGAATTAGTTGGCTGAGGAGCACATTAAAAGACATCAAAAAATGTCGTCAATTGACTTGCTGTTTCTCAGCAATGTGTGTTGTAGTTGTGCTTCTATACTGATCACCCCAACAGTTCCTTACTGATGGTGCTGTGCAATGGTTGTATAGGTGCTGCCTCACTTAATTCTGGTAACTGCAGTTAAGTGAAGTTCAATGGATTTACATATTCTATGCCTTTTAAGAAAGATTTTTAGGTTTTGGTTCTTTTCCTCTGAAACTTCTGCAGTACCTCGAGCCTTTCATTGAACGCATGCCTATCTCCTTGAAATCACTGGCAGCTGAAGACACAGCTGGGATAGACTTAGCAAACTGCAGAGTTTTGGTATTTAAGAAGGGAGCACTGGAATGGATGATTTTCAGATATTCAGTCTCCAGAAATGAATCCAAACCTCAGAGCTACATGTCTACGTTTCCTGTATGGCAAAGGGAATCAGAGTGGCAATTCAAATCCCAGGAAGGGACCTCGTTGAGTTAATTAGAGATGCTGCCTTGTTTGAATTCCTTACACCTCTAGGCCAAGAAAAAGCTAAAGATTCCCTCCACTTCAGGGCTTTTGTTCTTACTTTTGGTTTTTAATCACTATATTGGATACCCAGAAAGCTTTCTTGTAAAGCAGTTTTATCTTCTTCAGATTAACATTCATTACTAAATTAGTCAGAAACACTGTTTCACCTGTGTCTCAGAGGGGAAACTCCCCCAGAAGAAAGTGATTTAGAATTCCTGCTGGCTCTCTGACGAGCTTTACCCCTCTGTACAGGGCACTTATGGGAGACAGGTACTAGCTACCTCCTCAGCGAACATGAGGTAAGAGTGATACCTGTGAAAAGCAACTTCCTTGTTTTTTTTTTTTGTAATTCTGGTACTTAGAAATAATTTAAAAATAGAAAGAAAAAAGGAAGCACCTTAGTTTTTTAGTTCTAGCTGTAAAGCGTGCCTAGGCTGACGTCCTGGTTGCTGGTGAGAGTTATCTGCAGAGAGGGAGAGTGTTTAAAAACATTTTTTTCTTTGAGTTTTCCTATTGAATCTTCTGATTAGACCCTTTAGCACAGTTTGCTTTATGAACCTCTTTTCTAGGTTCCTGTCTTTCCCTGTCCCATCTATAGGAAACATACCTGCTGAATGAATGTTAGAATAATTGGTTCTGCTCTGTGTATTTCTATTTCTAAGATAATTTCTCTATTAAGATTAGTATGGTTTTTAATGATTCTTCAACTAATTTTGGCATGTGCTGTCTACTTCAGGACTTCATCTCATATGTGTTTTGCTGGTAAACTTCATAGAAAACTGCCTTTCTTTCTCTGTCTGCTTTTATTTTCACCCAGAGATTAGAAAAATAATTTCCCTTCCTACTTCCATAGCTACCTTGGAGCAGGAGACGCTTCCTGAGCGTACACATGTAGCAGTCGCTCTTCTTCATCTGTCTTGTGGGCCTTGCTTTCCTCCACTGACATTTCAATTGCTTATTTTTATCCCACAGTAAGATTTTGGGGTTTTTTTTTGTGTTACTTTCCCAAACAGAACATCTCAAATCACTGGAACAGAGATATCATATGGCCTTGTGTGTACTTCTTTTATTTCATTTCACTCGGTTTTGCTTTTATCTCCCTTGCCATTCTCTAGTAACACCCTAAATTACCTGCCTGCTAAATCCCAGTTTGGTGCCCTCTATTCTCCTTTCTATTGATACATCTTTCTTGCTGATTTCCTTGTGTACTAGCTGCTTTTCTTTCTGTTTCTTCCTGTCTCCTTGCTGAACACCTTATTCTTTCTTCCTAATTTAAAGCCCTTTTGCCCAGTCCCATTAACTTCCCCTCTCAGCAAATTGGTGGCTGCGCTCCTCAAAAAGACTTTATCAACTCTTTGAAGCCTCTGCTTTGTGTTTCTAAGCCCGTTACCTTTTAGGCACTGATCTATCACCACAATTCTGGGACTTTTGTGTTTTTTTTTCAACCTAGACTGTGGCAATGAATCGTGTATGACATGAAGCAGGTTAGATTGAACCTAATTACATTGTACTTTGGGAATTACAAACCAGAAATTCCTCTTGCGGATTTCTAGGTCTGGGATTTAATGAAGCAGCAGTATGTTCTGCTTGCTTCAGGGCTGTGCTGTGGCATCATGCTTGTACCAGCTTCTGAGTTAGTGTCAGCACCCTGTCCTTGCTCCATTTCTTCTAGCTTCCTAGCATCGCTCTTCTGCTTTGACTTCCCACACCTGCTATGCCATAAGATGATTTAACTAAAGGTCACAAAATAGTGTCTAAGCAGAAGGGGTGAGTTGAGGTGACGCGGGCTACCTTGATTTCCCACAACCCCCCTCTATTTTCTAACTTGTGAAACTTTTTCTTTGCAATTCTGTAAATGTTATTTTAATGTAATTTGTTCCTAATATATATATATTATAGATAAGTCTATCTAATAAGCAGTTAGAAATATGTAGATTATTCTATTTTATATTCTTTCCTGTAAGTCAGCAAAGTAGAGTTCATTAACTTGATAGGGATCTTTTTCAGTCTGTAACCATTCACTAAAGAATGGATTTAGGAGTATATTTATATGGTAAATTACTGATACTGCTTACTTTAATATAAAGTTCAGGTTTTAAACACTTTTCCCATATATACATATTTGACTTTTATGGAAAGGGACTTGTAATCCAATCTTCTTTCTTCTCACTTCAGCAGAATTTTTACTTCTAAACTAACATAGATAGGTAATCCTGTTGCAAGGATTTAAAAAAAAAAAGTCTGTATTTGGTCAGTGTTTAGATGAGTATACTTGGACAAACTATTTATTAAAAAGAGTCCACTTTAAATAGTAGACACTAGTGAGTTGTGGTGAGATTGTTTGTGTTGATTGGTTGTTATTTTCTTTTGGTTGTTTGTTTTTTTTATGATGGGGGAATATTCATATAGAAACAATGTAGTGAATTCATACAAAAACTTGTTTGATAGAGAGCTATAATAATACTAAATTCAGTTTTTGCTTTTCTGAAAGTGATAACCCAGCATGTAATATAAAACTGACTAACGGAGATTTGCCACTGAAGTAACTCAATCAAAAATGTAATTTAGCTTGAAATTCTCACAGAAACAGCTATGATTCTTGTATCTGTCCCAATTAAATATAGCGTGATGATGATTGCATATATGTTACTGATAGGGTTGTTAGGAGAATTTCTGACGAAGCTGTTGCTGGAGATGGTAATGAAAAAGTGTAAACTTTGAATCTTCTGATTTAAAAAAAGAAAACCACTGTCAACATGGGATTTTCAAAAGGAAAATGCTGTTCAAAATGCTTTTCATTTTGAATATCTTTAAAACAGAGTAGGGCAGAGTGGAGTGTGGGTTTTTTTGACCTATTTAATTTTAAAATCACTTACCAAATCATCAGATTCTGAAATAGATTTGTGATTTTCATTTTAGAAAAATTAAGCACATCAATTCAGTAATTGTACCACCTTCAACTGTCTCTGGAAAGTTTCCAAACTGGTATTGGTGTGTCTCATAAAGCAGGAAGAACATCATCTACTTTATGGAAGACCAATGTATTTACCTTAACAAAACTGGCAGTTGTTTGAAATGTACCAAAGAGCAAAATGGTTATTAAAAGGTGGAGTGTTTTGTGGGTGTGGTGGTTTTGGGTTTTTTTTTTTTTTTTGGTTGTTGTTGTTTTTTTGGTTTTTTTTTCCTTTTTTTCCTTTCCCCCTGAAAGTACTTGTGACATCCACCTTACCCTCTGCAATAAAGATTCTCCTATTGGCAAGATAGCTATACACTAAGAAAATGCCATACATCTCACTGTGCTGGAACATTTACAGAAAACCATGAACTATTACAAGTTTTGTGACAGGTCATATCTCAGTTATTCCCAGGAGCTCTTCTCCTGGCCTTGAAGTGACGTACTAACCTTGTTTAAGCTCACCTTCAGAGGTGAACGTGCACCAAGTGATACCAGCCTGAGCTAGCTGAAAATATGCAAAACTTCTAGCATACATTTCCAAGCATTAGATATCTCTCACAACAAGGCCATCAGAAATGCAGATTCCTATACTGCACCAAAAGCCCCTATGGAGACTCTGTGGACAAAATCAGATGGCCACTAGTGTGAATTTCTATAAATAATTTATGAAGGTAAAATGTATCCACTTACCAGCAGAAGAAGAGTACATCAGAAAGGAAGACTGCATTTCTCATCTTTCAGCCCTGATCCTGAAGGAATAAGTACAAGAAATAAGTATATTCATAACTAACATTCACAGCTGTACTCGATATTAAAAATCGAGATATTGGCTTCCTGGTATCTAGTCTTTTTCTCCAGGTGGCACCTCTGCCTGACCTCTTGGTCCCACCAGACCTACTGAACTTATTACTGCTTCTCTTGCTGATGTTACCCTCTGCTCTGCTGGTAACAACCATCATTTTCTTTCAAATTGGCTAAGCAATTAACATAATTATTCTCAACCTTGAGTTTACTGCCTTTATTTTAGATCTAAAGAAGGACTTGTATGGCCCTAAAGCTTGTCTATAATCTCCACATAACTATCACTCAGTAAGCCTAATAAAAAAGGAAAGAAAAATTACTCACACAGCTTCCCTTTCTCTGAAGCATAGATGGAATGTATGTGTTCAGACAAAATTAAATATTAATGTACACTTCTATAAATTCATATTTCATATCTTTGAAAATTCATCACAATTTCACTGTATTCAGTTAAATACTTTGTACAAAACACAAATCACTTTCTGGTTTAAAAGATTTAATGGTAGAAACACATTTAACTCTTCTAGGACATATTGCAGGGACTTTATGATATTGCTAGTGATTTATGTCTTTTTTTTTTTTTTTTAGAGATAAAATGTCCTCCACATTACAACTGGAACAAGTAAAAATATTTTTGCAAAGTTTTGACAGGGTACATACACTTGTGATTTAAAAACTATAGGTGATCACACATTTCTTTTAATTTTCTAATATTTCCTGTCAATTAAGATGATGCACATCTTTTAAATGCATGATTCTAAGCTCTGTTTATTTTGGGTTTTTTGTGTATATAATCATCATGCTTATTATACTCAAAATCTTGTATGGCAAAAGAGGACCACAGTCATAAGTGGAACTAAGAAATTACTGCTACTCCGGTTTATGATTAACAATATAATAATCTGTTTTATTAGTTATGATAATACACGTTCATAGTTCAAATTAATTTAGAAAAGCTTTAATAGTACAGTTAAATTGCTTTTCAGGGGAAATAAAAAAAAAAATCCTTCCTAGAAACACCTTTTTTCTCTGGTGGTGTGTTCAGCCACCCTGGGTCCAAAGCCTAGTTCCTTCAGCTTTCCTGAAGGAGAAAGGGAGAGGGACTCAGCATGAGCCCTCAGCATCCTGAGATTGTCACTGGGAGACATGTGGTCTTGCCACAGGGAGTTTCTTCCTTCCCTTTGCTGGGAGAACAAAGACGCTGATAGTTCCTTCCTCTGTGGACTTAGGTCTGCTTTGGCTTTATTTTTGTAAGTTTTCTTAACATAGCTTGAATGCTTGCTCTTGTCATTGGTTCCCAACCAGTCACTTTTTGTTCTGAAGCTGTGCATTACAGCTGTGGTTTCGGTCAATACCCCTGCACCCCTGGTGCCGTCCTGTGGCCATGCTCTATTCCACACCTCGTTTTATTCTAGAAACATAGACAACTCAATCCACCTTGCATGACTCCTCATTATGGCTATAAACCAAAGGAAATGTGAAACAAATTTAGATAATAGTTACCTGACCACTAGACAATTGCTATCACTTTTTTTTTTTTTTCAAGGCTCAAATCAGCTCAAGCTAAGACAGCCCAGACAAGTCCTGAGACCGTGAGCTGTCAGGCCAGTGGCCTTTAGTAATGGCAAAATTATTTTCTTTATCATAAAGATGCCTGGAAAGTTCAACAAAACCAAAGCCAAGTAATATTGCAGAGATAAGGTGACCTCCTATGAACTGCCTATATAGCAGGAATCAAACACTCCCTTTGATCATGTCTCCTCACTAAAAGAAAAAAAAATACTTTATCTTGTCTTCCGTGCAGTTCACTTATACCGTGATTGTAGTTTCTAGTATCCTTTTAGTAGGTGTGCGGAAAGAAATTTTTTTAAAGAATACAAGTCCTTTTCTAAGAAGGTATAGAAACTTATGAAGAACTGCTTCAGCAGTGAAAAAACATCTACTAGGAGTTTTAAACGTTTATTTTTCTTGTTGAACTAAGTTGATAGATTAAAAAAACCCAAACAACTAAACCTCTCTCTCTCCCCTCCAAAAAAACACCAAAATGCACCAGAACTTTCTGAAGAAATGTATTGCCATCAGTGAGCTAAAAGAAAACAACTGTTTAAAAAAAAAACCACCACCAAAGGTTCATCTTTTTCTATTAGTTCCTGTCTGTAGCGCACACCTGTCATGCATGATATGATGTTTAAGCAGTCTTTGTGTCAAACAAGAGAGAGGGACCTCTAGAGTGGTCTTTTACAAGAAATAGCCTAATTACTAGGTATGATGTGGTTTGATTTGTTTGTTTGTTTTTGTGATTGGTTGGTTGTTTTGCTTTATTTTGTTTGTGGTTTTTAAAGCACCCATGGAATGAATGGGAATGGAAGTTGTGAAAGCTTTAGTCTTTCACAGAAGATAATTCTTATATTTTTACTAGCCCGAAGACAACTGTGCTAGAGCTTAAATGGATCTTGTGAACGGGAATAGCAGTAGCTGCATGACCGCAGTTAGAATATTTCCATTATTTTCCATCACCCTCAGCTAAAGCGCATTTGAAATAAAACACCCTGAGATTTCAACAGCAAAATACCATTTGGTGTCTCTGGGTCTTCCACAAAGCTGCTGGTATCAAGCTTAGGAGTCGTGCTGTGTTGTTATTCCTTACCCTATGTCTCTTACCATTAGTGTCTTAAAAGAATTTCTCCGGCAAAATAAACTGTAATTGCAGCTGTTCAGTGCCCACCAGAGAAAATTACTTTTACTATTAAAAGTGAAAGGATTGAAAAGGTTCAACACATTCCTTTTCTACAAAAACATGCATCCGAACAAGACCAACAAGCAGGAATAACATTGCATAGTACATTTGTATTTAAATCTGTCAGTTGTTTTTTTTTTCTTTAAATCTATTACCCTCCTCTCTTCTTACATATTTTCTTTGTGTCTCTCCTTCCTCTTCTTCGGTGGTGTTGTGTGATTTCCAGATTCCTTTAATGCCAGTTCAACATCAAAGAATCAGAATCCATTTTTATTTCCTTAATAAAGACCATGGTTTTAAGTGATCTCTGCATTACAAATTGGAGTCAGATTTTCACAGATGCTGAGATTCCTCAGCTTTCCGTGCCCTGGTTTTCAAAAATCTTTTAAATGCCTATGTGGTTTGCCTTGGAGTGTAAATCTGTCCCCCAAAGGAGGATCTTAATATTGAGCATTCCCATTAGTCGTTGTTTCAAGGCCAGCTTTAATGAAGATGAAGATGTTCCTTTCACTGAGGTTTTAAAAGAAAGTTCCACCGAAATATGAAAGCTTTCTTCCAATATTTCAAAAAATCAAGGAAGTAGCCATGAACTGAAAGACTTTAAATGATTTCCCCCCCCACCCCTGCAAGAAATGCAGCCGTTCCTTGTGAAACTTTGTAGTTGGAAGCCCATTTACAGTAATAGTTTCAGCTAGTCCTAATGATCAGTGGAAACAGCCGAGGTAATAATGTTTTCCAGAAAAAGATGTGTTTGGGCTCTTTGCAGCTTGCAATGGGATAGTCCTTTTAACGAAGCAGAAATATCGTCTCATAACATCTTGTCTGAGGATGCGGCAAACCACGCTAGTTCTAATTTACATTGGCAAAACAAGAAGTCAGGGCGATGGAGGTGAAACAGCAGTATTTTGAGAATACATTAGGTTTTACAAAATTAGGCGATCATCCCATCATGGGAAGGGAAGACGGGTACACAGGATTCATTTCGGTTGTGGTTAATGTCTTTTCCCCTGCCTGAGGCAGAGAAACCTCCTACAGAGGGGCCAAAAGTGGATTTCAGTCCTGGTTTTGGTGCCAGAATATGGGCAGCACCTCACTGTTGCTGGTCGGGGGCACCGTACAGAGAAGTGCAAGCAGATCCTGGAAGGATTTGGGCTTGTGTTTTTTCCATGTGTAAAACTGTGCCAGAAAATTACTCTGTAATAGTTTATGTAATTCTGAGTGAGTAGGAACCAGTTGCCAAAACGTATGTGCCTGTTGCAACTTTAAGTTGCCCTAGGATGTCGGAAATGTATTCATGAGGATGGGAAATAAGACAGGACCTGAGAGGGGGAACCAGAAACCTTGTGGAAAGGCAGCGGAGTCCAGGCAGGATGCCCAAAGATGTCTGAAATGAAACTACGTACTTGGCTTTGTCAACTGAATCCCATCTTCTATGTGTGCAAACAACAGAGTATAAATGCAAACCTGATTGTAAACTTATGTTAGTTCTGATGCAAAACAACAGAAATTAATGTTCATTATTTTCTGATAAAAATACAGAAACACCGAGGGAATTTGCTGCTTGTAGAAGTGCTACAAGACGCGGTTCTCGCCACAGTCTATTTTAGTAGCACAAGTTGCTTCTCACCGTTGACTCTAAAAAGCTATTATTTCCCAAACGTATACAAAATAAGTCTGAACATGTTTACCTATAATACAACAAGGTGAACTTAATTACAGGAAACTTCAGAAGCGTACTGCTCATGTGCTGCTGACACAGCAGGGGTGGATCGGTCTGAAGGGAAGCGGCGAGGGGAGGACAGTCCCTGGGTGGGAACCACCTTCAGAACCAAAGTGGAAACTTCAAAGAGGGGTGAAAAAAACCCTCTGTAACACTTCTAAAATGTTATAATAAATGAAGTGAAAATAAGCATGCCCATTTACATGTCTTTGTTCTTATTTGTGGTTTTACTTAATGTCAGGAGAATGCCAAAGTTTCAGCATCAGCGTTTGCATTCACCAGCCTCGACAGGATTTAGGGGAAAAAAATTTAAGAAGCACTTTGTATTTTGTGAATTACCTGTATTCATCTGCAAGTTACATAAGGAATTGTTGATAGATGCAATAGGGAGTTATTTTTAAGCAAACTTGCTAATTGAGAGATGTGTTTCCAAACTTGGAGACCTGGTTTTGTGCCCAAAATCTATTTTGTTACTGCATGTGTCAGTACTATTCCTTTGTGTCTTGTACAGCACCAAGCTCATGGTTGGTGTGGCATAAAATGAATGAAAGGGTCCCCCCCCCCCCCCCATAACTTTTGTTAAATTAATAGAGATTTATAGTAATTCTAAATTGTACCTTTTATCCGCAGGAATCAGCAGAGTTCCCAAGATGTATAGAACATTTTCAGTTTTGGTCTATGATCAGCTTCTGGAAGTCAGTGGTTCTTACCAGAACTTTCAATTTTTTTAAACACAGTATTTGAGGTTTAGATTGTTTTATTGGTAGTCAAACACTTTTTATTTTTACTGTGACCTTTTTTATTTTTATGTCAAGTATACAGAGTCTTTTTTAATATATAGCTGTGCTTCAGTTCGTTCTTGACTAGATTAATGGAATTTGTTGCATTTTGTTAATATGGAACAATCAGCTAAGAACTTTTTGAAAAGTGGTCTTCAGGTACTCTAATCAACTAACTTCAGCTATTCTTCATAAAAGAGCTGCATTTTATTCCTATTTTACAATATTCCACCATGAACTAAGCTGAAGCCTCTTGCTTTCCACTTCCTTTCCTAATATTTATTCATGCTTGAAAAATGATCCACTTAAATATTTATTTATATGAATGACATTTGTATTTACTTTAAGTAATGAGGACTTAACACCTTCCAGTGCAAAAAATATAATTTAAAAAAATATACATTCTTGACCACCTATAGATCATTTTGCTTTAAATGTCAGGGTCATTTTCTTTAATAATATTACGTTAATCACATCCATTAATACTGATAATAAAATGCTTTCTGGTGTTCTCAGACCTACAGATATATAAAAGTAAAAACCTGATGGATATACATAAACACAAGTTTTTGAAACTGCAAAATCCTGTGCCAGTATTTGAGATGAAGTTCTAAGTTAAAATTTAAAATATTGCCAAAATAACTTCTCAAGGAAGTTATATTGGGTTTTTACAGTTAACTACACTCAAATAAAATCTTTTACTGTGAATAACAATTTTTTAAGTATTCTAAAATGCTCCAATAAATTGATGACCAGTGAGATCATCCCTAGACATTCAATAGCAATGGCCTTACAGGAGTGACGCTGAGACAGTGATAATGATACCATCGTATCACCAGCAAAGTGTACTCTGTATGACTCATTGCTGCCTTTTTGTAGAAGTCTCAGCTTCAGAAATGAGTGTGTGTAAGCTGATTAGTTTGGTGAATGAGCAGGGAAAAGGAAGGGACAGACATGTTAAAAAAAAAAAAGTCTATGTAATTTATCAATTATTATTTTTTAAAAAAAGTTTCAAGATGCTACCTGAAATCCAGAATCAGGACAAACTGAACACTTTACACAGTAATTTTTTTAGTTCAACTCTTCTGTGGAAATGAGTTTGAAGTCCTGTTCATGGATGACATTGACTTAATGCTTATTCTCCAGTGCTACACAGAAACAATTTAATTCAAAAACCTAATGGCAAAAGCAATCTGTCAATGGAGGTGGTTAAGGAAGATTTGAATTCTGCAGTAAACACTTTCCAGCTTTCATATTCTTCTACATTGCTTCTTCTCTTATGACTGCTGCTTGAAAAGCAGTTGGTCGTTATTATGTCAGAGGCATGGTCCTACAACTTTTTGGTGCTGTTTCTTCCAGTTCTGTAGAGAAACAAAGCACCTTTTGGATGGAAAGGATGAACATTATAAATGTGTGAAATGTTTATTTTTAAATTTTTGTTAGAGTCATATTGTTCTTACTGCATGACATAGTTCACTGAACTGGAAAGTCAGGCAATTTGGAGATGCTCTTGGTCTATTACCACACTTACACAGGGTGTTCAGGAGCAGTATGTGTGGCTTCATGGGGAGGAGAAAAGAGTGAGTGAGACAGACCTTTTGAGTAAAAGAGCAGAACTTGAAGAATCCATTCAGGCCTATCTTCCTTTGCCCTGTGCTAATTCAGGTGCTTTACATGCTAATGAAGAGGAGGCTTGGGTATACATCACTGGTTATTTGATTCAAAAGACTGTGTTTGTTTTTTTCTTTAATCCCATGGAGGCTACCAAATCTCTACAACTGCCCTGCATTCACCATGCAACTCTTCTGCTACAGGGAGAACTGAAAAATAGGATTTTCCTCCCCTATTCTCCCTTAGAAACTCTGCACAAAAAGCCTCTACTTGCCTAGGTAATGGTATGTGATTTTTCTCAGATGCTTAAGCTGCTATAAATCAAATAGTACATACGTGTCAGAGGAAGGCATAACCCTTTATTTATGAATGTGTTAAAGAATAGTCAGAAAGGGATATTGATTCTGGTTTTATACAGGGGACTAGTGAGAATAACCAATCGATGTATCATAGGGAAAACTTAACTATTATGAAACGTTTAGTGTTGTAGGGAAGTATAAAAACTGAGCAAACTCCCAACGGATGACAGCAGCATGATTTTTACTAAAGAGAGGATGTAAAGCAGAGATTGGGGGTTAAAAAAAAAAAAAAAAGGAAAAAGTAGGAGAAACTGGTATATTATGAAGACCCTTACACAAAGGCCCTGTCCAAGGATATCTTTTGATTGGAACATTTTGATGAGGCACAATTCTGAACAGTTATTTAGCAAAATAAGATAGTGTAAAGATGGTTATTCAGAATACAGGAAAGGAAGTGAGGGAGGTTTAATAATTGTCACAGTAAAGGAAAATGTAATTTGTTCTGTGTGACAGTATATGTACTTATGTCTTCCATTGCATGCAAACCTATATTTTGTTTTACTCAAGCACTGTAAGGTGCCTTGAATCCTTGAAAGAAATTAAACAATAATTGTAACAGTCATTAAAATAGACAATACATGTTGTATAAGTGAAAAGAAAAATATATATTAACAGAATATGCATTCAGGAAAAAAACCCAAACCCAAGATTTCAACAACTATTAAAATACTATCTGCAATTATTTATTTTTATTTTTTACTTGAGTTTGTTCTTACTGTCCTAATGCCTTTTTCAACTTAAATTGTTTAAGTCTTGGCGCATGTGAGGTGTTTGCTTATTTCAAATTGTCTTTTGTAAGCCACTAAGTAATTACGTGTACTTGAAATGCCCATATGGTTGATGGCACTGAGGGGAAAAAAACACCCTGTGTTATATGTAGTCAACCAAATTAAGCAATATTTGGCCTACTTGCATTCCACTTTCCAGAGCATTTAAACAGGTATAAACCAAATGAATAAAAAGCATCCATTCAACAAGGCAGAGTTCATGGAAGTCTTTCAAAGTTAGTTGCAAAGTGAGTCATGGAGTATTTGACAACGGTAATTTTTATATACAAATAGTATAATTGAGATAATAATGCAACTTAAATGCATGTGGCATTTAATATTATAATTCACCAACAATCCTCTGAGAATTGTGGTGTCAGTCTGGTGCCCTTTCCTTGTCTCTGGAGTTTATATCTGAAATGCAAGATGTACAATAGAGAAGTTATACTATTTCTTTCAATTGGACTGCAAGGTTCAACGGCATAAAAGAAATTTTCTGCTTCAATCACAAAGTCCTGCTGCCTGTTGGTATCTCTATGATCCTCTAGTTGTTGACTTGCCTCATGAATCCTGATGCACTTTTCATTTACCAGCTTTAGTAGCTCAAAGTATTTCCACAGATACAATTATTGACATTAACCTGGAAGAAAGAACAACACGAGTCTCTTCTCCTCTGGGTTTGAATACGAATCTCGTGGCTCGGGTCTGTCGCAGATGCTGGTCATGGTGTGTCCTGCTCACACAAAACATCCCCTTATTTTTCCTCAAAACAAACCGCTTTGCTCGAGCCCTGCTTAAACTGAAGTAAACACTTGACTTTAATAGGATTTAAACGTGTGATTAAGGACTTTGAACTGAGTCCTAAAAACCAGTAGCTGTACCTGATCTCTGATACCTCTAGTCAGTCTGCTGCCTGCTCGCCCTCAGCGTCTGCTGCAAGAGATAATGAATGTTATTAAAAGTAAGCTTTGGAGACAAAGAATGAATGTGATGCTTTTGGTCTTTGCCTAGCACACCTAAAGGGCAGAAAGGGAAAGTTTAACAAATAAGATGAACAAAGAGGGCCATGAACCGATCTGAAGAGTTTTGCGGTGTACACTCAGGGTCTGATATCTCAAATGTCCTATCAGAGCCCATCATCAAGGGAGCTCAGTTTTACCCGGGAAGGTAGAGGCACTGAAGGCATTTGCAATAATCATTTTAGGAGGGCTGGTGCAGAGAAAAAGGTAGAAAACTCTCAGGAGTGGAACATCAGAATAAATAGCTACTGCCTAAAGAAAACATGAATTTTCTTAGGGATTGTTTAGACAGGGCTGCTTCTTCCAGTAAAGTTTACCTGAGACAAGAGGTGATTCAACAGCAAATTCCTATAAGCTTTTGTTGTTGTTTTAAACAACAGTTAGAACAACTTTTTTTTTCTTTTAAAGAAAAAAGCAACATTTTGTAATAGAAAAAGATCATGAAGTGGGTTGAGAATTTAAAATGCAAAGTCTCTAGAAATATTCCACATTAAAGGTGAGACTTTGAAAGATAGTTAAGAGGTTTAGGCCAAATTTGGATTATCTTTCCAAGCGAAATATCCTTAGGCTTTTTTGAAAACCATGAAACTTTCCTTCCTCTTACAGTGATGTGCAAAAAAGGCTATGCTGCAACTTGAAGAAAATAATTGCTGTTAAACAAGATCCTTATTAACTGTGAGGTTTCATAATAAATTGTCTTCCTAGAATTGTGCTTTAGCAGTGCTGCCCTATATTTGTTGTGCGCTTCATCAATTTGTTAATATTAATTTTAATGACTGTATTTGTTCTTTAATTTTATAACAGTATGAATGGAGAGATAGATGCATTTTCTAATACCTTGAATAAATCAGCATAAAAGATTACTTGACATATTAGGTATAGATCTGACAAATAACTTGTATTTAAAGAGTGTATTTCTCTCATTATTTTACGTAAAAATAATGTAAATACTAAAATAAAGCAAAAATTGTGATTTTGCTGCCAAAAGTGAAGTTTCACTGTTTTTTATTAACATGTACAAAATCAGTAAAAAGATGTAAGAAGAAAGCTCTGCTACTATAATTCAGGAAGTTTAATAGTGACTGCTGTCATCAGTCATGAATAGTCCATGTGTATGGCTAAACAATCACTTGATAGCATGTATCTGGGGGAATTGGGTTGGAAACAGAAATAACTTCAGAAAAGGCAGGAAAACATCAGTATCTTTGTTTCTAAACAGAAGGTGGTAGACCTCAAGGAGCCAGAAAGAAGTAAATGGAGAATAGGCTGTGTAAGAAGTTGACCAATGTTTTCACAGTGGGCAGGATACTGGAAACATGAAAATTAAACAAACAAGTGAGCTACCTGCACCAAATCTGAGCTATGGAGAACTCTTCCTTGGATAATCCTCTTTACATTGGATGTCTGAGCATCCAGAAAGGCTGAGTGGTTTGAGATTTGCCCTGGGGCTTCCTTGAGCAATGGTCAAGCTTCAGACCTGGACTGAACTAGTTCATCGGTGTAACTCTAGAGAGCACTGCAGTGCTGGAAATCTAAAATGGGACTTAAAAGTTGAGGTCCTGGAAGTTCAGAGTTATTTAAGATTCCATGGATCTTTAAACAAGAATAGCAGTCATTAAAATGACAAAATAAAGTCCTAAACTGAGTAATAACATTTTGCTACTTTACATTTCACTGTTCTCTCAAAATAATGTGCTGTAATGTTTATTACAGCAGTATGCTGCTTTTTTATTTTCCTCTTTTTTTTTTCTTTTTTTTTTTTCCCCAACAGCTCTATACTTGCATTGACAATAAAGAATAGTGGGGCATGAGAAGTGCTCAGGTGCAATTTTCAAAGTTGCCCGAGAGGTTTGAGTGCTTAGTTATCTTCAGTTTTATTTTCAGAGGTCTTTAAGGCAGCCTTAAAAAATGTGTTAGTTTTACTAATCTAGAAATATGCAATAGTTGGCTGCATGCTACTGCTGAAGTTCGAGGTAAAATATCACATGTTAGAAATATGTGATTTCTAATATGTATTATACGCAATGCCATAGTCAGGCAGGCGTGTTTATCCACCAATACTATGACAAAAATTAAGGGGAAAGATTAGTAAATGCCATTGCTCATATTTTCTGAAACAATCCAAAATATAATTCTGAGACTTCATTTACCTGGTTTTTATAGCTGAATTTGGATATCTATCTATACTTGGTTTTCTCTAGGCACCGTTGATCACTTGATTCTATATATGCTCCGTTTCTTCTGAATTTGGCAGCTTAATAGTCTCCAAATACTCTGAGTGCACAAACCCTTTCATATTTCTTTAGGTCAGATGGAGACCAGGGTCACTTAGTGACCCCATAACTGTCTTTTTCATTATTTTTTTTAGTCCAGCATTGCACATTGCTGTTTCATCTTAAGGGAGTAAAATTAAAAATATAAAATACCATTACCCAGATGCTGCTTAAACTGGAAATTAAATGTACGTATAAGTACATACACACTTGTACTTGATGGCAAGGTTTCACTGGAGGGGTTGAAAGTTTCAATAGTTGTCAAAGCTCTTGGGACACGGTGTTGCCTCCTGTCCACTGCTGACTCCCTCCTTCCTGGAAAGGCTTAACTGTGAAGATTTAGTAATACCTATAGTGAAGCCATAATGACATGCAGCGCTGTCCTTTGATTGTAACGGCAGCAGAGCAGGGGTTCAAAATGATGGTCTGTGGTGCTCCAAGGGTGTAGGGGCTTGGTGCAGAAATGTTATTGTTATATTCGAACCATTCCTGCTAACTCAGACAGACCCTTTTGGGCTGCTCCTCTGCTGTTCCGGACCACTGGTGCCTCAGGTGAGTGACAATTGCCTTGAGGAGAGACACTTTGGTACGTTTTTGCCCCATCCACGGGTGTAGATAGCTTTATGCTGTGAAATCAAGAGCTTTTCTCCCAGCGGCGGTGAAGGGAACAGCGTCAGCCAGGGTTGCTCTCTGTTTCGAAAGAGAAACTCAACTTATTGTCGCAGACTGATATCACCAATGCAAAGACGAGTCTGGGGAATCCAGATAAATCTGTTCAATCCTAACCAGATTTTCAGCTCAGGCTATGGGGATATAAGCTGTCAAATGCAATGGATCAGGCCTGTCACTTGTTCCATCAAAACCAAAAATAAAACACTTTTTTTTTTTGCCATCTTTAGTTTCAAGCTGTTCCTCATAGCGTCAAGAAAAATCAGATAGTAAAGGTTTTACTGTAACATGTTTGAGGTGTAACTGATCCAATAATCAACGTATTTGAGTTCTTTGCCATATAACAAAAAAAAAATCAAACGAACTTCTTAAAAATTGTATTTCTTGAAAGAACTAATGTACGCAATTAAAATTGATTAGTGTAGCAATGAGATTAAGTTGGAGGTCAAAAATGTGATGGTTTAAATAAGTTTTTAGACCATCCAGTCATCACAAAATAAGAGGAAAATATAAACACCACCTCAGTTTACAACAGCAGTCCTTTGATGGCCAGGAGGTAATGAAAACGTATAGGGTCCAATGAGTTACTTGCAATCAGTCTTAAAGTCCAGCACTTCTCATGAAGCCTTCTGGTGTAATAATGTATAGATGTGAATATAAATATATAATTAGGCTGTTTTCACTTTTCCGGTGGACCAGCTGTGAAAGGTGCCATACCTACTGTTAGCTGTAGTATTTTCTGCTGGCCAATTAGTCTCAGTTCTCTGATCACTGTAGTATCTTAATGCCTCTCAGTAAATCAGAAATAATCTCATAGATCTATTTTTATATTCATGTCAATAGAATGAGTTACTATGTTATTTCATAGATTGCCTTTTATTTTACATGTTTAGGGAAGAAAGTTGCTCATGGAAATAATATTTAAACGATGTATGATTTTTATTGCTAGTTTTGATTACAGTTTCTTAAATGAGAGATCTTCTTACAGTTTCTTAAATGAGAGATCTTTCTTATAACTTTTTAAGAGATTGAGAGGGAAGATTTTTGTCTATTTTTTACAGAAAAGGTAGCCTTAACTTATTTGGGCTTCAGGTATTTTCTTTTCATTTCGTTTTCTGATGTCAAAAAGAAAAGGGCAGAAAAAGGCTGCCAAAGGAAGAAAAAAAAATCAACCCAAAAAACTAGAGAAAAAAACCTCAGGTACTTTAAAATGTGAAATTTTTCTTTTGAGAATACTTTGTATCTTCAGTTTGGAAAATATAGGGTAATAAATTTAGATTCTCTATAAAAAACAGAATAAGCTGGATGTTACTGTAAAAGCAACGGAGTTCCTTGGAGGGGATGAGTACGTCAGTAGACCTTTTTAACCAGTCCAAGCTGTAATATGAACATGGATAATTTGAACGAATGGGTCATTGAAGAAATTTATATCACAGTATTTTTGCTTGTGACAAAGTAATGGGGTTACTGTCTGTCGCAGCCCTTTAGTCCTTGCTAGCTTTGGCCGAGAACTTTGGACTTGCAGACACAAGCAAACATCCACACCAGGAGGGCATTGCCCACCACCAGACATCAGGGTCCCTGGTCTGTCTGTCGTCTCCGAATAGGCAGTGGGAGCAGTGAACCTTGTGTAACTTGCATATAGAATGACAGCAGGTTGTCAGAAAATACAGATTACCTGATTATTGCATTCAAATTCAGCTAACTCCTGTTTAGTGACTGCTGTAACTATGCTATTGCATGTTTCATCATAGAAATACTGTCCCTCTCAATGGCCTATTAAAACATACGCACAAACGTATGTATTTGTGAGGTAAGAAGTTATCATAAATTGGATGTCTGCAGAAAACTGGTTCAGAAGAAGAGGTTGAGCTTTAGATTTAGCATTTGGGAGTCTTTGTGTTTGATGAACTCACATTAGGTTTTGAAATTTAACAAATCTCTTCCCAAAATTAAGTTGTGCTTTTATAATTAGTATTCTAGCAGGGAGCAAAAGCAACTAAAATAATTCATTTTCAATATTTCATCGTGAGAGGTGATTTTTCTTCATTGAATTTTTGTCTAAGCTAAGGAGCTTTATTTTTTTAACTGACTCAGTGCTCTGGTTTTACTGTGCAGATAAAGGAGTTTGGTTTGTGCAGGGTGAAAAAGCATTATTCATTTTATTTTAGAGTTAATTTTAAAATATGGACTGTATATTAATATAGTCTATTCATTCTAAATGACACACAAAGGCTTATCTCAACTAAGCTTTTAAATGGTATAGCATTGTGTGCATGCTTTCTTCAATGTCATAATATTAGTAGCATACTGTATCCGTTTTCTTTACATCATCTGATGCGTTTTCATGGCTTTTTTTCCCCCTTCTCCCTAATTCATTGTGTTATGTTAAATAGTGTGGGCTGGCATTTTCTCCCCAGTTCTTTCATGCATTATTTCTCACTTCGAAAAGTTTATATGGTCAGATTCTAATTTTAATTTGTTTCTCGTGTGCTAAATACGGACTGGTCCTGAAAGCATGTGAACCTACAACTGCTAAAAGTTTGGACTAGAATTTTTGGTTTAAATCAAAGTAGGTAAGGACTGATTCTAAGCATTTGAGGCACTCACTTAAAAATAGCTAGACTGAAGGAAAATCAGGCTTGTCAGAATTGAAAATGAACAGCAGTACAAGGGTTTTGCAGAGATTTGTAAAGCATACAGATTTCAATATTTTTTTTCATACAGTAGTATGTAATATTTGTAGATCTTTAGGCAATTCATTGAAAAAAAAAGACTTTCATCATCCTATTTACTGATCTAATTAAAATTAAATTGCAGTGGGATATCTCGGGATTCTGTAGAAATGCCAAAAATAAAATCAAAACTGCAAGGGAAATTAAGAACAGTCATTGTGTGTTCCTCCTACCACAGAAATGATGTACTATATGTGATCACTAGTCAACAGACTAATAAACTTCACATACTTCCTTATTAACCCTGGAGTTATATTAGAATATGTAATATATCTTGAGATATGTAGGGCATGTTTAATTGCACTCACTCACACCTTTTAATAAGAAGAAACTTCTTAGCTATCCATTTTTATTTGTTATCAAAGTGGTAGGACTACTGAATTAATGGAGGTTAATAAAAAATCCCTAATGCCTTAGTCAAACTTTCCCAGTCCTGAAGATGAAGAATTAATTTAAGTTGTGTTTGCTATAGATACAGATAAACTTCATAAAGGGCACATTTTCATATTCCTACCTATGAATAAATTATTTTAAAGAGAACAAATGATTTAGACTGTTATCTCTGCTGGGCATTTGGGATCATGTGGGGCATAATGAGCTCCTTCTCATGCAAACTGTACACTGAGGCATCACAGTGAGAAGACACAGCAAGAATTTAGGACTCAATTTCTTATGTGCTAGAAATGTGATGCTGTTACTCTGAGTGCTCCTATATCCATATGTAAGATTCACTAAACAGCGTTACAACGAGTTTAGGACCAGCTTTAAAAAATTTTTTAGGCTATAACTTTAATTTCCTATTGGTACATTTTTATCAACAAGGTTGAATACTAGTTTATTTGATAGATTGATTTTCTTGGATAAATGATTACTTAAAATTATTTTAATCAAACATGCAATATGAGAACATTCAAACTCTAGTGTGTGTGAAATGTACTTCTGGGTTGCAGTTTAATCTCTCGCTAACAACAGAGTGAGTGTTTTGTGGTATAACACCATACTTCTGTAATGAAATACATAAAGATCTCCCGTACTAGGTCAGAAGAAAGACCTATGTAGCCTAATTTTCATGTTTACCAGTGGATAGACTCAAACAATTAAGGGGAAAAAAAGAAAAAAAAAAAAAGAGGGCATGTAAAAAGTGATCTTTTTCTCTTATACAGTCCTCCTATTTTCTTTCTAGTCTCTTCCCTCTTGCTTGCCATGTGGTGGCAAAGAGCAGTTCAGAGATGTTCCTGGGCAGAAGTTACACCTGAGCTAATCTCTCCAATAGCCACTGGTGCACCTGTCCACATGAACGTATCTCATCTTCTCCTATATCTCTTGGTCATGTAAATCCCCGCAAAACCCTGTAGCAGTGGGCTCCTGTGGACATGTGTTGGGTGAAAACACATTGCCTATTGCCTTTTGCCTTTGTTAAGCACAACTTCATAGCATGCCTTCTCATTCCTGCATTGAGAGAGATAGGGAGGTGTTAGGTTTTGCTGTCAGGTGGAGGATGCCTTTTATCTCCATTGTCATCCCCTACCTTCATCCACCAAGCAGCCTCTTGTGCCAGGCAGCATGGCATGACAGTGACCATCCTAAGCAGCTTCCAGATGAGGATGGTCACATCTCTGTTTGTGCTACCTCATGACTGTTCCTGGAAAGAGCTTGGACATGGCCCCCAGCCCCACTGGTGCCCCAGCCACCTGCACAAACACAAGAGTGCTGGGTTGCACTATGGGTCCCTGCATTTGCTTCTGTGTGTCTGTGAATGGGCTCAGACCCAATAAGTGAGAAGCCAAGTGTTGGCACAGTTAATTTACTGAGGGATAATCTGCCTTACAAGGCAGCAATGAGTCTGTTTGTTTAGTTCTGTCAGGGCCTATGGATGAAGAGTGTGTTCCTCTAAATCCTAAGAGAGGAAAATTGCTTCATTTGCAGGGCGTATGCCTGGTAAACTTTATGCTGGCTTGAAAAGAGTGTTAGTGATAAATATGTGAAGAATTGTTTGTCATAGCAATAATCTTACAAATAGTTTAGTTCAGTTCTTCAGCAATATGGTGATACCTAAAACCCCATTTCTTGTGTTCTGCTCTTCCCTTTCCTACAGCTACCCCCCCAGCTCCCAAACTCATCTCTCTCTCACACCTGAACAGAAACCATTTAAATGTCAGCTTTTAGTGGCATATCTATATGCTGTTGACCAGAGTCATGGAGGATGGGAGGCACATTGCTCTACCTCTAGCTACCAGCATTTAAGCTGAGTGCAGATGCCAAACAACTTGGGTGCAAAGGTCTGGGAGAGGTTTCAGAAACTTTATCAAGATGAATGTCAGCTCAGAACAACATATTTTATCGCATTTGTTCTGAACAGGGAGATATCTTCCATCCACGCCATCGTTTTGGTGAAGGTGCACCTGAATAGCCACAGTGGAGGCTGCAGGGTGAGAGGACGCACAGCTGGGCTTGGAGCTCTGTCTGAGTCCATACTAAATCATGTGCTGCTTGAGCCGAAGTACCTCTGTATGAAGGAACGCTGTTCTTTCCCTGTTTATACTCTCGGATGTCTCAGCTTCACCCTAGGGGAGTAGAGTAAAGCAGTAACAAAAACAACTGTGGGTGTTGTTTAGTTCAGCATGAAGAGCTGCAAAATTACATAGCCATGAAATATCCCATTTGGTTACGAAGTGGCAAATACCCTGCTGGTAGTGACTGGTTGTTGAGCTTGATCTAAACACATTAACGTGGCTCCTATTAATTTTGTTTGTTTCTAGAAGACAAAGGTGATATTAGCATTTAAATGAAAAAATATTTGTTTTTATGATTCATTATTATTTACTGTTCTATGGACCCATTTAAAACTACTTATTTGTTTTTCCTCCTTTGGTCTGTAATTTTCTGAACCAACTTTTCTCTTATTCTTTAATGCTTGCCCTTTAGACACAAGCATTAACCTCAAATGCAGAGCCTTGTCAAAAACACTTTCCAAAGTGGAAACAACTTTGTCATTTCATTAGAAAATGTGGAATTGTGTTCTGAAACATTTCTTCATTTAATCTTCAAGGTTATCATCACCTTTCCTCCTAAGGTATCCATTTTATTTCTGGCTGGAATCTTCTATGGTGTGCTTGTGACATTAAATGAACTTTCTATTGCCTATCTCAGTGTTGAGTTCAGTCAGCGTTCACACTCTGCTCACCCAAACTTTGTATGATACCTAATTTATAGGTTGTGTAGCCTTTCAGAAAAGGTAATAAAAAAAGAAAATAGAAAGCACGTCCAAGCCAAGATTTTATAACATTACACGACAATTATCATCTTACCATGAGAAGAATCATTACCGCCTCCGCTTTGCTGAAAAATAGGAAATGTGATTCTTTGTTGTTGTAATTTGCTCCCCTGTAACAAGCACTCTATTTTGAAAAGATTTTAGTCAGCTTTTGATACAGAGCCTAATGTTTCCTAGTCAAAACATAAAGATGCACCTGTTCCATGTTTGGACTTAAATATGAAGCTCAGCTTGATATATTGCTTTAAACATGACAAGAAAATTAAAATACAGAAAACTTGAAGTACACAAAAGCTGTAGAATAAGATATTTAGGAATAAAAATATAATATATCAGTATAACATGTAGCTAAGTTATCCCTAAAACTGCATAAACTTGAATAATACATAGAGTACGTCAGACATTTCTTTGCAAATCTCTACGATGCTGTAAATAAGACATTATCGGGCATGTTTTTGCTATATTTCCTTTGTATAATATCTGATGATTACATGTTAAATTATATAACAGGTTATATCAGGTTACATAATCATCTGCACCACAAAATAATTCTACACCACAAAATGCATTTCAAAGTCCTTTCCTTGAACAATGTGTAGATTAGAGGATCAGGGCTGCTCAGTGAGTCCCAGTCATCCCGTGCAGCACATTCCACATCAAAAACAGGTTGGGGAGTCTTGTGTGGGCTGTTTTCTTTTCAGTTTCGCTTTGAACACTTGAAGTGAAAACCTGGTCCTTTTGAAGTTATCATCAGGAGTTAATCCAGCATGAAAATTGAGTCTACAAAGATTGGATCCCAACAGACTGGGGATTTGTGTCTCCCTCACAAACCAGATTCTTCAGGTTTTGTAGATTTGGTATATATAACATTTTTCTATTGTTCCCACTTTCCTTTCTTTCTTTCTTTCTTTCTTTCTTTCTTTCTTTCTTTCTTCTTTTTTTTTTTTTTTTTAATTTGATAGCTTGAAAATCTCTTCAACATATTTTCAACAACTTTCTTTTTACAAACATGTATGACTAACGAGACTTCCTAAAAACCGTCCTCAGACCTGCTGATGATACAGTTTCTGGGTTATGCTTAATAGCACCCCCTAAACTCATAGATAACTAATACTACACCAAGGAATGTGTCCCAGGTAGGTCAGCATGAGAGAATGTAGATCAGGATGTCTGATGCCTCCTAGTGGATTGAAATCTCTTTTATAGTCTACAAATATTTCTACAAATTATTTGAATAATTTATCAAATTATTCAGATTCTATACAAAGAAGAGGATATCAACCTTTATAACATTGACTTAAAAGCTTTCCTTTTTCTCTGGGAAATGCATGACTTTAATTGTTATGTGTTTTATTTGATATGTTTTTTTAGTGTGATCCGCTGCATTTGCAAACCGCCTGGAAGAGTTAACGTGTTTTGCAGTTTATGTTCCCTGCTTTCCTTGCCTGAACACAATGACTAATGATCTCTAAAGAACACTAAATCTTAAAAGAAAAGCAAGTACATTTAAAAGGGATACGTACACAAAGAGAAGAACATCAAATTTATCACAAGCTCCTAATTATGATGAATGACAGAATGTTATTGGGCTGTGCTTGTCAGCAGGAGTTTGCTTGTTATCATAAAGTTTTAATGTAATATCAGTTTGTTGAATGATCATCTGGTATTTTCTTTGTTCAAAGTGTGCTATCCATAAACAAAAACATTTCATTTAGATTCATGCTTACAAGATACAATTAGGTGGCCATATGGTCCGGTGTAAGTGCATGCTATCACGTTGTAACCAGGAGAGTATGGCCTCGGGTTTATTCTTTGTAGTGTATGAAACAAGTTGGTGCAAACCAATGGCTTCTTTTTGAAAAGGATTAATTAAACTAGACTTCCAATTGTGCTTTAGGGGTGGTAGGTTTTAAATACCATAGAAGCAGAAGGTGATGGTAGGCTACAAAGCCTGGGATCTAATGGTTGTGGGTTTGTCGTTTGCTGATAGTAATCATAGTTAATGGAGATTTACACACAGCTCAGAGAATATTATGTTTAAGAAGGGAAAGAAAGTAGTTCACTCAGTGTAGAAGTGTTTGTTCTACAGGAGTAATGCAAGGGAAAAAAATACTGGTTTGTGTGGAAAAAAAAAAAAAAGTATGTGTGGTTTTACCTGCAATATGCTGTCATTTTGGGCAGATGAGGACAAAAAATAAATTGAAAAGACCCAAACCAAATAACCCAGAGCTTTATCTAATGCCACATCTAGCAACATGTGGGTAACTTGTACAGTATTAATCTCTTGACAGAGGGCAACTTCTGCTCTCCCACCTTTACGTTTCACTTACTTTGCTGCTTATTACTTTGCTTCCTTTGCATGTAAGACCGGAAAGTGAACGACTTCTCTTTCTGACTCTCAATCTTAGCGTATCAAGGACCTGGGCTTGCCATAGAGTTGGTGTCTGCAGTGGTCCCAGAGTGCGGCAGAAAATTTTTATCCAAGCTGATCTTTTGGATTCATGGTGAGGAAAAGGCAAAAAAACCCACTCCCAAACCATCCAACTCTTCTGAACACTCAATAAGAAAAAATAAATCTTAGCCAAAATTCCCTCTCCACCGCCACATTTGATTAATACAATGCACATGATAGCATCCCAAGTGCCCACCCACTGTATTTCCAAAATGAAAGTTGTTGGAGGGAGTAAGGAGGAATTCATACAGAGGAAGGAAGGGGAAGGGTAAAGCAGAGCTTGCATTATTTGCAGAAGATGCAAAAAAAAAAAAATCTGCAGAGAACATTAATGAGTTCATAGCATTACTGGCTGTTTGGGCAACCAGCCAAGGAAAATCCAGATCTGCGAGAGTTCAGTGAGCGTATAAAGACAATAAAAAATAGAGAATGAGGAAACTGTTACAGGAATAAAAGTTTGGATTTTTTTTTTTGATTTCCAGTGTATTTTTTTTTCTTTTCCTCCCCAGCCAGTAAACGGATTTTCTGTATTTCTGAAGCTGTGGTGGAGAGGCATAGCAGCACAACCGTAAACACAGAATTTCTTTGATTGGAGAATCATGTCATATTATGAGAAGTCATTTCTTTCAGTGAAAAATACCTCAAACTCTTAGTAAACTTATGGTTGTGGAAATAGGCTCACAAGAGAAAAATTTGGATTGAAAGTGATAAGATATTTCCCAGGAAGCACACATAAATCTTATTGCCACTAAAGATGCACTTCATATCGTTAGTCCTGAAGCATCTGTGCTTGGTTTATATTGAAAAAAGCTCTTTCCTCTCTCATTTTTGCCATGTGTTTGTTAATTATTATAGTGAATATTAACTTGATGTGTTCATTGTCTTCTCTTGTGTTTTTTTTTTTCTTACTGCAATTTAATCTGATTATTGCTGCTTTGGTTCTGCTTCCCATGATCCCAGGTACTTATTAGCTGTCAATATTTGTTTCTAAAGTGAAACTGTCAATGTATTTTATTCACAAGTTTTTCCTTACTGAAAAAATATTGCCTAATAAAAATATATTTCTGTATGGGAGATAGCATCAACAGTGACAACATGGCTAGGAAATTTTCTATTTTTTTCTGCACCAAACCCCCATATTTTTTTTTTGTTGTGCAAAGCCTGCTTATAAAAAGGATTCATGTCTGTTTATAAGCCTACTTTACATAATAATATCCTTTTCCAGCACCAGAAGCTGGGTAACATTCCAAATACAAGTATAACTGTATCACCAAAAAACAAAGAAAGGCAACCCTCCTTTCACAAAATTTAGTATGAGTCTTCTCATGAATCCATATTACATTTGTTCATAGGAAAAAAACCTCTGCACGCTTCTCCGCCTCCCCAACTAATCAAACTCACAAGGCTTCTATGCACAAAACAGAAACTGGGATTATTGAAAATGTAGCTGACTTCCTATGTATCATGTTTTCTTTGATAAGCATTGTATTTTCTTTTTAGCAATATAATGATATAGGAAATATTTATCGTTTTCTTGCTAAGAATTTGTTCAAATGCAACATTACTTATGATAAAGATTATAGGATTTTCAGGAAAATAAAGCCAAAAAGAAAAGCTTGGGGGAAAAGTTATTTTTATAATGATAGAAACAACTGTTGAATGCACAGCAAAAATCCACGTTCCTTCAGATGTTTTGCAAACTAATCTTAGTCTAACTTTACTATGGTCAATTTTCCTTATAAAGACTACACAGGCTATATTAATATAATACTTGGATATTATTTATTTTGTAATGTAATCTGTGTTCTGTAATAAAATGTAATAAATCTTCAGAAGATTTATTTTCATTTATTGTTATCATGTCCAAAATAGTGCTTGCAGTGATAAGAATGGTGAAATATTCTCCAATGGTGAAATTTTCAAAGTCTAGAGCCAGCCTATTTAGCAAAATATTTTCCTTCTTTCACAAAACTTATTTTTCGGGAATTTTGAGCTCTAATAAACAAAGGCTTTAAATGGGCAATTTAAGAGGTAGCTGATACCTAAAAATATTCAGTAGTGTGAGAAACCACTACAACAGAGTCACAGAAAGGAGGAACATGCAACAACATGCAGCAGCATATATGTAAATTATTTCTTGTCTTTCAGGTTCCAAACACCTCTGTTTTTTCCCTTTTCCCACATGGAAATCTGCTTTTGTTTGAGTACAAATGGTACTATGATTTTGTGGTTTTTGTTTTTTTTTTTTGTTCTCCACTTGTCTCCTCAAGCAACTATTCTGAATAGAAAAGCCAAGAGACAAACATGTGTGGCCACCAGAGAGATTTGGGAAGATGTTGAGGGGGCAGCATACGTGTGCTAGCAAATTTCTACTAAATCACTGCCTCTTTTCAGTCTCATGCCCTCATCCTAAAGACCTTTCTTCAGAAGGTTATAGGAAAGCGATAGGCCCTTTCTTAACAGGAAAACAGCACACGGTTAACTTCTTTGCTCTTCTTCTTCTGCTCCCTTTAGTTGTCTTTTTGTCTGTTTAATGCAAGAGATCAGTGAAGTAAAATGAAATGGTAAGTCCTACCTAGACCCTCCAAATGGCTAAAGCCTTGGTAAGACCCTCTCCATCCTTTAAATTGCTGATTTTTATGAATGGATGGCAGGGGGCTCAGAACTAGATGATCTTTAAGGTCCCTTCCAACCTAAACCATTCTATGATGTGAGGGCTGAGGGCATGAGGAAAATGTGCACCTTCATCACAGACCTTAGGAGCATATCTGAAAACTTGAAAACTGCTTCTGCCTATGCTTTCTAGTAAAAGAAGGTGCTGGAGAGGGGCAGAGGAAAATGTTTTTCAGACCACCACTTGACAAAGGAGTGGGATTCGGGCAAATTTGGTTAGAGCATGTTGTATGTTAATAACAAAGACAATTTATCTACCATACTTACATTTTTTATTTAATCTTATATTATGCAGAACTTTAGTCTATGCTCTTTTACATCAATGAAAAGGTTAATGGCAAGGAAAAGGTCATTAAAGTGGAAGAAATGAAAAAAAAAGATATAAGAACAACAGATCTTTTAAAAATTAAGTAGAAAAAGTAGTGGAAAATGAGGATAGAGAAAGAGTTGGCAAGTGTACCAAATGTGTGTGTGGGAGGAAACCCAAACAAACCTCCCCATTGCTGCTGTCATACCTTGTTGTGCATGGGAGTGAAGAGTAGCAAAAATCCTCCTCAGAAGCGCTCTAATTGTTTCTTATTTTTAAACATTTTCTTTTGATGTTTCTAAGTAGTAACTGTTTGCAAGGAAAACCTTCCAGCCATAGATCTCAAAGTACTTAAAATAGGCATTATTTTTTCCTTTCTTATATATGGGCAACCTGAGAAGCAAAGGAGTATCAATACTCTCCTAAAATGACCTCCAGTGTCAGTGCTGGAATCAAGATGACAATCACGTGTCATCTGGGAAACGTATATTTCTATTGAAAAACCATGGGGAAATGATATTGGAAGGCAGCCAATTTTTTTTCAGTCTTTCATAGAAAATGAAGTGGCCACAATACAGAAAATCAAACACTTTTTTAAGGTCCGAGCCTTGGACGGGAACCACCTTTTCCTTCTGAATTTGTAAAGCATCCAGCTCAGTGGAATCTTGCTCCACCTGCATGAGCCCTTGCTGCAATGGGGACATTCTGAGACCCCTTCCAGCAACCCTGTCTTCAACTTCAGTTGTGCTGCTTCGAAAGGTTCAAGTCACTGGCTTCCTGTTATTTGAAAGTAATTGTGTATTTAATAGATTAACTTCAGAAAACCCTGACTGCTATGAAAAATTAAGTAGGTTTTTTAGAGGCTAGTGGACGGCTGCCAAAATATTTGGCATCCATGAGAATTTTATATTTTTGTTTGATGTGTCTTTGGCAGATGATAGGCAACGGTAATGGTTGACTCAGATCCAGCAAAACTTTAAAATTAGAGTAATTGATTTGCTTCAATAATAATAAAAAATGCATGCTTTCAAAAAAATTCTTAAGTACTCTGGATATCCCCTGTTCCCTGGTGGATGAATGCTCCCTAAACTATTGTGTGACCAGAGATGTCAATGCAGAAGGTAGATATGCTGATTGGAGGTTTAAACTAGGAAATAAAGAATGTCTGAGAATTGAGGGATGACATTTGAGAACTCCTCCATCCATGGTATAGAGGACTGGTACAGCACCTGTCATAACAAACGTATGCAAGTTAAGAAAGAAAAGATAAATATTAATACATCAGCAACATAAAAACTGTTATTTTTTTGTCACTTCAGGCAATGAAATTGATTCCTGAAATTGAAAATAAATGTAAAATAGGTTAAAATAGCCTTAGAAAAATATAGCTCATTGTCTAGATTTTCTTTAAATTACAATTATGAATTATAAGCAAGACAGAATCAGAGTTAACCGTTAGTTCAGCTAGACCTAATAGAGAGTGCACAGCATATGCAACCAGACAACGGATAACATTTAGAAGCAGCCTTGGAGTGAAAGTCTTCAAGAAAGGAAGGTTAGAAAAAATTTGTGCTGTTCTTCAGTTCTCATGGGGTTTGGTTAAAACTCAGGAGTATCAGTTAGGTGGCTGCACGATAACGCATCATTTCTGGAGAGTAAAAGATTTATCTATCTATCTATCTATCTATCTATCTATCTATCTATCTATCTATCTATCTATCTCAGAGTTAATCAAATTCAGGTTTCAAGGCTCTTGCCATGCAACCAATAATTCCGCATAGACCCGCTTTGGCTTTCTCCTCTAGAAATTTCCTGCTCAAAGAAAGGCTGGAGTTCCCTGAGGCACATGTTTCAGCCATACAGGTTGGCCCCTCTGCATTTCAGGGTGCACAAGCTGAGAGAGTAAGGGAAAGAGGAACTTGTCAGGGGTACACCAAGGAAGGAGAAAAAGAAGGGAAGGAGAATGATAGGGTAAGGACCATCTAAGACAGTTTTTTTGGAACACAACCTAATGTACTATCTTGACCCACTCTCTTTTTGGTAATACAATGTCCTCCGCTGAAGAAAAAAGAAAGAACTGTTAGAAAGCTAGCACGTGGGGACCTTGGAAGGCTTATACACTGGCTCAGCCAACCACTTTGGTTAACGCTTTAGGTTTGCCAGTGGAACAAAGGGAAGCCAGTTTTCACTCAAAGCTTATGGTGATATCCCAAGAACTGAAGGACCTGGGCTGCACAGGTCTTAGTCAAATGAGCCAGAGTTGGATACATCCTTACATATCTCATGATTTCCTCCTACAGAGAAACTGTTTTGGGTCAATCCCTGCCTATAATTCAGGAAGATTGCATCTTTGTTCAGAGTCAAGAACATCTTCAACATTAATGTATTATGTACTGTAGTTCAGTAAGCATAATAGTGACTTTATTTTTGTATTATCTTCTAGTCTAGTATGAGATCGGGAAATTAAAAAAAGGGATCAGATGATCATCCTGTGTGATTTTTCTCTTCATTTCCCCTTTTATTCTCCCACGCTTCTTCAATTGTATTAATCTTAGAGCCAATAGAAACCTCTTTTATTGCTGAATCATTTCCAGTAATTTAAGAATTGACTTTAAGTAGCACCACTTATTAACAAAGGAGCACATGTAATGCACTTAGTGCCACTGCAGTCAGTGGAAAAGCTCCCAGCGGATTCTTGAACAAGTTCTGTGTTTATTTTTTGTCCTGAAATTAAGTCTCTGAAAGCGCCGGAATCAGTCTACTGAACCTAAGCAGGTAAGCAAGTGCATTTCATTCCCTTCTGTATAATTAGTTTACAGATGTGCGGATTTGAAAACCTGAAAATACCTTGGGTATATAACAGGCCATAAAATTTCACAAAGTTATTGGTGCATGAAAGTTATACTTAAGTGGAAGCGTATATGTAGTCATATAAAGCCACCAAATAATGCAAAATTCCCTGGTGACTTGATCCTTACTGACTAGATATTCATTGACCTATTTCAAGGCTGAAACTTGTTCATTTTACTTTGCAGCCATGAAATGTTGCAATATTTATAAAATACTTAAAAATCTGTCAATATCCTTTACCCTGGAATATGTGTTACACTCCTGGCAGCCTTTTATATTAAAACATTTCACTCTCGAATTGGTGGGGTTTATCATCTTTATGAGTCATTTTGACAAGTGGATTGTTCTTAAGTGGGCTGGCCTATTTTTTTTTCACACTGAGGGTAAAAGTTATGCAAGGGTATTTTGAATGTGCCTTAAGACCTCCCTCTTACTTTTCAATCTAGAAACATGAATATTTGCTTGTGGCATCAGACATTTGACTATTGCCCATCTAAGGTGCAAGCTAGTGTATGTTTGCTTTGGTATGGAGTTCAAATCCTTGAAAGCCTAAGCAAGGTTGATGGTGACTTTTCTTAATAATAGTATACAGAAACTTTGATTATTCTTAGTAATTTAGCCAAACACAATACACCAAACCATCAAATTATCTCAAAATAATTTTATTAAAGTGCAAAAGTTTAGTGAGTTTCATCTGCCGTCATCGTTTCCCTCTTTCTGCTTTCCAAGACCCATCTTGAGTTCTATACATACCATGTTTACAAAAAAACTTTGGGGAGAAAGGCAGCTATTTATTTATAGGAGAAACACACTTTTTATACTCTTCATGTTCAGTTCCAAAAGGAACAGTACCATTCCCAGCATGAGATAGCATCAGCAATCTCAACACGTGTTTTAATGAGAACAACTTCCAATTTTCAATTGCACCAGAAGATGGCAATAGTAATTTCTAGTAATCAATAGCAATAATAATTTCACTGAAGTTAGTGGAAGTTCATGAGGAAGGGAGCTTGCAAGATGGTTTCACATTTTTTATGGTATCTTGCATTTCTAATCTTCAGCTTCAATCAAAATTTGAGGTATATAGAGTTAAAAGTATGGGTTAAATATACGTATTCAAGATAATTTGGATTTATGCTGTTTTTAAAAGGATAGTGAAATAGAGTATCTGGAAACTGGACTACTTAAATCAATATTATCTTCAGGTATACTCTGCTTCCATCACTGGTATGTCAACTGTATCTCTTTGCTTTTATTTTACTCTTCCTTATTTTGAGGAAAGTCGTATAACTGAAGCCTACTTCAAGGCAAATTTGAAAATCCACCTGACATACTGCTGTTATTAGAACATTTAAAACCACAGCAAATTTCAACCATTTTACCAGTCCATCAAAGAGCTTGTGAAAGAATGTCTTGACATTTCAAAATTTGTTCATAAATTCTACTGCGTTGGCTGTGATTTCCTACCTAGCCCTTGCTTGTGCTTAGCCAACTGTAACGTGTCCTGTGATGACTTACAGTCTTGATTCACGGAGGGTCAGTCGGTCATTCACTCCCGTAAGGTATCATTACTGGGATTAAAGTTGGCTTGCTAAACAGTGGCCTCACTAAAATCTTCGTTTTTGCCGGTAATTTCTTAATCTGGCATGCTGAGCAATCCTGAAGTGCTGAGCACATCTTTTAACAGTATATGAATATTAACTTAATCAAAACCATAACTCAGGGTGTCTTTCAACATTAAAAAGTGTTTGGCAGCAATATTAGGTTAAAATATTTCATTCCCACTGTTTGTTGTTGCCCAAAGCAATACCGTGAAATGCACTGGGACCCAGCTAAAATATTCCCCTTTCAGGAAAAAAATGGTGAGTGTGTTATTTGAGAGCTGGATCTGTTCTGTGTTCTGGTTCAAGGCTGCCCACAGAGGTGGTGGCTTCTCATGTGCTGGAGCAAGAGTTGTACAGCATAACATTTTAATGCCCAGACAATGTAAATAGACATGAGATGTCTGTTTCTGCAACCTCATGGCTCTGTCTGCGCCGAGGCTGCTCACTCTGAACTCCATCGCCCTCATTCTTCCTCCTGCACAGGGGAGGCTGTTACCTCTTTGCAACCGTGTTGACCCCCCAAGTCCAAAAAGGCATTTCAGCTGGTGAGTCACGTCTGCATAAAGGCACCTGACTCGAGTCTCCATGTTTATTTTCTGTCATGGACGTGTCGGTAAAGGGATAGACTTCATGCAGGACACGGCAGGCAGGTGCAAGCTGATTTGCCTTTGCTGAAAGCTGATTGATGTCGTGTGAGCACAGCCAACGGCATGGCAAGCCCGTGCTAACGAGCACAGCTGAGAGGCAGGGCACAGAGCTCTGAATTCGGTGCTGTATGTAGCTTCTGGTGGGTTGAAAGCATGGCCAGAACATCTCCACATCTGCCCAGGTCAGAGGCTGGGCTTGCCGGCCTCTGCTCGCAGGGCTCTGAGCGCATCAATACTGCCATTCAGGCAGTCAGCACGGTGGGTAGGGCGTGGGGTCATCTGGTAACAAAATTCAGACTACAGAAGAGGCAGAAAGGCAAAGTAATGCAGAAGTCAGCCACGACTTTTAAAATTTAATTTAAATTACTTACAGATGTTTTGGGGAAGATTTTTTTTCTAAATTATTTAACTGATGCTGTAGAGCACGCGTTACTGAGAAGTGCCGCTTTGATCTGGGTTGTGTACGAATAGCTGGTTTCTTTGCATCAACGCTTCCCTGAGCATGTCTGTAAATTAAGCATTCGAAAATGTAAGCTCACAGCAGACTATAAAATAAAGATGTTTTAGATTGTACTGTATCTTTCCACAGGGACTTCACATAATCAAAGTAAAAGTACAAGCGCTGACCCAACCGTTTGACTTAAGGGTTGAGAAGGGAGAGAGAGAGTAGAGGTATCAGTGTCAGCAAGGGGTTCATAATCTGAATAAACTTTCAAATGGAAACAATATGGAAAAACTCTGTACCTTAAGGGCAGAACAGCTTTACTGTATAAAATATTTTATTTGGTCTGTTATGGTTTTCTCTGCAGAACAAAAATATCAGTGTCTGCTGGCTAAATGGAAAACAGTTGGATCATAAAAATATCAAATGAGTCTATTTGGCAACCACTAATAATCTACACATATTTATGTAACTGTTATTTTTCTGGTATATACTGTCTGGGAATATAGCCTGAGGCTTCCTTAGATCTCCTGGAAAGAATTAGCATTCAGATCACCTCTGTAAAAAGACATTACTTAGAACAGGTTAATTTTTTAAAGTTCTTTGAAGATTTTTTTTTATTATTCGTTCCTTCATAATTAGTTTTGTATTAGAAGAGCTCTACTTATTCATAGCTAACACAGATGCTTACATTACCAGGAAATCTCTAACATCTGCTTTCCAGTGACCATCAAGTTTTAGTGAATTAGTAAATATGGAACACATTGTGAATTTGTTTTGAATGCTTGAAAATGGGACTCTTTAATACCTGCCTCAGAGCATTTGGGTACCAGAGAAAAAGGAAGTTGCTAATGAATTTCTGTTTTTTTTTAGAATGCTTAAAAAAGCAGCACAATCCAGCCTGCAAATTCTGTATTTCCCAACTGTTTAAAACGAAACTTTCTTTTTTGTTAAAGCCAGCTAAAGCATAACTCATGAGAATTATTTCTGTTAATGGAGTCACAGGAAGCCTCTGCTACAAGGTGACAGATGCGTATCTTCTGTGCATAGTTCACCTGCCCTCAAAAGAAACCAAATATTTGTCACAATCTATCTCTAATCTTTTTGCTTAGTACTATTGTTCCATAACAGATACAAAACTGTTATGTGACTTACAGATATGATCTTGCCTTTTGTCTAGACAAAATAATAAGCCCAACACAGCAGAATTATGTTAGACGCCCACTGGCTTTATTAAGGTCAGTGGCAATATTGCTTTAAATTTCAGTGGAACTAGTCTTTACAGACTGGTTTAATTTGATTTAAAAGCTCTAAATGATTAATATATCTACTAAAAATAATTTGCTATATTTTTTTTCTTTCTACTATCAGATTTTCTAGCCACTTGGAGTCCTTTCTACAGAAATTGTTTCAGTGGTTGCAAGCAATCATGTTCATCATCTTTATCTGATGATGTTCCTATAACTCTTATCTTCTTCACATGAATATGCTTTTTCATTGCAGGCATTTGCTGAAAGCTGTGAATTTTATAATTAGAGAATATGTGATAGAGAGCTCTAGACTGATGGGACATCTACATTAATTTTGGGATATGGGAGAGATTTAATCCTTAATGAAGAAAGGATATGTGAGAGTCAAACTGTCATGTAATTTGAAATCCCAGTGCTATGGCAAGATGTACACTAGTGCTTAGGCAACTTCATATGGGCCACCTATGAAAGCTGCTTGCAATGTGATGTCAAATTCCATAATAATACTTTTGTTTAAATGCCAAGTAGATTTTAGAAATAGCATCTTGACATCTGGGTCTTTCTATTAGTGAGTATTGCCCAATTCTTCTGATCACTAGTGGTGTTTTTACCAAATAGCTTCTTATTTTTGGTCTCCAAGACTGCTGATTTTGTTATGAGGATCTACAAAGAAATTTCTTCTCATTGGTGTTGATCAAGAAGATGGTAGTAAGGAAGTAGCACCTGGCTTCATATACCCTCAAAACATTATAATAACTCATAAAATTTATGAAGGCTTTGACACTTTTGCCTTTTTGAGTCTCAAATTTTATGTGGACTAGGAATTTTAATTTTTAGTTTGTGAGTGTAGTTAGTGAGGCCTTCTGGCAGGATTCTTGAGCTAGAGATCAAAAATATATTCTGTCACTTAAAATGAGGTCATATGATGCTTCTGAAAGGTGATCAGACCTGCTCTATCTGGTGTCTTCTGAAAGACAGAGGATCCTTTCAGAGCTGTATCTCTTTAGAGAGAAAATGCATTCTCTCTGGCTCTTGCATGCTTTGTTCTGGCTTTTGTGATCTTCATTCTCTGTGTTCCCTGAAAAATATCACTGTTTCTGTGATTTATAGATCAAAATGCATTCTCTGATGTAGCTGGAGGTTGATTCCTTAACTGCTTTGAAAACTTGAACCAGGGCTTTCAGCTGGTATAAGAACGTGACTGGATGCCAGTGGAAGGTTTTCAGCATAAGCTTCATGTTCTTACTAAACCCAGAGCCCTGGAAGAAGGGCAGTTACATAGGCACCATCAGGGGCTGGAAGTAATTCTGACTTTCAGATTTACCTATGAATTACAAAAATAGAGCATTGAAGTACAAAGGCGTGAATCAGTGTAGCTATGCCTTCGTCCAGGAGAAACACATTTCTAAAAAGGTGTGGATGATGAAAGATATTTTTGGAAAACTTCACCCTTCAAAGTATAACTTTGCATCACTTTGCATCACTTTAGTAAGTGGCTGATTTTGCCTTTGAAGGAGGAAAAGGTGGATATATTTTTGAAAAATTTCTTCTATCTAGCATCATTTTGGTCCTTTCTCAGTTGTGTGTTGTTTTTTCCTTCATTCACAATTGAGAGCTCTTCCGATTTCAAGAAGGTTCAATGATTAACTCATCTGAAAATGAGTGGTATATAGCAGAGCATTATTGGAACACTGCTGACAGCTAAACAAGTTTGTCTCATGTCATTTTCTCTGCCACAGGTCCACAAAGAAGAGGGTGAATAATGTGACCCATGGAACAAAAGCCTTTGGAAAGGAGGATGAAATACCTGCCATGTGTCTCCTGGTGGTTTTGGAGAAAGTGATGTGAGGTGCACGTCCCGGGTCCCTGTGCTCCTGCGGCATAATTGTGAGCATTAGGAGTTTGCTAGAGACTACTCTGTGGGCCTCAAAAGCATGACCAGTCCTGCTGTCACTCTTGCACTAGTAGCAACTGGCTTCCACCTAAGAGTATGGGGAAGAAGAAGGAGAATACAGGCAGCCGGCCGGAGAGCAGACATATCAACCACACCACAGCAGCAATACAAAGCTACAGCAGACATGCTGGGGTAGGAGTAAGGAAGGTAAGTTTCTCTTGTCCATGGACACAAGATTTTTATACTAAGTGTACCTAAGTTGCTGCAGTTCTTTGGCTTAGGCTGTTCTCCAAAACATTTGGCGTGTTTTTTAAAAAAATTGATGTTCCCAATTTTTAAGTTATTTTGCCCGGGAACAGGAGACTGGAGCATAGTGTAAGAGCAGCATATAACTTTCTATTTTGAAGCTTCTGATTTTATGTTTTGCTTTTGATGGAAATCTTGCTATCCAAGATGTTCTCTCTAATCAACAGAAACAATGTTTCTGTGTGTAAACATTCAAAAAAAATGTTTGATTATAACCCATGCAATTGTGGTTAGATTTCAGTAGCAGAACCTGCCTACTTCCAGGAAAAGAGCTAAATCTTTGGATTTGAATGTAAACTTGATATGCAGAGATATTATTTCACTTTTATTATACAATTTACTTCAGTGCACAAAAAAAAATTCTGATACCTTAAAGTGAACTAACATCAATGCAGTTCGGCTTAATTTTCTGTTTACTCCCCTCCCTCCACAACTATAGTTGAAAATTGGAAAGGGATAAAATGGAGCAATTGCATTTTGTAGAAAATTAACTTAGCTGATTCCATATTTACAGCCTTTATTAACCCGACAGGGAGGAGTGGAATAGCCAGCAAATCAAGCACAGGGTTGAAAATGTCAAAGTTGTGGAGCATAGTACCATAATTACCAAAGTACATCAGGTATTATTAGAATTTTGATAGTTCCCTCTTATGACAAGTACAGTAATGAGAACAGAAAATATACAAAATTAATTTATTTTCATGACAAAAATAGTAATGAGGTGAGACGATTACATCCTATTCGCAATCTTAAAGTTGTCATTTCCTGATGGACTGGACCAGTAATCTTAGTAGCTTAATTAAATCAGTAATAATCACTCCTCCTCCCTTCCCCCATCTGCTCAGAAGAGGGAAAATTTAATGGAAAGGCAAGAGGATTTTGACAATAAAAGTTGCCTTCAGATTTGCACTCAAAACAATGATTAAGCATATTATTATACACTTTTATCTGTGTTCTTGAACACTACTGTTTCAGAGCTTGTGAGTTAATTGTTGGAAGAGACCTCAAGAATTGTTGAACACTTTCCTAAAGATGGTTTACTTATGTTGCATGGGAAAATTTTAAAAGTTTGTTATTTCTATAAACATTATAGCAACGTTTAATTTTCCTAGAAAAATAATAGAACAATTTTCCTGTATATTAATATTTGAGGGTGTGATCAAATAGTAATGTGTGGCCTTAACATCTATTTATGTTGGGGACTTATTTGTGCACCATAACTGAAAGGTTTTTAAAGTCACTGACGTCCAATTAAAAATCATATTCAACAGCACTACACAAACCTCCAGAAATTAAGATTTTAATTAGTCAAATAGTAGCACCTGTATTTGGTTACATTTCTACCCTGGAATGTCCATTAAGACCGAAGTGTCTATTTATTTTGTGGCACCAATAGCCATTAATGACAAATTAAGCCATCTCAGTGCTCTAGGCTTGGTATTCAGTGATACCTTCTTAAACAAGGAGGACAAAGGACACAGGGGAAATTGAGAGCTGATCCAGCTTTCTTATCAAATCTCATAAAATGGCTACAGCCAATTTATCTGTCTGTCTCGATACTTTCTTTGTTTCTCTGCCACTTCTCCTTTTTCTCAGGAACAAGGGCTACAAGAGAAGCCAATTTAGTTCTGTCTCTGATTTTCTAAAACTGGTATGAAGCTATGTTTCTCACAAGTTAACTCTATTAACATCATCCTCATCTGATTCTCGCTAATCAATTTAATCATTTTTTTCACTATGTTCCTGTGATTAACCTCAGTTTCCAATTATAAAAATAACTTGGAAAATCTCTTAGATTTTCTATTAGCCATTTAAATGTCCTAATTATTAAATAGATACTTATATCTGGGTTTTTTTCTCAAATTCAGCACCTCTTAGAAGTTGGAGACAGAGTTAATAGAAACAACCTTAAAAAACCAAGGTGCTCAGTCACACTGCTAAAGTAGTAGGTGGCAAAAACTACTTTATTAAATATTATATCATCATCCACTGTGGATATTTCTAATGAGAATCCTCAGTGACTTGTTCCAGCACTATTAGATACATCAGCAAAAACTCTGGAAGAAAATATATGGACTTATTACTGAGAAAATGTACAAATGAGACTACAGCTGATTGAACAGTAAATAATTATGAAGATAGCTCATATATATAGACTGGTCTAATTTGCTTTCTAAGGTGTTTCTTTTGGAAAAATCACTCGTTTTTTTTAAATGGCCAAATGCAGGATTGGAAAGTTGAGGACAAAGAAGGTAGGGCATGCTTGTAAGGTGTGAGATGATATCCTGGAAGCACTTCACTCGGAGAGGAACCTGGGGTCACAGCCAAGGTGATAGTCAATGGAGTATGAGTTGCCAGAGTCATGTTATAGCTGTGGGAAGATATGTGACTCCTGAGTAGAGAATATCAAATAAGGGTTGGTATACCTACTGCAAAACTGTTGAGGATCTTTCCCGCCAAAATCATTAGAACATCAAAAGTTGGACTATGGCATGCAGCTGTCAAAGCCACCTGGGAAAACAAATAGAGACAAATCAGATCTCTGAGAATTTTGAACTGGTGGCATAAGGGAAGATTTTTACAAAACAAGGTCTCTTCAGCTCTGTGTTTCTTCTTGTGGGTGTTCTTCCTGGAATGCTGAGGGAGAAGGTTGTCAGAGATGGGTAGATGCTGATGCTGCCTGGCCCAGGACAGGTGCCGTCAGGTACCCTGGGGCCAGGGGAGGTGCACCCACCCCAGCTGTCCCCACTGTGGGGCTGCTGTGGCCTGTGGGGGACAACGGACTGGGGTCTCATCTGACTTTGGCTGTGGCAGTCAGGGACCATGCAGTGCACCTACTATGGGATTTACATGCTGTGGTATCTCCTTTCCCCACTGATCCTATGCTTGCTACCTGCGTACCCAAATTTGATGTTTCTGATAGTTACCCAGGCAATGTTGGCAGTGTTTAGTATTGCTGACGCAGGTCCCTCAGTGCCATTGGCTTTGCGAAACTCCACTCCCCAGAAACCCCCAGCACTCCCCTCTGAGTGCCTGTGAAGTCTGGCTCTTTCTGCAAAATCCCTCACCCCCCTCCAGTGCTATAGGTCCCTATAGGTGTTTTGCTTCTCGCTCTGTCATCTCTCCTGCGCAGCAATTTCTCACGCCCCGTCCCACACTTTTCCCTGTCTATGTTATTCATTAAACCTCAGGCCAGGGATAGTCTCTGGCCTGATCATCTGCCTGCAGCCCTAACAAGGTAAAAATAACAGTATTTTAGAAATACTGAAGTTACGTAAGGCCTAGCTGCCTTATGAATTTTTTCTCATTTGCATAAACCTGGGTGTGGGCAATACTGTCATTTGTCCCTTTTAATTGCTGCTGAAGAGCCTTCTCTTACACTAGGTTTACTGTGCTTTGAGATTTTAATCTGACGTGCAACTCGCGATTTGCAAAAGCTCTCCAGTAATTTGTGAGCATTAGATATAGTTTGAATCCCATTGTGAAATCCAGTGTTTGAGTTGGAGCTTTACCTTTTAATTTTTTACAACTTCAGATCAACTTATAAATAAACACAACACAGGTTGTGAGAGTACATGAGGACTTTAATGAAAAACCAAGTAGAGCTTTCACTTGTCTATTAACTTTCTATTTTCCCGGAAGAAATTGTTTCTGTCAATATTTTATTATGACAGGGATGAATGGGAGGAGGAGGTGACGTCTAATCTCAGCAGATGGTTGTCAAAAACTGCACACAGAAACGGATAATATAGAAATAAATCAGAGGAGCGTTTCCCCCATTTTGTTTTTATGTCATGAATAACGAATAAAAGATACATTATAGACAAATGAAAAATAGTGAAAAAGAAGTAAAGTAGAAAATGAAAAGGAACAAAGGCAAAGTTGTTGAAAAGTATTTTGCAGACAAATGTGTGGTTACTCTTAGACCTTTAGTAGTCAATGAACATTGATAGGACTGAAAACCACAAAAACAGTGAAAACAATAAAAATTCTATTTATGCATTGATAATATCACCTTTGAGATATTACAAGGAAAATTAATTTTGCCAAGAATAAAAGAATGTCTTTCATTCTTGGTTACTGTTCCTTGGTTACCGACAAATCAAGGATGTCTCTTGGACCCAAGCACAGGCTAAGTAAACTTGCAAGACAGATAAGCTGCTATCAGTTTTACATGTGATTGTGGATGAAAATCTAAATATTAACTCAACCTTTTCTTTCCACTTAGAGACTTCTTTTTAGACAGTCTGCACCCTGATTCTTGATTCGTGCTGGAAAACCACAGGTTGGGACTGTCTTTTCGAAGAAGTTTCTAGATAAGAGACCTGGACTAATTATTGGCTATTTAATTAGAAAGTACACAAGGTAAACAGAAAATTGAACTAATGGAAAAGTATGTATCTACCAGTCTTTTTAAAATAGTATTTGGCTGCCTTGCAATCTTCATCTGTACAAATGTGTATATATTTTATTTCAATGCTCATACATGCAAGAGTAATTCCTGAATGGAATTTTTTGTAAATAGATTAGGACTACCCAAGTGACTCTTGGTGTCACTGCAGAATTTGTTGGTGTGTTCAAGTTAGAGGGTTACTTAAACTCGCATTGCAACAGAATTTATTTAAGTGACTTATAGAATAAAGAGAGGCTGCAACATTCATTTCAAGTTAAGTAAGTGCCTTTGAACTGTTGAATTAAAGGGCTGCACTGACTCATTAACAAATCATCACATATTATATACATAGTATTATTGTGTTTATATATAGTGTATATAAAATACACATAATGTAATATTACAGTGATTATGATAATTCCAAAGTATGAACATTCTTTAAAAACAAACTTCTTTTTCTCAAATGACTTGTATCTCAATTTCTACTTTGAAGTGTAGCTTTTTTTTCTCCTCCCTTATTCTTTCCACCTTTCTGGAACAAGGGCATTAAATCCACAGTCTTTTCCCAACTAGTATTTCAGTTACTAATGCCTCCTATTCAAAAAATAGAGAGGCTTCACTTTTTATGCAAAAATACTCCTGTTTTAAAGTCAGAGGTTAACTTGAGTACTGACAATACGTACACTGCTTTGGCAGCTTAACAGGTACTTTGAGCCCTTGTAAACTAATTTATACTAGCAAGGATAAAAATTACAAGGGTTACTAATCTTCATGCTAAAATCATTAAGATAATTACCACCAACTGTTTTATTATCCAAGTATATCAAGGGAAATGTAGCTGCATCCTGAAGCAATGAGTAAAAACTGAGTAGGTATGTACCAATCTGTGCTTTAAATGGCATGTTGAAAAATACATACTGAAACTGATGCATGTGCCTTGTAGCATCACATAATTTTCCCACTGGTAAACTTAAAAAGTGTGTATATTAAGTGGAATATTCTCTCTGCAAGAAGATCCATTATTTCTCACAATACAAATACGTCAGTAATCCTTTTCTGGTATTTTCCCACTCATTACAGTGCTTCCTCTGATTTGGTTTACACCTCTTCCTCATAGATCAGGCTATTATGTGTGTTTATTTTTTTTAAGTCAAAAAGCTAACACTTTCAAAATCTATTTGTAACACTTAAAAAAAAAAAAAATTGAGTCTTCTAAGGAAAATGAACAAATCCTAAAGGATTCTCTTTTTAAATCAGTGCTGCAAGTAGGTTTTTGCTTTCCTTTGTTTCATGTTCAAGACTAGAAATTTTTCCTGTTCTCCCAGCAGAAAGATATAAGCGCTTCCATGAAGTCTTATTAAAGAGTTCTATAAAATTCAGAAAAATATATGAGTTATTCTGAAAGAACAAGTACTTACTGCAATCCTTTGCACCAAATCTGTGCCATCACATTTCTCAGCACAGCTTGAGCAAATAGGTTTACAATCACTTATAAATAGTTTCTAGACCTTTTTCTTTCATAACATATAAGAAAACAAAGTACCTTTAACTTCCCAAAACATTATTTTCTAATTTTTAAAGTATCAGGAAAGCCTTTAATGAATAAAATAAGTGTTTGTCTTGGTAATGGGTTAGAAGTTGTTAATAAGCAGTCAACTTTTATTTTTCAGTTGTATTATTTCAGTATTTTTATATTAAAAATAAGGTGGGGAGGAAGTCTCTCAGGTGACTTTTGTAATTTTCTACTCTGAAAACTCACCTGGAATCTATGCAATACATATAGGCCACGACAACCAGACTAGGTGAGGTGACCATCATGAGAAAATAGGTCAGAAAAAGAGGCTGTATACCTAGACTGTATTTATTTAAGAAGTGTCTGTTGGGTGTCCGACCCTTGCTATTAGGACAAATATTCTGCATAGATGGGGATTAGAGGAGAGAGTTCAGCAGTGAAAATCAAATAATAATAAAGAAATCTTTAAACTGTTTAGGATAATTGGAAAAGGGCGATTTTACTTGTCTGTTAATGCTCTCTGCTTACAGAGAACAGCATTCCAAATTGGAAGGGTGTATTGCACAAATGAGATTGAAAGGATGTATTGCACAAATGAGCAGTGAACTTGTGTTTTCACCTGCTCAGAAAAGGAAAAATGTAATTTCTCCTTTTGGGCCCCTGTCTCAGATGCTGTTACCTCCTCACCAATGAATCACAAAGATGAAAGGCAAGTGATCTGGGCGAAAACAACAAAAAAACAAACAAAAAAATATTTAATGGTTTGGGTGAGTCAAAGCCACACACCTGTAGATGAGACCCAAATTTCATAGCCTGGCTCAGGTAGCTGTGACTGTGATTTCTTCCCAGAGTTGTGTGCTATTGCTTTGCAGCACATGGGGGAGAACTTTGAAAAGTGTGTGTGCTTGAACGATATGCACGATTATTTCAATGGCTATGAGTTGTGGCAAAATAGAAATATAAAACATATCAAGGCAACCACTGTGCATCTCTAAAAGCTGAGGCAGTCCAAGTCAGCCAGCCACGTACCTAGAAAATGGAGGCATCCACCAGTAAGTTATTATAATGCAGATGTTTTCAACACTACTGTTATTACAATTGGCCTTTTTAATGAGTTCCTTTCCTATCTCCCATACGTTTCCGCTGTATCTGAGAAGACATCCTGCTTATGGGAAGGCCCCATGAAGCTGTAAAAGCCAGGATGATTATGCCAGCAAACAAAATCCTCTGTACACACTGTCATACTCTTAACTGGTGTAAATTGACTTAGCTTCATTGACTTTAATGACCCTATGTTTGCAAAACATTTATGTCAATCGTGAATTTGAAGCTCTGTATTAAATTCATTACAATGTGAACTAACTATCCAGGGACTGTATTTATACTTTAGATGATCCTGTGTAAATACACATGGAAAACATTTCCAGGAAGATCCCATTTAGCCTTTTAAAGAGGTCCAATTACTCTGTATTTCATTAAAATCACCTACTCAAATAATTAAGGAGAGGAAAATAAACAACCCTTAGGGCTCATGTTTGTGATGTGTCTGCCTCAGAGTCTCTCAGGAGATACCTTGAGGTCCTGCCCCATTGTTAAGGTGTTTTTGCCTTAGTGAACAGAGCTCAAGCTTTTACTCACACTGAAGAAAGAACATATGATGGTCTTATAAATACATGTAGTATTATGAAGCTCAAATGGAGAGTCAAAACAATGATTCTTTGGAGTTTTGGAGAGGAACAGGGAAAACAGAGGTGAGTTTTTTGCATGTGGCACCTTTCTTGTTTTTATTTCAGTTTTTGGGTTGTAAGGGATGTGTACAAGTCTAGTGCATTAGACTGATGTAGGGAAAGAACATGTGTAGTTACAGAAACGTCTGACAGATGGGAAGTGCCCAGGGGATCTGAGGTCAGAGGATAACTGACTGCTCATACATTATCTAGTAAAATAAATAAATAATTGACATTTTAGTCTCTACAAAATCTGTGAAAAGCACATAGGTTGCCAGTTCTGGACAATATGTAGATTCCTGAACACAGTTGTTAAGATTTTAGAGATAGTATTGAATGATCTTTCTATGAACAAACAAGATATCAGATGCTGACTGATTTTAACTATTGCGTAGAAGTTGGAAATTATAAGAAAATAATAGAAGTATGGATTTTTAGACAGTAATACATTAAGGTTCTGGAAAGCATGATGATTCTTTTGAATTACATGACAATTTGGACATTTCCTAATTCTTACAGAATGCCTGTGAAACTTAGGCAAAAAAGAGCCCAACAAATGCTTCATGGGGAAGCACTCTGGTCAAAGGGATAACGAAAGAAAACATATACAATCCAGATGACCATTTCAGACCTTAAAAACTACTAAAATCATATTATGTTAAAAGTAATCTCTGCAGCATTCTGGACAGTAAGTATGGAAACTGAAATATACTGCAAGTCATACTCTACATTGCAAGAGCTGCGCTATGACTTAGTATTTCCAAGAACAGTTGACAATCATACGTGAAGAATAAAATCTTGATAGAAAGTAATTGAATCAAGTTGAAAGTTCAACTCTTTCTGTGCTTTTCTTTTCAGTTATCTCTGGATTTTCTCCTCCTATGTCCTTCTCTGAAAGTGCATGGCAAGACCTGTATGTGCAAGCGCTCTACATAATGTAGAGATGTGAGAGAAAAAGCTCTGCAGACATCATGGTCAGTGAAGAAGGAGCAGGAGGTGGTGTGCCGGAGCAGAGATTCCTCTGGAGCCCATAGTGAGATGGCAGGCTGTCCCTCTGCAGCCCGCAGAGATAACAGTAGAGCAGTCTGTGAAGACCTGCAGCAGTGGAGGATGCCACGCTGGAGCGGGTGGCTGCACCCAAAGAAGACTGTGACTCTGTGGCAAGCCCATGCTGGAGCAGTCTGCTCCTGAAGGACTTCACCCCATGGGAGGGACCCACACTGGAGCAAGGAAAGAACGTGAGGTGTCCATGTTCCTGAGGAGGAAGGAGAAGCAGAAACAACGTGTGATGAACTGACTGCAACCCCTGTTCCCCATTCCCCAGTGCCACTCAGGGGGAGGAAGTTGAGAAAATGGGGAGTAAAGTTAAGCCTAGGAAGAAGGGAGGGGTGGGGGGGGAAGATTTTTTTTTTAAGATTTGATTTTATTTCTCATTATCCTACTCTGATTTGATTGGTAACAAATGAAATTGATTTGTCCCCAAGTTGAGTCTGTTTTGCCTGTGACCATAACTGGGGAATGACCCGTCCTTGTCTCAATCCATGAGCCTTTTGCTATATTTTTTCCTCCCCATCCCACTGTGGGAGAGGATCGAGTGAGCAGCCATGTGGTGCTTAGTTGCTGGCTGGGGCTAAACCATGACAAGCTGCTTGCTGGGTCTCTAGTAATGCTAGCAATGTTCATTAAATGAGGCTTTGGGGATGCAGTTTCTGTACAGTAAAGCTGAAATATGTTGGTATGGATTTTTTTTTTTTTTTTCCCCCACCTAACATCTGATAGCTAAGAGATCTGGGTTTGAGGGAATAAATTTGCCAGATTCCAGTACACCCATAAGTTGTTCAGCCAAGGTTTCCATAGCCTAGTGGGACTTTTAGGCTATCAATGGGGTAGAACATTTCATGAAAAATGCAGTGTTTCACTCCCTAAACCCTAACTGTCTTTATCACTGTCCTGGTTTTAGCTGGGACCGGGTTAGCTCTTCTTTTTAGCAGCTAGAAGAGCTCCGTCTTTTGGTTTTACTCAGAGGCTCACTCTGAGAAGAATACTGATAGCAAGCTGATGTTTGAGACTCCAAGGACTTTTCCATGTGCTGGAGTGCAGAAGCACAGCAGGATAAGGGGGGAACATAGCTGGGACAAGGGGGACACGATTCCCCTTGTGATTTGTGGTGGAACTTAAGATTGAGGGCCAAACTGGCCAATTAGTATTCCATATCATGCAGCGTCATGCCCAGTATAAAAGTGAGGGTCAGCCGGACAGAAGGGCTTTTGCACTTTGTCTCTTTCGCCACTCCCGCTCTTTTGCGCTTGCTGTGCTTTTGCTCTGTTGCCTTTTTTTCCCTCTCTCTCCCAGTACTCCCACTCTCGGAGTACTCTCTCTCCCTCTCTGCCCCTCTCTATTTCGGGGCTTCACATTCGTCCTTGATTGCAGCTTCGGGACGAGACGGGCTTCGCATACGAGGGGGTGGTGAGCACCTACACTGTGTATTAAATCATCTGTATTAAATTGTTCTTATCTCAACCCACGGGTTTCCCGTTTCTCCTTTAATTCTCTCTCTCATTCCTGGGGGTGGGGGAGGGTGAGTGACCGGCTATGTGTGGGGTTCGGTTGCTGGAGCGGCCTAACCCACGACAATCATGCTGTATTGAATAGGAAAATAGGACAGAACTCAACTTTTCAGTCAGAATCCTAACTGGGTTTGCCTGTACAGAAGGGACATTACCTTCACACCAGCCCGTGAGTTTGTATTCACAGTTTACCTTACACTGAGACGTAGGTAATACTGAATGTGTTACTGAATGTCCTCATGACACCACGAAGTAACTATTGTTGTTTGCTTCTTGAAGACTCCTGTGTCAGAAATCTGTGACTGTTTTCAGCTTAGCTCTTCTAGGAAGCCACGGTGCTTGCAACACTGAAACCACGCAACTGCAGTGCAGAGTCTGCATCCAATTCGGAGAAGAAATATCATCTCTGCTTCCCTCCCGTGTCCAAAAATATTTTGCCCCGGAAACTCCTGCTGGAGTGACTCATCTATGTCACAGAATACAAGAGCGATTTGGTTGCGATGCTCAGAGTGTTTTTTAAGCGTGTGTCATATTATTTGTGTCCTTGAAATTTGTGGAAAGAACAGATTGCTGACCCTGCTCACATCATGCAAATGCCTGTGATTCAGAAGCACACTTTTTACTGAAGACATGCTACTGGTAACTACAGGTTATAATTATTTAAATAATCTGGTGGTTTACGGGAAAACTGGATGAATAACGATTCGTCAACCAATAATGACGCTGTCAACCAATTTCTTTATGTAATTGCAGTACCTTTGCATGCCAAATAGCTAGAGTAGCGGCATATCAAATTTTATAAAGAAGTTACCCTGCTCCATTTGAAAGTATGGTGCATTCCATGCAGTGCTATCCACAGATAATCTTAAGAAAAAAGAAAAAAAACAGTCATATTTCTTTCCATTATAATTGGCATCTGCCCATTTCAACAGAAACATGGGCCTAGTGCATGCTATCAAAAGATTGAGCCTGAAAATCTTCAGGATATATTGAAATGAAATGCTTTTAAGGTACTTTCAACTGCATGTGTAGTAATTACCATACAGCTATAATCCTATAAAATTCAATGGAAAAATTAATGCTAAATCCAGATGTAAGGAATCATCAAGTACTTGAGTAGTCGTATCAATGTCAGTGTGACTTTTCATGTAAAAAGGTAAAAATAAGCTTTTCTTGCCTTTTTTGCAGCAGTAAATTCAACAAGTTGTTGATGAACATTGTGAAAAAATAAAATGTGTTTCAAAGCTAAAATTTGAGCTGTATTTCAAGGTATTTTGACAGATGGCTGTGGCAACATTGTGAACACATAGATTGTAAAATTAAAAATAGGGGAAAAAAAGAAGGAATTTCAACTTTCAATAACTTGTGGTTCATAGTATGTTACCAAAGCATGAGAATTTTATGCAGCCTGTTTTACAAAATGAGTATTTAAAAAAATAATTTGGGAAAGCAAGCACAGTAAACTACAGAAAGGCTGATTTTATATCAGTAACAAAATACTTCTGTTTTGCTGAAAATATGACAATGCAAAAACTGCATTTTGCTGATTTTATTTTTTAAAACCCAAGTTAAGTTGTTGATTCGGCTGAAGTTTCTTAAATGATGAAATGACCTCTGGGATTTTGAACTGTTTGTTTTCTTGCCATTTTAAATACACTTTTAATTGCTAAGCATAACAAAGAAGAGCAAAAGCTGCAGATAATATAGCTTATTCTGAGCAAAATCCAGCCTGAAGGTAGGTTTGTCTTTCAAAGAGGGGGGAAAAACAACAATTAAATGATGCTTTCACTTTACTAGGCTGATTAGAAGCAATTCAAGTGCCTCAAGTGATGTAAAGTTTTAAATCTATTGATTAAATTTGCATCTCTTAATTTAGAAATGATCACCCATGTGGAGTGCAGCCTAAACAGCAGAATCTTTCACTACTTAAGTATTGATTTTTAATATGTCAAATGCACTAATTAAAATTGAAGATTGCATTTTAGATATTGATATTTGCTTGAATTTCAACCACTGACATCTATGATATTTTGCAGAATTACAGGGGTCATCACATGTTACTGCAGTAGACAAAGAAAGCAAGCAGAAGCAGGACTTTTCAGCACAGAACACGAAGACTCTGCCACCTAAAATATAAATGTAGAAAAGGTCCAGAAGACTGTCTTAGTTGAATGGAATGGTTCTGCCACTGCGTGGTGCTGACTGCATCCGGTCTTGATCTGTTAATTTCATAGTAGAGAACCATCAATGAATGAGTTGAATAAAGTGGCTTCAGGCATTGTGTCCCTTAGGGTTGCGGTCTGACAGAGCTGTGCTATATGTTCACCTGTTTTTGCAGTGAGTTAGTGCTCAGCAGCACCTGTTTGGAGGTTTTTCCTGGCAGTCTTGGACGCTTTCATCATTAGAGAGTTATTCTACGTCAGATCTACTTTTCTCAGGACAAAGACAGCATGGCAAAATTGACTTGCATTTGTACCTTCTTCACAGACCTTTCAAATGTTTTGAGATTTGCAATAATATTGCCTTTTGAAGTACAATTTCACCCTCTCCTTGGAACCAGAGAGCTTGAGTTTTAAGGTGGTTTTTTTTCAGCTGATAGAGCATATTTCAAATTATTTAATATTGAATAAAATATTATTGTCCTCACCTAAAGAAGGAAGGCAGTACAAATATCCCAATTTTATAGGAAATCAAATGCACTTAGAGAGCTATCAGGAGAACCCAGGTCTCTCCAAGAGTGAGCTCAGTCTACAGAGGCAAACAGACTCTCAAAGAGCCATTAAATGCGCACAGTAAGTTTTCCAAGTATAACTGTCTTTTCCAGTGCTTTATCCTGATTCTCTATGCAGAAACAATAGACGCCTGAAATGTATTATATGGATGTAGCATGTTCCTTATAGACAAGGAAAGTTTTAATGAAGAAAATACTGTAAACTGTATAAGAAAATAGTGTATTGCATGAGAAATTAAGAAACCTGCTGATCACTATTACGCAAAGGATATATGCCAAATAGGTTCTATGAAAAAGGCATAGATTGTTTAATGAAAATGAGAGAGAACATTGGCAGTGTTTGTTCTTTACTAATATCATCCAAAGAATCTCATTGTCATTGAAAGATTCCTATAATGGACAGAGAATAAAGACATAAGGGGATAATGTATTAGTAAATAAAGAATAACGTTACAAGAAAAAAGACATAGCAATTTATGTAAATGTTCCAGTTTTAGCTGGGACAGTGTTAGCTCTTCCTTTTTTTTAACACCTAGAAGAGCTCCGTGTTTTGGTTTTACTCAGAGGCTTGCTCTGAGAAGAATGCTGATAGCAAGTTGATGTTTGTGGTTGGATGTGAAACTCCAAGGACTTTTCAGTGTGCCGGAGTGCAGAAGCATGGCGGGATAAGGGGGGAGCATAGCTGGGACAAGGGGGACACGATTCCCCTTGTGATTTGTGGCGAACTTAAGATTGAGGGCCAAACTGGCCAATTAGTATTCCATATCATGCAGCATCATGCCCAGTATAAAAGCGAGGGTCAGACGGGAAGAGGGGCTTTTGCGCTTTGGCTTTTGCGCTTTGGCTTTTGCCGCTTTTGCTCTTTTGCGCTTGCTGTGTTTTTCGCTCTATTGCTTTTCTTTTTTTTTTTTTCTTTTTTCTTTCCTCTCTCTCTCCCAGTACTCCCACTCTCGGAGTACTATCTCTCCCTCTCTGCCCCTCTCTATTTCGGGGCCTCGCGTTCGTCTGGGATTGCAGTTTCAGGACGAGACGGGCTTCGCATATGAGGGGGTGGTGAGCACCTACATTGTATTAAATCATCTGTATTAAATCACTCTTATCTCAACCCACGGGTTTCACGTTTATCCTTTAATTCTCTCCCTCATTCCTGGGGGTGGGGGAGGGGGAGTGACCGGCTGTGTGTGTGTGGGGCGGTTCAACCTAACCCACGACAGTAAAGAACAGGTAAATAGCAAAGCTTATTAGAAAATTAAATACGGTCTTTGCCTCACTGTCCTCTGAGCTGTTTGGTGATTTGGTGGCAGTGATTTGGATGTCCTAATTTAGTGTAAGATGAATTAAGCTTACTTATTTCCATTGACCGTAAAGGGCATCCAGCCAACTAGTTTGAATGTACGTGCCTATATTGAGCAAGTCAATAGTTGGCAGATGAAATTATCTCCTATAATCCAAACTAATTGAACACAGACCTGAGATCAATCACTAGTTTTGGGAGAGCTCAGAAATATGGAGAAGACAAACTGAGCTGCTGCTGCCACTTAGTGAAGGCACTTATCCACAGGGTGGATGGACAGGTCCTGGGTGAAGCTGTGCATGCTCAGCACTTGACTGTCCTTCTGCTGGAAGATCTTGTAGTGATGTCAGCAATGGGCAGACACAGAAAAGGCATTTGCTGGTAAAGAGGTCTGATGTTGCATGCACTGTGGGACTTCAGGAAACTCACGGTGGGTTAGCCAGGGCCATTCTAAGAGTGTTGGCATGTCACCTTGCCTTGGATCCGCTGGGGAGTCAGAGGAGAGCTGGTCCAGATGCCTGCTGGCTTTCAACATTTTGCAAACTTGGACTCTCTAAAACAAAATAAGCAATGATGTGCCTTCAACATTTTGCAAACTTGGACTCTCTAAAATAAAATAAGCAATGATGTGCCTTCAACATTTTGCAAACTTGGACTCTCTAAAATAAAATAAGCAAACAGTGAGTGTGGACATAACGCTTTAAAGCCCTGTTTCTATTGTTGTACATCCTTAAATAGAGTTGCTGTGATCTCAGATGGACTCCACTGTGCATTTAGATTCTGTTTAAACATATTTTGTATTCAAGCAAATAGCAATGTAGTTTTTATTGCTATCAGAAAGCACGAAATGGAGAATTCTACCTAAAAGAGATTCCAACTTTTTATATTTAGCCTGAAATGAATCTTCTTTAATGAAAGGGTTTGGCTGAAGGCTTGAAGTACCTAGAAGTGATACATTTCTCCCAATCATAACATTCATTATTTTCAATTGGTAATATGCATATTTCATTTTAAAAAATACATAAGATGCTCAAACTCCTTGATTACTAGGGAATTCTGTGCAAAGAATTTATGAGATAATGTTTTCAGGCTTGTCAATAAAGCCTAAACCCCTGCTGCGCCGAAGCTTATACCGTATGCTGCATACGCTTTTCTAGCGTGAACCAGCAGAATACAATATCATGACCCAACTCTACCTTCCTGTATTTAACACCTTCCAAATGTGTCATTTATCCTGTACCAAAAGCACTGAAGGAACAAAAAGCAGTAATTGATAACATCATAATAAAATAGAGTTGCATTTAGAGCAAATAGCAATCTGTAAGTAATAGAATAGTCACGCAGATCACAGGTGTGACTGCTGACTTGGGAGCAGCGTTTGGTTATATGGACGCTCTTGCAGTTATGTGATTAGGGGAAAACATTTTAAAATGCAAACAGTCACATTTGCATTCTTGTTCAGTACTGTAAAACACTTTCCTAATTTTTAGAAAAAAAACAAAAGCAAAAAATCCCCCAACAAATGCTGCACGTATGCTGAGCAGAGAAGTTAAGAAGCTGAATGTTTTTCCCAAAATTGAATAATGGATGATTAGTAAACAGAACCTGGCAATAGAGTCACTGACGTTTGAAAGGGGAAGTGTTTTCCAAGAAAGCAATATGTTTAGAAAAAGGGAAGAGGTTTAGTAGATGCAGTAAGAATTCTTTCATTTAAAGCCCACTACATATTTGCACATTATGGGTAATAGTCATCTGATATATCTAATTTGTGATCGATATTTCAGTTGCTGTATGGAAACAGCTTTGGGGTCCTCAAGAAAAAGCAGCAGTACTTCTGCTTTGGCAGTTCCGGCTCTCTCTAGTCTTATCGCCTCTCCAGACAGCAGGAATTCAGGGATCTCTCTGGTTTTATGTGCTGATAATTTTGCAGAGGAGGTTGAGCGATTAAAAAAACCTAGCCTCAAATAACTTTAAAATACACCCAAAGCAGACTCTTATATTGGCAATTTTTATATCCAATCTGTATTTTAAAATGGGAATAGATGTGTTTTATATACCAGAGATTGAAAAGAGATATCCTAGATGCAGTTTTGACTCTCCCTTGATGTGGGACTCTCATTTTAATAACAAAATGTCTTAGCCCTCTAACTTTCTGTATCTCTCTCTCTTACTACTGTATGTTAATTATAGTCTCATTTTTTAATCTATGTTTGCATTCTCTTTCCTGTTTTCATTCTCTTCAATCACATGCAAATATTTGTGTTACCTCAAAGAAGGCAAGGCTTCGATAATTCTGTCTGATAAAGATTTCCTCTTCTCATTATGCTTCTTTTAAAGTCTAACAAACAAGAAACACTGTCATTGAGCTAGTTACTACGCCCAAACAAGTTACGATGCTCAAGCAAACACAGCTGGGAGCATGGTAACTGTGATGGAGATAAAACAACTCTGATAGAAATGAAGTCATGTTTCTTGCATCCATTTTAAGTTACCGTTTGAGGCAGTTATAAAATCACACTTGTAGTCATGACAAGCTTTTATTAATTTTACGTTATTTTAACAGTTTTCGGCTCAGAAAACAAGAAAATGATCTGATTACTAAGCACCTGGAGCAAAATCTTGTTTTGCTAACTTCAAACAGTTTAGTGCTGCAGTTTAGTGGAAAGGATGGATGTACTAAAAGCATTTAAGAAAGTGCACAATGTGCTTTGAAATACTCGATATCGTTGCTGAGAATTTGCTGACTTTTCAGAATCTCTGCACTGATTTTGAAATGGAGACTTTCAGTGGATCCACATTAAAAGCTCTCTCTGTTGGAAAGTTACCTGAAAGAGGAATTATTCTGTAAACTAAGGCTACTACCCTTCTCATCCCACCAAGCAAAGGTGACTGTGAATCCAGTTTTCTTCTTTTCAAACTGTAGGAATTAAAACTGACAGAGGAACACTGTAGGAAGAAGGTATGTAGGGCGCAAGTAAAAAGAAGGAGGATAATTAAATGTACCTTGAAAAGAGAAATCTTAATGTAAAAAAATATGCATTTGAGATCTTGTATAAAACAATGCACACAAAATGAGTGGAAAGTGACAGGTTCCTAGAAAGCAGTGATATTTTAAATGATAGTGGAAAAGCACATGTGCACTTCATATTTGTTTTCTTTTCAGAGGGGTTCTTCTATTCTTTCTCTGGTTTGCATTTGCAGATCTCCAAGATTACAGTGATTTCTGTGCAGCCTGGGCTTCTCCCAAACTGGAATGATGTCTTGAAATATTTTGTGTTCATAAATTAAAGTCTCTACCTCACTTAAAGTTTGAGTCAGGTACTTGAGCTCCTGGCACCACATGGACACAAACACTGTTCCTGAGCATGAGCATCTGCAGGTCAGGGTCCCTCCACAGGAAAATCAGCCTTGGGTAAGCAAGCAATTCCTCGACTTTCCCTGCCAAGTTTGTTCAATCTTTTTAAACGATCTTGATTCCCTGTGTACTCTGTGGTTTCCAGAGTACAATTAATTTTATGGGGTTTTTTTTGTGTCTGTTTCTTGCCTGTGGTGATGGGAGCTGGTGCAATACAACCCCAGCTTGAGCTGGGTAGGAAGACAGGAGCTCCCAAGGACAGTATTTTTGCAGATAGACTTCTCATCTTTTCCTTTCATTTGTGCCTCATGGGCCAAGACTTTACTAAACGTTTCTCTAAAAGTGGAAGTTACCAGTATGCTTCACAACTTGACAGGGTCCTTACCCGTTGTGGATGCTTTACCTCTGTAACAGTCTCATTAAGCCTCTGTGATACCCGGCGTGTTGATCGCAAGGAGGCACTCCCTCCTCTGAAGATTGGCACTCAGCTCCTGAAAAGTGTTTAGATGTTCCCACGGAAATGATGGGAAGTTAATTGCCTTAATCCATCTGGTCTCATATATTGTGCTGTACTGTCCATGCTGAAAATAATAGGAGCACATTTTAACAGTATGGTTTTAGGCATGTGTGAAAACCACGGGCAACTCTCCAGGTACTCGGATACTACAGTGACAGAGGCTACGCAAGCACTTAGACAGACAGTTGAACAGATTTCAAAAGGAAGGCCTCCAAACTTTGTCTTTTATAATACATTGCTGCTTTTTAACAGCTTGTTGGTGATAGATTTTTTAAACCTGAAGCATATGAATAATGCAAATAAGAAAACGTTGCACAGTAATGTTGATTCAGTAACACTTTATATGCTCATTAGCTAGTGTGCATTATAATTGAACTCTTACATGTGACAGCCACATGAATGCCAAATGAATGCATTATGATTAATGCTGTTACAATGAATGCCAAATAAATTTTTAATGACTGAACACTTATCGTTTTCCCGTTGATTCTGTGGTGTGCAAAGTTTCGATTCTTTTTAAAAATTGGATTTGAAGCAGTGATATGAATGACTTATTCTATTCTAACGCAGAGCATGCTTTGCTGGTGCTATGTCATTATTCTCCAAGACCCCATGACAATTTTGTTGACTGTTTTAAAAATGCAACAGGTAAAGAAAATGTTTTCCTGATAAAGAATGAAGGATTATTCACTTGCACCTCTTATAAGATTCACTCAGCAGTGATCCATGGGTACTAACCAGGTATCACAAGGAAAAGGAAATAGAGATGACTACTAAAGCAAGAAGTAATTTTTCTTTTTGCAAACCTTAGCTCTGGAGTGAAGGAAAAATAGAATTAAAATGTTTTATTTTTGTCATGGTTGGATTAAATACTACTTGAATAAACAAACAAAATGTTCACACTTTAAATCCAAACTTTGTTCTTTATTCAAGTGAGTAATGCTTCCACCAGGTTTCTTAGCCTTCAGGCACTATTTATCTGCAGGGAGCAGTTGTCGTTAATGCTACCTTATTACCTTGTATGCATAGTAATTTTTTTTATAAATGGCCTTACAGAAATGAATGGACCTACTTGAGGAAATGTTTACTGATGACCGCAAGAGCTCTACAGCCAGGTCTGTGCTGAAACACCACCTTGTCTAACTAAAAGCCCTCCGTGCAAAGGGTAAAACCTCTTCTCAGACTTTGGAAGTTTTTATATTTCACAGAGACACAACTAAAATTAAAACTGCATCTACAATGCTTCCGGAGGACAGAAAGAGCCTGGAGGGCATAAGGTAGGACTGTGTTAACACGTAGAGATACTTATGTAAAGTAATTTTTACTGTGCTTTCATGAGCTACGCTGAATATCCTGTGAGCCACATGCCTGCAGACTATTTGATCTCCTCTGACCTTGGTTGTACGAACTTCAAGAGAAAGAACACAGGTTTGTTCCTGAGTTCAGTAGAACCAAGCTGTCACTCCTTATCTTTTACTTTTCTTGGATCTCAATCCCTAAATTGGTATAAAAAGTTATAGTGTTTGTCTGTTTATGTTTATTGCAAGAGACTAGGAAAGATAAAACTGTATGAGCAAGAATAAGCAGGTTGCTATTCAGGTACTCTTGAGAAACTCCTGTAAATTAGGAATAAAGTTGTGTTCCATATAACTGACTAACTGCAGAGAATAACAACGCCACTCCTCATGGCAGCAGAAGAAATGTGTGGTGGTAACAAGAGAGGAAAGGACTACTGGGGTCTTCAGGAAAAAGGAATGAAAGGTCAGACTGTTTCTAATATCTCTCTTTTTGCCCTCAATATGCTACCTGACTTGCATCTCCAGCATGATAACTTGGATAGTTTTCCTGCTTTTCTCATTCCCCTATCATATTCAATTCTCTCTGAGAGTTTTTCTATCATCCAAAATACTAATTTCCTGATGTTTTGTTTCCATGGGCAATGTGAGCTATGTTAGACCTCAAATCAGGTTACTTTCTTGAAAAAGAAAAATAAAGACTTAAGTTCCTCCAAGCAAAGCTGAAGTTCATCCAAACAACAAAGTTCATGACAATGGGTCAAAGTGATTCTGGTTCATAAGAATTAAATGAGTAGACCCAAATCAGGAAGTACTCACGTGATCCTGCTTACACAGAAGAAAATCACAGTTTCATGTTAACTCACAATGGTAAATATCCAGTTCCATCAAATAATACATATTTACAGACTGAGTCTTTTTACATCCAGCACACAAGAAATTGCTTTGAGGAAGCTGCAATCTGAACAGTAAGACATAAGGATGGACAGACCTGACAGAACTGCTTTACAAAGATGAGGACTTGAGGTGCAAACACTTTGCACAAGGTCACAGAAACTGTCTGCTGCTGAGCCAAATCTTGCCCTTCCCAGACCTTGTCCCGTGCCTTATGCATAAAATCACCACTCTTTTCTTATGCCAACTCCAAGTATTTTTCTAACATAGTCAAATTTAATCTCTGCTCTACACTGCAGTGTTTTGCAAAAACGTGGTTACGGATGGGCCCAAGGATATGTGAAAGGTGCATGCCCTGGGTAAATTTGGAAAGAGCGACTTTTATTTATATATACCAGCAAGTGCTTGTAAACTTCCCCTGCAGAGTTATTTTGATCTGCTAGCACAAATTTGTCAGCTGCTGAGAGCTATTTCTGTGAGCTGAGAGGAGGATGCTTTTCTGGGCGGGAGCGACACAGGCACAGAGCAGTGGGCTTCCCACTTTGGGGGCTCCTGGGGACAGGTGGCCTCCTAGCAGCAGCAGGGCTCCTCTCAGGGCTGGATTTTGGGCTGCAGATCTGCAAATGCCAGCAGCACAGCCCTGAGAGAAGCACAGCAGGTCAAAGATTGGTATTTTATTTTCTGTTTTGGTTTGGTTTTCACAGAGGGATGAAGTGATTAAAAGATCAGTGGAGCAACTCAGAATTTCTGAGTTTTTATTCTATGCTTGCTTCCTCAGACAGAGTGCCTATACCTTTTCAGGGACCTATAGACACTTAATGAATACTCTTAGGGTTGTCTTCCACTTCTCTTCTATGCCATGTGCTCTTACTGTGCTCTTTACCTTCCAAACATTATTTAAAACACTATTGGCTTGGACATCTTTTTAGGTCTCCATTAGTAATTTTTTTTTCATATTTCAAGTTTTTCTCTTGAAAGGTGATGGTGTTTCACCCTATAGGTGAACTCCTGGAAAACAAGAAAAAAATTTAAGTAAACCAGCTAGACAAATCTTGGGTATTCTTTGTTGCATCTGACGCTATTGGTTTGCTCATTGTTGGGGTATTTTGAGAAAGAAGGAGCTAGCTCTGCTATCATAATTTGCAATATTGATTCAGAAATTAACACCCCTGTTAATCTTTAAGTTCCATACTATCATTTTTCCTGTTAGTCTATAATAGAAGGAATTTAATATTCATTTTTGCAACTTTCACTCTGTTACATTGAAATGATGAGAAAGATTTTAACCTAGAGCATACAATATTATCTGCTTAAACTTTTTACCTCTTGTAGATCACTGTTTGTGAAAGCTTCTCTTCTGAGACTGTATTTTTCAACATTTTCTCTTGTGTGACAACTACTTCTTGGTTAAGTCTGTGGAAAAACCCATAAGCTGCTTTTGAGGAAGGGGTAGGAGAGAAATGCACATGGCTCTTCATTAACGAATGGCTATGCCTTGCTGTGGGCAAAAGAAAAACCTTTTCTGCATTCCAGGTTAAAAATGTGGGGATCAGAAGGTCACTCCGCTTCTCTTTTAAGCTCCAGAGTTATTATAGCTTTCCGTACATGGGGATGAGTGAGCTCCAGCAAGCTAATAAGAACCCATTTTGTGCAGACAAGTGGTAAGAGATGGATGAAGATGAAGAATGAGCAGAAGCATAATTCACCAGCGTACCTGATACCATAATGACATTGATATTTCTTGGCTCATATATCACCTCAGGTGCAGATATGTGTCAGTTTATTTCTGTCCAGCACAACTGAGAGTCCATGAGGGATATTATGACTTTTTAAGTCACTATCTCTCAGCCAGGTTCCTTTGGGGGCAATGCAATTACATGGTCTTCTGCCTATGGGCTTGATAGCAAACTGACACTCCCCCCCCCCAGGTAGAGGAGTGATCAGTTAAGGATGACAGTGTTGCATAAACAGTTAAGTTAGTTCTGTATCTTGTCTGTCCTGTGGTGCTGTATGAGTTCCACTCTGCCAGAGTGGAGCCTCTGAGCCCTGTGGCTAATGCCACCTTTCTCAAACTGCTGTGATGCAGACGTCGAATACCTAGTACCTCCTACGAGGCATAAATCTAGATATTTTCCCTCTGTATCACAGGCATGCAAATCAGGTCTGTTCTCTCCAACTGTGGCAGACGAAAATCTTGTCTAGATACTCAACACGAAGCTGTTGACAAGTAAGAAGGGCAGGCTGAATTTCAGATAATCTTAGAAGATCTTAAATGTTCCCTAGGGATCTGACCTTGTGTCCCTTAGCCCTCTAAATCTTTTTTTCCTCCTAGTGGACCCATGTGGAACTATGCCTAGGGACAATGCGCGTGACTAAGAGTTGCAGGACCAAGACTGTATTTTTTGTGACACAATGTAATGTTGCCAGTAGGCTACATCAACACATATAAGAAACGGAAGATCCTGATGTGTATCGAACGTTGAATTTTCACAGCAAATCAACAAATCTAAATAAAGTCAGATCTCAATTACTCACACAAGATGCACTCTTGTTGATGGTATTCAGAACATGCATTTTATTGCCTTGCAAACATCTGAAAGGAATTAAGTTTTCAACAACTTCAGGCTTTGGTATGGCATAATGGCTTAGTTTTGTAACAACAAGCTGAAATATTGACTGTCACGGAATTGACTGTCAAACTGAACTTTGTGTTTACAAATTAAAACTGTCTTCTCATTTTCACCTCTGCATACGATATCTGTGTTCTGAGAAATACATAGTTTGAAAACTGTCTGTGTATTGCAACATGAAAAAAACCACTCATATATACTGTGATTAAATGTAGGACTAAAAAGCCACAAGCACAAGCCACATGGGACAGGGTGGCTTACCTGCAATATAAGGCATTTCTTCTATATTTGATGTCTGGACATGAAAAGAAAGTGGCGCTGAAGTCTGATTTTAAAATATCTAAACAGACAACAGCATTGTTTGAATACGCAACTAATTTTGCTTCAAACCTCTACTATTAAGATATAAATCCTTTTAAAATGTCTCAAGAATGCCATTGCATGGGCAGCCCTTGGAAACAAGGTACAAGGGCTATATTTCCATTGCAACTCCTGGAACATCAGTTGTGATGTGATATATGAGTCTCAAAAAGTAAATACAAAGCTGACGTTGCGTCATGTAGTTGAGCTTTTATTTATAGAATGAATGAGAAAGCTAATGAAAAAATACTGAGATATATATGAAAGGCCACTGATACAAATGGAAGTTTTGCTTGTTTTGAGGAACAATCACTAAACAAAATTTCATTCTTCCTCCTTGAAATGAGATTTAATTTGGTTTTCATTACATATCATTTATATACAATTATGTTTCATTCAAATGTAAGTCCAGCTTGATTGATAGCCCCTTATCAATAAGGGCTATGAGAACACTCTTTAAAATTTCAGTCTACAGTAGTGTATCAAATAAGGTATGACTTTTAAATCCATTGCTTCAGGAGGATATTTAAAAAATTGACATCAGAAACAGACGTGATTTTTCACTGAATCTTTTACATCCTTGTGCATCTCATCTCTAGAACCTTAGAAATAAAAGTGCCCTTCTCACAGGCACTGACTGCACTAGTGTATCAAACTGCAGCATCTAGGTAGGGGCAGTGACAACGGAGGAGGGTGACTTCTGTTGTTTATGTCAGGTTTAGCCTGGGACCAAAATATTTTTTCTTCTACAACACTGTCTAGTTTGATCTGTGCCGTTACTAGGGATTACTAGGAAGAACATAAATACTTATGCTCCAGCAAGCTGACAGGTCCCCGGCTCATGGTATTAATCATGGATGGTTCTCTAGCACTGTACCATAGCTTTCCAAAGCAGGTTTCGTGAGCAGATATAATACACAGAAAAAAGATGCAGAAACATATGGTAATCTTATCAAATGCCTACGCTTACGGTTACAGGAGGAAAGGCACTTTTAGGGGAGAGGACACTGAATGGCAACGGCTTATTGCACATCATCAGCTTGAGCCATCTCAATTTTTCCACAGTAGGAAACCTGATCTAGAGCATATGGTGAGTTCATATGCAAAAGCATGATAGACTTAAAATGGCAGTTCTTAATTAGCACCTTATTAGTGTTCAGGTGCTAGCCGTCTTTAGCAATGGCAAGAAATATGTGGCCTAGAATTTTGCATTCAAAATGGAATTACACCTGTTTAAAGACATTTTGCTACCTAAATTGGAGTTGATTTTACTAATGACAGTAGAAGATAGCATAGACCTTAAAAATTCCGCTATACTTTTGTAATCCTTGAACTATCAATTGGACTACTGGAAACTAAACCAAAAATCCATGTCAATGTACTACAAATGTTCCGCAGGCTGTACTTGCTTTTTCCACACATAATTTTTAGATAAAATATCTAAACTTGCCAGAAGTTTGACAAAGATAATTGCAGCACTGTTGCTAAGAGTTCTCTGTAAGCAATCTGTAATCAGTTTACACACAGATACGATTAGAGAGTAAAACGGGAAAATGATTTCTTCTAGTTAGATGCTTGAAATAATTTTTTTTCTAACATTGATTTTATCAAAACAAAGATTATGTTACTTATGATTTAGGCCTGCCCTATGTACATCACAGATGAAGAATTCTAGTTTGAGTGGGGATGGACACAAAGCTATTAATTTTCAACAGAGGCCCTGAAACACCAGAAAGGTACTATTGTTAATGACAAAAAAGCCTTAGTTTGCCTAAGTGGTTTACCTACTAGGCATCTCTAGACTGCTCGTGTAAACCATTACACAAGATACACTCTAGTTTTCCATTTGACATGAAAAAAAAAATCACCATTAATAAAATTGTTGTAAACAAAAACAGTAGGAGTGTTCAAGGCCAGGTTAGATGAGGCTTTGAGCAACCTGATCTAGTGGAAGATGTCCCTGCCTACTGCAGGGAGATTGGAACTAGATGATCTCTAAGGTCTCTTCCAACCCAAACCATCCTGTGATTCTATGATCAGTCTGTCCAGTGGCAGATAATGAGTCAAAATTTACTATGTAGCAACCACATTGGGAGACTAGTTCCACCAGAAGACAGAAAAATGTGTTCTTACTGTTTGAAAGTGTTACACACAAAAACTTTCAACACACTGTTTTGGGGAGTTGATTGCTGTACTTGCCTGTCCATTTAAACCTAAAAATATAAGGCAATAAGCAGTCTTTTGCTTAGTGAGAATGTCTTCAATTAGGTGGGGTAGGGTGGGGTCATTAGTTGCAGACTTTCTAGATGACTCTTTAGGAAGTAGAGGATGATTTAAAACACCTGGGCTGCCTGAAAGCTAAGCCCACCTAATTATTAAAGGCCCTTTCTGCTGAGTACTGCTGGTCTGCATGAGATACAGAAGCTGATGGGAAGAGGTAGGAAAAAAGGATGCACAAATGAAGGCCATCAGTGATTGTAAGTCCTCCTTTGACTGACTGAATAATATAAGGTGGTTTCTACTGATTTGCATGTGATAAAATATGTTGATTGAGAGAACAAAAAGCAACCAAACAAAAAAGCACTCCCTTTGTTAGTAGCAATGTGAGGTAGGATGTTCTCGGTTTGCCTAGAGCTAGTCCCTAACTGAATTTTCAGAAACATGTAACATGAGGGAAGGTACATGTTCAAATCAATACTAATAGTCTTTCTAACTTGTTTAATGCCTGGAACAGAGTAAAAACAAAATGAAAAACAAAAACAACCCACAACCTGTGATAAATGATGTATCTGGCTATTATTTTTTCTTTCTGTGGTCAAATTCATGTGAAAAAATGCTACCTGTTTTTGTTGTGTTTTTTTTTTTTCTGGGGAGCTGGGGAATGTTTACTAATATTGGCAGGTTTTGTCTAATTCTTTGGATAGTTAGAAGTAGTCATGTTCAGTTTTGAAAGTTCTGGTTTTCTTTGTTTTGTTTTGTTTTTTTTTTCCCCCCTGACAATACGAGTTATGTAATATCACTTCAGTTCCTTAAATGTATGAATTCAGGGAATATGAGCACTTCTAGCACAAACTGTTGCCCAGAATGGCAGCTTGAGCAAGCAAATAGAGTAGTAGAGAGATGAACTGATTTAAAAAAAAAAAAGGGGGAAAAAAAATGTTATTACGTTTAAAGGTTTGAATATTCACTGAAAATGAACACAGAGGTTGCATGTTTTTTCATTAGTTTCACTAGGAAGTACTGTGCCTAAGCAAATTAGTTGAAGCTGTTTAGAGAACTAAATATGACTGCAGGAGGATAATTTTAGTGTCTAATCTCACACAGTCATGCCAAGCTAATTTTATTCTCCCTTTTCTCTTTTTAGCTCAATGCATTTTTATAAGACCAAGATAACTTATTTTCCCTCTTTATAAGCGTATATATAGGGAGAATGGTGTGTGTCTATACTTTGTGTATTCTTGTAGATGTATTTATAGAGATATAAGCCATCATCTGTAACACTAAAATACAGTAAAATATCTAAAATATACATATTGATTGAGAGGGAGGGAACAAAAATGTCAGTTTGAACTGTGGATTTCTTTCTTTTGTATGTTGTGTATTTGATAAAACCTCTAACTTTCTACCAATCTGTTTTAGCATGTTTAAGGAGTAAACCAAAAGAAATCAGTTATGTGTTCTGACTCAGATTGTCATGTGATATGCACTGATATGTTTTCTATTTGAGTAACTTGTGTATTATTACTCATGTTATCACAGAAGTGAAAGGGTGTTTTGTTTTGTTTTAAATTTCAAGGCCTTGTTATGGTGAACATTGCCTCTGTGTGATATGGGAGAAGTGAGGATAATCTATTCCCTATGAGTAGGAAAGAAAGGAATTGCAATGCTTTTTAACGAATGTTGTCAATTTTCAGACCCTGGGAGTTATCAAGAGGTGTGGTCTGAAAATGAGAAGAAGTTGTAAAAGAGAGAATTTTTTTAAAAAATTATTTTTATTATCTTTTTTTCAGCTAACAATAGCTGACTTTTCATTTGCTCTTTTCTCCCACCTCTCCAAATATAAGAATCATCACTTCTGCTATCATTGCTACAACATAACAGTATAGGAACCATAAAGACAAAATCTGTCTAAGGAGGTAGTCATTAAATGATAATTACTTTCTTGCTAAAAAGGGGGATAGTGACTTTGAATGTAAGCTGCAGGATATAAGTATGCCATACTGAAACAGGCTATACAACGGAAGCAACTACCAACAGAAGTCTCCATTGCACAGCATAGATTGTGCACTTTTGATTTTTTTCCAATGATCTTATAGATAAAGGTTTTATTATTTAGTCATCTCTGTCAGAAACCATTGCTTCTGTAACAAGGCAAATGTTTCGTTAGACTGATGGGTACACTCGCAGGAAAAAGATGATATTAGAACTTTACTTCTTACAGTGATATCCTGTTATTAATACTATTTTGTATAGAAAAAAGGTTTTTCTTTCTCTGTGTGTTATCAAGAGTTGTGCTTCTCAGTGAGTATAGACCTTTATGGCCATTTAGCCACAAAGACTGGCTGCTATACAGCATTTAATCAGAGCAGCAGCAAGCTGGTACGTGAGGCTGTAAGTGAACTTGCAATATCTACAGACACAGCAGAACAAGGTAAGGACAAAACAAGGTCTGATCAAGTACAACTTCACCCTCTGCTCTCGATTTCTCTTTCTATTGCTGAGTGAAGTCAAATGCAGAATTTTATTCGAATGTTTTGCTTACTGTTTTTTACATTTATTTTGAAACAGTTAACATAATAGTATCTCTGCACAATCAAGAGTTTTATTATTTATACATGCACCTGCAGTAGGTGCACGTGCATGTAAACAGGTGAGTGTGGGTTAGCAAGCCTGCATGACCATGTTAAGACCGAGACCACAGCCATCACATCTTTGCAACAGAGTGTGTAAACAGAGTACTCTATGCAAGTCTCTCCCTGAGGTTTGTCATCATGTTTGTCATCATCTCCCGTTCTCCACGTGCCGTGTTTTGTGGTCTGGTTCCCTGTAGGGCTATGTGAGTGGCAAGGGGATGGTCGTGGGGATAGGAGGGTGTCCCTAGGGGTGCAAGGACAAGACTTGCTCTTCTAGCAGCAGTGCAATGTGTTTGCTCAAAATCGTTTTGGAACTGCAGCTATAAAACCATGGGAGAGACCTTTCCTTCGTTTTTGGTGAGAGGTTTGGATTGCATAAACTCAGCCATAATGGCTTTCTATAATATTGAGTGACAGCATCAAGAATTTAAGAATTTGGTTTCTAAAATTTAAGTAGATGTTGTTTGTGATGGAGAAAATTCAATAACAGCGTGCAGGTGCTGTCCTTACAACTGTTCCTGGTTTATGTCCTTGAAGAGTTTGAAGAGGTGGCTAAACTTGATTAAATGTAAAGAGTTAGATGAGAAATATGTGAGCAATCTGTTGAATTACTTTGCTCCCTACAAAGCTACATTTTCATCTAAAGCAACTCTTTGTGTTAGGCATAAGTACATGCCAGCAGTAGACTTGCTAAGGTAAAAGGACGCTGGTTGCTTCTGGAACAAGCGGGTGGCAGAGGGAGGAGAGTAACAGCCCTCAGCACAACATGAGGAAAATAAAAAAACAATCAGGCTGAAGTGATGGGTGATTTCAATTTCCCAGTATGAACTGGGAAAACTGAAAAGCATGGCACAATGAAAAATAAAATTATAGAAGAAATAAAGAGTTATTGACCTGCGGTGTCAGAATCCTAATAGGACTTGTCCTCTCCAATCTCAGTAAAAATGTGCAGTTAGTAGATTAGAAACAGCAGAGCTACTTGGTTCAAGTGACCCCATGATTAAATTCAATATGACTTAGAACACTAAGCCAAATATATCAAAACCGCAATATGAATTCTCAAAGGTCTCCTTTAAAGGTATATGGAAAAAAACTTTGAAAAATGTGTAAAGAAGCAATAACGGAAGGTATTTCTGGTGAAGAATAAAGGTTTTTCTGACATTGCCAAGATGTAGTTTTGGGGGGAAAGGAAGATTGTGGGGAACTAATCCCTACAGTTTGATTGTTGTACTTTCTTCAAACTCTTAATTTGTTAAATGTGTTCCTTTACTGAATTTCTGCCAAAATAATTATGAAAGCGTCATAGCTATAGCCATACCTGAGAGATTGAGGACAGCAATCATTGTCTATTCGTATCCATTTGATAACAACAGGAGGGTTTCTTGGGTGGTGGGTATTCCTCTGTTAAGTGATTTAACACAAGTCCTTTACTACAGCAGGAGACAGCCTTTGTAAAAGTTTTTGTTCAACTGTTCTGGCATTGCAGGAAAAAGATAAAGATCTAGGAATCAAGTTGGAGAGGAATTGGACCTTCTAGAGGTGCACTGGATATGGAGTGGTTATGTAGCTGTGTAGACGCTCGAACCATCTCTGGTTAGGTTTTAAACTTAGTACTCTGTATGCTATGTGAAACTGTATTAAAACTAGGCGTGTGGTTGTATTTGTTCAAATAATTTGAATTTTATTGGTTTTTCTTTGCCCCTGTAATTCAAACATGTAATTGGACCAAAATTCCAAGAATGATTTAAAAGAAAAGGAGGCTCTAGTGTGAATTTTGATGATGAAGAATGGATGCAGTGGCAAACTGTATCTCTGTAGAAGACACTACAGGGTGTTGTAATCTGACAAGCTATATATGGGAACGTAACACGGCAGTTTAGCTGTGCCTGAACCACGGTTGTGCACCCTTTGCTGGACTGGCTTTATTTGTGATTGCCCAAGCTTCTGTCTCTTCCTCCAGACACATTGATGATTCATATAATCTCTAGACAGTGGGGTTTTTTGGGTGATATACAATGTAATATGCTTGCACTGTGTCTTGTAATTTTTACATTTCTATGATCACTTGTGTAAATAGGAAATACCATGGAGGCTTATGAATTATTTAAAAAAAACACTAACCAAGTAGTCAGCATATTTTTATCACTTATAATTTTTTTAAATTTACCTTTTATGCATGATTAAGAACTTCTTATTCTCCAAAAATGTCTCTGGGGGGATCAGTGCTCTGAGTGTTAATGTAAGGAAAAATAGTTTCATTTAAAGTGTTTATTCTGCTGTTTCAATACTACTTCAAATTGAAGAGTCACCAACTCAGGAAGGAAAAAAGACAAAATTCTGTAGTTTAGATGATCAATCAAGCAAGTGAAAAAAAGGCAAGATATGATAGTGCTTTTACCAAGGCTTATCCACAAAGCCAGTTCATCAACAAGTATAAACTGGTGTAGCTGTTACTGGTTTCTCTAGAATAATTGTTTGTACTAGATAAACACCTGACCCACATTGAATAGCTACAAGTAGAGTAACGGCTGAAATATTTATCATCTAATTTGTAGTAATGAAGAAAACGTGTCTTAACCCCCCCAAGACAGCATGCAATTTATCGGTTTTCTATATTTTGTGAATTTATCACTCATTCCTTTGTATAACTAAAGGGAAACAAATTGTCGATGATTAACACTTATTTATAGGAAAATGTAATAAACAGAGAATTTTAAATAGTAAAAATCAGCTTTGTTTTGATAAATGAAATAATAAATTTAGAATGAAAATGTTAAATAACTCTAAAAACTTCAATTACACAATATAAAAAGTATTCCAAAAAGAATCCAAATGCTGCAGTGGTCATATTATTTGTGTTTAAAAACATCTAAAGATGAACAATACATCAGATTTCATGCAATATAAAGCCCATTGGAAAGATGTATATCTCTGTTTACTCCTGGCCCCCACCATGCTGATTCAACAAGGAAAAACTAATAAAAGCTATAGAAGAAAGTTGGGGGGGGGGGGCGGGGGGGAAGGAAATTGTCAGAATGCTTAAAATTCAGATAAAACCTTCTCAGCCTCTTTGTGCTTTAACTACTGTTATGTCATGTAGAAAAGACAAAGCTAGTCATAACTTATTGTAAGTGGGAAGAACTGCAGAATGACTATGTGCAAAAAAAAAAGTTACTGATCCTAATGTTTGCAAAGCCAAGATTTTTGTCGTTGGCATCTTATAATGCCTTTAATTTAAACAATCAGCATTTTCCTATTAGCATTTTTTAACTGTAAAATAGCGTGCCAGTTATCACAAGACTGGTAAATGCTTTGAAGCATGCAGATTCTGCTGTAAGTCTCCCATTTATGACCAAGACAAGTAAGTTTCACGGATTATAAAACTCCCTGCTGCTGAGATACCTCTTTATAGCTCATCCCACATTTCAGTGAGTGTGGGCTGTGGGTTTCTTTGGGGGTTTTTGGTTGTTGTTTTTAATTTTTCCCAGATGAGTGTCTCATGTTATTTAGCATTTTATTTTTTTTTTCTTTAATCCACTTTACTTAGTACCTAACACCTTCCATTTGCCCAGGACAAGTTGTGCTAGCTGCCAAAAAAAAAATACAGAGCATGACTTTTACAGTATTAAAGTCAAAGCCAGCAAAATGGAAAGAGAAGGGAGGAGTTAAATAGCTGTTTAGGCATTAAATGGGAGGAGGAGGTGTCTTTGTACAGTAGAACAAAAAATGCTGAGAGTGTACAATATTATGATGTGATGTCAAAATAAAATGTTCATCTCACTTCTAAACTAGATGTAGTGTTCTACATAATAGTAATGAGGCTATTCTTGTGCATCAATTTGCTTGAACATCTGAACTACCAATTACTTGCCAGGGATCTGGGTCATGCCTCCTTTTTTCCTCTCTCTTTTTCGATATCGAGCAGAGATTGTCTTCTGGCCAGTGGTAGCATGGCGGGGAGTGGAACATCAGCACTGTTTCATCACTTGATGCACGTTGATCTGCTTCCTGTCGTTTCAGACTCCACAGTTTTGCACTATTCTGAGTTATTGCCTATACAGCATCACCCAAAACCCTGTTCTTATCTTTCAAATTCGGGGGCAAACCCTGACAATGAGAAAGGCAAAGGACAATTATGCCTAGTGTAAGACGCTATCTTTATAGCTTTCACAAGTTCCCCCATCTATATTTGTTAGATGAATTATCAGTTGTTTTTCCTAAATCGTCTGAAGCCTGTCAGAGAAGGAAGGGTTGTTTTCTGATAAGGGCTCTGTTCAAACCAGACTTTCTCTCTTCTTTTTAATATTTTGATATACTCTTGTGTCTCATGAGACACTTCAAAATCATTCAAAAATGATTTGGAAAATAAAAGAAATAGAAAGAGCACTTTGCTAGTAAAACTTAAGAGTATTTGCTGTAGGCTAGTTGAGTATAAGGGCATGAACTAGGATCTCCTGATCTTTAATAAATGCCTTGCTGGGAAGGCTGTTGCCCAGTCTGGAATGATTCTCATTGATGCTGACCAGAAATGCTGTCCTGCACCTGAGAAGAGTTTCGGATTGAAAGCTTGGGAGTACTACTTTGTGTTAAATTTATTTTTCATACCAGGTTTTTCAAAGCAGTCTTTGGGAGCTTATTCTGCTCATTTCGTTGAAATTATAGGTTATGGGAGAGTAATTCTAATGCATGTCTGAAACTTACAGCTTTTTTTTTTTAAATGTCAGAATAAATATCTGGATTTATGAAGAAGAATCTGCCTCAGATACTGTTTTTGGGATCGTGACGAGTGTTCATAAGGATGTACATGACAGAGCATTTGTTCTGTAGTTCACAGGCGTAATGGGTTGAGAAGTTCTCCACTTGTTCAATTTGTGGATTAACATCTAGATCGGCTAAAGGACGACATTTTCTGAGTGTTACATCTGCAGTTCACACGAAACATATGTAATGCCATATGGTCACTGAAGGGTTATGGACTCTATTTATTAGGAAAACTACCACAGCTAATATAAGATATGAAGTAGTATATACTGTGCACAGTTATGTCACCGAAATAGAAAAGAAACAAAGCAAAATTTTAAAAATAGGTTGGAAAAAAAATCAGCAAAAATCTGTCCTCTCATTACTGTTTGTGTGTAGAGATATGAAATGTCTATAATGAATCCTGTGGAGACAGCCAGATTAGACCTGTAAAACATATAGCCGTATTCTGTATATGCTGGCAACTACAAAATACTCACGGTTTTGCGCTGTGTAGCAAATTAGAGTGCTGATTTCCAGGTGTTTGTTCTTAATAGCTCTTTGGGCAGAGTGAGGAAGAAGATGGGCAGTAATGCGCTGTCAGAGGATAAGCGGGCTCTCTGTAGAATGTAAACTTACAAAGATTGTCTGAGTTTCTCTTAATCGCATAGTATCTCACATTATCTGGTACTATATTTGTACTACAGATATTTAGCACTTTTTCATTTCGTATGTAGCTCATGTGAATAAGCTTTTAAGTATACAATGATGAAATACCAGAGAATACTAATTTTCATAACAAATTCCATCTTAGGGAGAAACAGCCACAGAACTCTGTTATACAATATAGGCTTTCTACTGCTGGTCAATGTTAGTGTAACCAGATCATGTCATCACCTGTATCAAGAACAGGACAGAACAATATGAATCATAAAATGCAGTCCTTGGGTACACCTATACAATGAATATTTAAGGCTTAAATTAATCCCAAAGGAATTAAGCACCCAGGTATGTTTGGATAGCCCTCAAATTTGCAGATATGCCTCTTACGACCAATTCTGCATGCCCAGAAAAGGTACCAGTATCATCTGCTAGCAGATGGGTAATGCTGGCAGCATCTTTTGTCCCATCTTTAATGAGCTTCTCTTTTTACATCTGTTGTGTCCAGATGCAGTCCTGTTTTTCAAGAAACCAACTTCTCCTCTTCCTCCTCCCCAGTTCTGCCTCCCTTTCTTTATACTACTCTCTTGAGCAATCCTCATGTCCTCAGCCATAACCATGGACCTCTTAGATATCCCTCAAGTCTGGGAAAGGACTTAGTGATGCTTTTATCTCACCAGCCCCATCACCCTTAGCTAGAGCAGTCCCAAATACATACATAAGCCTTTCTGCCAGCATGTTAGAAAGCAGCACAAGACAGCACCAGTAACTGCATGTTTTATGGACAATGAATATAAACAATGAGTTTGTTTTAGTACCTTTTAAAGCCAGCATGTATTCCAGCATTGTTGGGCACCTTTTTTGGTAGACATTGGCAACAGTACCCCCAGCCGATACAGTATGGAATGTAATCCTGGCAGGTTCTGTGATCTCAGGCACCACTGCAGGGCTTGACAGAATACATGTCTCCAATAGAGGTGTCTGCTCTGACTCCGAAGTTAATACCAGACTAAAACAGCCTCTCAAATTTTCCCGGTAAAGAACTTGAAATTACCCTATTTTTCTGCTTCAAATATGTCTCTTTCAGAAAGTGCCACAGAATATAACAACCACCCTTGTCCCCAGACTCTGCAGTTTGACTTGCCCCTTGTAATGCCAGACCCTCTGCACTGAAATATCTTTTTTCTCTTGTTTTTTGTGTTGGTTAGTTTGCTTGTTTGTTCTAAATCTAAATAGAAATGCATGTGAGTTGTCTCTTTATAACAAACTTGGTTACCGATGGGCAGGTAGGAGAATACTTAAATTGCTAAAAGTATACTAAAATTATACTAAAAGTATAGGTGTCTATAGGTACTAAATTTGAGTGAAGGTAGGCTGTCTCTATCTTTCATAAACACTGAAAGTCAGCTCTGTGCCAATGTTAGAATGGTAAATCTAGCCATAAGTTCAATATAATTCATCTACTCCAAAACACTGACCAGGATATTGTAACAAGTTTGAGACTTTTAATTTGGAAGAAATAAAGCCATGAACTATGTGGCAAGAAACCAAAATAGTGTCCAGAATCTTAGACTCCTGAAAATATTTTCTGAGATGGGGTTGAAAACTGCTGGGTTGTTGGAGTTTTTGAATCCTGGAGTTATTTAGCAAAGGTTTTCCTGTGCCTGTAATACTCTAGGGTAAGCAATAGCGTTCAAAGGTCTTTACATCTACAGTGCTAGACATAGGTTGTAATTAAAAAATAATTGCAGTTGTTTGTTTATGCCTAACTACAGGTAGCTTCTCATTAAATCAATGCTTCGCTATTTATCTGGTTTACTAGTTTCCAATTTCTGTGATTTTTGCATAGTAACTAAAAAGTAATGCATTCTTTGGTTCTGAAAATCTTGAATTATCACAGCAGGAAATATTATGTTCAGCCAGTGGAACCTATACTTACTCAAATTAGGACCAAACTAAGTAGTAAAATCACTTATTAAAACCCAAAACAGATAAATATGAAAACATAGTAACTTTATTCATTATGGTCAAATGTCTGTGTCTTATTGAGTAATCATTCCCAAATGCTTTCTTCAAGTAAGAGCTGGTTGTTTTGAAAAACCTGAGATTGATTGCAGTTTGGGTTTTATTTTTTTGAACAAAACGATCTTGATTAAAGTCAAGATAAAAATCACAATTTACATCTAGTGGGAAACTCCAGTATTCCAACATTTGTCTTTTCCCAAATTTGGTCAAACTTGAAATACTGAAATTTCACACAATTTTGTTAACAAGAGCTCAGGAAAAATTATTCAATGAGGACACAGGGAAATGTGTTTTCTGAATGTTTTCAATATTAAATTTCACTTTCTATAGCATTGATTTGCCCTGCTCATGGACTCATTGTCCTTCCTTGTCTCCCTGAACTGACTGCCTCTCCCCAGGTACAACCTGTGTGGACTAGTGTTGAGAATTACTTTAAAGGGAAACTCTGATCGACAAGGTCATGGGGGACAGAATGCAATAAAAGAGGAAAGGAGTTTTCTTCAGGACATGGGTGGGAGAACAACTTGGAGTGATTTGCTGTTTAATGAAATAACACTGAAGGAAGCAAACATCATTCCAACCTCAAGCAGTAGAGTTTGCTGGAAAAACAAACCGAAGTTGTTTCTGCAAGTGAATACAACTTAAAAATAAAGGCAGAGTATTGGAAGGCACTAGATCAATCAGCCAGTGGAAACTGTGCTGACTGTATTGTGATTTTTAGCTGTGCATGCAGAAAGGAACTGAATCCCAGAGGCTATGCCTGCATTACACCTCAGACTTCTGGTTTGCACATGGACTCCCCTCCCACCATCAAGAGAGGTGGCAGTGAAGACTGTGGAGTGGCCAGGGCATCCAGATTAGGAGCAGGTGTAACAGCAGAATAGAGCAGAATGATGGCATTGCAGTGATTTGTCTTTGGTTCCTATTTGTAATTCTTCTGGTCACTATGATATGTTGACATATCAGTTTGGAATATGGTTATACTAGATGTATGGATGTTTTGATTGAGCAGCTATGAGGTTGGATTTTTCTGACCTCAGCAAGTTTAATAAGATATTTATAAGATCACTGCAACCCTAATGATGTTATTAATGTAGATGTGATATACACAGAAGTGAAATATAGTCTAATAAATAGAATAAAATGCACTGTAAAACAAATGCTTTATAGCTTTAAATGAATATATGAAATACATGGATTGGTTTATGAAATGAAAGGCTTTAAAATGTGTTCTTCAGGTCTTTCCCTGACACACTGATTTCAACATCAGTTAATATCATGTCCTGCTAGGCCAAAGAGATGGTGAAGATGAAAAGTCTGTCTTTTGCTTTGGGTCAGGAAGAAAGGCAGTAGGTCTTACAGTGACTGTGATATTTTTTTTTCTTCACTGAAAAATAGATTTCAGTGTAAAAATTCCTGTCCAGCTCTAACTTTTGTTGATCACTATGCACAATAGTTTCCTGGTAGGCATGGCCAGCAAGGGTGAAGTCTTGGCTGAGCCCAGGTGCGGAGGCAGGCAACTTCCAGTGCCCTCAGCCTTTCCTGGTTGGCAGCAGCTGCTGCGGTTCAGGACATGCTAATGAGCTCCAGCCAGTGCTTAGCAGCAGAGCAGTCCACGGAGATCTCTGGTCTCAGTTCAGGTTTCACTTTCACTTTAATTTGGAAGAGGGTATTAAGTATCTAAGGAAAATGTGTCCTTTAAGCTATTCTCAGTGGGCAAAAGGGATATGCAAAGTTTTAGTTTTTTCCAAAGACTGTAATAAGATTTCAGTGGAAAAGTGTTCATATGTCTCTTTATTAGCTTGTTTGTCAAGGCTCATATCTTTTAACCAATGGAAAACACACTTTTTTAGCAAAACAAATTCTAAGTTCTGTAGGGCTTTTTGTGTGCTGACAAATATTTATTTCAACACGCAAAACATCAGGAGACTTCTTACATGCCTAAAATTACAGTCATCCTTAAATACCCATGCTTGTTGGACACGTGAGAAATTCCAGGAGTCAAGTGCTGGCACTCTGATTATACTAAAACAAATTTAATTTCAGAACTAATCTCTTACTCATCTCTCTCCTGTTATAATTAATAAAATATTAATAGTAATAAATGCATCACAATATAAGGAGAGCGCGGCGAATGGTTAATCTCCAGCCAGCTACAGGTACTTTCTGGGTGGTGGCAGGTCTGTGCCGCAGCTGCAAACCCCTGGCTGTGGCCGTGGCACCGGGCGCAGCAGCACCAGATGGCCCTGCAGACAGCGGGCACGGGGCCAGCGGCAGCTCCGACAGCCCCGCCAGCCGGAGCTGGTTTTGTCCTGTGCTTTCCACTCTACACAGCTCAACACTCAGTTCCTGGGAAGGCTTATTAGCTCCGGCACCATGCCATGGGAGTTCAGAGCATCCATCAGCTTGGGGCCATCGTTGCACTCGGGCTAATAAGATGCTACCGGAGCAGAGTGCCGAGGAACGCGACGTGGAGACAATTCAGTGCCTGTGTGAGGAACCAGCCAGGGTCAGTTGGGGACAGATCTGAACTGCGGCTTATGAGCCCTGCTTGATTCCAGCTGAGTCTACAGAGCCGTTTAGATCCCTGCAATATGTCTATAATCTTGGATTTTTCATTACCCAGAGTATTCCAGTCTCCTATTATGTCAGGTAACAGGGAGCTGACTGTAGCTAGCAGGACTGGACTGCTTGTAAATACTTGAACTGCCTGACTCTCTTTTGAGTGATGTCTTTGCACTTGACTAATTTCACATTCCTGCTGGTTGTTGCATTTAATATTCTATTTGTGTTTTCCATTCTGCTGCTACCAATATATGCACCTTCACCAACATTACTGCTAATGACTTTCTCTTCTTTTCATCAATAAAACACATATTCTCTGGAGTGACAGTAAGATTATCTGCTAGAAACCACATTACTGTTAATAAGACAATACGAAGAAGAAAGAAAATTTATTTCAGCCCAGCAACTGTATCATCACTTTAGTACAGGTGCTTGTGTGTGTGTGTTGGGGAGGGCGAGTAGGCTTTCTTCTTCCTTCCATTTTCAGAAGCGGGTTTGTGGTTCGTTTGCTAGAACTCCATTACCATATGCCTTAAGAGGTTCATTTTTCTGTAATATCTATGCACCAAATGTGTCACAAACTGAGATATCAAATAATACAAGTATTTTGACAGGCAGCATGAAATACAGCCTGTGAGATGGGAGGCTTATCCTCTGGTAGCTATTTCATGGGTATCTTTGTCTACTCAGAATACCCATCTCTCTCTCTACCAGGGAACAAAGACATTATTTATAATGGAAATATCTTTGTGTGTAGAGAGCATTGGCAGAAGTTTGTGTGAGCTGGAAACTGGATAAGCAGTAATGACAGTCTGGTTGTACATGCATATCTGGCTGCTCATGCAGGTATCTCAGTGGCCAGCCCTCATCAACGTAGTGTGGAATTACATCCCAAGTACATAAACGTAACAAGGTTTTGTGGAGTACAAATGATGAGTTGGACTCTGACAACTAATCTGGCTCTTTCAAGAAAAAATGAAATATTTTATAGTACCTTTGGTATTGTGTGCATTTTGTGGTAAAGGATACACTAGTCTGTAATCTTTTCTATGGTCAAAAGTGCTACCGTGCTTGTCTACGGGCATCATAACCTGAGTAAAACAAGCTATTGTCCGAGTTCCCTCTTTCGGACCAAGAAAGTGCAGAAGTGTTCATTACTCATAAATCCCCAGTTTTTCCAAAGCCAGTTTAATCATATTAATTCACTAATTTACATACATGAGGAAGCAAGTGTTCTAGTGATTAGGCAGTGAACACTGAGCTACGTAGGAGATGCTGTTCCTCCTGCAGTGCAGCGCAGAATGGAGCCTCCAGAAAATGCTCGTGCTTAGGTAGCATGTTGGTTTAGGCTGATTGTAAACCCCCCTGTTATGCACCAGCTCTGCTTTTTCCTGCTCTCTGCAGCAGGAAACGACTGCACGTGGCCAGTTGTGAACATAGAAATAAGAGGTTTTTGTCAAGCTGATGAGTTGCAAGCAGCTTGAATTTTCAATATTTTTCCTAGGAAAACTAGATATGTCTTTGGTGTAAAGTTATTCTCACAGCTGTTTTCTGCATGAGCAGGAACCCTCAGGTGTGTGTGTGTGTATCGTAAGGTAATAAAGTGCTGGACAGCCACTGATTATTTTTTAAAAAGCAAACAAAAAAAAAAAAAATTGGCCAGCCAGGATCCTGGTTGGAGTGTTTAGGTAGGATGTGGATACTCAATGGGTCCTTGCTGCCAAGGATCTTTGGTGCCTGTGATTCCCAGCCCTGGCTATTTTTGGTTCTGTTGACTCCTCTCTACGAGAGGACCACTGATATATTAAGACACCTTGAAGAAATAATAATGATTAGTGTGTCTAAACTGGTTCCTACATAGTGGAGAATGAATACCTCTGGACATTTTTTTTTTTATGCCAATAGAAATAAAGAAAATAGATCTCAACTCTGATGACTACTGGAGGCCATATAGCTTTCATGATGACTTTTTGCCTTTCCCCACAGATATCCTCAGTAGGCAAAACATATGTAGCAAAAGAAAAACAGCTATCGTGCCTCTAACACCTTAAAAAGAGAAAGAACAGCAACAGACCGCTGAAACTGCAGATGGAAGAATGTAGATCCCTAAGAATGGAAATACAATAACAATGCATAAAATACTATAAAAAGACAAAATTAAAAAGCTTATTTACATATATTCGTAAGATGAAGAAACAGAGTAAAGGAACATTTTATTTTTTAGTTTTATCTAAAGATTTTAATAATTGATTTATAACCAGCTTGTCTAAAAAGAGCATAATTTTGTTTGAGTATGTACTTTCAAACATTAATATAAGCACTTGCCATATGTTTCTAAAATGATAATTATAAAAAGAGCCCTTTTAATGGTTGAGATTTTGCCTAGAAATTATGCCAACAAAGACTCCCATAATAGTTCAAGCACGTGGCTTCTGCTTCTGGGACATTAAGTTTCAATCTTGCTGGGTTTTGTTGTGTAAAATCCCTATTCATAGAGTAATTCTAATGAATTCCTGACCCTCTAGAAAGGAATTCCCCTTTGTCCAAAACCTTTCCAAGGTAAGGCAAGTGTCTTTTAAAAGCACAGTAATAACCCTCTGAAGCTGCAGTAACTCTAAAGATATTTTCAGATGTGTACTAAAATACATACAATCAATTGCCTTTCAGAGTGTGGCTGACCTCGAGAACGATCCCACAAGCTAAGTGCTTGTGTCAACGCTGAAGCTGGTTGTGTGTTCACTTATCCTACTTATCGATTACCCTTGCTTATGATTTCAAATCATTTGTTCCTTAAACTACAGTTTTTTAACAAATGGTAGGGAGAGGGAGAGAAGGTCTTTTGGTGAGTTCATGTGCAGACACAAATAATTTGGCCTTAGATACACAGTGAATAAGTATGTATAAATGGCTTATTTTTAATTCAAGGCAACAGTTGCTGTTAATGAGTACGTAACTTTAGGTTTTGAGTGTGTTAAATGTTATTCAAACTTGTCCACAAAGCTAGTTTAAAACTGTATGTTGGGTGTTTCTACTTAAATAACTCTTAAAAATTTAAGAGGCATGTTACCAGTGATACAGGTTATATAAAAAATTATGCTGTTTGCAAAAATGCACATGCTAATTAGGTAGTATAGAGCCATTAGCAAAGCATCTGAGGTTTCAGTTAGATTCTCTATAGAAGAAATGTCTGCTATCTTACTGCTTGTTATCTTACTGCTACTAACTCTACAAGAGTGAGTATGACAACAAGCTGTAATACGTGTTGCAGAATTTTATACATGTAGGTTGTTTTCCTGTTTTGCAAGTATAAGGTATTTCCTACAACAGTTAATGCATCACTGCTTATGAGGATAAACCTAATTAAATAACTGATATTTAGCTGGCCCTTCTTTATCTTTACTTCACAGTCTACAGTTTCCTTCTAAACTGTTAGGGTTTTATCGCCACAAGTCTGACATGCGTTACTGTGTCTTCTGCGCGTTACTGTGTCTTCTGCCTTATCTCTTAGCTAGATATTAACAAGAACCTCCACTTGTTTTTAAACTTTCCTCTTGCGTAGCTCCAGTGAATCCATCAAATATTTCATTATAACAAGTTCTTACTGTTCTGCTTCCTCTTGACACAGCTGTCAGATTCATAGTTAAAGCTGGAAGAAGTCTTTAATAACTGGACATCATTTTCCTTACCAGTGCAGAAGCACAAATGCCCTTGTAACCTACTTAAAGCGTTTCCCATGAGTGCTCAAGAGCAACAGCCAAACAGGATTTGATAGGTGTAGTATGCACTTCCACATGTTATATTTATGGGTCATGTAAAGTCCTCTTTTTCACACAACTCCTTTGATATCATTATTCCTGGGAGTGCAATTGATCAACAGAAAGCTGCTACATGCTAAATCACGGCAAAAGGTGAGGAGTGGCCACTGATCATTTCTCAGATCATGTACTTCTCCATGCTTTGTCCTTGTTTCTGGGTAAGTGCTTCATTATTATTTATTACCTTAATAATTACTTGCGATAGTGACTACATTTTGAACTGAAAAGTATGAATGTTAAAGCTTATAGAATGAATATATAATTTTGATATATGGATATATACACACATCTATGAACATCGACAGGCATCCATGACGCATTACTGAAATTATCTTTCTCTCTGCGGCATTCTCTTTGTTCTGTCTTTTAGCATGGTCTATAAATGAAGAACTAAAGGAGGAATAAAGTATTTTGGAGCAGGAATGGACCTTTAGGGTTGGCAGGTTTCACTTTCACCTTACTAATCATGGCTTGTTTTGTTTGGCCCTTGAGCAGGAGAAAGCCTTTTCCTTCTACATGCCAAATAGAAATAGAGGACACCACAGAAAAAAATTCTGCCTGCCCTAGCTAAAATGAATACTGGGCAAAAGAATTAGCAGGCAAATCTTAATGAAGAGTAGTGACAGTCAAAGGAAGTGGTTGAATAACCTGTAGTCTTCAGCATTACTATTTGTCCCATGTCCGTTTCTGAGAACGTTTATGACTTTGTCCCCTAAAACTAACCAACTCTAGTGGTGGTAGTGGTGGGAGCAGCAGAACTGCTGATACCATCCAGTGTCTGACTGCTGAAATAGCTCAACATTTTTCTTGATTGCAGAAGCTTATTCCTCTGGGCAGGGGTAGAGAATGACTGAGGAGGAGACCAAAAAAATTAAACAAAAAGAATTACAGAATTAGAATGGTTTGGGTTGGAAGGCACCTTAAAGATCATGTAGTTCCAACCCCCCTGCCATGGACAGGGACACCTTCTGCTAGACCAGGTTGCTCAAAGTCTCATCCAACCTGACCTTTGGTTAGGGGTGTGTATTGCTTGAAGACAGTTGTATACTCCTCATTGAAACCTTGGTGTTACTCAGAATAACTTTGCTTTCACTCACAAACAAAGAGTCAGAAGGCGTTCTGAGCAGATGACATGCTGCTGTAGGAGTTGTATAAGACCTGGATGAAGCAGGACTCATTTGAGATTGCTTGGCTCTGAGCGGCTACTGAACAGAAAAATCCTTATAAATAATTGGAACAATCAGTGAAGAAGTGTTGTGTCTTCCAAAAAGCCTATTTTAATGAATTAATTTTAAATATTTTTAATGCTCCAGTTACATTAAGATTTATATGCAACTGAGTTATGTCTGCTGCAGGAAACAGCTTTAGAATTTCTTGGCATTTATATACTTAAATTATTAACCATAATATTACATAAATGTAGTTGCACTAAATATTAAATTGATTTAAAGTTATTAATACTATATACAATATACACTCCTTAGAGTGTAAATATCATAATGTTGTAACAAAATGCAAATTGGAAAATATTTTTCACATTCTTGGTACTAGTAGTAGCTTTTTGCATTAATTCCTGATGGCTTATAAGCATTATAGCAAGACGACTTGAATGAAATTCTTTGATTTATAAAAGTGTAAATGAGCTCTGAATCAATTCCTGCATCTTGTAGTGTTACAATACATCTCTGTCCTATGCCTTTTTTGAGTGGAGTGAGGGAACCTTTATAAAGCTATCCACAAAACAGGTACCTCTGGCAATGTGTTTGATTTGAAATCATGAATGTTTCAGAAAAGACTGTTGTGGTTTTGTAAGCTAGAATAAAAAAGCCCCAAGCCCTAACCTTTGTTTATATAGTGGAAAAATAAGTGCAGTTCTAACACAATTACACATTTACAAAAATGATTGTATTTAAGTGATCTGTATGAGCATAAATGAACTTAAAATCAGTTTGAAGGTATTCCCTGTGGGCTGTGTATGAATCTGTAATCTTTTGTGCTCAAATCTCTAAAGGAGCAGAAGACTATGATAACGGCTACTGCCAGTACCAGTAAAAAAAAAAATAAAAAAAAATAAAGGCAGAGAATAAGGTAATTGCCATCTCAAATGTCTCATGCAGAAAAAAAGATATTAGTCCCTCAGTCAAAAACTTTATCTGCCAAATATCCTGTGGGGCTCTACTAGAGCTTCATGGGAACTGTGGAGATCTGGCCTTTCTTTCCTGTTGTGGTAAGGATATGGATATAATCTTAAATAAAGCATATCACCTCTGAGACTCCATTCTCCTCACCCCCTCTCTCATTTTTCCTTTTTTGCTTAAAAAGAGTGAAACCCTTCAGGGAAGAAAATTCCTTCTCTGTATTGGTGTACTGCCTTGCCCTGATCTGACTTGTGCCTCCAGGTGCTGCTGTGATGCACACCACGCTCTAATCCAGCATCTGTACTATCAGAAATTCTTTTGAGAGAAAATTATGTCTTTACAGTAATTATGAATAATATTTCACTTATCTAAACCAACAATTCACCCACCACCAATGTAGTATGTGCTTCTGCCAGGAATGCAGTTAGTAAATGTTGTCAAAAATAGATTATAATTTTTGCTGAAATTTTCAATGCTAATGCACCTTTTATGCAAAACAATCACTGGATTCTTTTTTCCTAAATATACTTCCCTTATGCAGAAACTGTTAATAGAAACACATTCGATACTGAAAACTGTCTACTGTTTGATTTTAAAAACAGCTTTTATGAAACAGATCTCTTTAATGGAAATGTATTGTAAACAGAAATTGCTTATGATATTCTATAAAATATTTTTATGCTGCAGCACTCTAATGGAAAAGTGCTGTATATACTGCACTGATTATTTTCTATTAAAATACATTAAACAAAACCTGGTTTAAACAATATCTAGTTCATAATTTACATGAACAGTTTTAGCTAAACATTCCAAACACAATCAACTTCATACAGAAAAACCTTTTAAGATATTCCTTGCTGACTAACTATACAGTGATTTCTCATTTTCAACAGAAAAAGTGGGGAGTGATAAAAGCAATACCAGTTAGTTTTGAAAGTATTCATGTTAAAACACGCTCACTTTCAGGTACATAAAAGCATTCTTGAACTAAGTTATATTGAACTGTATCTACAATCTTCCTTCTCTACTCTTGGGTTGGAAGACTTCAATACTATTGCCCTTTCAGCCAGAGAGAGCTTATATTTATACAAATTTGCATGCTAAAGGTCAACAACAGTGAAAATAGCTCCGACAGGTAACAGCCCAAGTTCTGCAGTGACCCCTCAAGAAAGACTTTGCAGGAAAGAGGTGCGTTCTCTCGGTAGTAGGTTGGTTAATTCACAGACCTGCCTTCTTGGAGAAGCACTTCCCAAAGCAGTTTTGTGGCTGACACCTGCAGCTGCTCCACCGTGGACAACAGGAACCCTGTAGGCATGGCCCTGTGGTGCTTCTCTGTAGTCCCTGCTCCGTTAAGGATATTCCAGTCTTCCTCTTCTTTGCAGCACCCAGTCTGCTGCCAGGTGGTCATGCTGAGTTCCTCCTCACCAAGCCCCTGCTGACAGAGGAACAGGCTGTTAGTTGAGCAGGGGTTTTGTACTGAAGAGGGGGAGACATAAAAAGGAGCATCTTGTAATGAGTCATGGAAGGTCAGAAGTTTGAGATTCTCGGGTTCTTAGATGCTCCCTCTGCAAAGAAAGGAATTCACTTTCAGACAAGTAACCTTTATTTTCATGGTCAAGCCTTGTGCTGTCACAGGGCTGGGAACTGCTAACAACACAAGTCCTCCTATTCCCACTGTTTTTGCAAGTGATAGTGGCCTGTAAGAGCAAGTCGTCTGTTTGGTTTTTTTTTCCCCTTAAAATTCAGTTGCCCAGAGCTTAAACCTAAATGAAACTAGGTGGATGCTTTATTTCTCCAGCTTCCCCTGTGTAACCAAATAAACCTGTGAGTGTCTCCTAAGGCTGTACAAGGTGACAGCTTGAAATACTTTTATCTTTGAGTTCCATGAGATGGTACACTGAGAGTCACCATGTAGTTTTAATGGGAAAAGGCATGTTCTATATTCTCTTCTTGTTAACTTAGAAATGGACTGGTTACAGTTTGAGAAGGAGAAGATTTTCTCTTCAAGATTAAATATTACCATTGATCTAATTTAAGAATCACTGTTCTTTAACACATTTGGGGTTTTATAGTTCCAGCACAGAAAATATTTAGTAATTCTCATTGGTGATGAAAGTTTTGGATCTGTAAAGCGGTGTACTGGAAACACACAGAGATAATGTGAGCCAGAGAACTGATGTCATGACTTGCTCTTTGATTCTCAGTGCCCAAAGTTCCTGTTACCTTATAGAGAAGGAGGTATTGGAAATGCCGTATTCTATCCAAGCCTATTGCAGAAATTTCCAGGCTTTTGCATTGCATCAGATAGAGATATTTTAAAATTCATTATGTGACTTTAAATGGACTCTTACAATATGTGAAGTTATTGTTTCCTATCATAGAACAGTGTGAAATTTAAGTGCTTAGAGAGACAGTTATATTTAAAATCCTAGCATTTTCTTATAGCTAGCTTATTTCAAGGTTTATAACTGGATTGAAGCAAATCATCCACTGTCCTGGTTCAGGCTGGGCATGGTAGGCTGTCCATCTCATTCTGATCAAAGTTATCTTTACTTTTTCTTTCTCTTAAAGCTCCAGGAAAAAAAAAAAGCACACAAAAACAAACCCCCCAAAACAACCTCAAAACTTGCGTAGCTTGTATGATGTTGCTCGCATGGATCTTTCACTGTTAGGAATAACAGTAGAAGCATTTAGCAAGGACAAGTGTTGAGAAAAGACTCCAGCTTCTGTGCTGAGTAGTTTCTCAAGATTCTTCTCCACAGTAGAGGGACAAATTTTTAAATAGGACTTTTGTTTCAGTGTAACTTTACAGCAGATGAACATTTAATAACGGTCAGCTATGACATTTACAAAGAGGAAAACATTTGAACACAGAGACTTAGCAAATTCTCAGGATTCTCAAGAGCAAATCTAAAATATTGCATCTTATTGTCCCCAGCTGAGCTCTGTGGACAGTGAGTAAGAAAAACTTTATCTGCAAAGCAGATTTCTGAATGTGTCCATTTTTCCTGGTAATTTTATCCACACCGAATATTTGGTTCATGCTCTGAGTTTTGATCTTCTCTTCTGAGTTGTAGTCTACAGTCTTAGGGAAACAAGAAGGTAGCTACATTTTGGTGCTGGAAAAGTCATGATATTTTTAAGTTCTGTTTGAAACCTTTGAACTTTGGTGTAAAAATATCACCTGGATATGGGACTGAGGGATTGGAGTTTGCACAAAGGAGCGATATCCATTGTTCTCTGTGGACTTTAAGGAAAGTAAAATGGTTTATAGTGTTCCTTTATTCTCACTGCCTGGAACAGCTGGGCAAAGAGAGAGGAAATGGCTTTCTCCCAGTACTTGTCAAATAACTGATCTGCAAATTATCCTTCCAAGGGACAAGGTAGACAATGACATAAGTCAAGAGTAAAGTTGTGGTACTTCGGCCAGAATTCAGAAAAAAGGATTAAAATAAAGGTTTATGGGATTAAAATTTGACTAATAAAATTTAATTAATGATTTTTATTAAAAACCTACCTGGACTACCAGATCAGGATTAATTAAATCCAGTCTGTATTATGTAATTATCAAACCAGAGTAAGTAGGAAATATACAGACGTACAACGTGCATGTATAACAAGTAATGCTCTGTAAATGAGCTGGTATTTCCAGGTATCTTTTGTCCAAGGTAGTCTGATTCAATAGCCTATGAAAGAGGCAAAACAGGAGGAAGTTCTTGCAACAAATACAGCTTGCAAAAGTGAAATCTGTTTTCTTCAGTATTATGAAGAACTACCCAACTTATAACACTGGTGTACTCTTTGATAGGAAATAACTAATTTCTTGAGCTTATAATAACTTGGTTGAATGATTTTGACAAAGCATATTACAGTACAGAAAATTTAGTTATTAGATTATATTTTCTATTGTATAGTAAATAGAGCACAGACTAACAAAACACTTAAGTGTTTATAAGCTGAAACATATTTCAGTAACATCTGATTAAAAGTTAATATCTTAGGTGATCTATCATTATCAGTATTAAATGTATTATCCCAACTGAAACAACAAATTTCATTTCACTTGTGTTTAATAACAAACATGAATCAGAAAAAATTCCCTGAATTTTACTCAAATTCTGTTATAGCTCATTTATAACTGAGGACAATAAATTACTTAGAGAGAACAGAATGGTATAATCACTGGAAAGATAAAGAGCTCCAAGCTACCTGTTCTATATTGTTAGCATAAATGGAAAATAAGATTGGATCAAGATAAGAGTTTTGCAAGCTTGCCTTGGTTTTATTCTCAACAAAGTTTTACTCCTATCTGATTTGTCATGCAGTTTATTCTGAACAAGAGCCTAATCTTGAAGCGTTCACCCAGACAATGAATGCGTGGGCTGCACGTGGCCTCAGGCCTGCATGTTTGTGGCTGGTAGGACTTGGTGCAATTAAGGCACCTCTAAAATGAAGTCTCAAGGACTTCAGCGTGAGCCTGTAGCACTTTGGAAGCAACTGACAGAATTCCCCATTGTGCCTTCTCTGATCTGTGTACAGTAGAAAATGCGTGGTCTACACAAACTGAGCGATCAAACAGCATCACTGGGTTTCCGCAGTTAAAATTACAGAATGTGCTTTTCAATTCAGCTGTACTCAGGAAGATTGCAGCACCATTTTTTTAGGGCAGCTGAGAGTGTGTTTGGTAAAATGCATATCAGAGTAAAATCAAATACCTTGAGCAGGTTTGCCATGTTATTGAAATATCTTTTCTGTAACAGACCAGTCTTCAGGGGTGACTGTTATGCTTTGGAACTTACTTTGCTTTACTTGAAAAGTGTGTGTGTGCGCTCATGTGTATATATGTGCACGTATATATTTATATATTAATCATATATCAATTCATATGTAGGTGTATATATTCTAATTATGAAATGCTCAGCATAAAGAACAGTGGTGATATGCGAAGATTTATCAAATGTCTCTGTGTGTTTTTTTGTCCAATAAGAGATCAGAACATTTTGGTCTACCTATAAAGTAACAGCTTTATTTTTCACAGCCACTGCAGTGTTGACTTTGGCAGAGGTGAGACCACCAGGTGTTTGTCACCTGCAGCAGTATTTTTAGTTAGTTTGAAACGAACAGCATTTAATACTGGCCAAGATGGTGCTATTAGATCTGTAGGTGAAGAACTTAAAACTGCATCTGGAATTTCTTGTTACTGGAGCTGTTTGTCTATAAGAAGCCCTTGTCCTCTTCTTGCGACTTTCTACTTTCAGGTATTTTTTTTTAATTGAAAATCAGTGCCATTACAAACATTAAACATGGAGAAGTGAAGCAGTAAAACTGTGATATGTACTATTCAAACTGTTAAGCCATTTTGTAAAACCTTAAAGGTTAGAAATGTAAGGAATTAAAAAGACATTTGTGAGGTCTAGAAAGTACCGTTGGAGAGACTATTTCTTGATGGTTCATTAAATCACTTTTGCCTCAATATAAAGTTCCCTCTTCCTTTTATTTCTGTATTTAAGCATAAGTGTTCATGCAAATTTACAGTGTATCAGGTCCTCAATTGGAGATCTGCATGATGTAGACTGCATACATATGTACATTGTTACCACAACCCTACTGCTTACTGCTGCTGGATGATAAGTAGGTGGTAACAGCTGGACACCTTCCATCAATGAATAGCTGATGTCCAATGCAAGATCAATGCAAAATGAACCAATCCTATGAATGCAAAATAAAGTGGTTTTTTTTGTTTTGTTTTAAAAAAAAACCTTATTTCCATGTCCTGACAGTCAGTGAGACATTCTCTATTTTATTCTGATGTCTTCTAGTTTACGTAATTTCTCAGTATTCAATAAATAAATTACTTGGTCTTGGAGTTAAGTGATTCTCTCAGCTTTTAGAGAATATCTGTAAAGTTATTCTGTCTGCAAAAATCCTTATTTAGAATTTTCAGTGACCATTGCAGATGTATACAAAAACTCCATAGTGGAACTTCCAAAGAAAAAGGAAGAGGTTATGTCACCATAACACTGAGAGGGCTCTCTTGGAAACTCTCCAAGAAAGAACTTTTACCGGTTGCCTTTCCTGAATGATTTTGAAATGCCGTACCAACAAATGGAGAGCAACAGTGCTGCTATCTCCATCTTGAGGGAATTTTTTCTTTCTTCTTTCATACAATCTTAGAGACTTTCCACACAGAAGATCCTTCTCTCATTCCTTTTGCTTTGTTTCACAATCTGTTCAGGTGCTGGTTGATCTGAGCAGTGCATTGGGCCAAATGACATCCAGGGGGTTCTCCCAACCTCAATTATTCTGTATATGTCTGTATGTATGCATATGCAACTTCTTTAGGTGTACAGAGACCTATTTAGCCCTGATACTTGTTGTAGTGTCTTACATCTCTGGTAGCTCAGTAATATCTCTCGTACTTATCTGATAGTGACTCTGTCAGTTTACTGAAAATGCCTACTGTACGTTCCCGCTACGTTAACTGAAATAAGCCTGTACATGACTTTCTTCTCCAACAAAGTATACTTATACTCATCCCAGAGTGAGCTGGAAAATATTTTGCTGTCATGACCATACAGCAAGCCATGTAAATGCAAACTAGGGGGTCATCTGAATAAAATATCCCCTTTTTAGGAGTAGAGTAAGGGGATAAACACATTATCTCCAGGAGTTCTTGTGTATAAATGAAATGGTTGTACATAGATGTTACTTGTAATTATGATCCAAATGTATTTTTATTATTCTAGGAGATTTAAAAAAAAAAACCTAAAATGTACAAAACCAAAACAATCTCAAATCTGCTCTCATCTGAAGAAAAATTCACAAACATGTATATACATAAGTATGCGTATATATAAAACCTCTTTTCTTCCTCATTGTAGACCTTGGATTATTTGTAGAGCTGACCTAAGATCGGTTCCAAGTTTAGCATCCAAGCTAGTGACTTTTAGTGTTAGCTAGATGCCTTTTTCTAGGTGTTTGTTGTTACAGCCCAGTGCCATAACAAAGCAAAAATATCGACTGTCAGTGAGAAATTGACATTTAAGATCATTCTGCACCACTGATCCTCACTGTAAATATCTTTATAATAATCTTTTTAATAAAAACTTCTGAGAAAGATGAATTAAAGATTGGTAAAGACCTGTTAACGAGTAAACAAATGTATCTAACCCCAAATAAAATCCAGATATGTCCATTATTAATTTCTGTCTTTGATAATTTACTTATGATTACTGGATGATGAGATGATTACTGACTTCCTGCACAGCAATGATCTCTTTGTTAATGTCTCAGATCTTAATATAGTTCTTGAATTCACACTACTATAACTTTTATTCTTTAAATAGAATCGAGTGCAAGTTCACTCCTTTATTATGAATAAATGATTATTCTTTTAATAGAATTTGAAGAAAAATAATATTAAATTAATTTCATTGACATACTGTAGAATTTTTTATTACAGAAGCAATCCTACCTGTTAGAAACATACTAGAAAGAATCAGAAAACTAATTAAACAATTTGTTCAATAAGGATACAGAGGAATCTTCTTCCAGGAATCCATAGAGACCTCTGCACAGTTGAGTATATTAAAAAAAAAAAAAAAAAAATAACTGCAGCAGCACTCCTAGTTTAATGTTGTCTTGCAACTCTGGTTGTCTCAGCAGAGAAGTCAATAATGGATGACTCCAGGATGCTGATCCCTGAGCTCCTGGGTTTCATGTACATTGAGGAAGAGCTGGAAGAAAGACAAAACATTTTCCATGGCCAAGAGAATTATTGTTAAAACATGTATTGTATCTGTGTATAGACATGTGACTCTTCTGACCAATACTTCATAGTTACTGATTACCAGCAGGTTCAAAACATCTCATTCAGTGACAAACCTTACAAACACCGAAACCTGATTTGCATGTACTGACCCTCACCTTGCTTTTTAAACTGCAGCTTTTATCACATGTGTCTGTTCAGATGTCTAACAGTAATTGCTATTATAACCACCACACAGGGCAGTTTGTTTCTAAGCTTGTTTCATAAATACTATTTCCAAGTACTTTCAGAGAACATTTTATTTGGGCCATTTTGGCTTCAAATGAGAATTGAGTAGTTCTGTCTTCAATCTGTTGTGCCTATGCACTCTGTATATCCCTTCTCTTTGACTTCCAAAAATTCATCTGTGTTTTGTGAAATAAACTCCTACATAATATAGAAACTACTCAACTTGATCAAGACAACTATAAAAGAAGATTGAGATCTTCACCTGCATATGAGAATTTTGATGCAGAACGTTTCCATGTGAAAGATGAGGACAGGTATAATTTTGATGAATGTTAGGTCTGGTATAAATAAGGAATTAGCTGCTCTGAAGTTAGCAGAGTTATACTAGTCTAAAAAGGATGTGGGAAGATCAGGCTTACAGGTACATGACTAATAGAAATATGAAATTATGTGTGTGTGTATGCACAAATATAGGATTTTTTTAATTTCAGAATCATCTTTGCCACTAGTAGAATTTCTCTCTCTCTCTCTCTCAAAAAAAAAAAGGTATAAAACATAAAATGTATGCTCCTGATTTTTTTCTTTGAAGGTATTGTACAAGGTAAAATACTCCAAGTAGTCTTTTTTTCTCCACTGTCATTTGGACTTCAGTACATGGATTTTTGAGTCTAATAATTCTTGCCTAACCTGAGACCACATGAATGAAAAATTTGCCAGAGACGTTACCAGAGTTAATTCAGTCTAGAATTACGTTTTCAAACACTGTTAATTCGTGTATATTTAAGATCAATTGCCCTATGCAAATTTACTGAAATTGAAGATCTGGGTCCTAGACATTATTTTCAAATATGCATTAAACAAAAAAGGTGTGAATATTTTTATTAGATAATAATTCAGAAAATTCTCTAGGAATTATTATACCATAGCAAGTTAATAGTGCTGGGTTGGGCTAGCTTTGGAAGAAAAAGCCGCTGTGTTTTATGTACTTCACCAAGATATGAGTGGTTCTGATAAGGCTGAAAAAAAACAGTTGCATGCGGGACTTGGTAATTTTACACAAAACAAAAATGAGCTTTATTGACTTAATATAGTTATATGTTGCATGTAGGCATCTCTACACACAGCTCTATTTCTTTTTATTTTATTTTTTAAGGAAAAAACCTGATGTAGACATAATCTAGACATGAATTGATATAAATCATAACAATGGGATTTGAGTGTGTGGAGTTGGGATAAAAATGGATGTCGTTTGGAGCCAACTGCGCCACTACCTGTTGTGATGGAAATGGAATTATGATTGCTACATGTTCATTTGGTTGCTGAGATCTTTAGTAAATGAATGTTAGTTTGGATTAATAATAAGCTTGTATGGAAAAAATCAGCAGGATGGAAACAGAGTAGATCAAGGTAAGCCAGGGTTTCAAAGATATTCAGAAATTATTAAAAGGCATTGTCAATGTAGAATACCTCTACAATCTACATTCAAAAATACCTTAGTAATCTAAAGGAGGGGGGGGAAAAAGGCAAGGAGTTGTTTCGGGAAAAGATAAGTCACAGGATCCCAGTGATTTCTGCAATATTGCTCTGTGCTCTCTCAGGAGGGCAGTTTAGAGAGGAGAGTTTTGTTAATTGCACAATTCCTGAGTGGAGTTTTGTTATTATTATTGCTGAGTTTTATTCTGTGTTGGGTTTGTGTGGTGGGGTTTTGGCAGCAGGGGAGGGACTACGGGGGTGGCACCTCTGAGAAGCTGCCAGGAACTTGCCCGGCTCCAAGTCGGACCTGCTGCTGGTAGGGCTGAGCCCATCAGTGGCGGTGGTAGCGCCTCTGTGGTAACATGTTTAAGAAAGGAAAAGAAAAAACAACCTGCTGTGGAAAGCACAGTGGAGAGAGTGGGGAGGTGCGGGCCTCTCCCTTGCCTCCTGTGCCGGTGTCTTTCTGCCCCAGAGAAACAGCTCTGCAGACATTAAAGTCGGTAAAGAAGGAGCAGGAGGAGGTGTGCGAGAGCTGAGTTCCTCTGCAGCCTGTGGTGAGACAGCAGGCTGTCCCCCTGCAGCCCATGGAGGTTAAGAGCGGGACAGAGATCCACCTGCAGCCTGTGGAGGACCCCATGCTGGAGCGGGTAGTGGCTGTGCCCGAAGAAAGCTGAGACTCTATGAGAAACCTGCACTGGAGCAGTCTGTTCCTGAAGGACTGAACCCCATGGGAGGGACTCACACTGGAGCAGTTTGTGAAGGTCTGCAGGCTGTGGGAAGGACTCATGTCATAAATGTTCTTGGAGGACTGGTGGAAGAGCAGGGGAAAGAGTGTGAGGCGTCCTTCTCCTGAGGAGGAGGAAGGAATGACAGAAACAACGTGTGATGAACTGACCACATCCTGCATTCCTCATCCCCCTGTGTTGCTGTGGAGAGGAGGCAGAGAAACTGGGAGCAAAGTTGAGCCCAGGGAGAAGTGTTTTTACATTTGGTTTTATTTCTCATTATGCTCTCTAATGTGATTGGTAATGAATTAAATCAGGGGGATTGGAACTAGGTGATCTTTAAGGTCCCTTCCAACTGAAATCATTCTATCATTTGTCCCCAAGCCAGGCTGGTTTTGCCTGTCACCATAATTAGTGAGTGATCCCTCCCTGTCCCTGTCTTGACTCATGAGCCTTTCGTTGTGTTTTCTCCTCCCCATGTGGCCGTGTGGTTCTTTGTTGCCGGTGGGCCTAAACCATGACATATTCCCACTGACAAAATCAGTAATAATTTGTAGAAAAGCCACCAGGAGCACCTCCATAATGCAGAGAGATGGTAAGGTGAACATAAGTGAATTTTGCCCCGAGAAGAGGAGGAAGAAGGTGCTGCCAGCAGGTGGCCGAGGCTGTAGGGGCACCTGTGCCCCCCTGCAGCACCCCCAGCCTCTCCCACACTGGAGAGGAGGCGCTTGCACATCCCTTGGTTTTCTTCCCTTCTTTAGAGAAAGAAGCAGGATGAAGAGTGTTGTTTACTATATTTGGGCCTTGAAAGCTTGAGAAGTGCATTTCACACAGTGTTACGCCTGAAGAAAACTTCACTCCCTTCTGATGCATGAGGCCAAGCTATTTAAGTACCACTGTTATGTAAATATTTACATTTGTAAAAAATATAAATATACGTTCTCATAATAATTATATCTGTTCGATGCATACCATCTTCGCTTAACAGCAGACATTAAAGCAAGATACTTACAAAGAGAAACCCTTGTCATTTGGCAAAGAAAACTGCAATAATCCTCTGCTACTTGCTCCCCCCTCCATTTTAATTGTTAATATCTTTTCAGCATGCGGGAGAAGTAATCTCCTACCACGCTAAAGCAGTCAGCCTAATTGAAAAGAAATACAAGTCATCTAGTGCACAGCTGAAAAATTCAGCTAAAATGCAATCTGTCATTATCTTTCCAATGCCAATTTTAAATAGGTATTAAAGTAAATGGGGGAAACATCTTCTCATTTCTCTTGCGGTATCATTTCGTTTTTACAGAAATCCCTAATCCTCAAATGAAGATTCTGCCCGATACCCAACAAAACACTCAAGACTCAGCCTCAAGTGTCTTGGAAACCAGATCCAAAAATAGAAGAATAATTTCCCTATCATGAATTAATCTCATTTGAAAATGATTTTAAAAATACAGTTTATGCAATGCAAATCCTCGCTCCCAGAATAACCTGTATTTGTGGTTGTTACGCCACAGTCAAGAGATAAATTACTGCTCAGTGAGCTGTTTCAGCATGGCAACGTGAACTGCAGCTAGGATTAAGGAAACTGATGAAGCATAACATACCATGAAAGAAATGAAAACATTTTATAGGACACATGGGTATTATTGACAGGTTTCCACTTTTTAGATACAATGAACTCCTTCAGCAGGAGATCGTATTTGAAAAGTATCCTGCATTAGAAAATTATATGCCACATTTAAAAGTATTCACACTTTTAGTGCCCAAATAATTATGCGCTTTATAACACATTTCAATTTAATTGCAGAAATGTTGTATTGTGATACTGAATGCTTGTTTAATGGAGATAATATTTTAGCTTGGTAGGGAAAGTTGGATTCATTTGAAGCTGAGACATCCTCCGATTTGTAGTTACCAATGCATGCTTTTGAGTAGGTAAAAGTATATTGAGAACGCGTCAGATGGGGCCTTATAGAAAATCCATCAAGTCCTTAACAGGTCAAGCCCAAACAAAATCTTACTGATTTATTTGGCTCTGGTCTCAGAAAGACAATTTTCTCCAGGATTCTCCACTGAACGAAATTCGCACGACTGTAGGAAACTCAGGATCTGCACCATATTGCATGTGCTTAGTAGGTGTAAGGAAATGACTAGTTAGAAAGAACCCTACGTGAAGCCTGTGAAACTGAAAAAAGAAGTTTTAGCATTCTACTATAAAACATGATGGCTAATTGTTTTTTCTTAAGCAGCCTTGCTTTCTCATTCCTTCCCTGAAGTAGTCAGATTGAACAAAGACTGTGCTCCTGCAAGCAAATCATCTGTTGGTAGAAAATGATGTGACATTTTTGCTGTTATTCTTCCTGGTGTTTGCAAATTGGAAAATCTTGTAGTTTATGTGTGATGAAGATACTCTGTTGATAACTATGGACATAGCAGTAGAGAAGAAAAAAAGAAAAAATAGGGTTAGGAAGAATCCCTTCCTAATACGTACTTTCTACTCAGTTTTGTCTTTCGAATCAGTAGCAATTAGTATTTTAGAGGGATCCAATTCAGTAGTTTTAAAGGCTTTTTTGGTGGTTAGTGTAAGTATCTCTTAAGTATCTTTTCTTTCAGTGTCCATATAGTCCTAAATTTATGGAGCACAGAGGCTTAGAGCAAGGTGTCTTCACATAGTGCTCCTATAAACTGTGGTCTTGGTCAGTCTGCATTCTGCAATGGCTTGCACATAAGCATGGTTAGTAACAGAACTACTTGTCTCACTGGTAAGGTGCAGTGCTAGCTTAAATGGCCTGGCTAGACCGGAATCTAATGGGTGGAGAGTTTTCCACAGTTTTATTTCTGTCTAGCAGCTCTGCAGTTTTTCTGTTGGAAAAGTCTGAGCAGCGAATACACAGGACCAAGTTAGTCCTGCTGTAGTCAGTGATGCAGTAGCTGTTGTCATGCCACTTACACAGGATGCTGCTGCAGGACAACAGCCTGCAGCACTTGATGTGGCACAGGTAGCAGCACGGGGCAAGTACCGCATTGTGCGGAGCTTCGTACCTCCCCTCTCTGCTGTGCTTGACGGCAGCAGGGAACGCTTCCAAAATCCCACAACTGAGGCTGGGGATCACTGGGAGGCAGAGCCTATCAGTAATTGTTGTCATCCACGTTCACCTCACTAAGCAATTAGTACTTGGTCGTGACAGTGAGCTCTTCTCTCTTCCCACTGCTAGAAGCTGCATTAATATTATCATCTGAAATTCTACCACCTAACTGCAAATTGCAAACCAGATTGGTTTGGGTCCACATTTGAAGAACACAAAGCTTCCTATATAAATAACCATATTTTATAAATGTAAATGGTAAAGCTTAATAGATATGGGGGGCGGAGGGAACACTTCTTGTTTGACTGTCATACTTGTTTTGGTGTTATTTAATTCAAAGCTGGAAGGCTGATACATTTTTGGCAAGACTCACACAGGGGAGCATGAAGATGAATAAAGACAAAACAATACTGAGGAGAATCTGGCCGAAAACTGGTTTGAATATAAACTACATGATGTTAGATAAGCTGTATTATTCCTTACTGCAGACTAAAATCTAGAAAATATGATTTTTCTGCTCTGTATTTCATTTTCAATCTGGGGAGAAGGGATAAACCAATGATGATAATAATAAAAGTAACATTAGTAATAATCTCTTGTGGGGCCAGAGAAAAAAATAGAGAGTTTAGGTGATATATGTAGTGAGACTGCATGTGGAAGGCAGATTATTACAAATTAGGTGAAAGAGAATGTTTGTGCAAAACACTGCTTGTCTGAATACAGATTTCATAATCAGCACAAGAAGACACTGAAAACAGAGAATGATATTTTTATGTTCTACAGAACGTTATTGTTTTCAGAAGTTATACTGTACTGTATGCATCATATTATGCAGTGCAGGATCTAGATGAAAAAAATCAAGCCAGTAAACTCAAAACACTTAACATGTCTGCTTTTTAAAAGCTGGTACACTGTTAAATCTGAAGAGAGAACAAAGGCAGGGAAAAGATTTTATCAGCATTTGGTAGTGATGATGTGACCATGGTTATAACTATGGCATATGGAAAATTTTCATTAACTCTCCCCACCCCCCCTCCAAATCTGTCTGAGCTACTGGCTGAAACTACCTATTCCTATTCTGCTTGTTCTACACCACATATGTAAAAAAAAATTAGAAGACCTTCAGATATACTTCTGTGTATATAGTATAGGAGAAGGGCTAACGTGATTTTGAGAACAGAATGTGGGTTCTAAATATTAATTCTGTTGTGTTCTGCCAAGTGGTTAAAGGTGGTCAGGCTCTGGTGAGGAGGAAGAACACAGGCAGAAAAGATATGCTAGAACTCTGATTAAATATTTACAGGTATACTTATCACAGAATTTTCTTATTAAAAAGTCAGTTATCAATCTGCAGGTGGTTAAGTGTTAAAAGACTATTTAAAATTTCAGTAGAATGCTTTTTTTTTTTCCCTCTTAGTGACTACAAAACTATTCTTCAATATAATGTGTAGACTGAGTGACCAATATTTTCCGTTTTCTCCATCCATCTTTCCCAAATATGTTCTACAAATTCTTTCAGTTGAACTTTGTATTATAGTTTATTTTGCATTTAATGTTTGAAACTCTCAATCAGATCCATGCTGAGGCTGAGCTGCTCCTACTTAACACACATTTGTGGAGGTGAGGGGTGGAACACAATAAAAATTATGCAAAGGAAGAAAAAAATCTGCATTTTAAAAATAATTGATAAAAAAATATTGTTTCTTGTAAATGCCAAATATCCTTAGCTGAAGTTATCTGCCGCAGAACCTGCCCTCAATGTCCTCATCACCTACCGCAGGACAAGTTCCAGCTGGAACCATTTGTTGGCTTAGTCAAGTGCTCCACTACTTTGTTCTAAATACATCAACTTTGATTCATCCTCGGGCTTAGTTGCTGTCAAACACTGTTAAATGGAACTGGAATCAGCATTGCACCTAGGTTTCCACTAAGCCAAAACCATAATCTCTTCTGTAGAAATGTTAGTAATCTGTGGCATTAAAGAGTCACTTTGAGGAGGAGTGCAGTGTTTCTGTGAGGGCATCCGGTATGAAAAGGGAAGGAAGTCTTGTCTCATCTTTGGCACCAGCTAGAGGTAAGAAGTTCATAACATCAGTACTGAAGTCTTTGGCACAAGCTCTGTCCTTCAGAAGTGCCAAAATTATTTATTTGCGTGATTTGTGCTGTCAGGGCACATGTAGGAGTGCATTATGAGACCAGAGTTAGGACTATCACCACCAACTAACGCATTGCCAATGTTTAGTTTGATGTTTGGTTGGAATTTGGTGTTGTAAGTGAGACTAAATGGAAAAATCGAATCATTCTGAGAGGCGAACTGTTAAGTACAAAATATTTGAGTGCATAAAGGAAGAACAGATTTCATCTACAGACTGTAAAGGCAGTTTAATATACTCAGAATAGTGTGTTACCTACTTCTACTTTTATTGTGCAATGGTTTTGGGTAGCATTTACATAGATTTCAGAGGGTGTTGCAAAGGAAAACAGCATTTGGCAGAAGTATACACTTGAATGCCATGTGAGATATGAGGAAGGAATCATAAATGCTATCAATAATTGCTGATATAGTAACTTATATTATGATGAAAACCAAAAACTGAAGGCAAGTTGGGTAAATGGATATTCTCATAACTGCTGAGCAGACTGTGACTGATTTTAAGCAGTATCATCCCTGCTATTTAGCAGGGGTCTTCAAAATGTGAAAAAGGACCACGCGGCCTCCAAAGGATGCATATCTTTATGAATTTACGAAGCTGAGTCTTGGACCCTACAGTTTTCTTACTGTGAACTAGAGAGTGGAGATGATCCCAGTAGATATTTAGGTACGTTCTCAGTAATTTGTCTTAAATAGCATCATATTTATTACAGAGCATTCAGTAAACTTTCTGCATAAACCTACTCTTTCCTTCTTGTAATCTGCTGTGCTTTGGATGGTAAGGTCACCTTCACTTCGCCAAAGATCATAGCTTCTCTTGCAATTGGCTCCTAACTGTTGCCCCTTTCTCCTATGAAACTGCAGTACTCTCTACCTTCCTGAAAAAGCCAGAGTTCTTGGAGGAGGGAAGAGAGAGCACCGAGCAATATTACAAATACAGGAACTGGTGATTGCCATCCTCCCCCTCCACGATTTCTTAGAATAAACTACTCTGGACTTGGGAAATCTTTTAAATGTGTGCATGAGCTCGTAGCTAGGTGGGGTTGGAAGAAGAGGAATTACCAGATTCTGGGATGTCAGCAATTCATGCCGTCTTCACAGAGTTGCTGTTTGCTTTTTTAGTGCCTAGAATTTTTTGTGTGTGTGTGTACACATATATAAATCTGCGCACAGGGATAAAACACCAGTGAATAAGAATTCTTTGCTCAGTTACTCTAGCAACAATGTTTTGAATCTTTTGTGCTCTAGTGTAAATTTCTTCCCCAGGGCAAAACACAGGAAGAGTTAAGCCTTGTTTATATTTCAACCTGTCACAATATTTACTTTTGTGTTTACAGTATTCAGTGCATCTGGTTCAAGCAAAGCTAAGAGGTTTCACCTTAAATCATTGACAGAATAGGAGCCAAAAAGTTGTCATAAATTTTTTCCACAGTATTTTAAGGAGAAATAACATGAAGGTCATATCACATCAATGGTTAAATCTGCTAAAAATCATTATAAATGCAATTCTTTTTAAAATTATTACTATCTAGAAATTGTGAAGTTAAATTCAACTCATTTTATGTTATTTGCATTCAATTTTAAAGCAAAGTGAATAGAATCCCGACAATTGCTTAGCCACACATTAGACCAGAAACATCAATGCTATTATGTTTCATTAATGAAGAAAGCACTGTGCATAACTAATGGATTTTATTAAGGCTAATATATATAACAGCAGGAGCACTTGGTAGACCAAGGGAAAATTTTTAGCAAGCACTCTGTGGAACTAAAAGTCTCTGAAAGATAAAATAAACTTGTTTGACACACTGAAGAGCTGGTGTAACTTTCGTAGTCATAGGGTGAAGACACTGTGTTTGATAACTCTGGAGCTAGGAGAGCCCTGAAGTAACAGTGTTTGACATGGCTGGGACATCTCATCAAAGGGAAAGAAAGAACCCTGACAAGAGAAATACTAAAGAGTGCTCCTGGTGGGAAAGCTGCTGCCATGCAGAAAACTCTATTAGATAAAGATATCTGAGAAACTTGTCCTCTCTGGGATGCAGCAGCAGTTCTAATAATTGATAGAACGTTATTAAGATGTGTTGCTAAAGATGCTTTTGGAGCAGTGTGAATAGTGCAACATTGTACATTAACAAAGTGTTATTTCATTAGTTTGCCTTTGTTGTTTCTTAAGAAATTAGTCTTGAGCCTTTCATGGTCTATAGGCAGTCATTGGTGTACTGGTAATTAGCGTACATCACAGATAGGGTCATGCTGCTGAAGTTCTAGCCCCCTTTAATGGAGTTTCATTAAATTTCTTTCACTGGATTTTTGCTTCAGCAGTGAACTGATGAGGCTCAGAGCTTAGGAAAGCAGAACATTGTCCGCATTTGTTGAAAACTCTACCTATTTTGTAGCAGCCGTTTTGGCAGTAGATTCCTAAGGTGTTTGCTACTTACCTTTTGATGATCTTTCAGAAATGATGTATTTATCAGAAGAACACCCCTTTTTAAGAACACAAAACCAGTTGATTACATGTGAATTCAGCTCTTTTAAATATAATAGCATGGTAATGCACTTATTTGCATAGACCTAGTGTTCCAAACTGACTAAATACCGCACTGCCTCTTCCCTGAAGTTCAGTGCTAAAAGGGAAGAGCTTTGCTTATCTAATGCATAAAACTAACTTTGAAAGAGCCTTGACTCTCCTGTTAGTAAGGAAAACCAAACTTTTCTGGCTGGTGAAAAGGCCTAGTGTAGTGCACAGCATGCCTATGTTTAGAAGAGGTTGGCAGGTCATTCAGCAGCAAATACGAGATGAGCACACTAGAAAGTGGACTCTGTCCCTGGTGTGGAATTACTTCTGCAAGGCCACCTGGTCCAGAACTGCTTTATAAAACCCCAGAAGGTATCACCTATCAGCTAAAGGGCAGGCTCTAAAGTAGTAGCTGATATGTAGGGGAACAGATGTAGAATAAGTAGAGAAATAAAATGTAGTAAAAAGAACCCATACATGCAAGAAAAGTTGTCCTTCTGCTGAATGTTAGTGACCCAAAACCTGTTTTTTCCATCTGGCTGGTCTTAGTTTGAACTTTAGGTGTGATCAGATGATCTGAATATCACATCACCTTTCGTCTCAGGTCTTTAAAGATCACTGACCACAGGAAAAAACCAAAAAGCTACTTTTCTGATTAGAAAGACAGCTATGTTATGATATTTAAAACCTTTGTTCTTTTTTTGCTGTACAAAGGTAGAACTTTGTGTGCAAAGCTCATCTGAGAGCGAATTATACTGCTGCCAAATTGTGATATTTCAAATAGTGCCTACAAACCAAAGGCAAAATATTGAACAAGAAACAATTAAATCTCTTTTGTTCTACCAACTCCATGTTTTACATGCAAACATGGATCTTGAGGAGGAATTAGTCAGCTCTTCAAGACATAGGACATTCTAAATTTTCAGCTGAAGTTTTTAAGTCCAGAAAGGAACCACAAGTCATCTGCACTTACTACCTGTATAGCAATAGCCTTTACCTTCCTGAATTAGTTTTCATTTAAACAAGTTTATGTATAATTTGAGCTCTAAAATTCAGTTTTGAAGAGTTGATTTTATTGTTGGCCCGTTCCTGCGATGCTGGAAATTTGTTATTGTTATAGCTAACAAGAAGCTATGGATGTTGTGTTAGCCCTGCAAAGCCCTAGAGCTGAGCCCTGCCATGCTTACTTTGGCTGCCCTTCTTTGGGATTTCCTGGTGATGTGTTTTAACTTGTTTGTCTAATGAGCAGTTGAATATTACCTAACTTGTTTAGCTTTAGGTTAGCTCTGTGCAATTGTGTGGTGCGGCGTTATAACAATTTTGTTGCAGCTCTGTACGTAATAGATAGTGATAATAATCTGTTATTCTGTGTAGAGAGAACTATCTCTGACCCCAAAATAATAATATGGAGTGGAGGAGAATAGGCAAAGGATGGTAACAAAGGTCTTGAATGCACAGCCTGGAGATGACAGCAGAGGCTTTAAACAAATTGTCAATGTTGCCAAGAAATGTAGCCTTTGAAATTAAATAAAAAAGTTTTAGGGCAAACCAAAAGGAACAGCAAATATCTAGAATATGCAATACATACTGTGTATACCATAGTATATAAGGGTATAATGTAGAGTTCTTGACTCATGAAGATCAAGGTATAGCGTGTTAAAAACAATCAGAACCAATGTCATGTAGACCTTAGAGTAGGGTGGAGGAGGAATCCCACTGCCAGCATCGTGCTCCTTATGGTGAAGGCAGGATGCTGATCTCTGATCCCAACTCCCCCAGTGTTTCCTCTGGGGAGCAGTTGTCACTGCTGACTTTAGAATCTGGAGGAGCACACCACCAGTGAAACAGGGTAGATACTCGAGATGCTTGGATAACAGTTTTAAATGTGCTGTTATTGAGACTTTTTCTGTAATAATAGAATTTGGAAAATAAACATTAGCATTACTGTCACTGAGGCAGTAGGTCTTTGATTAGACATGTAAAAGTTCAGAATAGCAATGAATTCTTGGTTACCAGTATAAGATATATTTCTTTAGCCCACATAAAATACACAAGATTCTATTATTAATTAGCCTCACTTAGAAGTCTGCGTTTTACCAACTGACTGTATTCGTCTAGGTTAACCTCTACCTAACAAATTGTCCCCATCTCTGAATTTGTCATGACTGATTCTGGTGTGTGAATCTTTGTCTGAGGGACCGTACCTCCCTCTTTTCTCGAATTAATATTCCACAGGCAAGTTATTTAGAGATCAAGTCAGTTTTTTAACTTCCTCTTTGAACAGATGGAATAAATAGACTTTGATTTGCCAGAGGTTTTTGATAACAGAATCTGACTTCTAATCTTATTCTCATGTTTCTTTACTTTTTCAATTTTACAGAATCTTTTGAAATCAAATGTAGCAGACCTAGACAGATTATGTCAGGACTAGTTATTTCATTGGCAAGCAAAACATTTTTGTTATTCCTACCTGGTGTCCCCTGTATATGTAGCATTTTATTTGCTCTTTACGCCACAATCTGACACTAGAAATTCATGTCTGGCTGATGATTTCATTAGCTCTCCTAAAGGCAGCCCTATCTACTAGAGACTGAGTAAAACATAAAAATCTTTTCTAACTATAAAATACATTGTAAAACCTGTTTTCAATTGTCTTTTGCTCTGCTGACAATAAGATTTCTCCTTATTTTTCCGTTAGTATTTTTCTAAATTCCTTGTTTCTAATCTATTTTTGTTGTTCTCTGCTTTCCCTTTTCCTTTTTGATATCTGTTTTTTATTTAAGAATGCTGGGATTTTGTTTTACTTGTTTTAGCCTGGTCTCTTTTGTTCACCAGAATTTTAAGACAAGGACCAAAAGTTCACATAAATAATAATAATGACTTACTTTATTTCTCATGTGATTTATCTGGTAATGATTCCCTCCTTGTGAGAATGTCTTCAGCCATGAGATTTTTACTTTAACAACTTAAACCTATAGTTTTTGCATGTAAATGCAATTGGGCTACGCTGATGGCATTTGAGCAAGAAGGCTTTGTGGTTGTGATGTACATTTCTCTCTGTTGCCAGGATGAGATCTGACATGGAGTTCAGAATGCTGGATCACTCACTTCAGGAAGTTGTCACCTACAGTTGTTAACAATTGTTTTAGAAACTCTCAGATTTTTTTTTTCCCCCCTTGGAAGAATGATGCTTCTGTCAGGAATAGGTCATACTGAAATCACTCCTGATAATAAATCTCTTATTTTCTGTGAGATATAAAGCATAACAAATGACTTGCTGTGCAATACTCTCATGCAGACTGTGGCTTTGTACAGAGTATATTCTACTTACTTTAATATCCAGATTTCTAATATTTTTTCCTCTCTCCATTTCCCTTGTTGCCTCAGTAATCTTATTCTTGGCATAAATGATGTATGGTACACAAGTCAGCACTTGTTCTTCCCTTCATTCTTCCTGTTCGCATCAATCAGTATCATTCAGTTGACTCATCCCTGCCAGATCCAAGGTTCATTGAAGATAACAGAAACACTCCTGATGAATTTACTGTGATTTGAATGAAACAGGTATCAGGAATGTTATGTGCTGTCAACCAAGTTGCACAAAGAAATGGTGCAAAGACATAGCATGACTGAGAGCGCAAAGTGCCTTGTGTTTCATGCAGAGTTCATGAAAACATATTTTGGATGCTAATGTGAAAATGAAAAAAATAATTGACAATCTGTCTTTTTTTGGCAGACATACACCAGGATTCATACAGCAAAAAGTCTTAGTTAAAAATTTTGGAAAACAACCACTTTTATAATTAGAAAGTACTGAACACTCAAAAAATATATATGTGTAGACATACCATTTTTTTAAAAACTCCAAAATAGGTTGGTTTCTAAATATGCTGATTTTAAGTATATTACAGGAGTCTTCCTATTGAAAACTCTCATGATTCATAGATCAGATTGTTTTGATTAAATATCTTTGAGCAAATATTTAGCAGTCATTTTGCCCACGAAATGATACCAAAACATCTCAAAGAGATACTCTGTTGTCATATATCCCAGCAAACTCTGGATTTTTCCCTTTATCCACAAATATTATCACCTTTCTCTTGTGCATAATAATAGATTGACCTAATGAGTCAAACAGTGAATGTAATTCCTTCGCAGTTTTTCACTTGCTGGCCTTGGCATGTTTTTGTCAAATAGTTATCCAGTAGCGAATATTACATGGTAATAGTTTCACAGCATGGAAATGCTGCTCGGTAAAACGTATTCTTTCCTATTTGGCAGAGACCTCTCAACTTTCTCTTCTTTCAGTAGTTGAGACCCCCTTAGCATGTTATTCAGTGGATGGCTCTTGGGTTTGCCCAGGCTGAGGCATCAGGCAGTGGGAGCGAGGAGCAGGAAAGGAGAGGGGCTGTCCTCCAGGCACTCGAGAGACACAAGGTAATTCAGAGAGATTCATGCAGTAAAGGAGACTTGAGAGGACTGTGCATAATGCATGATGCACAAAGGGCATGTGCTTGTCAGATGCCTTTATTATGAGTTTGAATGGTACGGGGAGGAAGCAGAGAAGTTGAGCCTGCTAAATAACCTGTGCTTTTGTTAATCCAAGATCAGAAGCAGGTCATCACAGAGGGTTCGTGATCACCTGCTCACTTGCAAGTTGTTAGATTGTACTGGAAAATAATTTAGCTCTCTGTGTTCTGGTTTCTTAAAGCTACCCTTCAAAAATTTTCACTAATGGGGGATCTATTATGTTAAATAAAAGTCAACTCACTAAATAGGCCTTATATGCATTATAAACAGGAATTGTGCATCAGCTCATACTGTGCCACTGCTGTGACTTGCTTTTGTAGGACCTATTCCTTAAACTAACTTGTTTGCTTCTTTTTATAAGGGGCTTTTCTTTAGTACTTACTGGAAGAAGGGGTAAAAAAAAAAAAAAGATGAAAAGCTGCTTTGATATTTCAGCAGTAATATAAGCATCAGGCACTTCACTGATTTTCAGTATATGGAAAACGCTCATTTGAATGTTAAAGACATATTTACTTAAGAGAATCTCAGCTAATCACTGCATTTGTCTTTGTTGCAAAAAAAAATTTACACAGAAAACAAAATGTAGTCATTTTATTTATAGACAATATAAAAGAATGCAGCTATAACACCACATATAAAGCAAAAAAATTCAGAATTCCTTCAGGAAAATGAATCCTGAAAAATGTAAGAAACTTACAAACAGTTAAATCTCTCATGTTCAGGCAGAAGAAAATGTAAGAAACTTAAAATATTAGTGTTTCTATTTGCATAATATTTAAAACCAAAAGTCATGGAAAAATCACATCTGTACACCTCTGTGGTGATCGCTATGGGATCTCCTCCCCACTGAGATACTTACTGTGAATCTGGAACACACAATATTCTTTAATACATTGCATCTTTCACTTTACCATAGCTATGAAATTACATATGCGTACCATTTATATATAAAATAACTAATTCCACTTCAGCTTCAAGCATGTAACCCAGTGACCCACACCACAGAAGCAAACAGAAAAAGATTATACACTTGTTTTTTTCAGAGGTGGGGCTTATCAACATCAATACTCACAGGACATTGCTTAGGGAGGGAGCATGGCTAATATTCTTGTCTGTACACTCAAAGTCTGTTAATAAGGATTAATGCGAGGTTTAGTCATAGAATTTTAAATATTTACAATACACCTATTTACACAGTATCACTTTGAGGTTAAATACTCAGCTAAATACTTACGCCTACTCTTAGTGTCTTTTTACTAGACTATTTTAAGAATTAGCAAATAAATGAAATTAATAATGAATGTAATTTTGCATAAATACATACTCATAATACAGAGATTTTTCATATCCATTAGTATCTGTGTTATAAGAAATGTTTACAATAAGAATCAGTGCTGTTTGACTGCATAGTATTGGCTGGTGTCATCTAATCCTTTGAAAAGGAATTTTTCAATAATAAATTATATATGTTGATACAGACAAACCTTAGTAAGTGTGTGCTTATATACTGTTATAAAAACATCTGAGAGGGACCTCCAGAGTTCAATCAGCCTTTCTTCCTCAAAGTGGGACCAACTATCTTAGTGCCACATTTTGTCAGAAGTTTGACCAATCTGAGTGCTCGCTCTCTGAACCATCTGAAAAGTGACTACAGATGAGCAAATGAGGTGACCCATTATTTTTTTCCGTATCTGGCACAGGCATGGAGAAGAGATTATTCTCTTTCTTTTCAGTAAAGCACCTCACACACCTGACATGCAAGTTTGCATCATTTTCCACAGCAGTCCTTTCTTCCTGCCTTTCTTTAGAGGAAGAAACCCTGGTTGTTTCAGAAGTGCCTTGCAGATCTCCCTCTTCGCTCCTCTGATGCTCCCATGTCTTCTCCCTTGGCATTTGCCCTGGTGATCTGTCCCGTTATGGAAGCAAATTGCTGGAGGCTGGACATGGCATCCTGCCGAAGTCTTGCCAGCGCTTAGCGGAACAGGAGGATTGCTTCATTTATTTTTCAGGATGGACTTCTGTTTATACATCCCACGGTGATGTCTGCCTGTCTCATGAAAGCATGACATTGCTCTTTCCATCTGAGCATGTAATACCCCATCACCTCCAGGCCCTTTCCTGAAGGAGTGCTGTCTGCTCGGTTGTTCCCTGCAAGGTACATCTGCAGCCAACTGTTCCTAAGTACAGCAACTTGTACCTCTCCCTCCTGAATCTCTCCTGGACCGTTTCTCTACTTCGTTGAGATGTCTTTGATTGCTAGTCCAACTTTCAACGTAGTCCTTCCTGTCTTCGTGTTTTCTCTAATTTTACACAGAAGCCTACTCTCTCTTCTTTCATTAATTAAAGACTTAACGGAGCCTTATGAAAGACAAGACCCTGTGGGGAGTCATTTGATATTTGCTTCCATTTTGACAGAGAACAGTTGGCAAGTCTTCTGGGAGGTACTATCCAACCACCATTGCACCCAGTTTATAGCAATTTAATCTAGACCATGTTTCCCTAGCTTAAAAGATTGTAATGTGAAATAATGTCATGTTTTAAAGACAAGATACATGATGCCTATTGCTTCTCCCTAACTACATAGCTGGATACCCTGTTGCTGAAGGAAATGAGCCACTTTTAACATGATTTGTTCTTTACAAATCTCTGTTGACTCATCTTGCTTTTCCCTCTCAACTTTCAAATAATTTATAACCTGTTCATTTCGTTAAACAGGCCTCCTTGTCCCTTTTAAGACTTCAATTAATTATATATTTGTAAGGGACTTGGTAGTCCAGCTTATTTTTATTATATCCGACAATGATTTTCCTTAATACAAATATAGCACATAGTTTAAGCCTCATGGCTCCTACAGGAGGTAGATGCATCTTTTACATTTAAGTTCAGATGATTGTTTAAGTTCAGTTTATTGTTTGAGTATCTTTCATGAATAGCTAGACCTAAAATTAATTTTTTATACTCTGAAACATGTCAAGCCTGAACACTTGGAGTTAGTCATTTGCCATAGGGGAAGAAATCAGTGCAGGAAAAATGTCAGTGTTGTGTCTGTGCAATGCTATATTGTGAAGAGGCTTTGTATGAATAGGCATGCTAGAAATAATTCTGGATCAAGAATAATTACAAGTTAAGATAAGCTTTTGTTAGCTAAGCATTAGCTAAGGGGCTTATAATTTTCCCATCTCTTGAGGACTGAGGCTTCAGATGTGAGTCCAGTTTCTCATTTGCATATGATATTACATTTATCTCTTTTGGCCTAATAGTGGAATACATTTAATTGATATATCATCTCCAAACCCACTAAACATTTTAGGTAAACAGGGCAGAAAATTAAATCCTATGTCAGCAGAGAGCTGCTGAAGTAGGAGAGAAGAACAGTATCGTTTCTCCTATGCAATGCTGTTTTCCATTGCTGCAAATACTTAAAATACTTATTTAAGAACTCATGTTGTTATAGAATAAATTCCTCACTTCTTACACTTTCTCTTGGAATTTCTCTGCCATGCAAAACTGGAAACTGAGGTCAGTCAGTGCTGTAAAGTTTAAAACCACCTTAACATGACACATAGCTGTGCAGATTGGGAGAGCACAGGAAGCCAAATAATCGCACCTGTGATTTCATTGTGAAATGTCCAGCAGTAAGAAGCATGGCCCACGTAACATATGGAAAGGGGCTCCGTTCACAGATATTGTTTGCTGCAGTAGCTGGAAAACAGGCACTTGGTGGGAAGACTAAATAGGCAGCTAAGCACAGGTAACACATCAGACCAGCAGCACCTTGTGAACATCATTTCTGGAAACATCATTGTACTTAGCAATACGATGTTTAAGTAATCGAAATATCTGAGCCTTGAAATTCAAAGACAAAATTCTGAAAATTGTGGAAGAGGTCTGAAATATCAATGTTCAGATATAGGTATGGAGGAAGGGCAGGTAGTTGTAGGAAGGGTTTCCATGGCAAAAATGCTGAAAGAGAAGCAGCACTTCTCTGTGTTGTGACAAAACATCACTCTGTAAAGTGAACATCCGCTTGAAGAAAGATGCTTTAAGCCCAACAAATCATCTTGTGGATACAAACCCCTAAAGTGACGAGCTTAGCCATATAGACAGAGATATCTTTAAGGACAAAGGAAAACACTGCAATATTCAATATCTATCAGGATCTAAAAGTTGACTGCTCCGATTTTATTTTATGAGCTTTTTCATTCCTACCTGAATCTATACATTTATATAATACTTAAATGATGTCATTTCAATCTGCAGTAATGATTCGCATCTGGGATGATTTTAAGATATTCAAAAGAAATGAATCAAACTTCAATTGAACTAAGGTAATTCCATCTAAATCCTTCCTCTAAGTATTTCTTTTTGACATTAAGCGTTCTGACAACTGACCATCGAGAAACACTAGGCTTAAAGACTAGTATTAGTAGATATCTCAATTTCTTGAAGTGGTAAATGGAATTGAACTGGATGAATTGAGCAAGAGGAGAATTAGAACCACCATGTTTCTTAACTTGAGAAAAAATGCTGTCAGTTTATGTCCCATTTGCTGAATACCATGTTTTTGAGCTAGCAGTCTTTTTGCTGAGGAGGACAGGTAGTTTCCCAGATTTGATTAGTTAATACTTTGGAGGAGCCAGTGATGTTTAAAGATGAGCATCCTATCTGAAGATTCCCTTGCCCTTAAACTTTGCTCTTAAGATAAGCTAGTGTGCAAAATACGCAGCTGTGTCATTTATCTGAATGACAGAGTCTTACAGATGAAGTATTTTTGTTGTGATCTTTATAACTGGTATCGTGTAAGCAGCTTAATGCTTCTTTTGCTTATGTAAGTCACCATATTGTAGAGAGGATTATAACTCTTCATGTCACTATTGCTGTATAGCAATGCTTTTGTACAGAATCAGTGGAAAATAAAACCTATTATAAAACTATATTAAGTTCTTAACTCAGTAAACAGATATGTATTGGAAACTTTTGTTATGACGAAAGTAGTTACAGCAATCACAGCAGAACCCAGCTCATTTAATTAGCACTAAATTTCAGGTTATGCAGTTTGTCCTTAGATCTTGTATTTAAAACACAAACTACTTACGCTGCAAGCCCTGTTTTCAAACAGTCTGGAACAGCTGCTTGCACTTTAAAATGTAGTTGCATCATGTCCTCCTACCAAAAAAACTGCAAATCAGCAAAGGCAGGGTTTTCCTATGCAGGCACAGGTGAGTGCCCATCCCTGAGCTTTGATCTCTTCTCCCATATGGTGTCCTGTGTAAGAAACAAATGTTCAGGGAGTTGACTTTTTTGGTTTGCTTTGTATGAAAAGAGCTGAGATTGCCTAGATGGGACATCTTCCTTGTGGTAAGGTAGATGAGCACTGGAAGATGTCCTCAGAAGTAGGGGGTACTTACAGGTGAGCCTGTTTTTGAGTGAAGGAAAGGACTTAGGCAGAATAGGTGCCTGTATCACTGCTTTCTCAGAGGAAATCTGTCTTGCTTGAGAGCCATTGCTTGCACCATGACCTGCTGTTGCCAACCACTCTTTAATTTCTGTTGTGGAGAACTGAACCTGGTGTGCCATCCCTCTGTGTGAGAAGAGTCTTTATTTCCCTCGGAAACCTCACCCTCCAAGGAGAGGGCAGATGGGTTGTTCCCTGTGCAGCTCTGCCTGTCTGGAGTCATGCTACCCTGCTGAAATACCTCAGTCATGTTGTTATGACAGTGTCCTCCGTCTGCTCCGAGCCTTCCATTCTGTCCGTTTGCCAGGCTCTTCACAACTTCAATCCACCTTTCTCTTCTATTCTTCATATTCTCTTCAACTCTTTCAATAAAGACCCAGGTAGCCATCCATCTGGAGTCTCTATGTCCAGACCCACCTCTGTGCTCTCCTTCACGCCTGCTACTCCTTCCTGAGCTCCATTTGTTCCTGTTATTTATAGCCTGACTTCCAAGAGATTATAAATCTTACTTCTGGAAACTTATAAATCATACAGTCCTATTGTAAGGAAAAATGAAATAGCGTTTTCTGCAGCTTTCTAGACTTATTATTTCCTCACTCAGCCACAGGATCTCTACTGGCTAGTTATTCCTCATATTTGTAATCTGCTTTGAAAAATAGGTTTTGCCCCAAATTGTTTATCAGTCAACTGAACTGTCCACATAAAAAGACCTGTTGCTCTACTGTAAGCTATTTTTAGAGCTTCAAACAGCAAAAAAAGCCATACTTTTTGTCATTTCCACTTCAAAAATGATTTTTTTCCCTTTCTTTGTAATTTGCTAGCTATTAATACTCTTGATGTCAGCAATAATGCAAAGGAAAAAACCTATTAATATTCTCTGCAACTGAAAGCCTTCATCTTTTGTTTTATGAATTATAGTAGAGGAAGTAAGATGATAGTGCAGTGTAAAAGAGTACTCTGGAAAAACTGCTTGTATGGCTAATGGAAAACATGGAAATAACCTCTCTTCTTTCTATCATGGAATCTGAACAGATTAGATTGATTGTCAAGCGTACAGTAAGAGGCACAGTATGATTTTGATGAGTTTTTTTGGTCTTTTTTAATGAAATAATGATCATGGATTTTTGCATTGCACACATTGAAACTGTTCTAGTAGGTCTTTGGTTGCTTCTAGAAATAAATATATTTTCGTGAGCTCATACATAAATAGCAAGTGGATTTAGTGTGAAGATTTATTAAACATTCAAAATATCTTTCTTGCTACAAAAATAATACATTGAGCTAATTAGTTTTGCATACAAAAGGAACTCAGAATAATTTCTTGCAAACCACCAGGTGCAAATATTGCAGCTGTAGTTGTAGAGGGGAAAAAATGTGTGTCTTGATTTGGGCGAATGATTTTGCTTAGAATAACACTAAACCAAATTGTCTTAAAATGAGACTTAGATATGTATGCATGTGATGATAAAAGACTGTGTAGGAGAGAGAAGATCTGAGACCGAGAAATCCTACTTTCCTTGGTTTTACTTGTTAACAAGGTTTGTACTATGTACTCTCATGTATGAGAGGCTCTGCTTTTTTTTGGAAATGTTTTGTTTTCATGTTCTTCCAGGAAGAAACTATTAATCAGTTTTCCTGGCATTTCTGGTATTTAGCAACTCAAGGAGTCATGAAAAAGTAGCTTTTTTGCTCCAGCAGAGCATGCTTCAAGTCAAGCAAGTAATGTTTCAAGTCGTGTTTGATGGCGACTATCGTCGGAGTGCTGTTTGAGTTACTTGCTCACTGCAAAAGGTATAAGCAAAAGACCTCTATTTTCTTTGTCTGGCACTCCAAGCTCAAGTTCAAATCTGTCTTAAGTTGAAGCCCAGCATGCCACTGTATTTAAAAATTAGTATCTCTGAAGTCTGCTGCATAATATAGGGATGAACCTGAGATGTGGAAATTTGCAGTTAATCTAAATAATGTTGATTCATCCAGGCTCAAGCCTTGGAATGTCCACTGTGGTCAGAGAAGGGTTATTTGGCAAAGGCATAAAGGAGCAGCAGGGTGGTGCTCAGTGGATATGGTGTCATGCTTTTCCTCTTGCCTGGTGGGCTCTCATGGTATATATGACATCAAGAAATACTGACAGCTTTTTTTTTTTTTCCTCCAATTTGTTGTTGTTAAGAGTACTGACAGCTACGTTTTTCTCTGTGTATTTGTTACTTCATTATTACTATTTTTTTGCCTTTAAAAAGTGAAAGGGAACCCTAATCTATATGAAATAAATTTCTGAAAGGAGAGGACAGTAATCTTACTCCCTACCAAACTGATGGTGAAAAATGACTGCCAAGAGAGCCATTTTACTTTCTGATACTTTAAAAGTGCTTTTAAAAGCTGTTCCTATTGATGTACTTACAAAAGCAAAGCAAATACCAGAAAAACCACTTTCAAACAGCTAGCAGAGACAGACTTGCAGACAAACTAGGTCCAAAACCAGTCCTCTGTACTTCAGTTTACAATTAGGTCAGTGTCTGACATATAGCTTTGTGTGTGTGTACGTTTTTATGTAAGCGTATACAGATGTGTAGGCAGGACTTCTAAATAATTTAGTGAGACAGATGTAATACAGGAACTGTGGTCAAAATCTTTAGGATAATTCTATTAATAATTAATTTCCATTAATGTTTAGAATGTCCAGAAATTCTGCCTGATGTTACTTTTCACCTTGCGGTGGTGTTTGCACATCTGCAAAACCGGGAGTAAACAAAGTTCTTGTATTGTAACAAAATTGTGTCGGACTGAGTTATGCTTGTGTAAAATATTATAGTCACTTTTCCAACTTGCACTAATTCTAGTAACTTTCAATTTATTAATTTTAAAGTTATTTTTACTATTATAAAAAAAATTCTCCAACACATGTGTGCCCAAGTTTTTGGGAAGATACATTTTCACTTTTATTTGAGAGTTCGCATATGTGAGCGATTTTAAAGACCTGATATTCTTAAAACCGATAGTATATGTTTCTCATATTATGAGTAGTTTCATATCATACACAGTAGTTCACTTTGTTCCATTTTCTAAATTTATTCAGATTGTCGCTGCTTTAGCAATCCTTCTAAGTTTGGGGAAATTAAAGACATTCAACCATTTAAAAACCCTGTCAGAAGAAGTTAGTACAAGAAAAGCAAGAACTGAATGAGACAGCCCTTCGGAGTCGCTGTTCTGATTTCCCATTTCCACGTGCAGCAGATTTGAGTAGTTGTTTCTTACTCTGAACCCAAACGTTACTCTTCCTTTTCTGTTGTATTTTAAACTCCTCAGTAAACATCTTGACAAATATCTGCAATGCTGTTTTAATTTGGCTTTCTGTACACTGAAATAGATGTCTTTAGACCACTTGAATTCTTCAAGCTACTGTTTTTAAATGTTTTACAGTGAATAGCCTCCTCTCTCCACCCAACAACAACAGAGTAAATTGTATGATGTGTTGATAGGGCTCTATTAGAAAAGTAGACATTCTCTTTTCTGAAACAGTTTTTTTTTTACACTTTCTAAAAATGTAGCCTTTGGTATTTAAGTGAGCAGATGGACCAAAAGTGTTGTACAAGATGGCTATAATTGATTTTGGGTAATGGCTTACATAGTAATAACGACAGTTACATTGCTGCTTGCTCTCTTGAAAAAAATTAAACCAAAATCACTCCTCAAAGAAATACCACGACCACCCTCCCTAAGCCCCACATGTAGCCAGGTTATTAGAAGCAACAGAGCCTAACTGTACATTGCTGTTTACCGTGGTAGTAGCTAGTACTCATACTCTGCTTACCCAATGGACATTGTGGGTTAACAACAGTGCAAACACACTTCAGTGTTTTGAGCTCTGTTAAATGGCCAAAGTAGCAGGCCCAAATTATGGACCAAAAGTTACATTAATGAATCAATAACTCCCATTTTTCTAAAGATCACAGATATCTCCGGTTTTCAAAGTTAGCTTCATGATTATTATCTGTTTCTTGTTTTATTTGTTATTTTTTCCATAGGAACTTACCACTCTGGGTAAGATTTCTCCTTTTGGGTTGGTGTTAGGAATTCAACCTTTGCCAAGCTGCGGAGAACTTGCAGCATGTCATGCCTTGCAGCTGTCTCCTGGAGTACAGGAGTTTCCCAGTACAATCTCCAACAGATAGACAAATGCTATCAGTGGTCTGTCTTTTAGGAGCACGTGTGTTTCATTTCAAAGAAGATTTACATTTCTTCACTGTCTGACTGGTATTTTCTCTTTTTCCCTTGGTCATTATGTAGAGAGATGAACTTCACACAGAAAGGTACCTTTCATATTTTCAGAGAGTGTTTTGTTTCACGTCTTAAATGATAGGAAACTGTCTTTGGTGAGATGAATTGTCCTCTGGTGGTGCAGAAATAAGTTGACTAGCAGTACTGACTGATTGTTTAGTGTCTTAAAGCAATGAGGTGGATTTCAGTTCATGGTCATTTTACTAGACTGGAGAAAAGTGTGTGTGTGTGTGTTCTCCCTCCCACTCCCTCTTCTTTTTCTCTCTTCTCCCCTCCTCCTCAATTGACATTCTGTAGGGTTGTTTTCCTGTGATGAGTTGTTGGTTTACTTTCAAATTTGTATGATTTATCAAGGACTAATTCAGAACTTTGTATTGAGAATCATTTGAAATGCAGTATGTCAAACCAAAAAGAAATGTTCAGCAGTGCTGAAACTTAGAAGAAATACTGTTTCCTAATAAGTACTAGTCATCATTTCTAAACTCACCTAGATGAAAGTCTTGTTTAGAGTGCAAATGGAAACAAAGGTGAAATAGCACTTGTTCGTATTATTGAGCTTAGTAGCAGGTAACTATTTGCAGCGCAGTGCAATATAACTTTAGCTTTTGAAATGTAGAAAATGTAAAATAAAATTATGATGACTTAAAAGATGTATTAAAATTATGTGTGTTTTGTATCACATAGCATTCTCAGATAAAATATCTGAAATATAATTATTATGAATGAAATGCAGTAGCAAGTTTTAGAAAATGTATGTTAGCATGGAAAAGAGCATTATAACAGTGGTACGGTTATTAGGCTTAATTGTTTTTAAAAATAAAACAAAATTACTTCTGATGATTCAGATAATGGTCTGAACACTGTGCTAAAAGACTAGGATTTTGCTTAAATCTGCTGGAACTATAAAGGTTTGATGTCTACCTAAAAGGTCACTAAGATTTTGAGGTATGAATCATGGTATAGTCATCATGAGTCTGCCACTTATCAGTGCCAGAATCTGATTATTTTAAAAATATATATTCAAGATAAAAAGTGATTAATTCTTTACTAACATAATTCCCATTTTCATGATCCAAATGTTTCCCTCTGAGCTTTAGTGGTTTGTAATTCTTCTGCCAGACTTATGAGGTAGCCAGTCGTCTACCTCATGTCTGGTCACTTTAATAATCTAAAACTTGTTACCCATTTTTCTAATCCAATCTAATACTGCCCTCCTTGTTTTCTAAGTCTGTGGTATTACTTCATAATCGTGTTTCTGATGACAGTTTGATCTTGTGCTTCTTTCTCCTTGACTTTATATGAATTCTTTCCCATTGGAGTTTTTATACATCTGTGGAAACTCACATTAAAGCATGCTTTCATGTCCATGATCATATATCTTCAAAACTCCTTCTATTCTTTTTCTTGTTATGGTTTCTCTTTTTAAAGAGCATCCTGTGCCTCGGTATTGGACAAACGGTATATAATACATGCACAAATTTGCATCATTGCTGCTAGATGTTTTTCAGGAATTCTTCACTCTCTTTAAAGCAGTCTGAGAAATGTTTTAGGTTGTTGTTGCCTTTCCAGTATTAGAAAGAAATAAAAGGACTTAAGTTTCCTGCTGGCATATCTAACTGTCAGCAAATGCTTTAGTTTTGGAAGGAGAAGGAAATAGGTGAAAGAGAGAAGTATGAGGAAACCCTATTTAACTGTAGTCCAAAGATTGTGTTTTGTAGAGGCAAAAATATGAACGGGAAAATGAGAAGAGTATGCAAAGATATGTCTTTACGAGATTTGCCCACAGGTGTAGCTCTGATATGTAAGGGCTGGTAGTGTTACCAGCCGTAAGAGACTTGCTATATTATGACTCATTCTTCTAATTCTTCCTGAGCTCTTAATTGGGCATTAAGTTCCTTTAATCGTATCAGAATTTGCCTAGCTCATTGGCTTTGTAAGATGTAAGAGGCCGAGTCTGTCCCTTATTTAGCTCCATTGACTTCCATGAGATTGCAGTGGGGAACAATTACTTTTATTAAAATGATATTAGCGCTGCACACTGAGGGATGTATGCATGTTGACATAGCATTAAAGTTTAAAAAGATTAGTTTTATATATAAAAAATGAGTATATATTTTGAGATTATTCCCTCATGGAAATGAATTTTTTTTTTTTTTTTTTTACTCAAGGTTTAAGTTTTGTTAAGGCCAGAAGCCTTTTTAACATGATGGGTTTGTACTGCAAACAGAAGCAGTTAGGCTGAACAGACTTTTTGCAAACAGCCCTGCCAATGGAAGAGCACTCCCTAATCTAATCAAGCCGAAATCGTTGATAGTGTAAACAGTTTAAACAGTTAATGACATATATTTTACAAAACGCAAGCTAGTGGATTTTCATGTGGACTTCATGTAGAGGACCACCTGTCTACTACCTGGCTTTTAAACCAGCCAGGTGAGGTGCTGTACTTTGCCACGCATCATGAACAAACCTGTGTTTTACCCTGATATCTAAATACTGGGATGGACTGCAACACCCTGACTTTCCTGGTACTGATATCTATGTTAAAGCAAGACTTAACTCTACCAACACTGCCACTAGTGTGCTCTGACTTTCGGTCTAGGCTTACCTTAAATCTATCCATCTAAACAGCAACAAGAACCAGTCAAATAGACTTCACTGAAATAAGAAGTGGCAGAACAAGGGAAAAGGAGATAATTACATTACTTTGTAACAGAGACATTAATAGCATCTAATAACTTCATCAGGAATGTAGGAAATCATTCTTAAGCTACTCAGTTATTTTTATTCCTTGACAATAATCTAAGTAAGATTTTCTTTGCATCTTCTATTACAGAGGCAAATAGGAAAAAAAAAATGAATAATGGAGAAAATAAATTAAAAGGTCAAAGTGTGTTTAAATTTGTCTTCCACAAAGTTCTTTCTATAAAGTTTTCTTTGTTTTATGGAATAGTTGATCTTTCCTATGGTCGCTTCCTGTGGCCTGAAAGTCTCCCTAATGTTGGTTCAAGATGAAGGTCCCATGAATTTTGGAATAGTTCCAATAATACTATCAAATGTTCTTGACCATAACAGCCCTTAAGCTCCCCTTCCATCAGTGAAGTTCTGCTGTCTTTGTTCTTCAGAAAATAAACCCACAAATGCCCTGCAAACAGGAAGATTAAAATCAGCTGATCTTGGGTTGGTTGGATACAGCTGCTCTTCAACTGCTGAAAGTCCACATACATAACATGCGATCCAACAAACTTAATAGCCTCATTTACAACAATGATGAGACTTCATGCAAAGCAAGGGTCAGAACGTAAAGGCTTGTGTCCAAAACAGTGAACATGAAGATCTTGATTCAGCCCCTGATAACTTCGTAGGTGTCATAACTGTAAACAATGGATTTCCAACAAAGTTCCCTTCATTTCTGTTTGTATGTATGACAAAGTGCCTCTTTCTTATTATGGACAAATGTCTTGGCACTCAGCTGATGGTTAAGCCTGAGAAGATTTGTTGAAGTTGACCAGCCTTGCCAAAAGGCTTGATTCAGTCATTAGCCATTTCTGGAACTGGTTATCACACTAAATTTGAAAAGAAGCTAAATACAGCTTCTGTATTGGGAAAAGGAGAAGATCTCCTTTTCTCTACTTCTTCAGTGGTTAAAAATGTCTCAGGACTATCTGGCTTACAGAAAGATAGAATCTCTGTATTATACAATCATGATACTCAACTATGAAAGGGCTACCTAGATTCTAGACAGCTTCTGGTGAAGAATGACAAAGTAAAAGTTTTGTAAATGTGAGCGCAAGGCTCAAACTTCATTGTTCATGCTCAGACGTGGATTATTTTTCTTCAGGGTGCCTAACATCCAGTGTGGTGTGCGAGATACCCTCCTGGAAAATGGGACACAGGCTGAAGCCCTCCTGGCTGTGCAGGGAAGTGGGCCTTGTTCTGACATGAGAGCTTCCTCCTTTTTTAGAAGGCTGCAGAACCTATCCCTGCCCAGGTATGTCCTGGGGTTGCCTGTGGTGTGGCATGCATTTTAAGAAGGATGGAAAGCATGTTACAGCTGCTATAGGAGAAGTGCTGAGATGCTGGCTTAGACCTGTTAAGGAAGATGTGTCTATGTCCAATGATAGGAGTCAGGGGTCCAGGTGATCCCAGCCATGGCTATAGAGGGATTCTGCCTGCAACTGGTAAAACTTAGACACCCACCTCCCTGGAGCTAGTCTTGGTTCTTTTTTTAGTACAACTTGTTTTGGGGAGAAGTTTCAGCAAAATACCATGTTCTGTTTCAGGTCCAAGAGTCGCTCTAAAAGCTGCTCTACTTTTAAGTCTGACAGAAAAATGCATTATTAAAAGTGATAGGAATGAGTCTCTTTGAAAACAGAAAATATGGGAAAAGTAGATTTAAATGTCTCCTTTAATGTTATTAACATTTTCCCTACTTTAGAAAACCCTCTTCTCCTTGTCCCAGCATATGTTCGTTTTAACAAGAAGGAAGGAGAGATAACTTTTTCAGAAAGAGAGGTAAAAGTGAAAACAACTTTCAGAGCAAAAGTTTTGGTAAGTGTTTACTTACATAGAAAATACACAAAATGTAATTTCTTTGCCAAATGTGCCAAAATGGCTGGAAAATTTGATTGGAATTTTTCTGGATGATACACATTTTTGCAATTATTTTTTTTTAACCAAAAGAGTAGATTAGTAGTTTGTATAAAGCTAAATAAAATTATTTCTAGTTAAAGAACTTAATCAATAAAGGGCTCAGATAACACTTGTTTGTATACAAAGTCTTGATAAATTGGTTATGTGCACAATTTGTCTTCCCCACAGCTGCCTGCTGGTGCGGTTTTAGAGACAATCTGTTTACGTTCTTTCTAATTGTATGAGTAAGATCTCAGATAAACATCACTTATAGAGCAACTGAATAATTATTTGACCATATTTTGCATCTTTGGTGAAACACGAAGGAAAAATCAGCTAATGATGCCACTGCTGCCAGGACCAATTATCACTCTGCAACACCCAAACATCAACGCTCTGAAGGTTTATCTATAAGAACTATCATTTTTCATATAGGTGCCTATTCCTACTGTTACACTTGATAATTCAGTTAACTGATTGTATAGAAAGCAGTACATGATTTTAACCAGCAGTCTTAAATGTGCATATTAACAGGTAAAAAGAAAGATATTAGGCTCTTATCTGACATCAAGATTGCACAAAAAATATATCCACTCTTCCAGGAATAGTTTGTTTAAACCTGTTTAGATTTAAAAGTGTCATTTGTATTAATTGAGTGTTTAGAATTCTGTTCTTACCTTTTCAGTCCTCCTTTTCATTGCTTTACAAAGCGATAGATATTAAAGATTGATTAAAGGCATGTTCCTTTATTTATTTATTTACCTATTTTTTAATTTTCTGACTTCTGATGTAGTAAGGAAAGCATTTGATTGTAGTAAGTCAAGCCAGTCAGTTCTATAATAAATATATTTATACGTTCTAGAATTACATACTCACAGTTCAAATTGTTATTTGTGCTTCATCCAGCAAGCATTTTCAATCTAAAATGGTATTTGTGCCTTTTAAGCACCTTTAGGCTCTAATTGATGGCAATACCTGCAGATGACCCAACAACTACCATGTGGAATTTCCGTTCCACTGTTAGTTAAACAGCTGCATTTGTGTAGTGCATAGTCATTGCCAGCATAGAATCAATAAGGAAGCTATATGGGCCAAATCAGCCTTTGATGTACTGGCAAGTTGTAAATAGTCAAAGCTAATCTGAAATGTTTAACACAGTATTAGCATTAGCACAGCTAACTCAAATGTCCTTATTAACTACATAATCAGTAGGAACATGTGCAATAGTTATGACAATAATCATGTTCTCATGATTGTTTATTCTTTTTTCTGTTAGTTTTCAGTAGCCTATATATATATGCACGTATATAGACACGTATTTATATATACACATCTAATATATATGCATATTATAAGTTTCTTCCTCTCATATGTTTAACTTATGGCTTCCCTACTGAGTTTAGCTAACGCCTATTTGATTTTTTTTTTGACTTCAAAAAGTGTCTTTTTTGTTAAATCTCCATCTCCACAGATTTGATTGCTAGCCACTTGTTCTTCGAGTTAAAGCAGGGTAAAGAGACCTCTTCAGATAAGCATTAGAATCACTGATAACTAGTCAGCACTGGATTTAACATCACATGGTCATAGCAATTCCTTCTCTTTTCTATATTTGTTTGCTGGTTGTTTTTTTTTTTTTTTCCCTGTGGTTTGTTTTTGTTTTGGTTTTGGTTTTTTTTGTTGGTTCTGTATCCTCTAGTTTAAGATTAGCCTGTGAGTGAGTAGCTTCAAAGAGTTGCCATGCAGTAAAAACAAAGTAATCTTATTTCATTCAGTTCCTTCCCATGTTTTCAGATCGATTATTGAAACCAGAGTAGCTGTTTGTTTTCCCCATCAGTTTGAGCACTGCATTTTCAGAGAAGAGTTAAACCACCAAAAATCTGCAGGTTATGTTGAGCATGTTGGTTTAGGAATATCCTTAGAAGCCTGTTTAGTGAATGAAGCCTTCAGTGTTCTATTAGTCAGCTGTCTGAGGGTCTGAAGTTTGTTTGTGAATTATTAAAGGTTTGATCTATCTTAAAAAAGAAAAACAAAACCGTTCAAGCCTGAAATCAAAATCAGATTTGCATTGTTTAAAAATGTTGGAGCTAATGGTTTCCTATAGAGGAAACACCTGTTACTAGTAGAGAATTAAAGCAATGCTCCAGATCCTGTGAAAGTGAATAAAGAGCTCAAGGCACCACTCAGACAAAAAGCCTTCAACAAAATTCAGCTAAGACAATCAATCACACTAGAAAGCCTTGATGAAATGTTTTCATTATTTCAAAACAACAAAAGGTATCTTTCTGGGGAAAAAAAAATCCTTGGGGATATTTCAGCTGATTAATTATACAAATAAATTGTGTCTTTAGTAACAAAGTGGTTACCAATAACATTGCAAAGATAAATTTTAATGTTCCTCTCAAACTCCAGGATGTAGACATTTTGATACTGGTAGAAAAATTTAAATTTCAAAGCATGTTCTTTTTCATTTTTAGTAAATGTCTACATATTCAGGAGGAATAAAGTCATTGAAAAGAAATCTGAGAAAAGCTATCATAGAGGGATTTATTCTTCTGCTCCAGCTCCTGTTGATTGGTATCTTACCTTGAAGTTCATCCCATTGATCAACTGCGATGATTTACATAGTTAGACAGGACTCAGGATGAACAGTGTAGGCAGATTTCAGCCCGTAACTCCCCAAAATCAACAGAAACCTGTTCGTTCACTGAATGACTATTGTAAAGGATGACTCTGCCTAAAGCAAACATGAGGAAATGTAAAACTTTTACACTGAAACCAGCCATCATAGAAATTGCCAGGGACTAATGAAAATTAGTTCCTTATTTTTTTGTAAAAGTTTCAGCAATATTTGTTTCAGATAGTTGTATCTATAATTTTTTTTCCTTAAACTTCTAAGACCAAAAGAAACCAATATGATGATTTTCATTACTTGAGGCATAACTGATAACATATAATTTTATGAGCTGATATCAAATCAAGTCCATAACTTCTTGTTGAGCTAGAAGGTATTGTTTAATAAGGTATCTAATCTTTTTTTAAAGACTTAATGTAACAAAGAATTGACTGCTTCAGTAGATAAGTTGCTCCAATATAATTATTATTAAATATTTGCACCTGACTTCTTGTATGACTGTATCTGCAGTCAGTAGCTAGACACTGCAGTGTCACTTTGCACCAGTGTCTGTATTAAAGTTCCTTTATCAAAAATCTGTTTTCTTGTATATATTTAGAATCACTTTTTTAATAAATGAAGTAGATGAGTTTTTGTTAAGTTTCTCATTGTGAAACAAATTTCCTAGACAAACCATGACCGTTAGTTTTTCAGTCCTTTAAAACGTATATCCTCCTTTGAAACATAAATACTGGATATTATAATGATGACATCTTTAACCTATAAAAGAGCTTTGTCAGTGTATATCCTTATCCAATATTCTCCAACTGTTAATCAAAGCATTGTTTTTTGAAAGGTGTATAGTTAATATATTTTGGTATTCTAGAGCAATTATTTAAGATAAAAGATTACTTAATATGTCTGGTCTTTAATATGATGTCTTGTAAATAATATAGAAAAACAGAGAAAAACAATTACGCAGCCCAGTAAAATAAATTTTACTTAGGTATTTACTCTGATATTTTCTGGTATTATATCAAAAGCTGAAGTTCGGAAGCATTACCTGTGTATTTCTTACTGAAATTTTTAATGTACCACTATCTCTGAATTTTGTGGGCCTGGGGACACATGATTTGAGGATGTTCGCAAGATTCCTGTACATTTATTACCTTTAAGCTCCAGGTGGATGCTTTCAACCTTGATTCCTCTTAAAATAACTTCTGCATGTGCTCACGTTTAGTTGCAGAGTACTTTCTCTATGTCCATGAAGAACAGTTTCACCTATTTTCATAGCAGCTATTTCTCTGTTAAAGAGAGGATCCCTCAATCAGCTTCTCTAACTGCATAGTTTTTATTTCACCCCCACTGCGGAGTGAGAGGTGATCTCCCCAATGGACCTGCCCCAGCTCACACGCATTTGAGGAATCAGCCACATGTGTGCACCACACATATTGTAATAGTTACAGGAATGCAGTAGTTGCAAGGAATTCTTACGTATTCTGGATTGTGTTTATGAAATGAAGAAAAAGAAATATTAGATGCTCTGATCTATATTTTACCACAAATCGTGTCTATACAATATCTTAGTAAGTGTGAAGATGGCCTTTTCTGTTAATCTTTCAGTGACCATAAATACCCGAAAAAGGTGTTCAAAAATATCAGAATCTGTGAGGTTCCGAAGCTGCAGCAGACCAATGCTTAGCTGGCCTTTCAAAATTATGATATTACAAACTGGAGAACAGCTTACATGGTTTCCTTCTTTCCAATCAGAAAGCTATTATAACTACCTGTCTGATTCTGGTTTTTTACTTTTCTGAATGACAGAGTCATTCAGGTAGAATGGATAGGTAGCCATTCAGCTAGATAGATCATGATAAAGATAACCAAAAAGGATTAAGTCTACATTTTGCAGGAGATATCCTCTTGAAAATTACAGAAAGGTACGCTGACATCAATAATACTGGACTGAACAGTGCAGTTTAAGGATATTTAATATTAATGTAGGTAGTTAATAGATCTCTACTGAATATCTATAAATGATACAAAGAATATACATTAGTAATAGCAAGGATAAATGTATATCTAAATCTCCCCAGGGAAATAGATTTTTTTACATGTCACTGAGTTATCACAGATGCTGTCAGGGCCACAGTCTACTGTGTAAGTAATTTTATAAGTGAGCATTGCACGGCTTAACCTTGAACAGCAAATTGACTAAAATTATTTCAGAAATGTATAGAAAGGCCTACATATGATGCAAAAGTCTCCAGGGTTCTAAATAAATTAATTACAGTTTTGAAAATACACCCTTTACTACATTCATGAAGGTTATTTATCTATTATTTGCTTGATCAAAACTGCTTTTCTCCAAGCAAGAGAATAACTGTTTTCCTAGGCAGCAAACACAGTACAGACTTATGAAAACATATCTTCAATTGTTTAAAATATTTGAGCCTTTAACAATATGGGAATGTTTATAAATCAGATTATAAAAAAAACAGTATTCTTAAAGTTCAATCAGGTGAATATACATATACACACATATATAAAAAATAAAATAGAAAAATCCTATCTATTTTATTCTGCCAGGCTTCTTCTGTATATTGTTATTATTATTTTCTTGAAAGAATCTATACAGAGATATTGATAGGATATGATATTGACAGCTATGATAGATGGTGTGGACCACTTCTGGTAGTACGAGTTCCACCACATTATTTTCCTTAATCCAGATTTTCTAGTCACAGACTCCAAATTCTAGAAAACATGAAAGTAGGATAAATTTGTTTTCCTTAAACAGGGAAAGTACGGTTTTCTGTAGTTCGGAGTCCAAAAGATAATCCTCACTGGATCATTATTCCCTTGACAATTGAATTTAAAGTAGTTGTTTTCCAGAGGGCAGGTGAAGAGATATAGGTATGTTATATAGTAGGTGTGTTCTGTAGTACACTCTACCTTTTGTTCCTTATTCCTCTGATTTTATGATTTTTTTTTTTTTAACAGAGGAAAAAAAAGCCCATTTGATGGTTAACTCAGACAAGCTCTTTATTTCACTTTACTGCCTCACTTTTTATTATTTTTTTTTCTTAAGGAAAAAAGGTTATTTAAAGTTATAAAGAAACCCAGGACAACAAATATTTCTTAGGACAGATAGAAATGGTATGAGTTCTAAATGTTGAGTGCTTAAAAACCTTCCATTGATCACACTGGCTCTCAATAAGAGTTAGGCTTTCACATCTCTCTATACCTATACTGATACATATATGCATACTTTATTTTTAGTTCCATTATTTATTTGAAAAGTTTATAAATTATTTTTTTATATTTTATAATAATTTTATACCATGTTATTATAATGACAACCTATGAATTATAGATGTAATTATATTGCAATTATTGTAATGAAGACAGCAATGGCAGCGCAGAACCAGTTTAGGACAACTAAGTAAATGCAGTTGAAAAGAAACAAAACAGGAAAAGAAGATCATTCTATGCCACCAGTGAAACCATAGTAAATACTGTCTTTTTCAAGCAAACAAAGGAATTTTTCAGTATTGAACAGTCTATGGAAATGAACAAAATCTCCCAAAAAGTTACTGGGGATGGTCCTGAACTAAAGAGATCCTCTTTAAAATAACAGACTGCTGTGAGAGGTGCAAGACTGGGATCCAAGCATTAGAATGTTTGCTTCTTCCAACAATTCTTATGTAGGCTTCTGCTATCTTTTTTTTCAGTCACCTATTCTCTCTAAGAGTTTATTACATGTTCTGATATGTTGATAACAATGTTTGCTCTCACCATGTCCAAATTAACGGGGAACCCTTTGGTCTTATAGTACAATTGATGCTGAGAGGCTAATTCTTAATCTCAGAGAGCTGTTCTCTTGATGGCTATGTCCTGGTAGCTAAGGTAGGGTTTATTGAGACCTATTCATCAAAATCCAATGCATGAAGGCTGCAGAGTCATGCACAGGGGAAAAATACTGTGCAGGGAACCACAAAGCTCATCCATTAACTTCCTACTTAGGGAGCACTGAGTAGCTGTGGATGGAGTAACTTGCTCGACTTTCAGACAGACTGTGTCCTCTAAGCAATTAATTTAATTTGTGCGTTGTGCATTTGTACTCTTCTGCATGAATTCTCATTTTGTGTGCGATAACTATCAGTCACATTGGTGGCTAGCATGCTAGAGAGATCTTCGCTTTTGAAACAGCTTACGTACAGCAGTTTAGAAGTTACTGTCCTAATTTACAGTACAGTAGCTCTTTCACAGTAAACAAACACATAATTGCCGGTCCTGAATTCTTGAGTACACTTGTTTCATCTGAGGAAACCGATTTAATCCCTCCAGCTCTAAGGAAGGTTTCTCAGACCGTATGCCTTTATTTGTCCACTAGAGATTTAAATCCCTCAGCTAATCTGAGGCTGTCGTATGGTTGAAACCAGGCTGGGAGGGACTCTCTCCTGTAATAAAATACGATTACACTAGATATTTCAAGTTTCGTGGTTCCCTGATCCACTTTGTAGCTGTGTCTTGCCTAGCTGTGAGGTTCAGTTCAGCTGGGGGATGATGTGCCTGGGAATCATGATTCCCTTACCTTGTTATACTGCAACACCTGGACTTTCCTGGGAGTGGAGAACCTGTCACCAGGTTTCTTCCCCCAAAACTCAGTTCAAGATCACTAATTGCACTTAATGAGAAACACTAGAGAAAGTACAATTAGCAAGGGCTTCTTTGTTTACTTATTGAAGTGTCTCAGGCTTTGTCATGACACTGTCCAAACGATGGCATGTTTTCTACTTTCATTTGTCAGAAATAACTTACAGATTTTGATGGATTAATCTTCATGTGTTTGGCAGTAAGCAGTCTGTTGATTTATAATATCGAGGCAGGGTATTGGCCTGCTTTATTTTTTTTTTCTTTCCCCTGCTATGTTAGACAGCCTGGAATGCCATCTGCTACTGGGATTCTTATCCCTTAAACTAAATGTGTAATTCAAGTATACAATACAGCATTGTACTTCTGTCTTTTTAAACTGAACAGCTGTCGGGTACAAAAGATATACTCCAACAGTGTTGTTTTAAGTATGTTATCTATTAAATATCAATGAAGCCACACATTGTTTAGCACCATTATCAAAGATGAGATTTTTCTCCAAGTAATCACACTCTGGGAAATAAACAATCTGCAGCACATTTGATAGCATCCAAACCAAGGTGTGGAATTTCATTAGGCTGTTGGGTGTAGCTAATGTTCTCATTTATCAAAGCTTACAGAACAAAGAGGTTCATTCACTTGAAATGGGACGTTTCTGTGCTTAAAATAGAAATACTGAGGAAAAATGTGAAATGATTCAGGCTAAAGAGGGAAGTGGGAACTACTGCAATGTAAACTCTTGAATGAATTAAATAAGTAATGAGTAAAGAACATCTTCCATCTTTGTTTGTTGTAATTAATTCTTGAGAGAAATTCTTAGCTGTCTGGAGGATTTAAGCAAATTGCATACCCATTTTTTGTACTTAAAGGTAATGTTTTAAATGAGAATAACTTCTGATACCACAGATGTTTAGTATAGGTTAAAAAGAAATCAGAAGTTTAAATCAAACGAAAAAAAAAGCTCTTTAGTTTTGCTTGATACGTGCTGGTCACTTGTAATGTGGGCAGGATTTTAGGAGTATCAGTACAGTAAGAACCTAATGGAAACATATCACTATACACTGTGACATATGTAATGTGTGGGCATATGTCATGTCTTGTTAGCATATCAGGAGTTAGATTCCAGAAAGAATACCTGAAGAACTTTGTCAGAGAGTGTTAATCATAGAAAGCTGCATATTAATCTTCTAAACAAACAAATCTGACTCATTAGAAGCTGTACCTCCAACAGGGAGAAGAATGGGAGGTATCTGGAAGAGGAAGCTTCATTAATCAGCAGGTACAGTCAGTTTACAAATTCGTTTGTCAGTAAATAAAGATGGGAGATGCTCCTGTACAAGAAACAAAACCTTGAAACACTACTTAAACATTTCATTAAATAAATATTGGATGTAAAAAATATAATCATCTTTGGAACTGAGATTAGAAGCAAAAGCGTCTCTTGTGTCACATGCTCTAATCAATACGATACAGAATCTTGTACTGTCTCTGTGGCAAAATATATGTGTTTTTTTTTAAAATTAGAATTTAAAAACTAGAGAAATACCCTTCACCCTGTCTTTCACGTACAGCGAGGGAGTTTTAGTATTGTCCTGAGACGTAGATTTGAAGTCTTTCAGGCTGAAGAGGCCATTGAATATCTCTTTGGCATGCTGGCTTAGGGATTCAGCACCTGAGCTACCATTTAAAAACTAGGGTATTTCTACAGCTTTCTCCTTCAGATATATTTTTGAATGTAAGTAGCCCATGACTGCTGTTTCTTGTGTAATTCTTGTCTACTAATCAGCTTTGAGATGGCAAGAATATATCTCATTTTAGAAAATACGCACAAGTGCTTTCCTTTATTAGCTACTGGAGATGATTCTCGACTCTGGTGGAAGCAAATATTTGCTGCCCGAGAAAAAATTCTTAAGTGAAAGTGTATAGACATCCTTAGATACCAACTTAAATATTTTTTCAGGTTTTGAGAATTGGGCTCCTGAAGTCAGTTTCCCCAGTTCTATCTAAGCTCCTTGTTAGGCACCTTAATTCGCATGAGAATCTAAGAGATTATAGTCCAATTCTTCAAGGTATTTAGGTGTCAGAATCCTGCTGTTTCAATGAGAGATAGGTACTGAAGCACCTTTACAGATCTGAGCCTAAACGACTGTCTTCAACATGATACAGAAAGTCATCTGTACTACAGGAAATTCAACTGAGTTCTCCTGGGGCTCCCGCTGTAACCCCAGGATCTTCCCTGTTATTGCCCTTGCACAGCTCTGAGATGAACTCCCTCTGATACCTGTGAGATTAGTCAGTTCTAGATACGTAAGAAGTTATTACTGTTTGTATTACAAAAAAAAAAAAACAACCACGCAAAAAAAACATGGCACTTTTGGATGCCAAACATTGTTCCCCAAATTGAAAAAGCACAGGGTAAAAACTAGTCTGTGCCTGTGAGAGTTTAGGTCATGATTTTCAAGTGCTCTGATGGAGTTAGGCAGTTATCTTTGACTGAATTTCAATGAGATTTGAACAGTTAGCAGAAACCCTTAAGATTCTTCAATATCCCCATTTCAAAAATTTCAAACCGAAATACAACAGCCGGAGTAAAGCCTGACAGAGGTTTGGGGCGTGGTACTGGGCAAGACAAACAAGAAGATATTTTTCATAGTGTAGCTGAGACAAATCTATTAGAAATAATTAGAAATTCACAATTATTAATTTTATTTTGCAATGCCTATGAACACTTCGATGTGTAGCTGTGATGAATCTCTCGTTTGCAGTGTTGTAACATCCCAGTCCCATGCCACAAGAGGTAGTGGGAACCTTATTACTGATTTAAACGACAGAAAACTCTGAACCTCAGTCCAGGAATAATTCCCTTGGGAACAGGAAAGCACCTGTTTTAGGAGGGAATCAAGAACAACAGCATTAACTGTTTGACGCTGTCTTGATTTCAGTTTTAGCATATCCAAATGAAAGTAGTGCTGCTCCAGAGGTAGGAGCAGAGAGAGAAATGGGTTTGCATATACTTGGGATTTGAGTGTAAAGGTTACTGTGGAAAAGCTCTTTTCTTTGCTTTTTGTTTGTTAAAACAACCTCTCCTTGCTCCTCGTGACAGCTGCGCAGTAGAGCCGGCCACCAGAACCGTTTATAAAGTACGCCCGGCAACGGCAGAGCCTCACTCCTGACCCTGAGCCCCGCTCGCTGTTAGCTTTTGAGAGTGAATTTTGTGTTGATGACAAGTGAACGTTGTTAATGGAAGTTACATTTGTCCTCAATTTCCACCTCGGGCTCTTTGGCTGCATCTGCAGTTTCCTACACGCTGCACTGCGCTTCAAGGTCCTTATATCCCCGGTTCTGGTGCTGGGATCTTTGGCAGGCTGCAGCTTCTGCCTCTGGCTCTACCTGGCTTGCACCTACATGGAAGTCGGGGACGGAAAGCTGGTGCTGCTGAGCTGCACCCGGGTCTTGTGCTGGTACAGCAACGGGGCACGCAAGTGGGTTTGGGAACTTGGATGAACTGTTTGGATTCCTTTTTCATGTGTGCTCCCGTGTTGCGGCGATACTGACGAAACGCCGTGTGCGAGCACGTTTTGGGGACCTGGAGCGTGATTTTGGGGGCCTGGAGCGTGGTTTTGGGGGTGAAATGAATCAGGCTGCGCTGCTGAACTGAGGCTGCCCCAGGCAGGGAGGTGGATGGAGATAATCCAGGGGTTTCTGACTTTAACAGCAGGTCAGGATTTAGGTGACTTGCTGGAGAATGTCATTAGAGAAAACCCAGGCAGTCTGAGTATAATAAACAACAAAGCCTTAAATCCAGAGGACCCCATTAACACTCAATGTGTCTTTAAAAGTATTAAGGCCTAACAACACCACAGACTATTTTGTGTTTTAGCTGTAAGATGCTCAGGAGTATTAGGCATAAAGCCAGCATGAGAATCTGCCATGTGTTAAAGATTATCCAACTGTTTGTAACGTTCAACCACTCCTTCCTAGCCTGTTTTCCCTTAGATATATCCCATATTACAGCGGCTAATTTAAAAGCAAATACAATAATTGTGACTGCGAAGGCATGATATACTCTGGGAGGTTTGGTTTCTTTCTGAAAGGAAGCAAAAAACTAAAAAAATATAGTCTGAGTAACACAAAATAATAGATCATTATTGACTGAAACATCTTAATTCTTAAATTTTAACATCATTTACTGGAAAACATACATAATACTTTAAAACTTGAAAATATGAATTTGAAAAGAAAATTAAAATGGAAAACATTTGGTTCCCAAAATGATAAAATGAGATATTTTGACATTTATAGAAATTACTTACAGAAATATTCCTGTAAAACTTACTTGATTTGTGTAGTGTTTAATTTTCCAGAGACATGAGTAGTCTGCCAGCATGTTCCACTGAAATGTCAGGGATTCGTATTAAAAATAGTAAATAACATATTTACAAAGCATCCAAAACAGAGCACAAATAATAGAATAATAAATGACACCTAATGGTAGCTTTTTGGACTTTATGTAAAGTAATGGTCGAGTATTGTTTACTGCTCAGTGATTTTACCATTAGGTGAAAAACTACTTTTACAGTCATCACAAACTTTTGGAAGGAAGCTGAACTTTTTAATAACTGGTTGCAAATGACACAAGGAGCTCATTCGCTATGAGCTAAAATATAGTATTCATCTTCATAGTCGTTGAAGTTCGCCAAGTTGCAGGGTAGTCATTTCAATATAATGAGTCCTATGTAGGAAAGAAGCTGAGAAGAAAATTATTTTGTGTTATGGACTAGAAGAGTATAATAAAAACAGTAATAATCACTTTTTCTTGATAAATGAGGTTTCCAGACATGTAATGTAACTACTCCAGATTTTACAGCTTGACAATATAGAGCCTAGGGGAGTCTTGCATCTCAGACACAACCAGGACTGCTGAACTTCCCTTATCCCAGGTCACTCCATAACTGTTCGCCTCAGAGTTTCTCAGCCTGCTTCTGACGTGCGGGGTGCTGGTGAGCGACGTCAGTGGGTGTCTGTGGTGGGTGCAGCTTTTTTCTGGGTAAAAGGGGTCGGCGAGCACCGACTGGTCCTCTGAACCCCCAGGCTAGGAGGTGGATGTCCTCTCTCCTCTCCAGCTGGTGCTTTCTCACAAGTACCTAAGAATATAGAGCACTCTCTTCCGTCCCGTGGAAAATATACACCAAAACTAAGAACTTGATTGCATTTGCAAAACTCTTGAATTCTTGCTGGAGCTAACTCGTGCCTTTAATGTAATGCTGGTTACAGCAATGTCTGTGTAGTTTCTTCATGATCCTTCACTTGATAATAATTTGAAGTAATAGTCAAAATAATTTGACATGATGGTGCAAGGCAGCTTTCCAGAGTGGAGAGGGTTAGAAGCTATCTAAAATATGTTTAGTGAGAAGATACCACATCACTGAGCCTGATGTATTTAATTCAAAACACCTCAAAGTACTTCCCCTCATCCATGGCACAATTCCTGTGAAGCATTCCTGGAAGCCGTGAAGGACAGCTCTGGGTACTGCTGCACCCGTGACTTACAGAGCATTTCTGAAGAAACTAAAGGAATAAATTCTTTGAGGTAGAAAAGTGACAATTTTGTTCCCATTACTTTTGAATGGCTGTGGTCAATAAAAAATGTTAGGTAAACCAGCAATAGTGAAGGGAAGGTAGGAGTATTCATACTTGGCTCTCATCTTAAATTCCAAATATATACTCGTGAGAGATGAAGGGCCACAACATGTTGGCCTTTTTGCATCTGCCAGTATGCAGTCATATCACAGCTGGGGGGAGAACGTGTCAGGAGGGAGGGAGGTGGTGTGGCTGAGAGCATTTCATCTCAGCTGTTGTGTACTGTGTGCCTTCCACACTCAGAATAACATCAGGACCGATCTGTGGATGACTAAATTTCTGGGGAGTACTGGATACGCCAAGGTAACTAACGTCACCTTTGTCCACCCCCTCTTTCCTATTCTTTGTGCCGGGAAGAGGCAGGAGGCACTTAGAAATAGGACTGCGTAGTACGCATCATTTCATAGCTGCTTTTCTGACGAAAGCCCTGCTAGTGACAAAAATCGTAAGAATCTCTTATTTTTTTTTTTTCCTCTCCCTGATAGTAGCTGCTAATGTATTGGTAACCATCTGGAAGGGATTAAGGAAGCTACATTATAGGTACCAACCCCTGAAATGTACCAGTTCAGATTTTTTTTTAATTATTTTTTGTTTTTAAAAAAACGCTTTTCCAATCTATTGCTGATTACAACAATACCAATTCAAAGACTCCTGTGATTATGCATCTTTCAATTTAACTGTGCCAGAACTCAAGGGCTACATTTGCTATAACCATGATAACCACGATGTTATATTTAATTAAAGGCATTGCTATCGTGATCCTTAGCACTACGGATTAGTACTAGTCTCTCGGATAAAATGAAGCACACTAATTGTAAGCTGATTTACGGGTTGTCTTCATGCAACTAGATGGCACCGCTATTTACACCAAATGCGGTCAAGTATCCTTTTAATACAGACATGGATTACATGTATTAAGCACGAGACAACATAATCCGAAAGCACACGAAAATGTAACAGAAATCCTGACAAAATCTAAACCAGCTGTTATGCAGCTACAAATTACTTCTGCAACCTCTCCTAAGAGTTATAGTGAAATAAATGGAATGATAAAGAATAAGGTAAAAAAAAAAAATCCAACAACACAAAACTTTCCAATAATGACAGTGAATGAGTTATAAATTAATATATTTTCATCTATGACAGAGAGGTATTTCTGTATGAGTATTTTTTGTTAAAAAATAAAGTTTTAAAAAGCCTGACATGAGTGTAAATGCACACATGGTTTGCTGTAACCCAAAATCTAAAAAGGTTTGTCTGCTTGGCTCCAGAAGTGTCTCTGATGAAGCCAAATCACAAAAATACATATACAGGGTGCAAGTGCTGACATTCAAAGAGAATTTTTTTTTTTTCCATTTTCTCTGTCATCTTTTGAACAGTGAGTATTCCTCTAATCACTCATAACCATTACGGTTTTTCAATTTTTGTGTTGCTTGTAAGAAAACCTGACGTCAATGACTAGCCAAAATTAACACTGCCAGGTAAAGGAATTTTAGGATTGAGGAAAGCTGGCATCAATTATAGCATGTTTCTGCTTGGATTTTATTCATATTCTGAAAAAAAGATCAGGCATTTTATATGAGAGAGTTTGGGGATTTAAAAGTATCAAAAAATTGAAAAAAAAAACAGGTGACAAAAGATGGTACAGTAACTATGTTCAAAATCATCAAATTTATGATCTGATTTTGGTCTCATTCTAGTTGAAACCTTGCTAATACAAGAAAGATTAATTTTTTTAAATGAAACATGCTATTTTTTTTCTATTTACAGAAGTAACTCAAAAGGCAATCTGAATCCTGTCTTACAGTTCTTTATTACTGTTCTTTTTTTTTCACCCACTATTTGGTTATATCTCAAGTCATTTAAACCTGTCAGAGTAGTAGCTAGTCATATGTATTCACTGTGCAAGTTAGTGGGATATTGTGTGATATTTGAAGATTTTTATATTTTTTTTTCCTAAACTGTATGTTCAAGCTTTCTAGTAGCTTTTGTTTGCAGGTTTTTTTCTTTTTGTTTCTTTTTCTTCTTGTCTCTGCTATATCTGATGGCATCAGCTGGTGAAAAATGTCTCTAAGTGATGATCTGTGGGAAGGTTATTCAATAAAAAATCTTTAGTGACCAATTCCTCAGTCAAGAAGAGTAGGGACAGGAAAGGATGTGTTCTACACTTGGCAGTGTTTTAATAACTTAGTAATAACTCTGTCTAGGTAAAAAGACTTACACTTTCAAAGGTCAAGCTATTGGGTTCACTATGCATAATGAAATCATTATCAATGAAGAGGAGTCAGGAAGCTGGATCACCAGGGTCAGCATTTCTCAGCCCATGCAAGAAATCAAGCTTAAAATTTAAAAAACTTAAAATTAAACAGTCCATAAAATAAAAACATTCATTCACATTTCCACTAACAGAGAGGCAAGAAAGGGAAAAAATATAAACTAACAGATAATTTAGATTCCTTTCTTTGAATTGAAAGCCTTGCAGCCACACTACGGATGCTGAATGTTATTTGTCTGGTTGGGTTTTGGTTAGGTAACCACTGGATTCGAAGGCATGTAAAGCATGACTCTGTTTTTTTTTTTTTTTTTCCTTGAGAAATGATGGCACTGAGAGACTGCCGAGGTACACTGTTATGTGTAGCTCAAACGTCTCATTTTTTTTGAACAATTATATTAGTATACCTTATAGGAAGTTGTAAGGTTTAATTAACAAACTCAGTAATATCTGCAAAAGTTTCCATGTTTTGAGATTCGGTGATCATAAGTAATATAATTATTTATTGTGAATATAACACATTTCCCCTATGGGAAGGATACAATCTTATCTTCAAAACAAATCTTTAAAATACTAGATTTTATTGGAACAAAACAAAAAAGATAGGAAGTGAAAGTAACCTTCTAGTATTAATTTCCAATCAGTGTTACTGATTACTTTTATCAATGTCTTCCTTGTTTCTCTCTGGTTTTATATTTTTTTTTTTTTCTTAGAAAAATAATATATAAGAATTTTCCCCTTGCAGAAAGTAAAAAATGGGTATTCAGATAACAGGACCTTATTGCTGAGAACAAATCTATTTGAAGGGATAAGTGTACTTCAGATAAAGGAGTAAACATGAAAATATATTTTCTTGCTGCATATGAGATTGAAAATTAGAATGTTCAAAGACATTGTGGCTAGGCTTCCGCCCCATATCCCTCAGTCAGCATTTCAAGTCAGTCTTGGGTTGACAGAGATCAAGAGCAAGTATGACTTTTTTACTGATTTGATCTGAAAAGGCCACCTTGAGTTGCATGTTAGACAACTTGATTTGTCTCCTGTAGAAGCTGTTGTAGTTAGTAGATCTTATTGCACCCCTATTTTTAATTCTTTTTTTTCTTTCCTTTTAATTCTATACTGAAAAGTGCTGAATAGAGGAGATGTGTGTTACACTTGGTTTAGTGAGAACTATCACATTCCTGCAATTCAGAAAAGAGAAATGTGATTTTTTTTTTTTTTTGTGGAAATATTGTTTGTTCACTACTCTACTAAGCTCTGAAATCCTACATAATATCTCAGAAGGGTTGTCCAGATGTTGACTACTACCTGTTTTGAAAAGTAACTTATTAGCACCTTGGGATGCAGCTGTTATGTGACACACATTAAAAAAAAAAAAAAAATCAATCACTTATACAAAGAGGACTTGTAAATGGATTGAGTTTAAAAGTGTCACCTGTGTTTCAGAGTTCTTTGGCACTGCACCCTCAGCAGCATCAATGTTTTTGTCCTTTGCTCTTTTTTCTTAAAGCTTTTGTCCTCTTCTCCCTCTGGTTTCAGATGAACAGGTGCAAACCTGTTCCATTTTTATGCCACTGATCTATTTGTCACTGCTTTAAGCAGTTAAAAAAAAAAAAAACAAATCAATCCAAAGAAACCAAAGGTCATAGCATACATTGTAGAAATTTAAGAATACCATACCTCCAACCTTCTCATGGAAAATGTGTGTGGTTTTTTTTTTTCCCTACTTTTGTCTAGAATCATAGAATGGTTCTGGCAAATGTTTTATTTAACTACTATTAAAAATTTCAAAAGTCTCTTCATTCACTATAGAGTGACTATGGATAGTGTTTGTCCATGGCTCATGATAGCCTGTGAAGCATGTATAATTTTCTTTTCAATGAGTCAACTATTAGGTCTCCTAATGATTAAACGCTTTAACCCTTCTACTCAAAACTGAACTTTTTAAGGAAGACTGCACATTATGTTATGATGCAGTACAGTATTCATGCAAAATTTATCTGACATCTGATATTTTAGATTAAAAACATCCATTTCCTTTCTATTATATTGTTTTCAAAAGTATTTCAGATAGAATGTCAGGATATTGTGAAATCCGTCAAATAAAATGAAGTTGATAGAATGCTCACTACTTTTGATGTGTTGATACGCCCTTACCTATACATAGCTCTGATATAGCTTCAAGATGGGGAGATAATCACATAAAGGAGAGCAGCATAAAGAGGAATTAGTAGTGCCTCTAAACATGGTAATCGGTTCTCTATAACAATGCAATGCAACAGCTAGTCAAGGATACATTGGCATGGTTTTAATTTTCAGTAAAAGAGAAAAAAATCCTGCCTCAAGTGTTCCACACAATAAATAACTGTATAGAAATATACAATACAGTTGAGCTTCAGTAGAGATTTTTGAGTACTGTCTTGTATTTTTTCTATGGACCACCTGAAGCATTAGATACCTTAAAAGGATGTGCAGTGTACAGAATTATTGGTGTTCCTCATCAAACGCTTTAGGTGTTTTTCTGTCCCCTACTTTCTCTGATGTAGAAGCTGAAGTCTTATTATCCTGCACTAAAAGCCTCAGGGAGAGATTCCATTTTGAAAGAACCACCTCCTTCTAGTAACTCAATCTCCAACAAGATCCGTACAAAAGATAAATTGTCAGATAATCAGAGATGCTTCTTTTGTGAAATTCCACAAGAACAGTGGGCAAATAATCCACTGGAAGATAAAACACCTATTACCAGCACAAAGTGTAAGTCCCTCTAAGCAAGGTTTTGCCTGTGTGAATGACCGATACCATCTGGAAGCAGAAGATTGACAAGCTAGAAGGCAGTTAAAGATAACAACAGGGCACCTGAGAATCACTGAGGGAATTTATCACTGTCACAGTGTGTGATAAGTAGCACGCTGCAAGTGTTTGGGGTTTTTTATTCTCATACATTTTAAGTCTCTGAACTGGTTTCATGTGCAGCTGAAGCAACGGACAGGAATGGATATTGTCCTCACAGTGAAGTCCTATTGATTTCAAATGTATCTAATTAGTGTAGTTTCATTTTATATAGCTAAACAGATACCGTTCACAGAAATTGTTATTGTTACTATTGTCTAAGTCATAGAAAAGAGAGGTTATAATTTAAAACATGCAGGCTCTTTGCAGTCAAACTTAATTTTGACACATTCTTGCTAACTTCCAATGCAGGCAGCATATTTTATTTCTAGTTGATCTTAATTTTTGCTGAAGTAATTCTATTATTTGTATTTCTTTTATCTTAAGATTCATGTTAAACCTCTAATGTAGAGAAAAGAGGCAAAAGAATTAAGAGGCATGATCACTGTCTATTTATGTGAAAATATACAACAAAATATGAGGCATTGCAGGTGAAATCCACCCATATGCAAAAAAATGATTCATGATCTGTGTGTTCATTTAATCCCACCTCAGTTCTCAAAATAGAGTGTGGTGGGAGTTGTGATACATGAAGTGGCAGATTGAAGATATGGCTGTGAACAAATTGTGAACTCCGTGCTGCCTGGTGAATCCTGTTTTGGTTTGGGTTTTCTATTCTGTATCCCCATTTTAAGTATAAGTGTTACCTTGATATCATATTATAATTTCTTTTGTAGATTAAATTGGATTTTATTTAGTAGCAGGGACTTGATGCTTATTGAAAAATATGTCTGAAAATGCAAGGTAAAGTACTGAAGAGTCATAAATGTTGAGGTAGTCTTCCTCCCTGGGGCTACTTCTTTTGTATTGGCAAGTTCATTGATATGAATGTTTTCTTGGGTTGATGCTGAAGGAACACAGCTTGAAAAAAAAAATCCCTAAATGTACACTTCAGCTAAAACATGACAGCAACCAGCTGTCTTAAACCCTAACTTTTAAGGAAGGGAATGATTGCAATTTTTTTTTTTTTTAAGACAATGACTCTGAACCCTGATTGTCATAGCCTTAGACCTGGGTTGAGAAAAGACTGTGCTATTATAAACCTTTCCTTATTTGTCTCCTGAAGATGTGCAGCCTTCAGTGTATTCTAACTAGAAAAGTGGTTTTGGGTTAGCAGCTCTTTGCTTGGAAAGTTTGGGTCACTAATTTCAGGGCTGTAATGAGCAATCCTTTTATCCATGAGCCTTGTATAGGTACTTGAGCCCTGCAAGTGAGCATGCACCTCCTGCCCTTCGCTACCATCTTGAATGTATTTCTTTTCTTCCCTCTACCCTAATCTATCATCCCACATATCTTCCCCCTAATTGTCCATAGCCCTTTTCCTTTCCTTTCTCAGTCTTGGGGAGAATTCACAGAACTGAAAGTCTCTTTGCCGGTGGACAACAGTGTGTGGTGTCCCTCAGAGGAGAATTTGGAAGGAAAATCCTGCCTCTGTGAAGTGGGACTGAAGTGCTCTCAGCAGTGGCAGACACCCTTCTCTCTTTGCGAGGAGGGGCTTGTGCACGTACTTATTGTAGACAGATACTTCAGAGAATTTAACTGTCATGGTTCAGCTCATTGTAGCTAAACAAAGATTTTAAAAAGAAAATTTTACAACTTGCCTGTATTTGAAAAAGCAAAAGGCATTTTTCACTCTGAATGTATCATCTAAATTTTCTTTAAAACCTTCAATTTGTGCCATATCTAAACTAAACCAACCTGCTTTGTGTTATCCATACCATGGTGATTTCAGTATGATCACCCCAGTCTCCTTTTCAGAATGAGCTACCTGCATTGCTTTAATTTAACCTGTTTCTCCCCACCCCTCACCTTGAAAAACCCTCAATTACTAGAAAGTTTCAGCCTGAAAGTTTGTCCGACTAGTTAAAATAAATGCAACTGGATTTAAAAGACAGCTAAGAGAAGCAGCGCCTATGTGCTAGATTTTCACAGTATGGAAGCTTATATAAGAAAGCATTGGATGTATTTTGTGATTCTTTCCCTTGCCCTAAATAAATTAATGCCAGCCATAGTCTCTTGAAGTCATATACCATACAAGATCCCATACTGTTAAATGTCTTTTGGTCAGGTCTATATTATACATACAGAGCCTGATAGTACGTGGTATTTGAAGAATTATGGGATAATTATGTCAGTTTTCTTCTTGACCTTACCTGCCTTGTGGAGCTGCTTTTCAAGTTCGAAAGCAAAGGCCTTAACTAGGCGAGAGGAAACGATATTATTACTTTCCTGTGAGATCTGTACGATTGTCAATTAAGGGGAATATATGTATAATGGCTGCCAGTTGTATCAATTTGTGCAGAATTCCTGAGAAACGAGAGTAGAACACAGGGTATCCCCTACAATGAAATGTAAAAGACAGAATGGGGGAGATGAAAATGAAGGGAGAAAGAAGGTCTGGAAAAAACCCAAAGCACCACTCTGGTCACAAAGGAATGGAGCTCAAAAATCCAAACCGTTTTCAGCAGAGAGCACAGGCGCTGGGACAGAATGGTATTAGAAACAATGTTATTCCTAAAACCTTCCTTTGACTAAAAGTCAAGTTATTTTGATACAAGGCTTTGATTTTTTTTTTTTTAATTTTAATCAAATAGAGTTAGCTCCAAGGTAGAAAAAGAACCCTTCCTAACCTGTATTTTACATCATCTTTCACCTCTGCATCCCAATCTCTCAGCCATCCAATCTATTCTCTTACAGGAATCTATTTTTAAAATCTTTGTTTTTCATGTTTAATAATCTGAAATGAAGAAAAATCTAACTTGATACTCCATGGCCCAGTGAGCAGAATCATTACAGCCGATCAGAAGGAATTTAGCAGTCTTCTATTAAAATGTTGAGATGATATTCATTTTCTTCATCGCATGCATCAATATGATGCAGAGAAAAATGGTGCAACATTTATAATAAGTAAGTGTTTGCAATTCATTAGCAGTTTCCAAAGCATCCTTGACACATCGGGCAGCACATTCTTCTCCGTAGGAGGTCTGCATCTCCGGCTGTCTCCTTTTAGAGTTAACCCAGGTCCCCGCAATTCTGTGAAGATTGTTTGTCATGTGGAGGGCAGAAAGATAAGTGGGTTCCTTGAGATAAGCTTATGGAGGAAAAGCCCGTGAATGGCTGTTTGAAACAGTAGCTTGGACATAATCATCATCTAGGGAACTCCTAGAGAGGGACCTGGAGGTGGAAAAGCCACGCAAGCTAACTGTGCCTTAGGCTAGCTGCCAAGGCAGAACCAGGGTGCAGAAGATCAGCAACCCACTCTGCCCATCTGCCATATGGCATACGCCCCATACCATGTCCGTCAGTGTCATCTAGCATTATGTGGCTCTGGAGGCAGGTGTCCTTCCCTACATGGAGTATAGCTATATGGATCCCACAGAAAAGTGGGAATGAGTTGTACAGCATGGGAGTCAGTCTGTATCTTATTCTCCGTCCATATGAATCCTTTGCTTGCTGTGTCTAATGTGGTTAAAAAATTCTTATTAGTTAATTGCTTAAATTACATTTTTTTTGCCCATTTCCGTGCTTTGGTTCCATGGCCTGCTTGGCTTGAAGAATGTAGATAAGCAAAAAGTGGCTCCCTTGCCTATCAAGGTTATCAGTGTCTTCCTCAGACAGAGCAAGTTTCCTAGTGTTTTAAAATGCTGTCTTTGCTCAAAACATCATTTGTCCCAAGGATAAATGTGCTAGATTTATCTGTTACAAGCCATCTTCTGTTTTATTTCTCCCTCAGTCATAGTGATGGCTTTCGCATGGGAGAAAAAAAAAAAAAAGAAAATTTTATATACATGAGTCACACTATTGTTCTCTGTGTGTGCAGTAAATGCTTTGTTAAGGGTAGTTGTGTTTACTGGAAACAGTTTTGGAAATAGGTACTACCACTGTTAAAGGGGAAAACAGATATGTGAATAATAGCATGCAGAATAGAAGAGAATTACACAGCCCCGAAGCCGATAGAATAATGAAAAAATGTGAGTAAAAGTCACTGTAACCATTATTGGAAAAAAATTATCCAGCCAGTTCTTTAAGCTGCCAAGTGAAACAATGAAATGATAAAGGTAGGATGATTACAGTAATTTATCTCTCTAGCTATCATTTAAACATGAAACTTGTATAGCTCCTAAGATTCACAGGTCAAGGGCTTCCTCCTCTGCATTTCAGGAAGGGCTGCCTCCTATTTTTTTTGTGAAAGATTTCCATTGCTTTCAATAATCAAATGTGAGTGTAGAGGATGTAATCTGTTGGTACCTAGATGCTTTCACATTTTGGAGTGTTTCTTCCACTACAATATGTACTGTAATAAGTTATACACTATTAGAGTACAAGAAATGTACATAATCCACTATATCAGTGCTTGGTTTGAAGTGCACACTAAGGGTATGGCCTACAAATAGTTTCCCCCTTTCCCCTAAGAGTACAATGTGCTTACTTTTTAGGTTAGATTTACTTATTTTGAATTACTTAGTAATGATTTGAATAATGTGCTGCTACCTGAAATTCGCACGACAATAATCTATATGAGACATCATGTCTGATAAATTTTTCTTTCTACTGATAAATCATTTGTCTCCCGCTACTATTCTTTTGGATCCACAATCTGCTTTTGTTTATTAGTCAGAAGTTAAGTAAACTTATAGTACCAAAAATATATAGCTCCTTACAAGTGATAGAAATCTTAGTTACAAAGTGGTAAGTTAAGAGTAAGTTCAATGATGACAGTTGTGACACATTTAAAACTGACGTAATTGCAGGAGGAATTCAGCTTGTAATATATTTCAGAGGCAGCATGCGCTCAGGAGCTATGGATGCAGGCATAATACTCACACATATATGAAATACTGTGGTTAGCAATTAAAATAAATAAGGAGGATTGTTGGCTTTTACACCGAGCCACTTCTGTGAACTTGAGCAAGATGTTTATCCCTTTCTGTTCTGTTTATGCAGCCATAATATCCTCCACCCACTGCAGGGTAGCTCCTGGGAGGTTTGGATGTGCTGGTGAGAGATGTCCATCAGGTAAGGCCATCCTCCTCAATTCCATGACATGGTGGCAGCCACCGAGCTGCAGCCCTCTGCCACATTTCCCCACAGAAATCTCTAAATCCTTAACAGATTCCCAACATACTGTTTTCATGTTGCATGGAAATAGCTATGGTGAAATACCATCAAACAATATGTAACATGACAGAACAACACAATACTCTGACTCAATCCAGGACGATATACAGCATATGACACGTCTTCAGGGGCCCCTAGAAAATGATGCAGCATTGTCAGCCTGTGGCTGATTTTCTTTTCATCTAACATAAGTAGCATGTTTGTAGTTCTGACCAGGAAAGAAGTGTCAGCTTCACCAAGATTCGTTAGCTGTAGTAGGACTGTTTTGCTAGGCAAGTATTTAGAAGCCCGCAGCTGCAGTTGTGGCTGGCTCCGTTTGCGTTACTGAAGCTGTGTAATGAGGGCCAAGGAAGTCTACATAAATTACTTTGGCCAATGCATTCTTGTAGATTAAAAAAATAATTTAATTGTTCCTTCCACTGAATAAAAACCAGTTTTTCCTATAGAAAATACTACAAAGAAATGTGTGATACTAAAAAACCTTAAAACTTAAGCATAAGAAGGTGGTAAACACAACCTTGATGACTGTGCTTAGTCCAGTTCAGATTAGGCAAGAGACTCCATAGAGGTGACCAACAAGGTATCACTCTTGTTGGCATTGTTTCTAGTAAATCATCACAGGCAAAAACGGAGATATGTGTGTTAATGGAAGACACATTCACTTTGCATCAAAATGAGGTCATGAGGCCATGAAAGCATGAATCTTAAGATGCAGGAGATTGCAAACATGGAGAATAAGTGTCCCCTTTCCAGCTGGAGGTCTTTACCCCAGAGCTCTGATGGGCAGTACAGGATTTGGCATAATTTTATGTACCAAACACATCCTGTTGGTGATGGGTTGCAGATCCAGGGAGTATTAGCACACTTCAAAAGCACAGGGTTCCTTTTGAAACAAAATGAAAACAAATACACTCCTGAGCACAGAAAAGCTTTGCTCTTAGGGAAAGCAGCAGTTTTTCAAAAAACATGAGCACTGTAGGAGAAAACAGTGAGATGACCAGGAATGGAGAACTGAAGGTCAATATTCAAACTCAGCATGCAGAGAGAGATTTTTGCTGTGGGACTCTGACCCATCATGATTAGCAGCATTTTCTTTCTCAGAAGAAGTGATGGAGCAATAAACAGGAGCAGCAGGGAAAGTGAAAGAGAAGGCTTAAGAAAATAGCAATGTCAATGGTAACATATAGATGAAACCAATTTTCTTGGTAAATATTATTGATGTTTAAAAAAAAAATAGTATCACTTTGCAAAAAGAAACATGATGGAGATTCCATAAGAATCAATCCTACAGAAATAATAGAAAAGAAATATTCAGAAATAAGTTGTCCTATAAAGTTAAATTTAAATTATGATTGTTCTGAGCAACCCAACCTGAGTAACAAAAACTAAACAGACACAATGAAAGAATTTACAGATGAACTTTAACAGTTTGTTTAAATATCATCTGGATAAAAATTGAAGTTGCAAACCCGACTCCTAGCCTCTTATGTTCAGCTAAACTAAAGATTTTTTTACTTGTCGTTCTGTATCTTGCCTGCAGCCTTTAGTCTTTATTTGTTAAGCAGGATCATGATAACTACAAGCCAAAGACATTTCATGGATTGCGTTTTGTATGTGTAGCTGTTGGTATGCACAAATATTTGAAAATCTTGCCTTTCCACCCCGGTGCTAGAATACTTCCCCCGCACACTAATTTTTGCCCCTATTTATAGTCCAATCACATCAAAGGGACTCGAGATTCTGTCAGGGAAATGTGAGACCTAAAATTCCCAGATCAGGGTAGTAGTCAATATGCAAAATCCACAACTTATTAGTCGATATGCAAAATCCGCAACTTAGGTTTCAGCCTTTTTAGATGCATTCAACACAAATTTGACCCTGGCATAAAAAATTTCTTGGTTACATTTGGATTGCTTTCACAGTTTAAAACCTAGACCTTTTCCATTCTATTTTAGATCGATTTTAAAAGAAATTAAAAGGCCATATTAACAAATGTGTTCGTTTTGAATAACTGAACCACACTGAAAATAGTAGCTTACAACCTTAACACCCCTTAGCAGCATGAATGCCAGTGTGAGATTTGATGGATCAATTTATGCATTTTGCCAATAGGTGGTGCTACTATTTTTACATTCGATACTCATCTACTGCAGCACATACCGTCTGCTCCGATAATGATGAACATGGAACAGTTTGCTTTTTTCAATAGTGTTTCCCAGAGTAAAATGATACATGGATATGTAATAACTTTAATGGTAGCAAATAAAACCAGACATAACAGATTGAGAAAACATGATCTTTTTCATAGTTAGATATAAAGTTTTAAGAAGTAGTTACGTAGAAAGATAAAGAAAAAAAGTCAAATATACCTGTGCACGATTTTGTTTGTGTATATCCCACCTGTGCTTTGGCTGATGATTTTTCAGAGTCATATAAATGACATCTTTGTTTCAGAGAAAATCTGATGCAACACAGATAAAAGACAATGAGAGAAGAGACAGTAAAATAAACATGCATCCAAAGTGAGAATCCGTTGGTTTCGTTTTAACTTTGTTATCCAGCTGTGTATGATACAAAACTGCTAATTCTACATTATGGAATTTGACATTTCTCTCTGCAATGCTTGAAAAGGAGATAGGTGGCTGAGCACTTTGTGACACAAGCACAGACAGATGTTCATTTCAGTGGTTTCATAAATACAGTTTTCTTACTGAGCCTCCTATTACTCAGCAAATTCACAAGATATTTCTGCAATATGCAAAATATAACATGTATCAGAGGTGGTATATGTGATTTGGGGCTTTATTACCAGGTACCTACCAGATTGGAAGGTCACTGAAGGTCAAAATGAGGTTTCTGACTGTAACATTTACACTCGCACTGATTGCTCCTCTGTGGTGGTTTTCTGTTGCATGCTTGTTCCTCTAAACTTTTGGGAGTCCAGTAGAGCACCGAGCATCTCTCCTGGTGAGGGCTGCCCCTGCCCCTGCGGGTTTGGGCTCTGTAATTGCCTGTTAAATGTCTTCAGCAAAGTCAGCTGTGTTCTGTGCAGGTAGCACTATCATCTCCAGCAAAAAAATGTCATTAAGTAGACAGCGTGCGATTCATGTCTAACGAAACATGGCCTCTAATGAAGTTTGGCGAGAACAGATGTGTCTTAGACACACACACACATTCTGTGAAGTCTGCTTTTCAAGCATCTGGCTCAGCGTAGTGTAGCTCTGAGAGAACAGTCGTAATGTTACAGGAGATGGATTGACAGCTCTTGACACCAAAGACCTTTATCTTCAGAACTGCTACAGTGGAAGGAACAGGCAGAATTATTTATTATCACTTTTCAGAAATCTGTTGTGTATTTATTTACCAGCCATTCACAAACCGTCCCTTAACAGTCGCCTGGAGAACCACTGCTGGGGTAGGAAAGGAATTTATTGTGACTGTTCAGTGAAGCCATCAGGAAAACTTTAGCTGTGGTGCAAACTCCTCTCTGTCTGAACTGTGTTTTTGGATTGAGATCTTAAACTCATTGTCTGTGACTATGAAGGGAATCAAACAGCTCAAGTCTGCCCGGACTGCATTTTAAACAATCACATGCCAGTGAAAGGTGCCATATTAATTCTGAGATTAAAAAAGCAGAGAAAAGAAAAAGAAATGTTACTGGTTTTTTTAACATATTCTTTCTTTTGTATGTTTCATTTATGCTGGGAAATCCATTAAATCAATATTCCACGTGTCTAACATCCAGCATGGCAGAAGTATCAGACATGTATTAGACTGAGGAAAAATACAGAAACACCAAAACGAGAGCAAACAGAGGGTAAAGTTTGTACCAATGGGCACATACTTTCTCTATCTTTCTCCTCCTCTCTCTCTCCATACATACGTGTATGTGTGCGAATACACATAGTGAAAAGAAATGACATCAAATAAACAGTTCTAGAAAATAGCACTCTCAATTACGATCACAGAATGCCATGGATTTTTTTTTTTTGGTAAGTAGTCCCTTAACATTTGTTTCACTATCATATTGATTTAAGAGAAAAGTATGTAGTAGTTCAAGTCATGTAACTAATAAAAAGATTTCTTATGCTCATCTGAATTTAGGATGATGATTTTATCCAGACACTGAGGAGGAGAGGCAGAAAGGGAAAGGAGGACTGTTTCCATTCCTTCTTTCTCAGAACAGGATATGAATGAGATTTAATAAAACCAGGTATTTCATGAAGTAAAGAAGTGATAGCAAAGTGTGTCCAGCTGACAACAGGAGGCCAGGAATGTAAAATTAATATTCAGTCTTAGCCTACTTTTCCTCTCTGGCACTACATTTAAATTATTTTAAATGGCTTTTATCTTTAAATAATAGCTCCATGCAGAATTGCAAAAGCCTTGTCCTACACACTGATACTCATGATATAAGCATTATTAAACAAATTAATTTGAAATTTTATGTCCATGTCATTACCATTCTTGAATGAGAAGTGGATCAATGAGAAAACATTTCTCTAAGTCCAAATGATATTTCCTGAAGACTAGATAGCATGCACTGAGCTGATTTCAAATGCTGTAAGCATGAAGCACGAACATCTTTACTACAAAAACTTGAACACTGTTCGAAAATCATGCAAAATTTTCCATTCAACTGATTAATTAAAGAATGAAGGGAATGTGAGCTTCCAAGAAAGAGTCAATTTGTACATATTATTTCAGGAAATACAAAGCTGTTAGTCTTACAAACTCTTTGTGTTTATACCTGGTCAAATAAAGTTTAAGGAAGTACAGCAGTAATGGGGGTCTGGATACGGAGACTGGTAGAAGTCGTACATGGAAAACAGAAGGCAGAGCTGCCAGCTAGAATTATACAAATGAGGCTTTTAAAAAATTATTTCATGTGCTACTTTTACATAGGGATTTTACTATGGTATATGATTTTAGAAAATACTCTCGATTTGTAACATAATAGTATGACTTGCTGCTTTGTATGTGTTGCAAAATTTTATTTTTCATGGAACAAGAAAATGAGTGCAGAAATGACATTTGTTTAGTTGGATAACTGGTAATTTAATATGCCAGTTAGTTATAGGAGAAACTGGTATGAAAAATATCACAGCAATTTGGAGATAATGTTTTGTTAATCTATTTGACATGATCTGGCTTGAACCAGATACCATTTTTGCCTTCAGTAAGCACTTGGATCAGACATTGGCTCACAAAGCTTGGAGTCCAGTAGATTCCCAAATTCCTAAGTGCGCAGAACTGGTAAATAAACTTCATTTTCCTCTGGAAAAATGTTTCCCATCTGACATGCTGGTAGGAAATGAGTCTGGAGCAGTGTGTTTACTAGCGTGTGCTCCTACAGAAAACATGAGTGGGGCCAAGAGACCTTGTCCCCCAGCCCAGGCAGTGTTCCAAAGTAGGAGGGAGAGGCTCCTGCTTTCTCTTCCTTGGGCTCCTGTAGTAATGCAGCTTCAAATTTCGACGTTATGAAACACAGGGAACATAACTGTGCTGAAGAGGAGGAAGTTCAGAGAGCAGGCTTGATGCAATTTTGCTTACACCTATGATAATGGCTGGATGAAAAGAAGAATTTGTGGTGTCTCTCCTGTCATCTGGAGCACTGAGCAAAAGGCTGAAAGTTATTACTGACCGTCATTCCCCACAGCAGCCCTTGAAGGACATAATGTAAATGTCACTGACTCGTTTTAAATCAACACAGCTTCTTGACTACAGTGAAGTCAAGTTGATTTACACCGGCTGATAATTTGACTGTTTCTTAAAAGCAGGAGTTGTGAAATCTAATGCTTGGTGGACTCAGTCCAGCACTATTGGAAATCAGCACGACTCTTGCCATTGACTTTATTGGGCAATGGCCCTGGTGAGTTATTACCGAGTGTTTTGTCTTGCAATGTACTGGACAGCAATCAATAATGCTCCATGACACAGACAGAAAGCTTGCTGTTACAAGAAAGGTTTACCATTTTCTACCATCTTACAAAATTTGCAAATTTCCAGCTGCGTGGTGACTTTTTACGTCTTTTTAATCACCTGCCGACTTGAAAGCAAGACAAGATCACTCATTTTTTTCTTGGCGGTCTCTTCAGAAATGCTCTAGTCCCACACTTTGAATACCGAATTTATTTGAATATAAAGGATATTATTATATATGCAGAAATATTTATATGCTAGGTAAACATGCCTTTTATCTAATAGAAAGAAATTCATAATTATAGAATGAGAATGATGTTATATCTTTTTTCATGACTCCTATTTGAATAGTATAGGACTGCCTTAGCATCCTAAGATGTCTTTATTTTGTTCTTTGCGTTTTACTGGGCTGACAATGTGAAGTAAAATAACTTCTTAAAATCTTAGAATCTTCTTAATCTTAACTTCATCTGCCTTCTATAGTTCTGAGAGGGAAGGAGGATTTCAGTTTACAGAGGGGTTGTTGCAGAATATAAAGCCTTGCTGCAGCTTTATGCAGAGGTAGTTAGCTTTGGCTTGTGACTTAAAAACCAGGAAGGTGTATAGTAAAATATTAAAAAGGTAAAGCTCATGTTTTGTTTTGTTTTGTTTTGTTTTGTTTATCTTAGGTTTTATTTAATGTTTTTATAATTTTGTACATTATCTGCTTTGAGACACGAATTCCTGACCTCTAGGCATGCGAGCGTAATGCTGGGAGAGATTCCTCAGAAACATCTGATAGATAGGAAAGTCTTTTGATTTGTTTTGTTTCTGAATTTTTTGAGAGAACCCAAAAAGGCATCAACTATATGCATTTATTAGTTCCTTTAAAGACTACTGTTCTGAAAAAACTGGAGAGCCAGAATCATTATTTTATTCATGAGGAATAATCAATGTGTCATAGAGATAAGTCGGATTTTTATAAAAATCTCCATGACCATAATGAAACTTCTTAAACTGAAGGGAAAAGAAAAGAAAATATAATTCTAGTATTTTTGTCAGCTCTGTTTGCAGTTCACATCCTTATTAACTCAAAGAAATGTTTATTAAGGAAGGTATAATGTATGCATACATGGAGCTATTCATAAGTAATTTCCAAAGACTCTACAGCCTCTCTACTCTTTTCTCCTTCGTTTTTCCCTTCAACTTACTTCTCTGCTCTCTGAAAGAATATTTTTTTTCTTTCACCTGCCTTGGTGATACACTTCATTACAGACTAAAGGTTTGGACACCCTTTATGTTTGGTACTTGGAAAAAGATACTGCCCCCCCAAAAAAAACCCCACAAAACAAAACCAAACAAGTTTCTTCAAACATCGTTTAGTTTCCTTTAGCAGTGTAACACTTGTCCTCTCAAAAGGGATAGGTTTTGTTTTTGCAGCTGAATTATAATCAAAATACTTTTGGAGAGGAAACTCTGTAACCAAATATGAATACTAATTATCTAGTTCATTTTTACCCTTTTAGTTTGAAAACATAGCTACAGGGAAAAGATAATAGGGAACCACACCATATACTTCCTTATTCTTTCTTTGATAATACTAGAGAGAAGTAAACATATAATTTACCTACTAATTTTCACTGTATCACTGACAGTTCTTGTACAAGCACCCTTATTCTTAGATATACAGATATCATCAACAAAGTGCCACACCAGGGGAGAAAAATGCTAGTTTAACTAACTTTAAACTCACCTAATTAATTAATTCAGATACTACAGTGGATCTAATCTGGATCTCCCTGTGGCTTCAGCTCAGTGGAGACCCAGTCACACACATTTCCAAAAGGTGATTTCTGTGATTTCAGCACGGTTCCACTTGGGTAATTTGCCTTCGCAGAACCTGGTGCGGGATCAACAGCTCTGTTGTTGGAAATTGGGAGTTGAAGGAATAATACAAGGCTGCGGCAAAGTACCTTGAATCATAGAATCATAGAATGGCACAGGCTGGAAGGGACCTCAGAGATCATCTAATTCAACCTCCCTGACATGGGCAGGGACGCCTCTCAACTAGACCAGGCTACTCAAGGCTCCGTCCAACCTGACCTTGAACACCTTCAGGGAGGGGGCATCCACAACTTCTCTGGGCAATTTATTCCAGAGCCTTACCACCCTCGTACTGAAGAATTTCTTCCTAAAATCTAATCTAAATCTTTTCTCCTTCAACTTAAACCCATTTCCCCTTGTCCTATCAGTGGACACTCTTGTAAAAAGTCCCTCCCCAGCCTTCCTGTAAGTTCCCTTCAGGTATTGGAAGGCAGCTATGTATGTTAAAAGAGTGATGCTGATTGCATGTCAACGTGCTGGCTTTTCATAGGACTCAGTTCTACTCAGTTCACGGGATACGGCATGCAGAATTACTTCTGGTGGTACCTGACCATTGAACTTTGTGTAAATTGAAGAACACACATACATGTATATATACACGTATAATTTATAAATAAAAATATTAATAGGATCTAAGAAAGCTGAGAGCAGATATGCTTGGTCTTACTACTGCTGACTGTGAAGAGTTCCCTGAGGCTGCTTGTTACAGAAGAACAAGCCTGATATTTTAATTACTCAATATGTTCTTCTGATCTTCGGTGGGCTGATGTTTCGGATGTTTCTCCTGAATTTCATGTCTATAGGAAGTGTGGAATTGAGAATGGTAGATGGGAGTCTTCGTGCAAGGAGTTGAGGACAGGCACTGAAAGCGTGAGAAAATACCATCTCGCTCTCTTCTCCGGGTACTGCCGAAAGATTTCAGTAGCCCCCAGGGGAATTTGTGAGGCTTGATTGACAGTGGTTTGATTTTTGATCCTTAGCAATTCAGTTCTTGCCGTCCTTGTTGATATTGCCACGTTATTCCTGTGTTGCTAACATCTGTCAAATTATTGTACCGAGACCGCAAACTTCTGCGAAGATTTCTCTTCAGGCCGGCGGAGACTGATAACGCATGATCGGACTGACCCAGGTCAGACCCAAACTGCTGATCCCAAAGCGCGATTATCTGAATCCTGCTGCTGAAACGCTGAATCCTCCAGCTCCTCTCTCTCGTATTTAACACATTTAAAAAATAAATAAATACAATCCCCGGTAAGTGTTTTCAAGCTTGAAAAATGTCTAAGCTATTTACTAACTGCCTTTCTTGATGGGCTTTGAAATCCTGATCTACAGTCTGGACAGAGATTAGCTTTGTGTGTGCTAGGAGGGGGGTGAGGTTTTTTCTTGATGTTTTTTGGGGTTTTTTTGTGGTTTTCTTTTTTTGAATTTCACTTAGGGACTGATGCCTCAATCTGCAGTACCCCCTGACAGTAGATGCAATGGGTGTTGTAGCCTGGGGGTGTAGTGCTTCCCCAGGGGCTGCTGTCAGAGCCCCCTGCACCTGCTGTGGGCAAGAGAAGAGTGTCTGGGGTCTAGGGGGAAAATCGTTGGGCAGACTGGGCCCGCTCAGCTCACTTCAGCCAGAGGGAGGTGGAATAAAACCACCTGGAAATAGAATGGGATATCTCTCTGAGTCCCAAGTCTGAAAAACGGTGATCAAAGTGATGGCATCTGTACCAAATATCCCCAGAAGAATCAATAGGAATTTTTGTTGAAATAGCCTTTACGTTCTATTTCAGGATATGTTTAATTATTGAGGTGATTATTTAATCACATCCAGAAATGACATTCCAAAGTGATGACTTTCAGATGCATAGCAATGCATCTTAGTTATCAGGCCTCTAGAGCTTTTCACGAAAAAAGGTAAAACATTTTATTCCCCAATGTATGGTGTACAAGTATTGAGTCACTAAGAATAATCTTAGCGATTATTCCTCTGAAGGAGGAATTCTGTATTCTCAGTAATTAGGTGATGGTGGCTGCAAGCCACAACTGCTTGTCAATCAGCCCACCCTCTCTCTCATTCTCAACTCCACCTGACTTCTTGTTTCTACTCTGTTTTGTGTTTTCAAAGATTAGGAGTTGGTTTTATTTTCCCAGCTCTGTATCACATTAATCCTTACTGCAGGAGGAAAATCCCTCAAGGACATTTTTTCAGAAAGTTCTCTAATGCACAGCGCAATGATATTTCAAATACTCTAATGTATATGTGTTTCTTTTTTTGTTTGTTTTTCCCCCCCGGATTCTGACGCAGGAATATTTATTGTTGCTTGAAATAGTGAGCATTTCTTCCCCCTCCTCAAATATTTAATTGAAAAGTTGAATTTTTACAGAGAAACTCAAATACTACAACAATGAATACTGATCATTTCCCTCATTTCTTTTCAGCTACAGGATAGCTTCAGAACAGTTCAGGGTCTTTCTGATTTATAAAACATAGATGGAAATACTGAACTGATGATATTAAGCGTTTTATAATAACAGTAAGTAATGTCAATAAGGATTTCTCTGGGAAAGACTTCTTCGCTGCCGAATAGGACTTCGAGAAAGGCGTCTGGATGGTTAGATACAGTCTGTTTGGAGGGTATTTTGTTTAGAGACCACAGTTGAGGCGTGTGCACCGAGTGAAGGGGAGCAGGAGCTGAAACCAAAGTCATCAGTCCATCACCAATTACTTTGGAGGGAGAACAGTATGTCTTCCAATAAGCCTTTTTCCACAAAAAAAGTTCAAAAGGAAAAGCTTCATCCACACACAGGAAAGGATTTTGTTTTGTTTTGTTTTGTTTCCATATTGTTATCTTGTTTGGCAACCTCAGTGTCTTTTTTCCAGCTCTAATTGGCACTACATTTGTGCTGTGGAGTGGAGGATTTTATCTCTTTCGGCAGTCAGTAGCCTATCAAAAGCATGAAATTGCTGTTTTAAAATGGCGTTAAAAAAAAACCTTTTCATCTTGATAGTTCCTTTAAAGTGTTAGGCTTTTAAAGTTATCCTTTTTAGGCATGGATAATCTGTCTACGCTTTAGCACCAAGACTTCCTCATCCTGGTCTTTTGGAGGCAAAATTAAACATGTTTGAATAAAAGAAGCAGCAGTCCTCTGGCACTTGAAGTTTTAACACTGGCTGCTGCTGGCAGGTATTAAGGTGTTAGGTGTCCTAGAATAAATCCAAGGAAGATGTTAGCAGGCAGAAGAGGAGGTCACAGGTAGATGATAAAACCAGGGTGGCACACTGAGCAATTGAGAACGTGCCTCACTAGCCACTTGGGCATTGCCTTCTCCTACGTACCGTATCCGAGTACACATGGTATGTATGGATATGTCTAGAAAATAAACTACTTTATAAAAGGAATGATTGATCTAACAATACAGTAACAAATTCGAAGCTATTTTGATTGTTACTGGATAGCATTGGAATTTTTCTTTCATATTAGCAGATGAATCCATCATCTGGTACATCTTTAGAAAGAATGAGACATGTTTCTTCAAATTCCTTCCTTATCATTTATACTAAAGGTTATTTTCACAAAATTTGTCAGGTCACTTCACTGTGTGAGCAATTCCCCTGTGTTTAATCCCTGTACAGATCCCTATTTCTGCAGTATCATCCCTACAGCCGTTGTATTTACTCTTAATAGGATTTTCTTTGTTACTCATTTAAATTCGGAAGACTCTGCAGGTCAGTTCACACAAATGTACCTGGATCACTAAAAATCTTATTGTCCTTAATCATGTTGGCTCTCTTTTCTTTCTTTTCTTTTCTTTCTTTTCTTTTATTTCTTTTCTTCCTCTCCTCTCCTATCTGTTTTCTTTCTTTTCTTTCTTTTCTCTGTAAAGAAATACTAGTAGACACTAATGTTATAGCGTATGTATCATACTTCCACTTTTCTTCCCACAGTTCTAGCAACTGTCTTTTCATTATATCACATTTTAACATTTGACTTGTTAACCTATGTGGTTGGGAAAAAAAAAAGCCTCCCCATGGAATCATGGAAAAACTTATAATACAACACCTCTGTGTTGATTTTTAAGGTAGTTCAGCACTTTTAATGTAATTCCTGGTTTTCTTGTCTATTCAATTGTTATGGTTTGAAGTGGGGGGGGGAGGTCCAGGTGGCAGAAGCTGCCCTTCACACCGGACTCCCGTCCCCCTCGGGGCATGAGCCAAACGGCGCCTCTGCGAATTGCCCTATTTACATCGGACAAAGGAACCGGAAAGGTGTGCCTTTACCCAGGAGCAAGGAGAAGGGAGAGGGGGTTACGGCCCCCGCTCCCGGCTGCCGGCCGGGCCGGCGGCCGCCCCGTCGAGGATGGCGGCGATGGAGCCGCTTGGGGAACTCGGGGAGAGCCCCGCTCCCGGGACTCCCACCGGGCCGAGTTCACCCAGACAGGACTGAAATCTAAGAGAAACGGCCACACAGACAAGAGGTCAGTGAAGATGGAACGGAACAACGTGTGCCGCGGCTGAGTCCCCCTTGCCAGCAGGCCCTTTCTAACAAGTCCTCGGTGGAGCAAGCAGAGACCCACTCGCAGCCTGTGGAGGACCCACGTCGAGAAGAGATGCCAGAGCCTGAGCACGGTACGCATCTAGAGTCCGTGGGATGACCCCCGCCGATGGGGAGGTGTTTCGTTAAAGGAGATGCCTGAGCCTGAGACTGTTGTGAATCATGGGCACAGGGCGAGGCGCATTTACGCGTTTTGCATTTACGCATCTAAGTCTGTGCGGAGGCGCATTTAAGGTCGGTATGCCGACCCACGCCGGAGCGCATTTAAAGTCTGTATGATGACCCACTCCAGAGTGAGTGGCTACGGCTCCTTAAAAGTCCAGGACTGATAAAGCCCGCACTTGGGCAAATCTGATGGGGTAAGGATTTGCCCCCCAGCAGGTAGGATTCACGCTTTCGCCGTGAGTAGGGGATCCACTGGAGCAAGGGACAATGGTGTAAGGACTCCTTTTCCTTTAAGAGAAGCGGCAATAACAACTTGGAATGAACTGACCTGCACTCCCCCATTCCCTGCCCCCTGCGCCGCTGGAGGGAGGAGGTAGAGCCGGGAAGTAGAGGCAAAGGGGGGAGTGGTGTTGTTTTTAAGACCTGGCCTTGTTTTCTTGTTATCCTCTCAAGTAACCGTTTTTGTGTGCTTTTCTCTTTCTAGGTAGCTGTTAATAAATAGTTTTGCTTTAAGAAAACAGCCTCTTTTGCCTGGGACCGTGGTTGGTGGGTGCTCCTCTGTTCCTGTCTCGATTCTCAGCTCTTTTATTACATTTTTCTCCTCTCCATTTTACTGGGGTGGGAGAGCTGCGTGGGGTTTAGTTGCCGGATCAGCCTAACCCACTACATCAAAACTTATCTGTAACATTTTTAGTGGATACGATACAGAAGGTTAATAATTCATAACATTTTATTTTATAAACAAATCTAAAGTGTTTCTCTATTTGAAAATCATTATTTTTCCAATGAATCTTGATCTCATTGTATTAAAATAATATCCCACGGGCAAGCTGTAGACTTAAACAAATATTATTTTCATGTGACTCACACAAAGAGTTAACCCACCTTCAATTTGTGTTTCTAAAATAGATAAGTCATCCAATCAAAGAACAGAGGTGATATAGCATGACCTACATAAATAATGCAATACCAACTGCAGGTTTAATGATAAAAATCAGTTCAATGTAGTTATTTGTGAATAATAAGCACTGGATACACTTGTTAACAAAATGTGCTCTTCAGTGTTTGTAATAAGTGAAGTGTTTGATAAACAAGGCTTTATGTTATAATTGTGAATATATAGGGTTTTTCCTCAGTGAAGTCAATATTATTATTTTCTTTTCATTTTGAAATAGATAATCTCTTAGTTAATCACGTAAAAGTAGTAAGCTTGAGTAATTTTGTATAGGTCTGCATCCAACATGTTTAGCAAAGAGAGAAAAAGAAAAGTACCTTTTACCATAAACACTACCAGCTTTCAAGCAAAAATGATTTAACTCTTTCCTGTCATGGCATTTATTTTTTTTTTAAATTGAGTTCTGCTTTTTTCAAAAATATATACCTGCTTTCTATTCACTGACGAGCAGGCATCGCTGTAGCCCTTGCCCGCACGTGTGACCGCAGTGTCGTGGGCAGTTTGTCTGCTGCTGTACGAAAACAAGAAGCCTGAGCACTCGCTGCCTCTGCAAAGTTTCTGAGTGCTCTCTGTGCCACAAAAAAAAAAAAAAAAAAAAAAAAAAGAAGAAATCATCTCATCTCCATTTCCAAGAGCTGTTAATTACATACAGCATATTAAATCAAGTCCACTTGGGGAAAGACTTCCTTAATTAATTAATTTAATTAGCAATAAGGCAGAAGAGGGAGATATGGTTATCAGGAGATAATCATACCTTTGGGACACCGGATTGCGAAGACACACTTTGCTTCATCTTCTTTATGATTGTGGTTTACCACTTTTATGTGGTTTTAATAAATAACCTATAGATTCTATTGAACAGTATTACATTCGGAAGCGGGCTTACTCCTGAAATCTCCTTTAGAACAAAGCAATTACAATCAGAAATGAAATGAGTGACTTGCAGTCTGTTTGAGTGTAATGATCGGGGGAAATCATGTAATACAACGTGACCTCCTATAAGCTGTACTGCTGGAGAATAGTCCCAGACGGATACCAGAAAAAAAAAATACTGAGAAAATACCCCTCTGTTTTGGCATTTTTTCCTGCAACATCACTTTTACTGGCAATGTGTGAAGCAAATGACTTCAAATTAATTATATAAGTAAATAGTTTTCAATAAGTCTTCAATTAGATGACCACATTTCTTCTGAGCTTAAAAAACAAAGGAAATCTTTGCTCAGTAATGCTGAGTTTGTGTAGTGTTTGACGTTTTTTGGCTAGATACGGGCTGTAACCAGATTCCCACACCTTGGTACGCTGTAACTTTTCCAGAATCTGAGCAGGCTGAGGCAAAGCCAGGATGGTGATATGCCTCTGCATTACTTGCATAAATCACAGGTGTGCATTTTGCAGTGAGGTACACCCATCTACTGAACTAGACACAGCTGTTCAGTGCCTTTGAGACTGTCTGGTATAATTTCCCCACAGAAGGGTCAATTTTTTAGATTAGGTGCTCAAGAATTACCAAAGTTAAGGAAATCTTGATGTAGAAAAGCATGACTCTTTCTGAACAAAACCTTGAAGCAACTGAGCATTGAACATGCTCAAAGGAAGTAATATATCTGGCTGTGCTCAAAATCAGTCAGTTTCGACTTGCTTTGGTTTTTGCACAACTGAAAGTTATTTCCTTTATAGGCTGAACAATCTATATGAGCTAAAGTAAAGTCTTCCATTCAGCATTTAAATATTTCATATGCACTGAAATTAAGTCCAATTTCACAACAAAAAGTGTTATTCAAGACAGGAATTTTCCTGCCCGCCTCATTCAGCAGTCACTCTAAACTGAAATTGTCTCTATACTCTCTTTCTATACTTTCTAATGTAACTGAATATCCAAAGGTTTTGCCCTACAGCGAAGCGACAGTGCTGCATCTCACATCCACTGCAGCACAGAGAACAGAACTCTCCTCTGGCTACAACCAAACACCTATAATGGTATTTGCTTCTTCCCTGTCTGGTTCTTTTACTTTCATCTCCGTCTGCTTTTTGCACTGACAAAGTGCCTTCTCTCTTCTATTACAGTAGCCTTATTGTTGTAACAATAACGGAGATTATGTCTGGTAGCGAAGAGGTCCGTGACCTCCTCCGCCTGTGCTCCCGGAGATTTGTGCGTGAGCCGGCTCCCATGCGGCAGCAGTGCTGTTGTGTGAGCAGGGTGGTATGCCTAAACCAATATATTCTGACTCTTGTCCTTCCTGTTCCTCTCTTCTACTCCAGCTTTCTTTGTGTTTGTAAGTCTTTCAGGCTCTGTGATTTTTAAGACCCGACGCTAACACCTCATCTCTTTGTTATGCTTCTGGAGAAATTCAACTTCTTCAAGCCCCAGCTGCTTTCTGAGAGGTTAGAGAAAACGGATTTCATCTCAGACTCACCTCCACCCTTTTGTTCTCTCCAAGTGAAGGTGTAGAGAAGTGCTGAGAGCCTTTAATGATCCGTTTATTCAGGGATAGTCATGTTGATGTCAGTCCCTTGCTTCTTTAGCACAGGGAGCGTGAGGCAAATGGAGTGAAAGGTAGTAATAAAACAGAGTATAACAAAAAAAAGCAAACAAACTGGAACTCATGAACTGTACAAACTGATCCCTTAAATCAACAAGATGCCAGCAGAGTAATCCTCCTTGAGTGCTTTAATTAAATCAAACGATTCTCAAAAGTGTCGTCACCTTAATGAAAAGTGAGACTTACTGCTGGTCGTTTAATACTTCAGCTCTCACATTGTCTGTTAAAGGATTTGGGAGTCCTTCACATCATGCCTTTGGATTTGATGAGTTGGACTCTGCTCTGTCCTATTTGCTCTGCTGGGCTAAACAGAAAGGAAGCACTGTGAGGGAGATTAACTCGTAACATTGAGATCTACTTTTTCCTAAAGCGTAATGTTCTCTCATTATTGAGTCTCAAATGAGACTCAATACCGCACATCCCACAGGAAGAGATCAGGTATCTCCTGAAGATTTCTGACTTCAGCAGAAACAATACGAAAAGATTACTGCAATTTTGAAAACTGACATGACTTCTTGCTCCAAGTGAAACATTTATGTATCTCTTCTTTTCTCTTACTTTTATTTCAAGTGCCCTAGATGATAGCTGAATGCGTGCGTACAAGGCTGCGAAGAGGCAGAAGGTTCTGAAAATGACATCCAGGCACCATGAAATTACAGTCTTCAGAGCATATCAGTAAGAAGCTAATTCCATGTAATTTCTCACTCTAGTTACAATTTTGGTCATGACAAAGAAGTGTCAGAATTTTAATACCCATTTTTTGATTTATGCTGTTTTGCTATAGTACTTTGACCTTTTTAATATGCTATATTTTGGTTGGATGGTCATTCCACCCTTCTTGCTAAGAGCAAATTTTCAATGAATGCAAGTGGCATGGAAAAAAGTTGCTCTGAAATGTTTCCAAATGGATAACTTTATGTCGGAATATGGGATGAGGAGGGAGGAAGACAAAGATTCAGCAGAAGACGAATGAAAGTTGGAAAAAAAGTAGTTGCTTTAAAGCTGAAGGTTTCAACTGAAAGAGGAATTCAGATTCTTTTATCCTACTGAACATTACTTTTTAACTTTAAATAGCTTGAGCAGTAGATTCAAGTTGAAAAAAAAATCAGAACTGGATTTTCAGTTATGTCATATTAAGACCTGATTGGTAATCACCCTATTAGTCCTACTATACTTGGTTCAGTTATATCGGTCCCATCACACTCTTTAGTATTTCCTTTTAAGTGATACGCTTTGCTACAGACTTCTGAGGTCCTGCTGCTGTATACTTATACGGGAACAGTTTTCTGCTCTTGGCAAGACTCCCTGCTGAGCTCTTGGGTGGGACAATGCAATGTTTGGCACAAAAGTGGTGCAGCCGAGGAATGGAGCATGTTATAGCTCTTGATTTATCTATCTTGGACTCTGAATAGAGCTAGTTCTTGACACAGGCCTGTTGTCTAATGACCCTGGCAGAACATTTCTTTGGGATTCCTGGAAAAAAGTGTTTATTTGCCTACTGTTTACACAAAACTGTGGCAGCTGCTTTGTCTGTGTGCAATAGCCATCAAGCCTGTGAGACTAGATACAGAAACACTATGACATTTTACCAGATGCATAAGAAGGGTAGCAATAGCACCAAAACCAGGATGTTTCAAGAAAGCATTCAATAGGGATAAATGCGTTTCATCCAGCCTACTTGTGAGGTTTTCACTGACAAACAAACACGTTGGTTCGGATCCTCAGCTGGTGCATTGAAGCCCAGCTCTACTGATTTTAGCTGGACACATGCCCACTGAGAATATGGTTCTTCAGTTGCGTATCACAGGCCCACCAGGAGTCCAGCTCAAGTGTTGTGAATACAAATCTTGCTGCGTGAACATCTACAAGGCTCCCCAGAACGGTGTTTTGCAGCGCTGGGACTCTGGGCTGCAGCTGTCTGGAGGCATGCCGCCTAGCTGTCCTATCTGCTGGTAAAACGAGCAGGCAGGGTGTGTATAATAGTGCACACATACTAATTGTACCACGGTTATTAGTTGACAAATGTTGGCCACCTCCTCCAAACCGCTGTTTCAACACGCTATAGCTCTGTGCCTCCCTGCAACAGCATTTTCTTACCCCTAAATCCAATACGATCCCTGCTGCTCTGGTAGGTTATGGGAGCTCTTGAAAGGACACAGACTGGAGTTGAGAGTGATGGTGGGGCTGGATCAGCACAATTCCAATCCATATTATAGTTACGAAAGTTGAAGTACCTGTTGAAGTGGCTGTTGTTTCAGATGTAAGATGTCTCTGGCTAACTGCTGTTTGGTTAGGACTTACACCACTGGGCTTATGCCTCATGCACATCAACTGGAAATACCAATATTAGACTAAGCTCTGTATAATACAGTGCAACTTGTTCAGCAGAGTAGGTAAAGCATGTTTACTGGATTTTACAGTATTCTGAATACACAGAGTAAGTTAATGTTAATTTCTTTAAAGGGAAGGGAAATCTGTCATAGATGCTTTGCAATTTTAAAACTAGTCATTGAATTTTTCTCAGACTGCTTTTTCCCACTGTGGTTCAAGTTCTCGTTCCAGTTACCTTGTAACTACTTCTTAAGATGAGATATTCAGAAACTAAAAATATTGATAATTTCCATGGACTCTTTCTTGATGGGGGGGGGGGAAAAAGGGGTAGTTCAAGTCCTCGCTGTTGCATATTTGCTGCTGTTCATCTTTCTTAACAAGACTATCTATTTGAATATGAATTCATGTTGTAAAATTAATGCATTAAAGGTCTGCATCAATCATATTGAAAAGCTAGCAAGAATGAAATATAACATTCATTTTATCCCAGTTTATAAAGAAAAATGTCTTCCAAGAAGAAGCAGATTTTATTTTTATATGAACAAAAGTCTAGACTTAAGTGAATTACCAAGGTATTTGAGAGATTGACTATCAGAAAATTTCAGATACTTAATGAATTCCTCATAGCATAATCCCCCAAATGCCTTCCGTTACAGTTATCCGAAAATATTTCATAACTTTTCAACTTACTTGTAGGAAATTTATTATCCACCTGTGATTTAATACTAGTTTGAAAAAGAGGCAATGCAGCAAGAAAAAATTTTTAGACAGTAATTTCCCTTATCAAAATTAATTTTCTCTGAAAGTCATTTTAAGTACTTTTATCCAGAGTGAAATCTTAAGCCAAGCTTTTTGAACCTGCTACAAAATGTAATTTAGGTCAGTTGCCTGATTTGGTTTATTAAATGATATTCCTATCATTTTGTCAACCAGTCTATTTAATTTTGTGTTTTCTGGGCAGAGAATAAGTTACCGGATGAAGACCGCAAAGCTGTATAGAATGAGGATTTTGAATCATTATAGCAGTATGTAAAGTATGCATATGGACATAGAACAGAGGACATGAGAAGTTGCAGATTTTTTGTTTATATGTTTTGAATAGATCTTTGAGTCTATTTTTGCCCGTACACTTAGTACATCTCCTGGCATCTGACATATCTGACAGGCTGATACCATCTGGGAGTTAGGCGGGTGCTTGGAGTTTCTGGGAGTCACACAGATGCACTTGACTGTTGTGCGGTGCATCTTAAGGATGGTGTGATTATTTGAATTTTGCCTAAAGCTGGAATGGAAATAAAAAAGATTAATGTTTCAGGTCCCTATGAATGTTTTAGATTTACTGCTTATGAAACCTTGTATGAAGAAGAATGTTGTTTTTTCCAGCAACAGTTTCACCCTTGGTATGCCCCACAGATACAAGTCTGGAGCCCCAGAGGATGATATCTGTTTCTTTCAGCCTCTGAACCAGCCACCTGATGATTTGGGTGCTTGCTTGCTCAAGCAGGAAAGGAGAGGAAGTTAGAATTCAGAGTTTCTATCTTGAATCCAGGGCTGGTTTATAGGCAGTATAGAGTTGTAGGACTCACCTTGGACATAATTTTTACTTTCCAGTGATTGCTCCACCCAACATGTTGCATTTTCTGAGTGCTACTGTGAGGTTTCCAAATCTTGTCCAGGGCTGTGGACAGAGACCAAGTATTTCATTCAATACTTGGTGTGGATTCTACTCTGGGAGAACATTTCTCTTTTATTGGTTTCACAAAAGTCACCTTCACATTGTTCAAGAATCTTTATCAAACTAACTCTGTAGTTCCTTACTTCTAAAAGTAAGATGATGTTCCAATTTACTAATTAAAATTGTGACAAAAAAATATATGCACAACTTAAAAGGCACTTAATCCCTTTGTTTTTTTCAAGAATTTAGTGAGATAAATGCACTGCAAACCTCAAATGCTTAACTATAATTTTCCACACCTTTCAATTATCTAGCTGTGACAGTAGATGGACAGAAGAAACTGGGTTTAGTATTTAGTAGTCTTTTGTGAGAAGTGTGATCTTGAATAGCAACATCCAAATGTTACTTAAGAGCATGAAGAGAAACTCCATGTTTTGAACTGAATGTAAATGCTTTGCTCTGCACAAAAATTGTGAAGGATGAGTCACACAGTTGGTATTTGATTTCTCCAGAAAAATGTCTGCAACAACAGACAGTTGCCAGCCAGCCTGACTTGTGCTGGTTTCTTTGTCAATACCTTTCTGCGACTTTCTAAAAGTCATGCGTGGGACCACTCATCAACCCTTGTGTTGGAAGAGACTGGAGAGATTGGAAAGGAACTTTAAGTTACACACAAGATGTTTCATATTTTCTACCTTTAAGAATTGCATACCAAAATAATCCACAATTCAGCAGCTTTCATTCACCAGACAACTGTGGAGAAATTGCTGTAACTGAACAAGGCAGCCGTGTGTATTCCACGTTAAAAATGAAACTTCCTTTATTGTAAGAAAGTCTGTGATGAAATTTGAATAGATATTTTGATTGCGACTATCTATCTTGAATCTCATAACTTTCTGAAACTTTCATTGCCATCCTGGAAGCCGTTACATTTAAAACTTCAGGAAAATTTATGCAAACAATTTTTTGAAAGTACCCTGACAAATACATTTTTTGAACATCTGAATTAAAAAGCATAAGAGTTTTCTTATGGTTTCTTCAGGAGTGCTTAATAACAGTTACTTTGGCTCACTGAGTTCTCGCATAAGTCTCCGTCCTTTTAGGACAGGCTTTGTTGGTTGCATTACTGAATATTTTGAGCAAAGACAGGACACCTGCCATAGATGTCTAGATATGTGATTTATGTGTCTCTGTTTTCAGGAAGCTGTAAGCAACTCAAAGCTCTGAGATAAATAATAATCTTTATTATAAATTAAATTCCTGATTCAGTGCACAATAAGGCATTGATTCTGCCTCCAGAAGCTGGTGTCAGCAGAATTAGGACATAAACCTCACAAAGGTGTCTGTGAAGAAGGCAAAACTTGAAATTAATTAATTCTACTTGAAATTAATTTAGATTTTAAACTTCAATGCCGTCTTAACGTTTTTCTTTTTGCCCTCTGGAAATAGCTATATGTCTCTATGTGAAAGAGAAGGAAAGATTAACTGCTGGTTTAGGTATTTTGCACCACCTGTCGTTAACAAACAGACTAGCAGTTTGTAAGCACTTTCTTCCTTCAAACTATAGAAGGCAAGAAATACTGCCTATTTCTTTTTTTTTTTTTTTAAATATAGGTTAATCTGTAATTTGCTTTATTTTATGCTAATAAGAGTCTCTGTCATTAATTACCATTTTAATCACTATAGGTATTTCTGGTAATTGCATGTTTTCAATGCTGTCATATTCTCTTAGAGGAAAGATACTAATTCATAAATATTCAATCTTCTGAATTCATTTCCATCATAAAAGCATCAGTGCTTAAGATATTTACAGTGAGAGTAATATAATTACAGATGCTACTCATAAAACATAAATGCCAGAAATATTTATTATTAGGAGTGTGCTTATGCTTTCATAGGCAAACTTTGGCTCTGGGAAGAAACAATGAATATGGGAAAGTTACAAACTGAAAAAAAAAGATGCAGAAAATGGAGAAGGTTAAAATAGTAGGCTTTGGGTTCCACTGGAAATATACACAAATTGGGTAAAACATCCTAAATCTCTAGTAATGTCATCCCTTTGAGGATTTCATCTGACAAACTGTGGCCTTGTGATCCGAAGATGATTGTAAAACTCGTATCCACTCTACATACTAAAATTTGCCTCAAGGGGCTCTCAGCAGAATCTAACCTCTCCTCTTTCATTTTAGAATAAAGATCAAGCGTGTCACAGATATACTAGATATTTCCTACCAATTCAACAAACTACTCAAGGCTGCTTAAGAACCTTAAAAAGGTCTTTCTGTCCAACAAATTACACCAGCATCATTTGATATACAACAGTTGTGATTTAACACTCTAACAGTTATGCAATTTTTATTCTAAGAAAAATCACATGCCTGCAAGCCTTAGATGAGGTTGAATCTTAGCAGCATCAGAGGAAAGTACTGGAGGTCAGGAATGGCTGAACTGAAACAGGGACCTAAATGAGCTCCCTGTGGCAAATCTGTAGTCTAGTACCACAAATAGGACTCCATTGCCTGGTTCAGTTCTGCACTAATAATCAGAGACAGTAGTAACAGATAAAAATACGTAAACTCTTACCCGTAAGAAATGGTCATCTGTGTAGAAAAACGTCTTCCCAAGAAGCAGGGAAGGCATTGCCCCAGGCGCTCTTGCCTGGAAAAGAGATGTCTGTCCCTTCCCCGCAACCCCTATTACTTAACAGAGATCCTTTCATGATGCTGAGCCATCCAGACTGGTACCAAGAAAAATGTGCATGTTTCTTGCAATGATCCTACCCAGCAGAGGAGTGAGGCTTGTCGTCTTCCTGTTTTTCTGAGCATCAATCCAAACACATATGAAGGCTTTGATTTTCAGTGCCATTGCCTTTTAATTCTTGTTAGTGCATACAATGGGGTGTAAGTGTACGCACACACCTGTATCAGCAGAGTCGAGCCAAGGTAAAGGACATTAGTGCTAAAGTAAATCAGTGCATGCTCAAAAGTTGCAGGAACGTTTTCTCCGAGGTTTTAATTATAATACCAAGTGTGTTTGTAACAGTGATGAAAAGGGACTTCATCTTAAAGAACAGAGTTCACAGCTAAAGCTTTTAAAGTCACAAGGGAACGACTCTGCTCTGAGCCAAAGGAGCTAATTATTAAACATTCATACTGCTGCCTTCTCACAAACAGAATATCTGATGGCTCAGATTGCTGGTTAACGCACGGCGGTGAGGGGAATGGCTTCCACACATCTGTTTGTTTCTTCAAAACCCAAGTCTTGAAACAAAGCTCCTGTGAATTCTCCAGCAAATCAGGCAGCATGAGATTTGGAAGACGAAATACAAAGCTTTGGCATCAGGTCCAGCTATGACAGGATCTAGCAGGAAAAGGTGGAGACTCAGGTAGAAGAGACATGGAAGCAAAAGAGTCAGATACAGTCAGTGTTTTACAAGCCAGTTCTTCCCCTTCTGAAGTTTATGTTGCCACCAATCTAAATCTGATGTTTCACTTGCTTCTGATCAAGTGATTCAGGTGCTGGTTTGCAAACAGGAAGTTGTTAGTAGTGGTAAGTCTTTAATGATGGTAAAATAATTGAGATGAATATGAATATTTAGAATCTTCAGAGTTCTTCTTCTTTTTTTTTAACTAAAAATCTACTTTTTATGCGTCTCTGAAACAAATACAATTTTTATGCCTAACCTTCTCCAGTCATGAGGGTATTTTTCCTCTTTAAATGATTGGTTTGGATTAACACAAAAATTTACTGAATAAGTATTTTTTGTTTATGTCTGTTTTAAACAGGGCAGCATATAAAAATGCTGAAGATAGAAAAACCATGATGGATAAATATTTGCTGACGATTTAATTTTTGTTGTTATTTTGTGAAGGAGAAGTATAGACTCCATTGAAAAATCAAAGGGGGTAAGCAAGTTGATAATTGTTAAACCTTAGCTTCTTTTGTGATGTTACTCTCTGCTATGCAAGCCTGAAAGTTTGGATGTGGCTGCCCAGAGCTTACAAAATGATCTGCAGGATTGATGCAGTACCGGTGCTTGACTCTATACGCTGATACTATCAATGAAGAAAATCAAACAACGTCTCTGAATGAACAAATAGGTGGTGGGTTTAAATTCAGAAGGGGAGTCATGCAGGGAAAAGGTGGAGATAGGAGCTGAAAATGAAAAAGGAAGTAAGATTTGTTAAGCCAGTCATGAGATTTCTCCTCTTTCCTGTCTGCTTTATAAATTTCTGAAACGTATTACAAATTTATTAGACAAGTGCACTTTTTGACCTAGTTGGTCATCTTCCCGCAGAGCCAGAATACGTTGCTTATCACACCTTGTTTCAGACTCCTGGCTACAGCTGCATGAATATTACTTATTCCTTTAGAAAAAATGCAAATATCTATTTAGCCAGAATCAATAAATATATAAATAAATAGTTTGCTGAAGTTTAGTATAAAGTATAGTTTAAATTAATCTTTAAAAAGTAAAATGCTCTCTATTATTGTAGTTAACAGCTTGTCTGAACTGTCCAGAATGACTAATGAATGAGATAACAGAAATGCCTATCATTCCTTCATTGTGCTCAGCATAAAAGTTTTTCTTTTTCCCCCTGAAGCCCCACAATAGCACTTTACTTGATTTGAATATTAATGTTTCACTCTGAAATTATTAATTTAAATATAAATTTTCTTCATTTGATATTGTAAGAGACTTCACAGAGAAAAATGACGGACTATGAAACATAATGAGCAGCATCAGCCTAGTAAGTTATGTAGTAAGACATCAGAAAAAGTAAATATGTTTACTCTTCATTTCGTTTTTATTCCATAATTACCCATGTGAGACTGAATATAGCTATATTATATGCTGGTCTTAGTTATCTTTCGGTTATGAAATTACAGAAAAGCTACCTCATGCTTTAGCCTCTTGTCTGGATGAAACAGAACAATTCTGCCCACATATTTGTTACAATTTATTTATATTTGTGCAGCAAACATCCACAATGAGCAATATGGAGCTCTAATAGTTTAATGAAGGTTGTAGGACACTATGGAACACTAATGGAAGATACATTGGTAAAAAGGATGCTGAGAAGCATCTATGAGGTCTAAGAGTGTTTTTGATAATCTGAAGGTGAGCTCCTTAAGAGGTAGCTCCATTAAGATGTAATAGTTACTTCCACATAGTTGTTTGTACTATGTATTTCTGGCCTCATAGGGATGTATTAACGATGTTACAAATGTGCTTATTTTTTACAGTATTTTCTGCTTTCAAATCTGTAACACAAAAACTTTATTTTTTACCTTTTTTACATGTAGCACTTTGGATTTTCTTAAGAAATCCACAATAAATCCGACTAGATAAGTTTTTGCGATTCACATTACAATGAAATAATTTGTTGTAGTTTCAGAATATTATTATAAAAGAACACTTTAGATCAACTCAAAAACTAAAGTTCTTGAGAGTGACTTGAATAATTATCCAGAAGCCATCAGGAGTTTGGAAATATTAGCAGAAAAAAATAGACAAACCTCTGTTCGCTTTTTTCTTGCTACCTCCCTGGAGATGATTGATATGTGATGATTTATTCAAAATGTAAAATTTTCCTAAGGATTCATGTTGGCAAGATACATTGAGATCCGTCAGATGTTACATTTGTGAGTGCAAAACATACTGTTTATAGAATGGCTGATGACTAGAAGATTAGTGCAAGAAAACCTGAGAGTAAAATGCTTCCTTTAAAGTGGTGATGTGTACGGTAATTCTTTTTAATTTAAAAATTGATTCTGCACCTAAGATAGATGACAGCAGTCATTTCTCAATCCTACTAGTCCTCTTAACCTTATTGTTGAATTTGAAGCATGACACTAAGTGCCTACCAGACCAAAATTGATTAGTCAGTACAAGTCCAGATATAACGTGGGATGCACATGAAAAAGCAGTCTTTGGTCATTATTATACAAGGAAGATCATATCATATTTGTGTAAAGACATTATACTCATTTTTTCATTCCATTATATAGGTTTAAGTGCTTAATCCTAAATCCGGATGTACACAGGACTTATATTCTGCTCTCAAGGATTCCCTTGAGGATGGAGAGCTTGTGATCATTTTATTTGAAATCCTTCTTCAGTAATATTTCTAGGTTCAAAAAAATCCAAATATTTCGTGTCATTGACTATATTCATTGATTACACCTAAAAATAAGGTCCAAAACCAAGGTGCATTAATTATGTGTAGAAATCTGAGGTCTAGTCATGTGTTATTACATGTAGAAATACAAGATCTACTCATGTTTTTATTGAAGTTGGCAGTAAATTTTATTTCATATTAACTATAACAGATCAAACTAAAGTGAATTCAAACTTGCTCTTTTCCTCTCTTGGACATTGGCAAAGGGGCTGGAGCACTCCTGCTCGCTGTCATCTCAACTTCTGCGCCCCTGTCCCTTAGGGAAAAAGCACTGATGGGTAACCAGCAGAATCTGGTTTGTTGTTTGTTTGTTTGGTGTTTTTTTCAGTAGGAAATACCATAACTGAATAGCTCAGGCAGTTCTAAATATCTTTCCAGTCCAGCGTCTTAAAAAAGTCTGTGTGTTGAGACACAAATGCTGATAGATACAGTCACGTTTAAATGCCATGCCTAAAAATCCCCAGAGGGGAGGGGTGTGCAAACGAGGCCTCTTTCTCTCTAGCATAATTGAATTCTTCCTTTTCTTTTGAAAGTGAATATAATTTTTTATTGTTGGAAATTCCTGGCTATATGACTTAGTATATAATTATAATTCATGCATATGTATTTACAAAAATGACTGACTGACTGGTTTCCTGGGATTTTTACCAACTTTGGGGTCTGAGCGTCAATGAATATACAAAGCAAACAAAAACATAGTTAATAATTTCCATAAGACTGCTCAAAAGTAGTAAGCCATGTATTAACATGCTGAAAAATGATTTAGGACAGACCATAAATTCTTCTATTTTAACTCTTTTGTAAAAAGAACTTTGCAAAATGAACAAATTTATCTAAGTTGATGGATAATATTTCATAAAATCAGCAATTCTCCTTGCCAGAGGATACGAGCCAAATCTTTTTAACTGAACTATTGTACAATATTAAAACTGTAGAAAGAAATTAGTGCTACGTTAGTGTACATGGGCTAGAGTTAAAACAGAAGTAATGTTTAAGGGTGTGCTAGGAATAGAAATCCAGAATGAAGAAACAGCCAGAGATCTTCTGCATGATGTAGTTACAGTGACACCAGACAAACAGAAACATTCTAAGGATTAAGGCCCTAATCTTTCTGAGGTCAGTAACAACCCTTTCTCTGGCTCCAAGTACGGTAACTGTTTATGCCATGCTACGTCTGGCCCTACATCTGGGTGCACTGGTGAAAGAGAGAGGAAAAGGCACCCAGGCAGGGCAACGTGCAAGGGGAAACACAACCACAGCTTTTGAAGTCACTGCTACTAGAAAAGGAGATGCAAGGCCCTTGGTGGGGAAAAAAAAAAAAAATCACATTAACAGTCCAAACCAACAGTGCATGGTCAAGGGGTGAATGACTACTTAGTTATTATGAGCAAAGAGGTCAGTATTTTTCAGCTTAAATTAATTGAAGTTGCAATTTTTTCTGAAGGCTTCTGGAATGATTAATGTTTTGTTTGCTTTTAGAGAGAAACAGATTGTTAGATATTTTAATACATATAGAATTAATTTTATGTGATTTAAAAAATATTTTTCAACTCTAGGTGACAGCTGAAATGGGCAATTTCAGCTAAGTATATACCATACGTTCATATTGTTGTAACTACCAAGCTCAGATTTTTATTTCAAAATATTAATCTAATAAAAAATGTAGTCCAACTCAAGTTAACACAACTAAGGAAGGATATAGGGTCAGAATCAGGCTCCTTTTTACTCCTGATACTAGCCAAACTGTTCTCCAGTATTTTTGGTATTTTAGATAACCCAGGTTTGGTATAAAATCATATTTTGGCCTTAATTTATAGTTTTCTTTCCTTTTGTTGACATTCTGAATTTTTAAAGGTCTATCATTTTCTGTGTGACAAGGTGTTTCATTCTAAGAGTTAATCGATCAGCCTAACAAATGTATGCATTGTTTTCTTTAATATTTTGGGGTTTTTGCTAACATGTAAAAGGCAAATCTTGTCATGATGTGATAAGTTACAGAATTGAAACTTGTTCAAACCCAAGGAGAAGAATAATCTGCTGAGGCATCTGTGAGGTTGGCTGTTTTGATAGAAGGATTTTAATAGGATATTTATATAGTCATTGTGACCCTACACTACTGCAACAAAATTTTTGTCTGTCGTCCTCATTTGGAAATGAGAAAATAAGTATGAAAGAATTTATATTAGTGCATAATAATATATCTTAAGCTTCACCATGTACATGTCCATGAAAATGTAGATTAGATAATTTCATTTATTAGTTGTTTATTTTATGAATCATCCTTTGGTGCTTTCCATCTGCTGGCTATCTTACTCTGAAGAAACTGACAATGGAAGAGATAGCAAATCTTTAACGAGTTTCTATTTTCTAAACTTACATTTATTTGAATGATAAAGAATATTGACTTTCCTTCTGAGTGAAAGCTTTGACTTTTCATAAAAACTGTTATGTGATTGGCCAAGGCAAAAGTGAGAATCTTAATTAAGACTTATCTTATTTCAATCTAATACAAAAGGCTAAGGGTTGTAAATAACACTACTCACCTTCCAAAAATCACCATCTGTCACAAGTCTTTTTAGAATTCAGAATTTTCTTTAAAGTATTTCTACTTTGTCGGTAAGGTTTCGAGGCAATGAAACTTGAAAAATAAAATGTGCCCTAGTCTTTTTTTTTTTCCCCAAAATATCCTCTTTTTCCTTTTAAGGATCCCCGGTCATTTCTACTGCTTTCCAGTTTTCATACATTTAATAATGAAAGTACTTTAATTACTCCAGAAGGTTCTTGCTGCAATAGCTTCCACAGTTTTCCTGGATACATTGAATCCTAAACTATATCTTGGAGATTAAAAGCATATCTTTAATATTTCTTGTGGTGCTTTGTATTACACACTGATAGCAACTTGACTAGATTGCTTTACTCATTCTTATATTTATTTCTCTTATTAAACTTGCCAGTTAATCACTGCAATAAGCAAATTTTCCCCTCTTCCCTTGTTTCTTTCTGAAAATTTCTATATTCTTTCTTTTCCTTGGTCATAATTACAATGCTATAATTTTATCAAGCAGTTTCATTTCAAGATGGAATTTGATCCCATCGGTGCTTACAATCTTCTGGAAAACATGTCTTGTGATGGGTCTCATGTTGCATGCTTGAGAAAGTTAGTGCTGGAGATATGAGAATATGCACGGTGACTGTTGTCTTGTTCACCGAGAATCTCCCTGAAATATGTTTCGGGAAAACCTATATAAATGAAATCTTGGTGCAGATATAATCATTTCTGCCTGACTTCCTGCATTATAGCATTTTAGAAGCAACCTTCAGGAGTTCTATGCCTTTTTTATGTTAAAGTGGAGTTATTTTGCCCCCTCAGCAATTAACTGTGAAACTAAGTGTTTAAAAAGACTCTTGTTAGTAGGAAGGAGGGCTACACAATAAACATAATGGCTCTAAGGTAGCAATTCACCTTTACATAAAGAAAATGTAAATAGTTGAACAAAAATTAAACTCCCAACTGGAAAGATCTAGAAGAACTTACTTTAGTATAAGTTTTGTAATATTATTCCTTTCACCTTCCAAGCCATTTAGATTTTTGAAAGTACTTATTACTGGTTTAATGCTAACTTTTAAAAATCAAAATTATTTGTGTGCCAGAGCCACAAGCCTGCCAATGGTTTCTGAATCAATTCCAAGAGTTAATCCTAACTTTAATATTTCTAATTAATTAATCTTGGCTATAACAATCGTAACCTGCAAAGGATGAGATTGCTGTGGAGTTCATCCGCATGTAAATAAATCTATTTTTACATCAGAAGGATGCTTTAAACTGATGTCTAGAAGTTACTAAAGCTTTAAATTGTGTGTAGATAGAAATCATTCTAAAAGAACTGTTTAATTGTCTAAGTAAATTTAAACCTCAAACCATGCTTAAGAGGAAGAAATACCTGAGAACACTTCACATTTTACAAAAGCCCATTTTAAACCATTTTTGAATAGTGAGTCTAAGAGAACTTTGAGTCAAAACAGAGCATGTGCTGGATACAAAATGCAATGGAGCTCAACTGACTCCGAAAGCTTCTGTTTGCCTTTCTATGTTACCGCAGCAAAAGCCAAGCTGACGATGAACTGCCAAGGTTAATCCACAGAAGACAAGTTGCTTTTCTGTAGGCAGTGAATGCAAAACAACCAAACAGAGAGCGCTCGTCAGTACCTCCTCTCACAGTTTCACAAGCTTGCATACTTCCTAGCTCCTACTTGGTTTCTGTAGGCATGTTATAAGGACACCCGGGAGAATGTCAAACAACCCTGCAGATGGTGGAAAAGACTTTTTACCAAACCCATGCAAGGTGTAGTCTTTGGACAAGTAGACTCGGGTAAGGCAGTAAGTTTGAAGGACATAATCTTGCTGTGACTCTCCCATCCAATGCAGTTTAACTAAGCTCACCTAAGTTCAACTAACCAGAGCAAAATATATTTCAACTTTTTATAGTGTGAATGCTATTACTGTAATAAATAGCATCAATTTAAAATTAATGTTTTGCTATAAATTTCCAAATATTTTTCTTCAGTCAAAGTTTTAAAATGCGTAAATTCGCTTTACAGAGTAAGCTTGTGTATTTCTGTTTTGATTGGAAGCCAAACCAATTTTCAAATGTCATAGGCCTTCAATGATGGGATTTGCAGGGTTTCACCATATCCACATAGGACTAGAAAAGAGATGCAAGCATGCTTTAGAGCACTGAGAAAATCAAAATAAAAAGGTTTGTCAAAGGCATGAGTGGTTACTCTAAAACTAAGTGTTAAAATGACTTGTTTATTTAAAAAACAAATAAAATGGAAGCAATCCTTGTGAATTACATCTGAATGCTGGAGGAATCGTTCTGTTATAAAGACATTCTAAACACAATTTACAGTGCAATGCAATCAATTGAATCTGTTTATTGACTTTAGTGAATATTGGATAGATCTTTTCCTCAATGAAGCAGCAGAAATTTGCCATGACTAGTGAGAGCCAAAATAGCAAATCATTATAATGAAACTGTTTAAAAGAAAAAAAAAAGTCATTGCTGATTTATTCAAATTCTTTGAGTAACCGAAATTTTCTTCAGTGACTATCTGATAAATGTGTAAAACCATTAAGCTAATAAAAATTCTACATAATAAATGCAGAATAATAATTACAGCCAGATGCATTAAATTAATTAAATCTCTTCTTGAATCAATTTATGTTATAATGACTGTAGTCATGTGATTAGTGTCTCTTAAAACAATATTTTATCAAACTATCTGCAGTAGAGCCAGGCAAGTGTTTCATATTTAATTTTATTCTGAGAAGTTACGACAAAGAGGAATTCTTCACTTGGTTGGTTTATTTTCTATGCTTTGAGTCAGATCTTCTTCCGTACATTTTTTAATGCCACACTTTCCCGAGTACCTGAATATGGGGACAGTAGAGATGTGAGATATACTGGATAGGATCATAGAATCATAGAATTGTTTGGGTTGGAAGAAACCTTAAAGATCATCTAGTTCCAACCCCCTGCCATGGGCAAGGACACCTTCCGCTAGATCAAGTTGTTCAAAGCCTCATCCAATCTGGCCTTGAACATTTCTGGGGAGTCCAGGGATAATGCTGCGTCATGTCACTGTGGGCTTTCTGCATGACAGAAGATCTTTAAAATCTTTTGAAGGGCATGCTGGCCCAGAAGAGGTTAATGGCAAATCCCCCCTGAATTCCAACAGGGCCAAAAAACATCTTAGCAATTCTTGCTGCCAAGTAGCAGTCTTTCACATTACCCATGACTGATGGCAAAGGAACTAAATTTTGGCTGAGAGTCTGGCCCCATGTTTGTACTAATGCAGTAACATTTTAATCTATAGTTAGGAAAAGAATTGATTTATTAGTTAATATCTTCTTTAACCTTTTGCAATGAAACAATTGTAGGAGAGGTAACTAGGCAGGTGTACAGGAGAGGAATTCTTTAGAAGTATAATACTGGTAAACATTCTTTGTCAGAGATTTTTTTGTCCAATACTGTTTATTCAAAATTTGACATTTTAGGTCATGCAGAGTCCCGATTTCGCTCTTGTGATTGCTGAGGAAAGTTTGTTCCTCTCGTGAACGCATGCCTGTGTACGTTGTACAGTGCATCCATACACATGCATAAATAAATATGTCAGGGTATGGAATAAAACCATCTTCTTTCAGCCAGGTTAAAGAAGGCAAAGTATGTAATTCAGGAGATCAACTTCTTATTGAAGCATATAAGCTAATGTTTCATGATCAGCTTACATCCTTGGGCAATATGAAAGGTAGTACACCATGAATCATTTGAAGCATGGCAATACACATAATTTGCTGCAGCAAATACCTTCTTTTTTCTAGTTTAGAGGAGCACAGGAATGCAGGATGAATCCTCTAGTCCCATCTTCTGCAAGTCCTTTCCATATTCTTTCCTTCTTTTCTTGTGTGTCACTATATACTTTTGTACAAAGTCTTATTTTGCTTACGGACCAATTACTAAAATTGATTACGGAGCAATCTATACTCCTGGCATGTACAGACCAACAGAAGTGCCTCCTTGCCTCCCCTCTGAATGGATCTGTTAGAGATGGCCTCCCTGTAAAAAGGAGTGTGCCTTTTACACGCCTTTGTGCTGGCAGCTCCACATAGTCTCTTTTCTGGGGGTAATCAGTTACAGTATATTTCATTAAAATGTCACTGAATCATGATACTTGATCGATATTTGTTCTGGAATCCACCTTATTCCTGCATCTACTATTCAGCAACATCAAAGTTGAGTTTTCAGTCTCGTGTTAAATAAATTGAGCCCTTTCCAATCAGTGAATCTTCAGCGATTCTTAAAGCTGTAAAATCAAGGCAAATTTCTAAGCAAAGGTTTTTTGAAAATCGTACATAGATGTATCAATATGCGCTTAGAATATATTGGCTAGAAGAATTGTCCTTAATGGTCTTTTTGCAGACTCCATGAAGAAGGGGAGTTTTATTTAGCAAAAGCTCTAGAAATGCTTAACTGAGTCCTGCTTGCCAAGCCGTTTTATCCACTCAAGTAGAGCAATTGAGCACAAACAGAAATTCCAAGACTCTTACAAGAGAAAGGACAGCGGAGGCAGTAAGAGATCATATGTGGAGAGCTGACATGATATTCTCTAATATACACAAGAGCAATGCATGACTATTTTCAAGACCTTTCTGTAAATCTCTGTTTGTTTGTCATGAGGGAAGAAGAAATGCCAAATAATGTCCACAGCAGGTAGGAGCAAATCTGATAACCAGAAATGCCGATATAAAAATTGCATGGCTTTTTTTTGAATTTCTACTGCACATGATATTAAAACTAATTTACTCACATTTTTCATTACATAATGATAATGATTTTATCTGTAGACCATAATTAATACATGATGGGAAGATTCCTGTGGTTAAAATGCATTATAAGCTATCAGAGATGGAAACAAACACAGCATGAGTTTCACTTTTTGGGGTTTTTTTTCATTGCTTTTTTTGAGTCCAAGCAGAGATTCTGCTTTTTAGCTACATTTTCTCAGTGTTTCAAAATTGCCATAGCTGGTAATACCACAGTGAGAAGAAGCATTTTTCATAAACACAAAACTTTGATGAGAGAGTAAACTTTGCATTTATAGAGTCAGAGTCCTTTTAAAAAAGCTACTGTAAACAGAGAAATATGCATACAGAAGCATACTTTATTTTTATCACTTTATAAAAACATCATTAGAATGAAAAGCCATTCTTCTTGTACTAACAGCTATTCTGTATTAAGTAACTTTCACTGTTGCTTCAGGAAGCAGTTACAAGACTACTTTAAAAGTACTGATTCCTAAGGTAATTTTTACTTGCTACTAGTGTTTAATTTATTTGACATATTCAGTCAGGTGGTTACTTGATAGTTACATTTTAATTTAGTATCCTTTGATTATCATTTGGTAAAGGTACCTCGACTGGCTATCTCTTTATAACCAAGTCAGGCAGGTTACCTTTTGCTCCTCTTCATTTCTTAGTGCTGCACATGGATTTCTGTCAGTATATTTGCTTCTCACTTTACTGACTGTCAGAAATAATCAGCTCACTGTCTTACATTTATTCAGGTGCAAACAGAAGCTGCACTTCACCATATGAATACCAAGGGATGAATCTACAGAGTCTTAGACCTTTTAAGTAGTACAAACAGAGCAAGATGCATACAGATGCATAAGCAAATGTTGTGTTCAATCAAAATCTAAATAAATTCTGATTAACTAATTCACAATTTTGGTAGACATTCCTGTAAGTACACAGAAGAAAATCTCATTGACACAATTGGTTTTATTATCAAGTGAGTGAAAAGTATACAAATATATAAACCAATTATTAAACTTTTAGTATTGTATATATGGTATTGTAAAATTTTTCTAAACAGATATCAAAAACTAGTCCTCATCTTCACTTGTTGTTTGAAATGATGGATGTACATTGCATGGATATTGAACTGTTTGCAGATTTCTTTATCGTTGCTTAACACAAAAGGCAACCTCTTATTTGCTAATGTAGATACTAAACTTACTGAACTCAGGATGCTTACTAGTCCTGAAACATTTTTGTTCTGAGAATGTTGCAGAGCCTGAGAGAATTAGAGAATTATCATCCCTGTTTTACTGAAGAGGGAATGAGAAAGAGAGGTTAAGGCTTCAGTCCTGCACCTCTGTGAGGTACTGTTGTCAGGCCAGAAAGTTTCTTGGCCGAGCATCAAAGACCTAGTTTTAGAAGAACTATGTAGGATCTCAAGTAAATCATCTTGTTTATCTACCTTTTCAAGGGCATTCTTACATTGTTAACTTAAAAATAAGGTGGAGCCCTATTACTTTTATGATTAGTATTAGTATGTTGTAATAGTAGTTTTCTGTCTCAAGTGGAATCCATTGCTTGGCATCAGTAGCAAGACTTACTGAAGCCTTAGGCTCCAAGTTGTGAACTTTCTCCTAGGTACGCTTTCAGCTGGGATAGTTAATTTTCTTCTTAGTAGCTGATACAGTACTGTGTTTTGCATTTAGTATGAGAATAATGTTGATAACACACTGATGTTTTGGCCGTTGCTAAGTGGTGTCTATCCTAAGTCTAGGACTTTTTCAGTTTCCCCTGTTCTACTAGTGAGCAGGTGCACAAGAAGTGCAAGCCAGAAGATAAGGAGGTTATAACCGTCAACAGAAGCTGCGACTCAATAAGATAAGAAGAGTTGATAGCTGGCCTGCCTGGAGACAGAGAAAGAATACAATAAAGTGTTAGAAGCATCTAGACCAGAAATTACTGTTGGTCTAAAAGGGCATGTGAAGAGAACGTGAGGGGAAGGTGCATAAACGGTAATGGTATATATATACAGGGATTTCTTTGTCCAGGATCTGTCTCTGAAGGCACCAAGCTTGAGCTGTTTTTCTGGCCGTACCAGCTCGATAAGTTCTTCGGGGTTTTTTGGTCTTTTTTTTTTTAAGACTCAAAACCTGAGACTTTGCTACAGGAAATGTAGGGTCAAGCCCAAGAGTGTGAGTGTGAGCGAGGAGTCGGAAGTGGCACCAGTCGGCTCACTGGAGTCATCTGCTGAGAAGGGACTTCGATCCTAGCAGTTAAAGTCTTGGGTGGAGTGTGTGCTACTCCTTGAACGGTGTGTAACTTTAACAAGTAGCAAACAGAAATACAACAATGGTATTAGTAAGGCTGAATGGCCATAAATTATACTACTCTTCTAAGAATTAATAAATGCAATTGTAAAATCAGATTCACAATTTAAATTGAGTCAGTAATTTAATGAATGAATGATCCTATTGAACTTTCTTCTTCTAAGTCAACTTCCTATCTATTAGGACTCCATGGTCGTATGCCTTCTTGTGTTGGGCACTTCTGTTCAAGAAATTGCATAATCAATCCTTTGGTTCTCAGGAAAAGAATCACTCTGCTACTCTGGTTTTGAAGTTCTCACATGAGTGACATAAAAGGTATCTACACGTGGATACATAGGCGTATGCAATCTAAGGCTAAACAAATTCAATAAAATGTTGTGATGGTTTTGCTCGTAAACAAAAATATTTCAGGTGATTTGACAGTAAACATTTTTGCAAAAAATCTCATATATCTTAGCGGTACTTGGAAAAAAAAAAGACAGAAATGTAAATAGTCAATGAGACTACTTAACTATATAGACCTCAAAATGCACCACAAAATTCTGCATCCCTTTTCTTTCACTCTCCTTCTTTTCCTACAGCCTGTCATTCTTCTGTGTAATACTGCTGAGCCCTGCTGCCAAGAGTGCCTTTCCTACCACCTAACAGTTTCCTTTGACCTCTCCTGCTTTTGCTGACAGAAGCTTTAAGATGTTTTAGATACAACCTTCAGGACAGGGAAGGTGAAAAGAAGGTAACCAGTGCTAGAATTTCACACATTTCTGACTCAAATTTTGTCCTATATAATGAATACATAAGGAAAACTTTCTCAATGTTTCATTTTTTGTAAGAGCACACTCCTAAAGACTGCACAGATATAAAGAAATCACTCTTGCTTAACATTCTTTTACAATTTTGATTCCATCATTTAGAAAATTAAAATTGATTTTCCCCCCCTCTGCTCTCTCTGTGCGAAGACTAAAAGTTCAGTTGTTTTAACATGGTTTGAGTCTACTCTTTATCTTCGTCATCCGAGTTCAGCAAGATGTGGATTTTAAGAGGTCTAAAAGTGCTTTGAGTATCGGATGCCTTTCTTGAAGACATCACCTCTACAGCTTTCTATCAAAACAATGATAATTGAAGCATTAGCCAAAATTGGCCACTCTATAACGTATCTTCCTCCTCTCTGGATAATGAAACCACTTGCTATGTTCTAGACTTATCACAGCATACCAGTACAAAATACCAGTACATGGGGATCAGTATTGTCAGCGTTTTCTCTGGGTACTCTGGCGTATGTCAGAGCTGTTAGACAAGCGCAGGTTTGTTTCCTCAACAGTCAGCTTTTTGTTGCTTAGCTGGTATTTAAATATCTACATGCCATATTTAAATGCCATACATTGATTTCTTGGTTCATTAGACTTTTTTGTAATAATGGCATATTACTTTGATATCGGATGAATTTAAATAATTTATTTTTTAATGAATCAGGATCTCATATGTTTCAGAAAAGCTGTGGGCGAAATTAAAATCTGCTATATGAAATAAACTCACTGCAGCACCAGAACAGTGTTTTCCTTTTTTTTTAAAGCTCCATGTACTTACATGTACCACTAAGAAGTGTTTTTTCTCTTGACTTGCCAATGACATATAAAAATCCATGGCTGAGTCTGGAACCTATCAACAGATTACCTTCCCAAGCTCATTTGCACAAGAATCCCTCTGACACCTTTCAAAATGTTGGTTACGGCAGCTGGAAAGATAGTACTGTAAGGCTGTGCAGCAGATAAGGAAAGACTAGGAGCTCAGATAAATTGGGCCTGGGATTTTGAGATCTCTGTTGGCCCCAGCGCCATCACCCACGTGGTGCATAAGACTAATAAAATATATTATCTTACATTATTTGTAATGTTATTAATTTTGTGATGACTAACTTCTGACTCCTATGTTAAATTTAACATATTGACACTTTTACAGTAATTTCATTTTTCCCCATAAAAGATCTAAGAGAATCAAAAATGTCACTGTGAATACTGGCTTTTGTACCAGGCTACTTAAAATGTCAAGGTTGGTGTTTAACAAGATTTTGCTCACCAATATGTAATATTTCAAGCATTCCTATATCTCGAGATGCTTTTGGAGCAGAATGACTTACAAGAAACAGATTGTTACATTCACTATTAGCATTGGAATAATAGTGGGTAATGTGCAGGAGAAATAATTTCATTGACTATGTTTTGAAGGTGCAGTAGTACAGCTTCAGAACAAAAGCCAAGACATTTATTACTTTTATTTTTTTAGATTTCGTCCTAAAAGTCTCTATTGTACTTTTACCAAAGTAATTTTCAACAGGATAAATTAGCATTTCTCTGCTTGTCCATGATCTTATTCCAAGTTATTCCAGCCTGAGAGTTGCTTAAGTTTATAAGAGTAAAGAATGGGGGGACCAGGAAGCACACAGGGTCAACTGTGTAAGTTTTGAATTTCTGAGCATCTTTAGTTTTGGTAAAAATGAGGAAAAATTCTTAGTAAAAATACTGGTCTGATTTTGTCATAAAGCAAAGTAAATATAGATTCTGTTCGGCCTTCTGTCTTTTCAGACTTCCATCTTGAAGTCCCTGAAAATGGGATTGTTTACTGAAAGTAATGTTCTCTAACCAAATATAACATTGCAGGGTCTGCTAGAAAAGGGATATTGTAAATGTGAGAAAGTTCAGAGCTTGAATAACCGTGCAAAACTGTACAGAGAAAGATTCAGAGCAATGGACTGGCTTTGTGGATCATTACTAATTATCACTTGTTTCACAGCTAAGTACATTAAATAATAGATCTGGGGAAGATACAGGGTTTTGTATCTAGTTTAAGATAAAAATGAAGACAGGATTGATCCATTCGAGAAAGACAACATACTGAGAGCATGGCCATCATTAAGTTGGCTATGATTTAGGTAAATTTGGAGGATTATCTACATGAAAATAAATCTCAAAATAAATATAGGTACCTCCTCATTTACATAGGTATTCAACTCTGTCTTTTACTTTTAGTTTTTGTTATCCTTTGAATTGTATGTACAGCTGACAGGATGGAAACTCTTACCTGAACCACCCAAACCTTCCTGTCTACCCTTCACAGGGTAGAAAGAAGATTCTGTCAAGGTCAAACACTCCATTAAATTCTGCAGACCTCCTGAAGCTGGAGCCTGCTTGTGACTCTATTACTCACACTTGCCTCACAGCAAGATAATTGGGACCTCATTAATGCTTCTTAGGAGAACAACTTCCAAACTGGAACCACTCCAAAAACCGGGATACCTAATTAATAACAGTCAGCGATAGCTGTCTTGTATGAATGTATGAGTCAGGTTCTGAGATTGAACCAACTATTCTTTTCTCAAGCCTAAACCCACAGAGACATCTGTGGAAAAGATCACATAAGCATAATAAATTTTGGCCCTAAATGAAAAGGTGTCACACTTAAAGTCCCTTCTAATGACTTGCATGTAGAGATGGTTGATTATATAATTTTAGATTTATGCTATTATCCAATTCATGTTAGAAATCCATGGTAATAACACAATTTTGTAATGCTTAAACTTTGAAACCTTTATTTAAACCGAATGAGAGCAAATAACAGATAGTCATTTCCCCATGACATCCATATTTTACGGAAATAAATTAGCTCAGTAAGAAAGTTTAGAATATCATCAATTTTAGGCTGGGGCGATGCCTACATCTCATCCTCTGTGAAGGGAGGGCTTATGAGCAATTTCGCTTTCTACCAGCAGGCAGAGCTAACCATAGGCAGAGAATTTTCCGGTTGGATATGGGCCCTCGAACATGGCATCAGATGGGGCCATGCGCAGGCAGTTCAGCCAGCAGCAGGCTCTAGGGCAGCAACACAGAGAGAAGCAAAAGCATGGGGCTGTCCTCCTATCCCACATCCCTCCTGAAGGAAGGACAGAGGGGTTTTTGGCTGTTGATTTGTTTCTCCTGTGCCACCAGGGAAACAAAATCATATTGCTGTCATTTGAATTTCTCTTTACGCAGTCATTTTCCACTTAGCAAGCAAAATTGCAGAGATATTTTCATGCGGTGTTATATTGTAAAAGATTTGCCTTTCTCAGCCTGTTCAGGAGCCTGTCTTTTCTCACTTGCTGTGACACGCAGTGTAAAAAAATTGTAGTTAAAATTCAGACAAAAAACATTTTACATTTGCACTATGAATCTGTACTAACTTTCAGGTATTATACAAGTACCTACGAGCCAACATTTGAAATGTAAATTTCAAGTGATTTGAATGATTTATTTTTAAAAAAATCCAGTTATTTATTCTATGTAGTCTTTTACATCTTATTTTAAAACAATATTCTTCCAATTGTTTCACTCCTGATCTGAGCCATCCTACATGTTGATAGTTAATATAGTAATTGTTAAGATAAATACATTAAATGCAATCACTAAAGCATATGGATTTCCATCTGATTCACATCCGCACACCCAGAACTATTTGTTAGTCACCCTCTATATTTAAGTCACAGCCAGAACAATGAAATGCAGAGGATAATGTGATTAATGTATATTAGGCCTCAGGAAAGCTGTACCTTAGTATATTATTTACAGTCTCTAATGAAAATACAAAAGTTTTGCATCATAGTCTTGCAACTGTATTTCCTTGTTGCCAGCACAGAACCAGTATTACAAAAAACATAGTAAGAAAAAAAGATATAATAATATGTATGTGTCTATGTATGTGAGTGTATGTGTATATGAGAAAGTGTTTTGTTTATAATTTCTTTAGAATTTTTACCATTATTGTTTGTGTGATCAGTTGCCCAGAGGAGTTATGGATGGAGTTCTGGAACACCTCCATCCCTGGAGGTGTTCAAGGCCAGGTTGGATGAGGCTTTGAGCAACCTGACGTAGTGGAACTTGACCCTGCCCATGGCAGGGGCATTGGAACTAGACGATCTTTAAGATCCCTTCCAACTCAAACCATTCCATAATTCTATGACACAGAACATAGGTCTTCATTACCAATTTTGAAAAGGGAGGCTGGCTTGCATTCATAAAGAGACTTGATGGCACTTGTATCTGATTTTGCAAATGAGGAGAGTGTGAAAAAATTTAAATGGTGGTAGAGTGATTAGCAAGGTGAATGCAATGCTTGCGAAGTAAAGACTGGCTACGTTAACATGTTAGCATTTGTAAAAACCTGTTGAATTTGCATGAGAAAACGGTATATAAAGAAAAACATAATGAGTACTGTGTACTTTCTCCTTCTGATTCCTAAGGAGATATTGTCTTTCTTCGGTTGACTGCTCCATCTGGGCCATGAGTCACCCCAGAGACCGACACTGGTTTGAGATGACAGTAAATCTGAAGTGTATGAACGATTTTTTAGGATGCAACTGAGGGGGGGAAAAAAAATTTCATTGTTAAAGGTTTGAATGATGCTGAAGTCCTGAACAAGACTGAAATCTCAGTCCTTAGTTAATTCACGTTACACTCTTGTAACTGCAGCCCCATCTGCTAAGGCAGATTATTAATGATAACATTTTCTTACATTTAACAGCTCATAATGTAGGCTGTTTGGGACAGAGCTTTCTTCATACATTCACGTACAGTTTGGATATTGATTAGAGGAACAGCCTAGAGGAACAATTATTATGTAAATAATAATATTCTAAGGAAACGTTGCTACAACTGCTTTGTAGGGAAAGCACTCATTTCGTTACAGTTGGCAGTATGGTGGTAGTACGAAATAAATTACGATGAGTAGTTTAACAAGAAAAATCAAAGTTAATAACATACATAATAACGGAGAACATAATTTAGGAGTGTTGATGTGTTTCAGAGGGTCACACACAGCTGCATTTTATTTATTTATGCAAAAATTATTGCTATATACAATGCTAATTAATAATCACTTGAAATAATAGGATTAAAATCTGACAATAATCAGACCAAGTGAGTCTTAAGCCATATTAGTGGTGGCATTTCCCTCTCAGATTTCTGACTAATGAGGCAGAAGGGTAGCATGGATTTCTACTTGTTTGCATGCATATGTAATTGTATCTACACTCTTAGAGAGAATAAGAAGGAGACATTGTACAGCAGGTCAGTCCAAAAAAGGGGAAAAGATGAAAAAAGAAAGTGGGGCAGTGAATATTAGTAGTGCCTGTGACCTTGTCATTAAGTGTTATTCCTGACTTCATTGAGAGTGAGAGAAACTCTCATTAAACCATGATCCATGAAATCTCTTAGGCATATGTATAGCTTCAACGAGAGATACTTTAAACACTTTAGGCATATGTGTCCAATTTAAACATCTGTTTAGCTCAATCCATTTGACTGCAATCTGTTTCACTAAAATTTGAAATTATAGTTAAAAAAAAAGTAAAATACAACAAAACGTGATTTTCATTTTTTAAATGGAGCAAATGATCAAGATAATATATATATTTGAAATAGTTGTGTTTGAGGAGATTAAAAAAAGTAAAAGTTGATTGTTTATCAGTGTTAACTTATTTTCAAGTTGCTGAAAGTGAAAATAAAAAATGAAGAAAAAAACAAGAGGGAAATTTTATTAAAATGGTGCTTGAAATAGATAAGCAAGTATAGAAAAAGAAAAAGAGGAAGAGAAGACAATCTTCCACTTGTGTCCATCTATGTATTATTGTATAGGAAACTTTTGCTTTCAAATTTTCTGATATCAACTATTTTGTGAAAGATTTCAAGGTTTTTTTCCATAATATCGAATTTAATGGAATCTATCTAGATAAAAATGAAAAATAATTCAGCTGATAGAGCTAGCAGTAGTGAATGTATTTCTGGCAATTCTTTATTTCTCTCTGATTTTGATGTGAATCTAATAGAAGCTGTCAGATTCCTCATGTCCATTGCTACAAGGTGACGGCCAGTTCTGTGTCGTGACAATGAAACAGAGAAGCAGCACAGCAAAAACGGGTCTGGAATAAGAAGCTGAACAGTGGTGAATTTGACAGAAAATCAGAAAACATCTGCACCCACAAAATTACATTTGTAAGTTTTTAGGTTGTTTTTTTTTTTTTCTTGTTTGTTTGTTGGGTTTCTTCTTACATGAACTAGATTTGGGAATGTTTTCAGTTTGTCTGAGTATTTGGATGAAGAGAGGGGTTAGTTTTGCTTGGTGAAACAGCAGAATATTCTAGGTTCCATTCTCAATTTTTTGTAGTGAATCAGAGATACATTTGCTATCAAAATCTTTAATTTTTTACACAAAACCTCTTCTCAGGCACAGCTTCTTCTAATGAACCAAGAAGGCCTTACGAAGACTTGTTTTCCTGAGCTCTTCTCTGTCTGGTCTAATGTGTCTCTTTCAACATCAAGATTCTAATTTTTAATTTGGTTTGAACTTTCAACTCCATTATTTATTGTTTCTTTACAGTCCCTTAGAGATTTTCAAAAATATATTTTCAAGATAGAAATTAAAAATAAAACTTTTGGTTTAGGAGAGAAAGAAATTATTTAGAGAAAGATTTAATGAAGGAAAATTAATTCAGACATGTGGTGTTTAACAGGAGACCATGCAGATGAGAATAAAGTTAAGAAGGACAAATTTGAACATTGTCAGACAAATTTGAATATTGTCACTCAAATTTGAAATGTTTACATTTAGGTCAAAATTATGTTGAAGGTATTTTTAAATAGTTACACTAGAATTAGGGAGTTAAAAAAAAAAAAAGAAAAAAAGAGAAAAAAAACCCCGTACATGATTGGATATTTTTGGAGGAAAAAAAAAAAATTAAAACCTTTTCCTCATTCATCAGACAAAATTTTGGCCAAACTCCTGCAGTTACCTTTGTGATGTGTCTGATTTTGATTGCTGCCTTTTACAGAAGGAGCTGTTAGACAGATGCAGCTGATGTTTAGGACAGAGACTTACTGGAAAAAAAGTACCTAGAGCCAATGTATGAGAGAAATCTTGGAATCGGAAACTTACATCTGATTGTTTTAAATGGAGAAATTACTAAAGATTATTTCCAGCAGAAGCACTGAGCAAATTCATATGATATACAGGTGATTAATATGTTCAAAACAAGATGAAAATTATATATACTGAGCTAATGAACATCAGAATCACTATTCAAACAGTGATTGCTCTGAAAGCCATGATCACATTTGGAGAATAAATCATTAGGACATCTTGAATGTGCCTTTCTATAGCTACCCATAGTAGTCTGCTTTTCATCGGCATTTATTTTGACATTTTGTCCTGAATATTTCATTAAAAAAGTATTTATCTTCTTTATAGCAAAAGAAAAATGTATCACAAGTTCCTGTGGGGATTTTGTCACTATTTTCCTCCTAATTTTTGTGACATGTTATCTTTCCAATATAACATTATTTTTGAAGACATGATTTAGAATACAGCTTTTCTGAAACCGAAAGTTTGTGAATCTCCCTGTGGATTCAGAGGCACGTAGGACAAACTACTGGGGTCCTGTGTAATGTTATGAAATGGGATTTGTATAAAGATGTTTTCATAGTTATAAACAAATGGTGATTACTTTTATTTATATTCTATGCGTATACACATAATATTTAGTACTTCTGGTAAAAGTGTTTGAGAACTTGAAAATCTAGAGACATCTCAGTCTTCCTTTCATGTAATATTTACAAGTTGTTCCTCTGTTAGATATCTAAGGCAGGCTCTTTCTGTTTCTTCTAGTTGAGAAAGCAGCAGTAATCCACCTTCACAAAAATATGAGAGGGAAACATGGCTTGTTAAGTCTCAATTTATGTGAACATTTTGCATAGCTTTAGGAGATACGACTAGGATTCATCAAAAGAAACTAGCAGAGAACATGTTCAATAAAAGGATCTAATTCTTCAAGTAATGAGCAATTAAGCTGTAGAAGTTTTTGCTCAGTATGCTGTGAGTGCTAAGAGCCAACACTGGTTTGAAACCAACCTGACAATTTCATGAAGGGGAAAACCCAGCTTAGGGTCATTAAACACAAGAGAAATACATTCAAGTGTCTCAGGGAAGTTCCCTGAACTGTAACTTTTCAGAGGATAGGAGAATATTTGGTGGCTGGATTGCCCTTGTCTTGTCCTCTTACTCTTCCCTAGGTAGCCACGAGTAACAACTGCCAATGACAAGACACCATCTATATTAACATTTGATCAGATGAAATTTCCTCTTACTTTCTTAAGAATAGTAAATTCTTAGCTCATTGTCATGGTATAACCCCAGCCAGCAACTAAGTGTTGTGCAGCTACTCGCTCACTCCCCTGAGGTGGGATGAAGGAGAGAATTGGAAGGGTAAAGTGAGAAAACTCATGAGTTGAGATAAAGACAGTTTAATAGGTAAAGCAAAAGTCACGCACACAAGCAAAGCAAAACAAGGAATTAATTTACTCTGTCCCATGGGTGGGCAAGTTGTCAGCCATCTCCAGGAAAGCAGGGCTCCATCACGCCTAATGGTTACTTGGGATGACAAATGCCATCACTCTGCACATCTGCTCTTCCTCCTCGTTCTCCCAACTTTATATACTGAGCATGACATCATATAGTATGGAATATCCCTTTAGTCAGCTGTGGTCAGCTGTCCCAGTTGAGTCCCTCCCAGCCTCGTCACTGATGGGGTGGAGTGAGAAGCAGAAAATATCTCAACTCTGTGCAAGCACTGCTGAGCAGTAACGAAAACATCCCTGTGTTGTCAACACTGTTTTCATCTCAAATCCAAAACATAGCCCTGTACTAGCTTCTACAAAGAAAATTGACTCTATCCCAGCCCAAACCAGCGCACTCATAATAGAATTAAAATAGCATCTCGGCTAAAATTAACAAAAAAGGATGTTCTGTAGTTCTAAACAAGCTAAAGTTGCATTCATGCGTAAGGCACTTGTTGATGAATAAGTAAATATCCAAAAGTTGAACAGTATTCTCTAGAAACACTTCTAGAATAACTTTAGCCTACTAGGTTATTTTATTTTCTAGATTTAAAACTATGTAGCACTTAAAATTCAGTATGAGTTCTATGTTGCTGAGTTAGATTGATAATGTAAGTCAATGGTACCTTTTTTTCAATTTCCCTTCTGGATAGATGCCCTGAGAACATCAGTAGCAAATAGACATGGGAATTTAAAATTTCATTTCTCAGAAATGGAACTTTTGAAATTCATTTGCTATGAAAATTAATGTTAATGAATATTTTTGATAATGCAAAAGAGCCTATGTAAGAATGAGTCTTTTTCCATTCAGCAATTAATGCAGCAATTAATGAAAGTATAAAGTTCCTACAAGGGTACTGGAAGCCAAGAAACGCTTATTCTACTAAATTAATCTGACCTGTTAAATTGAAGAATCTGTTAGAAATGCATTTTAATCCAGTGCTAACACTGTAGAAACACTTCTGTTCACTATTTGATAATATGCCATGGGATTATCATTACTTTGTAAGTCTTGCAAAGTGTAAGATGTGTTTTCTTTCATTTTTGTAAGGAGAAAACTCACAGGAGAAGTCCATAATTAAAGATGACATGATTTTTCTTATTCAAGATAAAGGCATGCTCTCTGTTCTGGAGAGAGTGTGACTTATGAGCTCCTCCTCAAATATTTCAAAATACTAAAATTTTATTTTTTTTTCTCTTTCTGCTCCTATGAATATGAAACCTATAGATGGGATGTGGATTATGGAGTAAAAAAATAAAAGAGGAGACAGGGACCCATCACAACACTACACCTGTCTGAAGATGCGCTTGGGACAGTAGCAGTTTGCTGCACTCCCCCCACATCCACCATGGAGGAAGGCTGATGCTGTTGACCTTGGGGCTAGGAGGAACCTGGGGTTGAACATGACACCAGGCAAAAGTGGTATGCTGTGAGCAGATTTTCTCATATAATGATTTCATTTATATTATTAATGAGCCATTTCTTTCCAATGTGGACTATTAGCTGCTTTAAACACAAATCAGATAAGCCATGAATTCTTGGGTCAATATATTTGCTGTGTCCTCTTTTGCACATGACAGGATATTGAACATTAGAAGTCCAACAGTAGGTACCCGATATTCATCCTCTTTCACAGATGGGATTTCACAGTAAAATTATGTCTAAACTCATACAGAGAGTTTGTACTAAATCTAGGATTAGGGACTGTTACTGGTCACTTCACTTTACCTCATTTCTTTGTATTTCTTTCTATGCTATATTTAAATATAGAGTCATAAAACATAGAATGAAATAAAAGGAAATGTATTATCCTTAAACCCTTTGGATTTTTTTTAGAAAAAGATTAAAGTAATTGATATTTTTACTGGACTGGTAGAATGATAGAAATTATAAAACAGAGATCAAATTTTAAAATGGTTGTTCTTCATCATAGCATTCAATACTGTTAGGTATAAAGACACCTGAGGGCCCCGAATGGGAAAAGGAGTATAATAATTACAAAGTTTCAAAATACCCCTGCAAACTGGAAAAAACACACTTGTATTAGGAACTTCTCATTCCACATGGAACTGTGACCAGTACCAAGCAAAACACTAAATATGAGTTTAATATGGAGAATTTCTATTCTCGACGCATACTCAAAATACTGTTTTTCTTGTTTATAGTGCAAACAGACCAGCACATACCAAGATGTCTCTGCACACAGAGGAAAAGGGGAAGCAAACAGAAATTCCATCCAATTTCACAACATAAAAACCACTCAAGCTCTGGAGAGGCACGGAAGACAAGTCGAGTTCTGTCGCTCAAATCACAGAGCTGAAAGCCAGGGCTGTCCCCCACACCGACCTTCACGGGGATATCGATGTACGCAGCAGATGGCCACTATCAGCATGTGCTGTACAGTTCTGACACTTCACAATAAGCGCAGGTGCCAACCGCCAACCCTCCGCGCTAGTTCTAGGCAGATTTGGCCTCTGGGAATGATCCTGATTTTCTCCAGTCAGAAGAGTCAGAACCAGAAGTCTCAGCTGAGTTATCACCAGAGACTTGGTGTGAAACCAACCTTCTTCTTTGTTCATTAGGGGAATTTCAGCTGAGCATTAAAATGTCATCATTCTCAAAAAGTGAACTGAGCTCTTTACTCTTCGCAGCTTCAGAACTCTTAAACACAACTGTCCAAAAGGTTTAGTTCTATTTTACCTGCAATCAGATATTACTATTTTCCACAAATGTTCTAGCAGAACTGGTAATAATTTGACAGATTGATTCAATATTTTAACTTTGCAGCACATTTAGTATGATCACAAGCTGCTTTTTCAACCAGTGTTGACTAGTTTTTTTCTCAACATGCAAGAAAATCATGTCAGAATGTAGAATGAAATGATCAGTGATGCTTTCATCACTATAAAAAAAAGATTTTCTTTACAAGAAGGAAACACAGCTTTTCATTTTTTTACCTCTCTTTTATCATAGCAGTCTTTTTTTCCACTGATTTCAATTTTTGGTTCTTACCTTGAAAAGCTTGTAAATAATAAGCATTTTAGTTAAATGAATTACTCTAGCACTTCCGAAGCACAAAAATTTAGTGGTAGTTCTGAATACCTTTTGAAATATAGTAAGATCCAAAATTAACTGTAATTTCACTATGTTTAATCACACATGTAATTACTATCAGGAAAGGTAAAAGTCAATAACTAATAGATGTTTTGATAATAGTTTTGGTTAAAATATTATAAAAAATCCTGGGTTTCTCTCTGAAATAGAAGCTTTCAAATAGCTATGTTTCCCAGTACTCTTTTCATCCTAAATCATGTTTCAAATACATTCAAGTATTTTAGCCAACTCTAGTCCCTGTCCAATGATGTGCTCTACTTACATGTATAAATTTTTGCAGAATTAGGACCTTATTATGAATTATGCATGTAAAATATATTTCCTTTCTTCTTTTTTTTTTCCCAGAAATACATGTACCTATAGTTTTAATGTATAAAGAAAAGGAATAGTAACAGTTTGACACAGTCCCTGAAATAAATGAGTTGTTCATACTATTTAAACTATAGACGAAAGGTTCATTCCGTGCATTCCTGCCATTCCTGCTTGATTCCCAGGAACATCTATTCACAAACCTGTTCTCTAGCTAATTAAAAGTCAATGAAGTCTGAACGACCTGATTGCATGCCGATTACTGAGCCCTTACTCCATGACTCTAACTCCTGGATGGCTTTTATATACCTGTTCTGCCCAGTGTTATGAAGGGAAGATTTGATGCCTTTTGGCATAGGCAAATGGATAGATCTAACAATTCTAAAGAAACTTAAAAGAAAATCTCTCCAAATAGATTTCCAAAAGCATTACTTAGTCCTTAAATCATGTGTGAAGAATCATCTGAGACACAATTTCTGTGAAAGATACATAAAAACTATGATAAGACAACTGGTCTGTTAGTAATTAATATTTCTTGTTCACGTGAATTAATTAAAATCAGATCTTACCACAAAAAAGTGTATCCTGCCCTTCTTGTAACTATCTCTTTTTTTCTCCACTATGCATATGGTCCTGTCACTTAATCTTACCTCTCCTGTACAACATATGTCACTAGGAACAGTGTTTTACAGCTCTACTGATGTACATGAAGTAATTTGCACGATTCTGGTCCTTTCTTTTATACTCTGTAATACTGTGGACAAAATCAGGCCACAGTAACTAAAGTTTTTGACCGATATTATCATGGTAACAATAATAATAATGGTCTATCTCCAAGATCTGAGGATGAAAACCAGGTTTCAAGTTTTTATGGTGGCCTTACTAACAGTATTTCTTTGTCATAGAAAAGTAGAATATAAAGGACACGTAGCCGGCTAACAATTCGGTCATATCTCATACTGGATTTCCTCCAAAATCCAGTATATTTATCCTGTATTCTGTCTTTTGCATTTCAGGAAAAGTCAGAAGTTTGCATGCTAATGAAAGTATAGTGCTGCTTGCTTCAGATGTATAATTATCAAATAAATCTATCACCCAGGAAGTAGCAAATGTCACTTGAGGATTCAGTATTGCACAGCTCTGTCCTGTAGACAAATGTCAGGGGTGCAGTGCTGCAAGTGGACCCGAACCTGGTCACCACTGTAGGGTGCTTCACTCATCACTGTCACCTTGAGTACGTGCTCCAGGCAAAGCCTTAACTGTCCTGTATCCTCTCCAGTGCAGCCAGTTTCTGGTGAGTATGTTGATGTGCAAAGAGCTGGCCTCTTCTGTAAAACAGTCTGAGATGTCATATCTTATGCAATATTAATCTCTGGCCCAAAAGGACAAAACAATTTGGGTTCTAGCCTCCTGAAAGGCAGGAAAGGAAAGAAAAGCTTTGGCTCACTTTGTGGATGGGTCAACAAGAACTAAGGTATTTATAATTCATTTTCTATTTCACTCATATGAAATACAAGGGTCACTTTGGGTTTCTGGCCAATGCATTCGAAAGTCCCTTGGCCATCACAGTCTGAGGAAGTTTGCTGCCAGACTTCACAACTTGCCAAACCTGGGCAAAAGCAAATCTACTGTATAAAGTGCTCCTTTGACTAAGGTAAGCCAGACTTTTCTTTATCCTCAGGTTTTGGTTGAACGTTTTTAGGTCTGCCAATGTTGTTTATAGTATTTATGAAATAGACAGAAAATAGTCAACCACTGCACAGATGATTAATAGTGATAGTCTAAAAAAAAAAACTTAAAAAAAAATTCTATCTTGCCTCTCCTTTCACTTCTAGTACTTTTCACATTAGTATTTCAGAAAACTTCAATTTATGTCTATAAAGGATTGGAGAATTCTTGCAGATGTCAGCATAATTCATTTTTATAGTTTGCTGTGCTTTTGCGGTAGCTATGTTGACTCTTTCCATCATAAGTAGATACTCGATTCTTGTCTTCATTCCCATCACATATCCCCACTGTTTCTTTTTTCTTCTGCACTAATACACAGACCGGTTTTCTTGGTCATTCCTCATTTTAGGTAGAAGCTTGCCAGGACTTCATCAGGGCCGGAGTTATAGTGTATGAGAGCTTAAAGAGTCTAGAGCTGAATATCTGGCTATTCTAGCAGTTAAAATTCATTTTTGAGCATCTGCAGTTCTTCTGTCTGTGACTTCATTAGAAATTTATTTTACATACATTTTCACATATTTTAAATTTTTTATCTGCATCTAAATAACAGGTTTAAAATACTCTCTTCCCCGCCCCCCCCCCCCCCCCCCCCCAAATGTCCTTTTGAACTGAAATACTTTTGTCCAGAAATCCAGTCCAAGAGGAGAAGAGCCAGTTGTACAAACAGGTCAATCTATGTAATGTTGTATTTTCAAGGAATGTTCTGTGGAGTCTGAAATGGGTGCACTATTGAATCCCTCCCACCTTCTCCAGCATCTATACCATTCATTGATGGCGATCATAGAGACCACAAGCTAGGGTTTTGAGGAGAATTATAGGAACTAGCAGATAAAAGGAATTTGATTGCTGCTTTCACTTGAAGGAGGAAAATCTTGGAGAAAGATGTCTGTCAATGGATACAGACAATATAATCTGGGTTTGCATGGCTTCATTTCTTATTAAATTATATTATATTTAACTATATTGGAATAGATCTTAGTTCTCTCTACTAAAACAATGCCTCTAAAATTTAAGAAATATCTTAGAAGAAGAATTAATAATTATTATTTATTTTTCCAACAATGATATGGTGATGTACAGTGGGCTATGTTCTTCTTAAAAGTCTCTGCCAGACACTTTATTCCTTTAACATTTGCAAAGCTTTTTTTTCTGTTCTTGTGAGTCCTGTTGTTTTGTTTAAGGCTAGAATGGGTAAACGTTGGTGCAAGCTCATTTGCATCAAAAATATGGAGCTGATCCCAAAGGAATCTAAAAACAAATACCCAAGACTCCAGGACACACATTTAAGCATATTCTGTTTTAGTGTATATCAAATGAGAATCCAAACCATAACCTTGTATCTATGGTCATCTCTTAGTAGTTAAGAGGTTATATAATTTTATTAAGAAGTTTGGGAATTTTATTTTTTCAATTAATTGTTGAACGAATTAGAAGGTAATTGATTTCTAACTCTCTCTACCTGTGGTTTTGCTTAATTAAAAGTAAAGTGAACACAAAACAAGACCTTTGTTCCAAATAACCTTGAGTACGACATGGTAAAAGTCCAAATCAAGCAGCTTTCCTAGATGATATGAAATGTTACAGCTGGTTCAGTAAAACTAGTAAGCTTACAAAAGAAATGATACTCGATTATAAAAGAGAATAACAAGTTTAAGGACAAGGAGAGCAAAGAGATATAACATATAGAGCAATCTGATAGAGATATTTAGAGATAGATGGCAGACTCCTGTGAGTCTGGTGGGTGACAGCCAACATGGCTTCACCAAAGGCAGATCGTGCCTGACCAACTTGGTGGCCTTTTACGATGGGGTGACAGCATCGGTGGACAAGGGTCGACCAATGGATGTCATCTACCTGGACTTGTGCAAAGCTTTTGACACTGTCCCGCACGACATTCTTCTCTCTAAATTAGAGAGTCATGGGTTTGATGGATGGACCACTCGGTGGATAAGGAATTGGCTCAATGGCCGCACTCAGAGAGTAGTGGTCAACGGCTCAATGTCCAAGTGGAGACCGGTCACGAGTGGCGTCCCTCAGGGGTCCGTGTTGGGCCCGACCCTCTTCAACATCTTTGTCGGTGACGTGGACAGTGGCATGGAGTGCACCCTCAGCAAGTTCGCCGATGACACCAAGCTGTGTGGTGCCGTTGACACGCTGGAAGGGAGGGATGCCATCCAGAGGGACCTTGACAGGCTGGAGAGGTGGGCCCGTACCAACCTCATGAAGTTTAACCAGGCCAAATGCCAGGTCCTACATCTGGGTCGTGGCAATCCCAGGCATAAATACAGACTGGGTGGTGATTGGATCGAGAGCAGCCCTGAGGAGAAGGACTTGGGAGTACTGGTGGACGAGAAGCTCAATATGAGCCGGCAATGTGCTCTTGCGGCCCAGAAGGCCAACCGCGTCCTGGGCTGCATCAAGAGGAGCGTGGCCAGCAGGTCGAGGGAGGTGATTCTCCCCCTCTACTCTGCCCTTGTGAGACCTCACTTGGAGTACTGCGTCCAGTTCTGGAGCCCCCAACATAAGAAGGACATGGACCAGTTGGAGAGGGTCCAGAGGAGGGCCACGAAGATGATAAGAGGGCTGGAGCACCTTTCCTATGAGGACAGGCTGAAAGAGTTGGGGCTGTTCAGCCTGGAGAAGAGGAGGCTCCGGGGTGACCTTATAGCGGTCTTCCAGTACCTCAAGGGGGCCTACAGGAAAGATGGGGAGAGGCTGTTCAGGAGGGCCAGTTATGATAGGACAAGGGGTAATGGTTTTAAAATAGAGGGAGGTAGGTTCAGGTTGGATATTAGGAAAAAATTTTTTACTATGAGAGTGGTAGAACACTGGAACAGGTTGCCCAGAGAGGTGGTGGATGCTCCATCCCTGGAGACGTTCAAGGCCAGGTTGGACAAGGCCCTGAGCAACCTGATCTAGTTGGAGATATCCCTGTTCCTTGCAGGGGGGTTGGACTAGATGACCTTTGAAGGTCCCTTCCAGCCCTAACCATTCTATGATTCTATGATTCTATGAGTCTGCCACATGAAGTAGAAGAGAGATGCTGCAGATAGCTCTGTGGCCAGTCTCGGTCCCACCTCCACAATATGATCTGTCAGAACAGGCACAAAGTAACTTGTTCAAAAATAAGACAAAAATGGGTTTCTTTCTCCATAATAATTTTATTCTCCTGAGGCGAGGTATTCCACTATAACGACATAAATGCATATCTTGAGAGTTCCTCTTGCTTATTTTTCTTCCCAAACACCTCAACCACAGGACCATTCTTCCTTCCTCTTGTTTGATGTTTATGTTCTCAGACTAGGATTGTATGGAGAGTTTCCGTGTGGATTTAGGCTGCACGAGGCTCAGAAGCACTTTTGTGTTCTTTGTGTTTGGGGAATGTAGAAGGTTTGTGCTTCTCAAGAAAGAGAAATTTTCCTCCAGGGTAGCTTTAAAGGAAGTAGAATACTATATAGTTAGAATGATAGAATGTTGTATTTATTCATCTAGGACATGATTTTTGAAGGTGTTTTTGCACCTGGAATTTAAACAAAATGCCAAGGCGGAGTAAGAGCCAGGTGCTAATTACCACTGATTTCGATGGGGGTTAAGTGCTTTTTGAAACTAAATTTCATTAAATGCTTGTTTGCATCACCTTAAAATAAATAAATAAATAAATAAATAAAACTAAAACCAGAATAAGACCTTATGTCAAATCCAAAAAGTTATCTCATTTTAGTCCTTCCTGTTGACATCCTCTTAACAAAGCTGGGCTGGAAGTGATTCAGTTCAGCTTGCTGGAGCTGATTACCGTGAATAAGTACCAGCTGTCCCCAGTCTTTTAATGCCTCCTCGCTTGTAACTGGGCTCCCCTTGCTCTTCTGACTTGGATCCTAGGGCGTGTTCTCTTAGCTGCCTTGGGTGACTCTCTTTTTCCCTGTCTTTGCATTGCTATGATGTCTGCCGAGGCTGAACTCACCTGTGTGACTCAAACACTGCGTAGCGAGGGTTCCTTGGCATCTGTGAGGCTTGTTCCTAGCAAAGGTAGAGGTAATCCTGAGCTTTCTGGGAGAAGAAGGATGTTACTTCAATCTGTCAGGGTGAGCTGGTCTTCATTACAATTGTAAGGTATGCGTGAGTGAGTGGGTATGGTGTTTTCTTATTTAATATGTAAGAAGACTTTTGTAAAGCTAATATTCCATTCTCATTTGATACCCTAAATTATTGTAAAGAATTTTCTTCTGCACTCTCTTCCTTGATTCAAATTCTCTATTAAATCAGTATAACAATCTTTTAAGGACTTTATTGTTTTTTTCCATCTTCTTAATCGTTTTATCTGTAAACCCCCCCTGTTTAATTCTTTATATTTTAAGTTAATAAACTTGTTTTAGAGATTTTTGGGCTTTTTTCAGTTTCTACAGGGACTAGGAATATAAAATAATTAAAACAATCAGTGAATTATGCATGTAACAATGTAATATTTCTTGTTTATTTGTCTCATATTTTATAGCATTCAAAGCTGGATTTTTAGTCTTATTTTTCTAAAGATAGTAATGGAAATGAAGCACAAAAAGTGACAAGATTTTCTGAATTTGCGGACACCCTAAGTGCTCAATGAGTTTAGGCACAGGGTAAAACCAAAGGCTGTTAGTTTAGGATTCTCTACATATGGATTTAGATAACTCATTTCCCACTTTGGACAACTGTCAGCGTATTGGCCAAAGTTTCATATTTCAACAAATGAGTTAAAACGCTTTTCTTCGAATGCTTTAATTCACTTATTAAAACAAACGTGTTGGGTCTCTGGTGTTAGTGTATGCTTAAAAATGCTGTATCATTGTAAGTCCTTATGTTATTATCAGGCTTACTAAATGGCATGTCTAGCATTAGTGATGAAATGAAATTGTGGTGAAACAAGGTCAATACTCTTATTTTTGAAAGGTGTGGCACTGGATCAGAGTTCATCTATTAAATCCTTTACTCTGAATGATCAACTGACGCACAGGATTTCAGCATCATGCTTTGTCCTCAGAAAGTAATGTACAGCCTTGACCTAGGAATATTTCACTGAACCTTTCGTTCTCCTGGCTCACTACTGAAACTTATAATGGAGTTGTCTGTCATCTCTGTTACTAAGGTTTTGCTGGCAGAAACATGTCTCGTTATGCTTCTATTTTTAAAGGCTGAGAAATCAACCTTTCTAATATGCTTCTTTGTGGAGGAGTAAGGCATGGACCCTGCTGAGTGCTCCAGGTGAAAGCACAGGCGAAGTCATTTATTGAGCCAAGCTGGCAATCTTATATACATGCAACAAGCCCCCCTCCCACATTTGGTCCCAGGCCTTATTTACTGTAAGAACATCTTTCTGTTCTTCTTCACAAGGTCGCTGTTCTCAGTTCCGTGTCCAGCACATCTGTTCTTGTTATCTATTGCTTGTGGTTCTCATGTACTTCTATTTTTTTGTGTTCCATGATCTCATGGGAAACTATTTTGTGTCCCACAGTCTCAGAGGAATTCAGTCTCCCACATTTCTAAATTCAAATTACTACTTTGTTCCATGGATGTTGTTTATTAAAACCTATGGGGCAACAATATGTTCATGTTCTGCTGCTTGAACTTCTGATGCTGAAATCTCTTCTACTGAGCATCCATTATTAAGATGGACTTCTGCAAGATCTGTTGATTGGCTCAATTTGCTGGATTGAAGCCTTGGAAGTATATCTTTCTGTGTCCTGGACGAGTCCAGTTAACCATAAGGACTTATGGTTTTATGTTTAGGCTTACCTCAGTAGTCACGATTGTGTGTGTTATTCTTTAGTTCTTCTTAAAGAATTTTATGTGTGGAGCAGCTGTTCATCTCATGCTAGAAGGTACTGAATTTTACTAGTGAATAGAGTTTACATATGCCTAGAAAGCTGTGATGATAATAATAATATTTCAGTGTTAGAAGAACATTTCTCCTTTCTGTAATTGCAAGGCTATTAGATGCAGATTTATTATACTATTTAAGCATGAATCTCATCTTGGCAAAGTGATACAGAAATGCAGAAAGTTATGTCAGTTCAGGAGCATACTAGAGCACAATTGATGATTCATTCCAGCAAAATTCAGGAAAGACTTAACCAAAAGTGGATCTGTGCCAACTTCTTGCCTAGCACAAATTTAGTTCCCCACTTCATACGTGCTAAGCAAAGACCAGTATGTTAGCATGAGTTGGTATAGGTAGTGATGCTGTCAGATAGAAAGAGTAGCCTTGTGAAAGTTGACCTCATAACGCACATTTAGGCCTGGAGCACAAGTAACTTACTTTTCTCTTACTCCCTGTGTGTTCTGAAGTAATACAGTTGCTTTAAAATAATTAACGATGAATGACAGTATGGTTGAGGTTGGAAAGGACACCTGGAGGTCGTTCAGTCCCCTCTTGCTCAAGTTGGACCACCCAGAGCAGGTTTCCTAAGGCCCTGAATATCTCTGAAGATGATGACGATAATAATAATCCCTGATGACAGAGACACCACAGCCTCCCTGGACAGCCTGTGCCAGTGCTCAGTCACCCTTACTGCAAGAAAAATGTTTCCTTATGTTCAGAGGGAGTCTCTTGTGTTTCAGTTTGTGCCCATTGTCTGGTCCTGTCACTGGACACCGCTGAAAAAAGCCTGACTCTGTCTTTGGTACACTTTCCTGTCAGGTCGTCTTACACGTTGATGAGATCCCTCCCTGAATAGGTAGCAACTTTAAGGAAGCTTTGGGTGGAGGTGTGGTGGTGTTCAGATAATCATTCCTGCATAACAAGATTTTTTTTAAAAAAAAAAACACCACAAAAGCAAACAAACTGAAAAAAAGGATACTACTTTGTCATGAAAACCCCTTCAACTAAAGTTTAAGAATACTTTTTATTTATTAGCTTCTCAGGAACCATTTCTTATGTTTTCACCCTGTGAAAATGCCATGGTGCTACTATCTTTCCCAAGTAGGATGACTCTTAAATCTACAGAGGACTTTAAAGATTGATTACTTTTATAGAAATTATTTTTTTATATGGATGTTCACATGATGTGATTTCTTTCTGTGACGTTTATCGCAAAACAAATTTGCTAACCTGATTACTCATAGGAAATGAATAAAACGGTTTAGAAATTCCACTGAAGTGGATGCATTGCTTTTATTTAAATGAGTATTTATAAATACATTGTTATAAGATTTATTATCTTGCAACTCTTAGAACTCAAAAATTAAGTTTTTAATCTGCAGTAGCTATTATATGAGCATAAATGACTGAAACGCTATGATGATTTGCAGCCACGATATTAGCAAACATAACTAATCATTACTCAAAGTAAAACTTGATTTTCTGGAATGTTATTTGTTTGAACTCTAGATGGAATTTGCAGACTATAATTTTCCTCTCAAATAATTTGTTTGTGCTCAGTATAAACAGCTTATTAGGACCCTCTGTCAGCATTCATGATGAGTCAAAACACAAACCTGAAATCAGGCGATGGTATGCCAGACTGATAACCTGCAGGTTTATATTCGCGTTGCTAGATGTGTTTGAGTGCAGTGATTTTTCCTTGTGGGCAAGACTGTGATAGATCTTCTCTGCATAGAATTTACAGAGGAGATAAATCTGTGCCTTGAGTTTTCTTCTCTGGAGTTCGCACTGACTGCATGCTTGTGTGTAAATGGTTGTTCAGTGTGAACTTGGGTGGATGTCAAATACTTGACTCAAAAGGTAGAAATAGCACTGTACGTCCATGTCAAATTGTCATCTTAATTTTGAGTATCTGGAGTCTTTTTAATGAAGCTAAAATCCATGAATGCACCTTGCTCAAAACTAAGAAAAAGCAGCTCTTAGAGCTGCTAATTCTTCTGCTGAATTTCATCACTTTTTCCTCAAAGATCTAACTACTGTCTTGGTGTTGGTATTTTGCCAGGCAAGGATTCACATAACTTGATGGTTCAGGGCGGCATCTGGCGCTACCTTCTATGTGCAAGGTGAGGGAAAAGAGGCCCACTCATGAAAGCAAGCAAGATGGATTTTGTACTGCCTGAACTGCTGCCTCAGCACCCTAAGGAGGCTTAAATGTGGGTGTAGCACTTGCTAGAATTCAAGATATAGTGCTTAAAAGGGCTCTGGCAGGTCCTCTACCCTTTAAAGAGCAGTCACTATGTTGGATGGACATGAAAAAGATACTACTAGCTGAAAGTGCTCCTGACCAACATTTCTTAAAACTGAAGTTGCTTACTTGACCAGCTAATAAAATACCAGTAACATTCTGAAATAATGAAATGTTTTATTAACCAAGGTTTAGCAGAATTGCCTTGCCTAGATGCTATTAAAGATATTTATAAAATGAATTTGAAGGGCATTGTGGGCCATTAACATCATTGCTCCTGCCATATTATCAGGACACCATACTAGAATCTAATGTTACTTAGCAAAGACTATCAGCTAATGCCAGGACTGGAGAACTTACACTTAGCAGGATTTGTGCAAAGTTGTTTAGGTCAGTTGACTAAGGAGAATAAGAAAAGGACAGTTTACTCTAGGAATGTGGAATTGGTTTTATTCTTTGTATGTACTAAACATGTTTTAAATAGGAGAAGGGGAAAAAAAATCTATTAAATGTAGCAAAGAAGAGCATATAAAAACATTAATTCTATTAGTCTGTTGACCAAGGACATTTAAAAAGTGTTAAATGGAAATTTATGCGTATTTATTGAGCTTTACTGCCCAAAAATGTCATGGTATTATGCTCACCATGGTATAACATATTATTCACCTTGTGGATTTTCTAGATAATTTCCTTGTGCAGTATGTGACTATAGTTCAGGAAAATAATACAAAGAAAAAAAAAACCAGGGTTCTATGAGAAAGCAGATGCTGGACCAGAGAACTTTTTTTCCTTCCTTTTTCTTTGTTTGCTTTTGTTTTCCCCTCTTTGTTTTGCAGTTTTCTGGTGCGTTCTCAGAATCTGCACCTCTGGCTGCACAGGGATGTCCCATTTCAGAATACTAAATCAGCACAAAATGAGTTACTTCTTGTTATTACTATGTTGGGACAGCTTTCTGCTGAGCAAGGTCACCAAAATGACCTGGCACAGGGCAGGGGAAGGAGCTCAAAGCAGCCAAGGGTGAAGATACTGGGGCTGGCTCCAGCAGATCTGCATCCTGGGTCTATGACACAGGGAAACCTCTGAACACCTCTCTGGAGACTTCTCAATTAGGGCTAATATGGCACAGACATGATGCTGGAGATAAGGTACCTTCTGGAATGATTTTTGGCTTCATTTTGCTGCCACTATTAATGTAGGATGTTTTTTTCCCAGGAGGAGAATGTTTCACTTCAGTAGGATTATTGGTTTGAAGGAGTGTTGCTTCCTACAAGTGGTCCTGTTTGAAATAAGCTGTGTTTGACAGCGAAGGCTACGGTGTGCCCCTGTGTTTCCTGAGACTGCACAAGGATAGATCTGTCTGGGCTATTTCCAGTTCTTCCTGTCAGATTAATTTCAAGGAGTCAGGAGCATTAAGGACTCCTTCGCTTGAAGAGTGCTGGCAAGGATTTCTGTCTCTACCCCTCTTCCATGCCTTTAATCATACCTTAGGCCCTGGGAGAAGTCTAATGCCACACTAATATACCAAACTGATGGTATCCCTGAATTACCTGTGCAACAGAGAGGAGGGGACGAGGTGTACTGGATAATGGAGCCTTCAGCTGTGTTGACATATCCTGTAAAATGTGGAGTAAGGGGACACTTTCATCAAAGATAGGGACTTCATGGAGGTATGCAGGGAAGGACAGAGGAAAGAAGGGAGCAAAGCTCAGAGTCATAGATTGCAAGAGCTTGCTGAGGGGGGGCATGATGCTCTTAAACATCAGAATTAATCAGTTTCTTAGATTTAATGGAAAAAATTGTTGACAGTATATCAGTGTGCTTGCCTCTTCTCCTGGAGGTCAGAACTCTGCTGGAAACTCATCCAAGGAATATGCCATTTTTCCCATTGTTTTGAACTCTCTCATATTATGTGCACACTTATACACAGACTGACCAGGAAGGTTGGCCGTAAGCTGTGTATTCCACAGGAACATTTGTTATGCTGTTAAATAGTAACCTGTACAGTGAAGGATGCTTTATTTGATTTAGTTCCATACATGTTAACTAAAAGTGGAGCATTCTTTCTGTATATATCTTTCTGTATATATTTAACAGTCCGAAAATCTCCTTTATGTCAGATGTTATATAAATTACCAAGTACTTTGAAAGAACTCTCATTTTGTGCGAAGCTGTTTTGCTGACTCCCTCCTCTCAAAGGTGTTCCTGTGCTGATAGCATCTTGTTCTCTTAAGTGGATTTCTTGTAAAAAGGTTATGTCAGCTTTTTCTGTTTCAACAAATTTTTGTGGTTATAACTTTAAGCCATTTATGTTCCCCATTACAAATTCAATTATTTGATTTGCCATCATTTACCTCTGTAATATTTGACCATTTGATATACTGTACAATGTCATTGCCAAGATTTAACATAACTATAAAAAGACTAGCATATTCTAAAGCTATTTGTTTGGGGAGGTTGGTTTTCGAAGTAGTTAATATATCAATATAACCCTGAGAAACCTACTAGAACACTTTGCATATTTTGACAACTTACCTTTAACTCATTTTCTCATTAACGATGCTGTTGTTTTTTCATATTGCCAATGAATTATTTAACAATAAAAACAATAGAATTAAAATATTTGCAACAAAAAGGAAAGAAAAAAGATTGAAGTAATAGTGGTAATCATCACAGTTGTGGAGAAACTGGTATCATAAGCAAGAAAGAGTGGCAGGATATGAATTTTTCTTTCCTTTCATGGTATGCAGATGTGGCTAGACTGGTACAAAAAATAAGAAGCGAGTGGTGTTGGGTTTTTTTGGCCTTGAAAAATTCTGCTACTGACCAGTCATCATATCCAAATTTCTCTGGCTGATGGAATCTGACAAGATCGCAGCCTATGGGAATATGGCTGCAGGCCAGTAATTTTTTCTGTTCTTGTCAAGCATACTCAAAAGGGTAAGGCCATCTGCTTTCCAGCAATTAGATACTCCCCTTTCAATTGTAATATACTGTGAGTCAGATAATTTATTCATCCCAGGGTAAACACATACACTTGCAGTACGGTGGAAATGAAGAGAACTAAACCTGGCAGAGAAATAAATAGCTCCGCTGTCTCTTGTCCAGTCCACGTAACTCCCCAGCAGCTCACCCACACTGTCCCTCTGAACGAGCACGCGTTCTCTCTCTCCTTCTCCTGCTTTGGCACATAAAAGAAAGCTATCATTGCCCAGTTACTGGAGGATCTCTGAAGGTCTATGGTTACTTGGCTTAAATGTCTTGAGTAGTCCATGAAAACTTTGGTAGATGATGCGATTCAGGGTGGTAATGTGACGAGTAACGGTGAAAGGAACACAGAGCAGGTATGGCACAACTGGTTTGCAAGAAGATAAGAGTATCAAAGAATTAAAATTAAACAAACAGAAACATGGACCAATAAAGGAGACTTTTGTAGTGAACAGTGTTGCCCAGCAAACAAGATTTGTTGCTGCTGCTAGGAAAAAGCTGCAGGCTTTGCATTAAGCTAAGGCAGAATCTTGATGTGGTACATGACCATGTCCTCTGCTGCAGGTGCTAGCTCCAGCAGTGCTGTCTGCTTGTGGGCAGTTGGATTCCTGTGGGCTGTCCCTCAGGCAGCAGCAGCCTGGTGGGTGCCCAGGGGCTGGAAAGGTGCTGGTGCAGGTTGCAGACCTCTCCTTGGCACTGAGAGGGACAAACACACACAGATAAGCCCACACAAACCTGCAAGAGAGGAGACAGGGGCCCATGACAATGCTAGGGCCATCTGGAGAAGCCCTTGGGATGGTGGCGGTTGGCTGCAACCCTCCCACCCCCATCCTCCTGGAGAAAGGCTGATGGTGTCCACCTTGGGTCCAGGAGGGCATCTGGAGGGTGAGCATGACAGCAGGCAAAAGTGGTAGCTATTAGTAGGTTTTCTCATATAACAATTTACATTGTCATTAACAAGATTTTTCTTTACCAGATAGGATGTGAGGTGTTGATATTATTGTAACTGGACTAATAATGACTGCTGCCTGTATTTTGATTAGGCTGCTAAAACACGAATTGGGTAAAGAGCAACATGGCTCCATGTTTATGGTTTGTGCCCTTTTTCCCATAATGGGGTTTTGAGTGCAACCAGTGGATGAACTTCCTGCTTTGGTGGGAGTTAATTCTGTGTAAGAATGAAAGCTTTGACTGTTTTTTAAGAACTTATGTAGAAATAGCCAGACTTAAAGATCCAATGCTACCAACAGACTAAGGAAAAATGTGAATATAAATGTGAATATTAATGAAGCCTCCAGAAATAAACTGGGTCTGACCTCTTAACTGTGTTTCTGTATAAATAGTAATTCTACAACTGTTAAAGAATGAGAGGTCAATTAAAAATTTATCTGGAGGAAAACTCTGGTTCCAAGCTCTTTCTTCAAGATTTGGACAAAGTCTGGTACAAATCTGATCAGAAGTCTCTGGTTGACAATGTAGTTTTTATTAGTAAAATAAGAGAAAACTGTTGTGCCTCAGACGTTGGACAGACTGGGAAAAGTTTATCCCACTGAAATTTAAAATGTGAGAATTTTGTCTTATATTTGAGAGTTTGTCCCACTTATAGTGTGTAGCTTTCAGAACATCGATCAAATTTCACTTGCTGAAACTGGTTTTAGAAAATACGTATCCAAGATACATATACAACTATTCCTAGAAATGAGTCTTAAGTTATCATTCGCACGCATGTAGTAGGAGATATTGAAGAAGTGAGCCGGGAACTAAAAATATCACAGGACATTGATTAGAATTAAGAAGATCAGTTCCAATAGAGCAGGTTCTAGAAATTAGAGTGCTCCTGGGAGAAATTAGAAATACTCGGTCATCACAGAAATCAATATGCTAGACCTTGTGCTTGTGTAGATTAGCATTGAAATCAATAAAGCTCTTACAGTTTGTCACAGCTTTTGGTGGTGTTAAATTAGGGTAATATTTATGACGGTACTTTCTAGTGTTCTGTGTCTCAGAAATGTGTAGATAGTCAGAAGGGGTTTTTGTGCTGTGGAAATGCATCAAGAAACATTGGGCATGAAATGGAGGAGACTAATGGTGAAGATGACACGGTTATAGCTGTATGTACTTGATCTGGAAGTACTTCAGTAGCATATTGTCCCATTAACAGACTAAACCTTTAAGAGAGGAGACAGTGTACCGAGCCTTATTGCAGCATTTTCCATCTGCTAAGAAGTTAGATGTTGACATTAATTCCATAGGCTCATGATTTAGTACTCTCTCACACCTGATGTTTTGTACGCGCCCCCTGGCAACCATCAATTGCAGTGGAGACTGGAATTTGTCTTGCTTTAGGTGAAACAAAGTGATATTTACTGAAATATTAAACAGGAGAACAGATTGCAAAACCCCAGGCTAGACATCATGAGGAGCTTCAGAGACATCTTCAGGGCAATTTTTTTCTACTTCACTTCATAAGTAGGATAAGGTAAACACCTATCCTTTATGAGCAAACATTGCTTTATATAAACCCATAGGCAGAAGATATTTACTTACTTACAAAAGAAAGTTAAAACCTGATAGAAATGTGATGTATATTACCTCTAACTTAATGGAAATGTGAGGATTCATTTTCATTTTATAGAACGAACTTGCTTCCCACAAATTCTTTGAAAATACACTCTTTGCTTTAAAAAACTTCAGTCTAGCTGAATTGAGGTTGCAACCCTAAAATGTTTCCTAGCACTAATCTCACATATTACCAAGGTGATAATAACTTTCTTCAGCTTAGAGTAATGCAAAGCGAACAGTGAATAGGATTGCTGATCTTTCATTTTTGTTCTTTCAGTCACCTTTCCTGAACATATATGCCATTAAATCTTTAGCTTAGGAAGAAGAACAAAGATTTGTTAACTCAAAGCAGTATTTCCTAAAGACAAAAACTAGGGAAAAAAACAGGTTGTTTGTTTGTGGATTGTTTTTGTTGTTGTTGTTGTTTTGTTTTGCTTTGGGTTTTTGTTTGTTTTTTCTTCTGGATATGCTAGTCTTAAATTATTTTATCAAAAAGAGGGAAAACTTGTAAGACTAAGGAGTGCCTCACAGCAGGGTACTCATCATGAGTGATATTCACAACCTTGTCTGTGTGTCCGTGCTTCCTGGGGATGAGTGGTAATCTGCAGAGCCTGTGAATGAGATATGTAACTCCAGTGCGTTGACTGGAGGATGCCTAAGCTGAACTTCCAGAAGAGGTATTTGCTCAAATTTGTTTCTCTGACTTACATTTGGGGTCTGAAACAAGCATCACTGAAGAGTTAGATTATCATGCTGAAGTTCTGTGCATGCCAGTTTGCTGTACCTCTCTGTTGACTGAATTCGGCAGTCTCTGTGCTCCTTTACTTTTAAAAACATACAGACACTTTGGGTAATTCCCAGCAAGAATCCTGGTCTCCATTTGAGAGTCAGGAATGTAATTGGATATTTTTTCATTATGATTATTATTTTTAAATTCCATTTCTGGAGCATTGTTTCTATGGTACAGTGCAGATCCAAGGTATCCGTAACAGCAGCTGTAGCTGGGGCTGAGACTTGTGGCACTACTCGTTCCCTCTCTTTTTAGATGGATGCAGTTTCTCTGGCTTAGATGCCACCTTTAGAAGCCATGCATAGGGTGCTGTACATGCAGGTGAAACCGCGTGTTCAGTTTGGCACTGCAAGAAGCCCCACCATTGATTCATTTTTAATTTTTATACTATTCGAGCATGATTTTTGTAGGTCAGCTGTCTTGTACATCTCTATCTCGCCCTTTAATACTCCTCTCAGCAGGAATTGTTTTTACAGTCCCAAATCTTCTGAAACAGGTGATGGCCTCAGACTAGCATACGAACTCTGCTGCCCGCTTTCAGTTCTGTTCTGATCCAAATGTCACAGTTCAGCCTTTTTTTGTGGTAGCCACAGCGTGAAGCTTGAAAGTCAGGTGCTGTAAACTGAAAAAAGTTCAGATCCATGCGCAATTGGGCAGGATCTCAACTTTACATATCGGGTCCACTGGAAACTGAGCTATAGTACTTGATCCTTAATCCCCTGAGGTACTTCAGTTCCCTTTGACCTCAGAGGAACTAAAAGAACTCAGAACAACACAATATTGACCTTGCGATGAGCATTGTGCCTCCAACACTGCAGTAAATATTTACATGAGTATTTCCTTCACATGGCTTCAATCGTTTATGAAGTGACTTGATTATTTGAGAAGATAAAACGTCTAAGTGGGATTTAGCACCTTTAATTGGAAAGAATTACGTTGTGATCTACCAAATGTATTAGATTTAGGTTCGTGTTTTCAGGATAAAACTTTCTTAAGAACTCATGCCAAGTATGCTTACAATTCTTTGTCTACAGCTGTCAATCCAGAAATCAGCCAATGATGAGATATAAAGTACCGTAACAAACAAACACAAGGGAGCAGAAACTTTATTCTCATATTGTTATCTACCTTGTCTGCTACAGTAGTATTTCAAAATATACATGTAGCATTTCAATACATATATGTATATATCTTGAAATATATGTATTTATATTTCCTTCTCCCTCCTCAAGTCCTGATACGAAACACTCATCTCAACTTCATTATATAACTGCTATGCGTTTTCCTGTGTGCATTTGTGTTTTGCAAATAATGTAAGCTATTAAATGAAGCCCAAATTCAAGTAAGTGTTGGCAAGGCTGATATTTATTTATTATTGATTTTAATGTGTGACTATTTCTATGCCTATTTCTTGAAAAAAGTATCAAGGAATTTGCTCAGTTCTTTATTCATCTATCTTAAATACAATGGTTCAGAGCGTTTGCCAAGGCTTAAGTTTAAAACAACTCAATTTTTGGTATTGTTTATGTTATTTTCCATGTATTTGTGAGACCCAACCCATTCACATACAAGCCACTGCTCACACCAGTGAACCTGCACACTTTGATTAACATACAGAAGGCTTCATGTGACAATTCTATGCGTGTATAAATGCAAAAGTTAGAGTATTTCCCCAAAGAACAGAGGGAAATCCTCGCTATTGCCTGATTAACTTGAAATGTCGGCTATCGGTAGCTAAACAAAAAGTGCCTCAGATGCTGCATAAACAGCTGTCATTTCAGTTGACTCCCTCTCTCTGTTTGCATTTTACAGAGTTCAATCATCAAAATATTTATTTTATTTTTCCCCAATTTCTTTCTTTTTTGTGTCTGGGAAAAAAATCATAAGCCTATTCTACATATTTCAGTGTTGGCTTTCAAAAAATTATACGGGTACTCTCATGCAGCTAAACGGCTGCATGCTTGTACCTTTATAATCTCGTATAACTTTAGTAATTACTGCCAATCATAAATGCGTTTTGTTAATTTTTTACAGTGAATGTCATAAACCAAATTTTAAAATGATATCTTATTCAAAAAACAAAAGTAGAAGCAGTTGAGATTAATAAATATAAATATGTTCAGATGTTAATTTAAAATGTCTAAGCTACACTATTTCTAACGCTTGCCAAAAATAACAAGTAAGTGTATGAGATGTCAAGATGCTGCAGCATACTTTGATTTGCTTAATTGTTCCACATAATTAACTCAGTTTTGTTCTCAACCTTGTATTTTTTTTTTGACTTCTACTTCAGATATAAAAAAGGTTTGTGTTAGAATTCCATCTTTTTTCACCTCTACCAATCACTTCAGTAGAAGATTTTACCTCTTTCTGCAACCAGTACAGCAATGTATTCAGTTAAGTTATTCCAGATCACAAATTCAAATTCCTTTTGCTCAGTTTTGTATTTTGTTACCAATATTTGTGTCTATACTGAACTGAAAAGCAGTTTTTAATGTGCTCTGATTTCTGCCATCTCCTGTTTTCCAGGTGGCTTCATGGAATAGCTTAGAAGCAGAGTCCTGCACAATGAAGCTGAGCTTATTAGAATCTGTTAAAAAGTACTGTTAATTTCTTGTGATGTAGTTTAGCTTTTTAAATGATGATACTGTAATCAATTAATGAAGAAGCCAAGCCCAGCCTTAAATATATGTATCAGTCATTGAGTGACAATATTCATTCATCTATGACTGGTGAATAAATGCTGTTAACGCAGAACTAGCCTGTCTGCAGTCAGATACACAAACATGAAAAAAAGCCTGTATGTGGTGAGTCAGTCTGGAAAAAAGAATCACTCCCAGACAAACAATAAATGTTCTAGAAATCTCTGTAAGGAATTTATAAAAAATATTTACCTTGCTCAGCTGTTGGAAGTGAATTTCTAAGTGTCTCATCAGAGGCAATAGCTTCAAAGGCAGCAAAGTGTCTCTGGGAGTATAAAGAACATGTTTAGCCTTAATGTAATGTAAAACAATGTTATGGACTCCTTGAGAAGTATGAGCTATGGGTGAAGACAGTGTGGTTTTCTGTCATTGTCTTCCCTATTTCTTTAGTACATTGTTTACAGTGGGGTCCAAGAGGTACTGGTGACTTCTGTTCTTGTTTTTTTTTCTGTAATCTGGGTTATTCAGGGATGTTTCTTTGTGTTGTTCTTAAGAATAGCCTATATTTGTTTCCAGTTATACCTGTTGTGGTTTCTTTAAACCTCTTCAGTGGTTAGGGTGCTTTAAAAGGACTATCGGGCGCCAGGGCAGGTGGAGGGTTTCAGTCCACTGTTCAGGGCATGGAGAGTACAGGAGGGAACAAGGAGGTACTCTTAAGATCTTGGGTAACCAAAGCACTGCTGCTGAAGGTTACCGAAATCGTAACAAGGCTTCTGGGAGTATGAAGGACTTTTCCAGGGTTTGGAGCAGCTGGGATTGAGAAAGGGTGCCAAAGTTAGCAGCACAGTGCTGGACCTTTTTATGCATTAATGTGACAACTTGTGGTTTTTATTTTACTGAGGGAAGGAATGCTGCATACCTGTATCTGTATGGTGGTATTCACTTTATGCTGTGTCTGTGACACCTCAGATGAATAGCTCTGTGCAAAGGTGCTCTAAGGCCACCGATGCATCTGTTCACCTCCACTGGCTATGTACAGGGGACTAGCTCTTCTAGAGGCTCTAGGAGCTTGAGAAACTTTACTGTCAATGTCCCTTTGTGGTGCAAAAGTAGAGCTAATTTCTCTCTCACAACAAGATAAGTTGGGATTTTAGTAACTGTGAGAACTAATGACTAGAATATGTGAATTGTCCCGAGAGCTTAACTAACTGCAGCATGTTCCAAACAGAAATTCTTTTAAACTATTGAGGAAGTGCAAGATATGATGGTTACTTCATATTTTTATGATGAGTATTTTATATTTTTTCTTGTCGTTGTTACTGAGAAACTGTGTGGTTCCTGCACTATTCCCCTCTATGATCAGGAGTGCCTGGAGGGCACCTCTTCTGTGTGACAAAGCAGAGATCCTTCTGTTCATTCATAGCACATTTCCTTGTAGCAGGGTTGTTTTTAACAACATTGCCCTGAAAGAGAGACTAACAACACTGAGAAGTTTGTAAGACCTCTCTGGAAATCTGTGGAATTTGTTTGTTTAAGACCTCCACAATTGTTCATGATCCTCAATCTGGAGCAAAATGCAAGAAGCCTTGTGTCTGAGAAAATAATCAGTATCTTATCTAAATTAAAATCTAAATTAAATCTATGTGCCTTGTGATTCGACCTTTTCTTTTCTGTGTCTGTTTTATTGTTGGGCTGAATTGACTCTTGTTTCAAAGAAGGTGCAGAAATGCTAAAATATCCAAAAGAATCAGTCAGAACAAAGCTATCCCATTCAAAGGAAGAATGTGAAGAAATAGGAAGAGCAGGCTGGAGTATCACATTAGCCTCTCATCGTTTTCTTTCCTTTTTATTAAAGACATGACACGATGGGAATGCTGGATACTACTACTGCTGCAGGTTTTAAACTGGCTAAGTAAAATAGGTAGATGCTGCCTACATTTGCCAAGCTATTTAAACCTTTCTATATAATTGTAGTGATCACCTGGGAAACTAAACATGACATTCCTCTTTATCTGGCATCTGCTTTTCAAACTGGATAAGTAAAGTACAGTCTGAACATAAAGTATTTCTGAAAAAAAAAAAGGTGGTAAACACCATCTGTCTTCCAAATGATAGGCTTAATCTAACAAAAGAAATGTAAAAGAAAAATGTTGGTAGTCTTTTTTGTATCAAAAGTGAAGATGCTGCTAGTACTAACGGGACTCTGATGGGATCTGCAGATCAGTCAGACTGTTCCTGTCCCATTCAGGTCAGAAGCAGCTGGCGTGTTCAGTCCTTCATGCTGGTCTAGGACCCGTACCCTGAGAGCTCAAGTCTTGTGGAGCAGGCATGGAGGGGCCTTTCAAGCAGCAGCTGCCCTCTCAGGGTGCATATTGCTGCTTTTGGGAACTGGAAGTTCAACATTATCTGTTTTTCTCTGTCTATCCTTGCATAAAGGTCCTTGTATATCTCCTTGGAAAAGTATTATGAAAAATCCACGCTGTTTTAGTGCCTAGCAGGGAACATATTTGTATTCAGTTTACAGTCAGAAGTAGGTTATGGTAAAGATTATTTAACACTACCAGAAGCAGAATGCTATAGTATGTCTAATTAAAAAAGTATGCCAGCTTCAGCTGGTCCAAAGGCAGAAAGTATTTTAATATTCTGTTTGTCACACTATGTAACGCAAAAATGTAATGTTGCTGCTAACTTTGTTTTGATCTAACATTCTTCCCATTGGAAACAAATGTTCAGGAGCTCTGAAAAGTTTGGTGTTTTGGTTTTGTGTTGTGTGTTTGTTTTTTTTTTCTCTGGGCTGGATGGGAAAAATCTAGTAATTGTTCTTTGGAGTGCAGCGTAAAACCTATGGTCAGCAATGGAGCATTGGCTCATAACTTTTTAAGAGCCTTTTTCATGCTATGTTGATGTATAAATACAATCCGTAATTTTGAGTTTATAGTGAGCCTGTAGGGAGAAAGAAGGAAAAAAAAAAAAAGCCTTTCAGAATACATTGTGGAATTTAAAATAGAACATAAAGTAGGTGTAATAGTTTCAGGGAAAACAAATACAGTAGGCCATGTTCTTCAGATGTATTGCTGTGCTGGGTCTGACTGGAATTAAATTATCTTTATTCATAGCAGCCCATGTGGTACTGTGTTTTGGATTTATGTAAAACAGTGCTGGTAACGCCAATGTTTCGGCTACTGCTGAATAGTGCTTGCACAGCATCAAGGATTTCTTTGTCTCACTCTGTCCCCTCCAGCGCGTAGACTGGGTTGGGGAAAACTGGGATGGGACACTGCCGGGACAGCTATGCTGAATTGACTCAAAGGATATTCCATACCAGATGACATCATGCTCAGCAATACAACTGTGAGGGGTTGTTGGTGCTCAGGAACTGGGTGGACATCAGTCTGCTTGTGGGAGGTGGTAACTGATTGTCTTTGCACCGTTTTTTTACCATTTCTGTCACTTACTAAACTGTCTTTTACCTTGACCTATGAATTTTCTTGATTTTTGCTCTTCCTGTTCTCTCCCCTCTCCCGCTGGGGTCGTGGGCTGGGGAGAAGTCAGCGATGGTACAAGTGCTTAGCTGCTGGCTAAGCAGCTGCCTGCCACAACTGCCAAAACTCTGGTGTGCTCTACAAAGGTAGGTAGAAATGTGGTGGTGAAGGATGTCTGTGGCACTTGCCCGGAATATTTTCAGAGAGAAAGTCAGCAAATATTTGAACAAATATTAATTGTCACCTTTTGGACAAATCTGGAAGAACATTGCCGCAAAACTTTGTGAAGAATTAGTTGTAGACGAATCAGGCACAGAGACAGAAGAATTTCAGAAGTTTACAAGTCACTGCAACAAACCTACTGCTAGTACAGCTATGTGTCTCTGTGGTGAATATAGGTGAAAATACACCAGCTGTGTATTTTACCACTATTTGCTGTTTCAGAATGAAAGAAAGATTTTTCTATAGCACTACTACTGTATCCTTTTTTTTTCCCTGGAATAATAAAGGTGTGTAGTCCATTAAGAAGAATTATGATGGAAGAAACTCATTGGACTCTTTCAGGAGTTTGTTACCCACAATGAAATGTTAAATACACACATTTTAAGATCAACACCTGGAATCACTGGTAGTTTGTTTATTTTACTGTTTGCGTAAAATTACCTTGCAATTATACTTCTGATTTTTGTGTAGTTTCACTGAAAAACATTGCTTTGGCTATGAGATGTTTGGACTTTAAGAAAAAAAACACAAAACAGCACCACTCCGAACTCCCCCAATAAAGCAGTTTCAAAGACAAAATACATCAAAGTCTAGAAGTTTAATAGTAAGAAATGAAAAAGAAGCAGTTTCTATGTGATTCAAACATTCAAAAAATCCAGTGAAAATTTAGCTAGAAAATGAGAAAAGGCACTTGATGTATGAACTGAACAGCCAATTAAGTATCATTAGTGGGTATTCTTTCCTTTTCATGTTGTGTTATAAAACATCTAAGGGATAGTGGGAATGCAATGACCTTAGACACACAGAGACTGATTTTTGTGCTTTATCTTTTCTCCTATCATTCATTGAGTATTGCCCATTGCTCTAGTAACTGCATCCACTAATTGCTTAATTATCGCTTTGTGCACCCAGATCAGCATCGTTTGGCTCAAAGAGCAGATAGAGAAAGATTTCAAAGAGAACTTCTGAGAGTCAGACCTGGAAATCATATAAATTAAACTTTTTCTTGAACTGGCTTTGGAAAACAGTTGTCCCTTTCTCTGAAATACAGCAATTATTGTTTCACTGACAGGCAGGACTTAGAGGAAGCAATGATGTCTCAGATACAGACTTATCTTTCAAGTGTTAAAAAAATCTAGATTTTTGAAACAATTATTTTTCAAAGAAATATCTATACTCTCCTAGAAGCTCTCCCTAGACTTTAAGTATTGGTAATTGTCCCATTCCTGGCTTTCTTGTCATCGCAAAAGGCAGCTGCACAAAGAAATACATTTTGTGAATGAAGAAAATGCTCTAGTTAACATCCTGTGATTTTGTCTGACTTGACTAGCAAAGCGTATTCAACACCTAAAATAAGTTTAGAGTTACTCAAGTTCATTTTAACTTTCTAAAATGATAAAACCTTACAGCTTGTAAGAAAGAACTGTTGTGCATTTGACCAACTGTACTGCTGAAAGAGTAGGCGTTGAGTTCCCTCTCTCTGGCACAGTCAGGACTGTGTGCTGTGGCTAAGATCTTTCTGTATGGCAGGGAAAGTGTTATTGGGGAGACCCTCTTGTTACACAAACACAACACAACAACTGCAAGTTCTGTCCTGCTGTAATACGCATGGGAATGACAGTAAAGGCTAAGGCAGAAGTGCTTACTGAATGCATAGCTTATTTTAACCTGTTGCATTGCTCAGCAGAATTCCTCATATATCACTGCTCATGTGACAGATACAGTCTCACTAATAGACTTTAAAAAAAAAGCTGTTCTCCTAGGTTTTCCTGAGATGACCCTTTTTCCCTGTGTAGTATAACTGCTAATCTGAAAGTGTCGTGATTGTGAACAAGTCTTTATTTTCAGGGATAGGACGCTACTCTTCTTTTTATAGCCATAATCCTAGTCTTAATTTCCATTTTCATTCATGTTTTCTAAAAGGACATCCTTGTGAAAATTCTTTTGGTGTTTGATTTGTTTACTGTGGTTGAAAGTAGTTTCAGTATGACTGAAAGAACCTATAATTTACTATTTCCTTTTCCAATGTTACTGGCATATTAATATTAGAGCTGGTTAATGATATAGGTGAAATTATAGTAATGTGCTGTGTAGCTGCTAACTCGGGATGACAAAATTTTAAAACCTTCAAGATAGGTTCCCAAAAATCCTACTTTCTATGTCAATAAGTATGAATTGTATGAAATATGGGCAGCATGACATACACAATGAAAATTGGCAAAAAGAGTTACTACATGTTCTTTGGTAAATTTAAGATACCAGTGTTTCACTCTTTACATTCTGCAGAAACATATCTGCTATGAGTCTCTCCCAGGTAACAAATTAATACTTTATTAGCTGCTAAGCTGGAACAACTTATGTTTTTACTGATTAATGTACAATACCTAGCCTTATTTTTAGATTGAGCTACACTTTCCAAGCCATGTTTGGGCTTTTCCTTTAAGTACATCACATAATGAGTGCTTTTTTTTGTAAGGATGCGAGCGGTCTGCTCTCTTCTTCAACCCTATTGTCCTTTTCTGTTTGTTCTTTCTGTACAACTATGTCAATCACCAACAACATTCTTCATGTTTGTTTCCTAAAATATCTGGTTTCCTCTCTGTTTTGTGAACAGTAGATATAATGATTTTTATTGTCTCTTTTCCTGGCAGAATTTCTAGTGGAACTATCAGAAATATTTCATAATTAAAAAAAAGGCCTTCAGATATTTCTATGTCTCTGAGCAATACCTAATGCAAAATCCCATTGTAAAATTTATCATGCTCTTTGAGCTCCTTTCAATTTTACCAGTGGAATCGGCCAAGTGCCCTCCAGCCACAACCATTTCTGTTATGCGCAACGACACCAGCTAAGAAACATTTGGAGGGTTTTCTAAATAAGAATTAGATATTCTCACATCATTTTGAGAGAAAATGTTTCAAAGTATTCCCTCTGGAACAATACAGATCCATAGTGCTCTTCTTGCAGCTTTGTAGCTAAATATAAATAAGTCATAGATATGTGTGTGTGTTTCTTCATTTCTCTAAAATGTATATAAAACTGTGTGTATAGCATACCAATCAAGTCAACTTCGGATACATGTTTTTATATATATCCATTATGGGATATGTATTAGACATTTTGGTGTATGCTATGATTTATAGTGTTGGTCAGCAAACATCTCTGAAGCATGGGCAATTTGGCTGATCGGTGCAAGAAACACGTTCAGTAACCAGTTATGGATGCAATTGTTGTACAACAAAAGTAGGAATCCACTGATTTATAGACAGAAGTACATTGTTTTGGAGACATAAAGCTTAGTTTCAATCACTGTCCCACCAGATCTTACTCAAGACTCACAAAAGGTTGCTTTGAAAATTACAAAGTGTCATCAACTGCCTGGAAATGTGGATTTTAAAGTGCTGCCTTGAACAAGATGATTACCCTAGGAACCTCATCACCAACTCTCTGTCCTTGGGATGGCCTCTGTAATAACTTTGATTTCCTCATGATCAAGAAAAAAACAATCGTTTGCCTCTGCTTCTCCAAGAGGTAGGTGAGACGTAGTAGCGGCAGACAGGTTACCATCTACAGACATCTCAGTGAGTTGGAGCTGAGACCATGAGACCACTGAAGAGCAGAATTCACTTGAAAAGCGGAAAGGGATCCTGTACGTGCTAGGAAGCATGGCGTGCTCTGTTTTCTTGAGAGCAGAGCAAGTTTTCTTGAGCTCTTAAAATGAGCTGCTCTGGTGGCGAGATGGTTTTTCTCACGTCTTCTGCTTGTGTTGGTGAGTAGTTACTCTTATGAGTTAAAATCAGCCAGACCAAGTGAAGGAATTAATTACAAGCTGGCTCTGAGCATGCATATATTTTTAATACACTGTAAATCAAATTTTCATTATTTCAAATTGTGTTGAGAGATGAGGTATTCAGTGAAAAATAAAGGAAATATAAACTTCTCCGCTAACCCGTGTGGTGTAAAGTGACGTAGGCTGCACAGCGTTTGAAGGGCACCACGAGTATCACAATGCCCACATAGGATGCTCAGCTGCATTTTGCAACATTGCCTCTTTGAAGTGTCCTGCTCTTTCATTAACAGCTGTATCACACTTGAGAAGAGCTAATGATAAAAAGATTTCCTGGCAAGCAGCTTCTTCTGTTAAATGGGGAATGTGATGTGTTTGGCATGTATAATTTAGCTAATTTGTACAAGAAACACATTACTTAATCAGCTGTAGATTTGGTTATTGCATGATAAAGATGGCAATCCATTAATCAATTTAGAGACATAAATACATTATTGTTCAAGAAAAAGCCAAGGATTTAAACACCCTTGAATCAATAAATATAATTAAAACAATGGTGTGTTGCAGTCATTTATTTGATTGTCCTACAGCTGTCTGATGCATGGTGCGATTACTGAAGCATGGAGCCAAACAGCCAACATTACATTTAGTTTTGTTTATTGAAATAATGAATGGGTATTAATGATAAAGTACAACCATATGTAATAGAAAGTAATGTACTGTGAAATAAAATTATGTTTGGAAATCAAGAAGAACACAATAAAAGTTAAAGCTTTAAATATATTTGGAAACCATTTTGTATTGTTTTAATAGAAGAACGGTTGTGATCTACAGGCTATGAAAAATTGTAGGAATGTGTTACAGGCATATGAGTAAGATTAAATCAAATTACTTTATGAAAAAGCAAATACCGTCCTTAGGTTTTTCTTGCAGTCCTAGAGCTGGAAAAAAGGTATGGAAATGGCCACGTTATAAACTTACTGACTCAGGTTTGCATTTTCATTTGATCATATTCTAAATTCTATATTTTAGGAAGCCCATGACAGAGATTGTTTGTTAATCTCTAGTCAGGGTACACACAAATAATAATCTGTAATGGATACAATTCCAGTACGACAATATATATGGACTACCGTTTTTAAAAAGCCTTGGAATTAATGCATGTATCATATGCCTCTAAATTATTTACAAATACTTATCACAAACGTACAAATAATTTCTCTTTCAGATAATAAGGTGTTTCTTAAATCTTACTTGCTTAAAAGTAATAGAAATGTAACAATACTAAATTATTGGCTGATAAGACAACTGGTGTTTGCTTCATGACGGTGCAATAAAAAGATATTTGTTTTCTATCGTTTCATATTGCAGCAAAATGGTAGATAAATTAAAACTATGCTATTGAATACACCATGTGATCTAATAAACTGGTGTCATGTTTGTACTTATTAACAGAGCCTATTTATGTTCCTTTTCATAGTACAGAGATTACCTACCTGGGCTAGCAAGATACTAAAAGAGGTGCTCAAAACCACTTCCTCTTTCTGAATAGCAAACTACTGAACACTTGAGCACCTGTGTGTTGCTAAAACCTGAATATTTAGCTCTATTGAAAATCAAATAAACACCTACTAGTAAGCCTCTAGTCCTGTTTGTCATTTTTCAGAAATTCAAGTTTATATTACTTGCTTTTGAAGGCATATAGAACATTAAATAAAGGTCCATATTTTTAAAAGCATCCTTCTTCTAGTATCAATCTCTTGATTTCATGCCCAACTTCAAGCACTTTCAACTATTTTAAACTTCATTTTTCAAAATAGTTTTCTCACGTTCATCCCAGTGATAGAATACTATCTTAAGAAATAAAAGGCTAAAACCATGAAACTCTTCCCATCTTCAGAGAAATAACACCCGTAAAAATTGCTTTTGGTTCTATTTTCAGTGGAGTTAGGGTACTGATGCAGTAATTATAATACACTCATTAGAACATGACAAAGCTGTTTAAAAAGCTACAAATATAGCATGTGTGGCAGTTGCTTGGAGACTGTGCAGTGACATGATTGTGTTTTCCATAGCTTATATTGTTCTTGTATTGTTTTTCCCTCAAATCACTGCTCAGTTTTGAATTCAGTAGAGTTTATAAGTGAGGAAAATGGCATCTGATTTGTATAGAAAAATCCTAACAAAGATGCAGTATGCATAAGCATCATTTGCAGTCTTCATCTATGCAGCTTTTACAACTCGTAAATATTTCAGGTAAGAAAAACACCAAAGATTGTGTATTCAGTGATCATGTTATCTTCAAAAAGATGTTGGTTTTGGCATGGATTTCTGTAAAAGATTGAAGGTAAGGTTGTATTTATTAGTTCTGAATTAAATTATTTCCATTTCAAAAGACTTTTTTACTTTCTTTACTGTATTACTTTTCTAAGCCACTTCCTAGTGCAGAGGAATGAATGAGAGATTAAGTCATTGGCCTGGACTTGAGAGACCTCAGCACTACCCTATGAATGCTTCCTGTATAACATCGAAAATATTATTTGTTTTCTCTGGCTTTTTTCCGGATCATTTCCTATGAAGTCAACTTGTGTCATGACAACTGTGTTCTCTAAAGACAAAGGAGTGAGAAGAGATCTAAACCATCCATTCTCTGAGAATGAATGGCAACCTATGCAGTCAATAGACTGTCATTGTTCATGGTGAGTCATGCGCTGATTTGTATGGCAATATCAATTTTTCTAACAGCGGGAGCAACAGTCAGGTCTTACGAAGTTTATTTAAGGAGCGCATTGGATAAGGCCATAGTGGCATTAGAACATTATGAATAAAACCGGAGGCAATAAGTTTTCTGTCCACCAGTCACAGAAAGAGGTAGCATAGATGGAGCAAACAATATGGAGTGAATCCAGAAATATAAAATAATGGGTTGTGCATACTTTGATCTTCCTGGGGCATTTAACCATCACAAGTTTCTATGCATCAGTGAAAACGAAAATATTTACATCATCGTCATCTCCTGATGATTTTTTTGCTGGAAAAGCATACCAGGAATAAGGCACACATGGGTCTCTGTGTAGTTTCCATGAGGGCAGTAATTATGAATCTGTGTTGGAAGCAAAAACTTTTGTATGGCACAGTAGGGAGCTATAGGCTCCTTTTTGAGGTAGGGGCTGTTTGCACCTTGAAAATAACATGTTTCTGAGTCTGCCAGTACGAGAGTTGGGTATTTAAAAAGTCAAGAATTTCTTTTAGAAGAAAAAAAAAAAAAGGCACAAAAAAAACTTTCACTCTTCAAATTTACATAATTTCTTATTTTGTTCTGCTGGTTTTGCTAGAGTAAAAACAAACGTAGACAGTGATGTCTGTTCTCTAAAGAAATTTTAATTCAAAATAAAACCAGAAACAGCAAATAGCAGTAACCAGCAAACAATGGGAAACAAAGGAAGCGTATAGACTTTGAGAAGAAAAACAGGTTATCCTCCACGTTAGATGAGCATTATTATCATCCCTGACTACACTTCATGTAATTTCCCATAGTTTTATACCAATAAAGAAGGCATATTGACAAAATATTTTAAGTAATACATGTAAACTTGAGATGCTCAGCTACTGCGGGATAATTGCTCAACAAATACTCAGAACAAAAGAAAAACTAAAAACACAAAGAAGAAATCTGCAAACTCCAGTCTGAATGGTTCAGTGAAGCTGTTTTCTGTGAGTATTTGGTATCTGTTTTCTCGCAGGTTTAGATCTGTACCACACTGGCCATTGATTTCCAATCTCAAGGCTTCTCGGTATTTACAGTAGTGCAGCCTCCCAAGCAGCGTCAAACTTTTCTACCGTCTCACCACGTTCTTTACAGTCCTTTTTTCAGTAACAGTCACTAGTCAGGGCTATTGTAGCTCCTTGGCACTTGGCCATAACTTGCACATTCCCATTTTCCACTCACTAACTAAATGACAAATGAGGTAAAAACGCGATGATATGAAACAACTCCGTGTTCTGATTCTGCCCTTCCAACGTGCATGTTCTCTGAGTGCTGATTTTAGCTCTACAGCTTTACTGATTTTTGACATGAATTGTATGACCTCGTTCGCAAATGACTTGATGGGCTCAAGTATAACATAACTGAGTTCACGTTTTGATCGTGAAATGAATACTGGGAAACGGAAAACACTTCATGGCTCTGAGCTACGGGCCCACTTGCTGTCAGGGCCACGGTTGATGGCCCTGTCAGCAGGACAGCAGTCAGATAGTCTTTAGTAGCTTCTCGGGAAGTCCAATTTAATTAAAAACTTATCTCTTAATACAACACCAAGCTTCTATATGACAAAGAAGTGTTTCCCACCACGCAAGCTTTCACAGCATTGCACTGAGTAAAACGTTGACTTCTCTGTACAGCACAGTAAAGGAAATTACTGGTTTGCCTTTGTTTTCTGTGCTGCTGCAAGAATGCAGGGTTGGAGAGAGTTTTTGTTTTCTTTCCTACATGCTTTCCAAGATAACCAGACCATGAAAATCTGAGAAAGAACTTGCAATGAGGCTTATTAAACTTGCATAAATCTGATTTTTATGGAGCCTACACCATGACTTTCACTCATTGAAAGTAACAGTAAGAAGCTAATGTGAACTTGCAAGCAGATTAGCAGGCACTTGCTGTGTACGTTTTGGCCTTTATGTCCAAGGAAAACTCTGGCACCCAAGTGCTCTGATTCTAGCTTTCATTTTCAAGAAGTCAGAAAACAGCATGCAGAGCTCCTCAGAGCTTCAAAATGTAAGTGTCTAGTTATTCACTAGAAGAGTAACTCATTTATTTGGAAGAGATTACTAAAAAGAAAACCCAGACAATACTACTATATGTTTCCAACAGATTGTAACACCTAACCATTGACATGATTTGAGAACCGCCTCAAAGGCAAGCAATCTTTTCAAATTGCAATTTGACAATGGCAAATTTTTAAAATTGGCTATGGAAGAAAACTGAAACATCTTTCAAACATATTTAAAAAAAAAAAAAAAAACACCTCGCTTTTCTGTATTTCAAGCTTTTACCTTTAGATGGATCGATTTCCCATAAAGGTCATACATATGTCATGAAAGAACTTCATCAATGTATATCGCAGTACATTTTACCTATTCTGTTCATTGGAGCAAATTCACTTTTTTGTTATGCATAAAGCTTTGAGTAACTGCTATGTTAAATGAACAGGAAATCGACCTGTAAAAAAGTATTGCACTTACCAAAGACCTCACCCCATCTAGATCCATCAGTCCCATAGCATTATTCCTACTATGCCCAATAGGAAAAGCGTGTATGGTAAAGGCTTAGTGATCATTGCACAATGCAAAGTGTACCAAGTGTCAAGAGCTTTTTCGTATGTTTCCCAGGCTTTCTAGGTTAGATACTGTGTATTGCTACAGAGTTCTTTTCTTATTATTAAATTTGCTTGTTTTCCTTTTGTTTAAAAAGGAATGCAAAATTTTCTTACCTGTGAAGCTAACATGAATTCAATATGAAATTGCAGGATAGAGAACTAATATAACTGCTGGTATTAAGACTGTGCAAAATATTTTTACACAAGCATGTATGGTACTCTCTTGTACCAGGGCACAGATAGCAGTTGTGCTCACATTGTACACGTGCCAGTACTGTGGTAAAAATGCAGTTCAAAAATAGTGTATATAATGAGCTACAGTGTTCATTACCTTATGTTACAGAGCTAAGGAGAGTAGAGAGAAGGGATATGTACCTTTTCTCTGATTTTCCCATAAACCTACTTGTTTATACACATGGAAATTATGACAGTGACTGTAGCATCCGAATTGCCAAACATGTTGGAGGAAGATAAGGTATTCCACGTTTTCTGTAGCCTCTTGAGAGCTTTTATTCCTCCTGTCCTTGAATAAAACACTGTATTCTTATTATCATGAAACATGCAGTTATCAAAGGAGTTATAAAAAACCTTTCCCTTGAAAGTCCATTTGACAGCTTTGAAAATATCACCCCACTTATAGGAGAAAACACCAAGGGAAATAGTCTTGGATTGGCTTCCTCTAAAGGAATACTTTAAAAAATAATATTCAGTTTTTAAAATTATTAGGAAAGCTGAGCATTTCCCACAGCTGTCAAAGACTTGTTAAACATTATCGTACTTATTCAAAGGAAAGGCTGACCCAACATTTCCCGTGAATTATTAACCTCTTCTCACAAGAGTTTTCAGATGTGAACAAGAGAATGGCTGAGATAGCTCTCAGGCCAAAATTCCAGTTGAGCAAACAAGTTGAAAATACGCCATGGCAAATACCAAATGTAAGAGACCAAAGTATCATCTCAATCTAGTCAATGAACTTATATCAAGAATTGATTTTGCAGTTTGAGAATTTCCTTTAGCAACCCTTCGGTATCATTGCTGCGAGCTCATACTGCAGCTTTCTAGAAGGAGGGACCTGAAGCAGGGGAGAGACGAGCAAGCCAACCCCTGCAGAGGTGGAGAGAGGGTTTCAACATAGCTGTATCACCTTCCATGAAGTAATGCCTTTCAGAAACATCCTGCATAGGAGGGGCTTTCTGAAGTCAAGGGGACGTGGTTGGTATCAGGAGCCTGCAGGAGCCAACAGTCTCCTGCCCATCCTGGCACCTCCCTTATATGATGTACCTGCCCAGTCTGGGGATGTAGTGAAGAAAATATCACCTATGTTTTATAATATGGACTTTCAATTTCCCAGGGAAAGAGTAGATTTTCACAGTGTTCTTTAAAGCTCAGGACATGGAAAACAACCGCATGAAGAATATTGCTCGGGGGATGGCTCTGCAGAGACATATGTTGTTCTCTCTCTGTGATATGTGTATATTTTTGAATTTCATCTTCTGATACTGTTGTTACCATTTTTTTCTCGAGAATTACTTAGTGTGGGAGCACACCTACTCTACAGAGAATTTCTTAATTTTAAGAGCTTCTCACTGTGAATGCCTATCCAGCCTGCAGAGGATTTCTTGTAGTTAGATTTTATTGTAGTGTGATCTGTTCTTGAGTTTGTCAAGTCTTTCCCCCCAGAGAAGAGAGTTATCCTTACGAAATTTCCTTTAATGTTTTTTTTTTTCTTTCATTTTAATCTGTGCTTCTATATCACTAATTCTTTGCTTCATTTGGATTGTCTCACACAAATCCTCTGGATCAATGTTGGAGTATGTCCATGCACACACTTACACGTACACACACACACGGCATGTACATTGAGACAGGGTGTTTGAATTGTGTTTCATCTCTCACTTTTTACTTTCTAGATTTGCATTATTATCTCACTAGATGATGAATTGTTCAATTTCACTTCCACTTTTATTCCCTGTTGATGAGTTCCCTGGATCATATCCTACAAGAGATCAAGGCTATGAGCTGCTCTGGAGTCCTTTCCTGCATAATTATGGCACGTCCTCTCGGCATCGGGAGCAAGGCAGTGTAACTGCAGAGGGAAGGACAGGCCACAGAGAGTCATTCACCATCACACCTGTCCTCTACAACTTACAAACTTGCTGTTTTGGCAGCCCCTGGTGCAGCAGAGCTGGGGAGCTGGGCTGGAGAGTGGCTAGTACCTCTGATACTGTAAAGATTCTCCCAAACTCTTTGCATGAATGTATAGCAATGTAGCAGCAATTTTGCCAGCCTCTTGGTTTCATGGATCCGGAGCCACTCTGTGTCCCCTCCACAAGGGCTGTCCCTATCCCAGCACCAGCTGCCTTCTGATCTTCCCAGCCCAGCTGCCCACACCATGCACCAGAAGGAGCACTCAATAGTTGTTCAGTGACTGTCTACCAGTATCAGCGCTTCTGTATTCTCAAAACCTGTCAATGACAGCTCACCACAGCAAGATGCAGTACCAGCGTCAAGATGGGAGGATGCTTGTTGTGCTGTCAGGCAGAGCAGACCTCCAGGTCACAACACCACTGTCAGCTGCATCCGTGTGCCACCAAAAATGAGGTCCTCAATGAAAGGAGGCAGCTTAGATGTGTTTCTCTGGGTTTGTTTCAGAACGAGAATGGTTTTTTTGCTTTATTGTCAATGAGAAAATGGTCCAGATCACGGTCACAAAAAAGCATGTGAATTTGAGCATTACTCAGCTGTCTATTCCCATTGCAGGAAAGGAAATAATTCCTATTTGCAGTCTCAGGAGATAGACGGCTGGGCATGGAGCTCACTCGACAAGGTCTGGAGAAGAATCTTGTATTATTAATATTGATAATAATGATAAGTTGCAACATTCCGCAAAGATTCCTTTACATAGGTTTTGTGCTTTGCTTAAATTCTGGAAGTGCTTAATTATATTCAGCAAATTTGTTAGCTGCCAAAATTTTACATTCAATATTATTTTGTTAAGTATTTCAATAGAAATATAGATGAACAGTGTTTGGTTCTATTAACAACCAAAATATTGGCAAAAGCCAGTTCATTAGCGTGCTTATTCCTTACACCTCACAGAAAAAGTGGAGCTTCTGTTCCAGCCAGAGGAGTCTGAGGAAATGACTTTCTAATCCTACAGCCTATTTCATATTCATGGAAGTGATTTATGAGAAATGAGGGGAGAATCTGCATAGAGCTTTAGGAACAGCTCGGATGCAAACTGAAGTTTCTGTGTCGTAAGAGACATTCGTGATATCCTGACATTGATCTTGAAACCTACAAACGCTGATGTGTTTGGATCCTGGGATTTAGAACTAGCAGGGACTGTGAGGATGAACCACTGCCCACTGTACTTGAAGAGCAGGTTCGGGAACATCTGAGGAACTTGAAGGTGCACAAGTCCATGGGACCTGATGAGATCCATCCGCGGGTCCTGAAGGAACTGGCGGATGAAGTTGCCAAGCCACTGGCTATTGTATTTGAGAAGTCGTGGCGGTCTGGCGAGGTCCCCGATGACTGGAAGAGAGGGAACATAACCCCCATTTTTAAAAAGGGGAACAAGGAGGACCCGGGCAACTACAGGCCGGTCAGCCTCACCTCTGTGCCTGGCAAGGTCATGGAGCAGATTCTCCTGGGAACCATGCTAAGGCACATGGAGAGCAAGGAGGTGGTGGGTAACAGCCAACATGGCTTCACCAAAGGCAGATCGTGCCTGACCAACTTGGTGGCCTTTTATGATGGGGTGACAGCATCGGTGGACAAGGGTCGACCAATGGATATCATCTACCTGGACTTGTGCAAAGCTTTTGACACTGTCCCGCACGACATTCTTCTCTCTAAACTAGAGAGGCATGGGTTTGATGGATGGACCACTCGGTGGATAAGGAATTGGCTCAATGGCCGCACTCAGAGAGTAGTGGTCAACGGCTCAATGTCCAAGTGGAGACCGGTTACGAGTGGCGTCCCTCAGGGGTCTGTGTTGGGCCCGGCCCTCTTCAACATCTTTGTCGGTGACGTGGACAGTGGCATGGAGTGCACCCTCAGCAAGTTCGCCGATGACACCAAGCTGTGTGGTGCTGTCGACACGCTGGAAGGGAGGGATGCCATCCAGAGGGACCTCGACAGGCTGGAGAGGTGGGCCCGTACCAACCTCATGAAGTTCAACCAGGCCAAATGCAAGGTCCTACATCTGGGTCGTGGCAATCCCAGGCACAAATACAGACTGGGCGGAGAATGGATCGAGAGCAGCCCTGAGGAGAAGGACTTGGGAGTACTGGTGGACGAGAAGCTCAATATGAGCCGGCAATGTGCTCTTGCGGCCCAGAAGGCCAACCGCGTCCTGGGCTGCATCAAGAGGAGCGTGGCCAGTAGGTCGAGAGAGGTGATTCTTCCCCTCTACTCTGCCCTCGTGAGACCTCACCTGGAGTACTGCGTCCAGTTCTGGAGCCCCCAACATAAGAAGGACATGGACCAGTTGGAGAGGGTCCAGAGGAGGGCCACGAAGATGATAAGAGGGCTGGAGCACCTTTCCTATGAGGACAGGCTGAAAGAGTTGGGGCTGTTCAGCCTGGAGAAGAGGAGGCTCCGGGGTGACCTTGTAGCGGTCTTCCAGTACCTCAAGGGGGCCTACAGGAAAGATGGGGAGAGGCTGTTCAGGAGGGCCTGTTGTGATAGGACAAGGGGTAATGGTTTTAAAATAGAGGGAGGTAGATTCAGATTGGATATTAGGAAAAAATTTTTTACCATGAGAGTTGTAGAACACTGGAACAGGTTGCCCAGAGAGGTGGTGGATGCTCCATCCCTGGAGACGTTCAAGGCCAGGTTGGACGAGGCCCTGAGCAACCTGATCTAGTTGGAGATATCCCTGTTCCTTGCAGGGGGGTTGGACTAGATGACCTTTGAAGGTCCCTTCCAGCCCTAACCATTCTATGATTCTATGATTCTATAAAACAGGCTATTCCAGAGAAAGGAGCCAAACATTAAAAGTTAATCTAGTCAGAGGCTGGTTTTTCCCCACTATTGGCCCCAAGCCTAGGTTGACCTTATTTCGGTGCTATTTCTGCTAAATATTTTGAGGGAAAAGAGCAGGTTTTTCCTCTCAAATGAGAAACAGCCTTATCGTTCTGAAAATATTTGTGGCAGCTCAAAGTACCTGGCACTTTCTGTTACTTCACAGCTTAAATTTGTCATGATACAGGTAGCTGTGGAGGACAGCACTAGTGAGAAGTGATGTCTCCAGGGCAGGGTGGTTCAGACTCACCTGGAAGGGAGGTCTGGTAAGAACAGAGGAACTCACGAGTGATATGTAAAGGTGTAACGTAAGTTCTCTGTATGTAAAAGATATCTAAGGTTGTGATCTGAGAGTCGACTGCAAAACCAGAGCTTTCTGCTAGTTATTTCCTGTGACTTCCAAATTCTTTATCACTGCTTTCCAAAATAGTCACCCATCTAGCATGTATGTGTTGCTGACATTTTTTTTCAGTTAAACTAGATGATTGTCCCCAAAGACTCTGATCTGTGTCTTTGCCTGCTTTTTCGGTGCTTCCAAGTCTCTCAGCAGTAAGTCTAACAAGCCCTATGTTATCTGCAGATCTTCTTCAGTAACCTTTTAAAGTTGTCATCCAAGTAATCAGTAACTATTTAGGATAATCTCGGGGTGTGAATTGCTCTGTGGGGGACACTACAGGTATCGCGGGGGTTTGTCTGCCTGTATGGAGGTGTCTAGCACAACTGTAAATGCTGCAGAGTATCTGAGATGCCTTTGTGGTTACTGGCAGCTACGACACGGGACCTACACACAGATCTGTACCCTTGCAGGGTGGTAGTTAGAGCCAAGTGTTTAAATCCCCCCAAAGCAACTTGAGAGGAGACCCACTACAGGACAGAAATTCTGCACCATGAGACTTATTTGTCCTCGTGCGATTCCTCCATTGCCTAATTCTGCATCTCACATCAATCCTCTCAACTCCCCTGTGTCTTTAATGAGGCCATATGATCCAGATCCACAATAGCAAGTTTCACAGGCTGAAGTTCAACTGCCATTGTCACTGTATGCCATGTGAATAATTTTTGTCTTTTTTTCTACGCCCTTTTTTCAACTTTAAATGTAATAGTACGCTACATCTTTAATATATGAAGGTAGTCTTTTTTAAAAAACGGAGTTTCATTATTGTTTTTCCAATTCCTTATCTGTTACTGAACTCTCCTTGCTTACCTCTTATTTCTAAATGACATTCACAATATTAAACATGGAAAGTCTCGCTCACTGTGTGATACTGCTGAATATAATGATGTGATTCAGGTGCAAATTGAGACTCAAAATGAAGCATAGTACTCCCAGCATGTTTAGGTAGTTCTGTGTCAGCCTGGTTGCACAGTTAAGAGTGTCTAAATGTGACTAAAGGTAGAAAAAAGATAATACATTTAAAGAATTGTCAAAAAAAAAAAGACAAACAGCATCGTGCAACCAAGAGTGCATTCATGTGTGCGTCTCTGTGTCTGCATATATCATGCACACAACAGCTGCATGTTATCAGGCTTTCTTGCTTATGAAACTAAAGCCAAATGAACATGTATTTTTCACAATAAATGTCACTTATTTACCATCTCTGTGTTATTTATATCCCGTAGCTGGTTTCAGTGCCTTGCTGCTTTTTGTGCCCACCCCTGGCGGTGTTATGGAGCTGATTTCCAGCATTGCTGAATATAGTCTGGATCATTACATATTTCCTCAGAAAGAAATTATGGTTGCTAAGGTTAAAAGTAAAATCACAGAAGCATTGCCATTGCTATTAATTCTCATGATTTTGCATTGCTATTTGTAATTAAAAACCCTAACTTTTCTGTTCACCAATTTCCTCTGCTGAAATTCTTAGTGAAATACAGGAAAATAAGTCCTTATTCAGAAGAACATCTTGTGCCAACATTGCATGTGTTTTATTCCCAATTTAGATACAGCATTATTCCTTTCTGTGAGAATAATAAAGTTTGGACAAGACTGCATACTACTTAAGGGCGTGGAAAAAGAACGTGCAAAAAGAAATAACAAAACTAGTAACTAAAGCATATTTTTTTTTCGTCTTGACGAAAAATAATGAACTTTTGCTACATTTGCTTATTGAACTGCTTGGCAGAATAAGAAAGCATGTGGGTAGGAGTATAATAATTCAGTCTGCAAGACAAAAAATGTGATTTATTCTACTAATAAGTTAACATGCACAATATACGGTATTGGTGCACTTCTAGCTATATGAATACACTAAAGTAAGAGGGAATTTAAAAAATCTTCTTGTAATAACTTACATATGGAAATGGTTATCCTGTAATTACACTTAGGAGAGGAAATCAAATGCTATCTCAGATCTTTAAAAGATTACATTTTTTGTTTATTGACATGACAGTAACGGGGGGGATTTCAGATACACTATTAATATAATGGAGGTAGGGAGATTTTTCTTCTCTTTTTTACCTTTGATTATAAAAAACAGGAGAAAGGAAGGGGAGATTCTAGGAAGCCTTTAAATTTACAGTATCTTTTTTTTTTTTTTTCTTGCCTCCCACATGGATACAGATCATAAAATCTGTGACCAGGAAGGTCAACGTGTTTAAATATAATTCAAATCCATATCCAGGCCTACGGAAAATCTGCTCTGCCAAAATTATCTGTACTCTGTGGTGCAAAATGATGTTCTTGGGTTGCTTTTTCAGACAGACGACTTCACATATACAGAGAGACATACAGATACATTAGAAAACTCTATACTTCCCATATTGCATAAAGTAGAGAGAGGGTTAACGAGCAGACATTACACGTTGACTTTCTTTGCTCTTATGTGATAAAAGCATGTCGTCGTGTTCGCAGTAGCAATAGCTAACACAAACCAAAAATGAATTTTCTTTCTCATCCCCAGTTTTTATTGAGTTTCATCTTCCTGTTCACTGCCATGGGCTATTATTCTGTACACCTGCACTCAGCCAGAAATATAATGAAAAAGTATCAATCTCTGAAAAGAAAGTTATCACCAGCCAGTAACTTTGGGCCACTTTCATGGGTCCTGCAGTGTTTTATCCAATTGCCAAAATGCCTTACCATTATAAACCGAAGACAGTCTCTCGGCTGCAGCTCCTGGTAAGCACAAAATCACTGTGTGCTACCAAGATGATCTAGAATATAATATTAATACTGTAGAATTCATTAGGGCAGAATGAAAACAGTGTTAATTTGCGTATCCAGAATAGATTGTCTAAAAATTGATGGACAGGAATACTAGAAAACCGTTATTTCTGAAAAAATGGGTGCTTCAGTATTCTGTGTGCATTGTCTTTTTCGTGTTCAATGCTACTTGTGCTCTTTTTGTGATTTTCTCAGTTTAAAATTCAAGTATTGCAGAAATTTATTGATTAGCAGCAAACTTGTGAAGCATTCACTGAGAATCTTTATGTTCTAGGGTTTTTGACCTCATGTACAAGTATTCTGTTCATGACTGGATGAGCATAGCTATTGGAATCAGTTTCCCAGTGTCGAGATTCATAACTACCTATTTTAAAGGATCACCCTGTAAGTAGCTTTCCACATTAAATTCATTTGTTTCAGCAAATATTTCTGCTGCTAAACTAATTTACTTGAATGCAAATTTATAGGTGGTACGGACATTTTTATAGTAAATATAACCATTTTTTAACTGCCTTGGGAAAGCATGTCTGCCTTCTTGTGTAGAAGCAATGCATAAAAGACAACATCACTACTAGTAGCGTACTATTTCCAGGTTCACCTCACAGTAGATCTGGAAATAATGAGTCTGCTGAGTCATCGATTCAACAGTTGCCATTGACTTGTGTTTGGATACACTAGAATGATTGACTCAATCTCTACCCTAAATGTATCAAAACTGAACACTAATTTGGCATATGTAACAGCCCTGGCACAGAGAGCTTGCTGCGAGGAGGGCAGAACTGATTGTTATTCTGCAGAAGGACTTCACAATCAGAAATGTTATTAAGACAATTTTTTTTTTGTCACCCTTAAAATCCGCTATTGAAGAACATTTCAAAATCGATTGTAAAACACTTCTGAAATCTTTTCTTTGGTGAAGACGTTACTGTCAGCACTTAACGACAAACAATTAAGACGCATTGGAACTGTTATCTCAGGTAGAGTTCATTTCCACCGAGCCCAAGACAAATTTGTCAGCAAGAGAACCAAACATCACACCCCAAATCCTTCTGGTTTAACTTGGGCCAAGTCTGCTCCACACACAGCTTCAGACAACCTGATGGTATGTCACCTTCCACAGGAGAAAGATTGGGAGAATCTGCATGTATTGGAAAGAAGCTGAGGTAATGAATGCATCGTGCGAGAAATGTCCATTTCACTCTCAGCTAAGGGTATTTAAGCTCTCGGAAAGGAGGAGCTCAGCGGGGTGAGTTATCAGGGCTTACCTGGACAGACAGCAATGTACAAGCACAGACAAAGATTTAGACAGCTGGGAAGTCAGTTGTGAAGAGGTTCTTGAGATGACAGAGACGTTTAGAAAGGACTTTTCATGTGCCTAAACAGGAATTGAACTCCACAGGTTGGCATGTGGTAGATTACGTGCCGAGATGATGGCATGCTGCGTTTCTGGGCTAGCAAGTGTCAGTGTCTTAAATTATCTCATTTCCCCCCAGTTAGTTATTCCACCTGTTGCCTGCGCCTATGGTGGTTTGTCTGGTCTGACTGCTCATAAATCCAATGTGACTGGCTGTTTTTGAAATATCCCAGGTGTTAAGGAAATACATTCAGAAATGAAACGAGGGAAATGAGTCAGTTAATTGAATATGTTTAAAACCTTCGGTTCATTCCGTAACAGGACTGAAAAAACATTTCTTTGTAAGGTTTGGGTTATAGTTTGATTCTGGATAAAGCCAGGACCACCTTTGCCTCGTTCTGTTTCTGAGGCTGTGGATATGCACAGATCTGATATGTAAAAACAACACAACACGCTATTTCACAACATGCATTTAAGCCTAAAATTCCTAGACATGCACACAGGGAAGTTTGCCCTGGCCTATCCCTGGTGGGACGCCAACTCACTTGGATTGGGGAGCCTGGCTGAAGCCACTTGGCTTTGCAATCTACAGCCTGAGCTGAGCTACAGCAGAGCTACGATCACGTTTGCCTCTGGCTGTAGATGGAGCCATCTTCCTGCAAATCCTAATTTCATTATATCTGATAAAGTTGAAGAACCTACTCCTTGTGTCATCTTCTTTGCAGGTTTATTTAGACTGCCATTGGTTTAACTGTAAAAATTATATCTGATCTTCATTAAGACATTTTTGAAGATGAACTTTAAAGACAAGACCTTCCCTAATAAGACTTTTCTTTTAAAAGTGCTGTGATTAAATGTGTTCAATTACCATCTTATTCCAAACCCACTGATTATAAAGCCAATTATATGAGAGCCAAGAACACACAATTCCTTCTGGCTGTACTGGAAATAAGTCACATTGAAGCCAAATCAACTTTTTAACGGTATTCATGATCTGTAAACAGGCTCTCCAAAATGAATTCCCGTGCTCCATTCTTTTCTAGCACTCTCCATTGCAGCCTCCACCCCAGGCTTTCACAAAGTGGTATCAGCCCAGAGATTGCACTCTCCTCTCTTCAGCTCAGTAGTCCAGAGAAGCTGATTCCCACTAAATCCATACCCTAGATTTATATCCTACCATTTGAAAGGTCAGGTGGTGTTTCCCAATCACTATAGTGTACTGCAGCTGTTTTCAGAACAGAGTTAGGCCAAGAGCTGATTTAAATTACAGCTGTAGTGCCATCTCATGCGATTCCACTTGTGCACATCTAAAGGCAGAGCATGTGCCAAATGATTCCTATGTAGCAGTTCCCTTATCTGCTCCTTATGTAGCTGATGTGCAGCTTTATCTAGAAGAGAGAAATTTCCGCAGAGACACACACAAAAAGATTTTCAAAACCATAAATCTGCTTAATGGTAACTACTTGCTCACTCAATACAATAAATTGATGTTATAGTATATTTTTTGGTACAGTATTAGCAGATAAACAGTTTGTTTTTTTTTTTCTTCCCCCAGAAGGTTGTTTAAGAAAAGCAAAGAACAGCAGAGAGCAGATGCATGTTGTGCACTTTCACTGACTCATTTATTCCTTGCTCCCTCTCACTGCCTGTGTCCTCTACCTTCCTGGGGTTCCTAATCTGGGTCAGTATTAGGACCATTTTTTTGTGGTTTTCAAAACTAAACTGTATCATTCTTACCGAATGGTAAATCAGGAAGTGAAGTTAATCAGACATCCCTAAGGGAATATATTAATATGGCAGTTTTAGGTATTGCACCTGAAATTGCTCATCTTTTGGTCACAGTGCATTAAAAGGCTACCCTAGGCACACTGATTATTGAAAACTCAATTTTCGCGTGTGGATGCATGTTTCCTGTAGCGCGTTTAGTTTGCCAGTCTTCACTTTTTGGTTCTAGGAAAAAATCTTACCTTGTTGCCAGTGTTGCAAGCCCTTGCTTGTTGAAGGATCAGCAGTAGGTAAGAAAACAGCATCCCAGGCTTTCTTGAATACTCTAAACCTGAAAATGTTATCCAAGACAGAGCAAATGGAACAACTGCAGAAGTACCATGCTCTGTTTAAGTAAGACAGCAGATGCTGTCTTATTCATATACTTTTCTCCGAGCTTATTTTTTTTTTTCTGAGGCTACTTAGTAATTCCTTCAGCTTAATGAGCTACCATTTGGCAACCACTAAGCAACTTTGATTTAGTGATGCGACACTCTTAAAAAGAATCTGCAGTAAATGTGCTCAGAGCTGGCTGCTGGCTCCCGAGCACGACAGCAGGCGCTGACTTCACATAAAAACACGTACTTGGTTACTGACAAGAAACTCCAAGTTGTTTCTGCGTTAGTCGTGCTGTGTGTCAACCCCTGTCAGTGTGGGATCACTTGCTGTCGTCACATGAAATTAGGCTAATGTGTGAGATCCAATCCGGAATTCAGAAAGGTGCTGCACAGATTGAGTACCTGGAGCAGAGTACGAAGGTTTGGTAAAATTTTGCTGAAGAATTTAGAATTATCTCCATGATGATTTTCTTCAAGTATGGTCTTACATAAGTGTCTTAATTGTCTTTGTAAAGGTTACCTCAATCATGGGACTGAACGAAATAGAGACTTAGGCTCCACAAGTTTCTCATGATAGCAGTTTAAGATAACAAAATTCTCTTTTCTTTTGCTTCTATTCCTTTCTTTGACATTTTAAAATAATGAAATGAAAATTCCTATTCTTCCAACAACTCGGGAAAGAGAAGTTCTATCCTTAACTTTGTACAAATGCTGGAGAACTACCCCTATACAGTATGTATGAATAGTTGTAGAAGAGTTTCCCATCTTTTTTTTTTTTTGTGACTTTTTTAAGCCGATGACTCATATTTCACTCTGCATTCTTTAGCTTAATTTTCTGCATGCTTCCTTTCCTTATCTGCTCCTTCTTCCCACATTGCTCGTCTTCTCTTCAGTGCTTTTCCCTCTGTACGCCTCTCCCATACATAATCACCCACTCTTTGCTTAAAGGTTGAATATCCTCACAGAAAGACAACTCTATATTGAAAAAAATCTTTTTGAGGGGAACTCTGAGATGGCAGAAGGGATAACACTGTTTCTCTTTTCACCCATCCACAATTCCACTATTTATCTCCCCCTGCAGTTTTCCTCTCTTTAGCAAAATTCTGTATAGTACATTTACTTAAACGTGTAAATTTATTCACTTGTGGGGATTGACAGCAAAGGGAGATTTTTAATTCAAAATGCTTTCCCAAGCAGAAGGAAAACATATAGCAGAAATTCATTCTGTGTTTCCAGTCTAATTTAATTTTCTAATCTTTTAAATATTGAAACCATACTTCTTGATGTTTGTAATTCAAGTTTCCCTTGATAATACAGTTAAAGCAAATCTGATGGCTTATTCTTGGGAATAAAAATTACGTTGACTTCTAAATAATTAATTTATAGTACTGAAGACTATTATGTAACAGACCCCAAAGTAGTATTATTATTTGTTTCCAGATAGTGACATTTCTCAACATTATTTATCTATTTCCTCTGATACAATTGTAATCAGATTGCCCCTTTGATAAGCCTCATTCAGAAGCCAACAGAGGCAATGGGTGTGGAACAGAAAGAGAATGGAACCAACCGAAAAAACTGATAGGGAAAACTAAGACCCCGTCCCATTATTAATTACTAGTTTTTCCTCAAAAGACTGAGGAATCTACACATGTTCCTTAGGATTAGACAACTGATCTTCCTACAACGGCAAAGTTGTATTTAGGGGGAAAAAACCCCACGCATGTCTTTGTCATATAGAGCCTGATGTTTCAATCTTCCCATTGCTATTCATTTTTGTGACTGCTTTTATACTCCATCTGAAGAAAATTTTGAAGTGTGACTACTAAAACAGTCAGGTAATAACAGAAATAATACTCCACTAACACTATAAAATTCACTCCCGATGTCATCTAATGGGAGAGCAAAGTTTCAGGTACCTGTGCCCAAATCTCTAAGTGGTTTTGGTGTTACAGAAGATATTCTTTGGACTCCACTATGTTATTGCAATGATCAATGTCAAGTCTGAATCATAGTATCTCTGTGTTGAATTCAAGGAACCCTAGAAGTACTTTTCTTCACTTACAGAACTATAGAAGACGTGGATTCAGAGCTTTGATGAGCTGGTTACTAAAATATGTGCTAAGTATGCTACAATAGTAACACATTTTTAATTTGTTGTTATAATTTAGGAAAAAAAATGATTTAATACAAAAATAAGTTTTAGTATTGTAACAGTATAATTTTGCTTGGGTTTTGGCTAAAGACAAGCTTTCTTTTAAAAGAAAAAAAAAGTAGCATAAGCTTAGCCAAGGAGCACTTAATCTCCATGAAATTAATAGCAATGGCACTAGAAAGCTGAATAAATATTTTTTTAAAATCCCCATCACAGAAGAAATTCCTACATAAGTTTCAGTGCCAGACAAGGGCTAAACAATTGCACAGAGTAGGTGTGCTCTGTTGTCTTGCTAAGAGACCTCTCCAGTGAAGTTGAATAAGGTGTATATGGTCTCCAATGTTTTCAGCCATGCATATAATTTTTGTATCTTGCTCTCCCCAGATTAAATATTAAGCTTATATTTTTCCTGGTAGTAAACCCTGTTTATAACAGAAGAGATGAGAAATTAATTTTGCTTATGCCTTTACCTGGATAACTACCTACATATTTTTGCTGACTGGAATAACATTAGACTGACAGTATGACATTGCTGATATTTGCTAGCATTTTCTGTAATGAAGGAGGACAGTCTTTTCCAGACATTTTGTTTTATACCTAGAAAGAAATGTACTTCTCTGGCTCCCCAGCCACAATCTTATCAGCAAGAATGATATGGCTAAAGAACGTGTTATAATTGTTCACCTTTGTGGGAGTATGAATAAAATTCATATTAGATTTCTCATGCAAAGAGATGCCAAGAAATTCTTCGTGTTCTTGGAGATTTCAGTAGTCTGCTGAGATAAGGGCCATTGATTTGATTTGTTATCTCTTGTGCACTTTGAAAGCAATCATAATTCCTAGTTTTCAATATTCTTTTTTTTTTTTTCCTGTGGAGTATAGATAGAGCATATCAACAAATATAAAAAATATATACAGATACAAGTGTATGTGTATTTTAAAACTTTCAGTAGTCTTTCTTAAACTATTAGTATTTCAAAGGCTTGTTCTAAAACCAAAGTAAGTCGTATGTTCCTTGTGTTTTCAGTGGGTCTTTTCTACTTCCTTATGTCAACTGAGTGTGCATCTTTTTCAGTGAAGGTATAGCTTTCAAAAGATCTACAATAAGACTTAATTGCTGGAAATGAATAATAACCCTGATTTCATTAAGAATGAAGAAAATATTTATATGGTCTGTTAAACAGTGAGATATTCCTTCTCAGTTATCTGCTTATATGGGAGTAGTCCTTTAACAGCGTGACATATATTTCTTGTGTGAAAGGTTGTGTTTGTTTACTCCTGTCTTTTTGAATCTATTCCACTGGGTTTTAAATCTGTGCTAACTCACATGGCTATAATGGCCCTTAACAATAGTCCATATCTTAACTTTCCAGACTAGCACTAGCTTTTATAAGAGTAAAATGGTAAATACCATGAAAGCCAATTGGATAATTGTAGGTAACGTGAGGCTGAGTGAATTTTTTTGAGTGAATTTTATTTTTTCAGCCAGCTTGTTTGCAAATATGTTTGCATCATCCCCTAACCATTTGCAAATACGGTCAGAATTTGCCAAATACTATTTATAGTCTGGAGGAAGGGACTAGAGGGGAAAGAAGAAGGGGGAAAAAGAAAGGAAAAGAAGCAGGGAAATAAATGTTTTGCAGAAATGGCATTTATATTCCTCTTCCAGAGTATGCTTGGTGAGACAGAAGTTGAATGGCCCACGCCTCTGTGCCTGTACGTCTTTCCATCCAACCAGCACATTCCTCTTCCATGGGGTGCCCCAGGGAGGACCTGTGGGTTCAGCAGAGCATTTACCACCTCTGCTGCTGCGAGGCACAGTTGCTCACTATGTACTGAGAAGAAAGAGTTAAAAAAAAACCACAACACAACCAACGAACAAAACAACAACAACAACAAGAAAAAACAAAGAAAGTGAACATATTACAGATGACTACAAGAATGCATATAAAATGCACTTGGGATATGTAAGTACATCACCTTATGCCTTATTATGCTCCACTGTGCCCCCACTGCAGTGATACAAAGTTACTGCACATCTTGGCATATGAAATCTTTACCCTCTGTTGTTCTATTCCTATGATTAGATTGCTGGCTTGATAGCAACATTTTATATTTGTTTTCTGGAGTATTTCTCTTTTGTTTCACTTTAACGTTACATTTAATGTTTCCTTCATAACAAGTACATTGTGGTTCTGAAAACCTCATCACCACTCCTAACATGGTACAATGTAATTACTCTGTTTTGGTTTGGGGGTTTTGTTTGTTTGGTTGTTTTTTTTTCCACCTCTGCTCATTTTTCCTGCTCCTCTGCCCCTGCCTAACAAAGATTCACTGTAATAGAAAGCAGGCTCGGTAATAACTGCCTGTTATGTTTTTGCTTAATGTACTGTGCAAAATATGACAAGGGTGAACGTTAGTAGATGTAATAACAGTCAGAATGTTTCTTTATTCCAGCTGTTGTACCCTCTATAGGCAATAGTTAGAAAAGATGTTAAACAACCTGGGAGAGTAAGTCCTAACTCTAAAGGTCAGAAAATTCGACTCTATTCCTTCTTTTTTTTTTTTCCCTGAATAGGAAAAAGAGGATGGTGAAATGGTGTAGTGTCCAGGCCTAACGTGTTTAAAAAAATCTTCAATCATTAATGTCTTAAGTTTCCTGAATATTCATAATAGACATAACTCTTTCCATACACATTGCAGAGAAATCTCTCTCTATTTGTGGCATATTGAAAATTGATTATGATTGCTAGTCCGTTCAGCTAGTTGTTATTTAACTAAGAAACCTTAGGTTTAATTTCATTTAATTCAGTTTAAAATATTTCTAGCATCCTGCTGACGAACTGTGCTAAAAAATCATTCAAGTCTGACACACATTTTATAAATCGCAGTCACTGTGAAAACATGGTTTCATTTATATAATTACTATACATTTACTTTAAATGTTAATCTGTCACAACACCACATGTATTTCTTACATTTTCTGTAAGAATATGCTATATTTCCAATTTTCATACACAATCCATAAAACAGTTGCTGTCACCCATGCTCTCTCTAATTCTAGCTTTGATTCTTATACTTGAGAGGTATCTGCATGCCAATTTTTATTGCATTGCTAATCTGAATATATTCATCCTGGATGCATTCATTACCCTGGGCTAACTTTAGTATTCCAAGAAAAGATGCAGCATATAGTGTATATTCATTGTTTCAGTTCTATAACTATCTGTTTATTTGTAAATCAATATATTTCAAGCCTCATATCGAGGCCTGCAATGTCAGACAGAATCAAGAATCAAATAATTCCCTGGCTTCTGTTTTGACAGAAACTCCAGGTTTTCTTGCAGATCTTTGCATAAGATCCACTCTGGAAAGAAAAGATATCTCTGTAGGTGAGAAACGTACAACTATATTAGAAAAACCTGCCAAGTAGGCTGACTTAAAAGTCAGCGTCAAGTGTAAATTTAATATACAGGAGGTGACACACTTGTTATATTTAAATTAGACTCTGAGAAGCTGCTTTGCAAAGTATCAAGAGCTCAAGGCGGAACAGTTATCATGATCATATGCATCTAGAGTAAGGGATAGATATGCTTATTTTGAAAATAAACAAATGTGTGTGATTGCATAATTGCTTTAACAATAAATGTCCTGCAGGGTATCTGCATATAAAAACTTAATTATGATACATGTTTTTCTGGAAGGAATAGGAAAAAAATCAGTTCAGAGTTGTGTGCAATCATGTGTGCTTTTCTAGATTTTGAAAATAAACTATTACTTTCACTGAAAGAGAGCACAAAGCTGTTTAAAATGCCAGTTTAGATATTAATTTCTATTTCTGGATTCCCTCTGTCCCACGTCTCCTATTCATAGATATCAAGGAGCCAGCCACAGCCCTCATTCCAAATAGTGGTTTTCAGCATTGCTTTCGGTCGTGTCATTAGCACAGGGTGTTTATAGACATCCTGATGGCAGATGATTAACGTTACTTTGCACCAGTCTCCCTTTCCTATCCGTTTCTGACATATCACCTACCCTGAAAGCTCAGCTCACTAATCCAGCAAAGCTACTGCCTAGAACAGGACCTTACACCTAGAAAACTTTTGGGTATTCACAGAGTAATGAATTTAGTCCAGGCCTTGCTAGTTCCCAAAATTTTCCTTTGCTCCATGCGCCGATGAAAATGTGCTAACCCTATTAGCTGATATGGTTGAACCTTGCTATTCTCTGTGTGGTTGTATATATTCAGTACACACATTCGCATGTTCCCAACGCAATAGCCAAATGAGCAATACCAGGCAAACTTTATGGTATTCTTTAATAATTTATACTTCAACATTATCAAAGAAAAATATATTTCACCTTGAACATTGTTCATACAATTGCCTTTGGAATCTTTAAATTCCTTTTGTGTGGGGAAAAGAAACTTTTTTTTCCTAACAGGGCAATAAAATAACCTATCCAAGTGGAATATTTTAGGTTATACAGCAATAGTCCTGTTTGGTTCTGAATTTTAACATTCCTTTTAAAGATCTGCTCCTGAGAGGCATCAACGATCTATTTCCTCTGCTCATCTCTTCAAGAAACTGAAAATGTAAGATATAAAATGTATTACCTCATAGGAAAATTTTCTGTGAATTGCTTTATGGTATTCCTGACTCAGAGCTTCTAGTCTTGCGGTCATAACAGCCCTATTTAAAAGCTGTAGAACTATCTCTTGCCTTCTCTTCAATTTCCACACTTCCTTTTAGACATTCATAATTAACAGCAAATCTCAGATTTGATTTGATTTCTTCCTAATCCTCGCCAGAAGCTGTATGGGAGACACTCACTTCATGATCCTGCTGATCAGAGCTGGGTAAATGAGTACTTCTAGGAGGAGGACTTGTGATGAGATGTCTTTGAAAAGATTTAGAAAAGGCTTTTATTTGAGAATAAAAGACAGACAGACGTTTGTCTGGGAACTTCAAAAAAGACAAGTCTATCTGCCAATCTCTAATTCATTATGCTGCAAAAGTTGAAACGTTTTCCCTTAAGCCTTACCCAGCAGAGTTAGTGTTTACAGGGCGTTACATGAAATAACCTGTTATGCCATGGGGAAAGCATGATAGAAAGAGGAAAAAGAAGATAACTGTATAATATAAATGTTGTGGGAAAAGCTTGCTGCTTTCCTTACAGGCAGAGAAGAGTAGGTAGAGTGTAGATCAAACCTACAAAAAAAGATCAGACTGATTTCAAGAGTCAGGTATACGTTTCTAGCTGGAGCATGCATCCAGTCAAAAAAAATCTGGACCCATGGCTGTTTCGTGAATATGAGGTGCTACAAAGCTAACCTGACTTGCTCATTGCCTTGTCACTACAGGGTGGTATCTCCTCCTCCGAGCGTTATGTGGCACTTGACTTTCATTAGACGTGCTCCCATCTTTCCTGCGGCATCTATTAGGGACTTGCTTTGAAGATCCCAATTAAAAATTTGAAATGCAATATTTTTCAGAGCTGATTGAAAAGGAAGGCTTATTTGGAAGCTGAAAGATGAGGAAGCCTACCTGTTGCTAAGTGCCCGAGCAGTTAAAGAGGCGGAGGAATGTTTGGGAGCCGAGTGTCTGGACTTCAGCACCCAAATCCTTCTTTGTCTTTGCCTTTAGAGTGCTTAAATCCTTCAGCTCCATGATGGTAAGAGATCTTCCCTTGCTTGTGCGAGCTTCATGGGGACAAATATATTTAGGAAAGGGCACGTACTGGTGGACCTCGGATATGAGGGGCCAGCTAGCTGTCTGTAGGGAGACGTTTTGGCTGTTACATCAATGATTTAGTGCAAAAGAGCTTTGTATCTGGCTATTGCCAGCTTCCTCTTCTGGTAACAACCAGCACGAGAGGCATTCTGATCTATTACTAAACAGCCTTAAAATGAGCCAGAAAACAAACGTATAACTTGCACATAATTAAGTAAGACTTTCAATTTGGCGAGTTTCCATCATCCCTTTTTCTGAAGCTCTGAAGTATTTTACAGGGTGCAACCACAGTTTAAACAAACTTTATAGTAAGTATTAACCACTATTTTGAGAAAAGAAAAGATGGAGCCAATTTAGGTAGTTTTGAAGTGTTGTTTTCTTGCTGCTGATGTTCGATTCTATTTGTTTTGAAACAAAACAAACTCACACAGTAGGAGAACAAACAAAACAAAGAAAGGAAAATACCGCTTCTGTCTGTCAGCTTTTGTGTCTCTCGAATTTCCTTTCCCTGCAGCCTTGCTGCTGGCAAGTTACAGGCATAGGGCGATGTCTTATCAGCTGCTCCCAAACTCAGCAAACTTTTAGCATCCTTATGTTGTTTAAAGCTTTGCTTTCAGGTTGCAGTCTCATGGCAGCGCTGCAAAAAAGGTGGATTTATCTCTGCTGGCTAAACCCCACTTGTATTAGACAGAAGTCAGGAAAAGCAGCAGAGGAAAGAGGAAGAATCGGGAGAAAAATAACACGCTAGGGAAGCAATAATAGCTAGAATCAAAGGGTTGCGCCGAGTATTGTCAGAACTAGGCAGAGCCAGTGGAAGGGGAGATGCTGCTCAGTTTCTGCCTCTGCATTCGGTCTGCTGGGATGCATTTCTCCATCAGACAAACAAAGGCACTGTGGTGCGGTTTTGTGTGCAGCAGATCCAATCGTCCTGGTGAAATTAATTTCTCCCATTTGCCATAGAGTCTTCACTATGCCATCTCCAAAAGGCAGCGATGGGCCCTTCCCAAAGCATTAGCCTCTCGAGAGTGATTGTCAGGGATTTTAGTATCCAATATACCACCTCCCTGTTTACAGAGCTGGAGGTAGTCTTGCCCATTAACAGCCTTGTCAGGAACACTGGGGCGAGTTTAGATCAAGCTTTGGCAGTTTGAACCAGTAAGTCTGTTCTAACTGTTATTTCAGTACATGGTTACTTGTGAGAGAAACTTTAGAACGTAGGCTGAAACGGACCTTGGCGCAGAATACGTATCTTTCCAGAACAAGGGCTGTAGGGTGGTTATCACCCTCTTTGTCATTGTATGACTAAATCAAACTTGATCTTTTGACATGGTTCAGTCTCCTCTCAACCTCTAATTATATCTGCTCTTCTCCCTTCAATCTGCAGCAATATGTTAATATCTTTTAGTAGCTAGAGCCATTATGCCTAATTAAGGGATTGCAAATAAATAGGAGTGGACAGTTCCAAACATACAATAGCTGCAGATAAATAGAGAGGGACAGCTCTCAACATATGGCAATGAATGCAGCCATAAGGCCTAAAGTGTGTATTTTAACTGCCAAATTTTATGAGCAGCTTCCAACCGGCTTTCATTTGGCCTCAGCTATATGTCTGACAGTCATTGTAAACACAGTATTTGTGCCATATCGTTTTTGTGCTCAATGGCCAGAATTTATGCATGCAACGTTCATTTGTGCTACAGACCGAGACTGTTCAGAGAAGAAATATTTTGTTTGAGGATGCAAGTTTAGTGTGGATGTTCACATTACCATTACTTTCCAGACTAATACAAAGGCAAGCACTATTAATATCTGATACCAAGTCCCAATGCTCTCTCTCCACCTTTTTAAAGATTTTTCACTAATATTCCAGAAGTACTATCTGACTATCCAGTCTTTATAAAATGACTATGCAGTATATATCAAATGAATCTTAATAGTTTACACTTTGATGTAAAATAGCCACAGTGGCATCTCAACAGAGAGGAGCCACCTTGAGAAGAACTGAATACACATGGCCTATTTAATAATTTAATTCCTTGTTACGTTCTTCAGTAAAAGAAGGGCAAGAATTGCTTCTCTGAGGCCAATTTGCAATAAAGGAAGAGCGCGATGCATTGGTGAGCCCTCACCTTCAAGGCCTATGTCTAGCAGCTAGGTTTATTCTGGAGACAGCACCTTCCTGGAAAGGCAGGGGAAGTAGGAAATTTGGGTTTATTGCTCCGACTATTGTGAGGGAAGGGAGTTTGACAAAGGCCAGGGGCTTGGACTGGTGCTGCCAATCTGGGGAGGATGCCCTAGCCCTCCCTCCAAGCATGAGCATCCTCCCAATGGCAGCAGCAAATGCTAAAGGCCCTACAATAAGGAAAAAGGGATCCCTTGGAAAATATAATGTTTCTCCACCCAGTTGCCATCCCTTTTGTACAGCCCATGTAGAAAGCCTGCAACTTTTTTCCTTCTCCCACCCAAAATAAGGACCAAATCTTCTTATGCCTTAAGTTAGACCATCTCTGTACGCTTATACTGCTAGTTAACTATTGAGTGTGCATTAATTTCAGATCAAAAAAGAGGGCTGACACTATTTTTTAATATTAAACACATAGTTTTCAGAGTAACATCAGTGCTTAACTGCACAAAGGAATTACATTACTTTATTTTATTTGAAAGGTCAATAACTTTGTTAAAACTGATTTTGTACTTTAAAATCCTTTCTGACCAAATACAAAATTAGTATAACATGCTTAAGGCTCTTCAAGCAGGATATGCTACCCTGATATCATGCAATTGAGCCTATTCTGCTACATACTTTGAGTGTCATCATAACCAATCAAATATGAAGATCAGAAAATTTAATGAAATGGTTCTGAAAAAAAGAAAAAGGGGGTTTAGCTAGGATACTTTTTTTTGCTATCAAGATTAGGAGGCTAAAGCTTCCAGGGAAATAAGGAAAAAAAGATCACTATGGCATAGAGACTCTTTGTGCGAAGTTATTTTCGAGGAAAACATTAAAAAAATCCCTTCTTTTTATGCGGAGGATCATTTTTTGCAGCAGTTGAAATGCTAGAAGTGTGGTAGCTGCAGACTGTGAAATGCATTCATTGCATGAAATATTCTTTTAACTGGCAACATGTAAGGTAAATTAGTTTAATAATAGTAGATGCGATTTCTGTAATTATACTATTCCAAATCTTAAATTCATTCAGATAAAGAGTAAATATGATTTGCTTCTGTGAAACTAAGTTCAGTATTTCTCATGAGGAGAATCTGAACCTCTAATGCAATCCTGTTAATTGGAAAAGTAGAAGTTATTTTGGCTACTGTGCGACAACGCGTTACCTCCTTCTTTTCAAGTGACAGAAGAACCTGGGACTTTCCTCTTTCTTGCTAATACGAATTATTTGCTTATGCCCTTTATAATCAACATTTCCAATTTCCACCTGTCAGCTCTAAAACATAATCTAAATTCAGGAGCCTAAAAATTATTTCTTCCTCAGCTGTTTGTTTCTGTTCCTTCCGTCGTCTTGGGGCGCTACCTTGGTTAGCCCAAAGCAGAGGCAAGTACGACCGCAAGGTGTTGCTCACCAGCCTAGGCTGCGGCACCAAGGACGCTGTTGCATCCTCCACAGCCAGGAGGAAATGGCCTGCCTCTTGTAGGCAGGATAGGTACCTTGAGTTGATTAGTAATTAGTTCATTATCTCAACTCAGTCCAGCTGGGTAAGAATGATTAGTGCCATAGCAAGGTGCACGTGGTGATGAGAGCTCACCCAGAAACCGGAGGTCTAACCTTGCACCTTCGCAGGCAGCTGGTGTTTTTGCCATGTGTTTCAGTCCTGAAGGATGGTGGATGACATCTTACGGTAATTCACAATTTAATGCTCTCCCTGGGAAAAAGTACACTTTACAGCTCATTGGTTCTGTTTGTCTTCAAAATAAGGATGTTTTGGGCCTTATAAATTGATAGCTTTCACAATAACTACAAGGTCTACTGGGCTTGAATGAAACTCTCCCTCTAGTACAGTCAATTCTAAAACTCAGGCTTCACTCTACTTTTGTAATTAGAAAGAAAAACAAGTTATAGACATGCAGTAGTTGTCACCAACAAAGAAGTACTAACTCACCTTGCTGTCATCATTATAGATTTGATTTTTTTTTGTATCATTGTAAACTATAAGCATTATTAGATGCTAAGCATTGCTTGGCAAAGAGTTTTTATGAACATACTATTAGTGATGAATATATTTTTGCATTTTCCTTTGAGGAGATGCCACGTATTTTTCACTTCTGGTCAGTTCAGTCACATGTTATTTGTGGCTTTCCTAGCTGTTTTAACTACCCTACAAAAGAAAGACATATAAATAAATGGCAGTGGCCGGAGATATCCATGAAAAAGGGTGCAAGAAGCTATTTATGAAGAAACACACAACCAATAGTTTTATAGCTTGCTTCTAAATTAAAATATTAAAAAGTTGATTATTTTAAAAAACAAACAAACAAAAAACAAACAAAACCCGAACAGTGAAACAAAAACCCTGATTGAGAGAGAGGTGGCAGGTGACATTTACTGGTTGCTAAGCCAAATTTATGGTCATTTTTCTTGCTGCACACACATTAATTATGTTTCTGCATGTTGCTATTTGCCTGAATGTTAGTTAGTATAACTAATACATTGATTGAATTAATCCTTTTGTCAATGATTTATTAATTATGACAAAAATGTCTGGATGACCCCAGAGAACTTTATTAATGTAGTATGTTTTTAGATTTTTTTTTCTATCTGTCGTGGATTAGGCCGCTCCAGCAACTGAACCCCACACAGCCGGTCACTCACCCTCCCCCACCCCCAGGAATGAGGGAGAGAATTAAAGGAGAAACGGGAAACCCGTGGGTTGAGATAAGAACAATTTAATACAGATGATTTAATACACAGTGTAGGTGCTCATCACCCCCTCGTATGCGAAGCCCGTCTCGTCCCGAAGCTGCAACCCCGGACGAATGCGAGGCCCCGAAATAGAGAGGGGCAGAGAGGGAGAGAGAGTACTCCGAGAGTGGGAGTACTGGGAGAGAGAGAAAAAGAAAGAAAAACAATAGAGCAAAAGCGCAGCAAGCGCGAAAGAGCAGAAGCGGCGAAAGAGCCAAAGAGCAAAAGCCCTTCTGTCCGGCTGACCCTCACTTTTATACTGGGCATGACGCTGCATGATATGGAATACTAATTGGCCAGTTTGGCCCTCAATCTTAAGTTCCACCACAAATCACAAGGGGAATCGTGTCCCCCTTGTCCCAACTATGTTCCCCCCTTATCCCGCCGTGCTTCTGCACTCCGGCACACTGAAAAGTCCTTGGAGTCTCATGTCCAACCACAAACATCAACTTGCTATCAGCATTCTTCTCAGAGCGAGCCTCTGAGTAAAACCAAAACACGGAGCTCTTCTAGCTGCTAAAAAGAAGAGCTAACTCTGTCCCAGCTAAAACCAGGACACTATCAACAAAAGAAAGATAAAAAATATAGTTTGAATAATTTCTAATTTTCTTAGAAATTTCTCTGAAAGTCATGGTGTTCAAGTATTTGGTTTTGGAGGCTACTTCCAACGTGATGGCTTGGAAACATCATCTTTTACACAGAGAAGCAGAGGAAGAGACGTTTTTGAGATACATTTTCAAACCTTTTTATCTCAGACAGTATCACAAACTAATTGCATAGCTATAGTAACAATGGTTCTCAACATGGAGAGCATTTTCCTTAAGAAATACTTCTTTTTATATAAATTGACATGAAAATCCTCAGGAGTGTCGGGATTTTGGAATAAATTCAACAGAAATACAATGATACTATCTTTTGGTCAGCTCTACACAGGACAACTCCAGAACTCATTCTGAAATAGGTGTTTTGATCACCAAACAATATTAATGTTTGCATGCAAATGGCACCATGGAAGAGACAAATATCTTCATATTATATATAAGTATTTCATACTTTTGGAAAATGGAACTTATTTTTTAATTATCAAAATAAATTATAGATTACTTGAAAATCCATATAACTATTTTTCTATTCTGACACTATTTTAAGTATATTTTTGTGATACTTGGTGTATGCGGATAGTTGAGATACTGTTCTTTTCTGTTTAAGGCCTTGATTAAGATCGTGAGAACAACTGACAGCTCCCCCTAACACCTCTAGTAAATGGATCTAAGAAAATATAGACTTTCCCACACACATCTAGAAAATTATAGCATTGGTACTCTTCAAAAGGTTATGGATGTTTTCTCATATGATATTTATTATAGTCATATCCTGAAGCTGCAATCCACGGTGTCAAGTGGAACCTCACAAATAATTGTGCTCAAAGTGATGTGTGTTTCACCTCACACCAGTCACATATAATAGTGGCATCAGGCCAAAATGTTCAAAGGGTGTTATTTTTAAACAGATTCTGGATTTTGTTGTTTTATGTTATGATTAACAATTCATGAAGCACTTGTTGAAACTAATAAACTGATTGCAAGCTAGAAAAATGAATTGATTAATATGAAATGTAAAATGGAATAATGATGAGCTCATTTCCATTGTAAATAATAGAAAATAAATCCAGTAAGTGTCTGCTCTTTTGACTGCAAATAAAACGAACTCACCTCCAAATCAGTCCATGATAGTTAGCCATAAATGACTTATAGAGGTTTTTTTAAGCCAAAACTAGCAAAGAAGTCATGTTTTGAACATAACTTGTGGCACCTTGTGCACCAGCCAACCGCCTTTCACAGGTTTGAAGGGGGTATGTTTAATCACGATTCTACTTCCAGTGTGTATTACTCTACCTGCATCATTTAAACTCATAATTTTCTCCACAACTTTGTACATCTTGATTTCACTTTATGGCAGGCCTGAGGAAGAGCAAGTTGTTATAGCAGAAGGTCCTTTTTTCCCCTCATGATGATACAGCTGGACAGGACTTCCTGCTGACCTTTGCTGATGGTTTCTTTCATGGGAAAGCATGCAATTTTATGCATCTTTTCCGTATCATAATAATGCAGACAAGACAAAATAGGAAGATTAATAGATCTTATCTCTGTTCAGTGACAACAGAGAAAATTAAGGGTAGAAGAGATATATGTAGGCACAGCTAAAAAATCCTGGAAGACAGTTAACAAGAAAATAATTCCTGATTATTGAAAATTTCAAGATGCAGACTCACAGTGTTATGTATTTTGAGTGTTGGTGTAACAAGAGACAATGGAATGTACAAGGGAACAAAATGATTTTGATTTATTAGCTCTTATTCTGGAAGATAAGTGCTTCTTATGCTGAAAGTTCCTGTATTACACCAACACCAGCAGTGTTGAAAATGAGCTACTGCAGAAGTGTTTGCTGTGTAGAGCTGTCTACATGAAATCATTCCAGTTGCATTAATCTTATGTTTGACTACATTTTCTTTTAGAATATATTCCAAATATTTATCCTATTTAGCAGTTTGTATCTGGTTTGATGCTCGGCCAGAAATTTAGGTTGTTTTTCTTGTTTCATACCAAGTTGATTGCACATAGTTGCTCTTATTAGGAACCTTTTCTAATCTTCATTTAACATATTTTACTTGTAGAACAGTTAATTCTCAGTTAATAACAGTTACCACTATCAGTCATGTTTAATTAAAAAAAAAAAAAAAAACACACAAAAAACAAGCAAAAAACAAAACCAAAACCGTAATGAAAACATTTAAATATTCAAACAATTCAGTGAAATTCAGTGAGGGTTGAATCATAACCTGGCCATCCATAAGATATTTAGATTTCTGTGTCTCTTGATTGCTTATGTCATATACAAAGTAGTTCCAAATCAGTTGTTACTTCGTATTTTCTTGGTCCTGCATGGATTTAATCAACATTAATTACACTGTGAGTCTGTCAGTGCTGACCTATTTAAATACAACAGGATGGGTTTTCAAGGCACCAGGCCAAAATTACAAGCCATCATGAGTTCCACTTGACTCTTCTCTAAGATACATGTATTCCCACAGAAGTGCCACTGACACGAGGTCTCCAGTCAACTGGTATCTCGCTATATACACACCTCAACTGGACTGTATGTACCATAAACAAACCGATGACGCATCGAGTGTGGGTTCATGCGCTTAGTAGATATCACATGTTTTGTTGTTAAATAACATTAAATATTCGAATTTCTTCAATTTATTCAAAAGCATGGCATATGGCTGCTGAATTATGACATGGGTCACTCACTCTATGGGTTACATTTCCTAGAATTAAAAAATGAAATCTGATTTCTGTGATGAATTTAGTTAACAGGCTCTTAAGTAGTGGATGCTTTTTCTTTGGCGCTTTCCTTACTGGATTCTAGTTCTTCTGATGACTCATAGAAATAATTGTGGCAGTGGGGGCCACCGAATAGACATGGAGCACCGTGTTTGCCAAATGCTGTCCTTAAAGCAAAAAGAACTCCATATGTAACTACAAAAATTGGGCATTTCTCAAACTATAAGAGAAATACTTTGCTCCAAGGCAGCTTCATGGGGCACCATCTGGCTTCACAAATCTTCAGAAGTGAGATTTTCCTTGAATAAAGTTTAACCAATCCGCCTCTGTGAAAACTGTATAGTGTAAAAAATCCTTCACTATCGCATGCATTCAGTGTTCTTTGGTAGTATGGGTGAGCCTGGATATAAAACCCAGATTATTTTCATACTAAAAATATATGGTTCTTGATTTCAATGCTTGGTTAAACACAATGTTTTACAATTTTAGTCTCTATTTTTTTCAAGGAAAGAATTTCAAATGGCAAACTACTTTTTTAACGTTTTGCTTTTATCGAAGGATTTGTTTCAACTTCCACTGCCCTTTTGGCTAGAATGTAAGTTTAAGAACTCAAATTTCTGCGATACCAACTGAAAGTGTTTTAAATAATCTTTTTCATGCAGTCTAGGAGGTAATGCATCTCTATTTAAGATAGATAACTGTTATAAAGTATGCTTTAAATCATGATCTTTGCATTCTAAGCCACAGCCCAGAGTTTTTCCTATTAATTTGTAATCAAGGCTCTGGAGCTGTAACATGAGATACTGGAAAATGGGTGACATAATATTTCAGAGCAATTTCATTCTGAGTATAGTTAAGAATAAATCACAATAAAGGTTCCAAATTTTTCTTCACATAGGAGCAAATTTACCCTCAGACATCTGGTACACACATTAAAGCACTTTACTGTTTAAAGGTGAGTAGTTGGCAGGATGGTCATCACTAGATGTTCTTAAGGATGAAGGTTTTGCTTTTTAAAGTAAAAGGAAGAAAGGTCAAGGCAATATCATACATAATACCTTGTATATTCTTATACCTCATCAGTACCAACAATGAAAATATATTCTAATGATATTTAATGTGAAGGAAAACTTTGTGAAATTTATTTATTATTTTATCCACAGCAAAGCGTTCACTTCTGATTTAAGCCATTACACTGAAATAGCAGTGAAATGGTACAGAAACTGAGTCCCCGGAACATCTGGCCATCGTTCGTCCCTATTGCATACGTAAGACAAGCCAGAAAGCTCCCTCAAGGGAGGCTTCCCCAGACTGGCATCTGACAAAAAGAGCAGTAGTTTGTGTTCTCAGGACTTCTTTGCAAGTCTTCATATAGAGGAGTCAGCCAAAATGAATATTATGTAGGAAAGATGTGAAATATGAGGATTCCCAAACATGCAAGAGAAAATGCCCTATACTAATAAGTTTAGCATCTCCACATCACCTTAAAAATTACAAAGAGAAGAAAACAAAATCAGCTTAATCCTAAAACAGGACTGTGTTGCAAGTTCTTGTAGGAAAATGTCCACAATTTATTTTTTATATATTTTCTTAAAATAAGGCATTAAAATAAACCGATGGAATCTGAAACAGGCACTGTTTAAAAGAGATGTAGTAAAATACAGCACCTTCTTCATTTTCAATAAATTTTAAAAGAATGCCGAATATTTCTACTGAAACTTAGGTCTAATGTTATGTTTCTGTATTCTGGTTTTGGTTTAGGTTTGTTTTTTTTTTTCCAGCTAGGATTTACACTGGCAAGGCAATCACAAATTGCAGAAAGAGGAAGAAAACAGTGTTGCTGTAATGTTGGCGTTGCTCCTGCCCCCCAATTCCAGTGAGGGTCTGTCACTTGTTAGGCACTGGTGGTTATTTCTATGGTAATTCATCCAGATGTGCAGAGAGGAGGGGAACGGCACTGCTCCTGCAGGAGTAAGGCTTCTCCATGCTTCTGTCACTGCTGTCTCTCTCAGATAATTTAATGCACAGGCAGTAACTATTACAGCAATGGCACACAATTATTGTGTGTTTGACATTAGTGCTTAAGTGAGATTGTGGTAGACACAGTCCTTGGCAATTACAAGAGGCTGTTTTTGTACAGAAGATCCCACAACTCAAACAAATGAAGCAAAGAGGGAAGAAGGAGAGCTCATATCTTAATTTTGCAGGTGGGAAACAAATAGAGAACTTGTCGTTTGCTCGAGATAACTTGTGAAGCCCATGGCAGTGGCAGTAACCCAGGTCTCCTCAGTCTCTGACCAGCACTGTACATTTAAGATCTTTCTTCCTCACTTTCAAAATTGTTTCCTAGCTGCCTGCACTAACTTTCAGATTAAAAAACCTCCAGTGATGCTCCCATGGAGAAAAAAAGGCTGTTTTTTTCAGCTTTTTGTGCTTGATGTTTCAAAACATTAGGCACTCTCTAGCCCATATGCACACCCTGCTCATGCTAATCAATATCAGAGTATACTATATGCAGAGCAGCTAAGCTAAACCAGTGTAAAATGTGTGAGAGTTAGTCTTTTACTACTAGGCCAGGATAGCCCAGCAAGTTTTCTCAGTACCAATACACAGTTTTAATTTGATTTCATCCACCAATGCTAATAAAAGAACACTCCAAGGCGAGAATTTAAAATTATTAATTACAATACTTTAAAAGATGAAAAAGAATTTGTGTGTGTCAGTCATTCTCACGGGGCAAGGAATAATGAAAATGAAATGCACACAGGAATGAGTTTTCTATTGTCAATGATAAAAGTGATAATCGCCCCAAGTCAAAGCAAAATGACAGATGAAAGAAACCTATAGAACATCGCCTGAGGGAGCTCCTGAGGCCGGCGCTCAGTACCACATATACACATGCTAGACTGATATTTAATGAAGCTCTGGTTGACTCTATAATGAATGTTGAAGGCTCTCTGGAGCATCAAACATCATTTAACACTGCTAGAAGCAAATGCTTTATTTTTGTTTGGTGGTGGAGAGTGGGGGCATTTTTTAATGCAGGTTTTCAGCTCTTTCAATGAATAAATTGAATTTGGAAGAGAGGAAAAATGCCTTTATGATGCAAAGAAAAATTGTTTGCATGTTGTATTTGTAACATTTTTATATATGTAAAATGGAAAAGGAAATGCAGCAGGGATAGCCTAATGTGTTAATGAGCAAAAGTTTTAAAGTCTTTATTATTTATGTTAGCTAAGGACTAGTCTGACCCTTGTGACATAAGAAGTAGCTTAAAGATTTCTAAATCATGTCTGTATGGTCTGTGGTCAAACAGCTGAAGGTCAAAAAGAAATGGAAATAGATTCTCACCCATGATTTAATACCAATGTGGTGATTGTACTGTATAAATGTATCTTCTAAAGACCTTTGGGACAGTGTAACAAGACCAAGCCAGTAAATAATGGTTCAAGTTATATATTGGTAGCAGTGCTGAAGCACTGACAGGCAGCATTTCCTATCTGTTTGGATCTTAACCAAGTTATCTATGTGCCTTTTGTGGCTCTCCAGAAACATTTTTTGAAGTTAACATCACTACATCAGCTTTTGTCCCACTGATGGCCCAAATTATGCCAGATTTCCTTCTCTCCTCCCCCATTTCTTTCCAGCATACTGATTTCACTATGGCTAGAATCAATTTAGGCAGAATATGCTCTAATACTGCCTCAACCAGCAATTGGTACTATTTGCATCTGTAAGGCTCAAAATGTGTCAGCTCCCTGGAGATGCAATACTAAATTCTTATATTTGTTTTTTGCTGCCTTGCCCAGACATGCAGTGTGTTAAAGACACAAATAAAAAGGAATCTGGAATAATCTTATTGTCCATTGGCAAGTGTCAGCCCATGTTTATTATAATGTGCAAAAATATACCAATATAAAGAAAGGAAACATTTTGAGAGAGATAGGCCTTACTTACATACACAGAAGTTTTTCTACTGTTCGGCTCTTCGAAGTAATAGAGAGAGTGGGGAGAAAGTGCTCTATTAGGTTGCTAACTTGGTCTTCAGGAAAAGCTGCAGAACTGTGTTTTGTTTTGTTAATGGTTAAGGTTTACAGTAGTAATAATAATATTAAAGTTTATAGTAATTTCTATAGTAATCATTACAACATTGGCTCTTTTAGCTCTTTATTTTGTGAATTAAAAGAAGAGCTAGTGAAAATCAACCACAATTTCAGAAGAAAAAAACAACAAACAACTAGAAGATGACTGAGTAGAATATTTTGAATATTATACAGAAAAACAAGCAACAAAACAGTTCCTTTACCTTTAAAGCCATTATAAAAATGTGTCTTTTGAGAACATATTATCAAAATTGAAAAACTCTTTTTCAGTATTCATTGTCAAAAGAATCAGGAAGTTACACTTTTTATTGCTTACCGTTTATAAAATAATCAAAACTTGAAGGTCAATAATTCAGTCCAAGCTGTTCCAAAGTGGTCAGAAATAGCAATTTTGCCAAAATTATTCAAATACGGTGGAAAATGCTTGGGCATTTGCATACATACTGTGTGGTGTAGTAGTATCAAATACAGTCTACAGAGATCACAATTTATTAAAATTATTGCAGCGGAAACATTACTTACCTGTAGCAGATTCCTCATAGCTACAGGTGTTTGATATATAGGAATACTTCTAGCAGAGATGTTAAACAATGTCAGGGAAAAAATAAGGTATTAAACAGGCAGTCATTTTTTATCACTTTCTATCTGAAAGATTCTGATATTTTGTGTCTGTTGTCAAAATTTCTAGAAAAAATTCTCGGGTTCAAGTATATTCCCATGAGGCAAACACTGAAGTTTTTCTTGTTGTTGTTGTAGATAAAGAAAAGCTACAAATAATGAAACTTGTCTCAGGATAGATCTGCTCTAGCACTTTTGGGAGGCCATACCATTATCCTTTTTCAGCAAGCCTAAAGATTAAATACCTTTCACACATGATCCATTTAGTTTTATACATAAAGTTTATCTGAATGAGAAAAACATTCATTTTTTTAATCTTTTTTCTAGGTCTAGGTGACTTCCAACATAAAATCTATTCCCAGCTGGGCTTTTCATAGATATTCTTGAGTTTCTTCTCCCTCTCCAAGATATATCCATAGTTTTTTAATGTGACATTCTCAGCTGAACAGCATGCCCCCAAGAGCTTTAACTTAATGCATCCTTTGTACAATTAACTTACCACATATCCATAACATTGTAGCAATGGTTCATCAAGGAACTAACTCTTGTAAAGAAAAAGAATTGACCCACTGTGGGGTCACTGTTTAGTTTAAAAGGAGAAAGGAAAACATTTGCATGGCCTCTGTCATGAACAATGACTTAATATATTGAAAGAAACAGCGATTCTTGCTTGGTTGACAAAACCAGAGGTAGAGAAGAAAGATTATCTTTACACATTCAAATGCTGTTTGGTCGCAGTGGTCCTGAGTACAGAGAAAGAAGAAAAGGGAAGGTTTAGTATCTTATTTAATATAAACTCATTTTTGTCTAATGACAATTTTACCTGATTTGGCAGTTCAATGAAGGAGGTGCAGTGGAAGTGGAGGCCAAATTTGAGCCATGAGATCGGAGCGCTAAGGAGAAACAGGACCAACCATTTGATACTCCTAGTGATCACGATGGGTTCTTGGTGAAGAGTGTCAAACGACTTCCAGAAGTAGGGTTCTGCAAATTCCACTTTTGCCATTGCTGTGATTTTTCTGTCAGTCCTATGACTACCGTATTAACTAAGAGGAGCAAGTAGAAATATTTGCCCCAAACCAACTTACTAAACTGCTACTGTTTTTTAATGTTGTTGAAGTGTTAGACAAGGGATAGGATTCATCTACCATTTTGCCTGCCTGGACTAATTAGACATGGGTAGGAAGAGCGTCAGTAAGCATAGCTACTTGCAGTTATTTTTGTTTCTAAGCACATCTGTAAAAGCAGAAATCACGGCAGCTCTATTTTATGTGTCTTTAGAATTACTTTTTCTCCCTTTACTTGTAGTTTTTTAGTTACTCGTCTCACTAAATGTAGCAGCTTTGTACTGCTAAGACAGTCCAGATAAAATATTATTGAATCTCCTTCCAAATCTATTAAGACTTCTCTAAGTGGATGCCAGCTCTTGAGAGGTTGAAATCTGGGTTTTCACTTCCTTCAGCTAACAGTTTGTTGACTGCCCACACAGAACACACAAAAGAAAGAAAATAATCCATATTATTCTACAAGAATTTTTTTTGTATGACTTAAGTAGAAACTATTTTTAACATTCTTCTAAAAGAGGTAAAATTCCCTTCAGCGAATAATGTATAATAGCAGAACCACATTGCTGGGTCTCAAAGTTCCTTCCACACAGGTCATCTTAAGTGCTCTACACCATCCTGAAAGCTCATTAGCATTTCTAGGCATCGGACCTGGTTGAAAAACGATGTAGAGCGTGCAGAAAAAATTCAGAGTAGTTGCCACAACATGGATGGGCATGGCCGAGATTGCAAAAAATTTAACCTTTCTCTATAATCACCAAACATTAGATTTCCTATTTTGAACATAAACAAAGCAAGACCCCTTCACTCCTGTTGTAAGGCCTGATTACCAAATAGTAGTCTTTCCCACAACAGTAGCTAGGAACCACATTGTTCTGGAAGCATGAATAAATTTAATTGTAGATAGATCAGGGCAGAGCAACAAATCTCCAAGACTAGTTTTCAGGTGTTGGAGAAGTACCTTTCCCTTTTGCCCTTGATGAGCTAATGAAGTCTCTTTCCCTTCCATCAGACTTACCTGCCTCTGCATGTGGAAGTGTAAGTCCAGTTTCAGAGAGAATATGGGATAATCGAATTAAACAGCTCCAAGCCTTCCTTTGTGTGGTTAAATTATTACTTATTTTTATGCACTGTGACCAGAGAAGCATGTATGGCTTCCTTGAACATTTTAGCTATCACTGAGGGAATTTCGCACATAGTTTGCATAAGCTCAACATAAATGTACCAAGCCAGGGTGGAAACTAAATTGAAAAACAAGAGGCCAGAGAAAGCACTTAGCAAAGTGTTGCCAATATTTCACCGTGGAGATCCCAGGAACAGGTAGCCTGTGATACATAATATGTATTCTAAGGCATTTAATGACTTTTGGTTTAGCCAAAAGGGCCTCCTCGTGCCTGGAGTGCTCTGTATCTATCACCTTAATCCCTGCCCTGCCTCGGCAGATGAGGCAGTGAGTGGGGTTTCCTCGGAGCAGTGGAGCTGGGCAGCTTCCCTGCAGCAGGCCCATGCTCAGGCAGGACCCATCCCATCAAGGAGCCCACGATGGTTTGCAAAACATCTCCCCTCCAAAGAAGCAATGCTACTCTGCGTGAGCCCTCCTGCACCCGCCTGTCCGACGCCAACACGCAGAGCAGAGTCGGTGAAAAGCTTTGTATGAGTCTGCTGGGCAAATTCTTCTTCGTGGATAATTTTATTATATTCATTACTTCTGGCACGCAACGATTTCTTCTTTTTTTTTTTTTTTTTTTTTCTCCTTTTCTGGTATTCTTTTAATGTTGTGTAACTTCCGCTGGAGGCAGTGACTAAACTCACAAGTGAAAAAGCATACTTCCCAAGAGACAGTGATATGCAAAACCAATATATAATATTTGGAGTACTACTGGGAGAGGTTACAGCGTATCGTAATGTGTAATTTATCAACTAGGATGAAGCAGTACAGTCTGCTCTAAGTTTTTCATCTGATACATATTATACTCTGAAGCCTTTCATTTCACTTCTAAAGAACAGAGTTCATTTTAAGAAATAAAATAGATATCCAAAGTGCAGAGACTTCAGACAGACCATCTGTTAAAGCAGGGTCAAACAATAAGCTTAAGGAAAGTGGATTTCTGCATGTATGTGTGAATTAAGGAAGCAAGAAAAATATCTGTTACACTGGCAAACCAATACGAGATTTCAAATTATAGTGATACTCAGAAAAAAATGCTGTGATTGCCTTGCAGTGAGTTTCTGCATAAATTTGGTCAGTTTGTAAATAAACATTAGCTTTTTTGTCCTCTCTAACAACTTCCCATTCAGGCTGGGGTCATACATTTTCCAACAGCAGTACTAAGATTTTTCAAGAGGATATTCAGTGATCTTCAGTCTCGCTTAGACCTCTCTTACCATCAGATAAAGCCCTTACTGCTACAGCAACCACACTGTCAACAGCCGCTGCCTTCAAGGTGGAGCTGATGGACCTGGAAAACTGTATTTTGATTGAGAAGAAGCTGCGAAACGAAGCTGCTGGGTGCTGTGAAGGTAATGGGGTGGCCCCAAGAGTGACGAGGTGTGTTGACAGCCTCAGGGCTCGTGAGCTGAGCTTCATCCTCATTTAACAGACCAGGAGGAATGTTAGTCATTTGTAGCTGCAGAAAGCCCTGCGCTCTGAGAGGACAATGAAGGCAGCCCTAGGAATTTGTTTTCTAATATTCTTAATTGGGTGTATATTTAGAGAGCTGAATCACTCATATTTTAAATCAAAATCAAAACATTTATTTGATGTTGCTTTTTAATTGTATTTGAATTGCAAAATGCCCCCTGATACGCTTGGTTAAGAACGCTGCGCATTAGTATTAATATTGTTGTTAGCAGCAACAATGATCAGAGCTTGTTTCTCAAAGTAGAGAGGCACACTACGTTGTTCAAACACAAATATGAAATCACACGTGCAGACACATGCACAGACCGCAGTTCATGATATTACTTGCCCCTGACATTTCTGGAAAGACACAAGTAAAATATGAATGGTAGCTGTGAAACCCTGGCAACTTTATGCCACATCAGGAAAGAGCAGAAATACAAATACATTCACAAAAGTTTACATTTCAGAGTAAATTGAAATAGAGTAATTTACAATCCTCCTCATCACCCTTACAAGGTGGGAAAAGAACATACTCACACACACACATATATATAAATCGCAAAATACATACGAGCCCTCCTAGTGGGATGTGGAGCAAGAAAAGCCTCATGAGGATCAATATTCTATGTGAGCAAATTAATGCATATGAACAGAGAAGCTGCTCATTTTCAGGTCTCCTAAGGGAACAAGTTTTAGATAATTATATGATGAAAAGACCTTTTAGGATCTATGAAAAACACTCCAAAATGTCAACTGCATAGAAGCCATGCTTCACCTGTATGATAAAAGCAGCACATTCTGTAACCTTTCTAGAAGCAGATTTACTAAACACATTAGCTTAATTTTACAGCACTGGAAACGTCTGTTGTACTGTACTGTTAGGGAGCTGTGCTGAACAAATACTGGTGTCCTGCTGCATATCAGGATGTTGTGGGATGCTTCAGAATTTTCTATGGAAAGAAAAAGGTAGGCAGGGCATATTTGGAGGATACCAGAAGGGACTGCCCAGTTAGGGGGAATTATAAAGGCAGGCTGACCAGAATTTCTTAACTGGGGAGTTGTTGCAACTTACTACTTTAAAAATAAATGGTCTACCAACCTACCACCAGAAAAAAAAAAAAAAACAGCAGCACATTGTGGCTTTCAACATGACAGTGTCAGCTGTATCAGAATTAGATAATTAGATACCTACAGCTCCTACACAATGCCTGGAAGTAGCTAAGCATCTTAGGGTAGTATTATCAGAATTGAGCTTGTTGAACTCAGAACTGCAAGAGAGGAATTTTTTACCACATTTCCATTCCCGCCTCTGTAACTCTTTTTTTATGGCGTGGGGCAATTTTGGGAGAGGGAGGAAAGTATGAAAGTGCTTCCATCCAAACCAGATCCTGCTCTGGGGGTGGGAGAAATCTGCATGTTTGGATGTCCCCTGGCAGTGGAAGGGGCTGAGGGTGGCATCCAGCCCATCCCAGTCTCTGCTTTGAAGGCCACCAGCTGCCACCATGGGCTTCTCCATGGGTCTGCTTTCTCAGCCCTTGATCTAGGGCTTTCAGGTGAAAGAAGGCAGAGTGGTGCCTGGTTTGCAGGCTCCCAGGCAAACCAGTGGGCACGGCTCAGGCAGGAGCAGGAACTCACAGGCTCCTGCACAATGTTCTTGTCAGAGAACGGCTCTCGACTTAGTGATACAGCATTTTCCAGCTTTGTTTGGCAGAACTGGGCAGCAGTTCATTAGAAGGCTTAAAACCAACAGGTTTTGACTTTGTTCACTACATGATCTATCAAGTCAAGCACCCTCTAACTCCCTAAAATATAGTATCATACATTTTATGAAGAAAAAGTAAAGCTTTGAAAAAAATAGATTCTCACTTCTGAGATGTGAAAAGAGTCCATATATTCAACGTGCACAACAAAGCCACATTATGTAGAGAGTATACTTAACCAGATATTTTATTCTTTTTTCCATAGAATGGAACAGGAGTTACAATGCACACTAAATCAGTATACCACATTTTGGGATGTACTTGCGGATCTTATGTATTTATGGTATATTTATTACTTGTAGAGTGTGTACTGCTTTTCAGATAAGCCTTGAGCATCAGCCTCCTAAGGAAATGTGTGATGCTGTTAATACAAAATTTTGACTTCAGGTAAAGAATATGAAGAAACTGTATAACGCACAATGAAATGCCTGAGCTTTGCGTTCCAGTTCTCTGCAATACTGAAGGTGGAGTTCTGACTCACATTGGTGCACTAGTTTTGGCTGGGGAAGAGTTAATTTTCTTCACAGTAGGTGGTATGGGGATCTCTTTTGGATTTGTGCTGGAAACAGTGTTGATTACGGAGGGATGTTTTTGTCACTGCTGAGCAGTGCTTACACAGAGTCATGGCCTTTTCTGTGTCTCACCCCCACCCCACCACGAGTAGGCTAAGGGGCACAAGAAGCTGAAGAGGACACAGCTGAGACAGCTGACCCCAACTGACCAGAAGGATATTCCGTACCATATGATGTCACACTCAGTATATGAAGATAGGAGAAGGAAGAAAGGACATTCAGACTGATGGTGTTCGTCATCCCAAGTAGCCACTAGCCGTGATGGAGCCCTGCTTTCCTGGAGATGACTGAACACCTGCCTGCCCATGGGAAGGAGTAAATGAATTCCTTGTGTTGCTTTGCTTGTGTACACAGCTTTCGTTTTACCTATTAAACTATCTTAATCTCAGCCAACAAGTTTTCTCACTTTTACCCTTCTGGTTCTCTCCCCCATTCCACCCAGGTGAGTGAGTGAGTGGCTGTGCAGTGCTGAGTTGTCAGCTGGGGTTAAATCGCAACGATCGGTGACTTTCCTCTTAGACATGCCTGAACAACCGACAGAGGTTGTTATCTAAATGTATATAAAATTGGGAGTGAACCATGGGGGTATCTGAGCACAGGTATAGCTATGGAAAATCCCCAGCCATGTCCCCTAATTGCTGCAGCACGAGAACACAAGTAAATGTAGACAGAAGGAGCTCCAGTGCATTTGCTTTGCTAAAGTTGTTACGAAGCTGTGGTGCCCACCACCGCTGCCTGCGTTATGCCCCACTGCTCCCTACTCACAGGAGTGAGCTGAATCTGATGGTTACACTCAGTGTATGACGGGTTTGAGTTTCTGTGTGTAGGAAATGTAGCAACGTGGGTTACACTACAGAATGATTAGCAGAAAGTCAGAAATAACTTTCGCTTCATCATCATCCCAGCGATATTCTGTCCTGAATTCCCACCTGCCCTAGTTCCCACTAGAAAATAAATTGTCATTTTAAACTTAAGAAATTTTATTTCACAAACATGATAAAGTATCATTTGCATGACATAAGAGTCTGTATTATTATTACTTATTATTATTATTATAAGTTATTATTATTATTATTATAAGTTATTACTTATTATGTAGGTGCTAAGTCAGTGCTAAGAATCATTATGTTTTTTTTCCCGGAGAAGAGACAGACCTTAGCTGCCCTTCATATGTATATTTTATTTTACTTTTTAAAATTTATTATTTTTCATTTTTCTTAATATAACATGGAATGTCAAATTTTCTGTTTCCTGTCTTACAAACAGCTAGCAGCTTCTGTTTCCTGCCTCAGTGTTTATACGAATCAGAGAAGGAACAAATTTAACATGGCTTTAGCTTTATTATTTCAGGCTTCGGACTTCGAGATCTCCTGTGTCATTAAGACTGCCCACCTCATTTCAGCATGTGTATTTCTGAGTCCATACCCACGTGATGCCAAGCTAAGGTGCAACGGCAGATATGCCAGTTGCTTTTGTTCTCTTCTGTTCACTGGCACTGCGAAAGTCTTTAGTGTGAGGGCAAGAAAACAAAACAAACCTGCCTGACCGTTCGGAAACTTCCTGGTTGTGAGTATAGCTGCCAATTCTGACACAGCCAGGGAGAAAGACAACTTCAAAATGTGTTATGTCTGGCTGGGAGGAGAGCCAGATTATTAACAGGATGACTTGCTTTGCGAGAGTAAGTGAAAAACTCAATACCACCTATGCCTCCCATCCCCTCTCTCCGTTCTGATGCCTGAAGTTCTTGAACTGATATTTTATTATTTATGAATGTATAATAACCAAATAGTGGCACTAAATTGAGAGACATTATCTTCACGGTTGACATAGAGGGTCCACAACTGCCCATTTCTCCATTTTTTTTTAATACACTTGAATGACAAGCTGCTGATAAAAATAAATACTTTGTGACAAGGGAAGAAATATGACTTGAGGGTGTCAGTGTTGGAAAGAATATCACAGAGGTCTTCCATCACAGCTGTTAAATGTGGAATGGCATCTAAAACTGCACAGCTCAATAAATGGCCATTATACAGCCTGTATCTGTAATCAGGGCACCCTATCTGTAGTCTTATAGCTGTATACACGTATAAGGGCAAAATATTTCTAATATCTGAAATCTACTGCACCTCAGCCTCAGCTTTCACACAGCAAAGGATTACTTTAAAACAGGATGTCTTCCTAAATCAATTTTCTTCTTATCTTTGTTGGATTATTTTCATGCTGTGTATCTAACACTCTATTATTAAGCCATACTTTCTGATTTTCGGTTTTCAATTAATTTCATGTAGGAAATGAGAGTTTTTAAAGAATTTTCATTCTGCATGACTATTCTGTAAAGATTAATTGTATGTGTGGCAGTATGAGAGCATGCGTGGCACCACAGTTCACAAATAATGTGAGGTGACAGAATTTGCCTTCAATTCACTATTTAGTTTTCATTTTATAAAACAGTATCTAATGATGATACTTCTTTTGTATAAATAGGCAAGAATTAACTTCTTTCTGAATTCCTAGTAATGTGTAACATTTTCTACCCTGCTTTTTTGTCCGTATAATTTCTTCCATCTTTAACAGGTCCCTGCCCCCAAATCCTAAAGTTTCTTCACAGTTTGTGTTTGTTTTGAAAATATTTCCCCTTTGGTCTGGTGAATTACTTTTTATAAGTGCCATAGCTTTTTACTCCTCTACTCTTTTGCTTTGATTTTATTGTTTTAATTTTTAATGAAGATTTATTAATAGTTTTAGGGGCTTTTAGAAAATGCATTTTATCTTTCACGGAATTTGAAGAGACTTATATGGGATTTGCATTATTAATGCTGTTATTATCATTATTATTAATTCTACCTGTTTAGTTTTACTGGTATACATTTTTTTTTTTTGAATCACCGACTTATAAAACATTAAAAACACATTGCAACGCATGAGTGGCAAGAAAGTTAGCCTAGCTTCACTTACAGCCAATGTATCTTTAGGGCCCTATGTTCTCTTTTTAAAGTTACCTATGGAAGAAATATCATCTACATTTAGATCTTCTTTAAATGAAAGCTAATATTGCAGATATGGACTAGAAATTTGTAATCTTAAATTGCATGCTGAAATTTCAGAGTGTTGAATCTGTAAGTTGTGGTAACCAAAGGAAACCCTGCAGAGTGATAATAAATACCTCTAGTGGAAACCCATTAGAACCGAAAACAGAAATACAAACAGAAATCTTGCTGACCAGTTTTTTTCTTTTCACTTTCAGCCTCCTCTTGAAGTCTAGTATTGCAAAAATATGCAAAGTATAACTTTATGCAATATATTTGGTCCCAGAAGTGCACTGCAAACATCTAGTCCTAAAGTTACAATGATGTTTATAGTACGGATTTGTCTACTCTCTATTTTACATCTCGTGTCCCGGAACACAGGGCTTGACGGCTGATATAAATATAAACCGTATAGTTTAAAGGCAGAAGCTATTCTTATTCATATAAATGCCTAATACTTCCCTCCCGTACCAACTTGTAATTCCCTTAACTATGTCAATGGTATCCTGTGGCAGGAAGCTTACCAGTTTGTTATATGCTATGGCTTATCCTGACAAACAATAATTGGTTTCAATTTGGAAATTAAAAGGAAGGAGTAGGTAAAAAAAAAACCAAACAAATGCAAACCAAAACTGGATCAATCTAATAGTGCGCTTATTTCCTAGGAAACAATTCTCCATCTATTTCTTTGTGCCTTACAAGCTTGTTGATGCTTAAGTAGTGTTTTGGTGCTCGCTCAGGAAATTCACTACACAAAAGTCAAGTACGACCTAAATATTATTAATAATTTGTTGTGGTGTTTGGCAACATATGTTTGGCAAAGAAGAGGAGTAATAAGCTTTGAAGTGTATGTGTGTTTTGAGAGAGGATTTTTCACAGGTGCTGAAGCTGCATGGGTCTCAGATGTTCTTAAAGATCTAAGACAACAGAATATCTCTCCAAAGCATTAAAGCTTGAAAAGCGAGTGAACAGATGTTCAGTCCTTTCATTTAATATTTCAGGCAGCTGTGTAACTTTACTGTGTCAGGGTTCTTTCTTTTTTTTTTTTTTCCCACTTTTTTTTCTCCCCTAACATTTAAAAACTGAACTGGGTTTAAGGTCAGGCCTGATGACAGCCTGAGCGGATCCTGACAGCTGTTTAAATGTTTGTGACATCTGCCTCAGAAGCCGGGACTCGTGTCTCGCCTCTGCCCGAGCTGCCGCAGCGCAGAAGTCTCTGTCGTTTCTCCAGGCAACTTCTCCTGGTGAGCAACTTAAGGCACAGGAGGTGGCTAAAACTTTCTGGTATTTCTGTTCCGCTTTCTTAACTGCTTCGTAGACTTTTCATCAGGAACCTGGAACGACTGAGGATATAAAATTTAAAGCATTTAAACCACGTTAGGAACTGGGAAGAAAAGCAAAAGGCTTTTGAAGGTTTTCCTTAAAACTGCACATTCTGCTTCTTTTGAAGACAGCTGCCACTGCCTTGGTAACAAGGAGGGAGAGCTGGGGAGACCCAGCCCTTCCTTAAAACTACGTGGCTAAATGCAAAGCACCCGGTGCAGAGGAAGAATCGAAAGCATTACAGAAACGATTTGGTTAAATCATGATCTTTCAATCTGAAATCCATTTCTTATCTTCTTTCTGTCAGCTCCTACTGACAGCTTGTGTAATGCCTATATTAAGAGATATTTCTCTTGCAGGGTGTTTAGCAAATTGCCACTGAAAGCTGGGCTTTGTGCTTCTGTGTTACTCTGCATGGTAGCTTCCTCAATGCGACATATGAATATTTTTAGCAGAGAAACCCTTTGACTATCCCTCTATGCACCTGTGTGAGTGATGTCTTACTTGCTGGGGTGTCAGAATTTAACACAGGATAGTAGAGAGAGTTGGCATTATTTATTGTAGGGTCTCACCGTCCCCTCTGTCTATAACCACCCCCTGTCTCATACTGCAAGGGAGCAGAGGCATATCATCTGCAAGGAGAAATCATCCAGAAATACTTCTACAGTGTGAAGCATCTAAGGAAGGACCTTACACAATGTTTTGGTTTGTCCTATGAAGATTTCATGTATTATATGATTAAAGCTTTGCTGTCTTCTCATTTGTTTTCCTAATGAAATTTTTTATCGAATGCAATTGATTTGTTTTATCATGAGCTGGACCTTATCTGCCCCGAACTCAGTATTGTCCGCATGAGCCCTTGTCGTCACTTTCTTCAGCACTGATAGACAAGTGTTTCACCGGAATCGATGCCATTATTACTATGTCATCAGGTATTTTCTGGATGCCTGTAAGACATTTTGTCCTTTTGTTGCAACATTTCACTAGCTGACCTTATTCCAAAAGATAGGCAAGGAAACTTGTTCCTGCCCCCGGGGTGAACCAAAAATGCACAGTTAATATCATTCTTCATCTAATCTGACTTGTCAGTATCCATCCTTCCTACCAGGATTACTTTTAGCAGACCAGTTGGCTTTGACCCTTTGCTATCACAGCTCAGCCTTTCTGCAGATGTTCTGAGGATGCATCCAAATTCCACCATTTCTCTGTTTAGCTGATGCCATGCTGTTTAGCCTGCAGACTGAATATATGTTTTGCCTATATTCCCATGTTTCTTCAGCTGCTGCTTGTCTCCTTTGCTGCTTTCTGTCACTGCAACTGTAAATTTTGCAGCTGTGTGTGACAGGGATGATTGATGAATACAGATATACATATCTGTGTACTTCTTAAGGGATTCTGCTCACTCCTTGAAGACTTCTGGGGGTTTGTGATCAGTATTCAGTGATGCTTTACGCATTGGGATGTCTGCTTTACCTTAAATCTTTAATTGTGTTTGAGTTGTACAGGCCTTCTTGGTGCTTCCATGGCAAAGGGTCAAAGACCAGCCTTTCTTCAACAGTTACCCTGTTAAGGTGACTTCAGAGTGTTTCCCATGACGGCATAACAGCACAGGTAGTTCATTCAATTTTTTTTTATCTGGACTGGGACACAGTGTCTGTTTTAAAAGGTCAATCTCAGCCTCCTGTGCCTAACTTGAGCCCTCGGAGTACATTTCTTGGAGCACATTCTGCATATGCTGTGGGAGTTGTCCTATTTTCCAATATTACACCCGCGAGAGGAGATTAGTCACATTCGAGTTCAGCCAGGGATTTGTGATTTTGCCTTTTTTTTTTTTTTTTTCCCCTGGGGGAAGTTTGTTGTTTTGAAAAGCAAGAAGAGTGGTTACACACGCTGCCTTTGGAACAGACGATTTGCACAGGCTGGTGGTGGCGTCTCTGCCCCCGTGGGAGTTGTGGAAGGGTCTCTGCCCTGGCCCAACGGCCTCTGGTCCTCCCACACGGTTTCTCAGGGCGGTCAGTGCAGGAGCTGGCGATGATGTCCATTAGGACATCAGCAGCACGGCCCCGGGCTCCGCTCGGGTGGCCCTGCAGCTCTGCAGGTTATCTCTTTCTGCGCTCCCAAATCAGCCTTCCTCAGGCACCTTTACCCAAGTGACTTATCAGTGACACTGAGCACAGTTTTATCTCGAAGTATGCCATTCTCAGTATTTTCTGACTCTCAATTTCATGCGTTTTACCTCGGCTCTGTTACAAGCTTTTCCGTCTGTTCTTCCTCTTGCTACGGGTGAGACCAGAACTGATACTATTCAAACACAGCTTTTTGGGTTGGCTGGTTTGTTTGTTTGTTTGTGTTTCTCTTCTTCATGGATGACTGTATTTCTAAAGCATTGTTAAGGCCCCCTCTGGACTGGGACTATTTTCAGTTTGTTGCTTTGATAATGTGATCTAAATCCCAGAATCTCCTGACCCAGTGAGTTCAATAAAAACGTCTATTTTCAAATATTATCCTGTTTATATGCTCCTTGGGATTTTGTGCTTCTCCTTTCAGTTCTTGGCCAACTTATTCAATGAGGTTGTGCAGAAGGGGAAGCGACTCACCACTCCTGCCGCTCTGCATTTTCTCCCTGCCCTGCTTTATCATCAGTGGTTTTTGCTTGCATTAATGTATTTTATGTCCTAGAAAAGAAAAGAGGGAGCTGCTCTCTGACTAGCCTGTGGTCACTCTGTTACCTTCTGTTTCTCTGGAACACGGACATCGGTATCATGAATCTAAAGTCTGAAATAAAATTCTGCTTTAGGGTAATAAGAATGGCTCCCACAGAGGCCCCAGATAGGCAACCCTTTAGCTACTATCAGACTCACGAGATACACACTATCCTAGCTGGGGATTATGCCTAAGTACATCTAGAGAGACCGTATCAGCGTAAAAAGCTAATCCTCCTTGACCTACAGGCTATACCTCAAAGGATAACCATGTCTCTAATGCTTAAAGCAGACATAAGCACCTCCTGGAAATTAACCTGCTTTAGATTAAGAATGATCTGGTAGAGCAAATCTACATCTAGTGATGTTATACAGCGCTGAAGTTTCCTCGGTTTGCTATTAACAGGATTGTCGTAAGCAGGAAAAATCCATAAATAAATGTAAGCATGTTTCTGTGAAATAACCCTGTAAAATTGTGTTGGATTTCTTGTTGTTGATTTTCTCCCAATATTCCAGTACTGCAGCATGCTATTAAAGGAAAGATTAACAGTTGATGCTGGAGAGACAACAGAGGGATGTCAAAAGCATAAACCAAATAAAGTAAAGAAAAACACTCAACAAATAATAAGGGCGGGGTGGGAGGGGGTGTTGTGTGGAGGAATCTACCACCAGAATTAGTACCTTACCAATGGATCCAGAGGTCTTTTTTAGATATAGTTAGGGTGTTCATCACCACTAAAACGTCAGGCTGGGTTTTGTATGACAGTGTGATTACTTAATTTCAAACCAGTAGCTTTTCAAATTTTAAAGTATTTGTGAGAGCATATCCCAGAGTCCAGCCTGTTGGTGGCCCCAGGACTATTTACTCTCTGTACCCTACTTACTTATTTTCAGTTGTAGATTTGTCTAAGACCCATTATCCTCTTCCCCAACTCTAATGGGTGTAAACACCATCATTGTAAAATCGTTAAAGAGTCGGTCTTCACAGCTTAGAGTGAAAGAGCTTGTGGCCCATATGATGATGCAGTTGTTCACAAGGATGTAGGAAGCCTCTGAGGTAAGCCAGTGAATGCATCATTTCTTTCTAGCAGTCCCGAATACAACACCCTGAGGCTTGTTAATTTGCACCCACTGTCTGTAATTCATCCTATGGTGAAACTATTGCCATAATACTGTAATGATGATCTCTACTGAGGACTGATTTGTCTATAGAGGTTGCAGTACCCCCAGCCAGAGCGTGCAGCAACAGAAGGCCATTCACAGTCAGTTTTATCTTTTCTAGCAATACCATTAAAGTATATGTTTAAATTGCACATATGGATATTTGCACATCTCTAGACAGAGAACCATCACTGATTTCTGCTCTCCTATCGGCCTGACCCCAAACCCTCTATGGCTGCTTTCACTGTCAGAACAGGATGCCAGAAAAAGGAGTAAGGCCAATATGCAACTGCATAAGTTTCTTCTTTCTCCTGCACAACTCCTGTCAACTAGTTATCAATTGCTGAGGTAAATCAAACATTTGTAACAGTGCCACCTGGTGATACCTACTGTAATGTTATAGCACGTATTTAGTACACTTCCAAAATAAATATGTAACTTTTCGTGGTTCTTGCTTATCAGTCTATGCTCAGGAAACCCTTTAAAACGTTCAATTTGATTTAGGTGACATTTTCCAGCCTTTGCAATTAAATTTTGACTTGAAAGTAATTGAAACTAATAATTTGGCTATATTTTATATGATAAATCATTTGAAGTGATTCTAGCAATTTTTTTTCTCAGAGTGCCAGGTATTTATAATCGTGCATTAGAGACTGTACATATATTAAAAAAAGTATGCAAAGAGTTTTTTCCTAGCCTGTGCAGCCCTAAAGGAAAGAAAACACAGTTGAAGCCTCTGAATTTATCTCAACAGCACGTATCGCAACCGCATGAATGGGTCCCTCTAAATGATCCCGTTTCTTCAAGTCCTCAAAGCAGGGCTAAGTTCCACAGTTAAAAGCCACGTCTAAGTCAGTAATGTCTTTCCGAGAAAATAGTGCAATTTTCCTTAGTTGCAATAATAATAGTTTGAGACATAATGTGGAATTGTACAGCTCTGAAAACCATGACTGTAATCTCAAGACAAATTAAGGGATAAGGTTTCTGTGAGTAATTCAGTAGCTGATATTTGACCTTTTATTCAACATAAATATAAAAGGAGCCTGCCAAAATTGTTTTGTTCTTTTTTTTTAGAGAGAGAGTTCTGATTTATTTTTTCTCCTTTCTATTTCAATGTTACACTGCAATCTGGAAGAAGATTTCTCTACAGCTAAACTGTAAGGCAGGTGTACTTAGAAAAGATTTATCTCAGTTTGGGTTACTACTGGGCAATAAGTAGAATAATGTATTCACAAACATGATTGCTAAATCCAGCAAATTGATTCAGGCATGTTTGTACCAGACTTCCTCTGCTTTTCCTTGTACTTTGGAGAACTACCTTTTGTTACTCTAAATGTTTAGGTAAGAACTATTTAAGTAAGAATGAATGTATTTGCATACCAATAGAACTGTTTTTATGCAAACCAGTATAAACAAACAAGTATATATATATATATAAGAAGGCCTTTCCTTCTCTTTTTACCCTTTTCCTTTACAAAAAAGGAGAGTGACATCTGCAAGGCAGCAGTAAATATGATTGTTCTTTTCCTATTTGCTAGTCTGAAATCTACAGTTAATATACATATTTAAATATGATCCAAAAATCCAGAATTTGAAAGACTCATTACTTTCCATGAGTTTTGAATCATTTACTGGATGAAATATCTTTTATGTCTCAATGTGACAAAAAAACCAAACTGCAGTACAGTTCTCAGATAATAGAGGGGCATTTCTGAATGGGAGAGTCATGAGGCCAGTTGCTACTTGAATAACTAGGAGAATTGCTACTTGAATAATTAGGAAAATTAAAACATTTATAGAGAATGTACGGGCAATTCACAGACAGTTTGCTACCTGCAAAAAGACAGATAAGAGTAAAAAAAATTAATAAAGTCACCACATTGAATGTTGACATGCAGTAGCAATACCTTAAGACTTTTTATGTCACATTTAGACAGAGAATTGTTTCAGTTCTATTCCTGGCATTCTTAATTATGAATTCAGGAATAAAAACCACACCCAACAAAACCAGAAGAGAATTTTTGTAGTGCTAAGACATGAAACAAGTCAGCAATAGCAAAAGTTTATTGGAAATAGATATGCAGAAACATCAATTGGGGATAAAAGAACTCCGTGACGATTATCAGGACAGGTTTTCAGCTCCCCTTTGGACAGAATTTTCCTCTGTGCATATATTTGCTCATGTTAAGATTTGGCAAGCTGGAAAATCCATGGATGGGGAAAGTACCCCCTTAATTAACGCTCAGATTTATTTACATGAAAACTATCTTTGTAAAAGTAGACATTGTACTGAAATCATCACTGAGAAACCTGGCATTGTAACGGAAATATTGACGCAAGCATGCCCATTTTAACATGGAGTAGTTTACTTTAGCATGCAACCTAATTAAGTTCACATTGCTAGACGCTTTCTGAGTTGAGGCAATTCCCCACCCACAGAATTAACATAAATTTTTACCTCAAAGGTGAACTGAAACAAGAAGGAACAGTAAAGCTGTTCATGTGTTCAGCTTTTTACTTGCTGAACACCATCAGGAAACCAATAATAATAAAATAAAACTGAGAAAACATTCACACATCCCGAAGTCCCTCACTTAATTTCCAGAAATTGCAAAATGCTACTGTGCAGTGCTTCGTAGCTTCCTAGCCTGCTTTTTGTTAGTCTTGACAAGCTAAGACTGACTTTTTTTTTGCTTCAGTTATGTCACTTACTATTAGATATTTCACTCTGGTGATTTGAAACGCGTTTGGAGAAACTATTTTCTGTAGATTTGTGAAGGAAGGAAGGAAGGAAGGAAGGAAGGAAGGAAGGAAGGAAGGAAGGAAGGAAGGAAGGAAGGAAGGAAGGAAGGAAGGAAGGAAGGAAGGAAGGAAGGAAGGAAGGAAGGAAGGAAGGAAGGAAGGAAGGAAGGAAGGAAGGAAGGAAGGAAGGAAGGAAGGAAGGAAGGAAGGAAGGAAGGAAGGAAGGAAGGAAGGAAGGAAAGGAAGGAAGGAAGGAAGGAAGGAAGGAAG